>NC_030822.1:32651123-34019123 GCF_001704415.2 Capra hircus
AGTTTTTTTTTTTTTTTTAATCCTGGGCCATAAATCTAGCCTTGGTAAATTCAAAAAAATTGAAATCACTCCAAGCATCTTTTTTGGGTAAGTTTTGAGTCAAATAGGTATCTGTGTCCTTCATAGCACTGTACTTGACTACGCAAAGACTACAAAAACATTTCATCCACTGAATTCCTTTATGAAGGATGCCTTACTAGCTCTATTGTTATTTAACGTCCTGACCACTCAATAGTTTTATGAGCATCTTAAGGGTAAAGGTGAAATATAATGTCCCACTTCATATTAGGATTATTTTCTAATTTCTTTTAAGGTCCAGTAGTAAGATCAAGGGCTAAGCCTTCCATGTAAATGATCAGAGTTTGAACCTGAACACTGTAATCCTGCTGACACTGTGCACTGTCCAGAAGGGTCCTGTGGAAGGGAATTTCTGTTGAGAGAGAAATTTCTGTTGGCCCTGTCAGCCCCCAGTATCACCTCAACTCATCCAGCAGTCTTCCTGTTGGTGGGGATCCCAGGCCTGGAGCACCTACATGTCTGGATCTCTGTTCCTTTCTGCTCAGCCTATACACTGGCCCTGCTTGGCAGCTGCACCCTCTTCTTCATCATTCAGGCTGATGCAGGCCTGCATGAGCCCATATACCTCTTCCTGGCCATGTTGGCAGCCATTGATTCAGGCTTTTCCTCTTCAACTGTACCCAAACTGCTTGCCATCTTCTGGTTCAGGGATCGAGAGATCAGCTTCTATGCCTGTCTGGTCCAGATGTTCTTTCTCCACTCCTTCTCCATCATGGAGTCAGCAGTGCTGCTGGCCATGGCCTTTGACCGCTATGTGGCCATCTGCAAGCCGCTGCACTACAGCACCATCCTCACCAGGCCACTTATCACCAAGATCGGCTTGGCTGCTGTGACTTGGGCGGTGACCCTGATGACTCCACTCCCCTGTCTGCTCAGACGCTTCCACTACTGTCGAGGTTCAGTGATTGCCCACTGCTACTGTGAGCACATGGCTGTGGTAAGGCTGGCCTGTGGGGACCCTTGCTTCAACAACATCTATGGCATTGCTGTGGCCATGTTCGTACGGGCTTTCAATCTGCTTTTTGTTATCCTGTCTTATATCTTCATCCTCCGGGCAGTTCTATAGTTTGCCTCTCAGGAGGCTCGCTACAAAGCCTTTGGGACATGTGTGTCCCACATAGGTGCCGTTTTAACCTTCTACACACCTCCCGTCATGTCCTCAGTCATGCACCAGGTAGCTCGCCAGACTGCTCCACATGTGCACATCCTTCTTGCCAATTTCTATCTGCTCTTCCCACCCGTGGGGAATCCCATCATCTATGGGGTCAAGACCAAGCAGATTCATGAACGAGTCTTGAGACTGTTCCTGAGAAAGGATGTATAAATGATGTCTGGATCAGACAGGCATAGGAGTTGAGGGGCACGTGGAGATAGAGTGGGACTGGTGGAATGCTGAAGTGGGGTTGAGGGAATGATAGGTAAAGGTCCGTCTAGTCAAGGCTATGGTTTTTCCTGTGGTCATGTATGGATGTGAAAGTTGGACTGTGAAGAAAGCTGAGCACTGAAGAAGTGATGCTTTTGAACTGTGGTGTTGGAGAAGACTCTTGAGAGTTCCGTGGACTGCAAGGAGATCCAACCAGTCCATTGTGAAGGAGATCAGCCCTGGGATTCCTTTGGAGGGAATGATGCTAAAGCTGAAACTCCAGTACTTTGGCCACCTCATGCGAAGAGTTGACTCATTGGAAAAGACTCTGATGCTGGGAGGGATTGGAGGCAGGAGGAGAAGGGGACAATAGAGGATGAGATGACTGGATGGCATCACTGACTCGATGGACGTGAGTCTGAGTGAACTCCGGGAGTTGGTGATGGACAGGGAGGCCTGGCATGCTGTGATTCGTGGGGTCACAAAGAGTCGGACACGACTGAGGGACTGAACTGAACTGAGGGGGCTGCCAGAGTTTCCATGCTCAGTTCTGTCTTGTGTGTATGCTAAGTCACTTCAGTCCTGTCCGGACTCTATGGACTATAGCCTACCGGGTTCCTCTGACCACGGGATTCTCCAGGTAAGAATACTAGAGTGACTTGCCATTCCCCTCTCCAGGGGATCTTCTAAACCCAGGGGTCACACTCCTTGTTTCTTATGTCTCCTGCATTGGCACCACTAGCACCACCTGGAAAGCCCTCAGTTCTTTCCTGGTACACTGAAAAAGCTAACTGATATCCTGCAACTCAGAGTCACCAGTCTGATCTGGGCTCAAGGTTCTGTGTAGTCTGGTAACCTCTGGACTCAAATCGCTGACTTTGCTGTCTTCTCAAAAAGCCCATTCTTGTATCAGAGGCAAAGGTTGGACCCACTCTTCCATTGGCAACATCACTAAGAACACAAAGATGCTTTTGCATTTATTTATGAAGTGGATTTAATAAATTATCCAGTCAAGATCTGGGTAAGGACCAACATTTCATCTGAGGAAGGAATGTCCCTTTAGTCTGACCCATCTTTGTGCCCCATCTTTGCTTAAATATTACCAGTCTTGGGAGCTCATGATCTTCCAGGACTATTGGCTCCAATATGGACAGCTTTACTTGTTAAGATTTATTTCTTCAAATAAGTTGGCTTATCGTTTGACTTCTTTTGGCCTCTACACCCCCACGAACAATCCCTCCCATTAAATACTTTCAATAAGACAAGTCTTTCTGCCATTTGTCTATGTATCATGCAACTCTTTATTTGCACACAGATGTATTTTATCTACTAGTCCATTCACAAAATATTACTGAGTGCTAAATCTATGCTAGGGGCTGTACATGGATTGTTATGGTAGGGATGCTAGACTTATATCTATGTCCTGAGACAAAGAAGGAAATATCAAGTGCAATAGGTTGTGTTCTATGAACTCCCCGTCACAAGGCCCAGTATCAAGTAATAAATAGGTAAGCAAAGCAAATGGGAAATGGAAATTTTTTTTCCAAGTGTTTCATAAAAATGTTTTATTAAGGTGACTTATGTGGAATGAAGAAAACCTTAAAGACCATTTTAAACACATTTAATCTGGGGTCATTTCTCATGTTTCCATAGAAAATGGGGATATTGACCTATGCTTTATTTTTTCCCTCTCTTTTCCTCTATCCAATAGAAATTTACATACTATAGAATTCTCAAGTATTAATCCTGACAACTAGCATTTGTGTAGTCACACAAGCCCTTATTTACAATCTTTCACATATGCATTTTCTACATTTATCTTGTGACTCCTTTGTTTCCCCAGACTGTTTAGAAGTTACATGTGTCTCTACCTATCTCTAGTTCTATATCTATTTATATATACCTGTCTATTCATACTACTAGCTTTGAAAGAGAATCTCTAAGCTCTTGTTAGATGGTTGGAAGGAGTCACAGAGGGAAGGATGTAACTGAAGACCAGTGACTTACACTCATTTCCCATCTCTGCTTCTATAATTCCCTCTGACATTTACACACACACACACACACACACACACACACACACACGTGATATTACACTTTTAGTTCAAAACTTCTTGCTTATTTCTTAAGAGCATGCTTAGGATGGGTGGAAAGCCTAAAACTAATAGTAAATACTAACAATACATAAAGAAATACAGAGTGTGGAATTCCTTAAAAGAAGCTGTTTTCCAAAACAGAAGTCTGCTTATCCTTAACCTTACACAAGAAATGTCACCAGCCTGTAGGTCATATACCTCACCAATGAAGAATTAATGGCCTTGGTTCCAGTACAAGTCCAATATTATAAGGTTCCCAAAGCCAAGTAATATCTCTAACAGGAGCAACCGTCATTAGTCACAAACAGCAAAAGGAAAGTTACCTTATGTATTCACTCATTTTTCATACAAACAAAGCATGGACAAGAAATATGAGCAGCCTTATAGGCATGTAAAATTTTACCATCATACAAGGAATAGGAGTTTAGGAAAAAGAAACCTGGTGCAGTGGTCTGGGTCCAGTGACGATATTTCTGGACACCTAATAATTAGGACTTGGCAACATCCAAATGGGTGTGCAGAGCTGTTTATCATCCATGAAGCAGCAGGACAGTGATTGAGTATAAGACCTAGTGCTAGTCAGCGATCCCATGACTCCTTTCCTGCTACTCAAAAGCCTTGTGTTTGAATCCCTTTTCTCTCACACCTTATATGTGATATTTTAAGGAATTTCACTGGTCCATTTTATAAATACACACAAAACCCAATGACTTTTCAGTACATGCATGCCGCCAACTTGGTTATGAGACATCATTCTCTCTGGATTACTATAGAACCTCTTTAGTCATTTCCTTATTTCTTCCCTCAACTCTTTGTGCTATTCACATCATAGAATGCAGAGACATTTAAAAAAGTGCTCAATTATGTAAGTTCTTTAATTAAAAATGAATATTGACTGCACAAAACAAAAGGCAGCAAGAAGCAAATGGGATTGAGCCTAAATATAATATTCTAGCAGTTATTTCCAATAGTTATCTAAGCCATGGGCACTCCCATTTCTTGTGACTTTCATTCCTGTCCCTATGACATCACACTGGAGTCAAGGGGTAATATAAGGTACTTTGTTCCCTCAAATCCTGTCTACGTTATCTAGGTTTTACTTGGATATAGTGACTGTAAGCTATTTGTTGTTCAGTCCCTAAGTCATGTAGAACCCTTTGTGACCCCATGGACTGCAGCACACCAGGTCTCCCTATCCCACACTATCTCTTGGAGTTTGCCCAAGCTCTTAGCCATTGAATTGGTGATGCCATCCAACCAATGAAACCAGTATTATCACAGCCTCCCTGGCCATAGCCTAGATCCCTACTTCCTACAAGCATAACATATCTAATTCAACAATATGATCTTTTGTTCCTTCATGAACTTTCTTTAAATCCAAAGCTGATTTTTTTCTTTTGCTTGCTTTTCCCTTGACACTAGCTTTTGTTACGTTAGGGTTTAGGTCAGGTTCCCTTCATATAGTCTCTCTCCTCAACCTTTCTGTGCTTAGTTAATTTAAGTTCCAAGTTTAAAGATGTTATGTAGGAATCTCACTTTATCTCAACATCCCAGGAGATCATCCATAATGGAAGAATGATGAGTCCACACCACCTGAGGGCCAAGAGTTAAGAAAGTTATATTTAGTAGAACACTCCTGTCAGAAAGAGTAGCTACACTATGTGTAGCTGGAGTATAGAGGCCTAAGATTACTTTTAAAACATATAACCAACCAAATTAAATTATAATAGGAAGTGTAAGCTGACTCATAACGAGTGTGGAAATTTAATCAGTAATAAAAACCTGGCAATAAAGAAAAGTACAAGACTAGTGGGCCTCATTTGTGAATTCCACCAAATATTCAAAAGAAAGATTAATGCTAGTTCTCCTCAGATCTGCCCAAAAATCACAGAAGAGGGAATATTTCCAAACTTACGAGGCCAGCATTACCCCAATACCAAAGTCAGACAAAAATATCATAAGAAAACTGTAGGCCAATATCACTGTTGAGTACAGGTGTGAAACTCCTCATGAGCTATTTCTGTCACTCTCAGTCAACCTAGCTAACACCATGCATCCTGAGGACCCACACGTCCCAACCTGCCTGCCCCAGCTGGCCCTTCCAGTGTAGCTTCTGCCTCACCTGGTGGGCCACCCCAAAGGTCATGGCTGCCCTTACAAACAGTTCCCACCCTGGGGGCCCAGCCCCACCCACCAGTGCCCCTGCTGAGGTGGCCGTGGCCAGGCCTCACACAGCCAGGCTGGGGGCCATTTCTGCCCACCAACCCTCATAGGTAACTGGGACAGGGACTTGCTCCACTCATCAGGGTGTCTGCAGCAGTCTCAATCCTTTGAGGCCAGCTGGGCTAGAGACCGGCCCTGCCTGCCAGTGTGTCTGCAGCAATCAGGACCCAGCTACCAAAAGGTGTACACAGTCCACATGGAGATATCCTTGGAGCTCCTGGCTCAGATGTTGGGGGAGGGGTTGCACCACTGGACCCATTGGACACCTACAAAATGTCACTCATTAAAGACTTGGAAATGTAACTGATATATCTAATAAATATGTTTTAAAAACCCACAGAGTTATGCGAAATGAGGAGACAAAAGAATATACTTCAAATGAAAGAGAAAGACAAAGCACTGGAAAAAGAACTAAATAGAATGGAGATAAGCAACTTAGCAGATAAAGAGTTCCAAATAATTGTCATAAATATGTTTATGATTGGGAGAAAAATGGATGAACTCAGAACTTCAACAAACAGAAAAAAAAAAACACCCTGAAGAATATAATAAGTGAAATAAAAAATACACCAAAGGGAATAAATAACAGGCTGAGAGAATGTAGGGGAATGGATCGGCAATCCGGAGACAGGGTAGTGGAAATCATTCAATCAGAATAGTAGAAAAATGTATCTTAAAAATGAAAATAGTTTAAGGGAACTCTGGTATATGAAACGTACTTACAGTCACATTTGTTGTTGTTTAGTGGCTAAGTTGTGTCTGACTCTGTGTGACTCCATGGACTATAGCCCAGCAGGCTCCTCTGTCCATGGGATTTCCCAGGCAAGAATACTGGAGTGGGTTGCCATTTCCTTCTCTAGGGGATCTTCCCCATCCAGGGTTTGAACCTGGGTCTCTCATTTGGCAGGCTGATTCTTTACTACTGAGCCACCAGGGATGCCCAAGAATCACACTGTAGGCATCAAATAAAGAGGAGAGAGACAGAAAGGAGAAGAAAATATATTTGATGACATTTTGGCTGAAAACTTCCTAACCCTGAAAAAGGAAACAGATTTCCAGGTATAGGAAACAAGGAATCCCAAACAAGATGATCCAAAGAGATTCAGACTAAGACATAAATAAAACTATATAAAGCATGTATACATTTCTGATTGCAATGGTGTGAAACTCAAAATGAATTACAGGAAGAAAAGCGGGAGGAACACAAACATAAGGAGCCTAACAAACATGCTCTAAAACACCAAGTCAACCAAGAAGTCCAAGAGGAAGATACCTTGAGTTCCACAGTCTATGGGATGCAGCGAAAGCATTTCTAAGAGAGAGGTTCATGGTGACACTGGGCTATCTCAAAGAACAAGAAAATTGTCAAACAGCCTAACCTATCACCTAAAAAAATTAGAAAAAGAAGTAAAGCCCCAAAGTGAAGCCCAAAATCAGCAGAAGGAAGGAAATAATAAAGATTAGAGAGGAAATAAAACTGATGAAAAAAATTCAGAAAAGATCAGTGAAACAAAGAGCTGGGTTTTTGAAAAGATAAACAAAGTTGATAAACTTTTAGCCAGGCTCACCAAGTAGAGAAGAAAGTGAAGTGAAATTCGCTCAGTTGTCTGACTCTTTGCAATCCCAGGGACTGTAGAGTCCATGGAATTCTCCAGGCCAGAACACTGGAGTGGGTAGCCATTTCCTCCTTCAGGGGATCTTCCCAATCCAGGGATCAAACCCAGGTCTCCCACATTGCAGGCAGATTCTTCACCAGCTGAGTCACAATGGAAGCCCAAGGATACTGCAGTGGGTATAGCCTATCCCTTCTCCAGGGGATATTCCTGACCCAGAAATCAAACTGGGGTCTTCTGCATTGCAGGTGGATTCTTTACCAGCTGAGCTACCAGGGAATCCCAAGAAGAGAAGAGAGAGGGATAGGATAAAATAAGAAATGAAAGAAGAGAAATAACTGCCAAAATCGCAGATACACAAAAAATTATATGAATTACAATAATTATAAAATTATAATATAATTATAAAATAATATAATAAATGATATAATTATAAATATAATAATAAAGTTATAGTAATTATAAAAATTATATGAGACTACTATGAATAGTTATATGCCAACAAATTGGACAACCTAGAGGAAGTAGATACATTTCTAAAAACATACAGTCTTACACTGAATCAGGAAGAAATAGACAAAAGGAACAAACCAGTTGTGGAGAAATTAACTGACAACATGGTGTCAGTCAGGCTCTCTTGCCCCTCTCTCTCACTTCCTCATACCTTATGTTCTATAAACAATGATACTGCTGACCCTGGTAGCACTGGGCCTGTGTGCCTACTTGGTCATAGGCCACTTTTGTCTGTCTTTGTATATCAGTAATTTTTGAAGACTCCCTGCTGCTGCTGCTGCTGCTGCTGCTGCCCAGAGAGAATACACATTTCTGCAGTCCCCACAGCTCCTGAGTCTTCTTCCTGCTTTCCTGTCACACCTTTTCTACCCTGGGTTCAGTGAACAGTATGAGCAGCAAGACACCAATCATTAGTAGTGAAATTGAATCAGTAATGAAAAAATTGGCAAACAGAAGTCCCGAATGGGCAGCATCACATAGCTACAAAACATATAAGAGCTAATACCTATGCTTCTCAAACTATTCCAAAAAATTGAAGTGGACAGAACACTCCCAAATTTATTCTACAAAGCCACCATTACCCACATACCAAAACCAAAGAAAGTGAAACAATAGAAAATTATAAGCCAGTATCTCTGATGAAAAGATGCAAAAATCCTCAACAAAATATTAAATGAAGAACAGAGTGTAGTTATCCTCAAGTCATTTTCTTGAATCTGGACTTGGACACTTGTTTATTTTTGAGTAGGATATTTGATATTTAAAAACCTCAGTTCTTCAAATGTAAAAGATCTCTGAATATAGCTACCTTACAGGGATTAAGTAAATTAGTAAATCGTATTAATAAATCCCTTAATACTTGGCCCTACACACAATAAGTTCTCTATAAGATCAGCTGGATATATAGGCCTGAACACAATGAGGGAGGTCTGGACCAGAGGTAAAGATTTGGTAATAACTTTCAGTTTGCACCAAGATGGTAACAATTTATGAATAACAAAGGCACTGGTTAACCACCTTAGCCGCACATGGAAATCACCCAGAGAACTCTGAAAAGCTACACTGGGAGTTTGGAAGGGCAATAGATCCCGCACAGATTCTGACTGAACTGGTATAGAACAGTGGTTCTCCAACCTCAGCGTGTGTTGGAAACACCGGAAACCACCTGCTGTCCCTCAGATTGTTGACCACTATCCCAAGAGTTTCCAATTCAGAAGATTAGGGCTTCCCGGATGGCACTAGTGGTAAAGAACCCACCTGCCAATGCAGGAGATGTAAGAGACACGGGTTCAATCTCTGGGCTGGGAAGATCCCCTAGAGGAGGGTGTGGCAACCTAGTCCAGTATTCTTGCCTGGAGAATCCTATGGACAGAGAAGCCTGGCGGGCTACTGTCCATGGGGTCGCAGAGTCAGACTCCAAGAGTTTCTAATTCAGATGATCAAGAATTTGCATTTCTAATATGTCTCAGGTGATACTGTTGGTGCAGCTACTGGAGAAAAGATTTATAAACTTATGAATATTCTCCTGGCGGCATAAAACATTCTTCTAAGTGCCAGAGTAAAAATAATAACTTCACTCTAGCTCTCATTATTGGAGATTTCGCCAATTTTCCTAAGCTCAAAGATGAGGATTAGGATGTATTAATAAGAAAAACTCTTAGATAAGAAAAGTGAGTTTTGCTATCAACTATCCAGAGGAACAGTGTGAGACCATGGAGTGGTTGAATGGCCACTAGCTACAGTCTTGTTTTGCTCAAACATGTTTTCAGAGGGAGAGGGTTGGGACTGTAAGTGCCTGTGCCTGTGTTAAGTCGCTTTAGTCGTGTCCGACTGTATGCGACCCTATGGACTGTAGCCCGCTAGCCTCCTCTGCCCATGGGATTCTCCAGGCAAGAACACTAGAGTAGTGGGAAAGATCAGGGGATCTTTCGAACCCACCTCTCTTATGTCTCCTGCACTGGCAGGGGAGGTTCTTTAACCTTAGGACTATAAGCGGAGATTCTAAAAAGGAGTTAGCAATGGTTTCTGCTCACACAGGTGATATGACTTGCACCTTCATCTATAATAATTAAGGAACGAACTATTCTTTTTCACCTGGAAGGATATAATAATCAGTTTATTGAGTTTATTTTTTTACTAAAAAATGTAAAATTCTAGCCCATTTCTGACAGTTGCAACTTTTTTTTTCCTTGTTGGAGAGTGAATTATCATACAGAACTTACAGGTGGACATACTCAAAAGTCTCCCAATTGAAACAAACAAACAATAAAAACAACCAAAAGGAAGCACCAGTCCTCAGGTGCCACTTCACTTCTGGTTTAATAGGTTCAGGAAGCTCATTGGCTCCAGCCTGACCAATCAAGTCTAGCCTCCAACTCTGACCAATTAGGTTATCTCCCCTTCAACTTATGCGATTCTGTAGTTGCTGGCTGTTTCTGCAGCAGGCTGAAGCAAAGGCAGGGTGGAAGATGAGTTCTCCTTGGCGAGAGAGGGGGAGTTTTCAAAGTTAATTTCTCTTTTCTGTCAAAGTCTGTTTCTCTCTGATTGTCTGTTTCTACCTCATTTGAGAGACAGTGAATTTCCTGCTTGGGGGGTTCAGTTCAGTTGCTCAGTCGTGTCCGACTCTTTGTGACCCCATAAATTGCAGCATGCCAGGTCTCCCTGTCCATCACCAACTCCCGGAGTTCACTCGAACTCACGTCCATTGAGTTGCTGATGCCATCCAGCCATCTCATCCTCTGTCGTCCCCTTCTCCTCCTGCCCCCAATCCCTCCCCCATCAGAGTCTTTTCCAATGAGTCAACTCTTCACATGAGGTGGGTTGAGGGGAGAAATAAAAATGAATAAGGTACCTAGATTTTACTCCCCTTTCTCCTTGTAATCACAAAATACTTGTAAGAAGTCGAGACGGGTTTTTCTTTCACTAGTAAAAGTGAAACTTGGTACTGAACTGAAAAAAAGCGTTGGGCTGATCAAATACTGAAAACTATCTCTTCAGATAGAGTAATTTCCTCCTTCTTCCTTTACTTGGCTTTTCATGGACTCTTGGAAAACCCAGGACTGGAAATAACTCAAAAATGATGCGCTACCTAAGGGGCCAGGCTCTGAGCACTAGCTCTACTTTTATTAGGAAAGGGCATTGTTAATTATCCATTTGGCGTCCCTGACAATGGACAATGCAAGAAGGACATCCTCTGGTTGCCTCAAGCTTTGGTTGTAACTCTAGCTTAATCTCTTAAAACTTAACCTTACTATCCCTGACAAAGGCAGCTAGTGAGGTTCTTTCTCTCCTGTCTTATAACACCAGAAGGAAACGGAATATAGTCCACTGTCTTCCTGGTGCTTCCACTAGGCTTTATAGCTACCTTCTGTTTCAAAACCTCCAGGAAGGATTCAGTGTCTGGTACACTTTGTCTCTAGGACATCTGCCCTGAGATCGACTTTTTAACAAAGCCTTTTGAGGATGCAAGGGCTGTTAGCTGAAATTAACTTGTCTTGATCCTTTCGGTTCCTCTTAGCCTTTTTATTAAGGGAATTTGAAATCTGGGAGATACTCTAGTGTTCATTTAGACTGATTCTGTTTGGCTGGAATTTGGGAGGTAAGACCCAAGGCTTGGAATGACTCTGGGGGAGAGACTGTGTATTAGCATAACATCCTCACATGCCTGCTGTTTAGCTCTCTTATTTTACCTTTCGAACTCTTGTCTTTGGCCCCTAGCTATTAGTCTTCAAAATTCTTTAGTTTCCGCTGAAATAGTGTCTTTTGTGGCACTACAATTATAGACTAGAGCTAACCATAACTTCACTGCTGAAATAATAATTTGCAGCTTTTTTGTGTGGCTTATTTGCTCAGTCGTGTCCGACTCTGTGACCCCAGGGACTTATAGCCAGCTTGGCTCCTCTGTCCATGAAACCTTCCAGGCAAGAATACTGGAGTGGATAGCCATTCCCTTCTCCAGGGGTATCTTCTTGAATCCAGATCTGCATTGCAGGTGGATTCTTTATCATCTGAGCCACTACGGAAGTAGCTTTCTTATGGGACCCCAGACCCAAGTGTTCTTTTCATACTTCGTGTCCAAACTACAGATCTTTGAATTCAAGAATCTCTATTTTCTAAACTTACCTTTTAGCAGGGTTTCCTGATGTTTCTCAGCCTGAAGTTGAGTCTCATTAATATCATAATTGAATTGAGCAACAAGAGCCTTATAAAGTGTATGGGCTGGAAGGTGGAATTGGAGCATTACATGGAGCTGTGACACTGATCTTAGAAGCTTTTCTCCTTCTCTCACACTACTTCTGTTCTCAGAGGACAAAAGAATCCTGACAGTTGGGAAACAAAGAAATTTATCAAGACTATGTTAATAGGTGAAATCTAAGGGCTCTTTCTGTAGGATTTACTTTCCTATTGTTTAACTGAGATTTGAAGGTTTTCCCTTAGTGTGTGAGTAGTTACTCTGATTGGGAGCTGAGCTATCATAATTCCAAAGATCACAGGTGTTCATCACTTACAAAACTGTTAACCCAACAGGATTAAATAGCCTCACCTGTGGCTGGCTTCCTTGAGTGAGCTTGTCTTCATCTGTGTAGAATGTTTTTTCCTATCAGAAGCCATCAGAACACAAAGCAGAGTTTATCTTAGGATCCTGTTTCTATCAGTTATTACAGAATTTTTAACCAAAGATGACATAGGACAGATTGGCCACCCACTAACTATCCCAGTTAGTGTGGTGAAAGTGGCAGCCATCATCTTGCATAGGGGGAGACAGTCAAAGCTTGGATCAAAGGATAAGGAAGGGATTTACACCAGGAAGGATGAGAGCAGGGACACTTTGAGATGTACCAGGTGCAGGAGAGTGCTCCTTACAGTAAGGTGACACAGGTGCTTGTAGCCTCGAGGACTCCCTTTCAGGAATACAGCAGTGCCGAGGGAGCGGGAATTACTGCTCATCCTAATGTGTGTCTTCAACAGCTGGCATCTAGACATAACATTAAATTCCAGTGGGCAGATTTCTAGTCCCTGTTTTGCTGACAGTATTGCCTTGAACTTATTTTGTCTCATAGAAACTAGAGGTTAATGGTTCAGTGGTGATCACAAGGTGAGCCTGTGAACGGTAGTTCTTCCCACTGAAGACCTACTCAGATCACCTGGGAGCTTTCTATTAATGGTTATGTGATGGCTCCTGAGATGGATTAAACCTTGATGTTAAGCAGTCTTAACACTTAGCTTCCATAAGGCCAGACAGGTCATCCCTCAAAAAGGACATATGACAGGGCAACTGCACCTTCAGTTTCCTCATAGCACTGTGTTCCATCACTGAGGAGTCCAAGCCCTTTTGCATGTCCTTGTTGGTATCAAGTATTGAGTAGGTCTAGGTGGAAAACAGTCCTCTTTGGGAACACGGAAATTTGATTGAATTCACTGCACAAAAGTTTTACTGAAGGCCTTTCTGCAGTAAGATACCTGCATTTCCTGTACACCTTACTAATGATGGCAGCACGCAGCTCATAAAGGTTCTAATTCTTTTCTATTTCACCTTCAAAAGTGCTTGGTTTCTGGCTGTACTGAATTGTAATAGGCGGAAAAAACTTCATAATACAAGTTACCTTGTTTCCTTCTTGTTCCTATAATCAGACTTCAGAACGACTGCCTTCCTCTAAGCTCTTTATAGAGGTGGTGGCATCAACAGCCAGAAAAAGTCGGGGAATATATGTTGGTGGGGCTTAATGTAAACTCAGTACATGCTTTTTCTTTCTAGCTGCTCTTACTTGGACTTGTTTCTTGGATGGCGAAGTTTGTAATCTCTCTTCAGTAATGACCACCAGCTTTTTACATATTTTAAAAAATAGATATTTAAGTTTATTTTATATACATATTAGATACAGTTCAAAAGGAATAAAAATTCAACATTCTAGAACATAAGACAAATAGAACTAAGATTGACACTATTATAAAATGGAATTAATGAACAGAAATGTTTTTAACCCATCCATATTATGCAGTTTTAATACTAACATTTCACAATGATCAAATCCTTCTTTGAAACTGTAAGAATTGGTAAAGGATGTATGCCATCTTAAGTATTAGTTCAGAGACTTTCAAAACAATCTTACTGGTGTTTATGTGGGGGGAAAGAGACCTACTTACTGTGGATGACTATCATGTTTTAGGAGAAATTACTTCACAGTGTTTATTTTTAAAGGAAGAAATAAATTTTAAGTACTTTAGAAATACTACCTAGACTAGAATGACACTAAATATTGTATGTTACTTCTGTAAGCCCATCCTAATAGTCTACATATATTCTATAACAGCAGCGGCCACTTGTGTTCATCTCCCCCGTTGGAAAATGCAGACAAATTTGGGTTGAGGCAAGATGGTAGAGTAGTGTGTGCTCATCTTCTCCTGCGAGAACACCAAAATTGGCAACTAGCTGCTGAACAACCATGGATAGGAGGATGTTGGAACCCACCAAAAAAAGATAGCCTCATGTCCAAGGGCAAAGCAGAAGTCACAAAATTGCTATAGGAGGGGTGCAATCACATTTAAAATCAAATCTAATACCCACCAGACTCTCAGAGGGCACAGACAAAACCTTGTGTGCACCAGGACCCAGGGAAAGGAGCAGTAACTCCTGCAAGAGACTGAGCCAGATTTGCCTGTGACTGTTTGAGGGTCTCCCGTGGAGGCACGAGTCAGCAGTGGCCTGCCTCTGGGACCAGGGCCACTGGCAGCAGCAGTCTTGGGAGGTGTGGGGTCTGGCGTTAGTCTTCTGGGAGGAGGTCGCCATTAGCCCCACTAGAGAGCTCTGTGTGGGTGTTATGCCCAAGTCGCGAAATCTCCCAATGACCACCAGGGAGCCGATATCCGATGCAAAAGCAAGAGAGTTTTTATTACCAAGCTCGAGCTGGGGCTCCCACCGATACTGACGCAGTGGCTATAGGGAGGAGCCCCGGGTTTTGGGTTATATTGCTTGTATAGGGAGTGTTCATGGAAAAAAATTTCTACCTAGGGGGACGTCTGATTGGTCACTTTCTTTTGAAGAGTTGTGTGTTGGTTTTTGATTGGTCCCTATTACCTAGGTAGACCACGAGTTCCTGAACGTTAAGTCAGGAGATTCTGGTCTGGGGTCCGATTGGCTTGTGGGTGGTGGGGTGAGGTCAGGGGATTTCCAAAGGCTCTTTCCCTAGAACTTTACAAAATGGAGTTTTTCTGTTAACAAAATGGAGTAGCTTAGGTCCTTCATTCACCCCTTCTGTAGGATCCAGGACAGACCCAATCATGGGTCTGGGGTCAGCTCTATATTGTCTCCTGCTGAGGGGACCGTTGGCAGGGCCGCATATTGGGATCTGAGCACCATGAGCTGCACCGTGTTGATGCGGCTTTTAATGAAGGCCACCAATTTGTTTAGTAAGCATGGCCTGAAGGTGAGCAGTAGTAACAAGATAATCAGGGGCCCCACCAAGAAGGATATGAAAGTTGCGAACCAGGGGGATGAATTGAACCAGGATTCAAACCAGGTTTGAGACATTTCTTTCTCTTATTCTCTGACTCAGCCCTTCTCTTATCTTGGCCAAGGACTCCCTGACTTACCCCCGAGTGACTCACGTAAAAGCAACATTCTTCTCCTAATGCAGCGCATAGGCACCCCCGTTGGAGAAAAACCGAATCCAATCCCCTTTTATTCTGCAGTACTACTTCCGCCAGAGAACTCAGTGACTCTTGGAGGTGGCTGATTGAGCTTTCTAGTCTTTTGATATCAAGATCAATGGCTGCTCTTAGGCTAGAGTATTGTTGATTCTGCACTATTAAAGAGGATATCCCAGTTCCTGCCCCGGCTGCCGCTAAGCCCAGTAGGACTGTGAGGGTTAAGGCTGAGACTGGCTCTCTCTCTGGGACTGGTGTGAAGCTTCTAGTTTCGGGAGGATTTCATCATTGGAGTGATAGAACAGTCGGGGGACTAATAGTACCAATACACAGAAATCTTTGGAGTTATTTAGCACCTGCCCGCGAATACAAGGGGCTAAGCCTGTGGAGCAGGCCCACCAATTTTCCTGGGGAGGCACCAGGTACCCGGTTGTCGCTATAGAATCTGTAGAATTGCAGAGGTTTTGGTCGGTTTGGGGGACATTTCCTATGCAAAGGCCCCGCCCGGTTACTCGTTGGAGGGTTAATCTGGTGTCGTCTTTCTGCTGCCATTGGCAAGCTCTGTGGTTTTTGGTTTGAATGTAAACTCCCGGGACAGCTATACCTTCATAATAGGGGGGTTTGATGTCATAACATAACCAGCAACTGCCAGTCAGGTCCGGGCGAGTGGAATTTAGGACCCGATAGGAGCTGATTACCACATTAAATAACGGGTCAAGATCATCCTAATGTTTGGTCCTGTAAGGCTAACTTGAGGGGAGTTGCTTGTATTAGTAATGTAGGGCCTGGGAGGCGTTTGGGTAGGTTCTCGAGCGAGGGTGTGGGCGGGCTGAATGGGGGCGTGGGTGGGCTCTCGTGGCACTAGGACTGAATTGGGCCCTATGCCCCGATTTGGACCGATCTGTATGGGTCCTACTTTCAACCTGACGGTGAATAGCAAACCCATTGTCATACACTGGCTGATATAAGTGGAGGCCCCAGGATTGCCTGGCTTCCCAACCGGGGAACTTTTTTCCTTCAGTTGAGAATTTGAGCCTCACTGGATTGCAAAGAAAGTTCATACAAGGCCCAGTTATGAGGGACCCCCTTCCATGTCCCCCAGTTGACAAGTGGGCCCCAGAACGTGACCCAAGGTAATCAAGTCACCACGAATAGGGGGCTCCCAATCGACCGTCCCCATTGACTCGCATCCCCAGTCGGCGCAATAAAACTTATCAGCCCCCCACCCCAACCCCCAGTTATTGATGGTCGCCCGGTCCTGTTTCCCTCCGGGGCACACATAGAAGGGTGTTTCCCATAAGCTTGCCCGTTGGATGTAGTGGCTGCACCCAGGCCCTGAGTTAGTGGGGGGCTGAGTATTACACCTATTAACGCCAGCCCCACATTCGGGCTTGCCGGGCTCTTTACCTCCCATTCGCCAATGTCCCATGATCCCGCGGCCAGAAGACAAAGGTTGAATTCCAAGTCCGGCCACAAGGTCTTTTTAGGATGGTGGCCGAAGTGGAGTTAATTACTTCTCCCATAGTTGTGCTTAGAATCATCCAAGTCAGGTTCATTGGTTGAGGGTTAGCGGCAGCACTAAGCCATAGAGACAACAGTATAAACAGTACTTTTATCGCCTTTGTAGCTTGAGTTTGAGTGGATTTATTTTGTCCAGCTTGGTCTTCCATTGAGGGAGCAATTCTTCCCTTAGGGCAAACAGGTCCGCAGGCCATACGTGGGTGTGAACCCAAGTAGATATGCCATCAACCTTGAGAGCAGAGGGTGTCATCAAGACAACTAGGAAGGGCCCTTTCCACCTGGGCTCTACGGTCTCTTGATGATGGCGGCCCATGTACACCCAGTCTCCTGGCCGGTAGCGGTGGGGTTCAGGTGGTGGGCCTGATTCATATAATGCCTTGAGCCTCTTCCACGTGTCCCTGTGGGAGTATTGTAAGGACCGGAGACAAAAGAGTAGTCTTTGATCATTTATCTCTTTTAGCACCTCTATTTTCAGATTAGGAATTATTGGGGGAGGTATCCCATACATAATTTCAAAGGGGATAAGTTCCAGTTGGTAGGGAGAATTTCGCACCCAGTATAGGGCAAAGGGGAGGCAAGCCACTCAGTCCCTTCCAGTCTCAGCAACTAGTTTTGTTAATGTTTGAGTGTTCTATTCACCTCTCTACTTGTCCTGAGCTCTGGGGCCTATAAGCACAATGCAACTTCCACCTAGCCCCCAAAGCCTGGGCTACCCCCTGGCTTACCTGAGATACGAAGGCTGGCCCATTGTCCGACCCCACCTGTGCAGGAAAACCAAACTGCGGCAAGATGTCTTCAATCAGCTTTTTGGCCACCACCTGTGCTGTTTCTCTCTTGGTGGGGAAAGCTTCTACCCACCCTGAGAAGGTATCTATGAATACCAGTAGATATTTGTATCCATATTTACCCGGTTTTACCTCAGTGAAGTCCACCTCCCAATATGCTCCTGGTCGACTCCCACATTCTCTAGACCCGTGGTTGGCTGGATGACAGGCAGCGTTGGTGAGCTGGCAGGCCTTGCAGGTTGATAGGATATTTTCTATCGTTGATCTGATGTCTCTCATGGTAACCTTGGCATGTCTAATCAGGTCCTGCATCTTGTGGGTTCCCAGGTGAGTTGCGTGATGCATCCTCAGTAACACCTGCTTTCCTAGTTCCTCCAGGAGGATCAGGGAGCTGTCCTCTGCCTCCACCACCCGGCCAGTTGTTGGGTCATAGGCAAACCTTTTATCCAGTCTAAGTCTCTTGGTGAGTAGTTGGGTAAAGCTGGCAGAACAGGGCTCCCGGGGTCAGGCAATTGAAGGGTGGCTTCTATCACAGTGCCCTGGGCTGCATCTTGGGCTGCTCTGCCTGCCAAATTGTTTCCCTTTGAGGTCAGGGTGTCTGACTTTTGCTGTCCCGGGCAGTGTATTATGGCTAGTTTCTTAGGAAGCCACAATGCCGAGAGGAGGGCTTTTATTCCTTTATTTTTGATCGTTTTACCCTCGGCCGTGAGGAGGCCTCTCTCTCTGTAGATGGCTCCGTGTATATGGGCAGTAGCAAAGGCATATCGGCTATCGGTAATGATGTTAAGTTTTTTGTCCTTCCCCAACTGGAGGGCTTTTGTTAGGGTGATTAGTTCAGCCCTTTGAGCCAAAGTGTCCAGAGGTAGTGCTTCCGCCCACACGATTTGGGTTTCTGTGGTTACGGCTGCCCCTGCATACCTGAGCCCATCTGGGACAAAACTGCTTCCATCCGTATACCAGGTAACTTCAGCATCCGCTAGAGGGCGATCTTGCAAGTCCTCTCCTGTTCCATGCACCTGGGCTTGTATGTCGCTGCAGTCATGGATTGGGGCTTCCAAATCCGGGTTAGGAAGCAGTGTAGCCGGATTGAGAGCAGTAGGCTGCAGAAAGATGATTCCGGAGGGGTTTAGCAGTCATCCCTGGTAGTGGATCAGCTGAGCGTTGCTGATCCACCTATCTGGGGGTTGTTTTAGTATGCCCTCAATGGCATGGGGAGCGGTGATATGCAATTCTTGCCCCAATGTCAGTTTATCTGCATCCTTGTCCATTAGGGCCACTGCTGCAATCATGCGGAGGCATGGGGGCCAGCCTGCCGCCACGGGGTCTAGGCGTTTAGACAAGTAAGCCACCGGCCGCTTCCAAGGTCCCAGGTGCTGCACCAGTACCCTCTTTGCCACTCCTTGTTTTTCATCTACATACAGGAGAAAGGGTTTTGTGACGTCAGGCAACCCTAGGGCGGGGGCTGACAGCAGGGCCGTGTTAATAGTTTTGAAAGCGGTCTCCATCCTCTCCGTCCAACTGAAAGGGGTGGTACTTTTTGTGGCTTCATATAAGGGTTTAGCCAGTTCCACATAATTTGGGATCCAAAGACAGCAGAACCCAGCAGACCCCAAAAATTCTCTCACCCTTCCAGGTGAATCTGGGGTAGGGATTTTAAGTACCGTCTCCTTTCGTGCCTCTGACAGCCATCTCTGTCCTTCCTTTAATACATACCCTAAGTAGGTGACTTCTGGTTGGCAAATCTGAGCCTTTTTGGCTGAGGCTCAGTACCCTAATTTTCCAAGGGTCCGCAATAGTTCTTGGGTGCCCATAAGGCAAGTCTGTTGGTCCTTTGCTGCAATTAAGATGTCATCTACACATTGTAACAAGGTTAGTTGGGGGTGGTGTTGTCTGAACTCACCCAGATCCTCATGGAGGGCCTCATCGAAGATGGTGGGAGAATTCTTAAATCCCTGTGGCAGCCGGGTCCAGGTCAGCTGGCCGTTGATTCCTTCTTCCGGGTCAGACCATTCAAAAGCAAAAAGGTCCCAGCTCTTGGATGCCAGGGGGAGGCTGAAGAAAGCATCCTTTAAATCTAAGACCATATACCAATGATGGTCTGATGGGAGAGAGGAGGTTGTATGGGTTCGGCACAGTAGGGTGAATATCTAAAACTCGGTGGCTGACTTCTCGTAAATCCTGCACTGGCTGATAGTCACGAGAATTTGGTTTTTTGACAAGGAGCAAGGGGGTGTTCCAGGCCGACTGGCAGGGTCTCAAGATTTTCTGGGCTAGGAGCCTGCGGATATGGGGGTGATCCCCTGTCGGGCCTCCAGGGTCATGGGGTATTGTCGGACCCAGACGGGGTTGGCCCCTTGCTTGAGATCTGCGTATACAGAAGGGTGGTGTCTGGAAAAACCGGTTCCCCCTGTCTCGGCCCACACCTCAGGGAATTCATCCAGCCATTTTCGAATGTCTACTGGAGGCGGTATAGGTTTCTGGTGCAGCCGATATTCATCTTCTAATTGAATGGTCAGTACTTGGATCGGTCTGCCCGACTGGTCCAGAATTTTGGTTTCGCCCAGGAGGAAATGAATCTGGGCCCCCATTTTGGTCAACAGGTCTCTTCCCAACAGAGGGAAGGGGCATTCCGGAATGACCATGAAAGAGTGGGATACCTGGCCCACACCCAAGTCCACTGATCTTTGGGTAGTCCATTGGTATTGTTTCATTCCAGTAGCCCCCTGCACCCAAGAGGTCTTTCCGGCCAGTTTTCCCTGGGGCTCTAGCAAAACCGAATATTGAGCCCCTGTATCAACAAGGAAGTCAATTGGGGTCCCTTCCACTCTTAGGGTTACCCTGGGTTCAGGGAGGGGCGCTGAACCCCATCCTCCCTAATCGCTCAGTTCTTCGACCAGGATGGGGGTCTTTCGTGGTCCCTTCTTTTTCTTAGGGCATTCCTTGGCCCAATGTCCTTCCTCTTTACAACATGGACATTGTTTTTTTCCTAATGCTGGTCGCGTACGGGGACGGCTCTTACCTTCAGCAGCCAGGCGGTGCAACTGGTGCGCTCTCCCGAGTCGGGAACTGTTGCAGCCAGCAGGATGCGTGCCATGTTACAGGTTTGGCGATCTGCCGCTTTGGCTTGTTTTACCTCGGGGGTTTCTCGGGTGTTGTAGGCTCTTTCTGCTACTGTTATTAAATCCTGGATACTCTTTTCACCCAGGCGTTCAAGTTTTTGTAACTTCTTCCTAATGTTGGAGCCACCTGGTTGACAAAATGCATTATCAAAGCAGCCTGAGTGCCTTCTGCTTCTGGATCCATGGGGGTGTATTGTCTAAAGGCCCCCATTAGCCTCTCCAGGAAGGCTGCTGGACTCTCGGTGGGGCCCTGCTGAACATCTCCCACTCTACCTAGGTTAGTAGGTTTCCGTGCATCTGCCTTAAGCCCCCCCAAGAGAGTCTGGTGGTAGATCCAGAGCCTCTCCTTACCTTGTGCCATATTGTAATCCCAGTTGGGTCATGATAAAGGAAAAGAGGTGTTAATTTCATCTATATTAGTGATGGGTTCTCCATTTGTCCCTGAGACCCTTTTACGGGCCTCATTCTGTATTCTTTTTCTCTCTTCTGTGGTGAAGAGAATCTGGAGCAGCTGTTGGCAGTCATCCCAGGTGGGCTGATGAGTAAAAAGCACAGTTTCTAGAAGACTGGTTAAAGCTCTAGGGTTGTCTGAGAACTTAGCATTTTGGGATTTCCAGTTATATAGGTCACTAGTAGAAAAGGGCCAGTATTGATGAGGTTGGTTTCCTGCCTCATCGAGGGGGCTGGCCACTCGTAAGGGAAGGGTAACGGTTGAGTCTGCCGGCCCCTCCGGGGACCTGGCTCGCTGATGGCGAGTATTTTGTGTGGGCCCCACCCCTCCCACCCTGTGTTTTGTTCCTGGGTGAAGGAATGGTGGGGGCCTGTGGCGGTTCAGGGGATTGGTAAGGGGGAGGAAAGAGAAGTTCTTCTGTTCCCCTCTGCAAGATAGGGTATAGCAGCGCCATTTGTTCAGGTTCCTTGGGATTCTTCAGGTTTTTTCCTACACGTGTCACCAACACCTGAGCGGTAGAAAACCCCTGTTGAGGCAAAAAAGTTTTACCTAAGAAGGGGGAGCAATATGATATTTTCCCATACTATGATATAGGAAACTTGGTCAGGGTGTCCGATCCGCGATCGGAACTGATATCCCGAACTCGGTGTACAGTTCCCAACTCAAAGGTGCCTTCTGAGGGCTAGCCTACATGGAAAGTCGGCCATTCTGCAGTGCAAAAAGTAATTAATTTATTCCTTTTAATTTCTACACTAAGGTCATGAGCGCGCATCTTGACCTCCTTAAAATTATCAGTAACCAAGGATAGAGGTTCAGTGGGAGCGACCTGCTATTGTCTACAGAGAACAGGGGCACTCCGTCCCCCCCCCCGCCCCCGCCGGGGTCGGGGACATCTCCCAACGACCCCAACCAGTGACTCGTTGGCATGTCCACCTGAGTCATATACCGGTCTCAGAAAATAGGCCCTGCCAGAAACGAAAAGAAAGACAGAAAAAAGCTTAATGGCTGCAGATGACTCTCTGGATCGGTCTTTCCGTAGAGCCGGTGGGAGATCCCAGACGAGCCCCCAAATGTTATGCCCAAGTCGCGAAATCTCCCGATGACCACCAGGGAGCTGATATCTGATGCAAAAGCAAGAGAGTTTTTATTACCAAGCTCAAGCTGGGGCTCTCACCGATACCGATGCAGTGGCTATAGGGAGGAGCCCCGGGTTTTGGGTTATATTGCTTATATAGGGAGTGTTCATGGAAAAAAAGAATTTCTATGTAGGGGGATGTCTAATTGGTCACTTTCTTTCGAAGCGGTGTGTGTTGGTTTTTGATTGGCCCCTATTACCTAGGTAGACCACAAGTTCCTGAACGTTAAGTCAGGAGATTCTGGTCTGGGGTCCGATTGGCTTGTGGGTGGTGGGGTGAGGTCAGGGGATTTCCAAAGGCTCTTTTCCTGGAACCTTACAAAATGGAGTTTTTCTGTTAACAAAATGGAGTAGCTTAGGTCCTTCATGGGTAATCCACAAACTAGAGAACAATTATACCAAAGAAGTTCTCACACTGCAGTGAAAGTTCTAGGCCTCCTTCAGACTTCCCAATCTGGGGATCTCACAAAGGGACTGGGAATCCCCAGGGAATCCGACTTTTGAAGGTCAGGGAGATTTGATTACAGATCTCCCACAGGCCTAGGGAAGCAGACGCTTGGGACAAACAAAGCTTTGTGTGCACCAGGGCTGAAGAGAAAGGAGCAGTGACCCCACAAGAGACTGAGTTAGACTTGCATGTGTTTCAAAGTTTCTGGCAGAGGTGTGGGTCAACAGTCACCTGCTGTGGGGTCAGCAGCACTGGCAGCAGCAGGGCTACAGGGCATGTGGGGTGCTGGCATAAGTCTTCTTGGAGGAGGTTGCCACTACCCCTCCCATAGTGCCTATAGCCCACCACAGAGACTTCAAACTTTAGGACTGGGCTTCCTTAGGTCAAACTATAGGGAGGGAGCACAGCCCCACCCATCAGCATAAAATTGGATTAAAGATTTACTGATCATGGCCCTGTCCAACAGAGCATAACCCAGTTTTCCCCACAGTGAGTCCATCCCATCAGGAAGATTGCATGGGCCTCTAATCCTCATCCATCATAGGGCAAACAGAATGAAAACCATAATCAAAGAATACTAACCAAAAGGATCACATAGAGTCACAGCTTTGTGTAACTCAAACTATGAGCCATGCTGTGTAGGGCCACCTAAAACAGATGGGTCATGGATGGAGTTCTGACAAAACACAGTCCCTGGAGAAGAGAATGGCAAGCCATGTCAGCATTCTTGCCTTGAGAACCCCATGAATAGTATGAAAGCTAAAAACATATGACAGTGAAAGATGAGCCCATGAGGTCAGTAGATGTCTAATATGCTTCTGGAGAGAAGTATGGAGAAATGGCTCCAGAAAGAGGGAAAAGGCTGAGCCAAAGTGAAAATGATGCCCAGTTGTGGTTGTATCTGGTGAAAGTAAGTCTGCTGTAAAGAATAGTACTGCATAGGAACCTGGAATATTAGGTCCATGAATCAGGTGAATTGCGGTCAAACAGCAGATGGTGAGAGTGAATGTTGACATTTTAAGGAATAAGTGACCTAAAATGGATGGAAATAGGCAAATTTAATTCAGATGACCATTATATCTACTACTGTGATATCTACTACTGTGGGCAAGACTCCTTTAGAAAAAATGGAGTAGTCTTCATAATCAGCAAGAGTCTGAAATGCAGTACTTGGATGCAATCTCAAAAACAATAGAATGATCTTAGTTTGTTTCCAGTTTGTGTATGGATATGAGAGTTGGACCATAAAGAAGGCTGAGTGCCAAGTTTGAGCACCTTTCAAACTGTGGTGCTGGAGAAGACTCTTGAGAGTCCCTCAGACTGCAAGAAGATCAAACCAGTCAATCGTAAAGGAAATCAACCCTGAATATACATTGGAAGGGCTGAAGCTTCAATACCTCTAACACATGAGGTGAAGAGCTGACTCATTGGAAAAGACCCTAATGCTGGAAAGACAGAGGGCAGGAGGGGAGGCAGGTGATAGAGGATGAGACTGTTGGATGGCATCATCCACTCAGTGGATGTGAGTGTGAGCAAAATCTGGGAAACAAGCATAGGGAAGAGCTGGTGTGCTGCAGTCCATGGGATTGCAAAGTGTCAGACACGACTAAGTGAACAACAGTCTATCAATTATATCAAATGAAGCAATAGAAGTTAAGTTTTAACATTTTAGATAGTCAGATTTGAAACGGAACTTAAAGGAACTAAGACTTAAGGTTCTGAATACCAACTAGGTTTATGCACGTCTTTTCTTATCCAAAAGTATCTTCTCTTAGAAATGGAGTATTTAGTTAATTATCTTGGTGACATTGGCTACAATAAGAGGCCAAGAGACTACAGGTTGCCAACCTGCTGGCATTGCTGGATAGTGACAAGAACTAGGGGCAATGTCCCAAGGACAGAGGAGACCATAGCAATAGGGGTTACTAGAACTAGGTGACAAAGCAAGCTAAGTGCCTTGACAAAACTTACCTTAGAGAAAAACTCAGTCTATTAAGATCAATAAGGTAGAATTGCTTTTCCAAAGGACAGAGGTCAACAGCTGCTACAGAGTGAACATTAGTAAAAGCACTGACTACTGTGAATACTTAAGTACCTGGCAACTCTTAACCTAAAGGATATATGAAGCCACAACAAACCAACAAAACCCCCTTGAAAAATACAACCCCAGTGTTTATCAGAGCTTCACTTCTTTTCTCTCTGGCCAGGCTCTGAGTACAATGCAGCATATGATACAGCATCAACTCTGTCCCAACTCTGTTAACTCTTGGAAATTTATGGGTAATGGTTATTTAACATATCTAGCAATTTAGAAGTCCCTTGAAGACCTTGAATGTCTAACCAGTGTTAGAAACTTTAGTGCTCTAAATGCAAAATTTGTTCCATCAAACTGCATCCTTCTCTACACTTTGCAAGTATGGAGTAGCAGACACATATTTAAGCATTCTGCAATAATATCTGTATTGGGAGTTTTAAATTCATTGGTTGAATATTTGTCATCTAGGTCATTTTCAGTCTTGAAATACCATGTTTCTAGGATGCTTATTTTCCATTTCTCTTTTTTCTGATCCTAGGTCAACATTGTCAATGACGGCTTCTTCAGTTTGTTTCTTGGTTGCACAAACCTCAATGTTTGGTCCAGATCTAACTTGACTTCTTTACTGTCAGAATGTCAAAGACTCCATGTTGCATCTCTTCAATAGGCTGAACTCCTGCCAAAATGGCCTTCTCAGATTGTGACAATATTTTCAGTAGGACTTGAATGGTTTCAGTACATGTGAGGCATATCCAATATCTAACAAACTTTTTTTTGACATCTGGGATATTTTTAATTAGGTCATTCAGTGTAACCAATACTACCACTTCTTGGACATCTCTTATTAATCAGGTTTAGGCATTTAGAAAATATCGTAAAGGTTTCTTTTTTTTGTTTGTTTTTTAATCTTCTGCTATGGTAGTCCAAGGGGTCCCAACTGACTTTTCACTTTGTGCTTTGGGCTCAGGCTGGGTGGCTACTGAACTCGGAAGCCTTTTCACACTTTTCCTTTGCCAGTTTTCCACTCTGATGAGCTTTTCTCTTCTCCACAGTTTATTTGGGTTGAGTCCATCTACTATAAATTCTTTTCACCATGGTATGTCTGTGCTGGTCAATGCTTTTTGACTTTTCTATTTAGTATTAGAAAACAAAGCAGGCCTGGCTACCATTTCAGCTGCTATGCTTCTTGATAAGTGTCTTATGTCCTGAGAAGCACCTGTTTTGATACCAGATGAAACTGTATTTGTGATAACTCTATCTCAAGGTCCTTTCCAAACTAACATTGGTAGGCATATCTTGAGGCCTTGTTTCATGGTGTCTTGGGTATTACTGTAGTGACTTCTTTTTTTTTTTAGGGAAGGGAGATTATTCTTTTCTATGTCAATTTGCATAGTATCCTGTTCCCTTTATTGATTTGGTGTTAAATCAATCCGATTTCTTCTCTGGGTGGATAAAATGGGGCAGGAGGGGGAGATTTTTGCTCAGCGCTACAGAGAACCATGGGAGTCATCATTCTCACCCCCCCTTGATTGCCACATGTAGGAGCAGAGGCAAGCTCTTTTCCAAGCTGGTATAGTGAGGAGAGATACACATTCATCAAAAAGGAGGAAGGAATGACTATCCTGAAGAGTTTAATAGTAGCAGGAATAAAGATGACACAAAACCCATCAAATGAAACAATACTATTTTCAACTGATTGCAAAGTGTCTTCAATTAATAACTTGGCACTTATTTAAAAGGTTTAACAGAAGTGAGACCAAAACATTTTGTATCAACATGAAGTAACAGCATCTTTTATTTAAAATAACAATACACTAGAAAAAATATGGCAAATATAAGTTTGCTTTCATGGAGAACAAAACAATTACAAAGCTCAACTACATACCAAAGTTCACCTAAAAGAACTTTTCCTCTTGTAAGTTAGAAGGGATTTAAAAAAGAAACTAAACTAAGACTTTTTAGAGAATTGGGATACAGATTGCTCAGTCCAAGGGTACCCCAGTTTAAATAGCTACATGAATTGAGACAAAAATTATTTGAACATACACCTTTGTGAGATGAAATGCAGATGTTGAAAGTCAACCATTAGTTCACCCATTATAGCCAAAATAAACTCTGTTCATGTGTATCAACATATTTTACACAAACTTAGTTTCTGTATCTAGCTGGGTGTCTAAAGTGAGTGTGATGGGACTGAAAGGGGGAAATATAGAGCATAGTCCTCAAATAAGACTTCAGGAAATCTGCAAGAGGGGGACTACAAGAATAGGGGGAGAGGTGGGGACTAGCACTGAGCACCCACTGTGTATCAGGCTCCACTGTGGTGACTTCTAATAGGAGGTAGCACAAGTTGTCTGCTCTGAGATGTGGTGCTCCCAAATTTAGTTGCAGTCATCATGAGAGGTTCTATCATTTTTTACTGTTACACTGCTAGTAGGCTGAGGTTTTGTGAATTTAGAGACTGGCTGAAAGTTTCTTGGTTGTTGCAGAACTCTCATTTTTTACTTAAGAATTAATCTTGGACTGAACAACTTGGCCAGAAAAAATCCAAGCACAAGTTTCTTGGGCATGTTAGCATCTTGCTTTGTCTTTTCTGTAGTTTTATTTTTACTATTTTTAAGGAGAAATGCTTGGTTTAATGTCATAACGTTGATGTTGGGGGTCATCTTTAATTGGTAACAATGGCAGAGTTTTATCCTCAGAGTTTTAGTGATTGATACACCTTAGCTAATTAATCATGTTTTAAGGGGATAGCTTTTTCCATTGTTATATATTTGATTTAGCAGGTTTACTGACATATTTATCAGCCATTTTTGTCTTAAGTTTTCAGAACTTTTGTCTCTTCTTGGACCTGGCCTTCATATATCTTCACTGTCCGAGCTCTACCACTGATAATATCTGATTTTCCTGTTTGTATGCAAACATTTTTTCTTACCAGATGCTCCTTGAGCTTTTGTCATCTTTGCTCTGAGCAGGAACTGGACTCTCAGACTTTGGGGGCAGCTGAAAGTCCCTCAGGACAAATGGGGTGCTCAACACAGCTCAGACAAGGGGAGGTGTTTCTGGCTTGACCACCGCAGATGACTCCTCATTTTTAAAGAATCGCCTTTCACCCTGGATGTTCAATAACTTCCATAAACATCCATCCCTCTGACAGAATACCTCTTGTAAGCAGTCATCTTCTCTACTAGTGTCTGCCAGTGTTCAAAAAGACTCCTATCCTTGCCCTCAAAGACAACATTCATGTTTATCCAGGTTCCATTTAAAACCTTGCACTTTGGTTCCTGAAACTGGAACTTTAACAGTCCATAGTTTCAAGGCATCCAAAAGCTCCTGGTGTAGCATAGGAATCCTGTTGTGCTTGTTTTCCTAGCTTGATCAATGTGAAGAAAGCAGCTTAATCTGTTTCCATGAAGGGATTTAACTGCACACCTGAAGAGGGCAGAATTAGAAGAAACACTTCTGATTCTTCTCTCAATACCCTAATGACCCCTCCACAAAGGATGCATAATGATTCACCTGTTTAATGGAAACTGAACAACAAATACTCCTCTCCATGTTTTGCTGAATAGTTGTCTCTAATCTATGGCTCTATAGTTTACAGGTGAAAAAGGTGTTTCTTCATGAAGCTGGTTAGTGCTGACTCAGACCATCAGAATACCGTATTGGATTGAGAAGTGAGCAACTAATGATGGCTTTAGATGTTGGTGCCATATTCCAAGTTGTCATAACACTTGTATGTACTCAGTGATCATGTTCTGTCTGATTTCTGAGGATAAACCTAGGATATCTGATTTCCTACCTTTACTAATGATGAGTCAGGGCTATCCTGTTACCTGGAATCGTAATCATATGTGCATCCTTGGGGTGTGTCCCAACCTCTGTTAAATCCCACAGTCTCCAAGGATTATATGCTTCTATTGTTAACTAAATCATTTGTCTCCAGGTAGTGTTTATCATTCAGTACCAATTCTATCACTTCCCACACTGTACCTGTACACATGGGAACTTTCCATCATGTAGATACCTGTCTCAAATGCTGACTTTATCTTGTCAGGCTTAGACTGTACTACTTCAGGGGCTGTGTCCCTATTGCAGAATTATGTGTCAGATAATGACAATTACAAGTCCCTTGGTAAGGGTAATAGGGAGACTATTTTATGACTGGTGCCTGAAATCAGTGAAAGATTTCCTTAATCTAAGTCTTAGTTCACAGGGTGAAGAGAGAGAACTCTAGAGATCAAGAATAAAAAACCAGTATTTGGATAGCATACATAGTGCATATGTTAAAAAGGGCAGGTAGTTTGTGTTTATGCCTTTATGAAAACTAAACTTGTGACTCAAAACTGGGAGTCCTCCACCCAGTTCCCTCTCCACCAAAACTGGTCCTCAGTGAAGAGAGCAAAGGTAAATCAAAAGTTGCTCAGCCTAAAAGATCAGAATAGGGTATTCAGAATAGGAACTTATTTGGATTGAGAAGTCCAAGAACAGACATAGAGAACAGAAAGGGCTCCTTGTGGGCATGCAAATTAAAGTAGTTGTCATAGTGTGGATCACTCACTTCTGCAGGGAAGCAGGACGACCAGGGTAAGCAATCTGAAAGCTATTACAAGGAATTGGTTTGTATAATTATGGAGGCTGAGAATTCTTAACCTGCAGCTGTCAGGCACAGGAGAGCTGATGTGTAGTTCCAATCCAAGTTCAAAAGCCTGCAAACCAGGGAGCCTATAGCATACACTCTGGTCTGAAAGCCTGGAGGAACGAGACCCAAGAAGAAGAGGCCACGTTTCAGTTAGTCCACAGGCAGGGCAAGGCCGACGTCCTGGCTCAAGGTGGGTCAGGCAGGAGGAGTTCCTTCCTACTCAGCCTTTGTTCTGCTCAGGCCTCCAGCAGATTGGGTGGGGCTCACTGGCACTGGGGAAGGTGTCTGCCATTCAACTCTTCCTCTCATGCCATATACACCCACAGACAGAATGTCAATGTCTGAGCCATGGGGTGCCTGGACATTTGTTCAGTCAAGTTTTCATATAAAACTAACCACGTGGTAGATCTGAGGGCATAGAATTTGGTAATTCAAGATGTAGAAGGTACTTAGAGGCCCCAAAGATCAGTGACTGAATAGACACTAGACTGCAATATAGAGACGACTCAGTACAGTGACTGAGCTGGGAAGTGAGAGGCTAGTCTCTCGTCTTCTCAGACAAGGAGGCCAAAAACAAATTAGTAAGACAAGGAATGGAGGGCTTACTAAGTGTACCAAATCAAAATGACACTATACCTTGAAACATTATCTTGAAGCTTCAGAACACATGCTTATTGCAGCTCCAGTGCACAAATCTACTCTACCTGGGCCTAAGAACTTTGGGATAATAGAATGAACACAATAGCATTTCTAACAAAATTCCCTGCTCTCAAGATGTCTATCATTAAGGTCAAGAGGGTATTAAGTGAACATTGGCCATTTCTCCAGCAGTTGGAATGTGGCATTCTTATGTGGCACAGCAGGGCTTACCCTGTCAATCTGGTGGTCCTTCTCTAAATCTGAGTCAAAAACTGGGATGAACTCCAGCAGGTATGTCTTTAATGCATCTGGACCTGTGTCTTAAGACAGGATTTAAGTGTCCTAAGAGCTTCAGTTCAGTTGCTCAGTCATGTCCAACTCTGTGACCCTATGAATTGCAGCACGCCAGGCCTCCCTGTCCATCACCAACTCCTGGAGTTCACTCAGACTCACATCCATTGAGTCAGTGATGCCATCCAGCCATCTCATCCTCTATCGTCCCCTTTTCCTCCTGCCCCCAATCCCTCCCAGCATCAGAGTCTTTTCCAATGAGTCAACTCTTTGCATGAGGTGGCCAAAGGACTGGAGTTTCAGCTTCAGCATCAGTCCTTCCAAAGAAATCCCAGGGCTGATCTCCTTCAGAATGGACTGGTTGGATCTTCTTGCAGTCCAAGGGACTCTCAAAAGTCTTCTCCAACACCACAGTTCAAAAGCATCAATTCTCCGGCGTTAAAGAACCTCAAAAAACCTATGAAGTTGAGCAGAAACTAAAGAAGCAAAGATTTTTGGTAAATTGGATTTCCATGTCACTCATCTTCCAAATATAGTTCCTTTTCCTAGAGCTCTATTATTTCACTTAGTTTTATTTTTTTCTAACCCTTTGAAGGCCTTGCTATCCTGAACAATTTCCAACGGAATCTATATTTCCTGAATCTAAGAATTTCTACCTATTTGAACAATGTACCTGGGCAGATTTGGTCATGCTTTCTTATTACAAAAGCAGGTTTGTGTTTGCAGATAGCTGTATAGTTGGCTGTGCCTTTTATCTTTCATATCCATGGGAAATTTATCACTCCTATGGTTTCTAGGTATGTATTCTATTGACTTCTCAGTGTCTCAAACTTCATAGACACAGCAGTAATGTCATGGACTTTAATATAACCTTAAGTCTAGTTTGGTAGCTGGTAGTCATCTTACCCCTGTGGGCACATTGTTCTTTTGATTTCTAATGGTATATGACATGAAGTGCTTATTTCCCAATTGCTAAATATTGCAGTATCTTCATACGGTGTCTACTTGATTAGTGTTCTTGGGTGTTAGTGTGCTCTAGGTGTTAGAGCACACTAGTTGGGTGCGCTCTGCTGGGTGTTAGTGTGCTCTATGAGGATACCTTGCTCTACTCCCATCTGCATGCCTCTACTCTATATCATCTTCAGTTTTTCTCTCCCAGGACTTTGGCCAGCAGTCAAGTCTTGGCTGCTGCTCATCAGATGTATGTATTTAACCCTCAGGGTGGAGATTTTTTTCACCACACACAATGGATAACCAGGTGAGCTGGCAAAGTTGTGTCCATTAGGAGGACTACCCTCTCTTCTGTCATCCAAGGATACCTTGAGTGGAGTTGTTCAGCAGACATTCATGTTTGCCTTATGCTCCCAAGTAGATCTATCTGTGAATCAACCTTGGCATTTTCTTAATATTTTTCATGTTCTAGAATGCATGTGAGTTTATAAGGCCTCCAGCTGTTGTGGAATCCATAGTCACAAAACACACCTCGGAGAACAGTCAAGACAGTGGAGTACAATTTATTATGCCAGTGGGTCCAAGGGGAATTGGCTCTCAACAAGGACCCCGCTTTGTGAGGACTTGGTTTTATACCCCAGTTCTGACTGGTTACACGTTAGTAATTTACTTAGTTTTACAACATGCAGGTGCAGAAGAATTAACAATTACAACATGCAGGCACAGGCGCTATTGTTAATCTGAGACAACTTGACCTTTACTTCCAATCTTTGTTTTCCATCTGTGAGGAGAGGGTTTCCAAGGAGACCTGGTTTCTCTTTAACGATGGTTTCCTCATTCTAGAACAGGGTTCAGGCCCCATTCACATCCTGTCTTAAGATGGCTGAGAGTCTTCAAGATAGAATCCCTCTTGCCTTCCTTCCTCCCAGTGGACCCAACACAGCAGCTACAGTTCAAGTGTTCAATAGCTATGTGTACATAGTGGCCACTGAGTTCAGTTCAGTCGCTCAGTCGTGTCTGACTTTTTGCGATCCCATGAATTGCAGCATGCCAGGCCTCCTTGTCCATCACCAACTCCCAGAGTTCACTCAGACTCACGTCCATCGAGTACGTGATGCCATCCAGCCATCTCATCCTCTGTCGTTCCCTTCTCCTCCTGCTCCCAATCCCTCCCAGCATCAGAGTCTTTTCCAATGAGTCAACTCTTCACATGAGATGACCAAAGTACTGGAATTTCAGCTTCAGCATCATTCCCTCCAAAGAAATCCCAGGGCTGATCTCCTTCAGAGTGGACTGGTTGGATCTCCTTGCAGTCCAAGGGACTCTCAAGAGTCTTCTCCAACACCACAGTTCAAAAGCATCAATTCTTCAGTGCTCAGGTTTCTTCACAGTCCAACTCTCACATCCATACATGACCACAGGAAAAACCATAGCCTTGACTAGACGGGCCTTTGTTGGCAAAGTCAAGTGGGCTACTGAGTTAGACAGTACCAAATACTAGTTTTGCAGCAATGTTTAAGGAGTACTCTGGGAGCTCCCTGGAAGTCCAGTGGTTAAGACTCTGCATTTCCACTGCTGGGGGCATGGGTCTGATCCCTGGTCAGGGAACCAAGATCCCACGTGCTTTGCTGCATGGCCAAAAACCCCAAATTAGAAAAAAAAAAAAAGCCCTGTATGCACTGTATATGGAAAGAAGGCAGAGAGAAATTGAACTTTGGTACAGATCCAATGTAGCTTTGGCTACTCCAAGAACTCTCTAGAATGGCCTTTCAGCTTTCCCCTTAGTTGGGTCACAATAACCACAGCATTGGGCTGCTCTGGAAGACGTGGCATTGAAGTTTCTCAGGCTGAGACAACTCCTGGGGAGGCCAACAAATAAAGGCTGCTTGGTAGCAGCATCTTGGGGCTCAAGTGCTTCACTAAAGCAAATCAGTGTGGCTGATCAGTGTCTGCTGCACTAGACCAAGGGAGACTGCAAACCTCCTGTCTTAGACCTTAAACTTCAAATTTCTTAGGCTCCTTGAATTCTCTGTTCAGAATTCTAGACATGTGACTTCATGAATAATTGAAGGTCTAATTATTCTTCAAAGACCATCCTGACTCAAATATGTCAGTCCTTGTATGTATGATTGGGAAGGGATATAAAATATCCATGATATTCTTTATGGGTCAAGAAAAGTAGTAAAACTAAGTTTAGACAATCCATTGGCTTTGTCTATTTTTTGGTATGGGGACCAGTAAGGTTCCTCAGGTGCCTAAGTATGGGTTTTGCCAGATCCGTTACTCCTGGTATGATAGACTCCTTGGCCTGTGGAAAGTCCTTTATCTATAAAAGAATTTCTCCCTACCCTGCCTTCTCCTGGCCCTCCTCTCCCACCTCAGAAATCAGCTGAAGAGAGATAGGAATGGCCACAGACGATGGCATTTCAGGAGAGTTACTGGTAGAAGGGCCATGGATAAGCTTAGGTGAGAGGAGTGGGGACTCCCCATGTGACTTTCAGAAGACAGCCATCTCCCCTCACCCCACTTCTCTCCCGCTGCTCCTTTTAGTCCTTCTCTAACATGAGGCCTCACTTCCTGTCCACTTGGTAACATTACTACATGATATTACTGAAGCAGAAATTCATGTACCTATCCCTTAATCTCCTCAGGCAGTCTACTGGCATTCCTTGAGAACTTGCTTTCATGCTATTGTATTAATATTTAGCCAACCTAAAGATTCCATAAACTGATGCATGCCTATTAATGACTTTCTATTATCCAGGTAAACCTGAGCCAGTTTGATCAGGTTTTATAAAATGGAAGTAAGCCTCTGCTTCAGGGGCTAGTTTAAAAAATAACCCTCAGGTTGAGCATTTGGGTTAATCTCCTGAGTGAATTTTTTATCTCATACCTTGTTTCTGGGTCTAAATAGGGAAAACATTGCTTAGATGGATATTAGAAATATGGATGGTTCTTGCCATCTATAATGGCTCCAGTGAAGGATGCGTACTAAGTCGCCTCAGTTGTTTCCCAACTCTTTGCGACCCTATGGGCTGTAGCCCACCAGGCTCCTCTATCAGTGGGATTCTCTAGGCAAGAATACTGGAGCGGGTTGCCATGGCTGCCTCTAGGGGGATCTTCCTGACCTAGGAATCAAACCTGCCTCTCATGTCTCCTGCATTGGCAGGAAGGCTCTTTACTACTAGTGCTACCTGGGAAATGATATTCAGGCTATAGCTGAAATCCTTCCTGTGGCAGGAATATGACTTATTCTCTCCTACATCCAACTGCACCCTCTTCAAAGGCAGAATTGCCTTCCCCATGGAAGTAACACAAGTGCATTTTTATAAGTTACAAGATCTCACTACTGACATGTATATTTCAGCGGCATAGCGTAAAGTTTAGGAAAACTCTTTGGGAACTGGTGTTCTCAGTGGAAATCTTCCTTGCTATTCCAATTTTTTTTAAAAAACACTAATGGATATTTGTGTTAACTAATGTTAACTAATGATAACTAATGGATATTTCCATTAGTTATCAACCCATTCATCTGGAGCCCCTTCTCTTTGGGAGAAGCAGTAAGCAGCTAACTTAAAGACTATATTCTGGAAACTGTATCTCTAAAGACTCTCTTCCTAAGAAAAAGGACACAAACTTGTTGCCAAACCTAGGCATATGTTTCACACTGGGCATCTTAAGAGTTGAAGGTATTACACGCTATCATATGCATCTTGGAACAGCCCCATCACTGGCTTCTAGTGCTGCATGGTTTCAATTCTGCTCCAGCTGGGAATCATCATGAAGAGGACATGGGGAATTTGTATGCTTCTTTCCCATGGAGATGAGATTTTTTTCCAAGAGCAAGAAGCAGTCTGAAATATACGTACTGTAGCATTCTTTCTCAAACTTGGCTATAGTACAGTGTTTTAGACTCAGACTATTGACTCCTTAACTTCTGCCAAACACTTGCTGACCACAACTTCACCTACTGTCCTGCACATATACTCTTGTTTACCTATGAAGAAAACAAGATATAGTCTTCTGCCAAGTCCTTGATCAGAACTGACTTTTTTTCCTTCTCTGACTATATTCTTAGACTTTCTATCCCTAGTCTTGATCAGTTTCTAACCTCAATTAAAGAGAAAGATTGTCCCCTTGTTAGTCTAATTTGATTTCAGAACAAACAGATCAGATGGCTGAAATGTCAATATTTAGACTTCTAAAGAAAGCAGTATTCTAGGTGATTTAGAATAGTGTAGCACTGGGTATCGTGGTTTCAATGATGTGATGATGAAAAATTTGCTTTTTAAGAAGCAATTAGCACTTGTTTGTAGAAACTGAAAACCTCAATTTTCTTGTGACAGGTGCTTAACATGACATGAAGCATGATGACCACCAGATGTCTAGGCTTTCTAGACTTAGACCTTAACACCTCCCACCTGTTTAACTTTTAAAGCAGATGACATGATTATTTTAAAAAGTGAAATAGATCATATATTATCTCTATGCTTTAAAAGTAATGTCAGTAGTAAATGTCTTTATCTGAACCCAAAACCCCACCAAATTAGACATCTTCACTTTTAAACCACAATCCTGCTTCCTATGGGTACAGAGCACATGGTAGAAAATGACACCAATTAGAGTCAAATTTTTCCACACCTCAGCATCTTTCTCAGGGAATGTGAATGTGTATAGGCTCAAATCTCAAAGCCACTAATGCCAATAGGAAGAAATGAAGAGATGCATTTCCTTCTTAGCGCATTTATGTCAGTGGACTTGATTTTCCTAACTGAAAACAAAGGAAAGCTATTCCAAAAGTTTTTGCACTGAATTTTCCTAACTGAAAGCTAACTTAGAAAAATAAGTACCTAAAGCACCACAGTAAAAATGTGCATAGGATCATTAACTTGAGAGGGTAGCTCTACTTTAGTTTTGAGACACATTAGAGCTTAGATGGAGAAGGCAATGGCACCGCACTCCAGTACTCTTGCCTGGAAAATCCCATGGGTGGAGGAGCCTGGTGGGTTGCAGTCCATGGGGTCGCCAAGAGTCGGACACTACTGAGCAACTTCACTTTCAAGCGTTGGAGAAGGAAATGTCAACCCATTCCAGTGTCCTTGCTTGGAGAATCCTAGGGACGGTGGAGCCTCATGGGCTGCTGTTAATGGGATTGCACAGAGTCGGACACGACTGAAGCGACTTAGCAGCAGCAGCAGAGCTTAGCCATGGAAGAATGTAAGACTTTACATTCTTCTTACTGTGAGGCTGTCACTGAGGTGTCTATGACCTCATGAAAAGTTGAAGGAAATTACTCAAATCAAGATTTCTCAATGAAAGAACCTGGATATTGGGTTAAGTTAAATTAAAGTGCTAACTTGGAACTTAAAACATCTCTGATAGAAGGAATTGAATTTCTGTGAAGATGAAGAACAGTCCAAAGACCACTCCACTTCTGATCTAACTAGAGTTTGGGGTCCACAAATCCACCCTTTCTCTGAAGAGATCTCTTAATAGCATCCTCAAATTAGGTAATTCTTTGAAGGACTGTGAACTCACTAATAGCTGGTATACTCATGGCCACACTGTATTACAGTGAAAGAATGCAGAGTAAAATCAGCATGGGCAGAAATGTTGAAAGATTCAATGCATAGAGCTTCCAGCTTCTCCCAGTGGAGTCACAGGCAGCACCTGTCACCTGGCAGCAGTGTGAGACCATCCATGGAATATCTTCTTCCAGGGATACTCATCTTGTGTCCAGAGATGGATACTTGACTGGGGCTTGGGCATCTCAGACCTGGTTGACTGCTCATATGGCTAATTTGTCTCCAGCTCTTCCAGATGTCAAGTGAATACCATGTGACCACAACACTGTTGGACTAGTTATTGTGTTCCAAAGCCCCCAGGCAAACAAAGATTCGTATTATCCATGACATTCCAAAATCTTAGAGATCACTTTACAAGAAACCAGAGAAAAAGTCAGCCCTCAGTTTGGGTAAGGTCAATTCATCTGTCCTCATTTTAAAACTTTCTCTAAAATGAGAGCTTTTGAGCTATTAAGAAAGGTGAATTAGCCATGAAATCCCACAGATAAGGATCCTCAAGTCAAATTTTAAGTGGGTTTCAAGAATCCACTATTTAAAAAATCTAAGTTAAATTCAAAATGCACATTGTTTTCATCAAGCCAATGAAATCATGTTAACTTCTGATAGCATCTTCTTATCTGTGAGACTGTACCTGGACCCAGGGGTCTGTAGCACTGGTCTTGGACATATATAATTGAAAAGGCAGGATCCCAATAGGATATCAACACAGGAGCTTCTGTATGGTGGAGTATAACTCATGTTAGCCTCATCCTCTCTCATCTTCATGTCTGCCAGGATGAGGGGTCCAAGAGGCTGCATAGTTCAGGACCTCCCCAATGGGACTGAGGATAGAGGACTGTCTTGTTTACTTCTACAAAGCTAAGCCAACTTTATGCCAAGTTAAAGCCTATTGCGTCTTATGAGCATACTAATACAAATATGTGACCACTGCTGTTAGCAATCCATCTGTTCTAGTAATTCCCCTTCTGATAGTCTCATTCACTGGGGTCTTATTTTTTTTTTAAGGTGTTTTAGTTTTTTTTTTAGTTTATTTATTTTTGTTCTGTCCTGTGTTAACATCTCCTGGAGATATTAACTACTATAGGACAAAGAGCATGTACAGCACAATCCCCTGTATCAAAGAATGTAGGAGTCCCTTGGATGAAGAGCCCATAGCACCAAATACAGATAGTAAATCCTTCTCCCTCACTGGAAAACAAAATAAGAACCTATGTCCACTAGGGAGAAGCAGACTTGGGGAGTAGAAATGTCCTTGAATAATATGTCAGTTCTGAGAGTGTAAGAGGAGTTAGGGACATGAACTGTGAGTAGCTGTATCTTACCTGTTTTTTCATTTTTTAAAAATATAAATTTATTTTAATTAGAGGCTAATTACTTTACAATATTGTATTGATTTTGCCATACATCAACATGAAACCACCATGGGTGTACACGTATTGCAATCCTGAACACCCCTTCCACCTCCCTCCCCGTACCATCCCTCTGGGTCATCCCAGTGCACCAGCCCCAAGCATCCTGTATCATGCATCGAACCTGGACTGGTGATTCATTTCATATATGATATTACACATGTTTCAGTGCCATTCTCCCAAATCATCCCACCCTCGCCCTCTCCCACAGAGTTCAAAAGACTATTCTACAGATATGTGTCTCTTTTGCTGTCTCGTATACAGGGTTATTGTTACCATCTTTCTAAATTCCATATATATACTTTAGTATACTGTATTGGTGTTTTTCTTTCTGCCTTACTTCACTCTGTATAATAGGCTCCAGTTTCATCCATCTCATCAGAACTGATTCAAATGTGTTCTTTTTAATGGCTGAGTAATACTCCATTGTGTATATGTACCACAGCTTTCTTATCCATTCATCTGCTGATGGACATCTAGGTTGTTTCCATGTCCTGGCTATTATAAACAGTGCTGTGATGAATATTGGGATACATGTGTCCCTTTCAATTCTGGTTTCCTCGGTGTGTATGCCCAGAAGTGGGATTGCTGGGTCATATGGCAGCTCTATTTCCAGTTTTTTAAGGAATCTCCACACTGTTCTCCATAGTGGCTGTACTAGTTTGCATTCCCACGAACAGTGGAAGAGGGTTCCGTTTTCTTTGCACCCTCTCCAGCATTTATTTCTTGTAGACTTTTGGATAGCAGCCATTCTGACTGGCATGAAATGGTACCTCATTGTGGTTTTGATTTACATTTTTCTGATAATGAGTGATGCTGAGCATCTTTTCATGTGTGTGTTAGCCATCTGTATATCTTCTTTGGAGAAATGTCTGTTTAGTTCTTTGGCTCATTTTTTGACTGGGTCAGTTATTTTTCTGGAATTGAGCTTCAGGAGTTGCTTGTAAATTTTAGAGATTAGTTGTTTGTCAGTTGCTTCATTTGCTATTATTTTCTCCCATTCTGAAGGCTGTCTTTTCACCTTGCTTATAGTTTCCTTTGTTGTGCAGAAGCTTTTAATTTTAACTAGGTCCCATTTGTTTATTTTTGCTTTTATTTCCAGTATTCTGGGAGGTGGGTCATAGAGGATCCTGCTGTGATTTATGTCTGAGAGTGTTTTGCCTATGTTCTCCTCTAGGAGTTTTATGTTTCTGGTCTTACGTTTAGATCTTTAATCCATTTTGAGTTTATTTTTGTGTATGGTGTTAGAAAGCGTTCTAGTTTCATTCTTTTACAAGTGGTTGACCAGTTTTTCCAGCACCACTTGTTAAAGAGATGGTCTTTTCTCCATTGTATATTCTTGCCTCCTTTGTCAAAGATAAGGTGTCCTCAGGTGCGTGGATTTATCTCTGGGCTTTCTATTTTGTTCCATTGATCTATATTTCTGTCTTTGTGCCAGTACCATACTGTTCTTGAATACTGTGGCTTTGCAGTAGAGCCTGAAGTCAGGCAGCAGAAAGCAGGAATAGAAGGAACATACCTCAACATAAGAAAAGCTATATATGACAAACCCACAGCAATCATTATCCTCAATGGTGAAAAATTGAAAGCATTTCCCCTAAAGTCAGGAACAAGACAAGGGTGCCCACTTTCACCACTACTATTCAACATAGTTCTGGAAGTTTTGGCCACAGCAATCAGAGCAGAAAAAGAAATAAAAGGAACCCAAATTGGAAAAGGAGTAAAACTCTCACTGTTTGCAGATGGCATGATCCTCTACATGGAAAACCCTAAAGACTCCACCAGAAAGTTACTAGAGCTAATCAATTAATATAGTAAAGTTGCAGGATATAAAATCAGCACACAGAAATCCCTTGCATTCCTGTACACTAATAATGAGAAAATAGAGAAATTAAGGAAACAATTCTGTTCACCATTCTTTAGGAATATATCTACCTAAAGAAACTAAAGACCTATATATAGAAAACAGTGGTGAAAGAAATCAAAGAGGACACAAATAGATGGAGAAATAGACCATGATCATGGATTGGAAGAATCAATATAGTGAAAATGAGTATACTACCCAAAACAATCTACAGATTCAATGCAATCCCTATCAAGCTACCAACGGTATTTTTTCACAGAACTAGAACAAATAATTTCACAATTTGTATGGAAATACAAAAAACCTCGAATAGCCAAATCAATCTTGAGAAAGAAGAATGGAACTGGAGGAATCTTATCTGTTCTCATGAGCACAGAGCTGCTTGGTTATCAATGACTTGAGTATACCCGAGTCAGCACAAATGTTAAATAGACACTGCTTGTTGCAAGGCAATGTGGGGGAGGAACAAGACCCAAACTCCACATTTATTTTCTATTGTATCATTCCCATCGAATTGTTTGGATGTCTTCTCTCAGGCGAAAGCCGCTGCTTCCAGCCCAACCTCTCCCAGAGTCTTAATTCATTTTAGAATTTCCCCTATGTGGGAATCTTTGGGCCTGATCATTAGGAAAGGGGGCCAGCTGGTTATTAGTTCATTAGTTTAAACTTGACATGAACAACATGAATTTCTTTTTTTTTTTTTTAATTTTTTATTTTTTAAAAATTTTAAAATCTTTAATTCTTACATGAATTTCATACCCAGAAAGGAGTACATGAAAGATGCTCAGGGCCCAGTCTTGAAAGATTTTTTTGTTTACCCTTGTGATTTTACTAGGCCCACTTATGACTTCTCCATGTGGGAGATGCCGCATTATAGAAGAACTTAGAAAAATACTTTCCAATTGCTAGATGTCTCTATATACCTCTTAACATCCTAAAATCTTTTTATTAAAAGATACTTGCTTTACATTATTGATTTCTACCAAACATGAATTAGCCTTAGATATTGTGTTGGTTTCTGCCAAACATCAGCATGAATTAACCATAGGTATATCCCCTCCCTCTTGAGTCTCCATCCCACCCCTCTAGGTTGTTACAAAGCCCTATTTTGAGTTCCCTGAGTCATTCAGCAAATTCCCATTGGCTATCCTAACATCCCAAACTGTTAACACAAACGAGGAGCACACCAGGGATAGAAGCTTAGTCCAAGCAGGAAACTATTTTCATACCATCTATGAAATATAAATTAAACTCTTTGTCGTCAAAATGGGCAAAGACACTAGCTATGAGCTATGTTCTAATAACAAAGCTGTAGTTAAGGACTGACAGTCCCTTTAGACAATAGCTGTTAAATGCGTAACGGACTTTCTAAGAGTGGGCTCAGAGATGAGGATAGGCCAAACTTCAGGGAACAGATGTAGAAAGGGACTTGCACATCAAAAAGTTTGAACAACTCAGATTGTTAATCCAATAACTTAAAACTCATTCCAGTGCCTGAAATTAACGGAGAACCTTTTGATATCAAAGTGCACTTCCTAAAGCACTCAACTTTGTAATCGAAAGTAGGGTCCAGCTGCTCGCCACTAAGAAGCCAATAAAGAGGCCAGATTGGTGGAAAGGACAGTATGCTTTATTTTGGATGCTAGCAACTGGGGTCAAGGGGGACTGCTGTCCAAAGGCTTACACCCTCCTCTACAGTCAGGGGGAAATAACTTTCATAGACTGAGGCAGGGGGCTATATGCAGAAACAGCACAGTCAGCTCTGACAGTCATCTAGAAATTGGTCATGTGTTCTGTCCAGCATCATCCTAATTAAGTACCATTAATCTTCAGTTCCAGTGTCTGTTTGTCCCCATCTCCTTGAGGCCAGTTCTCTAAATTGTGGCAGCTTATGTCATGGCCATAGTTGGGTCAAGTAGTTAACTTCTAACTGGTGAGTTTTTCAGTATCTATAAGACAGCTCACAGGACATGGCTTGGAATATTATATATAATCCTTGAGGAACTAGAGGTTCTTAACTTTGCTTAGTGACTAAGCTATTAAGGGTTTTCTTTGACTGTTTCCCTTTGTTTCATTTTCTCACTCTGATAAAAATTTGGTTAAAGTTTTTCCACAGTCAAAAGGCAGGCAGATAACATGTAGGGGAGGGGGAAGGCCACAGGGCCCTGCTATTTCAATTTGTCTATTGCTTAAATTGTTTTCCTTAGTGCATGAGTAGTAACTTCTGACTAAGGGCTAAGCTATGTGCTTGATTCAGAATCTCACAGATGCTGTTCATTGCTTATGAACAAGACAGTGCAGAAGGATTAAAGAGCCTCACCTGTGGCTGGGTTCCTCTAGAGTGATTATTTTCATTTGTGTACAAAAATGAAGATCTTTATCCCTACCTTGGTTACAACATGAACGAGAATCTTAGGATGCTGTTTCCTGTTGTCCCTTTCAGAATTCTTAAGGATGTCACAGGGTAGGTAAACAACCCAATAACAATGCCAATTGGTGTAAAAATGGCTGCTATCATATTGGAGGAGGGTAACTGGTCAAAGCCTGGAGAAAAGGATGAGGAAGGAAGTTTGCATCAGGGAAGATGAGAGCAAGGACAACTAACAAGAACTACTCGATTCAGGAGAAGTGCTCCTTGCAATAATGACATGTATGCGTGCCTAAGTCACTTTCAGTCGTGTCTGACTCTTGTGTGGTGACCCTGTGGACTGCAGCTCACCAGGCTCCTCTGTCTATGGGGTTCTCCAGGCAAAGAGTACTGGAGTGTGTGGCCATGCCCTCTTCCAGGGGATCTTCCTGACCCAGGGATCTATGCCTGTGTCTCTTATATCCCCTGAGTTAGCAGGCAGGTTCTTTACCACTGGGAAGCCCCAGAGTGACTCAGCTGTTTGCAGTAATCCTATGGGAACAGGAGTTGCTGCTCAACCTAACATGTTGAGCTCAGCCCTAAGTCAGAAGTTACTACTTTTCAAAATCTGGTGTCTAGACACAACATTAAATCCTAGTGGAGAGCTTAATATAGCCTGCTTCACTAGCAGTTTTTCTTTGGGCTTGTTTTAGGAATTTTGTCTCAAAGGAACTAAAGGTTGATGGTTCACAGCTGTTCACATGATGTGTGAGCCTAATTGTTCTAACTGAAGACTACTCGGATCACCTGGGAACTTCTTGTTTATGGTTACAGGACAGCTCTGGAGCTGGGTTCAATGTGAAATGATTTTAAGCAGTCTTACACTTAGGCTGTCTGGTTTTGTGGAAGCAGTCCAGGTCAGAGCAGGGATACTTGTCATTCCTAGGAAAAGCACATGACAGCGTAACTAAATCTTCTGTTTCTTTTCATTAATGTGTTCTACCACTCAGAAGTCCAAGCCCCCGTGTGGGGCTTCTCTTGGATTTACCTGTCCTATGTTATCAAGAATTCTCTGGGGTAGATCTAGGTAGGAAACAATCCTTCCATGAACAGTTAAGTCTGGATTCACGGTACATGAGTTAAGGATGCATGTAATAGGATACAAGCTATTATCTTCCTTTTTCCTATAAGCAGACTTCTTCTTGGCTGCCTTACTCCATGTTCCTTATAGAGGTGGTGGTATCAAGAGCCAAAAAATGGGGATGTTTGAGCGGTTAATTCAAAGTCAGTACATGTGTTTCCCCTTCTAGCTGCTGTTACTTAACTCTTTATCTCTTGGTCAGCAGTAATATTTCTCTTTGGCAATGACCACCAACTAATACATGTTTGTAGAGAATCATTCTTCAACTTGGCTGTCAAATAACAAGCCATAAACATCCATCTCTCTGACAACGTACCTTTTGGAAGCATTTACCTTCCCCACTAGTGACTGCCTAACATTGAAAAAAGTTTCTTATCCTTGCCCTCAAAGCCATTTTCCGACTTACCCAGATAGCTTTAAAATCTTGCATTTTGGTTCCTGACCAACACTTCTGGTGTTGTAGCATCCCTTTCTGCTGGTTTCTACTGCTTGATCAGTGTGAGGGGAGCAGATTAACCTCCCTGTTTTCATGCAGGGACTTAGCCACTTCCCTGAAAGGGGCAGAACTAGAAACACTTCTGACTCCTCTCTCCATATCTTAATAGTCCCTCTCAAGGGATGCATAACGATCCATCTGTTTAATGGAGATTGGGAACAGCAAATACTACTTTCCCATGCTTTTTACTGAGTAGTTGTCTCTAGTCCTGTGGCTTTCTGTAGCCTGCAGGTAAAAAATGGATTTTTCTTCATAAACGTGGTTAGTGTCTGCAGGGGTTAATAATCAGCCGCCTGTTTCTCTGGCTAAGCCATGAGAAAAACACCATGGGAAAAGAATAAAAGCAAAGTATAGAAATACAGTATAATCTCAGCAAAAGTACATCGGCTTATTAGCTGGGGTCATTATGCCCTGCTAAGCTAAGGAAAAACATAGTGTGGATCTTGGAATGCCGGGTCAATGCAAGTTCAGAATGCTGCTTGTTCACACACCAATATGTTTTTCCAAGACATATGTGGGTCTATGACCTACAGCTGGGTGATATTCCTTGTACAAGAAAATAACAGTTCAAAGTAATCAATAAAATGAGAGACATGACTGGGAACAGAGGAGGCTGATTTTATCATAGCACAACGGATACTTTCTGCATGCCAAGACACTAAATAAAAGTGATGTGGCTCCAAGGAACAGGGCTGTTGGTCCAAGAGGTCTTGAGTCCCCCAGTCCCATCTTTAAAACTTTAATTCCGTCTCTATTTTCTTTTTCCCAAACTGTGTGTTGACCACTTTCAATCCCTGCCTGCTGTGCTGGCTGCAGCGAGTGTCTACTCAGTCTGTCAGAATATCACTTTGGATTGAGAAGGAAACAAGTAATGATGGTTTTAAATCTTGGTCCTATATTCCAATTCAGTTTAATCAACCAAACCAATATTTCAATTTCTGTGGTGATGAAATCAACAGTACTGAAAGCACAGATTCTGTCAGACTGTTTAACACGTAGCTCTACCACTTACCACCTGCGTGTCCTCTGAATCTATCCATACTTAACCTCTGTATTCCTCAGTATTTTCTTGCCTGTAAAATGAGGATGTATGTTTGAGGGCTCGGTTGTTTGACTCTTTGTGACCCCACGGACTTGAGCCCACCAGGTTCCTCTGGCCATGGTATTTTCCAGGCAAGAATACTTGAGTGGGTTGGTATTTCCTTCTTCAGGGGATCTTCCCCACCCAGGAATCGAACCTGCATCTCTTGCATCAGCAGGGGCATTCTTTACCACTGATGCCACTTGGGAAGCCCCTAAATGAGGGTAATAGTACTTATGTTGTAAGGTGGTTATGAAAACTAAGGAAGCAAACAAATCTAAAGAGCTTAGACGTGTTAAATGGATGTCTGGCACTAAAATATTTACTTAGCTCCAAGGCCTTATTTATTACCTATAGGAGAAAGGAATGTATTTAGAGCTTAGAAACCACCGTTCTTAACTCCTACAGATCATCTACACCACCTTTCTTTCCTGGATAATACCAAACTCCTCTCTCTCAATACCTTTACATTTCCAGTTTTTTTGGCTTCTCTTTAGGTGCAGTTATGTTCTTTAGGTGCAGTTGTGTACTTTATTGCTTAACTATCAGCTCAACTTCATCTTAGTGGAATCATGCTTGAACGGATGTCTTTGTGGTCCTTTCTCCTGCTAGACTGTTAGTTATATTGAACATGTTCACCTTTGTATGAACAACAGCTAAAACATTCTAGTAGCAGAACATACTTCAATGTGTTGAGCCACAGAACACTCATGGAAAGAGTAGAGGATCATCTGAATAGAGTGGGTTGCAAGTCAAGGATGAAAATAACCATGTTCCAGGTGAGAGCATGGGCAGCACTGAGTTTAAGCTGGCATTCACGTGCCAGGAAGGTTTTAGTTTTGAGTCTGGAGTTTCTTGATACAGTGGAGGTTTAGAAAAAGCCTATATGTCCAAGAATCCTTCTACTCCAGGAAGCAATGCCAAATTAACACTGACAATGTGGTAGTTACTCTGCCAGTTAGCAGGAAAGTTGAACCAGCTCATGGAATTTGGTTGACAGACTCATAGGATGGACTGAGTTTGGGGAATGACATGGTTAAGCAATCTAGTTATGTACCCAATTGCCATTCTGCTCAGCCTTCACACCTGATCATGAGTCCTCATTCAGCAAGAAGTTATTCCAACATTTTTCAGAAGTTCATGAGATGAGCTATTTCTGAAACCACTGCCTCACTATAAATGTGGAGACTCAGAAATATCAGTCTGAGAAGGAGAAATATTACATGACATCCCTTATATGTGAAATCTAAAAAGACATGTGATACAAATGAACTTAAAAAACAGACAGACTCATAGATTTCAAGAAAGAGCTAGTTGCTTATTTGACTTTTTTGTTTCTTGAGGTATGCCTTTATTGCTATGAACTTTCCTCTTAGCACTGCTTTTATAGTGTCCCACAGGTTTTGGGTTGTTGAAACATGTATACTATCATGTAAGAATTGAATCACCAGTCTATGTCCGATGCAGGATACAGCATGCTTGGGGCTGGTGCACGGGGATGACCCAGAGAGATGTTATGGGGACGGAGGTGGGACGGGGGTTCATGTTTGGGAACACATGTACACCCGTGGTGGATTCATGTCAATGTATGGCAAAACCAATACAGTATTGTAAAGTAAAATAAAAATTAAAAAAAATAAAAAATAAAAGAAAGAGCTAATGGTTTCCAGGGGAAAGTATATGGGGAAGGGGTAGTTAGGGAGTTTGGGATGAGCATACACACACTGTTATATTTAAAATGGATAACCAATAAGGACCTACTATATAGCACCTGGAACTCTGCTCAATGTTATATACCAGGCTGGATGGGAAGGGAATTTGGGGGAGAAGGGATAAATGTATATGTATGACTGAATCCCTTCACTGTTCACCTGCAACTATCATGACATTGTTTGTTAATTGGCTACACCTCTATACAAAGTAAAAAGTTATAAAATTTTCTTAAAAAGGAAAAGAACTTTCTACCATGTAGACATCTGTCTCAACAGCTGGGTAATCTTGTTGGGCTTAAGTTGATCTCAATGTCCTTATTGAAATCTCAAGTTGAACTCAGTGTCCTCATTGGGAAACCTGTGTTGAATGAAAACCCTGACCAGGGATAATAGACTCCTTCCTTTGTCTGGTGCTTGAAGTCAATAGGTGACTTCCTTAAATCTGAACTTGCAAGGTCAAAGGGAGAGAGGTCTAAAAACCAAAGGACAAGTCCAGTTAACATACACAGTGTGTTAAAGGTATAAACTTAAAATTCCTACACTTTTAATGAAAACAAACAACTACACTTGAGTCTCAGAAAATTGGGAGTCCTCCTAGTTTCCTCTCCACCAAACTGGTCCTCAATCAAGAGGAAAAAGGGGAATCAAAAGTTGCTCATCCTAAAAGACCAACATAGGGTATTTGGGGTCATAGGGACTTATCTGGATTGAGAGAAGTTCAAGAACAGATGGAAAATAGAAAGGGCTCTGTGTGGGCATGCAATTTAAATTATTATAGTTACCATATTGTGGATAACTCAGTTCCCCAGGGAACAGGTTCAATAAAGTAAGCATATGAAAGCTATTACAAGGAACTGGTTTATGCAATTATAGAGGCTGAGAATTCTAAAATGCAGCTGTCAAGCTAGGATGAAGAGTCTAAAGCACCACAGACAGTAAATCTTCCCTTTCCCTACAAAACAAAAGAAAAAAACTTACTAATAGAAAGCAGACTTGTGGGCAGAAATGTCCTTGTGTAACTTGTCAGTCCTAACAGTATAAGAAGGCTGGGGGCACTAATACTTGTGGTTGTGAACCAAAATGGGTGAAGATCATTCTATGAGTTATAAATGTTCTAATATCAAAGTTTAGGTTTGGGGCTGAGTGTTCCTTTAGGTAATAGTTATTAAATAAGTAACAGGTACTTTCAGAGTAGGCTCAGTAGAGATGAAGACAGGGCAAACCTCTGAGAACAGATGGAGAAAGAGGCCTCCATGTCAGAAGAAAGTCCAAACAACTCACATTGGTCATCCACACAACTTGCTGAGGTACCTTCAGCAGTATTTTAGTCTGCTTCATCTAAAAATCCAGAGCTGTTCAGAAGCCTTGTCCTGACAAGGGCCAAGCAGTTAGTAATATATCCTTTATACTCTCTTCCCATATGTTCTGCGTACAACAGATGGGAGTGAGAGGGAGGAGCAACTTCTGAATGAAAACTCAAAGTGGTAACCCAATGGTAGTAACCAGACACTTAAAAATAAGCTGTTACGGGGAAAACTGACATTGTCTCAGCTCAGTTTCCTCAATCTGCAAGTCTAGAGCAGTCTCAAGCTATTCTTGTAACTGCCTCCCTTCTAATAAGGCAGCGATCCCCAGCTTTTGGGCACCATTGGCCAGTTTCCTGGAAGACAATTTTTCTGTGGACAGGGTAGGGGATGATTTGGGGATGATTCAAGAGCATTACATCTATTGTGCACTTTATTACATCAGCTTCACCTCAGATTATGAGGCATTAGATCCCAGAGGTTTGGGACCCCTGTTATAAAGCATTGTGAATAGTGAAAGTCACTCAGTGGTGTCTGACTCTGTGACTCCATGAAATTCTCCAGCCAAAATACTGGAATGGTAGTGGTTCCTTCCCCAGGGGATCTTCCCAACCCAGGGGTTGAACCCAGGTCTTCCGAATTGCAGGCAGAGTCTTTACCAGCTGAGTCACCAAGTGAATGGTGAAAATGCCTGTTAAGTTCAAGGTAGCTGCTCTGCTTTGGTTATATATTGAACTTGAATGTTTGAGGACATTGAGGACACTTTTGAAACAAAATCCTTCAGATTTATCTGCACTAGAAAATCCCTCCTGTTTTCTGTTTCAGGGTAAGGAAAAAAAGCATTGGTAATCTAGGTATTGAGGATCGTGACAGTTACACAGCTTTCATTTTCCAAGGTCTGAGAGCAGTCTTTGAGAAGAATCTCATCAGGAGCTTATCGATAGATGTAATAAACAACCTAAAACAGGAAAGTTTCTTGAGCCAAACTGAGGACTGTAGCCTAGGAGATAGCCTCTCCATACAAGAAACTGCTCAGTTTGTGTTTCCACATAGTTTCATGTTCCTTTTTCTGATCTGATAAGGTATAAATGTGACATGCAAATATTCAAAGTTTCAAAAGAGACAGTATGTATGTATACAGTGAGACAACAGAGCCTTGGTGTCTGGGAAGGAAACTTTACCTTTGAAGGAGAGTTAACATGAAAACCGCAGGAAGGAAGTCATCCTTTGCTTTGAAATGGACATTCTTCCCCTTAATGGTTAAAGGCCATGTGCTGTGTGTTTCATAGGTCATGAATGAAGTGGTTTGAGTTCACACCGTATTCAAGCTGAACCATGTATAAGCCAAAAAACTTCCCTATATCTCAGTATGTAAACATTTTCTCCATCAGGTGTATAGTCAGAGGTATTAGCTTTCCCCACAGGACTGACCTGTGAACACAAGCTGATTTTTCAGTTGGAGTTGCCATACTTGCATTAGAATTTGCACTCTGAGGGTACATTAAATTAGTGTCAGAAGTAGACACATCTAAATGCTCAGGAAGTAAGAGAGAAGAATCCTGAGGCTGGAGGAACCATGAAATCCCAATGCAGTTATGATATGAGAGGGAGGGAGGAAAGAGAAGAAAAGTCTTAGACTTGAGTGTATTAATGAGAGAGTCAGTTCCTAGGCAGGTTGATAAGTCTGGGGTCCCTGAAGGAGAAAGGGGTCTGGGGCTCACAAGGAAGAGATAGGGGTCTGGAATTCTCAAGGAGGAGGAAAGGACAAACTTTTTGTTTCTACATTCATTCCTAAGGATTATATAGAAAGAATGTATCCTGCTTGAGGACAGTTTCTCCTTCTTGAAAACCTTCTGACTAATCCTGATATGGTAAAATATAAACTGTGGGAATGGGTCTGGTAAGATCTCTACAACCTTGAGACATTCTTTTGATTTATTATAATAACTATATAATTCCCTTGCTAAGGGAGAAGGGAACTCTGCATCTCCCTTCTGATATCTATGTCAGAACCTTTCTGTCCCTTTTCACTTTAATAAAATTCTGCTCCACAAAAGCTCTAAGTGATCAAGCCTGGTCCCTGGTCCCTAAGCTAAATCTTCTCCAGAGATCATGAATCTGATACCATTCACCATAAGCTATCATCTTGGGGGCTTGTCCAGGATCTTCAGGACATGGTAAGACCTCTTGGAGTTCTAGCCTCTCTGCTTTTTCAGTATATGTTTTCTACTTTATTAACTCTATGGTGTCCTTGTGTAACTGAGTGACATGCTCTTTGTGAAGCAAGTGATGAGCCCTGCTCTGCAGTTGCATGGTGATTTGTAATGACTGAAGGCAGCCCCAGAAAGGGGAGACTTGTTGGGGGTTTATACCAACTTGCCAATGCCAAGGGGCCCTCTTCGCTGACTTCCTGATGTCTATGTCAGAAGCTTTCTCTGTCTCTTTTCACTGTAATAAAACTTCTGCCATACAAGAGACCTGAGTGATCGAGACTGGTCTCTGGTCCCGAAGCTAAATCTTCAGAGATCATGAATCTGACATCGTTCACCATAAGCTATCATTTCTAAGACCACTTTAGCAAAGCTGTATCATGAGCCAACAGAGCTCATGAGGAATCCAGTATCGCACTACAATAGACCCGTGCCTTATTAGCGCTGTCCTCACCCAATGGTTGGAAGCAGCTCATAACCAGAGCTTACGCAATGCCATAAACTCCAGAGCACAATGACTGAGGCTGTCAATCAGATATGCTCCTTGCAGTAAAATCTGAAATGCGTTTGTTTTATGGCCGTTACAATGCATTCTTACACTGCACAGATCTACTTCAGATTTTAGAAGTTTTACCATAGTTTCCACAGGCCTTTCTTGCTATGGATAAACTCTGTAGCCCCAGTTTCTAAAATTCTGCTCAGAGCCACAACTGTTAACTCATTCTCTCCTATTTGGAATTCCCTTCACCCTTAGCTGTTAACATCATGAATCTTGATGGCTTGCCTGTAGAGTGATCCAGACCTTCATTCCTGAGAGGGCTGAAACCTTATTCAGGTTCTTATTTGGGGATTATTGCATATGTACACTCATGGTTGCAATTAACTAAGGGAACATGACAAAATGCCCCAGGGGATGACCTGACTTCTGCACATACAAATTTTTCCTGGCACACGTTCTATAAGTAGTCCTCTCTTGTCAGTTCAGTTACTCCTGCCAGTATGTTAATTTCCCTTCTCAGCTATTTGTTCCTGGACATAGGGGTCCAGAGGAGCCTGATGGTAAGCTGTAACTTGTAACTCAGTAGAACCCTTGCTGTATCTTGGCAAGAGTCTACCACCTTTTGAGGACCATGACTTCCAATCCTGTAGGATGAAGATTTGCAGGGAAAGGAAGAAAAACTCCCCTAGTAGATCATTGGGAGTGATACATGGAATACTTCTGCATCTACTCCTTTGTTCCTAGACTCCTGTATTCTTCCTATTAGGGAGCTAGCACCATGTAGAGGTCTGGTTCAGTTCATAGGCCATGTTCTAAAGGTTGGGACTCTACTTTTGCAAAGTGCCCTGTGAAGTGCTGCCTGTTGAACTGCTTTTTAGCTGTGTTTTAAGAAGATGGCTCTGGCATTCTGTGAGGCCAGCTGCTTCTGGCTGGTGAGGAAATGTAATACTACCAGTAGGTCCCATGGTCATGAGCCCTATCCTGCTTGTCTGAAGTGTCTATTCTTTGAGTACTGTGTCATGGGGGATGTCCTGCCTATGAATCGCACTCAGAAAGCCCTCAAATAGGAGTGCTGGCCAAGGCTCTGTTAGCAAGAAAGGCAAATCCACACCCAGAATAAGTATGTATCATTGTCAATGGCCACCAATATGCTTCCTAGCCTGAATTCCAGAGGAAGAATGCCATAAGTTGGGTTCAAGTCTAACTCCCTTGAGGATACTCTCAGAAAATGTTCTGCACTGAAGGAGAATGTTTCTAACTTTCCTCCTGAGGTTAACTTGGTGGTATGATGATATATTAAAACTAGTCTTAGAGGTGGTTCTGAGTTCTGAGTCTTGCCCTTTCTTGTGTTTCACAGAAATGTCCCTGAGAGCCCTATAAACATTTTCCCCTGGCCCCCAACCATGGTGGGAATGAGTAAAACAGAACTTTGCTTATGGTTGTTTCTTCATTTACAGTTAAGCGTATTTGACTTCAAACTCAGACATAAGACTCAGGAACAATAAATGCCATGATGGAGTGATGGGATGGAAGTTAGAGATGCTAGAGGAAATATGAATGTAATTCAAACTTAATTAGAACACATTCTAGATGTCTCATTCTAGATAACCCCAGTTATTCAAATTAAGTGGAATTATTCCAATTAATTGGGATAGCCAAAGCAAAACTGAAAGTCATGTTTTCTGATTCTCATGAGGTGATCTTTTCTTTGCATTTGACTACTTCCATTTATATCAGGCCCAGTGACAGTTTGTATACATGAAGCTTAGTATATTCAACATCTTCTTGCCTATTTTATTTTATGGAATTGTGGAGTTTGTCATTGACATTGATAGAATCCAGTTGTACCCCCTGTTGCTCTGAGAGAAGACTGCTTTGGTGATCTGTGTTTTCCAGTTTCTGAGACTAATGGTTGTAGCTAATGGCTGTTGTGTTGGGAATGTTAAATGCACAATCATCTGACCTTGGAAAACCATTGAAGAATGTGGTAAAAAATCTGCTTGCCGATGCAGGAAGCCCAAGAGACACAGGCCCTGGGTTGGGAAGATCCCCTGGAGAAGAAAATGGCAACTCAATCCAGTATTCTCACCTGGAGAATCCCATGGACAAAGGAGCCTGGCAGGCTACAGTCCATGGAGTCACAGAGTCAGACATAACTGAGTGAGCACATATACATCTGACGTTGGAAAGTAGTTTTCAGCTCTTTCCCAAATGAAGTAAAGGAGGATTAAAAAGGCTAAAAGCTTTAACATTAGAAGCAAACATCTTTTAATTTCTAGTTTTTTTTTTTCTTTAACCTCTCAAAACTCCCCAAGTTCACTTCTGGGTTTATGTCACTTCTGGGAGCATCAGTTTCCTCACCTGCAAGGTACAGTAATTTCTGCCCTTACAGTGGGGTTATAAGAATTACATTAGTGACTTTTTAAATTGATAGCTAAGTACTATATATTAGCCATTTTCTAGATATTGGGCTGCTATTTAATCCGGAGGGTAAAGTCAATGCTTCTAGACATGCTAGCACGCATCCCTTTATTTTGTGATCTGTCTAAACAGCATATTTTGATCAGGGATCCTACAGATGGATCAGGGTTAATGAGAGTGTCTGTGGCAAGGGCAAGGATTTCCTTTCCATGGAGTCCTCACATGCTTCAGGCCCCTTGTTGAGCAGCCTTGGGGAAGATATGAGGGCAATGCTGAGACATGATTTTCTAGACTCATTGTCCTGCTCTGAGCTGATTTTTTTCTTTTCTAGGCCATTCTTTCATGAGTGGTATTCCCCATACCTAACAGACCTACAAGTCAGTCTTCTTCTAGAATGCTTCTTGTTTTTAATACAACTTTCAACAGCATCTCATTTGTTAAATGCTTAGATCAGAAAATGCTTTCGTTGCAGCTAAGCCCACTTTGATAAAATGACCCAGTTTTTAGGATTTAAGTGTTAAAGCCAGTAAGTAATATTCTGTAACACCACAATATATTATAAACTCCAAACAGGACATTTGATCTAGGCAGGTCAAGCTCTGTATAGTTCACAAAGCAAGTATTCTGCTCTGTCTGTGTTTAAAATGTGAACAATACAACCTACTTCAGAAAATATCTGGGTATTTGTAAGAATTAAGTGCTGAATAAACACTGCTACTTGTGTTACTGATGTTGTCATTGTTTTGCCATCTCTATAGCTTAAATATACTTTGGTAAGTAGAAAAAACACCTATACTTGAGAATTGAGAGCTATACAATCTTTTTAAAATTTATTGATGTATACTTGATTTACAGGGTTAAATTCTGTACAAAAGTTATTCAGCCATACATATGTATACACATTCTTATACTTTTCCGTTATGGTTTATCAGGATATTGAATATAGTTCCGTAAGCTATGCAGTAGGACCTTGTTCATCTTTCTATACATAATAATTTGCATGTACTAATCCCAAACTCCTACTCCCTTCCTCTCCCATGCTTTCCCTGTTGGCAACCACAAGTCTGTACTTCCTTTTTTAGCATTCCTTTGGAATTACAAAACCCAGAGAACACAGGACCCAACATCTCAGACTCTCTGGAGTTCCCAAATGGGAAACTGCCCACCATATGTAAGTGCTTTCTCCATGAGCCTATTTAAGAGAAGTATCAGTCATTTGATCTCAGTTTCTGTCTTGAGAATTTGGAGAAGTCTTTCCCGGATCTGCTTGGTGCGGACTGCATAGACAATAGGATTGAGGATTGGAGGAATAAGGAGGTAGAAGTTGGCCAGCAAGGTGTGGATTGGAGGGGGCAACTGGTGACCAAATCGGTGAATGAGGGAAGAAACAGCAATGGGAACATAAAAAATCAGGATAGCACAGATGTGGGAACCACATGTCCCCAGTGTTTTCAGCCTGGCCTCAGGAGTAGCCAGCCCTATCACGGTTCTGAAAATCATCACATAGGAGGCAGCAATGGCCACTGAGTCCAGGATCAAGACCAGAAAGCCAATGCTCAATCCATAGATATTGTTGATTCTGCTGTCACCACATGCCAAGGTGACCACAGCCATGTGCTCACAGTAGGAGTGGGAGATAACACGGGTTTTATAAAGAGGCAGCCGTAGGCGGATCATCAGAGGCAGGGGTCCAATGTAGAGGACACCCCGGCAGAGGGCAGCCATCCCCAAACATCCCACCATGGTATGAGTAAGCACTGTGGTATGATGGAGTGGGTTGCAGATGGCTACATAGCGGTCAAAAGCCATAGCAAGGAAGATGCCTGACTCCACTGTGGCAAAGCAGTGAATGAGGAACATCTGAGCCAAGCAGGCATCCAACCCAATATCACCAGCCCCAAACCAGAAGATCCCCAGCAGTTTGGGCATAGTGGAAGTAGACAGAACCAGGTCAATGATAGCCAACATGCACAGAAAGAAGTACATGGGCTGGTGCAGGCTATGCTCCACCCTTACCACAGCCAGAATGGTGACATTTCCCACCACAGCTACCAGGTACATGGAGCTGAAGGGGATGGAGAGCCAGGTATGCAGCGACTCCAGTCCTGGAATGCCAGTCAGCTGGAAGGAACTGGGTGCTAAGCAGACATTATGAAAAGTGAGCATGGCTAGTTACAAACGCACTTTCTCACTTTTGTCCCAAAATATGATAGAGCTTTTTCCCCTCAGAAATAAGGAAAGAATATTCTTAGGTCCTATAATAATGAATAGGCTCACTGACTGTATAAGATTCTATAAAATTTCTTTGAAGTTACAGAATAATGTCACAGCAGGTTATTACTGTGTTATGCCATGAGTTTACCAAACACAAGACAAAATACATATTTAAATGGAATGTAGGAGTATATTTATGCAGTATGACTCAAGGAGTACTGTTATGGCATCAATAAAAATTAAGGCAGACAGGTGACTGTTTACTCATGTAACTCTGTAGGTCTTCTCTGAAGTATTTCTCAGTTGTATTGGCAAGATTCAGAGTGAAGGCTCCATTGATAAGAGATATATTGATGCTGAAAGATAAAGTGACAGCCCCCTGGAACTCTCTAGAGTCTATTCTAAATCAAAATTTAATCTTGGGGCCAGTGTTGGCTATTGAATGAGCTGAAGTATTTAATCTGCAGGCCAAATCAAGATAGATGTGGGCAGGTGAAGACTTTCCAAAGGGTGGAACGGAGTGATTTCTGATAGGTAAGAGCTGAGTGGACCTCAGTTTGTGTGTCTGCCCAAAGGTAGATCCCTGCAAGTACTCTCTGACTTTCTTGGAGGCTAAATTAGGAGAAGATTCCAGAAATGGAGAGGGTTCTCTCCAGGAAGGAGAAAGATAGCGTTCAGGGCAGGGTAGCATGAAACCTATATGAACACTGGGCCAAAGAAATGCCCTTACTCAGAGTCCATAGTAATGGGCTAAGGGGGAGATATATATTTAGAAATAAGACATGAAAATAGTTTTATATACTTTCAGGGTCTAATGTGTCATACCAGAATATGTTCCTATGTATACTAGAGGAATGCCAAGGGAAGAAGCATGTAACAAAGTTTGTCTTCTATATCTTGAGCCTCCTTGGGATGAATATAGCAGAGCAGTCAACAGTCTGAGCTTTGGAATTTTCCACACCTGACTTCAGATCTTGGCAATAGGAGCTTGAGGTAAATTTCTTTATCGCGTTCATTAAATACAGTTGACCTCATTCTACAGGAAATTTAAGTAGTATGTCCTAGAGAAGTCATAAAGATTAAAGGAGAAGGCAGTGTCTGAGGCATAGTAAGACTAAACTATTGAACAGTTAAGACTAATATGTAAAACCAAAGATGCATTCAATAAACTTCAAAGAACGTTGGAATTTCTCTCCCTAGGTAGCCGAAATGCTGGGAAGGTGACAACTCATGTAAGCTGGTGGTAATGACTTTATCCCACAGAATTCCTCTGCTTGAGCTGTGCTTTCTCATTTCAAGGTTCTCCTAGATATGACTATGAATGAGGATAGAGAAAGTGTTGAGAGTAGAAGGAAAAAGGTGAAGGGGCTGGGAAGGCAAGGAGTGCACAGGAACCAGCCTGTGACTGAGGTGAGGAGGTAGGGCGAGGCCAGAAGTCAGGCTGGAGGGACCCTGTCTTGGTTGCTGTTTGTTCTCCATCTATCCCCTCAGATCCTGTTCTGTGTTCCCAGCAGCTGACATTTATGCACTACTGCTTTTCTAAGTTGTTTCTACTCTAAGTGGTTTTCTACTCTGGTTTCTAAGTGGTCTCCACCAATATGAGGCAGGAGATAAGATGAGACTAGAGATAAGAACTTACTCCCCGTCTCCCTTCCTGCCAGGCACGCTTGGCAGTGCTGTGACTTTCTAGCAAAGGCCACAGCTCCTGAAAAGTGACCCTTTTCCCTGCACTTGTGTTCTGACAACTGCATCTTACCTTAACCTGGTTGGCCTAAGTGAAGTGATGCTGCTCCCTGTGGTTAGTCTTGGGTCTCCGCCTTCCCTTGTCAGTCTTCTTATCCCTTTTCAGGCCTTTTCACTTGCCCCCTTGACTGTGCCTCTTGCTTTTTGGATATATCAGACCAGATCCCAGTAGTGTACAATTTTCACCAGGGTCATCTCAAAGCTGCCTGCTTCCTCATTAGGACACATCTGAAATTGGAGCTAGTTCCGTGAAGCTGTCCAAAGGCAAAAGAGCTATAATCTCATGGTCGTCAAGGGCTAAGTTATCTTGACCATGATTTCTAGATTTACAATAAAGTAGACTTGTCTCCTTCACCCATACCTCCTAATTTACTGGCTTTCATAACTTGATGTTGTAAATAAAGTGTAACCATGTTAAGAAATCTTGCTTCCTTCTGGAAAAGAGTCTTTAAATGGAAAAATAAATGGTACTTACCAAGTGAACTTGTCTTCTGTTCTGATGTTTGTCTTCCTTACAGTGATTACCTTCCTCCTGTGTTAGTGGGGAAGCTGTCTCAGTGTCTGTTTTCCACTTCTGATGAGTCCTATCACTACTGAGTCATACCCTGGGAGTCACACCACTGTTCCTTTGTAGGTTTGGGCAGAAAAGACGTGTTGTAGGAGGATCTCACAGATCAAATTACATAAGAGGCTAAGTCTATACCTAGTGAATTATGGGTATAAGCACTATTTTCTCTCAAAAGTAGGCAGGGCTCTTCTATATGCCAGACCTCCTTAGATCACGCCAAATATCCTTAGTCCTATGAACTGGACTCAAGCCCTGGATTTGATTTCTCTCTTTCCTTCCTCATACCTGACAACATAGAGCTGTTTTCCTGACAGAGGCTCCACCTCTATTTCATCTCTTTTCCTCTTCCTATTCATCTCCAGAAATACCATGAAACTGAACAGGGTACTGGTGCCTGGGCAAGGGCAGAGGGGATATGTTTCACCTGCTGGTTGGAGATGGGCTGAGCCTTAGGGTTAACTTTGCTATCTTGATCCTGACTCTAAGACCCTAATACTCAACTTATGTTTCTTTAGTCTGAAGGGAAGCCCTTAATCCTTAAATACCACAGACGGCTACTGCAGCTCCTGTTCAGTGGGGCTGTGAGTATAAGAGCTCCCAGCAGGACAGCTCCCACCTGAGCTATATCAAAATACTGTGTATCCTCATCCTGCTCACTATCTTTCTTACATGGCTGAATTTTTCTGTCTCCAAATGTGTCATGTTCTTTCACTTCTAATAATTACTGATTGTTCTTTCCTGGTTTTAGAATAGCATACTCATCTTCGTCTCCTGGCTAATGCATGGCACACTGCCACAACTTAGGTATCAGCCTAAGAGGCCTGTCTTTGTGCTGCACACACAGTATTCCAGATTGCCTGCTCACCTGCCTGTTTCCCTGGACAGAATATCAGTTCTGTGAGAGTAGGGAGCATGTCTATTCTCATTCTCTGTTGTAATCCTTATACTAACATAGTGCCTGGCTATGTTAAAGGAGAATAAAATATACTGTGCCTTTTTAAAGCACCTGGAGGTACTTTGCAGAGTGTTGTACTGGCTAGTAAACTAGAGTCCTCTTCAGTCTCCTTGCGCATAACTCTGGGGACTCCACCCTTTCTAAGTCCCCTTTCATGAGGAGTCCTTCCCTCTGGGTCTTAGAGGCTTATACAGGAGCATGATCTAAAGTTGGATGCCCAAGGCTCCCAAGCCTGTTCTTCCTTATAGGGTGGGAATGCTTACTGATTCTTTTTACTCCTTTTCTAGGTTTTCCTTGTAAGAGTATCTTACCTGGGATAGGTAGTGTCAGCAAGAGCCTGGGGCTCTGCAAGTGCCTCTGAGGCCTGGCACTTATAAGCATTCTGATCAGGGGTCAAGGGAATTCCACTTGTAACCTTCCCACTATCTCAGTGGAGAAGGAAAATGGCAGGCTTTGTCCCAGAAGGATAGACAGATTTCTATAATTGGACATGGAGCTATCTACACCATATATCAGGGGTCCAGAGAGATCTTAAGTCTATTGAGGATAGACTTCTGAATTGAGTCATGATCGCTTGGGTCCAAGTGCTACTCGTGTGAGTTGTATGGCCTACCTGGAATCTGCAGCTAGTCTAAGGAAACCATGTAGAAATCAGAAAGGCCTTTCTGGAGGAGGGATGAAGAATCTTCCTGGGATTAGAACTCAGTCTGCCTGTCACTCTCTAAGGAAGTGTGACATCCTTCCAGTACTTGAAGTGGTGGTAGAGTCCAGAATTAACCTCAAAACAGACAAATGGCTATTACCTACAGATGAGGTAATGCAGCCTTCACCCCTCACTCTGTTTACAGTATGAGGGAAGGACCCCAGGGACTTGAAAGGAGCCGTACATGGCCTTTACATCTTTCTGAATGTAGACTTCCCAACCTAGAATCCTGTTTCTTAGGAAGGGAAAAAAACCGATTTCTCAGTTTGGCTTATCCTCCTGCTTTGTCCTCATGGGCTTCTCATGGGTTGTGGGGTATCATGCTTTAGGACATGTTATAAAATCTGGCCTCTGGAGCTCCAGTGGCTTGAATTTGCAAGCCAGCTTGGTGACATATCCACTGTGTAAACTTGAACAAGTTGCTTCACTTCCTCGAGCCTAAAGTGGGAATAATACCTATCTCTGGTAGTATTATAAAATATCAATTGTTATAATTGAGATACTGTATATAAAGAGGCTAGTAAGGAAACAATCACACCAGGTACTTAAATAGCATTGTTATTACCATCACTGTTTCTTTTTGTTTCACCCTGGGAGGTTTAAACCTGGGAGATACATCCTTAACTGCCTCCTTCAGACCGGGAGCCAATATGATGATGGCAGGAGCTATCAAGAGGAATCAACACAGAAAGAATCTGATTTTTACTCTTGAGAGGATTCTAATTCTCTGGAACCTGAGGAAAATCTAGAGACTTCTAGAAACTTGCTCCCCACCCTCTCCTTAAACTTTACTTTCGATATAAAACTGCTTGTAGTTGCTTTGATATATGGTATGTCTTCCAAACCTGTGCACAGGTTATACACTCAACCCAGTAAAGGGAGAAATTTCATCCCATACAGGTTCATATCTAGCTTTTGAAACTGGTTTAGTAATCCCCCTGTCCAGTTGAGCTCTGCCTTTGGCGTTTAATAGGTGAGCTATGACTTGAAGGCTCTTTGCTGGGGAACCTGATCCCACACTGCTGAGTGCTGTATGGGAGCAGAAGGCAACGCCCACTCACATCTGTTGGGAGACCTCTTGTTGGACCAGAGACAATGTTCATGCTAAGATGCCTCCTTCCTGGACTTTTCGTGGAAGTGGTTCTTTGCCCTTTTCTTCTATTTCCCCCACTTTAATTTGTGTTGTGTGCTAATTATGTATAATAAACCAAGAAATCTGTGAATTGAAAAAAAATAGGTGACCTATGTTGTATATGATTTCCGCATGGTGTTTAGAAATAACTATTCACTAAGTCAATGCATTTGAACTGAGTCATATTAAAGCTTAAAGTAAGGTTTCTCCCTTTAATAGATTTTACAGACCAACTCAAGACAATCTTCCTCAACTGATGAAGAGGTGCAGAAGAGCATTAGAGGTTAACTTTCTCCATAGTCTATATCTTAAATACATTAAATCAGATTTGTAATCAGCTTTGGAAGCAAACATTATCTGTGCTCATTCTAACACTGTCTAGGACAGGGCATTGTGGGTCAAGAACGAGATACTAATAGCAGACTGGACTCTACAAAATGAGAACATTGTTTGTCACTAAATATCTTTTTAAATTTGTGATTTATATTGGAACATAGTTGATTAACTGTTTCAGATGTACAGCAAAGTGATTCAGTTATATGTATACATGTATCTTTCAGATTCTCTTGCACTTTAGGATATTACAGAATATTGAGGAGCGTTCCCTGAGCTACACAGTAGGTCTTTGTAATCTACTTTTAATACAGCAGTATATACATATCAATCTCAAAACTCTCAATCTATCCCTTCCCGCCAGTATTTCTCCCCTGGTAACCATAAGTTCATTCTCTAAGTATGTGACTCCTTCTGTAAATTCATTTGTATCACTTTTTTAGATTCCATATATAGGCAATATGATACTTTATCTTTCTGTCTGACTTCACTTAATACAATAATCTCCAGGTCCATCCATGTTGCTGCGAATGAAATTATTTCATTCTTTTTAAAGGCTGCGTAATAATCCATTTTTTACATGTGTCACATCTTTATCCATTGCTGTCGATGGGCATTTAAGATGCTTCCATGTGTTGGCTATGGTAAGCAGTGCTGCAGTGAACACTGTGGTGTATGTATCCTTTTGAACTGTTTTTCTCTGGATATATGCCTGCGAGTGTGATTTCTGGATCATAGAGTAGCTCTATTTTTTTTTTTTCCTTTTTTAAAGGAACCTCCATACTGTTCTCCATAGTGACTGTTCAGTTCAGTGCAGTTCAGTCGCTCAGTTGTGTCCGACTCTTTGCAACCCCATGATACACAGCATGCCAGTCCATCACCAACTCGCTGTCCATCACCAACTCTCGGAGTTCACTCAAACTCATGTCCATCAAGTCTGTGATGCCATCCAGCCATCTCATCCTCGGTTGTCCCCTTCTCCTCCTGCCCCCAATCCCTCCCAGCATCAGAGTCTTTTCCAATGAGTCAACACTTCACATGAGGTGGCCAAAGTACTGGAGTTTCAGCTTCTGCATCATTCCCTCCAAAGAACAACCAGGACTGATCTCCTTCAGAAAGGACAGGTTGGACCTCCTTGCAGTCCAAGGGACTCTCAAGAGTCTTCTCCAACACCACAGTTCAAAAGCATCAATTCTCCAGCGCTCAGCCTTCTTCACAGTCCAACTCTCACATCCATACATGACCACAGGAAAAACCATAGCCTTGACTAGACAGACCTTAGTCGGCAGTTTGAATATGCTATCTAGGTTGGTCATAACTTTCCTTCCAAGGAGTAAGCGTCTTTTAATTTCATGGCTGCAGTCACCATCTGTGGTGATTTTGGAGCCCAAAAAATAAAGTCTGACACTGTTTCCACTGTTTCCCCATCTATTTCCCATGAAGTGATGGGACCGGATGCCATGATCTTCGTTTTCTGAATGTTGAGCTTTTAGCCAACTTTTTCACTCTTCTCTTTCACTTTCATTAAGAGGCTTTTTAGCTCCTCTTCACTTTCTGCCATAAGGGTGGTGTCATCTGCATATCTGAGGTGATTGATATTTCTCCCAGCAATCTTGATTCCAGCTTGTGTTTCTTCCAGCCCAGGGTTTCTCATGATGTACTCTGCATATAAGTTAAATAAGCAGGGTGACAATATACAGCCTTGACATACTCCTTTTCCTATTTGGAACCAGGAGAATTCATCACAGAAGAATTCTTATTTTCAAGATTGATATCTGATTTCCATTAAAAAAAAAAGCCCTTTATTCTTAACAATATCTAACCTTTCCCTCTTTTTCTCTTTTCTTTAAAATCCTTGAAGCAGAGAGGGAAAGATGGTGGAGGAATAGGACGGGAAGATCACTTTCTCCCTCACAAATTCCTCAAAAGAACATTTCAACGCTGAGCAAACTCCACAAAACAACTTCTGTAGGCTGGCAGAGGACATCAGGCAACCAGAAAAGCAGACCATTGTCTTCAAAAACAGGTAGGGAAAAATATAAAAGACGAAAAAGGAGACAAAGGAGGTGGGGAGGGAGCTCCGTCCCAGGAAGGGAAGCCCGTCCCGGGAAGGGAATTTTAAGAAGAGAGGTTTCCAAACACCAGGAAACACTCTCCCTGCTGAGTCTGTGGCGAGCCTTGGAAACACAGAGGGCAACATAACAGGAAGGAAAAATAGATAAATAATTAAAACCAACAGATTACAAGCCCAACAGTAACTCCCCCAGCGGAAAAGCAGCACAGACGCCTGCATCCGCCATTGGGAAGTGGGGGCAGGGCAGGGACGCGCCGGAGGCGCGGGCTGCAGAGCTTTGTAAGAATCGGGCAGGAACACCCCACGCGAAACCAGAATGATCTAACTGGGGCTAGCAAACCAGACTGTGGGATAGCTACCACGCGAAAAGCTCGAACATAAGACACCGCCAGGACCGAGCACAGAACAAAGGACCGAACGGAAAAAGCCGGCTGCAGACTATCCCCCGCCAGGGACAGGCAGCCAGAGCCGTAAGGGCTGGAAAGGGGCAATTGCAGCCCCGGAGAGACTTTACTTACCTAACTGCAAGCAGGCTCCTTTGCTAAGACTTCTGGGGGTGCTGGACAGTCACAGTCTGCCTCACGGGGTGCGCCAGCTGTCCACCTAGAGAGCTGAGCGGCAGCGGCAGAAAAGGTGACAAGCCGCGGCGATCGCGCTCGCCAAACTCCTGAGCTACTCGGACCTGGGAAGGGCACAAAGCGCAGTCCCAGCCGAATCTGTGCCTCTGAGGGCTGCCTGAGCGCCGAACCTGAGCGGCTTGGACCGGGGAAGTGCACGCAGCCTAGGGCCGGCCCCAGATGGTTCCCGGCTGAGCATCGAAGAGCCGGAGCGGTTTGTGTGCCGCGAGAAGGGACAGGTCAAGCGGGGCTGAGACACTGTGTGCACACGACAGTGCTATTTGTTTGCAGCATCCCCCCTCCCCACAGCGTGACTGAACTAGTGAGCCTGAAAAACCAGCAAACAGAAGAAGTTAAACAGAGGGAACCACCTTGGAAGTGAGCCCACACGGCCCATAACATCAGAGAAGGGCTAGATATATTTTTAATATTTTTAAAATCATTCCTTTTTTTTTTTTTTAGCTTTTTGCTTTTTTGTTTTTTTTTCTTTTTTTCTAGCTTTTTTAAAATTGTTAAGTCTTCTATTTCTCCTCTAATTTTTATTTCTATAACCTATTATTACTATTTTTTTTTTTAAAGGCAAACACCATATATACTCTTTGGATGGCTGTTGGTGTTTTTTTTTTTTTTTTGTTTGTTTGTTTTTTAATAATTTTTTTTCTTACTTCCTTTTTCCTTCTGCTTTTCTTTAATATTGTATCTTTGAAAATCCAACCTCTACTCTAGATTTTTAATCTTTGCTCTTAGGTTTTTGTTGTCAATTTTGTACATTTAAAAACCCAAACTTCACTACCCAAGTTTACCTGAGAGCGAGATTACTGGCTTGACCACTCTCTCCTCCTCTGGACTCTCCTTTTTCTCCTCCAGGTGGCCTCTGTCTCTTTTCTCCCCCATCTCTTCTCTATCCAACTCTGTGAATCTCTGTGTGTTCCAGACGGGTAGAGAACACCTAAGGAACTGGTTACTGGCAGGATTTGTCTCTCTCCTACTCATTCCTCTCTCTTATCCTCCTGGTCACCTCTGTCTACTTCCTCCCTCTCCTCTTCCCCGTATAACTCTGTAAATACCTCTGAGTGGTCCAGACTATAGAGCGCACATAAGGAAGTGACTACTGACTAGCTTGCTCTCTCCTCTCTTGATCTCACCGCATCTCATTCCAGTTACCTCTAACTACCCCCTCCATCTTCTCTTCTCCTTGTAACTCAGTGAACCTCTCTGAGTGTCCCTCAATGTGGAGAAACTTTTCATCTTTAACCTAGATGTTTTATCATCGGTGCTGTATAGATGGAGAAGTCTAGAGGCTACTGTAAAAACAAAACTGAAAACCAGAAGCAGGAAGCTTAAATCCAAAGCCTGAAAACATTAGAGAACTCTTGAATTCAGGGAGCATTAAGCAATAGGAGCTCATCAAATGCCTTCATACCTACATCGAAACCAAGCTCCACCCAAGGGCCAACAAGTTCCAAAACAAGACATACCACGCAAATTCTCCAGCAACACAGGAACACTCCCCTGAGCTTCAATATACAGGCAGCTCAAAATTATCCCAAAACTTTTGATGTCTCATAACCCATTACGGGTCACTCCACTGCACTCCAGAGAGAAGAAACCCAGCTCCACCCACCAAAACTCCAACACAAGCCTCCCTAACCAGGAAACCTTGACAAGCCACTGATAGAACCCCACCCAAAGTGAGGAAGCTCCATAATAAAGAGAACTCCACAAATTACCAGAATATAAAAAGGCCACCCCAAACGCAGCAATATAACCAAGATGAAGAGACAGAGGAATACTCAGCAGGTAAAGGAACAGGAGAGTTGCCCACCAAACCAAACAAAAGAGGAAGAAGTAGGGAATCTACCGGAGAAGGAATTCCGAATATTGATAGTGAAAATGATCCAACATCTTGAAATCAAAATGGAAACACAGATAAATAGCCTAGAGACAAGGATTGAGAAGATGCAAGAAAGGTTTAACAAGGACCTAGAAGAAATAAAAAAGAGTCAAAATATAATGAATAATGCAATAAATGAGATCAGAAACACTCTGGAGGCAACAAATAGTAGAATAACGGAGGCAGAAGATAGGATTAGTGAAATAGAAGATAGAATGGTAGAAATAAATGAATCAGAGAGGAAACAAGAAAAACGAATTAAAAGAAACGAGGACAATCTCAGAGACCTCCAGGACAATATGAAACGCTCCAACATTCGAATTATAGGAGTCCCAGAAGAAGAAGACAGAAAGAAAGATCATGAGAAAATCCTTGAGGAGATAATAGTTGAAAACTTCCCTAAAATGGGGAAGGGAATAATCACCCAAGTCCAAGAAACACAGAGAGTTCCAAATAGGATAAACCCAAGGTGAAACACCCCAAGACACATATTAATCAAATTAACAAAGATCAAACACAAAGAACAAATATTAAAAGCAGCAAGGGAAAAACAACAAATAACACACAAGGGGATTCCCATAAGGATAACAGCTGATCTTTCAATAGAAACTCTTCAGGCCAGGAGGGAATGGCAAGACATACTTAAAGTGATGAAAGACAATAACCTACAGCCCAGATTACTGTACCCAGCAAGGATCTCATTCAAATATGAAGGAGAAATCAAAAGCTTTACAGACAAGCAAAAGCTGAGAGAATTCAGCACCACCAAACCAGCTCTCCAACAAATTCTAAAGGAAATCCTCTAGACAGGAAACATGAAAAGGGTGTATAAACCCGAACCCAAAACAATAAAGGAAATGGTAACGGGATCATACTTATCAATAATCACCTTAAACGTAAATGGGTTGAACGCCCCAACCAAAAGACAAAGACTGGCCGAATGGATACAAAAACAAGACCCCTCTATATGCTGCTTACAAGAGACCCACCTCAAAACAAGGGACACATACAGACTGAAAGTGAAGGGCTGGAAAAAGATATACCATGCAAACAGAGACCAAAAGAAAGCAGGAGTGACAATACTCATATCCGATAAAATAGACTTTAAAACAAAGGCTGTGAAAAGAGACAAAGAAAGCCACTACATAATGATCAAAGGAACAATCCAAGAAGAAGATATAACAATTATAAATATATATGTACCCAATATAGGAGCACCGCAATATGTAAGACAAATGCTAACAAGTATAAAAGGGGAAATCAACAATAACACAATAATAGTGGGAGACTTTAATACCCCACTCACACCTATGGACAGATCAACTAAACAGAAAATTAACAAAGAAACGCAAACTTTAAATGATACATTAGATCAGTTAGACCTAATTGATATCTATAGGACATTTCACCCCAAAACAATGAATTTCACCTTTTTTTAAAGTGCTCATGGAACCTTCTCCAGGATAGATCACATCCTGGGCCATAAATCTAAACTTGATAAATTCAAAAAAATCGAAATCATTCCAAGCATCTTTTCTGACCATAATGCTTTAAGATTAGATCTCAATTACAGGAGAAAAACTATTAAAAATTCCAACATATGGAGGTTGAACAACACACTTCTGAATAACCAACAAATCACAGAAGAAATCAAGAAAGAAATCAAAATATGCATAGAAACGAATGAAAATGAAAACACAACAACCCAAAACCTGTGGGACACTATAAAAGCAGTGCTAAGAGGAAAGTTCATAGCAATAAAGGCATACCTCAAGAAATAAGAAAAAAGTCAAATAAATAACCTAACTCTACACCTAAAGCAACTAGAAAAGGAAGAAATGGAGAACCCCAGAGTTAGTAGAAGGAAAGAAATCTTAAAAATTAGGGCAGAAATAAATGCAAAAGAAACAAAAGAGACCATAGCAAAAATCAACAAAGCCAAAAGCTGGTTCTTTGAAAGGATAAATAAAATTGACAAACCATTAGCCAGACTCATCAAGAAGCAAAGAGAGAAAAATCAAATCAATAAAATTAGAAATGAAAATGGAGAGATCACAACAGACAACACAGAAATACAAAGGATCATAAGAGACTACTATCAGCAATTGTATGCCAATAAAATGGACAACGTGGAAGAAATGGACAAATTCTTAGAAAAGTACAATTTTCCAAAACTGAGCCAGGAAGAAATAGAAAATCTTAACAGACCCATCACAAGCACGGAAATTGAAACTGTAATCAGAAATCTTCCAGCAAACAAAAGCCCAGGTCCAGACGGCTTCACAGCTGAATTCTACCAAAAATTTCGAGAGGAGCTAACACCTATCCTCCTCAAACTCTTCCAGAAAATTGCAGAGGAAGGTAAACTTCCAAACTCATTCTATGAGGCCACCATCACCCTAATACCAAAACCTGACAAAGATGTCACAGAAAAAGAAAACTACAGGCCAATATCACTGATGAACATAGATGCAAAAATCCTCAACAAAATTCTAGCAATCAGAATCCAACAACACATTAAAAAGATCATACACCATGACCAAGTGGGCTTTATCCCAGGGATGCAAGGATTCTTCAATATCCGCAAATCAATCAATGTAATTCACCACATTAACAAACTGAAAAATAAAAACCATATGATTATCTCAATAGATGCAGAGAAGGCCTTTGACAAAATTCAACATCCACTTATGATAAAAACTCTCCAGAAAGCAGGAAGAGAAGGAACATACCTCAACATAATAAAAGCTATCTATGACAAACCCACAGCAAACATTATCCTCAATGGTGAAAAATTGAAAGCATTTCCGCTAAAGTCAGGAACAAGACAAGGGTGTCCACTTTCACCGCTACTATTCAACATAGTTCTGGAAGTTTTGGCCACAGCAATTAGAGCAGAATAAGAAATAAAAGGAATCCAAATTGGGAAAGAAGAAGTAAAACTCTCACTGTTTGCAGATGACATGATCCTCTACATGGAAAACCCTAAAGACTCCACCAGAAAATTACTAGAGCTAATCAATGAATATAGTAAAGTTGCAGGATATAAAATCAACACACAGAAATCCCTTGCATTCCTATACATGAATAATGAGAAAGAAAAAGAAATTAAGGAAACAATTCCATTCACCATTGCAACGAAAAGAATAAAATACTTAGGAATATATCTACCTAAAGAAACTAAGGACCTATATATAGAAAACTATAAAACACTGATGAAAGAAATCAAAGAGGACACTAATAGATGGAGAAATATACCATGTTCATGGATCTGAAGAATCAATATAGTGAAAATGATTATACTACCCAAAGCAATTTACAAATTCAATGCAATCCTGTCAAGCTACCAGCAACATTTTTCACAGAACTAGAACAAATAATTTCAAGATTTGTATGGAAATACAAAAAACCTCGAATAGCCAAAGCAATCTTGAGAAAGAAGAATGGAACTGGAGGAATCAACTTGCCTGACTTCAGGCTCTACTACAAAGCCACAGTCATCAAGACAGTATGGTACTGGCACAAAGACAGACATATAGATCAATGGAACAAAATAGAAAGCCCAGAGATAAATCCACACACATATGGACACCTTATCTTTGACAAAGGAGGCAAGAATATACAGTGGAGTAAAGACAATCTCTTTAACAAGTGGTGCTGGGAAAACTGGTCAACCACTTGTAAAAGAATGAAACTAGATCACTTTCTAACACCCCACACAGAAATAAACTCAAAATGGATTAAAGATCTAAATGTAAGACCAGAAACTATAAAACTCCTAGAGGAGAACATAGGCAAAACACTCTCAGACATAAATCACAGCAGGATCCTCTATGATCCACCTCCCAGAATTCTGGAAATAAAAGCAAAAATAAACAAATGGGATCTAATTAAAATTAAAAGCTTCTGCACAACAAAGGAAAATATAAGCAAGGTGAAAAGACAGCCTTCTGAATGGGAGAAAATAATAGCAAATGAAGCAACTGACAAACAACTAATCTCAAAAATATACAAACAACTTCTGCAGCTCAATTCCAGAAAAATAAACGACCCAATCAAAAAATGGGCCAAAGAACTAAATAGACATTTCTCCAAAGAAGACATACGGATGGCTAACAAACACATGAAAAGATGCTCAACATCACTCATTATTAGAGAAATGCAAATCAAAACCACAATGAGGTACCACTTCACACCAGTCAGAATGGCTGTGATCCAAAAATCTGCAAGCAATAAATGCTGGAGAGGGTGTGGAGAAAAGGGAACCCTCCTACACTGTCGGTGGGAATGCAAACTAGTACAGCCACTATGGAGAACAGTGTGGAGATTCCTTAAAAAATTGCAAATAGAACTACCTTATGACCCAGCAATCCCACTGCTGGGCATACACACCGAGGAAACCAGAATTGAAAGAGACACATGTACCCCAATGTTCATCGCAGCACTGTTTATAATAGCTAGAACATGGAAACAACCTAGATGTCCATCAGCAGATGAATGGATAAGAAAGCTGTGGTACATATACACAATGGAGTATTACTCAGCCGTTAAAAAGAATTCATTTGAATCAGTTCTGATGAGATGGATGAAACTGGAGCCGATTGTACAGAGTGAAGTAAGCCAGAAAGAAAAACACCAATACAGTATACTAACACATATATATGGAATTTAGGAAGATGGCAATGACGACCCTGTATGCAAGACAGGGAAAGAGGCACAGATGTGTATAATGGACTTTTGGACTCAGAGGGAGAGGGAGAGGGTGGGATGATTTGGGAGAATGGCATTCTAACATGTATACTATCATGTAAGAATTGAATCGCCAATCTATGTCTGATGCAGGATACAGCATGCTTGGAGCTGCTGCATGGGGATGACCCAGAGAGATGTTATGGGGAGGGAGGTGGGAGGGGGGTTCATGTTTGGGAACGCATGTAAGAATTAAAGATTTTAAAATTAAAAAAAAATAAATAAATAAAAAAAATAAAAAATAAAACACTTAAAAAAAATCCTTAAATATTGGAGTGGCTCAGTTTCAACACAGATTCTCTTTTCTAGGTCCAGTTAATAAGTTTATGAGCATTAATACGATAATAGATTTAAAACATTAACATACTGGGCAAAGTAAGTACTGAAAGAACTTGCTCTCTTTTAACATTAGAAAATTAAATTTTTGGAAACTTCATCTCTCAGATACCATAGTAATGTTAGATAGCTGAGTTCTAGCTTTCTCCAATTGCAATGTCCTAAATAACTAGACTTTATTGCTTCTATTAAAACACCTTAGATGCAAAAAATTCAGCATATCCAAGTTGAAAATAAGCTAGTTTCTTTCCATGTGGTATGAAAAAAATTAGAATCTGAAGATATTGAATTAAATCATGACTGCTACTTACACTAGCTGCGTGGCCTTGCACTGATCACTTATCTCCAGGTCTGTTTTCCTTCTCTGTAACTGGGGAATTGTGATGTTCCACCTCACTTAGAGCTTGTTGTGAGGGTAGGTGGGATTATACATAAAATCCTTTAGTGTTTGCAGTGTCTTATTTGCCATTTACCTTTCCTCCTCCATAGAACTACAGTTTTCTGTTAAAAAATTGCTAACATTCTCCCTTCTCTGATTTTTTTTTCTCCTATAAACTCAGATCTCTGCTGCTCATCACAGGAAATATCTAGAAATGCTTCAGTCTCAACTGTTTGAAATAGCATTTGGTAATAAACCATTTCATTCCCATTCTGTCCCTGAAACTGCTCCCACTCACCACCAATGGCCACTATGCTCTGGTAACTTAACTTGCTTTCATGCAACTCAGCTTCTCAGCAAGTTTTATCTGAATTACCATTCTCCTTTTTAAAATCCTCTCTTCTCTTGAGTACAATGGTACTACCATTTCCTACGTTCCTAGCTTCTCATTCAGTCCCGTTCCTGCCTTACTTCTAAATATTAAATCCTTTAAGGTCTCAATATTGAACTGTGGTCAATTTTATATTCATAGAACATTCAGTAAATATATTCAGTAAACTTCCAGAACAATATTTTTACTGAATAGGTTACAGATAAATCCAAGAACAAAACAGACTGATAACCATTGGTAGGACAAATTTTCTAAAGGTATGAGTAGGATAATAAAAGAACATAATGATCAAATCACAGTGTGACTGAAGGTATCACTATTGTGAAAGAAACAGGGTGATGAGGATAGTAAATCCTGAAGTTGGAGGACAGGGGAGGTAAGGAACTTTAAATAGAACTGCTGCTGCTGCTGCTAAGTTGCTTCAGTCGTGTCTGACTCTGTGCGGCCCCGTAGACGGTGCCTACCAGGCTCCCTACTCCCTGGGATTCTCCAGGCAAGAATACTGGAGTGGGTTGCCATTTCCTTCTCCATGAAATAGAACAGAAAGGGAATTTATGCAAAAACTGAGATGAGATAAATGAGATTAGTTTCTGGCTTCTTTAAAAGAAACTGGGATTCCATCAAGGTGGTTTATGTAGAGAAAATAATAGAAAAGAGTAAAACTGAAAAGCTGAGAAGCATACCCAAAAGTGCAGTACTGAGTTGGATAATGCTGTGACCATGTGTGTCCAACCCCACATGAAGAATCATGTAGAAGGCCCCTCTGGATCATCTACCTGACACAAAAGATTGAGTATGTTCATCCACTGGCTTCCACCCTACCACCAGGTCTGGTTTCCACCCCACCACCAGGTCAAGGGCTGACCCAAATAGTATTGATTTCTTCACACTCCCAGGTTCACACAGGTTCAAGAATAGCTTGAGCAGTGTCCTTCAGGTGTCCCGTGCAGTGGACCAGAGAAACCCAGGGGCGGGGTGCAGCCAAGTAAAGTGCACTCAGGCCACACCTGCACTCAAGTAATTGCCCCAGCAATGGCTAGAACAAAAAGTTGGATGAGAAGTGGGGCAGACATCACAAGATGGAGAATACAGGGAACTAACCCTTGTGCTAAGAACTCTAAGTAAAGGGAACAGTCAGACCAAATGCCTTAAGGCAGAAGATGGCTAATGATCAAGGATCAGCTGAAGGTCAGTGTGGTTAGATGATGTGAATGTGAGAGAGATCCATACAGGACATATACGTAGAGCCAGATCACACAGGGCCCTGCAGGCTTTTGCAGAACTTTGCAAATGCTTATTTCTCTCGTTGTCATTTTTTTTCTTTAGAGAAGCGATATATTAAAAAAAAATACATTTAAAGTTTTCTGCAACTTCTGTAATAAGGATAGCATGAATGAGTAAGGGTAATAACAGAAGAAAAAAAGACTGGTGTCTGTAATCAGGGAAGGAGAATGTTGGCTAAGAAAAAAAAGTGACAGCATATATGCTAAGAAGCAATGGGATTTAAAAAAATAGATTAAATACAGGTCATGAGAAAAAAAGGAGTCAAAGATGACATCAAGATATTTGGCTTGAATAACTGGAAAAAGAAGCTGCCCTCAACTGAGATGGGGAAGGCCATGAAGGGGGAGAAAAGCTGAGAAATGTTTCAGAAACTAAGTAGAAATCTAAATAAACCTGTTGATATATTTAGATATGAGTCTAGAGTTCAAGACAGATTTTGGCTGCTGATATAAACTTATCACTGTAACTAGATAATATCTATGAAGCTGAGATTATCAAAGCACTAAGTGTTCATAAAGAGTGGAGAACCAAGAACTGAAATCTCAATAATAGAACTTCTATCACATATGATAGATATCTAAGGAACCCCTCACTAGCCTTGGCTGGACCCAGCAGCATAACATCTTCTTCTCATTGGAAAGTACTTTTGCATATCTTAATATTCCCACATATCTGCTGGAACAAGTACTTAGCTTTGTAGGAGACAAAATTATGACAGCAGGAATTTTTGTTCTTTACAGGTTTATCTTCAGTGCCAATAAAAGTGCCATGTACCTAGCAAGCACTCTCTAAATGTTAACAATCACACACCGATTGCAACTTCACCCTCATTAAATATGGATTTTCCCACGAAACCAAATATATTGACTTTACATCTGAGTCTCTACATTCTCCTGCCTTACTCTGTATACTTTTAGAACATAACTGATCACTTTGTGGCTTGTCCACCCTTTCTCGAAGAATGCACCTGAGAAATCCCATTTCTTTATACAAACACAGATTTAAAACAGTATCTGAATTTTATTACTGCTGAAGCTCATCAAGAATATACACTTCCCAGAATCAGAATCTCAGCGTGGGAAAGAGAATGGGGACAGGCTTCTTCCCCAATACTCAGGATGCAGGTACCTGCTTGTAGTTAACATTTTTTTCCAGGGTATACAGTTTCAAGAGCCAAAATGTCATCACTAGACAACAGAACTTGTCTTCGTTGTTTTCCCAAAAGTACTTAAATGGCTTTTCATAAACAGAAAGTACTAGTTGACACTTGCATCTGTTGGGTAGTTAGAACAGGAAAGAGGAGTCCAGAATGGTGATGGCTAAAAGACAAGGAAGGGGAAAGCCCACGAAAACAGAACAAAGGAAGGTCCGAGGATTGGAGTGAGGACCTCAGGTAGAACAAACAGAATTCTTGGCTAGCCCAGTTTACATAGGAGAGGCCCAGGGGCAGGAGAAAAAAAACATATAAAAAGAGAAGCCAAAGGGCTGGGGCTGTCTCATTCACTCACTCTCTTTGGTGTGCTCTCTCTCTTTCTCTCTTTTCTCTTCAAATCTTTTGGGTTGGCATGCCCTCACACCTCAAGGATGTATTTTCCTTTATTTTTCTAAATAAAATTAAGCTGTAATACAGAGCTGTAACAGTGATCCATTCGAGAGCTGTTTAACACTGGTCTGTCCTAGAGCTTGCAATACTGGTCTGTTGCTTCAAATTTTTGTTGTGATGAGATAGAACCGAGGAAATTACACACTCCCCTGACACATCTATTTAGTAGTCTATATCTATATTGTAAAGAAATATCATACTGATGGATTTTAAGATTAACACCCAGAGACAAGAATAGTCACTCACCTAAGGTCTTTTAAGGATGTGGCTTGTGGGAGAAGAACCTATTAGAAATGTATTTATTTCTACCTGCATCTTTTTTAGTTCAGGCCACATTTTCTCTCTTCTGATTCATGCAGAAGCCTCATAATTGGGCCTGGGTATGGGAGGTAACTGACTCTGCCCCCATCCTTCCCCACTCACCACACCTGTGTTAACCTTTTTCCTGTTTTCTGCAGTCCTAGCCCTGCCCACAGCCCTTAGTCTGAAGTAGAATTCTTGGCTCTGTCTTTTAGCTTCATGCAGTCCCAGTGGGAGAAATCTGAGAAGGTGAGAGCTTGGAAAGGAGCAGCTGGCTTTACCCTGACAAACCTCTGATCTTCTCCCAAAAGGATGTGGAAGCAGACACTGCTGCACTTGGGAAGGGCTCTCAGGGGTTTACTGAACCCTCTTAATCTCTCCTCTGAGTGTTGACACTATGGGGCTCCCCTGACCTAGGGCTCTACTCTGTCCCTGGGGTTTCCAATAGCCCATGTCCTGTCCATGTTTAGTGGTGCCAGTTCATACCTCCCAAAGGTCATTGCTTGCTCTCCAGAGGCTGAGAGCACTTGGTCTTCCACATGTCTCCCCTTATCCCTACACTACCTTACCCGTGTCTAAGAAAGAGAGCTCCATTAGAACATATGAACTGCAACCAAGTCCTACTTGATAGGAGTTCTGGCTGAATCAGGTCAAGGCCAAGATCATCTCTTGGATATTTGTTTTCCATACATGTTACATATTGGCATTTATTTCCAGCTTATAAATTTGGAATGGCAATTTCTCTGATCTTATCTAAAATGGAGATCATGTTCTCAATTTCTCCTAATTTACCTGGATGATATAATTATATATTAATATTTGAGAAGTCCTATTGTAACTATTATCAGTAAATAATTACCAAACATCTATTAAAAATGGTTGATCTTTCTATCTGTAACTGCTTTAATATCTGCTATTTTGCAAAGTCCTGAGTTGGAAGCCTGTTTTTATCAGGGTTCCTCATGAACATTACCTGTCCTAATTCCCCATAATACTTTAAAAAAGTGATTTAGAGCTGCTGCTGCTAAGTCACTTCAGTGATATCCGACTCTGTATGACCCCCTAGACAGAAGCCCACCAGGCTCCCCCGTCCCTGGGATTCTCCAGGCAAGAACACTGGAGTGGGTTATAGAGGTATGCTGGACCTAACCTCATTGTTAGCCTTCAGGAGTAGTTTATTAAGTGACCACAAAACCCCCACAGCCCACAACCTCCAGCTCCAAAGATATATTTGTTATTCTGAGATGTTCAAGTGGAATTCCTACATAATACCTTTACATTTGGAGCCTAAGTTAACCAAGTATAGGCAGTCCAAAAGATGGCATAAGGAGCAAAGCAAGCAAGACAGAAAAATAGGCTTTTGTGTTGAGAGGAATCTATGGTGGAACAGAGGACACACTGTTAAGCTAGGAATACCATGCTCACAGGAAACAGATCTAGGACATGGCCAGCAAGGCTGAGTTGATACAGGCTTAAATGGGTAAATACAGCTCATGGTCAGAACATCCAGGCAAAGCCAGATAAAGCAGGCAGGGCTTGAGGGAACAAAGTAGCTTATGTTTCCCCCTAACTCCATTCTGAGGGGATAAAGCCTGATATTATGGGGAAAGTGATGAAAAGACATGAGTGCGGAGGGACTGTGGCTTATATAATTGTTGGAGATAACAAATGGAATTGAGCTGAGATGTTCTAGTATTCTATTTGTGTCTTCCTGACTTTTGTGCATCAATATTAACTCACATTTATCCACATGTTTAAATTTTCTCATATTCTTCATTCTGCACAATTCTGTGCTATCTTATTTTTCTTCTGCTTTAAGAACTTTTAGTTTGCTTTTAGTGCAGGCCTAGTAGTGACACATTCCATCAATTATTTGTAAAATTCTTTCAGTCATCTTTAATCTCAAAGGATATTTTCACTGGGAACAGAATTCTAGATAAGTCACTTTCTTATCTATTTAAAGCTATTACTCAATTTTATTCTGCCTTTTTCTCGAAGTGAACAGTGAGTGTTACTTTTGGTCCCAGGAATTTAATGAATTCAAATGTGTCTTTCACTCACTTCAATACTTTTTTCATTTTTGGCTTGTTTCCCTCCTTTTTTGGTTTTTAATTTGCTTATCTTTGGCTAGCTGAGTTTTTTTTTTTTTTAATCACACAGAAATTTAGACAAGGTAAGGACTTTGCAAAAGTTTCTTAACTTTTTTCAGAATAAAATTCAGAGTTCTGGGCAGAGAGTTGACATGATATATGGTTCTCAAAGACCGTGTCTCATTTCTATGATAAGAACAGAGGAAGGTGAGGGTAGAAGCAGGGAAGGGTATGAAAATAATCCAAAGATTATATTGTCTTCTAACCAAGGTGCTAATGTTACATGAGGTGAGAAACAATCAGATTTTGCATTATTTCCAAAAGTGCCAATGGGATTTCTTACAAGATTAGAAGGTGCGAGAAAAGAGCTTCAAAGGTAACATCAAGACTTTTGACTCAAGCAACAGGAAGGAAGGAGTCTTGGGATCACTGCGTAGCACTAGGTCCTACACTCAAGCACTGTTCTTGCTGTTTAACTGATGATACACAGCTCTGCACACTCATTTGGGATGCTAGCAAGTCCTAACTTTTAGTTGTTTAGAAATATCATCACTAGGCCCAGACCGCTGCACCAGGTTTCTTTTTCCTAATCTTATATTCTGTGTATGATGGTGAAATGTCATCTGCTTATAGGCTGCTCACATTCCTTGTTCATGCTTTGTTCATATGCCAAACTCAAATGAGCTAATACAGAAGGTAATTTCTCTTTTACTGTGAGTGATTGATCATGGTTACTCTGATGTTAGAGGTATTGCTTGACTTTGGGAGCCTTGTAATATTGGACTTGTCCTGGAAACAGGCCATTCCTTCTTCATTGGTGATGTATATGACCTACAGGCTGTGACACTCCTTGTGTAAGTCCTCAAGAGGATAAGCAGACCTCTCTTTTGGGAACTGCTTCTTTTCAGGCATGTTACTTGGTCTATTGGGCTTCCCAGGTGGTGCTAGTAGTAAAGAGCCCACTTAATTCAGGAAACTTAAGAGATGTGGGTTTGATCCCCGGGTCAGCACGATTCCCTGGAAAGAGGGCATGTCAACACACTCTAGTATTTTTGCCTGGAGGATCCCATGGACAGGGGAGCCTGGTGGGCTACAGTCCATAGGGTTGCAAAGAGTCAGAAATGGCTGAAGTGACTTAGCAAAAACACATTGTTTGTTGATGTGTTGTTAGAACTTACTGTAATTTTTAAGCTTTCCATCTGTCTCAACTATGGTTTAAAAAAAAAAAGTTTTGACCCTGGGAACTATTTCTGTGTGTGTATGTATGGGGTGGGGGGTGGGTGGGGGTGCTGAGAATTGTGAGAGCAAAGATAGAAAACAGCATTAAGTAGGTCTTTGGGTTCTTCCCCCCAACCCCCCCCCCCATTTTTTTTAATGGCTTCCAACGTTTCCTATTCCATCTGACATGGACTTTTTATCTGTCAAGGATTAAAAAAAGAAATTTGTAGAGATAGATATATATGTATATTTCATAAACAGTAGTCTAAGAACTCATCTGCAATATAAGCGACACAGGACATGTGGGTTGGGTCCCTAGGTGGAGAAAATCCCTTGGAGTTGGAAATAGCAACCTGTCCCAGTATTCTTTTTAGAAAATTCCATGGACAGAGGAGCCTAGTGGGCTACAGTCCAAGGGGTCACAAAGAGTCAGACAGGATGGAATGACTAAGCACACACACATGCATACTCTCTGAAGAAACAATGGGGTCACAGGGTAAAAGTGCAAATATGCTTTTGTGGAAGATACCATAAATGATGGTGTACTAGTTTGCTGGGCTGGCATAATAAAATACCGCTCATGTGAGTGAGTGTATGCATGCTGACTCGCTTCAGTTGTGTCCAGTTCTTTGTGACTTCATGGACTACAGCCCACCAGGGTCTTCTGTCCTTAGAATTTTCTAGGCAAAAATACTAGAATAGGGTGCCATTTCTTCCTCCAGGGAATGCTCCCTACCCAAGGATTGAACCTGCATCTCCTGCACTGGCAAACGTGTTCTTTACCGCTAGTGCCACCTGGGAAGCACAAAGGTACCATACACTGAGTGGATTAAAAAAGAGAAATAGTGGCTTCACAATTCTGGAGGCTAAAAGTCCAAGTTAAGGTGCTGGCAGGGTTGGTGTCTTAGAGCTTTATTCTTACCTTTTACTTGGCATTTTTCTTGCTCTACTTTCACAGGGTATTCCTCTGAGAATTGGGCATTTTGCCCATGCCCAAATTTCCTCTTCTCATAAGGATATATGTTAGAATTCCTTTTCTTTAAAAACTGTGGCAAAACACACATAACCAAAAATTTAGTTTCTTAATCATTTGAGACTTCCCTGGTGGCTCAACAGTAAAGGATCTGCCTGCAATGAAGGAGACCCAGGTTTGAACCCTGGGCCTTGGAAGATCCCCTGGAGAAGGAAATGGCAATCCACTCCAGTATTTTTGCCTGGAGAATCCTTACAGTCCATGGGGTCACAAATAGTCAGACATGGCTGAGCAACTAACATTTTCACTTCCACTTTAACCATTTTGAAGTGTATAGTGCAGTAGTATTAAATACATTCATATTGTACAATCATTGACACTCACCTCCAGAGTTCTTTTCATCTTGAAAAATTGGAACTCGGTATACATTAAATGGTAAATGCTTATTCCTCTTTCTTTCTGCCTTAGGAGAACCCCCTAAGCCTCATATAAATGGAATCAAGTATGTTTCTTTTGTAACTAGATTATTTCTTTTAGCATAATGTCCTCATGTCCATCCATGTTGTAGTACGTGTCAGAATATCCATTCTTTTTAAGGTTAAATATTTTTGTATATACCACATTTTATTCTTTTATCCATACATGGACACTTGTGTTGCTTCTACCTTTTACATATTAGGTATAATGTTACTAAAGGCATGGCTGTACAAACATCACTTTGAGAGTCTGCTTTCAGTTCTTTTGGGTACATATACAGAGGTGAAGTTGCTGGGTCCTGTGATGCCATTTTTAATTTTTTTAGATGCTGTTATCCATAGTAGCAAGCCATTTTATATTCCCATTAACAATGTATAAGGGTTTCCGACTTTTCCACATCCTCATCAACAATTATCTGGTTTTTCTGAAGTATAGTTGATTTACAGCATTATATTAGTTTCAGGTGTACAACATAGAATGTTTTTATTGGAGTATATAGTTGTTCTGCAATGTTGTTAGTTTCTGCTGTACAGCAAAGTGAATAAGCTATACATACATCCCCTCATTTTTTGCCTGCCTTCCCATTTAGGTCACCACAGAGCGGTGAGTAAAGTTCCCTATGCTGTACGGTCGGTTCTCATTAGTTATCTGTTTGATACATAGTAGTGTGTTTATGTCAATCCCAGTCCCTCAAATCCTCACCCTTCTCCTTCTTCCACTGGTATCCATGGGTTTGTTCTCCACATCTGTCTCTATTTCTGCTTTGTAAATAAATTCTTCAGTATCATTTTCCTATATTACACATATAAACAATACTATATGATATTTTTCCTTCTGACTTCACTCTATATGGCAGTCTCCAGGTCCATCCACATCTCTGAAAATGGCATAGTAGTTTTATTCCTTTATATGGCTAAATAATATTCAGTTGTATATATGTGCCACATTTTCTTTCTTCTGTTGTTGATGGACATTTGGGTTGCTTCTGTGTCCTGGCTATTGTAAATAGTGCTGCAGTGATCATTAGGGTGTATTTTGAATTGCAGTTTTCTCCAGGTATATGCCCTGTGAGACACTGCTTTTGCTGTATCTCATAGATTTTGGATTGCTTTCATTTTCCTTTCTCTCTAGGTATCTTTTGATTTCCTTAGTTATTTAGAAACATTGTTTAGCCTCCATGTGTTTATTTTTTATAGTTTTTTTTCCTTGTTGATTTCTAATCTTAGTGTTGTGGTGAGAAAAGATGCTTGAGTTCAAATGTCTTAAATTTCCTGAGGCTGACTTTGTGGCAGAGTATGTGACCTATCCTGAAGCATGTCCCATGTGTACTTGAGAAGAAATTGTAGTCCACTGCTTTCGGATGGAATGCACTGTAAAAATCAGTTAAGTCCAATGGTGTAATATGTCATTTAGGGGAAGTTTTCTTTTTGACTTTTTTCTGTCATAAACGCTATTGTCAATTGTGTTATTGTCAATTTCTCGGCTGTTAGTATTCACCTTATATATTGAGGTGCTCCTATGTTCAATGCATATGTATAATTGTTCTACTTCTTACTTATCCCTTCCTCATTATGTCCTGTCCTACTTTGTCTCTTGAAACAGCCTTGCTTTAGAGTCTAGTTTACCTGATACAAGTATTCTATTCCATATTTCTTTTGATATCCATTTGCATGGAATACCTTCTTACACATCACTTTCAGTCTGTATGTGTCCCTAGATCTGAAGTGGGTCTCTTTAGACAGCCTGTGTCTTTTGATTCAGTTTAGTTGTGTCCAACTCTTTGTGACCCATGGACTGCAGCATGCCAGGCTTCCCTGTCCATCACAAACTCCTGGAGCTTACTCAAACTCATGTCCATCAAGCTGGTGATGCCATCCAACCATCTCATCCTCTGTTGTCCCCTTCTCCTCCAGCCTTCAATCTTTCCCAGGATCAGGGTCTTTTTAACTGAGTCAGTTCTTCACATCAGGTGGCCAAAGTATTGGAGTTTCAGTTTTAGCATCAGTCCTTCCAATGAATATTCATGACTGATTGCCTTTAGTATGGACTGGTTGGAACTCCTTGCAGTTCAAGGGACTCTCAAAAGTCTTCTCCAACACCACAGTTCAAAAGCATCAATTATTTGGCACTCAGCTTTCTTTATAGTCAAACTCTCACATAGACACATGAGTATTGGAAAAACCATAGCTTTGATGAGATGAACCTTTGGTGGCAAAGTAATGTCTCTGCTTGTTAACATGCTGTCTAGACTGGGCACAGCTTTTCTTCCAAGGAGGTAGCATCTTTTAATTTCATGGCTGCAGTCACCATCTGCAGTGATTTTGGAGCCCAAAGAAATAGTCTGTCACTGTTTCCACTGTTTCCCCATCTATTTGCCATGAAGTGATGGGACTAGATGCCGTGATCTTAGTTTTTTGAATGTTGAGTTTTAAGCCAAATTTTTCACTCTCCTCTTTCACTTTCAGCAAGAGGCTTTTTAGTTCTTTGCTTTCTGCCATAAGGGTGGTGTCACCTGTGATTCTGAGGTTTTTGATATTTTTCCCAGCAATCTTGATTCCAGCTTGTGTTTCATCCAGACCAGCATTTCACATGATATACTCTGCATGTAAGTTAAATAAGCAGGGTGACAATATACAGCCTTGATGTACTCATTTCCTGATTTGGAACCAGTCTGTTGTTCCATGTCCAGATCTAACCATTCCTATTTGACCTGCATACAGATTTTTCAGGAGGCAGGTGAGGTGGTCTGGTATTCCCATCTCTTTAAGAATTTTCCACAGTTTGTTATGATCCACACAGTCAAAGGCTTTGCCATAGTCAATAAAGGAGAAGTAGATGTTTTTCTGGAACTCTCTTGCTTTTTTGATGATCCAACAGATGTTGGCAATTTGATCTCTGGTTCCTCTGGCTTTACTAAATCCAGCTTGAACATCTGGAAGTTCATGGTTCATATACTGCTGAAGCCTGGCTTGGCAAAATTGGAGCATACATTGCTAGCGTGTGAGAAGAGTGCAATTATGCAGTAGTTTGAGCATTCTTTGGCACTGCCTTTCTTTGGGATTGGAATGAAAACTGACCTTTTCCAGTCCTCTGGCCACTGCTGAGTTTTCCAAGTTTTCTGGCATATTGAGTGCAGCACTTTCACAGCATCATCTTCCAGGATTTGAAATAGCTCAACTGAAATTCCATCACCCCCACTAGCTTTGTTCATAGTGATGCTTCCTAAAGTCCACTTGATTTTCCATTCCAGGATGTATGGCTCTAGGTGAGTGATCACACCATCTTGGTTATCTGGGTCATATAGAGATTTTTTTGTACAGTTCTGTGTATTCTTGCCACCTCTTCTTAATATCTTCTGCTTCAGTTAGGTCCCTACCATTTCTGTTCTTTATTGTGTCTGTCTTTGCATAAAAAGTTCCCTTAGTTTCTCTAATTTTCTTGAAGTAAATTCTAGCCTTTCTCATTGTATTATGGGACAATGGACTGGTTCAAACTTGGAAAGGAGTATGTCAAGGCTGTATTTTGTTACCCTTCTTATTATCTTGTATGTGGACTCCATTATGTGAAATGCTAGGCTGGATGAAGCACAAGCTGGAATCGAGATTGCCAGGAGAAATGTCAAGAACCTCAGTTATGCAGATGACACCACCCTAATGGCAGAAAGCAAGGAGGAACTGAAGAGACTTTTGATGAAGGTGAAAGAGGAGAGTGAAAAAGCTGGCTTAAAACTCAACATTCAAAAAACTAAGATCATGGCATCATCATGACATTTGTTCCTTTGCAGGTCCCATCACTTCTTGGCAGACAGATATGGAAACAATGGAAACGGTGAGTTACTTTCTTGGGCTCCAAAATCACTGCAGATGGTGACTGCAGCCATGAAATTAAAAGGCACTTGCTTCTTGGAAGAGAAGCTATGACAAATGTAGGCAGCATATTAGAAAGCAGATATTACTTTGCCAACAAAGGTCCTCATAATCCAAGCTTTGGTTTTTCCTGTAGTCATATATGGATGTAGAGTTTGACCATAAATATAGCTGAGAGCTGAAAAACTGATGCTATTGAACTGTAGTGTTGCAGAGGACTCTTGAGTCCCTCCGACAGCAAGGAGATCAAACCAGTCAATCCTAAAGGAAATAAGTCCTGAATATTCATTGGGAGGGCTGGTGCTGAAGCTCCAATACTTTGCCCATCTGATGTTAAGAGCTGACTCATTGGAAAAGACCCTGATGCTGGCAAAGATTGAAGGCAAGAGGAGAATCAGACCACAGAGGATGAGATGGCTGGATGGCATCTCCTATACTATGAACATGAACCTGGGCAAACTCCAGGAGATGGTGAGGGATGGAGAAGCCTAGTGTGGCTCAGTCCAGTGGGTCTCAAAGAAAAGGACATGACTGAGTGGCTGAGTAACAATCTGTCCAACTAATCTGCTTATAACATAGATGCTTTTGTATCTTTGACTGTCTCACCTCAGTTACTCTCAAACCCAACCAACTTTCTTTAACAAATCAGGATTGAACCAGAAAGTATTCCTCAAAAATGAGGAGTCTCCTGCCAAGATTTTTATCTGACTCTCAATTGTAACATAAATTTTATATTTTTCTGGTGTTTTTTCCATTTGAGTCAATAGAGTCAGTTTTCCTTGTTGAAGGCAGAAGTATAAAATAAACAATACTATTCCCTAAAATAGAAGATTTGCATTGGTCTGGCAGTATTTCCAGAACTATAGATCCCTCTGATCTTAGGCCTTTCTTTTTAAATCTAAAGAATCATTTCTCAAATTCAATTCTAGAATTCTTGATTCTAGAATTTAGTCACAGAAGGATATTGGAGTATCCAGGGCTTCCTATGTTGCCCCTTAGTTCAGTTCAGTTCAGTCGCTCAGTCATGTCGGACTCTTTGCGACCCCATGAATTGCAGCACTCCAGGCCTCCCTGTCCATCAACAGGACACAAAACTCTTGGTTTTTAAAATTTGAAAATCTTTGAGACAAAAAGATGAAAAAAAATTGATAATCAGGGTATCTGATCTGGCAGAACATGTTTATCTTGGTCTCAGATGAGATTATGCACAAAGACCCTCTGTGCCTGGCAAGAGGAAGAATGTTAGTTGAAACCATGCCTCTCACTCTCAAGGCTCCAAGTGGTGTGAAAGTGGATTCTAAGCATTCCTGGGGCACAAGCAGAATAGATGTTGGCTGAAAGAGAGTAAGAGTGGTCACTTTGTCCAGTTTGCAGAGGACTCTCTAGCTAGACAAAGGCATAAGCATGATAGAGTGGACAGACCCTGCCAGGACTGTGTGGGCATGTGACTGGTACTGATGATCCACTGAGATTGCAAAGACTCTAGGAGGGGGTGGTCAAGGTACAACAGGCCCCAGGGTGAAGAATTATCAGAATTATAGCACAAGATATATCTGGGATTGAGGACAGCCAAGAAACAAGGAAGCAGGAGACAGTCCTCTCCTATATGATTGCTATAGTGATAGTCTTCTAAGAACCCACATATACCCTACTGAAGTTTTAAAAATAATGCAAGGTAAGTTGATACAACAACTTCTGAGAGTTCTTAAAATTCAGTTCAGTTGCTCAGTCATGTCCGACTCTGTGACCCCATGGACTGCAGGATTCCAGGCTTCCCTGTCCATGACCAACTCCTGGAGCTTGCTCAAAATCACGTCCATCATGTTGGTGATGCCATCCAAACATTTCATCCTCTGTCTCCTTCTCCTGACTTCAATCTTCCCAGCATCAGGGTCTTTTCAACTGAGTCAGTTCTTTGCATCCGGCGGTCAAAGTATATACCTTGGAGCTTCAGCTTTAGCATCAGTCCTTCCAATGAATATTCAGGACTGATTTCCTTTAGGATGGACTGGTTGGAACTCCTTGCCGTCCAAGGGACTCTCAAGAGTCTTCTCCAACACCACAGTTCAAAAGCATCAGTTCTTCAGCACTCAGTTTTCTTTATAGTCCAACTCTCACATCCATGCATGACTACTGGAAAAAACATAGCTTTGAGTAGATGGACCTTTGTTGGCAAAGCAATGTCTATGATTTTTAATATGATGTCTAGGTGCATATAGCTTTTCTTTCAAGGAGTAAGTGTCTTTTAATTTCATGGCTGTCATCACCATTTGCAGTGATTTTGGAGCCCCTAAAATAAAGTTTACCCCTCTATTAATTGTTTCTCCATCTATTTGCCATGAAATAAAATTTATTTGCCACAAACTATCTTTCAAATATTTTTAATATTTTTATGGAAAATATTTATTTTACACAATCTATTTGCCACAAAGAAAGGCAATGCCGAAGAATGTTGAAATGACTGCACAATTGCACTCATCTCACATGCTAGCAATGTAATGCTCAAAATTCTCCAAGCCAGGCTTCACCAGTACATGAACAGAGAACTTCCACATATTCAAGCTAGATTTAGAAAAGGCAGAGGAACCAGAGATCAAATTGCAAACATCCATTGGGTTATCAAAAAAGCAAGAGAGTTCCAGGAAAATGTCTACTTCTGCTTTATTGACTACACCAAAGCCTTTGACTGTGTGGATCACAACAAACTATGGAAAATTCTGATAAGAGATGAGAATATCAGACCATCTGACCCGCCTTCTGAGAAATTTGTATGCAGGTCAAGAAACAAGAGTTAGAACTGAACATGGAACAACAGACTGGTTCCAAATTGGGAAAGGAGTATCTCAAGGCTGTATAGTATCACCCTGCTTATTTAACTTATATGCAGAGCACGTCATACAAAATGCTGGACTGGAAGAAACACAAGCTTGAATCAAGACTGTGGGAGAAATATAAAAAACCTCAGATACGCAGATGACACCACCCTTATGCAGAAAGCGAAGTTCTTAGAATTGTATCAGAAAAATTAAGGATTTTAAAAATCAATTGCAATTTCTTATATAACTTTATTTTTACTCTAAACCCCATTATGGATGGATGATTGAGGAAGAAAAAATGGAAGGAAATGACATTTTACATAACTGGGTGTGAGTATAATTTTTTTACTTGTTATACAAGGAAATATTTAAGAGTATTTAGAGTTTTTCTGTCACAAGACCAATTAAGCGAAATGGCAACCCGCTCCAGTACTCTTGCCTGGAAAATCCCAAGTCCTTTGGCTTTTCCAAGAACTTGCTCCTGTTACCCTTCCCATGGGCCTTTCAGTATACAACAGAATGCCATTTTTAAAAGACAAGTTTTTTGTGTGCCAGGAATTATGCAGCATTTTAAGTTCATTATCTCATTATATTCTTATAATTAACACACGAGGAGCTACTATCATTACTTCCATTTCGAAGAAGAGGCTGAAGTTTAGATTGTGCAGCATATCCAAAGTCTAGAAATTACTGGTTCAGATCCATCTCTACCCTTTATTCTAAATCCAGAGCCCAGTTCTTAAATTATTAATACTTGTGACAAATAACACTTTAATAACTATAATGTTGCCTCCTCCCTTAACTATTCCCCAATCTTTATTTTTTCCATGAAGACTTGTAGACTAAAAATGTGATGATAGTGTATTTTATTTCCACCCTGAGTATGGGTAATAGAAAAGAAAGATATTTGTGTGAAGGAGAAACAAAGGTTTTGGCTTTGAAATAAGAGGGATATTCAGTTATTGGACTTAACACATCCTCATACCGTATTCACCAGGGTATCTTTCCTCTTATCCTGAGATAACCCTTTGACTATGAAAGGGCTCAATCATGACTATAGTTGGCAAGGAATTAAATACTATAATTAAGCTTATATCCTGAATCTGATAGTTCTGGGTATTGTCGTGGATGGTGGTCCCTAGGATGGAGGAGAAGCGCACATACAGGTAGTATTTTTCTTCTTTATCTTTGTACAGTATTGAATGACTGGGGATAAAGAAACTAGGGATTACGAGTAGTTGGTCTTAATCTATAGTAGAACTAACAGGTCATCTGTAAAGAAACACCTTACTGTGGGATTTTGGAGGATATTGGCTAGAAAGTTCAATTAAGTACAGATTAAAAGCCCTGTATCTCCATACACACACTTTGCTTCACATAGTGTAAATGGACTTTTGGCTAATGCCAAAGAATTATCCTGTGTAATGCCAAAGAATTCTCCTGTGACAAAATTTCCTTGTTCATGGCCATCAGTGACACCAAGGCTGAGGGAAATAACATCATTTTTCTTTGTTTTCTCAAAGCCCAAGGTGTGATCAGGAGATAAAGTAAGCTTCTAAATCTGATTTTATAGTATATTTTCATCAACTCCTAATACAAGTTAGCAGATAAATTACATTTGGCAATAAAATTATGTTCATAGAACACAATATTTCCCCAACAAACAGACTTGCTTTTGGCACTGAACTCCAGGACCCTTGATAAGGAGATGGGAAATAACCACATTTCAACCAAAACAATGGAAAAGAAATATTCCCAACCAAACCTTAGGCTTAGGCATAATATCCTGAGGAAATTTATGCCTGGCTTGGGGGGTGGGGGTTAAGCTAAACTCTAGAAAGTTTCTGGTATTTTAAGTTTTTTTTTTTTTAATATAAGGCTTGAATTTTAGTTCTGGCTTAATTATTGACTTCTTTATGTATTCAAATACAAAGATGATTCATTATATGTTGGCTTCGTCATGATAAGTTGCTTCAGTCGTGTCTGACTCTGTGCAGTCTTATCGACTGTAGCCCATGAGGCTCCTCTGTCCATGGGATTCTCCAGGCAAGAATACTAGAGTGGGTTTCCATTCCCTTCTCCAGGGGATTCCCCATCCAGGGATCGAATCCCCAATTTACATCTCCTGCATTAGCAGGCAGGTTTTTTTTTTTTTTTTTTTTTAACCACTAGCACCACCTGGGAAGCCCTAGCTTTTGAATTTTTGTAATGGGTTGGAAATTGAGAAGGTTAAATGAGCATGTTAGATTTAAAGTCTGAAACATCAACTAAAATGGACATACCATAAGTGAGTGAGATTGCTTCATTACATTTGTTATCACAAAATATAGGTTTGAAGTAGCCATCACATGATGGAACTTCTATGATCAATAAAGTTCATACATTTCATTTTGATAACTTATCCATAAGAATTATCCAAGGATATCTAAAGTTTTATCAAGGTTTGCATCTACCAGTGGGAATATATTTATTCTTATCACCTTTACTCAGTTCTCTATCCCACCTTTTTCAAGTGAATAATTCCAGTGTTACCTTCTTGCTTCTGTCATTTACTTTAGTTTGGCTGCTGGGCTTCATGTATGCCATTTCAGAGCCTCCAAAACGGAATCTCCTAATATCATTCTGTCTCTTCCTCCCCACTCACAGTCAACTTTTTAATGAGGATATGTGGGATATTGCATTTCCATTTATCTATTTAAATGGGAGAGTGATCTGGCTTGAGGACTTCCACACCCTTCTAAAACAGTTTACAAATTCTGTTTGTAAAGGTCTGGAAAAATTAGAATGATTGATCTGAGACTTGGAATGGGACACTACTACCCACAGGAGTTATACTTTTACCTTCAAGAAACTATGCAAAACACTCTCTCCAAAGAGAAACCAGAAGTCTTTTACCAAAAAAGTCAAATATATAAATGATCCTCCTTCTGTTGTCTGTATGCTTGTGTCTATTGTGCTTAATTTTATGAAGTCAAATAGTAAAAGGAATATTGTACAAAAATTCAAGCCCCTGATTTCCTCTTTCAAATATTTCGGGTATTCTCATCTCTGGAAATCCATGGGCAAACAGAATATATGCTAGTGTTCCTCCTATCCCCAAAACTCTGGTAAGACTTGGTTATATGGGTCTTATTTCATTGGCTTTCCTGGTCAGAGCCTTTTCCTGCCATCATTAAATATCTATATGTCTCATACATGCAGAACACTCACTTGGATTGAGCCCCTGTCTTTAGAATGTGGAGAAGTCTCTCTCGAATTTGTTTAGTGCGAACAGCATAGACAACTGGATTGAGGATGGGTGGGATGAGGAGGTAAAAGTTGGCCAAAAGGATATGAATATGGGGAGGGACATGATGCCCAAAGCGGTGAGTGAGAGAAGACACAGCAATGGGTATGTAAAAGACAAGGATAGCACAAATATGAGAACTGCATGTACCTAGGGTTTTAAGCCTAGCCTCAGGGGTGGCCAACCCCATTACCGTTCTAAAAATCATCACATAGGAGGCAGTGATGGCTAATGAGTCCAGGATCAATACCAGGAAGCCAATTCCCATTCCGTATAAGTTGTTGACTGTGGTGTCCCCACAAGCCAAGGTGACCACAGCCATGTGCTCACAGTAGGAGTGGGTAATGATTTGGGTCCGGTAAAGGGGCAGCCTCAGGCGAATCATTATAGGCAGGGGTCCAATGTAGAGTACTCCACGGAGGAGAGCAGCCAAGCCCAAATGTCTCACTGCTGTATGGGTGAGCACTGAGGTGTGGTGTAGTGGGTTACAGATGGCCACGTAGCGATCAAAAGCCATGGCAAGGAAGATGCCTGACTCAACAGTGGCAAAACAATGGATAAAGAACATCTGGGCCAAACAAGCATCCAGGTCAATGTGGTGGGCATCAAACCAGAAGATGGCTAGCAGTTTGGGCATGGTAGAGGTTGACAGGACTAAGTCAATGACAGCCAACATGCACAAGAAGAAGTACATGGGCTGGTGCAGGCTGTGCTCCAACTTTATCATTGCCAAGATGGTCACGTTCCCCACCACAGCCACCAGGTACATGGAGCTGAAGGGGATGGAGAGCCAGATGTGCAGAGATTCCAACCCTGGGATGCCAGTGAGCCAGAAAGAAGTAGGCACCAAGCAGGCATTATTAGACAGGAACATGTTTGAGAGTGTAGAGTATCTAAGGGACGGGAGCTCTTAGTTTTAGATATTTACTCCTATGACAGATATGCCTCTGGAAACTGTAGACTACTGGAATCTTATTTCCATTCTGGGTCACTGGTGGAACCTACAACAAAGAAGAATTTTGAGTACCTACTTGAAAATTGACATTATGTATTTTACAAAAGATTATGCCTGAAAACACCCATTGGCATATCTAGAAGCAGGTATGCTCAGGACTTCTACTGATAAATGCTCTTCCATTTCCTTTAGGAAATGGTTCCCCCAAAGAAAATTACTGGGTCAAAGGGGATGAAAAATTTTAGGGACTTCTACACTGGAAAACATAAAGTTCAACATGCAATGATTAAATGTAAATCCATGCAGTAATGTTTAGCCTAATGCCTGCATATGCTTCTCTTCACTGTATACAGAGTAACATCAATAACACTGGCTAGCTATTTGAAATTCCCTATTTTATAATGAAAACTTGGAAAAATGTGCTCAAAAGTAAAGCAGTGTTTATGTATTACTGCAATATGATGTACACATTTGTGATGGGTAGATTAAAGAATGATAGATTAGAAGATTAAAGTATGATATAGTTTTAATCAAATGTTTTATATAGAAGCAATCTTGGATATAAACATTATTTTAATTTTCTTTTTGTGTATGGGTATATTCTGCTTTTGAAAAATAGCTTTAAAAATCTTACAGAATTATATAAGTGAGATACAATTCCCTTTTCTTTAATGGGTTAATAATTAGATTCAACAATCTGACCAAACCATTGACTTCTTTAAAAGATACCTGGCATATGACCTAATGTTTCAAAGGGAAATATCTCACTTAAGGTTGTCCAGATTTCATGGTTAGAGAGATGAACAACAGCTAGAGTAAACCTTCTTAAGGAAAATTAAGGACAAACTCTATTAACCATTCTGAGAATCTGAGCATCATCTATAATTTGAGATAGGTAAAAGATGAGGTATGTCTTTATATGAGCAAATCTCACTAGACATTTGCCCACTATCTGATCATCATGATTAAAAAAAAAAAGTGACAGAAAACAGTCAAGATGACCCTTTTTACTGACCACATCCTTCTTGGTGTTTATTCTTTGAATAGACAGGAAGATCAGCATTAAACCACTGTCCATCATTTGTAACACCTTGTCCATATCTTGCTCTTCTGGCCCTCAGGTACCTCCTAAGAATAGCAATGGCTTCTATCACGTCACATCCTCAGGGTTCAGAACTTGAGGGCACAGGGTCTAATTTGGGTCTTGTCCTGTCTTGGGCTTGCTCTCCTCATGGTTCCCATTCAGTTCAGTTCAGTCACTCAGTCATGTCTGACTCTTTGTGACCCCATGAACCACAGCACACCAGGCCTCCCTCTCCATCATCAACTCCCAGAGTCGACCCAAACCCAAGTCCATTGAGTTGGTGATGCCATCCAACCATCTCATCCTCTGTCATCCCCTTCTCCTCCTGCCCTCAGTCTTTCCCAGCATCAGGGTCTTTTCAAATGAGTCAGCTCCTTGCATCAGGTGGCCAAAGTATTGGAGTTTCACCTTCAACATCAGTCTCAACAGGTCAGGCTTCCACCCTTGTGTCATGGTATCATGGTGACTTTCTTCACACAGCTACAATTTCTGAGACATCTCGCCACCACCCTGGTTTTCACCCAGGGATCAAGTCCCATCCCAGGACATTCCTCCCCTACAAAGCCTTCTTTGACTACCTACTCATACACTCATATAGAGACATCTCTGAATTCTTACCACCCCCGTCACTTCAAGTCCATTCACATTTTAAACTATTCATGTCTAAAATATAAGTAGCAGTTACATTTCCATAGCAAACTGAGCATAAGAAATGCCTCTGTGTAACCTCATGGATTCTACATTCAGGCTCCAATGTACAATTTTTTTAACACTCAATGTCTGATCCAGAAGTAAGTAAACTCATGAAAACCAAAAAGTGGTTCACAAGTGTTTTGTATCAACTCTGACTTCAGCAGTTCTGTGAACTGAGTACTTGAATACGCCAATAAGTGACAACACAGGTGAAGTTGCTTCCTCAGGGATCTTGATGCCTCAGTCTACCCATTTTTCCGAAGACTATCAATGGCAATGGAGAAGGAATGGCAACCCACTCCAGCATTCTTGCCTGGGAAATCCCATGAACAGAGGAGCCTGGTGGGTGGCAGTCCTTGGGGTGACTGAGCGATTAAACAACAGCAATCAATGGCAAAGAGTAAGTAGAAAGAACGAAAAAGGGTGAGACTCTTGGCACCTGGTAACAGTTTCTTTCTCCATATTCTTACTGTTCACTATAGAGCAGAGAGTAGAGTAGACATTTACATCTTGCAAACAGGAATAGTTTCCTTTGTTTCACTGTCATGTGGGACATCCGTGAAGATTCCTCAAGTCCAGGAATTGTAGATGAGAGGACTTTATAAGGACCAGTGGTCAGTATACAATTTCATCTAACAAAAGGGACAATATCTGGATGTGTTCTCTAAAGATATTGCGCTAGGCTCCTTTCTGCTTTAGGATGATGTTCTAATAACTCAAAGTCAGGGTAGTCAAAATAACTCACCATAAAAGAAACAGAAATCTGGGTTTAAGTCTATCCCGTGAACACTAACTTTGATTTATGCTAGACCCAGTTCAGTCAATAAAATTGTAACTTGAGTTTTAGGCTAGGACCAAGAATATGAACATATGTATAAAAATAAAATCTACCAAGTTGATAATTGGCATCTTAAGTCATGGTTTGAACTAGGTGTGGCACTTAAATTGTGTCACTTTATCTAGAACATTCCAGAGAAATGGTTTTTGTATTAGTCCACATAAGGGCATCTTTACCTTGATACCAGAAATGTGCCTGAAAGCCACGGAGGAGGCATCCTGATGGTGGGTCTGAAACTACTGAGAGAGATGTTTTGTTGTGGTGAGATAAATGTGGACTAGAGGCAAGATAGTTGAGTTAGCATTGTAATGAAACCTGTTTCTGGCTCTGTGACTTAGAATGGCAAACAGGCAGTATAATCTCTCTGCCTTTGTTTTCTATTTTGTGAAATGAAGGGAGTAATAGCTACCTTAAGTTGCATCATATATTAAAATGAACTGTTTATAAAAGAGTGTGTGCACGCAAAGGAGGTGAACTATCACAGAGGCCAGGCATCCTAGCAGGCACTGTATTCCCTCCTTACCTGCTCCTCTCCTCTGTTCTTTGCCCTGTTCCAGAGAGCGCTGGGGCTTCCCTGGTGGCTCAGATGGTGAAGAATCTGCCTGCAAAGTAGGAGATCTGGGTTCAATCCCTGGGTCAGGAGGATTCCCCAGAGAAGGGAATTGGCAACCCAGTCCAGTATTCTTGCCGCCTCCTCCTGGACAGAGGAGGCTGGTAGGCTACAGTCCATGGGGTCACAGGGTTAGACACAACTGAGTGACTAACACACTAGAGAACACTGATACAGTGTTATTTTCATGTGACCTTGATAATTTCATATCTTTCTTTCCCAATTGTATAAATAGCCTTTTAAACATGAATAAAAAAATAATCAAAGAGACCTGTGGATGGTCTAAAGATCCAGTTTGGAAAGAAGATTGCCTGACTATGGAGTAGAATACAAGAGGTCCGATCAGGATGAAATAGTTCAATCTTTTCTCTCAGGTACTAGGAGAATACTAGGCAATAAAGATTTCTACCTTGGGGTTTAACCTTTTCCTTGATTCATAACTCAGTCCAATTTGTACTCAACATATTTCTCTTATTTTGACTAGAACTGTAAAGAGAGTAAGCCCTGGTGGACTGAAGACAAATGCCCCCTTTGAAAACTGGAGTCTAATTCTAAAGACTTTGTCTTCATCTTGGAATATACTTACCCATTTTGGCGATGTCCACAGAGCTCTTGGCTCTGTTCATTACAGTAGTCACCTCTTGTCTGGATGATCGGATGAGTTTAATTCACAGTCAAAGGGAGGCCATGGCTCTACCTCTTCGACTTTGTTCTTCTGTGTCCCCTCTTTATTCAGGTACTGGAAGTAGCCAGTTTCTTCCAAGGGCTGCACAGAGAAACCTGGAGCCTTCCTTCTGGGTTTTGAGTTACCCACCCCCCACGGGAAAAGTCTTCACTCCTTACTCTACTCTGCCTCCCAGGACTAGATTATAAAACTTATTCCTACTCTCCTCCTGGGGCTGTTGACTAGCCCCAAGTGTCTGACTATCCTTCAAGGCTTGGGGTATTCAAGGACTCTAAAAGTGACACTGGGAGAGAGTTCACAGGAGAAGGGAGTGGGGAACCAGATACATCAGATAATAAGTGTCCCAATTGGTTATACCAGTAAGGTTTTACATACTATAAGCAAAGGTTAAGATGGAGGCTATACAAATAAAACTGTGCTCAGTTGCTTCAGTGTCCAGTCATGTCTGACTCTTTGTAAACCTATGGACTGTAGCCTGCCAGGCTCCTCTGTCCATGGGATTCTCCAGGTGGGAATACTGGAGTGGGTTGCCATGACCTCAAGGGAAGAGGAAGGCTAGATTCCTTTTGTCCACCAAGTGTCACAGATGTATTGGACAATATTTGTCATTTTTTTCTGCTCATTCTTAGAATTCCAGAAGGAAAATTGTCAACTACTGTTCAGGCATCATAAATCCTGTTGTCTCCTTGTTTTCCAAAAGTGGTTATCCAGTTTGTGTTTAACCCAGCATTGAGTTCTTTTGCTAAATTTCCCTACAGTTATTTAAGAACTATTCTTTTTTTTTTAATGTGCATTTTATTTTATTTTTACTTTACCATACTGTATTGTTTTTGCCATACATTGACATGAATCCACCAAGGGTGTACATGAGTTCCCAATCCTGAACCCCCCTCCCACCTCCCATCCCATATCATCTCTCTGGATAATCCCCGTGCACCAGCCTCAAGCATCCTGTATCCTGTATCGAACCTAGACTGGCGATTCATTTCTTACATGATAGTATACATGGTTCAATGCCATTCTCCCACATCATCCCACCCTCTCCCTCTCTCTCAGAGTCCAAAAGTCCGTTCTATACACCTGTGTCTCTTTTGCTGTCTCGCATACAGGGTCATCATTACCATCTTTCTAAATTCCGTATATATGTGTTAGTATACTGCATTGGTGTTTTTCTTTCTGGCTTACTTCACTGTATAATCGGCTCCAGTTTCATCCATCTCATTAGTACTGATTCAAGTGTATTCTTTTTAATGGCCGAGTAATACTCCATTGTGTATATGTACCACAGCTTTCTTATCCATTCATCTGCTAATGGACATCTAGGTTGTTTCCATGTCCTGGCTATTATACACAGTGCTGTGATGAACATTGGGGTACATGTGTCTCTTTCAATTCTGGTTTCCTTGGTGTGTACGCCCAGAAGTGGGATTGCTGGGTCACAAGGCAGTTCTATTTGCAATTTTTTAAGGAATCTCCACACTGTTCTCCATAGTGGCTGTACTAGTTTGCATTTCCACCAACAGTGTAAGAGGGTTCCCTTTTCTCCTCCTAGATGAGAACAAAAATGAAATATTTTCATTTTATTTCTACAGAGTGAATACTAATATTTGAACAATTTCTCTCAAATTTCTTCTGGGCTTTCCTGGTGGCCCAGATGGTAAAGAATCTGCCTGCAATGCAGGAGATCCCTGGGTTGGGAAGATACCCTGGAGAAGGGAATGGTGAGCCACTCCCAGTATTCTTGCTTGGAGAATCCCATGGACTGAGAAGCCTGGTGGGCTATGGTCTGTGGGGTCGCAAAGAGACCAATTTCTGCTACCATATGCTTAATATGCTTGATGTGCTTAATATGCTTAAAGTTCAAAGAGTTAATTCAGAAAAATCTGAAGATGTTCCTACAGGAAGTTCAGACATATGTTACATACAAAGAGGTACTTTGACAATCATCATTAATGATTCATAATATTTCATCTTGATTAGAGAACCCTCCTTGAGATTTCTTAATTATTCATACAATGCTCTGTCTCTTCTGTATCGTTATAAGTTATGCCTTAACTCTTATTTAAAAAAAAATTTATTTTTGGCTTTTCTCTAGTTGCAGTGAGTAGGGGTTGCTCAAGTGTGCAGACTTCTCCTTGTGGTGGCTTCTCTTGTTGTAGAGCACAGGCTGTAGGAATGTGGGCTTCAGTAGTTGCAGCCTGTGGGCTCGATAGTATTGATAGTTGTGGTGCATGGGACAGGTGGCTCCACGGCATGTGGGTTTATCTCAGTCCAGGGATCTAATCTGTGTCTCCTGCAATGGCAGGCAGACTCTACCAATGAGCTACCAGGGAAGCCCCTGCTTTAACTCTTAATCAACCTCGTCATTGGGCTGATCAGTTTGGTAAAGACGAGAAAGAGAAAAATAAGACACTCACATGCCATTTGGAAAGTTTGTGAGACACTGATCACTCTAAATGTTAACAAAATGACTGTGATTGCCTTTATCATAAAGCTCTAGACAATCTTTTATCTCTGGGAAACATCTGCTTTATCACACATTAAGATTCCCTATCGTAGATTATTACTCTCTCCCTGGTACAGACTCAGGTTAAAGGAATTGTTAGCATCTTAGGCAAAACTGGAAGGATATAGAGATGTAAGATTCAGGAGTTAGGTCTGGTTTTAAAGCTCCTTTTCTCCCCCTACCAGGTTTATTGACCTATTATTGGCATTTAGGGTCTATAATGTTTGTGTGCGGGCCGGGGGGGGGGGGGAGGGGGAGGGGGCAGGAATTCTGGGGAGTACTCGGTGTGAAAATAGCAGCCTCCTGGAGGGCTCACGGAGGACTTCCCTGGTGGCTCAGATGGTTAATCATCTGCCTACAATGTGAGAGACCCAGGTTCAATCCCTGGGTCAGGAAGATCCCCTGGAGAAGGAAATGGCAACCCACTGCAGTACTCTTGCCTGGAAAAGCCCATGGATGGAGGAGCCTAGTAGGCTACAGTCCATGGGGTCACAAAGAGTCAGATATGACTGAGTGACTTCACTAGGAAGGCTCACATCACTAAGACTTGACTCCTACCCAAGAGCCTTCAGGCACCAGTGCTGGGATGCCTGAGGCCAAACAACAAGCAGGGTAGGAGCACAGTCCCACCTATCAGCAGAAAGGCTCTCTAAAGTCTTCCTGAGCCCATGAAAGTGAAATTGAAGTCGCTCATTTGTGTCTGACTCTTTGCAACCCCGTGGACTGTAGCCTACCAGACTCCTCCCTCCATGGGATTCTCCAGGCAAGAACACTGGAGTGGGTTGCCATTTCCTGCTCCAGGGGAATCTTCCCGACCCAGGGTCGAACCCGGGGCTCCCGCATTGCAGGCAGATGCTTTAACCTCTGAGCCACCAAGGAAATTATCTTACTAAATACATCCTGACAGGGATCTGCCCATCAAAGGGACAAGACCCCAGCTCCACCCATAAACATGTATGCTGTCTACAAGAGACCCACTTCAGTTCTTGGGCCACATACATACTGAAAGTGAGGGGATGGAAAAATGTATCCATGTAAATGAAAATAAAAAGACAGCTAAAGTAGCAATACTCAGACAAAATAGGCTTTAAAATAAAGAATGTAACGAGACAAAGAAAAACAGTTTTAAGTATTTGCCTTATATAGAGTTGCTCCTATGTTCTGTGCATATATGCTAACAGACATAAATGGAGAATTAGTAATGCGATAGTGGGGGACTTTAACAATATCTCACTTTGGTGAAGGGAGAGTTCAATGTAATTAAGCATTCATTTTACAAAAGGTTTTCTGCTGGCCACAAGGAGCTGATGTCATCATGAAGGGATTTAGTGATTTTCTAGATGAGGAGATGCAAAGATTGGGATCATGAAATTAATTCCTGAAAATATCTAAGTAAAGACCTGTTCCATCAGCTTCTCTAGGGCAGAAAGTGCCCACTCTACCCTGAATAGTACAGTGTTCAATCTCCACAGAGGCAGATTGCAAATGCCCTTGGTGTTTGATTGTTGGCAATCTCTTGGCAAGGCCAATTTGAAGTTGACAGGGCCCCCCTGTGGTTATAAATTTGACCATACTTTGGGAGACATTTCATGACCATTTCCCATGTTGCTGTGAAGGCTCATTCCTATCTCTGGAGAAGGTTTTGCTGATAGTCCGGTAATAGCACATTGAGTGGCCTAAGTCTTAATAGTCAAAGATCTCTAGACACCTGTCTTCTAGTTATGGTCCAGGAATATTCCCTCTAGTTGCATCTTCCCATATCTGAAAGTGAAAGTGAAGTCGCTCAGCCGTGTCCAACTCTTTGCGACCCATGGACTGTAGCCCACCAGGCTCCTCCATCCATGGGATTCTCTGGGCAAGAATACTGGAGTGGATTGCCATTTCCTTCTCCATGGGATCTTCCTGACTCAGGGATCAAACCCAAGTCTCAGTCACACACTTGGTAATATAAGAAACAAATAATGTGGCTAATAACATTAGTGGAATTATAAGTAAATATTTCAGCCATGAGCCTCCCACACCAAACCAGTTGTTTAAAAGATCGTCAAGACTAGGGAATGGGTCACTTAAGGCAGAAATCTAATTTTTCATATAGTTCATCAAATTTGTTAAAGAATTCATCAGGTATGAAAACACAGTATTCAGTTTGAATTATGGCACAGGTACCTCCCTGAGATGCTGCAAGGATGTCCAGGGCTGTGTAGTTTTGTAGCACTACCTTCTTCAGCATAGAGACCTCAGTAACCAGGCTATTAGCCTGTTGAACTCTATCATTCAAAGCTTATGAAAGTTGTTCAGGCTTTTATATGGCAAATTACATCCTCCAATCCCATTGAAGGCACATCAGAAAATAGCTGCTAAATAAATGGTCATACCAGCAGAATACAGATGTCTTGACTCATTGGGTTCACATCAATGTTAGATTGCCTCAGTTCAGTTCAGTTCAGTCACTCAGTCGTGTCCGACTCTTTGCGACTCCATGAATTGCAGCACACCAGGCCTCCCTGTCCATCATCAACTCCCGGAGTTCACTCAGACTCGCGTCCATCGAGTCAGTGATGCCATCCAGCCATCTCATCCTCTGTCGTCCCCTTTTCCTCCTGCCTCCAATCCCTCCCAGCATCAAAGTCTTTTCCAATGAGTCAACTCTTCGCATGAGGTGGCCAAAGTCCTGAAATTTCAACTTTTGCATCATTCCTTCCAAAGAAATCCCAGGGTTGATCTCCTTCAGAATGGACTGGTTGGACCTCCTTGCAGTCCAGGGGATTCTCAACAGTCTTCTCCAACACCACAGTTCAAAAGCATCAGTTCTTTGGTGCTCAGCTTTCTTCACAGTCCAACTCTCACATCCATACATGACCACAGGAAAAACCATAGCCTTGACTAGACAAATTACCTCTAATTTGTTATGTATATAACCTTGAGTTCATGGGAATCCCACGGGAAGGTGTAGCCTTCCTCCACCTTCTGATCTGTCCTGGTAGAAGCCAAGCCATAAATTAGTACTACAAATCCAAGGAGTTCCATACCAATTACACTCTCTAAGGGTAATAGGCAGCATAGTTCATATGGCACCCAGCCTAGTTCTTAATGACTAGATTGATCATTCTTGGTGAAGTGAAGTCGCTTAGTCGTGTCCGACTCTTTGCGACCCCATGGATTGTAGCCTGCCAGGTTCCTCCATCCGTGGGATTCTCCAGGCAAGAATACTGGAGTGAGTTGCTATTTCCTTCTCCAGGAGATCTTCTCAACCCAGGATCGAACCCTGGTCTCCCGCATTGCAGGCAGACGCTTTACCATCTGAGCCACCAGGGAAGCTCTTGATCATTCTTCAGTTCAGTTCAGTCACTCAGTCGTGTCTGACTCTTTGCGACCCCATGAATCGCAGCACACCAGGCCTCCCTGTCCATCACCAACTCCCGGAGTTCACTCAGACTCGCGTCCATCGAGTCAGTGATGCCATCCAGCCATCTCATCCTCTGTCGTCCCCTTCTCCTTCTGCCCCCAATCCCTCCCAGCATCAGTCTTTTCCAATGAGTCAACTCTTCGCATGAGGTGGCCAAAGTACTGGAGTTTCAGCTTTAGCATCATTCCTTCCAAAGAAATCCCAGGGCTGATCTCCTTCAGAATGGACTGGTTGGATCTCCTTGCAGTCCAAGGGACTCTCAGGAGTCTTCTCCAACACCACAGTTCAAAAGCATCAATTTGCATGATTTAATTGTTGCCAACACAGAGGAAATTTTAAACTTAAAAGATCATAGCCTGGTGTTAACCAGTTATGTCCATCCCGTAATTGTAGGAGTTTTCCTTTTAGTAGACAAGAGATTACAGTTTTTGACTGAGACTTAGCTTGTCACTCTGAGCTAGGAGAAAACCCAAATCTATGGCCAGGGTCAGAGGTGAGAGGATACCATCTAGTAATACCATGAGTAGACAGAACAGGACTGAGCTCTCTTCTAAATTTCCTAAGGGGCATCCAATCAGATCCCTGGAGGGGTGGGATCTTGCCCCACCAAGGCAACCCAGGAGTACAAGACACAGGCAATTGGTCACAACCCAACAATTGGATTGAGATTTAAACTAGAATAGAATCATGTTTATGATGTGCCTTTGTATATAAATCAAATATTTTCTAAGAAGTCAAGAAAACATTATAAATGATGTGAATCAAGTACAGCATCTGGGGCAAGCTATCTACGTCTGATGTCGTCATCTTCTTATCCTAGTGTGGTGCAGTTTCCTTTGCTTGAGCATTGTTTTAGGGTGTGTAAGAAGTCAGCAGTCCTCTCTATAGAACAGTCTGGTGTTGGGGCCTTTAGAAGTGGGAGTTAATTCAAGAGTCTCTTTCCCTTCAATTTCATTGTGCATGAGCCAGTTAAGAGGACCTGATAGAAAGGTCCATCCATCCAGGTTGGAGACAGTCCCTTAAATTATGTCTGTCTCCAGTCTTGGTTGCAGGTCTGATCTTCATCCACAGATAGACTACTGAGAAAAGCTTCAGAAACAAACTTAGAGTGTCCTTTAATAATTCAATTAAATTTTACATTAATATAGCATAACATCAAATAACTATCCAGGAAATGAGTCTTAGTAGATACAGACCTCCATTAACAAACTGGGACTTAACATTCATTGAAACTTTTTCTCCTTAAAATTACCCTCATTATGACCAAATTAAGACTAGTTTGCGAAATAGGTCTGGTCTCAATAAACTTGGCCTGATGAGTTATATAACCATAATTGACCATAGACTTTTTTGCTTTGATGAAACTTTTCTAAAAAGAGCCTCAGACTGAACTTTTAAAATAAAACCTCTCAGGACTAGGAAAGTCAAGCCAAAGGCTTATCACAGATTTCACCTAACAAATCTAGGTGAAGACCTCCCTTCTAAAGGTCTTCAAAATTCCTTGAGATTTCTTTATATGTTAGTGAGATAACCCTCCTAACTTCTCTGATAAAATTACTTGAAACCTCAGTTCAGTTCAGTTCAGTCACTCAGTCATGTCCGACTCTTTGCAACCCCATCAATCGCAGCACGCCAAGCCTCCCTGTCCATTACCAACTCCCGGAGTTCACTCAGACTCGCGTCCATCGAGTCAGTGATGCCATCCAGCCATCTCATCCTCTGTCGTCCCATTCTTCTCCTGTCCCCAATCCCTCCCAGCATCAAAGTCTTTTCCAATGAGTCAACTCTTCGCATGAGGTGGCCAAAGTACTGGAGTTTCAGCTTTAGCATCATTCCTTCCAAAGAAATCCCAGGGTTGATCTCCTTCAGAATGGAATGGTTGGATCTCCTTGCAGTCCAAGGGACTCTCAAGAGTCTTCTCCAACACCACAGTTCAAAAGCATCAGTTCTTCGGCACTCAGCCTTCTTCACAGTCCAACTCTCACATCCATACATGACCACAGGAAAAACCATAGCATTGACTAGATGGACCTTAGTCGGCAAAGTAATGTCTCTGCTTTTGAATATGCTATCTAGGTTGGTCATAACTTTTCTTCCAAGGAGTAAGCGTCCTTTAATTTCATGGCTGCAGTCACCATCTGCAGTGATTTTGGAGCCCCCCAAAATAAAGTCTGACACTGTTTCCACTGTTTCCCCATCTATTTCCCATGAACTGATGGGACCGGATGCCATGATCTTCATTTTTTGAATGTTGAGCTTTAAGCCAACTTTTTCACTCTCCTTTTTTACTTTCATCAAGAGGCTTTTTAGTTCCTCTTCACTTTCTGCCATAAGGGTAGTGTCATCTGCATCTCTGAGGTATTGATATTTCTCCCAGCAATCTTGATTCCAGCTTATGTTTCTTCCAGTCCAGCGTTTCTCATGACGTACTCTGCATAGAAGTTAAATAAGCAGAGTGACAATATACAGCCTTGATGTACTCCTTTTCCTATTTGGAACCAGTCTGTTGTTCCATGTCCAGTTCTAACTGTTGCTTCCTGACCTGCATACAGATTTCTCAAGAGGCAGGTCAGGTGGTCTGGGATTCCCATTTCTTTCAGAATTTTCCACAGTTTATTGTGATCCACACAATCAAAGGCTTTGGCATAGTCAATAAAGCAGAAATAGATGTTTTTCTGGAGCTCTCTTTTTTTTTCCGTGGTCCATCAGATGTTGGCAATCTGATCTCTCATTCCTCTGCCTTTTCTAAAACCATATCAGGAAGCTCATGGTTCACGTATTGCTGAAGCCTGGCTTGGAGAATTTTGAGCATTACTTTACTAGCATGTGAGATGAGTGCATTGGTGTGGTAGTTTGAGGATTCTTTGGCATTGCCTTTCTTAGGGATTGGAATGAAATCTGACCTTTTCCAGTCCTGTGGCCACTGCTAAGTTTTCCAAATTTGCTGGCATATTGAGTGCAGCACTTTCACAGCATCATCTTTCAGGATTTGAAATAACTCCACTGGAATTCCATCACCTCTACTAGCTTTGTTCATAGTGATGCTTCCTAAGGCCCACTTGACTTCACATTCCAGGATGTCTGGCTCTAGATGAGTGATCACACCATCGTGATTATCTGGGTCATGAAGATATTTTTTGTACAGTTCTTCTGTGTATTCTTGCCATCTCTTCTTAATATCTTCTGCTTCTGTTAGGTCCCTACCATTTCTGTCCTTTATTGAGTCCATCTTTGCATGAAATGTTCCCTTGGTATCTCTAATTTTCTTGAAGAGATCTCTAGTCTTTCCCATTCTGTTCTTTTCCTCTATATCTTTGCACTGATTGCTGAAGAAGGCTTTCTTATCTCTTCTTGCTATTCTTTGGAACACTGCATTCAGATGCTTATATCTTTCCTTTTCTCCTTGGCTTTTCGCTTCTCTTCTTTTCACAGCTATTTGTAAGGTTTCCCTAGACAGCCATTTTGCTTTTTTACATTTCTTTTCCATGTGGATGGTCTTGATCCCTGTCTCCTCTACAATGTAATGAACCTCATTCCATAGTTCATCAGGCACTCTGTCTATCAGATCTAGGCCCTTAAGAGCTTCTAATCTCTGAAGGGGTCAGATAGAAAAGATAAATGTTTCAATTTGTTTATAAAGTACACTTTTGCCAAATTACTGTCATAGTCTGTTTGAGGGGAAGGTTTTTCTTATAACTAGAAAACAGTTTCAAACCAGTAATTTTTCAGATAGAAACCAAAGAAGTTATAAGTACATTCACCAGTTCATTCAGTCCTTTTGTTAACTTTTGTGAAGTCATCTGGTTTTCCATTATGTGTTAGTTGCTCAGTCTCTTTACAACCCCAAAGTCCTTTTTATAAATCTCCTTGAAAAGGAAGCATTTTTGCAAAACTTGTTTAGTGCTGTGACAACATTTTAAGATAGCAACTAGAATTATGACTGATAACATTTTACCCAGACATATCAGAATTTTTAGGAGCTCCATATAATTTCTAGGACAACTATATTAGTAACATTTATCATACAATATAACCCAAGATTTATTACTCTCTTGACAATACTTCCCATGTAATTCTGCATACAAAATGAATCTAATTAGTGTAATGTCTTGCCAGGGTCCAGCCCCAGTGGATCCAGGGTAATTCAAAGTGGGGACGGAGTTGGCGTCTAGAAGAAAATTGTTTAATTAAAGATATGGATAGAGATTAGTAAAGAATAGTGTAGTAGGAAAATTAGTGGAGAACAGAGGCTGAATAACTTGGTTTACACGGAGGACCAATAAAACCCCGAGACAAGGGGTTTGCACCACTTACATAGGCCACAGGCGTCTTCCCGGTCTCCCCAAGGAGTGGAGACACAAAGTGCCTCCCCGTTCTCATCTTAGAAGCCCTGGCAAAATCAGTAGGCCTGGCGAGCCACCGCACTCCAGGTGGGAATTCAGCCAGAAAAGAGAGCAAGAAAAGACACGGGGAAAACCAGTCTTTCCAGGAACTGATCTGTTTCTTTATTTTCCAGGTCTGCTTTTATACTTTTAGTTGTACATAGAGATAAATGTAAGAAACAGAGTCACCCAGGGTCAGCTGCTCCACCCTTATCTAAAGACAGTGTTCTTAGCATATCTTTGTTCTTATAAGGGTCTTATGTTTGTTTACAATATCTTCTGGTCTGGAGACCAATTAACATTTTATGGCCCCATTTTTCTTTCTATTGATAAAGGTTAGTCAATCAGAAAACTTGTTTTCCCTTAAGATCTACTTAGTCATAAGATAGTGATAAAGTTACATTCTTACATAGCAAGGACACAATGATTTATAACAAAGAAAGAGGAGTACAGTGATTTATAACAAAGAGAAAATTCATTAATTCAAAAGTCTAGTATTGCTAACATCAAAATATAAAAATATATTGCTACTATATTTCTTTTTCTACATTCCAATTACATTGATTAACATACTCCCAGGTGCCTAAGGATATGGAGGCCTGGCGGCAACCATTAACTCAGCAATGAAACCCTTCACCAACATGATTTTTATCTTTAGAAAAACCCTATGCTAACTAAGACTTTCAAAATACTCCAAACTCTCTGTGCTGTTTATGGTTGAGAGGTTGTAAACAATCATGTACGTAGTAGCAAGAGTGTGGATAATCCTGTCACACAAGCTAGTCTGCCAGCAGAGAGGTTTGAGCTGAGACACTCCTTTTATATGCAGGAGACTATTAACTGGAGCTCTAAGTTAATTTTCCAGAGAAAGGTGGTCGGGGATAGCCCCTGTTAATGTCAGAAGAGAGTAGTATAACAGACAGATTTTGGTTTCAGGCGGTAGATGCTCGAGCAGATCTAAGGGACCCCTTGAGTCCTTGCCTGCATGACCTTGTTATGGGTGAGGTCGGGGAGTCCCTTGAGTTCTGACCTGCCTTTGCCCATCAGGGCTCTTCCTCATGACCTTTGCCATGGATGGGATCTCCCGTGCTGGCTCCCAGCAATGTCTCTCTTTGGGATGTTTCAGGGGCTCTCTGAAACATCCTAAAATCAGCTAGACATCAAAAGTTGTTCATTAGAATGATTTAGGAAGTTTTGTTAACAAGTATAAAAAAGTTTAGAACATTCAGTCAGATAGGACTATAGGATACTGTGAAGCAATAGCTATATTCATTTAACCAAAGTAACAATAAGATTTCAGAACAGATCATTTTAAGAGATATAGAAATTTAAATCTGTCATCAAAAGGCAGTTCAACATCTGAAGAGCATGTGTCCTCTTAACAGATAGGAAAGCCAAAATCAAATTTTTGTACCAGTTTACTTTTAAATTAAACAACTCAGTTCATTTTATGGTATAGGGAGAGGGGTGTGAGGGGGATTCAGGATTGGGAACACATGTACACCCGTGGCAGATTCATGTTGATGTATGGTAAACCAATACAGTATTGTAAAGTAAAATAAAGTAAAAAAATAAATAAATAAACTTAGTCCTGACCAGGCACAAAACTCTTTTCTTAGGGTCCACAGTCCTGACCATGCATAAAACGCTTTTCTTAGGGTCCACTTTCTACAGACCTTCTAATCACTTTCTGTACCCATTACTTTGTTCTCCCATCCTCAAACAGCTACTTATAGGGCAGACCTACTTCCTTTACCCCTCATAAAGTGCAATTCTGTTCCTTATACCTTTTTTACTGAAAACATCCTACTTTCCTTAAGTAACCAAGAACTGATCTTTATATTAGTATTCTATAGATTGGCAAGCATAAGTACCAGTGATAATTTCCTAAAACATTTGCTTTCTTATAGAGAACATCTCAGGATGGCACCAAACGTATTCATTAATAGTTCAAAATCTCTTTAGTTTCTCTTTAAGAGGAAATTAGTGTTCAGTAATGAATGTTTCAGAATCCTATTTGGAAATGACCTGAGGTGTGTGCATACTCAGTCATGTCTGACTCTTTGTGACCCCATGGACTGTAGCCTGCCAGGCTCCTCTGTCCATGGGATTGTCCAGGCAAGAATGCTGGAGTGGGTTGCTGCTTCTTACTCCAAGGGATCTTCCTGACCCAGGGATTGAACCCATGTCTCCTGCATTGGTAGGCAGATTCTTTACCACTGAGCCACCTGGGAATCCCAAATTCAATACACGTTCATCACTTAGTTTCAGTTCAGTCCAGTCACTCAGTTGTGTCCGACTCTTTGCGACCCCATGAATCACAGCACACCAGGCCTCCCTGTCCATCACCAACTCCCAGAGTTCACTCAAACTCATGTCCATCGAGTAGGTGATGCCATCCAGCCATCTCATCCTCTGTCATCTCCTTCTCCTCCTGCCTCTAATCCCTCCCAGCATCAAAGTCTTTCCCAATGAGTCAACTCTTCGCATGAGGAAGCCAAAGTACAGAAGTTTCAGCTTTAGCATCATTCCTTCCAAAGAAAACCCAGGACTGATCTCCTTTAGAATGGACTGGTTGGAACTCCTTGCAGTCCAAGGGACAGCACAACCCTATAGAAATCCAAGCTATTCCAATATGGAGACACTATTTTAGACAGACATTCCTAAAGCATAATTATTCTTTATAGGGTTTATCTAAAGGCTCATATCTCATTTACATATTTTTCTTAGAAGTTTCTTCAATTGAGGTAATTTCCTTGCTGACAAACTTATAAGAGATATAATATTATTTAATGCATATTAAACCTAGGCACAATGAAAATATTCTGCTTAATGACTCTCAATGGAGAAGGAAATGGCAACCCACTCCAGTGTTCTTGCCTGGAGAATCCCAGGGACGGGGGAGCCTCGTCCCTCTATGGAGTCGCAGAGTCAGACACGACTGAAGCGACTTAGCAGCAGTAGCAGCAATGACTCTCAGACACATCTATATTAGTTAGGTCAAACAAACATTAATACCAGGTATTTAATACTGAATATTTCTGAGTTCACATGAACCTGAAATTCACTTAGGTTAATTTCTCTTGTATTTGGAATTGTCTGACTGGTAAACACTTACTTTTCTTAGGCCAATTAGATTAGAGCTCATTTACAAAGTAATCTCAGCAATTAGCAATTTATCCAAAAACAAAGACACATACTGAGACATACATAAATCCAAATAGACCCAAAAAGAGATCTCACAGCTTTGTTTTCCAAACTTAGTTATGAATCAGATATCACAATATAAAATTCACTAATTTTAAATAAAAGTTGGAATAAGAAAATTTTAAAAACTGTTTCATGCCCCCCCTCTTTTTTTTATTTTCCAGGAATTATACATGGTCTAAATAAGTGATCCAGAGAGCTCTAGTCTCAAGGCATAGGAGGAGTTATTTCCTCAGGGCAAGAATTCCTTGGGAGACAAGCTATGACCAACCTAAACAGCATATTAAAAAGCAGAGACATTACTTTGTCAACAAAGGTCCGTCTAGTCAAAGCTATGGTTTTTTCAGTAGTCATGTATTGATGTGAGAGCTAGACTATAAAGAAAGCTGATGATTCATGTTGATGTATGGCAAAACCAATACAATATTGTAAAGTAAAAAAAGAAAAAATGAAAGATACTAAAAAAAAAATAAAAAATAAGAAAGCTGAGTGCCAAAGAATAGATGGTTTTGAATGTGTTGGAGAAGACTCTTGAGAGTCCCTTGGACTGCAAGGAGATCCAACCAGTCCATTCTAAAGGAGATCAGTCCTGAATATTCATTGGAAGGACTGATGTTGAAGCTGAAACTCCAACACTTTGGCCACCTGATGAAAAGAATTGACTCATTGGAAAAGACCCTGATGCTGGGAAAGATTGAATGCAGGAGGAGAAGGGGATGACAGAGGAGATGACAGAAGATGTGATGGTTGGATGGCATCACCGACTCAATGGACATGAGTTTGAGTAAACTCCGGGAGTTGGTGATGGACAGGGAGCCCTGGTGTGCTGCAGTCCATGGGGTTGCAGAGTCGGATACAACTGAGTGACTAAACTGAAGAATTCTAAAGACAACATTTTTCCTTCAAGCTTTCTCTGGAGTCTAAAGGATATGGTGACCATACTGTCAAAATCATCTTTATTTTTCTTTGATCATAGTTTTATAGCCAAAATTTATACCAGATATCACTCAAATTGACCCTGATGACAAGGGCAGATTTATCCCAGCAGGGATTGTCCCTCTGGAGAAGTGGAGGGTCTTAATTTGATCAGCCCCCAGCTATTGATTAAATAGAGATCTAATATTTTTAGGCCACATTTCTTTGTCATTGGATTATAGCTATAGGTTGACCAGCCACTTAAAATTTTTCCAGGGTATACCTGTGGCAGATTCATGTAGATGTATGGCAAAACCAATACAATATTGCAAAGTAATTGACCTCCAATTAAAATAAATAAATTTATATTAAAAAAAAAGAAAAAAAATTTTTCCAGGGGATTACACTATGGATTGTGAAACCTTAAAGGAAATCAGTTTAGTTCAGTCACTCAGTCGTGTCTGACTCTTGCAACCCCATGAACCGCAGTATGCCAGGCCTCCCTGTCCACCACCAACTCCCAGAGTCTACACAAACCCATGTCCATTGAGTCAGTGATGCCATCCAACCATCTCAACCTCAGTCATCCCCTTCTCCTCCTGCCCTCAATTTTTCCCAGCATCAGGGTCTTTTCCAATGAGTCAGCTCTTCTCATCAGGTGGTCAAAGTATAGGAGTTTCATCTTCAGCATCAGTCCTTCCAATGAACACCCAGGACTGATCTCCTTTAGGATGGACAGGTTGGATCTCCTTGCAGTCCAAGGGACTCTCAACAGTCTTCTCCAACACCACAGTTCAAAAGCATCAATTCTTCAGTGCCCAGCTTTCTTTATAGTCCAACACTCACATCCTTACATGACCGCTGGAAAAACCATAGCCTTGACCTGACAGATCTTTGCTGACAAAGTAATGTCTCTGCTTTTGAATATATTGTCTAGGTTGGTCATAACTTTTCTTCCAAGGAGTAAGCATCTTTTAATTTCATAGCTGCAGTCACCATCTGAAGTGATTTCTGGAGCCCCCCAAAATAAACTCAGTCACTGTTTCCACATCTGTTTGCCATGAAGTGATGGGACCAGATGCCATGATCTTAGTTTTCTGAATGTTGAGTTTTAAGCCAGCTTTTTCACTCTCCTCTTTCACTTTCATCAAGAGGGTCATTAGTTCTTCTCTGCTTTCTGCCATAAGCGTGGTGTTATCTGCATATCTGATATTGATATTTCTCCCAGCAATCTTGATTCCAGTTTGTGCTTCATCCAGCCCAGTGTTTCTCATGATGTACTGTGCATAGAAGTTAAATGAGCAGGGTGACAATACCCAGCCTTGGCATACTCCTTTTCGTATTTGGAACCAGTCTGTTATTCCATGTCCAGTTCTAACTGTTGCTTCTTGACCTGCATATGGATTTCTCAAGAGGCAGGTCTGGTGGTCTGGTATTTCCATGGTTTGTGCTGATCCACATAGTCAAATGCTTTGGCATAATCTTTATTGATTATAGAAATAGATGTTTTTCTGGAACTCGCTTGCTTTTTCAATTTTCCAGCAGATATTGGCAATTTGATCTCTAGCTCTTCTGCCTTTTCTAAATCCATCTTGAACGTCTGGAAGTTCATGGTTCACATATTGCTGAAGTCTGCCTTGGAGAATTTTGAGCATTACTTTACTAGCATGTGAGATGAGTGCAATTGTGCGGTAGTTTGAGCATTCTTTGGCATTGCCTTTCTTGGGGATTGGAATGAAATCTGACCTTTTCCAGTCCTGTGGCCACTGCTAAGTTTTCCAAATTTACTGACATATTGAGTGCAGCACTTTCACAGCATCATCTTTGAGGATTTGAAGTAGCTCAATTGGATTTCCATCACTTCCACTAGCTTTGTTCATAGTGATGCTTCCTAAGGCCCACTTGACTTCACAGTCCAGTATGTCTGGCTCTAGGTGAGTGATCACACCATCATGATTATCTGGGTCGTGAAGATCTTTATTGTACAGTTCTTCTGTGTATTTTTGCCACCTCTTCTTAATATCTTCTGCTTCTGTTAGGGCCATACCATTTCTGTCCTTTATTGAACCCATCCTTGCATGAAACGTTCCCTTGGTATCTCTAATTTTCTTGCAGAGATCTCTGGCCTTTCCCATTCTATTGTTTTCCTCTAGTTCTTTGCATTAATCATTGAGGAAGGCTTTCTTTTCTCTCCTTGCTATTCTTTGAAACTCTGCATTCAGATGCTTATATCTTTTCTTTTCTCCTTTGCTTTTCACTTCTCTTCTTTTCACAGTTATTTGTAACACCTCTTCAGACAGCCATTTTGGTTTTTAGCATTTCTTTTTCTTGGGATGGTCTTGATCCCTGTCTCCTGTGCAATATTATGAATCTCCATCCGTAGTTCATAAGACACTATCAGATCTAGTCCCTTAAATTTGTTTCTCGCTTCCACTGTATAATCATAAGGCATTTGATTTAAGTCATACCAGAATGGTCTAGTGGTTTTCCCCACTTTCTCCAATTTAAGTCTGAATTTGGCAATGAGGGGCTCATGATCTGAGCCACAGTCAGCCCCCAGTCTTGTTTTTGCTGACTGTACAGAGCTTCTCCACCTTTGGCTACAAAGAATATAATCAATCTGATTTTGGTGTTGACCATCTGGTGATGTCCATGTGTAGAGTCTTCTCTTATGTTGTTGGAAGAGGGTGTTTGCTATGACCAGTACGTTCTTTTGGCAGAATTCTATTAGCCTTTGCCCTACTTCATTCTGTACTCCAAGGCCAAATTCGCCTGTTACTCCAGGTGTTTCTTGACTTCCTACTTTTGTAGTTCAGTCCCCTCTAATGAAAAGGACATCATTTTGGTGTCGGTTCTAAAAGGTCTTGTAGATCTTCATAGAACTGTTCAACTTCAGCTTCCTCAGCATTACTGGTCAGGGCATAGACTTGGATTACCGTGATATTAAATGGCTTGTCTTGGACATGAACAGAGATCATTCTGTCGTTTTTGAGATGCATCCAAGTACTGAATTTCTGATTCTTTTGTCCAAAGAGGGGTGGCGGCCCAGAGGAGCTTCCCCATGTCCAAGGTAAGGAGAAGCAGCTGCGCTTTGCTGGAGCAGCCATGAAGAGATACCCCTATGTCCAAGTTAAGATGGTGGGTACAGAGAGAGGGAAATGAGGGGAGACAGATGGAAACCACAACCACAGACAACTAGCCAATCTGATCTCATGAACCAAAGCCTTGTCTAACTCAATGAAACTAAGCCATGCTATGTGGAGCCACCCAAGATGGATGGGTCATGGTGGAGAGGTCTGACAGAATGTGGTCCACTGGAGAAGGGAAATGCAAACCACTTCAGTACTCTTGCCCTGAGAACCCCATGAACAGTATGAAAAGGCAAAAAGATAGGACACTGAAAGATGAACTCCCCAGATCGGTAGTTGCTCAATATGCTACTGGAGATCAGTGGAGAAATATCTCCAGAAAGAACGAAGGGATGAAACCAAAGCAAAAGCAACACCCAATTGTGGATGTGACTGGTGATGGAAGCAAGGTTTGATTCTGTAAGGAGCAATATTGCATAGGAACCTGGAATGTTAGGTCCATAAATCAAGGCAAATTGGAAGTGGTCAAACAGGAGATGGCAAGAGTGAACATCAACATTCTAGGAATCAGCAAAATAAGATGGACTAGAATGGGTGAATTTAGAGGAAATACTTCCCATATTAGCTTAAGCAGCTTGTAGCAGATGTCTGTGCGCTCAAACCAAACCAACAAAACCAAACCAAACCAGAGCTTCACCAGCCAGAAGTCACCCTCCATATAAAACAAAAGGCAAAGGTATGTCTAGAAATCAAAAGTCAAGTGGCAAGTGCCCCCAAAAGGTGGCAAAATGAGGCCCAGAAATCAAAAGCCAAATGGCATAAATGCCAAACATGACTTCCTAGTGCTACTAGACCTGCGACCTGGCAGTCTGTGCTGGTGGCCCCATATTTAGTTCTGCTATACTTTCAAGCAATTTCTTATTGGTTTTCTGCAAGGAAGTTACTCTATCATTTTTTTTTTTCTTTTAGAAACTTCTAGATGCCAATGTAAGCATTCCATTCAGTCTGTTTGAACTTGTGACCAGCTTTTGGACTATCAAAAGAACCCCAGTTTGGACACTTTCATTGAGCTCTCCTTTAGTATAATTTTCCCAATTAACTACGTACCTGCAAGTATGAGTTCTGTATGTATTGTAAATGAATCTGGCTGGAATGTTAGAGGTTGGCTTTCTGACATCCCTCATTTCTGTTTTTGAGATTCTTTTCCCTATTTCAAGTTGAATTTGTCAGCAATAAAAATCACTAGTGAAATTGTGTGGTGGCCCTGTGTGCTGCTCGTCCAGGAGTCACCCCAGAGTCATTTCAGCTCCTCTTACGTGTCTAATTCTGCCTTCAGCAATTTAAGACCATCGTGCTGCTCAGGTCACTGAGTGGCCATTTCTTATTGTGATGTGCTGATAAGCAAGTATTTTAATTAATGAGTGGGTTTCCCAATGGGACCACTGCATGGTATGAGGACTAGGCCTCCGCCACTTCCATTAATCTCTCAGTTACCTGAGAAAACCATAACCGGCCAGGAGAAGTCTTGTTCCTTTTCTTTGGAGCAAAGATCTCCAGTATTCTCACTTTTATCCTGACAAATTCTATAAAGGCAATCAAATGGAGGCAAAAGGTCAAATCAGTTTCTTATCTAATCACTCAGCCAACACCACTTAGTTCCCTACAATGGAGCAACCTCGCTATTCTTCAGCTGAGCCTCAGGTATTCCTTGTTTTATTTATTTATTTTTCAATCAACCCCTCACTCCCACCCATAGTACCTTTCCACTGGGTGAGTAGTTTCCAGGTGCTTCCCCCCCCCACCCCGCCCCAACCAGTCCCCCACTCAGTATCTTTTGACTGAGTGGGAATTTCTCCGTGTCTTTCAACCAAGCTCCATTCAGTGTTTTGACCATGAGTATACCCTGGCTATTTTCCCCAACACCCCCCCACCCCCGCCACACACACACCCAACTCCCCACCAGTATCTTTCTAACTGGAAGTGGGCAGGTAACCCGCTCCACTGCCAAATAAAACTCAGAATCTCAACCAATGCAGGAGATTAGAGAACCAGGAAAGCCTTACCCAAATTTGTCTGTACTCCCTGAGGAGCAGCTGGGCACACAAGGGGCCACTGCTAGTACCAAAGCTCCAGTTCCTTTGGAGTTCAGGCGAAGGAAGGAAGTCTACTCTGGGTTTCTTCATCAGTCACCATAGCTGTCAACTAAAGAAAAGATGGACAACTTGAGAGTCATGAGTTAAATTTTATTTGGGGCAAAATGAGGACTGCAGCCTAAGAGTCAGCACCTCAGATAGCTCTGAGAGGCTGCTCCAAAGAGGCAGCAGAGGAAGGTCAATATATAAGATTTTGGTGAAGGGGGAGTTCAATGTAATTAAGCACTCATTTTACTAAAGGTTTTCTGCTAGCCACAAGGAGCTGATGTCATAATAAAGAGATTTAGTGCTTTTCTAGATATGAGGAGATGCAAGGATTGGGATCATGAAAATATAGATCTAAAGACCTATCCCACCAGATTCCCTAGAGCAGAATGCCTCATTCCACCCTGAACTCCCTCAAGGGGGTGTTGAAGGTCAACAGCTGCAGCAGCATACAGCGTGCTTGCATGCTTAGTTGCTCAATTGTGTCTGATTCTTTGCAGCCCACCAGGCTTTTCCATCCTTGGGGATTCTCCTGTCAAGAATACTGGAGGGGGTTGCCATGTCCTCCTCTAGGGGATCTTCCCAACTCAGGGATCGAACCCAGGTCTCCTGCATTGGAGGTGGATTCTTTACTGTCTGAGCCACCAGGGAAGCTGGGGTTCAATCTCTGTAGAGGCAGATGGCAAATGCAACGTTCTTGGCAAGTGCCAATTTGTAATTGAAAGAAGGAAAGAAAATAAAGAGCAGAAAAAGTGAAATAGAGACAAAATAACAGCAAAGGTCAAGGAAACTAAAAGCTGGTTCTTTGAAAAGATAAACCAAGTTGATAAACCTTTGGCCTGGCTCATCAAGAAAAAAAGGGAGAGAAATCAATAAAATTGGAAATGAAAAAAGTTACAGCTTTTATATCACAAAAATACAGAGAATCCTAAGGGACTACAACAAGCAACTATATGCCAATAATTTGGAGAAATTCTTAGAAAGTGACAGTCTTCGAAGACTAAACCAGAAGAAGAAAATATGAGCAGATCAATCACAAGCACTGAAATTGAAACCATGATTTAAAAACTCCCAACAAACAAGTGCAGGACCTGATGGCTTCACAGGCAAATTCTATTAAACATTTAGAGAAGAGCTAACATCTAGCCTTCTGAAACTCTTCCAAAACATTGCAGAGGAGGGAAAAATTCCAAACTCATTCTGAGGCCACCATCACCTTGATACCAAAATCAGACACATATATTAAAAAAAAAATTACAGGCCAATATCACTGATAACACAGAAACAAAAAACCTCAACAAAATACTAGCAATTTGAATCCAACAATACATTACCCTAAGGATTCAAGGATTTTCCAATATTCACTAATCAATTGATGTGATACACCACATGAACAAATTGAATAAAACTATGTGATCATCTCAGTAGATGCAGCAAAAACTTTTGACAAAATTCAGCACCCATTTATGATAAAAACTCTCCAGAAAGTGGGCATAGAGGGAACATTTTGTTGTTCAGTTGCCCAATCATGTCCGACTCTTTGGGACCCTGTGGACTGAGGCACACCAGGCCTCCCTGTCCCTCACCATGTCCTGGAGTTTGCCCAAGTTCATGTCCATTGCATGCTGCCACTCCTGCTACTAAGTCTCTTGAGTCCATTGCATAACCCAACATAATTAAGGTCACATAAGACAAAACTACAACTAACATCATACTGGTGAAAATCTGAAAGCATTTCCTCTAAGAGCAGGAACAAGACAAGGATGTCCACTCTTGCCACCTTTCTTCAGCATAGTTTTGGAAGTCCTAGCTACAGCAATTAGAGAAAAAAAGGAAAAATAAAAGGAACCCAAACTGTCACTGTTTGCAGATGACATGATACTATACATAGAAAATCCTAAATATGCTACCAGAAAACTATCAGAGCTCAATGAATTTGGTAAATTGGCAGGTTACAAAATTAATACACCAAAGTCTGTTGCATTTCTATATGCTAATAAAAGATCAGAAAGAGACATTCAAGAAGCAATCTTATTTGCCATCGCATCAAAAAGGATAGAATACCTAGGAATAAGCCTACCTAAGGAGACAAAAGACCTGTATCCTGAAAACAAGATACTGATGAAAGAAATTGAAGAAGACACAAACAGATGGAAAGATATACCACATTTGTGGATTGGAAGAACCAATACTGTCAAAATGACTATACTACCCAAGGCAATCTACAGATTCAGTGCAATACCTATCAAATTACCAAGGGCATTTTTCACAACTAGCACAAAAGACCCTGAAGAGCCAAAGCAATCTTGAGTTAGAAAAATGTAGCTGGAGAAATCAAGCTACCTAGTGGGTGGCTGCGACCAGCCCACATAGCACGGCCGAGAGGAGCTACCCCACATCCGAGGTCAGGGGCAGCGGCTGAGAGTGCCAGGCTGTAACGGTGCAGGAACGGCCAAGAGGAGCTACCCGACGCCTGAGGCCAGGCGCGGCGGCCGGGAGGAGCTACCCCAAGCCTGAGGCCAGGGGTGGCAGCCGGGAGGAGCAACTCCACATCCAAGGAGTGATGGCTGCGCAGGCACAGGAGGGCCTAGAGGAGCTATTCCACCTTCAAGGTCAGGAGGGGCAGTGATGAGGAGATACACCTCGTCCAAGGTAAGGAGCAGTGGCTGTGCTTTGCTGGAGCAGCTGTGAAGAGATACCTCAAGTCCAAGGTAAGAGAAACCCAAGTAAGATGGTAGGTGTTGCAAGAGGGCATCAGAGGGCAGACACACTGAAACCATACTCACAGAAAACTAGTCAATCTAATCACACTAGTTAGCCTTGTCTAACTCAATGAAACTAAGCCACGCCCGTGGGGCCACCCAAGATGAGCGAGTCATTGTGGAGAGATTTGAAAGAATGTGGTCCACTGGAGAAGGGAATGGCAAACCACTTCAGTATTCTTGCCTTGAGAACGCCATGAACAGTATGAAAAGGCAAAATGATAGGATACTGAAAGAGGAACTCTCCAGGTCAGTAGGTGCCCAATATGCTACTGGAGATCAGTGGAGAAATAACTCCAAGAAGAATGAAGGGATGGAGCCAGAGCAAAAACAATACCCAGTTGTGGATGTGGCTGGTGATAGAAGCAAGGTCCGATGCTGTAAAGAGCAATATTGCATAGGAACCTGGAATGTTAGGTCCAAGAATCAAGGCAAATTGGAAGTGGTCAAACAAGAGATGGCAAGAGTGAACATAAACATTCTAGGAATCAGCAAACTAAAATGGACTGAAATGGGTGAATTTAACTCAGATGACCATTATATCTACTACTATGGGCAGGAATCCCTTAGAAGAAATGGAGTAGCTTCATGGTCAACAAAAGAGTCCGAATGCAGTACTTAGATGCAATCTCAAAAATGACAGAATGACCTCTGTACATTTCCAAGGCAAACCATTCAATATCAGAGTAATCCAAGTCTATGCCCCTACCAGTAATACTGAAGAAACTGAAGTTGAATGGTTCTATGAAGACCTACAAGACCTTCTAGAACTAACACCCAAAAAAGGTGTCCTTTTCAATATAGGGGACTGGAATGCAAAAGTAGGAAGTCAAGAAACACCTGGAATAACAGGCAAATTTGGCCTTGGAATGCGGAATGAAGCAGGGCAAAGATTAATAGAGTTTTGCCAAGAAAACGCACTGGTCATAGCAAACACCCCCTTCCAACAGCACAAGAGAAGATTCTATACATGGATATCACCAGATAGTCAACACCGAAATCAGATTGATTATATTCTTTGCAGCCAAAGATGGAGAAGCTCTATACAGTCACCAAAAACAAGACCAGGAGCTGACTGTGGCTCAGGTCATGAACTCCTTATTGCCAAATTCAAATGTAAATTGAAGAAAGTAGGGAAAACCACTAGACGATTCAGGTATGACCTAAATCAAATCCCTTACGATTATACAGTGGAAGTGAGAAATAGATTTAAGGGCCTAGATCTGATAGATAGAGTGCCTGATGAACTGTGGACTGAGGTTCGTGACATTGTACAGGAGACAGGGATCAAGACCATCCCCATGGAAAAGAAATGCAAAAAAGCAAAATGGCTGTCTGGGGAGGCCTTACAAATAGCTGTGTAAAGAAGAGAAGCAAAAAGCCAAGGAGAAAAGGAAGGATATAAGCATCTGAATGCAGAGTTGCAAAGAACAGCAAGAAGACATAAGAAAGCCTTCGTCAGCGATCAATGCAAACAAATCGATCAATGCAAACAAATAGAGGAAAAGAACAGAATGGGAAAGACTAGAGATCTCTTCAAGAAAATTAGAGATACCAAGGGAACATTTCATGCAAAGATGGGTTCAATAAAGGACAGAAATGGTCTGGACCTAACAGAAGCAGGAGATAGTAAGAAGAACTGTAGAAAAAGATCTTCATGACCAAGATAATCACGATGGTGTGATCACTCACCTAGAGCCAGACATCCTGGAATGCGAAGTCAAGTGGGCCTTAGAAAGCATCACTATGAACAATGCTAGTGGAGGTGATGGCATTCCAGTCGAGCTATTTCAAATCCTGGAAGATGATGCTGTGAAAGTGCTGCACTCAATATGCCAGCAAATTTGGAAAACTCAGCAGTGGCCACAGGACTGGAAAAGGTTCGTTTTCATTCCAGGGTCAAAGAAAGGCAATGCCAAAGAATCCTCAAACTACAGCACAATTGCACTTATCTCACACACTAGTAAAGTAATGCTCAAAATTCTCCAAGCCAGGCTTCAGCAATACATGAACCATGAACTTCCAGATGTTCAAGCTGATTTTAGAAAAGGCAGAGGAACCAGAAATAAAATTGCCAACATCCGCTGGATCATGGAAAAAGCAAGAGAGTTCCAGAAAAACATCCATTTCTGCTTTATTGACATGCCAAAGCCTTTGACTGTGTGGATCACAATAAATAGTGGAAAGTTCTGAAAGAGATAGGAATATCAGACCACCTGACCTGCCTCTTGAGAAACCTATATGCGGGTCAGGAAGCAACAATTAGAATTGGACATGGAACAACAGACTAGTTCCAAATAGGAAAAGGATTATGTCAAGGCTGTATACTGTCACCCTGCTTATTTAACTTAAACACAGAGTCCATCATGAGAAACGCTGGGCTGGAAGAAGCACAAGCTGGAATCAAGATTGCTGGAAGAAATATCAATCACCTAAGATATGCAGATGACATCACCCTTATGGCAGAAAGTGAAGAGGAACTAAAAAGCCTCTTGATGAAAGTGAAAGAGGAGAGTGAAAAAGTTGACTTAAAGTTCAACATTCAGAAAACTAAGATTATGGCATCTGGTCCCATCACTTCATGGCAGATAGATGGGGGAACAGTGGAAATAGTGCCAGACTTTATTTTGGGGGTTCCAAAATCACTGCAGATGGTGACTGCAGCCATGAAATTAAAAGACGCTTACTCCTTGGAAGGCAAGTTATGACCAACTTGGATAGCATATTCAAAAGCAGAGACATTACTTTGCCAACAAAGATCCATCTAGTCAAGGCTATGGTTTTTCCTGTGGTCATGTATGGATGTGAGAGTTGGACTGTGAAGAAAGCTGAGTGCCAAAGAATTGATGCTTTTGAACTTTGGTGTTGGAGAAGACTCTTGAGAGTCCCTTGGATTGCAAGGAGATCCAACCAGTCCATTCTGAAGGAGATCAACCCTGGGATTTCTTTGGAAGGAATGATGCTAAAGCTGAAACTCCAGTACTTTGGCCACCTGATGCGAAGAGTTGACTCATTGGAAAAGACTCTGATGCTGGGAGGGATTGGGGGCAGGAGGAGAAGGGGACGACAGAGGATGAGATGGCTGGATGTCATCACTGACTTGATGGACATGAGTCTGAGTGAACTCTGGGAGTTGGTGATGGACAGGGAGTCCTGGTGTGCAGTAATTCATGGGGTTACAAAGAGTCAGACATGACTGAGTGACTGAATTGAAGTGAACTTCAGATTATAATACAAAGCTATAGTCATCAATATAGTGTAGTACTGGGATAAAAATAGAACTATAGATCAATGAAGAGGATAGAATGCCAAAAATCAAACCCACACAGTTATGGTCAATTAATCTTTGACAAAGGTAGCATGACTACACAATGGTGGAAAGACTCTCTTCAACAAATGCTGCTGGGTAAACTGGACAGCTACATGTGAAAAAATGGAGTTAAGTCATTCTTTAACATCATACACAAAAAATAAGCTCAAAATGGGTTAAAAACCTGAATGTGAAACTGAATACTACGAAGCTCCTAGTGGAAATCAGGCAAAACACTCTCACATAAATTGCAGCAATATCTTTTTCAGTCCCTCTCCCAGCATAATGTAAATAAAAACATAAACAAATAGGACCTAATTAAAGTCAAAAGCATTTGCACACCAAATGAAACCATAAGCATAACAAATAGAGAACCAACAGATTGGGAGAAAATATCTGCATATGATGTGCCCAACGAAGGAGAAGTCTCCAAAATATATAGCCATGAGGCTTAATATCATCAAAACAAATCAATCAAAAATCTGCAGAAGATCTAAATAGACATTTCTTCAAAAAGACATGCAGATGGCCAAGAGGCACATGAAAAGATGCCCAAACTTGGTAATTTTTAGAGCATTGCAAATCAAACTACAATGAAATATCACCTCACATCAGTCAAAATGGCTATCATTAAAAAATGCACAGGACTTTCCTTGTGGTACAGTAGATAAGAATTCACCTGTTAATGCAGGGGACATGGGTCCGATCTTTGGTCCCAAGAGATTCGACATGCCGTGGAGCAGCTAAAGCGCGTGTGCCACAACTACTCAGTCTGCGTGCTGCAACTACCGAAGCCTGTGTGCACACAGGTTGTGCTATGCAACAAGATAAGCCACAGCAATGAAAAGCCTGTGCACCACAGCAAAGAATGGCCCCACTCTCTGTAACTAGTAAAAGTCCGAACAGAGCAACAAAGACCATTTGTAACCAAAAACAAATAAATTATTTTTAAAAATGCACAAGCAATAAATTCTGGAGTGGTGTAGAGAGAAGGTGAACCTCTTACACTATTGGTGGGAATTCAAACTGGTATAACCGCTATGGAGAACAGTATGGAGGTTCCTCCAGTTCAGTTCAGTTCAGTCGCTCAGTCGTGTCCGACTCTTTGTGACCCCATGAATCGCAGCACACCGGGGCTCCCTGTCCATCACCATCTCCCGGAGTTCACTCAGACTCACGTCCATCGAGTCAGTGATGCCATCCAGCCATCTCATCCTGGGTCGTCCCCTTCTCCTCATGCTCCCAATCTCTCCCAGCATCAGAGTCTTTTCCAATGAGTCAACTCTTCACATGAGGTGGCCAAAGTACTGGAGCTTCAGCTTTAGCATCATTCCTTCCAAAGAAATCCCAGGGCTGATCTCCTTGCAGTCCAAGGGACCCTCAAGAGTCTTCTCCAACACCACAGTTCAAAAGCATCAATTCTTCAGTGCTCAGCCTTCTTCACAGTCCAACTCTCACATCCATACATGACCACAGGAAAAACCATAGCCTTGACTGGACGGACCTTAGTCGGCAAAGTAATGTCTCTGCTTTTGAATATGCTATCTAGGTTGGTCATAACTTTTCTTTTCTTTTTTTTTTTTTTAGTTTTTAATTTTTTTAATTTTAAAATCTTTAATTCTTACATGCGTTCCCAAACATGAACCCCCCCTCCCACCTCCCTCCCCATAACATCTCTGTCCAAGGAGTAAGCGTCTTTTCATTTCATGGCTGCAGTCACCATCTGCAGTGATTTTGGAGCCCCCCCAAAATAAAGTCTGACACTGTTTCCACTGTTTCCCCATCTATTTCCCATGAAGTGATGGGACCAGATGCCATGATCTTTGTTTTCTGAATGTTGAGCTTTAAGCCAACTTTTTCACTCTCCTCTTTCACTTTCATCAAGAGGCTTTTTATCTCCTCTTCACTTTCTGCCATAAGGGTGGTGTCATCTGCATATCTGAGGTTATTGATATTTCTCCCGGCAATCTTGATTCCAGCTTGTGTTTCTTCCAGTCCAGCGTTTCTCATGATGTACTCTGCATAGAAGTTAAATAAGCAGGGTGACAATATACAGCCTTGACGTACTCCTTTTCCTATTTGGAACCAGTCTGTTGTTCCATGTCCAGTTCTAACTGTTGCTTCCTAAAAACTGAAAATAGAGCTCCCTTATGACCCTGCAATCCCACTCCTGGGCATATATTTGGAGAAAGCATGTTCAAAGAGATACATACACCCAATGTTTATTGCAACACTGTTTATAATAGCTAAGACATAGAAGCAACCTATATGTCCATTGACAGTAGAATGGACAAAGAAGATGTGGTACACATATACAATGGAATATTATTCAGCCATTAAAAATAATGCAATAAAATGCCATTTGTAGCATCATAGATGGACAGAGATTGTCATACTGAGTGAAGGAAGTCAGACAGAGACAAACATCATGTAACATCCCTTATATGTGGAATCTAGAAAAATGACGCAAATGAACTTATTTACAAAATGTTAACAGACTCAGACTTAGAGAATGAATTTATGCTTACGGCGGGGGGGGGGGGAAGAGTAAGGGGAAGGAGATTGGAGAGTTGGAGACTGACAAGTACACACTGCTGTATTTATTTTATTTATTTTTTTTACTTTACAATATTGTATTGGTTTTATCATACATCAGCATGAATCCACATTGGGTGTCCACCACACTGCTGTATTTTAAATCAATAGTCAATAAGGACCTACAGTATAACACATGGAACTCTGCGCAGTGTTACGTGGCAGCCTGGATAAAAGAGGAATTTGAGGGAGAATGAATACATGTATGTGTATGACTGAGTGGCTTCTGCTGTGCACCTGAAACTATCACAATATTGTTCATCTGCTATATACTAATTAAAAAGCATTAAAAATGTAAAAAAATTAAAAGTTTCTGTATAATATTAATAAAATGAAAATACAACCTACAAAATAGAAAATATTCACAAATCATATCTGTAATAAGGATTTAATATCTAAAATATATGAAAAACTCATGACAGAAGAAAACAATCCAATTTAAGAATTATGGGGGATCTGAATAGACATTTTCCAAAGAAGACAGACAGATGGGCAACAGGAATACGAAAGATGCTCAACATCCCTACAAATCAGGGAAACAAAACCACAAAGAGATGTCCTTTTATACTTGTTAGTATGGCTATTACCAAAGAGAGAAAGTACAAGTGTTGGTGAAGATGTCAACAGGGTATAAACACTTGTGTACTGTGGTGGCAATATAAACTGGTGCCGGCACTATAGAAAATGGTATGAAGGTTCTATAAAATACAAAAAGTAGAACTACTATGTGATCCAGCAATATTACTTCTGAGTATTTGTCTGAATGAAACAATCTCTCTCTCTAGGGTATTTATACTCCCATATTTATTGCAGCATTATTTACAGTCACCAAGAGGTAAGTGGCCATTGATAGGTCAAAAAAGAAAATATGGTATATAGAATATTGTACAGCCATAAAAAGGAACTTCTAATATTTACAACAATGTGGATGAAACCTGTGGGCATTATGCTATGTGAAATAAGTCATATAAAGACAAATACTGTATAATATCATTTACAAATGGAATCTTAAAAAAATCTGAATTTACAGAGAAGAAATAGGTGGCTGCCTGAGGCTAGGGGATAGGTGAAGTGTGTGAAAATGGTATATAAAAAATAAATGGTACAAACTTCCAATAGTTAAATAAATCCTGGTGATGTGATATATAGCCTGGTGATCATATTTAACTACTGTATATCAAAATGTGCTAAGAATAAATCTTAACAGTTATCACAAGAGAAAAAATTGTAGCTGTGGGGTGATGGATATTAACTTATGTGATAATCATCTAACAATATATACATATCAAACATAAAATTGTATTATTTTTAGGTACACAATTATATGTCAGTTTAAAAATTAAAGACATAGTAATATGCATTCGTTTCCTCTAAGTGAAAAGTCAATCTGGAAAGGCAACATACCATATGATTCAACCTATGTGACATTCTGGAAAAGGCAAACAATGGAGATAATCAAAAGATCAGGGGTTGCAGGGGTAAAGCATAGGGAGAGATGAGTAGGTAGCACAGAGTGTTATGAGGGGAGTGAAAATACCGTATATGATACTATGATGCTATAATAGAGGATACATGTCACTGTATATTTGTCCAAATCCATATAACACCAAGAGAACTCTAATGTACACCATGGTCTTTGGTTATGATGCATCTATGTAGTTCCACTGTAACAAATGTGTTACTCTGGTTGGAGATATTGGTGATGAAGGCAGAGGGTAAATAAGAAGTTTGTACACCATTCTCATTTCTGCTGTGAGCCTAAAACCACTCTAAAATATACAGTATCTATTACATTCAGAGTCCTTTTACTTCAAGAAAACTTAAGGGTCTGGTGGTGTGAAGGATATTGAGAGATCCCTCATAATGTGATGGTATGGTGAAGGATAAGATGGTGTATCTGTTCTCTCCTATAAAAAAGGTGGGACGAAACAGATCATGGGCGGCTTTGGGTTTAGGAGGCAACATGTTCCTGACTTGGATGTATTACCCTGGCCCACTTACTGAATGACCCCCTAAAGCTTCTGGTTTTGACTTGGGCCCAGAAATAGAATGTACAGCAGGTTCAGGTTACTGTACAAACTGACTTGCCACCTGGGCCATATGATCCAGCAAGTCCAGTGATGCTTGAAGTATCAGTGGCAGATAGGTATGCTGACTGGAGCCTTTGGCAGACCCCTATAGGTGAACTGCCAGAGAAGGCAATGGCACCGCACTCCAGTACTCTTGCCTGGAAAATCCCACGGGTGGAGGAGCCTGGTAGGCTGCAGTCCATGGGGTCGCGAAGAGTCAGATACGACTGAGCAACTTCACTTTCACTTTTCACTTTCATGCATTGGAGAAGGAAATGGCAATCCACTCCAGTGTTCTTGCCTGGAGAATCCCAGGGGCAGGGGAGCCTGATGGGCTGCCGTCTATGGTGTTGCACAGAGTCGGACACGACTGAAGCGACTTAGCAGCAGTAGCAGCATAGGTGAACTGCAGTAGAGACAAGTAGAGTTTTAGAGTAAAGCCCTGCCTTCTTTTCTGGATGACTACTCTCCATTTAAGAAATAGCTCTTGGACTACTACTGGGGCTTGGTAGAGGCTGAATGCTTGTGCATGGGCCATCAAGTGACCATGTGACTGGAGCTTCCCTTCCTGAACTGGGCTTTTTCTAACTCACCAAGCCATTAAGTGGAGCATGAATAGCAGGACTGCATCAAATAGAAGTGTTATACGTGTAAACAAGCCCAAGCATGTCATGAAGGCACAGCTTACATAAAGTGGCCCCAGTGCCCATGGTCTGCCCTCCTCCTACAGCTTCTCCATGCCTGCAGCTATGACTATACAAGGAGTTTATAGAGGAAACTAAGACTCGGGCCTAGTTTATAGAAGGTTCTATACAATATACAGGTACCACCTGAAAATGGACTGCCCCTTCCTGGAACATCCCTGAAGGAAAGTGCTGAAGAAAAATCTCCCTGTTGGCAGAACTTTGATCAGCACAACTAGTTGTTTACCTTTCTTGGAAGGAGAAGCAGCCAGAGGCACAATTATATACTGATTATGGGGTTTGGCCAATGGTTTGGCTGGATAGTCAGAGACTTGCAAGGAACATGATTAAAATTGGTAATGAAACATTAGGGAAAATGAGAGACATCTCTGAAAGGATGAAAAATGATGTGTCCCATGTAAATGCTCAAAGGATGACCTCAGCAGACAAGGACTTAAAAGTCAGGTGGATAGGATGACCTGTTCTATAGATATTAATTAGCCTTTTCCCCTAGCCATCCCTGTCATTGCCCAATGGAGTCATGAACAAAGTGGCCGCAGTGGCAGGGATGGAGGCTATATATGAATCCAATAATAGGAATCACTAAGGCCAATCTGGCCATGTTCATTACTGAGTACCCAATCTTCCAGTACCAGAGACTAACACCAAGTACCCACTATGGCACCATTCCCCAAGGTGGGGAATAGCTGCTTGACTCACTTGAAGCAGAGCCTCACAACCAAACCCAGCTTGCATCAGATTCCCAGCAGATCTGCAGATGCATAAACAAATCCAGTTGAGGTCAGACGTCATCTCAGCCAATCTCCAGATATATGAAACATACATTTTTATGTATGTATAACATACATTTTATGTTGTATACCACTGAGATTTTTGTGGATATCTGTTTTGTTCCACAGTCCATTCTGAAACATCAAATTGCCAACATCTGTTGGATCAATGAAAAAGCAAGAGAGTTCCAGAAAAGCATATGCTTCTGCTTTATTGACTATGCCAAAGCCTTTGACTGTGTGGATCACAACAAACTGTGGAAAATTCTTAAAGAGATGGGAATACCAGGCCATCTGACCTGTCTCCTGAGAACTCTGTATGCAGGTCAAGAAAGAACAGTTAGAACTGGACATGGAACAACAGACTGGTTCTGAATTGGGAAAGGAGTATGTCAAAGCTGTATATTGTCACCCTGCTTATCTAACTCATATGCAGAGTACATCATGTGAAATATGAGACTGGATGAAGCACAAGCTGGAATCAAGATTGCCGGGAGAAATATCAATAATCTTGATATGCTGATGACACCACCCTTATGGCAGAAAGCAAAGAAGAACTAAAGAGCCTCTTGATGAAAGTGAAAGAGGAGAGTGAAAAAGTTGGCTTAAAACTCAACATTCAGAAAACTAAGATCATGCATCTGGTCCCATCACTTCATGGCAAATAGATGGGGAAACAATGGAAACAGTGAGAGACTTTATTTTCTTGGGCTCCCAAATCACTTCAGATGGTGACTGCAGCCATGAAATTGCAGATGCTTGCTCCTTGGAAGAAAAGCTATGACCAACCTAGGTGGTGGTTTAATCACTTAGTCGTGTCTGACTCTTGCGACCCCATGAACTGTAGCCACCAGGCTCCTCTGTCCATGGGATTCTCCAGGCAAGACTGGAGTGGGCTGCCATCTCCTTCTCTGTGCCCAACCTAGACAGCATATTAAAAAGCAGAGACATTACTTTGCCAACAGTCTAGTCAAGGCTATGGTTTTTCCAGTAGTCATGTATGGATGTGAGAGTTGGACTATAAAGAAAAATGAGCGCCAAAGAATTGATGCTTTTGAACTGTGATGTCAGAGAAGACTCTTGAGAGTCCCTTGGACTGCAAGGAGATCCAACACCAACATCTCCTTTAGTCCATCCTAAAGGAGATCAGTCCTGAATATTCATTGGACAGACTGATGCTGAAGCTGAAATTCCAATACTTTAGCCACCTGATGGGAAGAACTGATTCATTGGAAAAGACCCTGATGCTGGGAAAGATTGAAGGCAGGAGAAGGGGACAACAGAGGATGAGATGTCTGGGTGGCATCACCGACTTGATGTACGTGAGTTTGAGCAAGCTCCAGGAGTTGGTGATGGATAGGGAAGCCTGGTGTGCTGCAGTCCATGGGGTCACAAAGAGCTGGACACAACTGAGTGACTGACTGAACTGGCATTTTGGAAAATAAATGTTTGTCATTGTTATATAGTAAATTGAATAATAGATTAAATAAGTATTTCCAGGCTGTAAGATCTTATTTGTCCCTATGTTTTATGGAAGAATGACCTTATCTTTCAGGTAACACTCATAACCTCCTACAGAGGATGAATTGAGCCCCACCTAGAAGTTTAATAGTATATGAATTACATTACCATGTAATATAGTCTATGTTTGTGTCATTAGTATTTACTGTTATTTTTAGGTTTTCCACCCAACCATGTTCAAAAGAAACAAGCAAAAAGTTTGAACTAAAGGTAGAACATCATTTCTGTGTGTGTGTGTGTGTGTGTGTGTGTGTGTGTGTGTGTGTAAATGTCAGAGGAAACTATAGGAGCAGAGGTGGGAAATGAGCAAAATAAGTCTGGTCTCTAGCTACACTCTTTCTCTGTGGCCATTTCCAACTATCTGACATGGGCTTAGAGATTCTCTTTCAAAGTTAATAATATGAATAGACAGATATGTAGAAATATAGACAGAACTAGAGACACATATATATAATTTCTGAACAGTCTGAGGAAACAAAGGAGTCATGAGATAAATGTAGAAGAAAGCATATGTGAAAGATTGTAAATAAGGGCTTGTGTGACCACACAAATGCTAGTTGGCAGGATTAATATTAAGGAATTCTTTACTATATAAATTTGTATTGGATAAAGAACACAGGTCAATAAGCCCATTTCCCATCTGCTTTGCCTACCTATTTATTCCATGATACTGGGCCCTGTGATGGGGAGTTTACAGAACACCACCTATTGAACTTAACATTTCCTTGTCTCAGGACATAGAAGTCTAGCATCCCTACCATAGCAATCCATGTATTCCCAGCCCCTAGCATAGATTTGGCACTCAACATTTTGTGAATGGACTCATAAAAAAGAGGAAGTCACATTCTTGGTGAAAATGTAAGATACATCTGTGTGAAAATAAGGGTTGTATGAATGCAGAGAAATGTCAGAAAGACTTGTCTTAGTAAAAATATTTAATGAGGGGGGTTGCCCATTGGGCTGTAGAGCCCAGAAGAAATCAAAGAAGGCAAAAACTGACGTATTTGAAGAAATAAATCTTAATGAGCAAAGCTGTCTATATAGGAACCTATAGCCCTGGAAGATCATGAGCTCCCCCAAACTGGCAGTATTAGGTTGGCCAAAAAGTTCTTTTGGTTTTAAAGTAAGAATAGGACACAGTTTTCATTTTTACCAAGAACATTATTGAACAACGTAGTCACTGTTTTGTTCCACTCACTGCCATTTTTTCAGGCAACTTCATAATTCCGTCTTCCAAAAACTATCATTTTGAACAAAGAACTGTTCAATGTGTCTTTTATAATCTTCTAGGGAATTGAAATTTTTCTATGAAGATAATTTTGTAAAGATGGAAATAAATGGACACCCAAAGGTGCAATGTCTGGTGAATGTGGCAGATGAATCAGAACTTCCTAGCCAAGCTGTAACAGTTTTTGCCTGGTTGAAGAAATATTTGGTCTTGTGTTAACCTGATAGAAGATTATGGGCTTTCTGTTGATTAATTCTGGAAGCTTTTCACTGAGTGCTGCTTTCACTTGGTCTAATTGGGAGCATTACTTGTTGGAATTAATCACTTGTTTTTCTGAAAGGAGCTCATAATAGAGGACTCTATTTTAATCCCATTATATATGAAACATCTTTGGATTAAGTCTGGCCTTTGATGTGGTTGGTGGTGGTTCATTTCAGTTGCCTCATTATCTCTTCCACTGCATATTATTGTACAAATATTCATATTTCATTACCCACCGCAATTCATTTTAAAAATGGAATGTTTTCACCATGTTTAAGTAGAGAATTGCATAAGGAAATATGGTCAAGAAAGGTTTTTTCACTCAACTTCTGTGGAATCCAAACAAAATGATTAACATAAAAGCTGGTATAAATGATTCTCAACACTTAATATGCATTATTTTGAGTATGTTGGCTATCTCCTGTATGGTATAATGTTGATTGTTCTTTATGTCTCAACTTGATTGCTATCAACAGCAACTACTCTACAAGAACATGGAACATGAAAATTTGTAAACCACTTTTAGACATCTAATTAGTCACAGCACCTTACCCATACACTGCACAAAATTCTTTTCTGCATGTCAGTTGTGTTTTTACCTTTCTTGAAATAAAGCATAATATGCCAAAAATGTTATTTTCATCTTCAACAATAAAGTTACTTTTGTAGCCACAAGTTTTCTTAATGCATGCTTATATGACAGCTGTCCCTGTACAATCTAACAAACCTGTTTCAAAAGAACTGAAAGACAACTAAACACTACTAGAGCCATCTTATGGCAGGAAAAATGAAATGAACCTTTTGGCCAATCGAATATTTAAGCAGAGATGGAGCATGAGCTGTCAGACTAAAGGAACATTCCTGCCTTGGATGAAATGTTGATCCTTATCTAAGTCTGGACTGGATTAACTCACCAAATCCACTTGGTTAATTACCTCAAAAGCATCTCTGTGTTATTACGTGATGTTGGGGAGAAGGGTGGGTCCAACCTTTGCCTCTGATAGAAAAGTGGAGTCTTTGCTGTCTTCTCTAAGTCAGCAGTTTGAGTCCAGAGGCTACCAGAATACAAGGAACCTTGAGTCCTCATCAGACTGGTGACTCCAAGTTTTAGGACATCAGTTCAGTTTTCATTTCACCAGGAAAGAACTGAACACAGAAGTCTGATAACCCTCTACCTTCCTCATTCTCTCATTACCTCACCCCTATTCAGTTTTCTGCCTGTCCCATCCTATCTCTGCCAGCACCTCACTGTCACTTACACATCCTTTCTCAGGAACAGTCCTAAGACTCGTTCACGAATCTGCTTGGTCTTGACCCCATAGATGATGGGATTGACCATGGGTGGGAAGAGCAGATATAAATTGGCAAGGAGGATGTGTACATGTGGAGCAGCCTGGCGACCTACCCGGTGCATTACTGAGGAGATGACAACAGGTGTGTAAAAGGCTAAAATAGCACCTATGTGGGACACACAGGTCCCAAAGGCCTTGTAGCGGGCCTCCTGAGAGGCAAGCTGTAGAACTGCCTGGAGGATGAAGATGTAAGACAGAATAACAAAAAGCAGGTCCAACACTACTATGAACATGGCCACAGCAATGCCATAGATGTTGTTGAAGCGAGTGTCCCCACAGGCCAGCCTTACCACGGCCATGTGCTCACAGTAGCAGTGGGCAATCACTGGACCTCGGCAGTAGTGGAAGCGTCTGAGCAGACAGGGGAGTGGAGTCATCAGTGTCACAGCCCGAGTCACAGCAGCCAAGCCGATCTTGGTGATAAGTGGCCTGGTGAGGATGGTGCTGTAGTGCAGCGGCTTGCAGATGGCCACATAGCGGTCAAAGGCCATGGCCAGCAGCACTGCCGACTCCATGATGGAGAAGGAGTGGAGAAAGAACATCTGGACCAGACAGGCATAGAAGCTGATCTCTCGATCCCTGAACCAGAAGATGGCCAGCATTTTGGGAAGTGTTGTAGAAGAAAGGACCAGATCAATGGCTGCTAACATGGCCAAAAAGAGGTACATGGGCTCGTGGAGGGCTGCATCAGCTTGAATGATGAAGAAGAGGGTGCAGTTGCCTATAAGAGCCAAAGTATAGGCGAAGCAGAATGGAATGGATATCCAGACATGTAGGTGCTCCAGGCCTGGGATCCCCATCAACAGGAATACTGCTGGATGAGTTGAGGTGATATTGGAGGCTGACATGGCCAACAGAAATTCTCTTTCTCTGGTCTCCTTCCACAGGGCCCTTCCAAAGAGTTCACAGTGTCAGCAGGATTATAGTGTTCAAGTTCAAACTCTTATCATTTACATGGAAGGCTTAACCCTTGGCCCTACTTCTGGACCTTAAAAGAAATTACAAAGTAATCATAATATGAATTGTGGAACATTATATATTGTCTCTGTCCTCAAGATGCTTATAAAACTATTGAGTGGTCAGGACATCAAATTGCAATAGAGCTAAGAAGGCTTCCTTCATAAAAGAACTGAGTGGATGAAGAGTTTTTGTGGTTTTTGTGTAGCCAAGGACAGCTTTATAAAGGACATAGATACCTGCTCAATTCAAATCTTATCCTAAAACATTCATTGTCTTCCTTTGCCTCCCATCTCAACCTGTACTCCTAATTACAAAGGGGAGTTTCTCTTCTGAAATGTCAAGCTTGAATACATAACAAATAATTAAGCCTGGCACTTTCTGAAAAGTTGCTTCCTCTAAGTATTGATATTATCGGTCATTACCTGACACTCAGAAATCTCAAGTAGGGCCATAAAGCACCATCACCTGCAGTTAACTTGAGAATGTGAAAAGCCCCATTATTCTCCTTCCCTTCAAATTTAACTTTTATCTTGATACACTTCTACCTTCAACTACTTTTCCTTCTACAATTCATGACATTCAGAAGAGATGCTCCACTCAATTTTTGGAAGATTGGCCTCTGAATTTCTTGGGTTTCACATCTTTGTTCTTTCTGGGATTTTTTATCTTCTTTCCCCTGCTTTTACCATCATTTATTGTGAAAATGCAGCATCATTTGTTTCCCAAAATTTTGAACGGTGTCCCTTCTCTTTTCTCTCAGTTCCTACATAAAGTTTCTTCCAAGGATTAACTGAGATAATCTTTTAAAACACTCAATACAGTGGATGAAAGGATAAAGAAAATGTGGCATACATGCACAATTAAATACTATTAAGCCATATAAAAGGAGAAAATCCTGCATTTGTGACAACACAGGGACATTGAGGGCATCACGTTAAGTGAAACAGTAATACAAAGAAAAGCAAATATTGTGTGATATCACTTACACATGGAACCTAGAAGAAAGAAAAAAACCAAACTCATAAAAACAAATTGGTGGTTGGGAGGTGGGGTTTGGGGTGCAGTTGAAGGTGGTCAAAAGGTACAAATTTCCAGATATAAAATGAATAAGTTCTGGGGATATAAAATGCAACATGGTGACTTCAGTTAAAAATAGTATAGGGACTTCCCTGGTGGTCCAGTGGTTAAGACTTCACCTTCCAATGCAGGGGGTATGGGTTTGATTCCTGGCTGAAGAGCTAAGATGCCACATGCCTTGTAGCCAAAAAATCAAAATAAAACAGAAGCACTATTGTAACAAATTCAATAAAGATTAAAAAAATACTCATATATTTGAAAGTTGTTAATAGATCTTAAAGTTCTCATCACAAGAAAAATAACTATGTGAAGTGGTAGATATTAACTAGTGGCAATCATTTTGTACAATATCCATGTACAAAATCATTGTATTATACACCTTAAACTAATTCAATATTATGTCAACTGTATCCCAGTAAAACTGGAAAATTTCTTTTTTAAAAAAGCACAAATCTAGAGCATTTAAAAGTGCTCAGTAAATGTGAACATGTGTTTGAATTGAGAAATTTAAAAATATTGACAGTCATATGGTTGGTAAGTGTCAAAGATCAAACTTGAACTTGGAGAACTCTGGTTTCCTACCTTCAAATTCAGTCTTATATTGCTTAAATCTGCTTCCACCCTGTTGCTTCACAAGTAGTTCATGCTCAGGTTAAATAAAACTAACTCATTGCCCTAGTATAGAAAAAAGCTTTGCAGTCTAAAGAATTGGGCCCATATAGTGCTGCTGTACCAGCAGAAAATCAATGATATTTTTAAAGTTTTAGCTTCCTCACCTTTCAATAAAGGTAATAGCTATACTTCCCACGACCATCTTACTGAGCTTTATTGTGAAGAAAGATGGAATCATGAGAACAGACCTTGATAACTGTGAAGCATTGTACACATACCAACATTACTGTTGTCCTTCCCTAGCACAAATTTGCCCTATTTTCTAAAAGTTTATCTTGATTAATATCAGCACAATCCTGTATCCCTTGGCTTCAAACCTTCCTCCAGCTAATAGCCCTTGTTTCTCTTTCCCTTCACAGCACAACTTGTTTAGAAGTTTGACTGTATGAACTCTTTACTTCTTCATCTCTCATTTAATTCTCAATCTTTCCCAATCTAGCTTCCATCTTCACTACTCTCCATACACTGATCTTCTTATCACTTCTTTTCCCCTCACTCTCACCTTCTCCTTTTCTGCTTTTTATTCTCACACTTCTCTAGGTGTTCTCTTTGATTTCTTTTGGCTTTTTCTGTTTTGTTTTTAAATCTGTCTCTGCCCAGGGAATTCTCAGATGCATAGCTTTCACTTTTACTATTAGATATTTCCAGTTAGATGTCCCACAGTCATCACAAATAAAATATGGCCAAGACAAATATTTCTATCTCCCCACAAAATATTTCCTCCTCGGGATGTGTCCATCTCAGTAGATATTACTGCTGTCTGTCCTATATCAAGCTCAGAACCCCAGAAGCAATCATTAATCTTTTCCCTCTTCCTTCATATCCAGTTCATCAGTAAATCTTATTAACCTGCAAAATGTATTTCACCCCCTATGCTTTTCCTTTTTTCCTGCCAACATTCTTATTTAAATCACCATCATCTTTCACCCACACTGCAAAAGCCTCACATCTGGCATCAGTGGTCTGTATATTGGATACTCCGTAATCCATTCTCCTTACTACAGATGAAGAGACTGCGGCTGCTACATCGCTTCAGTCATGTCTGACTCTGTGCAATCCCATAGATGGCAGCCCACCAGGATCCCCCATCCCTGGGATTCTCCAGGCAAAAACACTGGATTGGGTTGCCATTTCCTTCTCCAATGCATGCAAGTGAAAAGTGAAAGTGAAGTCGCTCAGTCGTGTCCGACTCTTACCGACCCCATGGACTGCAGCCTACCAGGCTCCTCCGTCCATTGGATTTTCCAGGCAAGAGTACTTGGGTTGCCATTGCCTTCTCTGAGATGAAGAGACTATTAAGGCTAATTTATATTATGCTGGGCCTTGCCTAAGACCTTCTTGGAATTACCATTGCACTAAGGATGAAATCCACACTCCGACCCTGGTTTACAGGTACCTGCAGCGTCTGGTCCCTGCTCATTTTTCAGCGTCATCCCCTTTCACCTATGCCTCAGTCATACAGCTTCTGCCATACCCTGCTCAATAATGACGCCCCGTGAATCATCTGAATTCTCTGATGCTGTTCTTCTCCTCTCTATGCCATTTGTATTCCCAAAGTCACATCATCTCTTGCCAGTGTCACTAGAAAGCTCTCCCTATAGTTTTCCACCCTACTCCATCTACCTACCACAGTGTGAAAGACCTACTTAAAACCACTGGCAATCCCATGACTACAAAAAAATCTTAAAACTGCTTAACATGTTTGGGAACGCATGTAAGAATTAAAGATTTTAAAATTAAAAAAAAAATTACAAAAAAAACCACAAACTGCTTAACATGGATACAAACTTGGTCTTACCTAAATTAGCCTCACTTCTTACCATTCCTCTAAAAAAATATTTATCCTAGGTACAGCCACACTGAGGTATCTGCGTCACTTTCTAGGTCAGTCTTGCTTGCAGCTAGCAATATTTATCTGGAATACTTTCCTCTGTCTATTTCCACACCTGGCTAAGATCCTGCCACCATCTTGGTGAAGCCTTCTCAGATCCCTCCCGGAAGATTTTCTCAATGTTTTCAATGAGGACTCATTAATGAGCTGAATTAAACAACACGGGGAGAGAGTGATGTATGTTGCTAATGCACTTATCTGTCCATTCATTGGACCGTGAATGCTTTTAGTACAAGAATTTTGCCTTTTTCATTTCTGTATTCACAGACTCTATTGAACCTGGTTGTTGCTCAGTAGGTGTTCTTTACATAAATGCATAGGGGAGGGAGGTGATACATGTATATTTATGGCTGATTTGCATGGCGATATGGCAGAAACCAACAGAACACTGTAAAGCAATTTCCCCCAATTAAAAATCAATTTTAAAGTAGTCATTAAAAGATAAACAAATGCATGAAGGACTCTCTTCAAGAAGAAACTTCCTCCTCTGTGCTGCTGGATAATATATCATCTAATGCAAAGTGACGCTTACTGGATATATCTTAAGCACCTCCACAGATGGAAATTCTGTAAAACCTACCATCAGTTTTGGCTAACTATGTCAGAATAAGAAGTTTTTTTCTTTTTTTAATTAGAAACTTCTTCAAGTCTAATCTGCATTTCCTTTGACTAAGCACTGGGATCAACAACATGGAAGCCCCATGACACTGAGGCTCTGTTTTCACATTTACCGCCAGTATATCCTTGGTACCCATAGCGAAATTCACTATTTCTTGAATGAACGAGAGAATATCCTCTTCTCCATGGTATCACCCTATCCTAAGTGAATGTGTTTTTCCAGTTCCAAACAGGTTTCCCCTCCCTGAGGATCCACTTCTTGGGAGCTCCTGTTGACCATCACTGGTCCTCCAGTCTCTGCCCAAACAACCTCAATCTCACAGCTTCCCATTCTGTTGAAAATTCCTAATAATTCATTCTGTTGAAAATTCTTAATAATTCATCATCTTCCCTCCTTCCAGATTCAACAAAAATACACCTCTAGTGTCATTTACAATACAACTCTGCTTATCTGGTTTCTTCTCTTTTCCATCACTCTTCAGCCTACTTGGCAGGAGTGTTCTGGCAAGTCCTTACCTGTCATTGCCTCGTTTCTTTTTGCCTCCACAGCCAGAATGTCAGCAAATGACAAAAGAAAGTCTGTGTCATTTATTTCAGTGTCTCCCCTGAAAGTGCATGTGGCTCTATATCTGGAGAGTATTCAGTCAGTGATGTCGTGTAGGTAGGCTACACCTTTAACTTGAGAAGATCCTAGAATGATGATGTATATGGGAAACTGAATCCTCAAGTGATCCTGGAGGATATAAGAGACAGATAAAGGACTGAATTTCACATCTTCTGACTTTTATACCAAGATTCAATCTACAGGACTACACTGAAAAGATAGAACTCATTGTTGCTGGGCCTTTAATAACCAAGTGTAACTGATCTGTCCCTTCCATTTCTTATTTTTGAATTCTCCTTTTTTCCCCCTAGACCATTTCAGCAGCTTTGACTGAGGAGGGGCCAGACTGAGGCAGGAGGAGAGCAAGTAGCACTCACAGGAGGGAGGTACTAACCTCAAAGATTAAACTTGAACAACTCTGGTTTCCTACCTTCAAATTTAGTGTCTTATATCACTTATATCTGCTCCCACCTTGTTTTCCCACAAGGTCTGGGTCACTTAGCTAAAGTCTTATTGAGGTTGTCCCTAACACATGACACAGGAGCATAGGCCTGGGAGGCAGAAGAGGGTTTCTTCTAATAATAATGGGATAGCAGGACCTAGGCTTGTAGAAGATCAAGTATTTGGGGAGGGGTGAGAGAAGGTCTCCTCTTAGACAAGGACAGACATACAAAGATGAAAATGGCAGAAGATGAGAAATTCAGGAGATGAGGTCGTACTACAGAGAAGGTAAGTTTTCTGTCCAGGCATGAGTCCATGAGAAATGAATCTGCCCTGTGCACCCTGGGTTCATGCCTCTGATCTAGCCTGTTCTCCTCAAACATGAAGCAATCTTGGCTTTTTAGTCAACATTTGGGTAGTCCCTCTGGTGGCAGTGGTTTAGTTGCTAAGTTGTGTCTTACTCTTGCAACTCCATGGACTGTAGAGCGCCAGGTTCCTCTGTCTGTGGGATTTCCCTGGCAAGAATACTGGAGTGGGTTGCCAGTTCCTTCTCCAGAGTAGTGATTAGTATGTAGTCAGGTTTCTGCTGTTATCGTGGTTATTCTGGTTTTTTTTTTTTTGTTTTTTCCTGCCAGCCTCAGCTCACATGACATTTCTCAGATCTGAGACCCCCAGGCCTCCTGTTCCAGCCCTCTGGTTTTTGGCTGATCCCAGCATAAGTTCCCCTTCTCTGGTGTACTTGCCTCTCACGCCAGTTGTGCAGCTCCCTTACCAGGCCGTGATCTCCTGTCCCCCACCTACCATCCACCATGGGCCCACATGATCTCACCCCTCAGCTTTATGCTCAGTTCATTTTCTGGAGGCTTCAGGACAAATGGTGCAGTTTTCCTCTTTTAGTGAGAGAAGGGTGGGAAAGAGGGTTTTAAAGAGATCTGGCTAATTCTCATGATCAGTTACTCTATTCCCCAAAGAAAAAGGAGACAGTAGGCCTTGCCCCTGAGGTGCATCTTAAAGGGACCCAAGATGGACCTGGTGTCTCCTCTGGGATGACTCTGGGGACATTCTGTCCCTATCTCCAGTCCTCTGGGGTCCCTCCCCTGGTTCCCCTCACATTGTATTGCATCAGTCGCTTCTCTCTGGAGGCAGAGAATCCTCTGGTCTCAGCCAACACTGGGCCCCTCTCCATCCTCACCCTCCTTTCACAGCAGGTCCTGCTGAGGACACAGCCTCCTCTAAATATGCAAATGGATGCCTGTTTTTAGGGCTGAGTGTGACTTATACAAGCAGGGTTCAGCAACAACTAGATCAAGGTTTTCTATTTGTTTTGTGTTTGATTTGGAGTTTTGATTTTCTGCTGTATTGTGGATAGAACTGTGATTGGATAGCTAAGGTTATGAGTGAGAAATTAGGTTTGAGTCCCACTCTGTGACTTTGATGAGGCTGTTAATCTCTCTGCTCCTTGGATTGTTTCCTTATCTATCATGTGGGGACGCTCATCCCGGTCCTGCCCACATCTCACGATTTAGGGAGGATCCAATGTGAGAGGATCCAATGTGATCACTGGGGAATAATTACCAATTTCATTATTGCTTCAGTTCAGTCGCTCAGTCATGTCCAGCTCTTTGCGACCCCATGAACTGCAGCACGCCAGGCCTCCCTGTCCATCACCAGCTCCCAGAGTTCAGTCAAACTCATGTGTATCGAGTCGGTGATGCCATCCAGCCATCTCATTCTCCGTCGACCCCTTCTCCTCCTGCCCCCAATCTCTCCTAGCATCAGGGTCTTTTCCAAAGAGTCAACTCTTCGCATGAGATGGCCAAAGTATTGGAGTTTCAGCTTTAGCATCAGTCCTTCCAAAGAACACCCAGGACTGATCTCCTTTAGGATGGACTGGTTGGATCTCCTTATAGTCCAAGGGACTCTCAAGAGTCTTCTCCAACACCACAGTTCAAAAGCATCAATTCTTCAGTGCTCAGCTTTCTTCAGAGTCCAACTCTCACATCCATACATGACCACTGGAAAAACCATAGCCTTGACTAGATAGACCTTTGTTGTCAAAGTAATATCTCTGCTTTTGAATATACTATCTAGGTTGGTCATAACTTTCCTTCCAAGGAGTGAGTGTCTTTTAATTTCATGGCTGCAATCACCATCTGCAGTGATTTTGGAGCCCCCCCAAATAAAGTCTGACACTATTTCCACTGTTTCTCCATCCATTATTGCTTAATTAACCATTAATAACGAACCAACAAACTGTGGGAAATTCTTAAAGAGATAGCAATACCAACCTATCTTGCCTATCTTAGAAACCTGAATGCAGGCCAAAAAGCAACAGTTAGAACTGATCATGGAACAATAGACTGGCTCAAAATTGGGAAAGGAGTATAAAAAAGCTGTATATTGTCATCCTGTTCATTTAACTTACATTCAGAGTACATCCTGTGAAATGCTGGCTGGCCTGGTGAAATATCGGCAACCTTAGATATGCAGATGATACCACTCTAATGGTAGAAAGCAAGAGGAATTAAAGAGCCTCTTGAGAATGAAAGAGAAGAGTGAAAAAGCTGGCTTAAAACTCAAGATTCAAAAAACTAAGATCCCGTCCCATCACTTTATAGCAAATAGAAGGGGAAAAAGTGGAAGCAGTGGCAGATTTTATTTTCTTGGGCTCCAAAAATCACTGTGGATGGTGACTGCAGTCATGAAATTAAAGGTGATTGCTTTTTGGAAAGAAAGCTGTGACAAAGCTAGACAGCATATTAAAAAGCAAAGACATCACTTTGCTAACAAAGTCCATATAGTCAAAGACGTGTTTTTTCCAGTAATCATGTACAGATGTGAGAGTTGGACCATAAAGAAGGCTGAGTGCCAAAGAATTGATGCTTTCAAAACTGTGGTGCTAGAAGACTCTTGAAAGTCCACTGGACAGCGGGGAGATCAAACCAGTGAATCCTAAAGGAAATCAATGCTGAATACTCACTGGAAGAACTGATGCTGAAGCTCCAATACTTTGGCCACCTGATGGGAATAACTGACTCATTGGAAAAGGCACTGATGCTGGGAAAGATTGAAGGCAGAAAGAGAAGAGGATGATAGAGGATGAGATGGTTGGATGGTGTCACTGATTCAATGGACATGAACTTGGGCAGACTTCCAGCGATGGTGAGGGACAGAGAAGCCTGGCATGCTGCAGCCAATGGGGTTGCAAAGAGTTGGACATGACTTGGCAACTGAACAACAACAACATTGTATATTTGTCAGTCCTGATCTCCCAATTTGTCCTATCCTCCCCTGCTTCCCCCATCCATATCCACATGTCTGTTCACTACATCTGAATCTCTATTCCTGTCCTGCAACTAGGTTCATCTGTACCATTTTTGTAGATTCCACATATATGCATTAAGATATAATATTATTATGACTTACTTCATTCTATGATGGAATCTAGGTCCATCCATATCTCTAAAAATGACCCAATTTTGTTCTTTTTAATGGTGGGTAGTATTTCACTGCATACATGTAACACATAGTCTTCACTCACTTGTTGACAGACATTTAGGTTGCTTCCATGTCCTGGCTTGTATTAATTGTGTTGCAATGAACATTGGGGTACATGTGTCCTTTTGAATTGTGGCTTTCTTAGGGTATATGCCCAGTAGTGGGATTGCTGGGTCATGTGGTAGTTCTATTTTCAGTCTGCTAAGGAACCTCCATACTGTTCTCTACAGTGGCTGTATCAATTTACATTCCCACCAACACTGCTAGAGGGTTTCCTTTTCTCCACACACTCTCCAGCATTTATTGTAGATTTTTTGATGATGGCCATTCTGACTGGTGTGAGGTAATATCTATTTGCAGGTTTGATTTGCATTTCTCTAATAACTAGTGACATTCAGCCTCTTTATGTGCCTCTTGTCCATCTCTATGTCTTCTTTGGAGAAATGTCTATTTAGGTCTTCTGCCTATTTTTTGATTGGGAATTCCTCTAGTATACACAGGAACATATTTTGGTATGCTCTTGGATCCTAATAAAACAGAAAGAAGACCTGGACATAGTTTTGTGAATATTCATCTTCGCATTACTCAGTAGCTCTGGACTCTGAGTAAGGGCATTTCTTTGGGCAAGTATTCATCTAGGCCTCATGCTTCTCCACACTAATTATTTTTTCATTCCTAGGGAGAACATTCTCCACCTCTGGGATCTTATCTCCACTCAGCCTCCAAGAAGGCAGAGAGCCCTTGCAGACACACAAAACTGAGCTCTAGTCATCAACTCTCACATTTAAGAAATTACTTTGTTAAACCCACTGGAAAGTCTTCATATGATCACATCCATCTTGATTTTGGCCTGAAGATTAAACATTTAAGTTCATCCAATAGCTAATGCTGGCCTCAAGATAAAACTTTATCATAGACTCTAGAGAGTCCCATGGGTCTATCTAGATCCCCAGATGCGGCCACTGTTATTTTTCAGCATCAGTTCAGTTCAGTTCAGTCACTCAGTTGTGTCCGACTCTGTGTGACCCTAAAATCACAGCACGCCAAGCCTCCCTGTCCACCACCAACTCCCGGAGTTCACTCAGACTCGCGTCCATCGAGTCAGTGATGCCATCCAGCCATCTCATCCTCTGTCGTCCCCTTCTCCTCCTGCCCCCAATCCCTCCCAGCATCAGAGTCTTTTCCAATGAGTCAACTCTTCGCATGAGGTGCCCAAAGTACTGGAGTTTCAGCTTAAGCATCATTTCCTCCAAAGGAATCCCAAGGTTGATCTCCTTCAGAATGGACTGGTTGGATCTCCTTGCAGTCCAAGGGACTCTCAAGAGTCTTCTCCAACACCACAGTTCAAAAGCATCAATTCTTCAGTGCTCAGCCTTCTTCACAGTCCAACTCTCACATCCATACATGACCACTGGAAAAACCATAGCCTTGAGTAGATGGACCTTAGTCGGCAAAGTAATGTCTCTGCTTTAGAATATGCTGTCTAGGTTGGTCATAACTTTCCTTCCAAGGAGTAGGCGTCTTTTAATTTCATGGCTGCAATCACCATCTGCAGTGATTTTGGAGCCCCCCAAAATAATGTCTGACACTGTTTCCACTGTTTCCCCATCTATTTCCCATGAAGTGATGGGACCAGATGCCATGATCTTCGTTTTCTGAATGTTGAGCTTTAAGCCAACTTTTTCACTCTCCTCTTTCACTTTCAGCAAGAGGCTTTTGAGTTCCTCTTCACTTTCTGCCATAAGGGTGGTGTCATCTGCATATCTGAGGTGATTGATATTTCTCCTGGCAATCTTGATTCCAGCTTGTGTTTCTTCCAGTCCAGCGTTTCTCATGATGTCCTCTACATATAAGTTAAATAAGCAGGGTGACAATATACAGCCTTGACGTACTCCTTTTCCTATTTGGAACCAGTCTGTTGTTCCATGTCCAGTTCTAACTGCTGCTTCCTGACCTGTATACAGATTTCTCAAGAGGCAGGGCCTGTGGTCTGGTATTCCCATCTCTTTCAGTATTTTCCACAGTTTATTGTGATCCACACAGTCAAAGGCTTTGGCATAGTTAATAAAGCAGAGATGGATGTTTTTCTGGAACTCTCTTGCTTTTTCCACGATCCAGCGGATGTTGGCCATTTGATCTCTGGTTCCTCTGCCTTTTCTAAAACCAGCTTGAACATCAGGAAGGTCACGGTTCATGTATTGCTGAAGCCTGGCTTGGAGAATTTTGAGCATTACTTTACTATTGTGTGAGATCAGTGCAATTGTGCAGTAGTTTGAGCATTCTTTGGCATAGCCTTTCTTTGGGATTGGAATGAAAACTGACCTTTTCCAGTCCTGTGGCCACTGCTGAATTTTCCATATTTGCTGGCGTATTGAGTGTAGCACTTTCACACAAATCTTTCAGGATTTTAAACAGCTTAACTGGAATTCCATCACCTCCACTAGCTTTGTTCATAGCGATGCTTTCTAAGGCCCACTTGACTTCACATTCCAAGATGTCTGGCTCTAGATTAGTGATCACACCATCATGATTATCTGGGTCGTGAAGATCTTTTTTGTGCAGATCTCCTGTGTATTCTTGCCACCTCTTCTTAATATCTTCTGCTTCTGTTAGGTCCAGACCATTTCTGTCCTTTATTGAGCCCATCTTTGCATGAAATGTTCCCCTGGTATCTCTAATTTTCTTGAAGAGATCTCTAGTCTTTCCCATTCTGTTCTTTTCCTCTATTTCTTTGCATTAATTGCTGAAGAAGGCTTTCTTATCTCTTCTTGCTATTCTCTGGAACTCTGCATTCAGATGCTTATATCTTTCCTTTTCTCCTTTGCTTTTTGCTTCTCTTCTTTTCACAGCTATTTGTAAGGCCTACCCAGACAGCCATTTTGCTTTTTTGCATTTCTTTTCCATTGGGATGGTCTTGATCCCTGTCTCCTGTACAATGTCATGAACCTCATTCCACAGTTCATCAGGCACTCTATCTATCAGATCTAGGCCCTTACATTTATTTCTCACTTCCACTGTATAATCATAAGGGATTTCATTTAGGTCATACCTGAATGGTCTAGCGGCTTTCCCTACTTTCTTCAATTTGAATCTGATTTTGGTAATAAGGAGCTGATGATCTGAGCCACAGTCAGCTCCTGGTCTTGTTTTTTTGACTGTATAGAGCTTCTCCATCTTTGGCTGCAAAGAATATAATTAATCTGATTTTGATATTGACCATCTGGTGATGTCCATGTGTAGAATCTTCTCTTGTGTTGTTGGAAGAGGGTGTTTGCTATGACCAGAGCATTTTCTTGGCAAAACTCTATTAGTCTTTGCCCTGCTTCATTCTGCATTCCAAGGCCAATTTGCCTGTAGGTGTTTCTTGATTTCCTACTTTTGCATTCCAGTCCCCTATAATGAAAAGGACATCTTTTTTGAGTGTTAGTTCTAAAAAGTCTTGTAGGTCTTCATAAAACTGTTAAACTTCAGCTTCTTCAGTGTTACTGGTTGGGGCATAGACATGGATTACCGTGATATTGAATGGTTTGCCTTGGAGACTAACAGAGATCATTCTGTCGTTTTTGAGATGCATCCAAGTACTGCATTTCAGACTCTTTTGTTGACCATGATGGCTACTTCATTTCTTCTGAGGGATTCCTGCCCGCAGTTGTAGATATCATGGTCATCTGAGTTAAATTCACTCATTTCAGTCCATTTTAGTTTGCTGATTTCTAGAATGTCGAAGTTCACTCTTGCCGTCTCTTGTTTGACCACTTCCAATTTGCCTTGATTCATGGACCTGACATTCCAGGTTCCTATGCAATATTTCTCTTTACAGCATCGGACTTTGCTTCTATCACCAGTCGCATCCACAGCTGGGTATTGGTTTTGCTTTGGCTTCATCCCTTCATTCTTTCTGGAGTTATGTCTCCACTGATCTCCAGTAGCGTATTGGACACCTACTGACCTGGGGAGTTCCTCTTTCAGTATCCTATCATTTTGCCTTTTCATACTGTTCATGGGGTTCTTAAGGCAAGAATACTGAAGTGGTTTGCCATTCCCTTCTCCAGTGGAGGAGCGGTGGCTTCATGGCCGTAGGAGGGCCTAGAGTAGCTATCCCACGTTGAAGGTCAGAAAGGGCGGCACTAAGGATATACCCCTCATCCAAGGTAAGGAGCAGAGGCTGTGTTTTGCTGGAGCAGCCGTGAAGAGATACCTTACACCAAAGGTAAGAGAAACCCAAGTAAGATGGTAGGTGTTGCAAGAGGGCATCAGAGTGCAGACACACTGAAATCATACTCATAGAAAACTAGTCAATCTAATCACACTAGGACCACAGCCTTGTCTAACTCAATGAAACCAAGCCATGCCCATGGGGCAATCCAAGATGGGCGGGTCATGGTGGAGAGGTCTGATAGAATGTGGTCCACTGGAGAAGGGAATGGCAAACCACTTCAGTATTTTCAGCATCACTGTGTCTCTAATCAAGGAGTGTTCACTCTGAATCTTGCTAATATGATTCGGGGAAATCTCAAAACCAACCTACAGAGTTATTAAGTGGCTCAATAGTCACCTGTCTTCCTTACATCATTTTCATTGTTGAAAGAACATTATTCCTTGAGAATCACATTGCATAAAGATATGCATTTCATTCAAATAAATATTTTTGGCTTCTGCTTGGTAAACTTGTGAACATAACACAGTAATGGCATGCCATGATGTTATTCTATAACTTCAAAGAAATTTTATAGACTCTTATCTAGTCAATGATCCTATTCCTTTTTATAGGACTTAAGAATATTCTTTAATTTCTGAAAGAAAAAAAAAAGTTCTACCACATTTTGGGGCACAAGTGAGAAGGTGCACTTATAACTAGTTATGCTCACTTTTCATAATGTCTGTTTAGAACCCAGTTTCTTCCAGTTCACTGGCATTTCAGAACAGGAGTCTGTGCATATCTGGCTCTCCATCCGCTTTGACTCCATGTACCTGGTAGCTGTGGTGGGGAATGTCACCATTCTAGCTATGGTAAGGGTGCAGCATAGCCTGCACCAGCTTTCTGAGCATGTTGGCTATCATTTACCTGGTTCTTTCCAGGCATCTTCCTTGCCATAGCTTTTGACTGCTATGTAGCTGTGACACACTCCCTTATACCACAGGTCTCATGCATACTGTAGGGGGATGTTTGGGGCTGGCTGGCTTCTGCTGGGGTGTTCTCTACATTGAATCCCTGCCTCTGATGACTTGCCTGTGGCTGCCCCTTTAGAAAGCCTGTGTCCTCTTCCACTCCTACTGGGAACCCCTGGCTGTGGTCACCTTGGTAGGTGGTAATAGCAGGGTCAGTAATGTCTGTGGGATGAGCACTGGCTTTACGGACTTGATCCTGGACTCAATGGCCATTGCTGCCTCCTATGTGATGATTTTCAGGACCTTGAAGGGGCTCGCTACTCCTGACACCAGGCATAAAACCCTGGGGACATGTGGTTCTCACATTTGTGCTATCTTGATCTTTTGGGAACAGCAAGTTCCCATTGCTGTTTCTTCCCCCATTCACAATTTGGTCATGGACTGCGCATTCCAGTCCACACCTTGCTAGCCAACTCCTACCTCCTCATTCCTCGAATCCTCAATCCCATTTTCTATGCTGCCTGCATCAAGCAAATCCAGGAAAGACTTCTCCACATTCTCAACATAGAAACTAAAATCAAATGAATGATATTCTCTTCTTTTAAATAAGCTCATGGAGGAAGTAAATATGGTAGGCAGCTTCCCATTTGGAAACTTCAGGGAATCTGAGATGTTAGGTCCTGTGTCCTCTGGGTTTTGTAATTCCAAAGGAATGCTAAAAAAGAAAGTACAACTCTAAATTCTAAAGGGCAGAGGATTTTTTTTTTAATTTAAAGTATATTTAAGCCAAAGAAGACAAAACAATCAGTAACAAGTAGAACTTGTTACTTGGTGTTTATCACTTATTTAAATTCTTATGAATTAACAAATGGTTTATTAGGTTGTATTGTTCACATTTTATATGCAATAGAGTAGAATATCCTTGCTCAGTTTCTTGAGCTGCTGAGATCAAATGTTTTGGCTGTAGTCTATGTAACATTTGTGATGTCATATAATGTTATATATTTTTCTGTATGTACTTTAATGTGTAAATTAAAAATGAGTCATTTAATCAAAATGGCCTTAGCCTTTAGGAAATGCATCTTCCCATTTAAGTCTTATCAACTGAGATGCTGCCAAAACTGCTTATATTGATATAAATGAAGAGTTCTAGAAAAGAGTTAATTGTATGTCCCACAGCTACAAGGACTACTACTCATAAAAGAAGGGCCTGGAAAAGAAAATTAGCTTCATGCAAGGAAGTAAGACAAGATGATTATGTCTTAGCATTGCCTGCATATTTTGCCAGCAGGCTGCCCCCATCAAGTGGCCTGAAGTATGTAAAGGCTCCAAGGAAAGTAAATCTTATCCTTCCCACAGAAACTAACCCTGATCCCACTGTAGGATCCCTGATCACAATAAGTTGGCCTTTAAATGGATCACCAAATAAAGGTATGTGATGTAGCTTTATAGAACATTGACTTTACCCTCCAGATTAAATAGCAGCTCAAGTATCTAGAGAAGGAATAATATATAAGTACTTAGCTACTCATGATTCTAATTCCTAAAGCAATTCTCAAAACCACACTGTAGGGGCAGAAACTACTGACCTACACTGCTGATAAGGAAACTGATGTTCCCAGAAGTGATGTGAGTCCAGTTCAGTTGCTCAGTCGTGTCCAACTCTTTGTGACCCCATGGACTGCAACACAACAGGCCTTCCTGTCCATCACTAACTCCCGGAGTTTACCCAAACTCCTGCCCATTAAGTCGGTGATGCCATCCAACCAGCTCATCATCTGTCGTCCTTCTCCTCCTGCCTTCAGTCTTTCCCAGCATCAGGGTCTTTTCAAATGAGTCAGCTATTTGCATCAGGTGGGCCAAAGTACTGTAGTCTCAGGTTCAACATCAGTCCTTACAATGAATATTCAGGACTGATTTCCTTTAGTATGGACTGGTTGGAGCTTGCAGTCCAAGGGACTCTCAAGAGCCTCCAATTAAAATAAATAAATTTATATTATAAAAAACAAACAAACAAAAAAAAGAGTCTTCTCCAACACCACAGTTCAAAAGCATCAATTCTTCAGTGCTCCACTTTCTTTATAGTCCTACTCTCACATCCATACATGACTACTGGAAAAACCATAGCCTTGACTAGACAGATATTTGCTGGCAAAGTAATGTCTCTGCTTTTTAATATGCTGTCTAGATTGGTCATAACTTTCATTCTGAGGAGTAAGTGTCTTTTAATTTCATGGCTGCAATCACCATCTGCAGTGATTTTAGAGCCCCTCAAAATAACGTCTGCCACTGTTTCTCCATCGATTTGCCATGGAGTGACAGGACTGAATGCCATGATCTTCATTTTCTGAATGTTGATCTTTAAGCCAACTTTTTCACTCTCCTCTTTCACCTTCATCAAGAGGCTCTTTAGTTCTTCTTCACTTTCTGCCACATATTTCATAGATGATATGAAAATAATATCCTGCTCAGACTACACTTCTATCCTGGGAGTGCTACTCATTTAAGATTTTAGGATGTAGATGCAGACATCTAACAACTGGAGGTCGCCATTAACCCCAACATAGAGCTGCTGGAACTTACACAGGACTGGGAAACAGAACGTTGGAAGGCACAGACAAAATCTTGTGCATAGCAGGACTCAGGAAAAAGGAGCAGGGACCACACAAGAGACTGATCCAGACTTGCCTGTGAGTGTCCAGGAGTCTCTGGCGGAGGCATGGGTGTGCAGTAGACTGCTGCAGGGTGGGGGCACTGAGTGCAGCACTGCATGCATGGGACCTCCTGAAGGAGGTCACCATTATCTTCATTACCTGCACCATAGGTAATGTTCCCTCCAGCAGGGAGGGAACACAGGCCCACCCAACAAACAGAAAATTGGATTAAAGATTTACTGACCATGGCCCCACCCATCAGAACAAGACCCTTTCCCCCTCAGTCAGTCTATTCTATCAGGAAGCTTCCATAAGCCTCTTATCCTATTCCATCAGAGGGAAGATAGAATGAAAACCAACCTCACAGAAAACTAACCAATCTAATCACATGGACCACAGCCTTGTCTAACTCAGTGAAACTATGAGTCATGCCATATAGGGCCACCCAAGACAGACAGGTCATGGTGGAGAGTTCTGACAAAAAGTGGTCCACTGGAAAAGGAAATGGCAAACCACTTCAGTATTCTTGCCTTGAGAACCCCATGAACAGTATGAAAAGGCAAAAAGACAGGACAATGAAAGATGAACTCCCCAGGTTGGTAGATGCCCAATTAGGCTACTGGAGATTAGTGGAGAAATAACTCCAGAAAGGATGGAGAGATGGAGCCAAAACAAAAACACCCAGTTGTGAATGTGATTGGTGATGGAAGTAAAGTGAGATGCTGTCAAGAGCAATATTGCTTAGGAACATGGAATGTTATGTCCATGAATCAAGGTGAATTGAAAGTGGTCAAACAGGAGATGGCAAGAGTGAACATCAACATTTTAGGAATCAGCAAGCTAAAATGAACTAGAATGGGTAAATTTAACTCAGATGACCACTATATCTGCTACTGTGGGCAAGAATCCCTTAGAAGAACTGGAGTAGCCATCATATTAAGCAAAAGAGTTCAGAATGCAGTATTTGGATGCAATCTCAAAAATGACAGAATGATCTCTGTTCATTTCCAAGGCAAACCATTCAATATCAGAGTAGTCCAGGTTTATGCTCTGACCAGTAATGCTGAAGAAGCTGAAGTTGAACGGTTCTATGAAGACCTGCAAGACCTTATAGAACAGCCAAAAAAGATGTCTTTATCATTTCGGGGGTTCAGTTCAGTTCAGTTCAGTCGCTCAGTCGTGTCCGGCTCTTTGCAATCCCATGAATTGCTGCACGCCAGCCCTCCCTGTCCATCACCAACTCCTGGAGTTCACTCAGACTCACATCCATTGAGTCAGTGATGCCATCCAGCCATCTCATCCTCTGTTGTCCCCTTTTCCTCCTGCCTCCAATCCCTCCCAGCATCAGAGTCTTTTCCAATGAGTCGACTGGAATGCAAAAGTAGGAAGTCAAGAAATACCTGGAGTAATGGGCAAATTTGGCCTTGGGGTACAGAATGAAGCAGGGCAAAAGCTAACAGTTTTTTCAAGAGAATGCGCTGGTCATAGCAAACTCCTCTTCCAACAACACAAGAGAAGACTTTACACATGGACATCACCAGATTGTCAATACCAAAATAAGGTTGATTATATTCTTCATAGCCAAAGATGGAAAAGCTCTATACAGCCAGTGAAAACAAGACCGGGAGATGACTGTGGCTCAGATCATGAACTCCTTCTTGCCAAATTCAGACTTAAATTGAAGAAGGTAGGGAAAACCACTAGACCATTCAGGTATAACCTAAATCAAATCCCTTACAACTATACAGTAGAAGTGACAAATAGATTTAAGGGATTAGATCTGATAGAGTGCCTGAAGAACTATGGACAGAGGTTCATGACATTGTACAGGAGGCAGTTTTGAAGACCACCCCCAAGAAAAAGAAATCAAACAAGCAAAATGGCTATCTGAGGAGGCCTTACAAATAGCTGAGAAAAGAAGAAAAATGAAAAACAAAGGAGAAAAGGAAAGATATAAGCATCTGAATGCAGAGTTCCAAAGAATAGCAAGGAGAGATAAGAAACCCTTCCTCAGCGATCAATGCAAAGAAATAGAGGAAAACAATAGAATGGGAAAGACCAGAAATCTCTTCAAGAAAATTAGAGATACCAAGAGAACATTTCATGCAATGATGAGCACAATAAAGGACAGAAATGGTATGGACCTAACAGAAGCAGAAAATATTAAGCAGAGGTGGTAAGAATAAACAGAAGAACTCTACAGAAAAGATATTCATGACTGAGATAACCATGATGGTGTGATCACTCACCTAAAGCCAGACATCCTGGAATGTAAAGTGGACCTTAGGAAGCATCACTACGAACAAAGCTAGTGAAGGTGATGGAATTCCAGTGGAGCTATTTCAAATCCTGAAAGATGATGCTGTGAAAGTGCTTCACTCAATACACCAACAAATTTGGAAAATTCAGCAGTGGCCACAGGACTGGAAAAGGTCAGTTTTCATTCCAATCCCAAAGAAAGGCAATGCCAAAGAATGCTCAAACTACCGCACAATTGCACTCATCTCACATGGTAATAAAGTAATGCTCAAAATTCTCCAAGCCAGGCTTCAACAATACGTGAACTGCGAACTTCCAAGTGTTCAAGTTGGTTTTAGAAAAGGCAGAGGAGCCAGAGATCAAATTGCGAACATCTACTGGATCATGGAAAAAGCAAGTGAGTTCCAGAAAAACATCTATTTCTGCTTTATTGACTATGCCAAAGCCTTTGACTGTGTGGATCACAATAAAGTGTGGAAAATTCTGAAAGAGATGGGAATACCAGACCACCTGACTTGCCTCTCGAGAAATCTATATGCAGGTCAAGAAGCAACAGTTAGAACTGGACATGGAACAACAGACTGGTTCCAAATAGGAAAAGGAGTACATCAAGGCTGTATGTTGTTCACCCTGCTATTTAATGCATATGCAGAGTACATCATCAGAAACACTGGGCTGGATGAAGCTCAAGCTGGAATCAAGATTGCTGGGAGAAATATCAATACCCTCAGATATGTAGATGACACCTCCTGTATGGCAGAAAGTGAAGAACTAAAGACCCTCTTGATGAAAATTAAAGGAGAGTGAAAAAGCTGGCTTAAAACTCAACATTAAAAAAACTAAGATCTTGGCACCTGGTCCCATTCAGTTTAGTTCAGTTTAGTCACTCATTTGTGTCCGACTCTTTGCAACCCCATCAATCGCAGCATGCCAGGCCTCCCTGTCTATCACCAACTCCCAGAGTTTACCCAAACTCATGCCCATTGCGTCAGTGATGCCATTCAGCCATCTCATTTTCTGTCGTCCCCTTCTCCTCCTGCCCTCAATTTTTCCCTGCAACAGGGTCTTTTCAAATGAGTCAACTCTTTGCATGAGGTGGCCAAAGTATTGGAGTTTCAGCCTCTGTCCTTCCAATGATCACCCAGGACTGATCTCCTTGCAGTCCAAGGGAATCTCAAGAGTCTTCTCCAACACCACTGTTCAGTGCTCAGCTTTCTTCACAGTCCAACTCTCACATCCATACATGACCACTGGAAAAACCATAGCCTTGACTAGATGGATTGTTGTTGGCAAAGTAATGTCTCTGCTTTTCAATATGCTTTCTAGGTTGGTCATAACTTTTCTTCCAAGGAGTAAACGTCTTTTAATTTCATGGCTGCAGTCACCATCTGCAGTGATTTTGGAGCCCCAAAAGATAAAGTCTGACTCTGTTTCCACTGTTTCCCCATCTATTTCCCATGAACTGATGGGACCGGATGCCATGATCTTCGTTTTCTGAATGTTGAGCTTTAAGCCAACTTTTTCACTCTCCTCTTTCACTTTCAGCAAGAGGCTTTTTAGTTCCTCTTCACTTTCTGCCATAAGGGTGGTGTCATCTGCATATCTGAGGTTATTAATACTTCTCCGAGCAATCTTGATTCCAGCTTGTGTTTCATCCAGCCCAGCATTTTGCATGATGTACTCTGCATATAAGTTAAATAAGCAGGGTGACAATATACAGCCTTGATGTACTCCTTTTCCTATTTGGAACCAGTCTGTTGTTCCATGTCCAGTTCTAACTGTTGCTTTCTGACCTGCATATAGGTTTCTCAAGAGGCAGGTCAGGTGGTCTGGTATTCCCATCTCTTTCAGTATTTTCCATGATTTATTGTGATCCACACAGTCAAAAGGTTTGGCATAGTCAATAAAGCAGAAATGGATGTTTTTCTGGAACTTGCTTGCTTTTTCCATGATCCAGCAGATGTTGGCAATTTGATCTCCGGTTCCTCTGCGTTTTCTAAATCCAGCTTGAACATGTGGAAGTTCACAGTTTATGTATTGCTGAAGCCTGGCTTGGAGAATTTTGAGCATTACTTTACTAGCATGTGAGATGCGTGCAATTGTGTGGTAGTTTGAGCATTCTTTGGCATTGCCTTTCTATGGGATTGGAATGAAAACTGACTTTTTCCAGTCCTGTGGCCACTGCTGAGTTTTCCAAATTTGCTGGCATATTGAGCGCAGCACTTTCACAGCATCATCTTTCAGGATTTGAAATAGCTCATCTGGAATTCCATTACCTCCATTAGCTTTGTTGGTAGTGGTGCTTTCTAAGGCCCACTTGACTTCACATTCCAGGATGTCTGGCTCTAGGTGAGTGATCACATGATTGTGATTATTTGGGTCTCGAAGCTCTTTTTTGTACAGTTCTTCTGTGTATTCTTGCCATCTCTTCTTAATATTTTCTGCTTCTGTTAGGTCCCTACCATTTCTGTCCTTTATTAAGCCCATCTTTGCATGAAATGTTCCCTTGGTATCTCTAATTTTCTTGAAGTGATCTCTAGTCTTTCCCATTCTATTGTTTTCCTCTATTTCTTTGCATTGATCGCTGAGGAATGGTTTCTTATCTCTCCTTGCTATTCTTTGGAACTCTGCATTCAGATGCTTATATCTTTCCTTTTCTCCTTTGCTTTTCGCTTCAACAATACTTCATTTAAAAAAGAGTTAAGAAAGAAAGACCAAGAGGAAGTAACCAGTAAAACTGATAAAATAAAATGACTTGAGTTTGTACTATTTTATGCAAATAAGTTGGAAAACCTGGGTGAAACTGATAGCAATACAGTACAGTACAATACAATAAAATACTTTTGATCAAAGTTGTGCTGAAGAAATAAAGCAAAGAACTACTCTCTGGAAAAAGTAATTAATAAGTTCAGATGATTTCATAGGAGAGTCAAAAGACAAAAGAGAAATTTGCGGAAATAGAAAAATATCCAGTTTTCCCTACATAGAAAATGTTACATTTGTGGCTGAATCTGAGAAAGACTGTGTAGAAAAGGAAAAGGAAACTATAGATGAACTTCCTTATAAATATTGATACAAAAATATTAATTAAAATATCAGCAAATAGAATCCAACTGCATTATGAAAGCAATCCACCATGAACAAATGGGATTATCCAGTGAATGGAAATGTGGTTCAGTTATGTGAAATCTTTCATTTAAATCACCAAATTAACAGATCAAAGGAAAAAAATAACATTTTTTCCAGTAAAAAGGCTCTTGCCACCAATTGTCCATAAAGCGCTCAAATAAGAACTGATTGTAATTGATATGTGTACTTCATTCCTAAAGCCAGCATCTTACTTAAGGGGTAAATAGTAAACAACTACCATCAAGATCAGAAATAAGGCAAGAGTGTTCATTGCCTTAGATTGTGTCTGCTCAGAACCAGATCCTGAGTCGAGAATTTGAAAGGTCAAATATTACAACAGTAGTCCATTTTCTGCAGAGTGCCTCTGAAGATCATCTCAGTTCAGTTCAGTTCAGTCACTCAGTAGTGTCCGACTCTTTGTGACCCTATGAACTGCAGCACGCCAGGTCTCCCTGTCCATCACCAATTCCTGAAGTCCACCCAAACCCATGTCCATTGAGTCGGTGATGCCATCCAACCATCTCATCCTCTGTCGTCCCCTTCTCTTCCTGCCTTCAATCTTTCCCAGCATCAGTGTCTTTTCAGATGAGTCAGCTTTTTGCATCCGGTGGCTGAAGTATTGGAGTTTCAGCTTTAATATCAGTCCTTCCAATGAATATTCAGGACTGATCTCCTTTAGGATGGACTGGTTGGATCTCCTGGCAGTCCAAAGGACTCTCAAGAGTCTTCTCCAACACCACAGTTCAAAAGCATCAATTCTTCGGCACCCAGCATTCTTTATAGTCCAACTCTCACATCCATACATGACCACTGGAAAAACCATAGCCTTGACTAGACATGGGAGGGCTTTCTAAAAATGGCTGAATCTAGAGGCCTAAGACTTCACTTTAGGCCTTTCTCTTACCTTATTTAGATCCTGCTCTTCTCCTCTTCACTGGTCTGGTTCTTTCTATTTTTGTGTTTAATATGTATTTATTTGGTTGCGTCTGGTCTTAGTTGCAGCATGTGGGATCTTTTGTTGCAGTAGACTGACTCTCTAGTTATGGCAGGCAGGCAGGCTCAGTATTTGCTCCAAGGCATGTGGGATCTTAGTTCTCTGGCCAGGAATAAAACCTGTGACCCCTGCATCTCAAGGCAGATTCTTAATCACAGAACCACGAGGGAAATCCCTGGCCTGGTTCTTTCTTCTGCAGAAGGCTCTGTTCATCTGGCTGGGAAGATGGCACAGTTCAGTTCAGTTCAGTCGCTCAGTCATGTCCGACTCTTTGCAGATGGGGAAACAGTGCAAACAGTGGCAGACTTTATTTTGGGGGGCTCCTAAATCACTGCAGATGGTGACTGTAACCATGAAATTAAAAGACGCTTACTCCTTGAAAGAAAAGTTATGACCAACCTAGATAGCATATTTAAAAGCAGAGACATTACTTTACCAACAAAGGTCCATCTAATCAAGGCTATGGTTTTTCAGTGTTCATGTATGGATGTGAGAGTTGGACAGTGAAGAAGGCTGAGCGCTGAAGAATTGATGCTTTTGAACTGTGGTGTTGGAGAAGACTCTTGAGAGTCCCTTGGACTGGAAAGAGATCCAACCAGTCCATACTGAAGGAGATCAGCCCTGAGATTTCTTTGGAAGGAATGATGCTGAAGCTGAAACTCCAGTACTTTGGCCACCTCATGCGAAGAAGATCATCTAGACAGATAGCATCTCCCAAGAGGAATAGAAAGCAGGTATGCTGAATATGAGAGGTAATTTAGATAGACAGCCTAAAGGCTGTTATTTGCATCATTCCCTTGTCCATTCTTCTGGATGTAAATATGGTCCCAGGCACATAGGTTTGTAAGTGAACTCTGACATAACCATGTCACAAACAACACTACCTTGAGATCTGCCTCTTAGTTTTTAGTGGAACAGCATTATCAGATCATTCACAGAAGGAAGAGTCTCCTTCCTCAAACATTATCATGCAGTTTGGGGATCCAGAGGTGTGGGATGGTCATGATCAATTAACTTTCCCCAATAATGGGAAAGCAGGGAGCGCTTCACTGGTGACTCAGATGGTAAAGAATCTGCCTGCAATGCAAGAGACCCAGGTTTGATCCCCGGGTCAGGAAGATCCCCTGGAGAAGAGAAAGGCAACTCACTCCAGTATCCTTGCCTGGAGAACTCCATGGACAGAGGTATAGTCCATGGGGTCTCAAAGAGTCAGGACCTGACTGACCAAATAACACTTTTACTTTTTCACTTTCAAGAGCAAAAATGGCCATGGTGGTGGCATTAACTCTTTCCTCTTGTAGTAAACGTGAAATTATAGATATGTGGTTATTACTGTATTAGTTATCTTCCCTGTGTAACAAATTAGGCCAAATTAGCAACTTAGACAACAACACTTATTATCTTACAGTTTCTGATTGTCGGTGGGGTGAGGGCAAGAAGGTGGTCAGGAATCAGGAGATGGCTTAACTAGGTGCATCTAGCTCAGATTGTCTCACAGGTTGTGATGAAGGTGTTGGCCAGAACAGTAGTCATCTGAAAATTCATTTGGAGGAGGATTTGCTTCCAAGCTCACTCACATGGCTGGTGACAAGCCTCAGAAGATCCACTTCCAGGCTCACTCAGAGATACAATTTCCTTGCCATGTGGATCTCTCCACAGGGCCACCAATAACATGACTGGCTTACCTCAAAACCTCAGAAAGAGTGAGAAAGACAGCAAAACAAAATGGGCAAGTTGGAAGGCACAGTCTACTGGTAATTTAACCTTCAAAGTTACATTGCACCATTTTTGAAGCTTTCTACTCATTAGAAGTGAATTATTAGGTTGAACCCAGACTCAGGGCTTCCCTGTTGGCTCAGCGGTAAAGAATACATTGCCTTCTCCATAACACACAGTTAGAAGTATTTAAACAGTGAAGCCCAACATGAGTCCCCAGGCAGAATGCAGGAACTGAACAGAGAAGTGGACTTTGAGATATTAAGTATGCTATTGGTGTGAAGAGTTCTTCAAAAAGCAAAATAAATTATGAGTGCTAGAATTTGAATCATGACTCCGGTTTACTATTTTTGTAACCTTCTATATACCCTAATTTAATGTATAAAATATAGATGTAATAATGGTAGCTAAGTTCAGAGGGTTGTGAAAATTGAAAGAGATTTTTGAAAAATGTTTAGCCGAGTGCTTGGAATATAATAAATCTAACTAATCTTGGGCCTTCTGTTTTCCTTTCAGAATGCACTCTATTCTAACCCTTTAAGTATCCTCTGAGGACTTGAAGAAACAAAGACTCTTTAACCATTAGGCATCTGTCTCTCCCTGAAATCTGGAACACTCTAGGGACCAGAGCACAGACAAAAGTCTGTCTCTGGAGGAGTTACAGTGTTTGGCTGCTGGGCAGAGGCCACGGGAAACTGGGGTGTCCAGGGGAAAAGCAGGATGATAGAGAATCTAAACTGGGAAGAGGGCCCCGTTTAGGCCCCCTCTTGACCATGGGAGTCAAGAGACCCCCGTGGGAGGTCTTTGAAAGAGACAGCACTCCTCACTATGCCTCTGTGTTATTCATATTTGATCTTGTGTTGCTTCTCCTGATGGCTCCTGTATAAATCCCCTTTCTTTTGAATGAAAGAAATATGGACCACTATAGGAAGTCAAATAGAGCAAACTCCAGGGATGTGAGTAACTAACCTGGGAACTGGGTGTTGGGCTTGACAAAGTCTCAAAGCAGGGTCACCCTAGAAAGGAGGATATAAGCCTTCAGTGTGTTAGTCACTCAGTTGTGTTTGACTCTTTGCAAACCCATGGATTGTAGCTCGCCAGGTTCCTCTGTCCATGAGATTCTCTAGGCAATAATATTGGAATGGGTTGCCATTTCCTTCTTTAAGGGATCTTCTTGACACAGGAAGAGAACTCAGATCTCCTGCATTGTAGGCGGATTCTTTACGAGAAGACCATGAGCCCTCATCCCAACTAAAAAGGGCTGGTCAGTGGGTACTGCTCATACCAAGATCACATCTGGAAGTGACAGGACAATTAGGGAAGGAAAAGGAACAGGAATACATGACTATTTTGGTTCAAAGCCGAGAGAGGAAGGGGTAAGTCTAACCTTGAGGTGATGGAGAGAAGGTTTTCAGGGACTGAGGGGTTTGAGAGAGTAGAAACTGAGAAGTAGGGCTGATTTTGGTCACATGCTATGATTTTGGTCACATGCATGTGCTTTTGGTCACATGCTATGATTTTGGCCACATGCATGTGCTTTTGGTCACATGCTATGATTTTGGTCACATGCATGTGCTTTTGGTCATAGAGGAGAGGCATTGTTTATCATAAACACAAAGGTTCCATTCGACCGAATTATGCATTACTACTTTTAGCTTTTGATGTTTTTCAGTCGCTAAGTCCTGTCCAACTCTTTGCAACCCCATGGACTCTAACCTGCCCAGCTCCTCTGTTCATGGGATTTCCCAGGCAAGAATAGTGGAATGGATTGCCATTTCCTTCTCCTGGGGATCTTCGTGGACCAGGGATTGATCAAAGACTCTGCTCCTGCATTGGCAGGTGGATTCCTTACCACTGAGCCACCACAGAAGCATGCTTTTACCTTTAGGACAATTTTGACTTGAATTACTTCCCATCCTTTAAATAGGAATAAAAAAATCTTCATATACCCTATGATTTAGTTAAGTGACTTGTTTTAGTTTTTCTCTAGTAATTGACTTTCCAGATCTTCCGTGAATGTCTCTGCAAGGTTGAAGGCAGAGACAGGTTCTGGGCTGGAAATGTCTTAGGAGAGATCGGCTAGACCTTTCTGAAGAACAGTGTATTTCAATAACCAGAAAGCAATTGTGTCTGTATATTGATCTGGGTAGTGGCCATGAGGATGTGTTTATGTGCTGACTTTATAAAACTTTATCAACTACAAGTCTTCTGTGCATTTTACAGTATGTATATCACATGCTGTGTGCTCAGTAAGTAGCTCAGTAGTGTCTGACCCTTTCAGACCCCATGCACAATAACCCACTAGTCTCCTCTGTCCATGGGAATTTTCTGGGCAAGAATACTGGAGTGAGTTGCCATTTCCTATCCAGGGGATCTTCCCGACCCAGGGATTGAACCCACATCTCTTGCATCTCCTGCATTGGCAGGCAGATTCCTTACCATTGTGCCACCTGGGAAGCCCATGTATATCATACTTCAAAAACTTAACCAAAAATATTAGAGACCAAGCAGTGATGTTAAGTGTTTGGATAGGTCAAGTAGAGTAAAGACTGAAAAGAAAACACTGGATTGGCAACATGTCACTGATGGAGATGATTGTTGAACTTAGCAAGAAAATTTTCAGGAGCAGTAGATTGAAGAGTAAAAAAAAGGCCAGCCAAATCAATTATCCTGTCATTTGAAAGGACTAATAATGTATGTGAACATCTAGCAGTGCTAATCAAGAAGGAAAAGGAATGAGGGGGGAAAATCTTTCAAAAGAATGAAAGGTATGACTATAATTTGCCAGAGTTAGAGAGAGGAAAGATGGGCAAGCGTTAGTTCAGACTGCCCATAGAAGAAAGGAAGATTTATACAGAGCAGAGATGCAGAGAGGAAGACCTTGGATGAGAGGTGGGTTAAGGGAGGAAGAATTCTGGTTCCTCAAACTCTTTCTTTGACTATTTGAGGAAGGATGCTCAACCTTGAGTTTATAGCATCCAGGAAACATACAGAAATCTTAAGGATATCCTGAAAAACTTTTTTTTTTAAACTCTGCATTATTTTTCTACTTCAGAAAGCTTTCCCTTCTCCTCTCATGATCTATCACTGAAGATGTTTCAGTGGCTAGACACAGCAAGGTTCTCTGATCATGAAACATACCATTACATCACTCATTCTGTTTCATTATAAGGCATTTCTTATGTTCAGGGTTTTAGTTTGTCTGTTTAAACAAACACTACAGTTTGCAATCATATATATCCCAGAAATATGGCTTTTTAGAAAACTTCAGAGGACTCTCATCAAGGCTGCTGTTGGCACCTCAGTGTGGAATCAGTTAGTGGTAGACACTCTAGGGGATAAATGGAAGGGTAACATATATTTACATGTTACCTGGTTAGACTTGAGAACCAGGTAAACGTTTGTCTAATGAATTATAATTTTACTTGCTCCGTCATGTCTGACCCTTTATGACCCCATGGACTGTAGCCTGCCAAGTTCCTCTGTCTATGAGATTTACCCCTTCTCTAGGAGATCTTCCTGACCCAGGGATCAAACCTGGGTCTCCTGCTTTGCAGGTGGATTCTTTACTGTCTAAGCCATGAGGGAAGCCCAATGTTCGTTTAGTGCTTGGCTAAAAAAGAAAATGGTACAGTAGCTGATCAGATTCTGAAACCAGTACTCCATCAATCTTATCTACTTAAATCTTTAGGGAAAAGCCAGTCTGATGAGAAATCCAAGAAGGGTCAAGAATTCAAAATCATTGCAGATAGTGACTGCAGCTATGAAATTAAGACACTACGTGCTCCTTGGAAGAAAAGCTATGACAAACCTAGACAGAATATTAAAAAGCAGAGACATTACTTTGCCAACAAAGGTCCATATAGTCAAAGGTATGGTTTTTCCAATAGTCACGTATGGATGTGAGAGCTGGACCATAAAGTAGGTTGAGTGCTGAAGAACTGATGCTTTTGAACTGTGGTTCTGGAGAAGACTCTTGAGAGTCTCTTGGACTTTAAGCAGGTCAAACCGGTCAACCCTAAAGGAAATCAACCCTGAATATTCATTGGAAGGACTGATGCTGAAGTTGAAGCTCCAATACTTTGGCTACCTGATGTGAAGAGCTGACTCATTAGAAAAGACCCCGATGCTGGGAAAGATATAAAGCAGGAGGAGAAGGAGATGACAGAGGACAAGATGGTTGGATGGAATCACTGACTCAATGGACATGAGTTTGAGCAAGCTCCAGGAGTTGGTGATGGACAGGGAGGCCTGGTGTGCTGCAGTCCATGGGGTTGCAAACAGTGGGACATGACTGAGCGACTGAACAACAACAAGTGAAGGCAGTGTCCAGGGATATGGAAAGTTCTTAGCCTATATGCCCCTGACTGAGGGGAGGGATAGGAGGTGAATGATAACAATAGGCTAGTGTTCAGGGTTAGTAAATAACCACACTTCATATGAGATTGCCTGGAAAGAGTCCTCAGGCTATAAATGACTATCGTAAAGTAAACACACTCACACAATTGGTGCGGTAAACCACTAGCTTAATGTCTTGAGAAATGCAATATTAGGGCACTGAGAGGTTGAGGAAGGAAAAGCTACAAAATGTTACCTGTTCAATCTTAAGAAGTTTCACACAACAATTATTAAATATTATGAACTGAACATACAAAAGTAAAACAAAAAACCTTTCTTTTGTTTCTGTTTCATCCATCCATTCATTCAACTGTTTGCTATAATGAGTACATATATCTACTTTTAATGGATGTGTACACAACAGCTGTGGGTCACACTCTTGGCATAAGGGATAAGGTCATGAGCAAGACACACATAACTGAATATAAGAAAATCACAGGTAGAGTACTTAAAAGGTCAATTTAGGTCCCTCTGAGGTCAGCATGGATGAGTCCCTCTATGTAATTTAGGTTTGGCATGGGATGGGTCAGGAAGTAGAGAAGACTTCCCAAAGGATGTAACTCAAGATCTTTGAATAATGATAGACATTAGTAAAGCAACGAATACTGAGAATGATGGAAGGTGGAGCAGGAAAACTTTGTCACATGTCAGTTCCTTAAATCTGTGGCCCACTGAGTTGAGAATAATATCAGGCTCTTTTAACACCAGAGCTGGGAACACGTCATACAGGATTGTATCCTTTTCTTACCTAATTTTATACATTAACAGGAAAGCAGTCTCATCTGTGATGCTGGGGTCACCCTACAACCATACAGCAGAAGCCCCTGCCACCTTCATCCTGGTGGGTATCCCAGGTTTGCAGTCCTTTCATCTTTGGCTGGCTCTCTCACTGAGCACCATGTATACCACAGCCCTGTTAGGAAACACCCTCATAGTGGCCGTCATCTGGGTGGATTCCACTCTACAGGAGCCCATGTACTGCTTCCTGTGTGTTCTGGCTGCCGTGGACATGGTTATGGCCTCCTCGGTGGTGCCCAAGATGGTGAGCATCTTCTCCTCAGGAGACAACGCCATCAGCTTTAATGCTTGTTTCACTCAGATGTATTTTGTCCATGCAGCCGCAGCTGTGGAGACGGGGCTACTGCTGGCCATGGCTTTTGACCGCTATGTGGCCATCTGTAAGCCCCTACACTATAAGAGAATTCTCACACCTCGAGTGATGCTGGGAATGAGTGTGACTATCATCATCAGAGCTATTATGTCGATGACTCCACTGAGCTGGATGGTGAGTCATCTGCCCTTCTGTGGCTCCAACGTGGTTCTCCATTCCTACTGTGAGCATATGGCTGTGGCCAAGTTGGCTTGTGCTGACCCCAGGCCCAGTAGTCTTTATAGCCTGATTGTTTCCTCCATTATTGTGGGTTCTGATGTGGCCTTTATTGCTGCCTCCTATATCCTGATTCTCCAGACAGTATTCAGTTTGTCCTCGAAGAATGCTCAGTTAAAAGCATTAAGTACATGTGGCTCCCATGTGGGGATTATGGCTCTGTACTACCTGCCTGGGATGGCATCCATCTATGTGGCCTGGCTGGGGGAGGACACAGTGCCTTTGTGCACCCAAGTGCTATTAGCTGACTTCTATCTGATCATCCCACCATCTTTGAACCCCATCATCTATGGCCTAAGGATGAAGCAAATACGGACGCAAACCTGGGGTCTGCTGATTCACTGCCTCTTTAACCACTCCAACTTGGGTTCAGGAACTCAGGCCCTTGAGCAAACCAGACAACTTCAAAGATGCCCTAGCTAACCTGGACAGTTTGGTTCACCTGACACCATACAAGGTCTAAGTAAAGAAGCTGTGAAGTTTAACTTTACCTAACTATTCAATTTTAGCAAGGATGTCAATGAAATGATTTATTTTCTGATGAATATAATGGTTTGAATAAACTAGTATTTGAATCAGAGATAAGTCTGAGCAGAGAATATAGATTTGGATTTTTCCTTCCTTAGATTCTGACCTACATTTCCAATGTAATATCCTACCAGACCCTCTGCAGAAGAAACCAACTGTTGGGTGCAATGTCTGATTGATTTTCTCACAACTGTTCTCCTTATATGATTATATGCAAGCAACTGTTAATATATAGTACACTGACCTCTGGGCTATTGATTAATCCACTCAACTTGGATCATGTGCTCATACCTGGAATGGAGTCTGTCTCCAGTTAAAATGGATTCCAGCTTATCTGAGAAGATATAAACTTGGAATCACTGATGGTGGACATTTTCTAACACATGTACTTGGAAAGTGAAATCTGTTCAAAAATTGGTTCTTTGGTTCTAATTCATTTTGAACACACAAGTAAATCCCTGTTATTATGTACTATAAGATGTACCTCTATTCCCTATGTACCTAGTATTGTACAGGAAGTTGCAATGGTGTCCTAATCACCAGCTTTTTGTTTGTAAACAATGGAAGCTAAGGCAATGTGAGTTTGCTTTTATTTTCTCCTTTCAGAAAGTTTTAATTTCTATAGTCAGTATATGTTAAAGAGAAAGGGATTTCATATGTAAGAGATACATATATTTGACTCTGGTGTATTGGAAAGTCTTAATAAAATATAGTTTCCAAATAAGAGTTGATGGCAAGTTACTGTATCTGTGTCTTAAAATTTCCTTTGTACTGATGGGGAAACAATGATAATTATAAAATGCATTGAAGATTAAATTTCAAAATGAGCACATAGAACAATGCCTTGTATACATGCTGTGCATACTTTAAAATATACCCAATAATATGTAATTTCATAATTTTAAGGGGTAGTCATAGGTACTGTTGATATTGTAAACCTGAGTAGATAAGCATGTACAAAGTAACTGTTCCAAAGAGATCTGATGTTCAACCACCTAGCAGCCATCAGTTCAGTTCAGTTCAGTTCAGTCGCTCAGTCGTGTCTGACTCTTTGTGACCCCATGAATCGCAGCACGCCAGGCCTCCCTGTCCATCACCAAATCCCGGAGTTCACTCAGACTCATGTCCATTGAGTCAGTGATGCCATCCAGCCATCTCATCCTCAGTCGTCCCCTTCATCTCCTGCCCCCAATCCCTCCCAGCATCAGAGTCTTTTCCAATGAGTCAACTCTTCGCATGAGGTGGCCAAAGTACGGAGTTTCAGCTTTAGCATCATTCCTTCCAAAGAAATCCCAGGGTTGATCTCCTTCAGAATGGACTGGTTGGATCTCCTTGCAGTCCAAGGGACTCTCAAGAGTCTTCTCCAACACCACAGTTCAAAAGCATTAATTCATCGGTGCTCAGCCTTCTTCACAGTCCAACTCTCACATCCATACATGACTACTGGAAAAACCATAGCCTTGCTAGATGGACCTTAGCCGGCAAAGTAATGTCTCTGCTTTTGAATATACTATCTAGGTTAATCATAACTTTTCTTCCAAAGAGTAAGCGTCTTTTAATTTCAACCTAGCAGCCATAGATTTTCCTAATATTGCTATTATTTACTTGCTTAGAATGAATTCTATTTCTGAAAATCAAACAAGTAGGAATCAATCTCTAAAAATCAGATAAACTTATTTTGGGCCTTGTTTTCTTTTCAGAATATGCATTATATTCTTCTATTAGTTATCCTCTGAGGACATGAAACAAACGCTCTTCCACTAAGCACCTGTCTCTCCCTGCAATCTAGAAAGCTCCCTTGGGCCAGAGAACAGGGAAATATCATTCACTGGAGGAGTTATAGTGTTTGTCTGCTGGGCAGAGGTCAAGGGAAGCTGAGGTGTCCGGGGGAAAAGCAGGGTGACAGAGAATCTGAAGGGAAAGAGGGCTCCCAACGGGAGGGCTCTGAAAGTGGCAACACTCCTCGTCGTGCCTCCATGTTGTTCATGTTTGATCTTGTGTTGCTCTTCCTGAAGGGTCCTGTATAAATCCCCCTTCTTTTGGGTGAAAGAACCAGAGGAAGTCAAATAGAGAAAACTCCGGGATGTGAGTAACTAACCTGGGGACTGGGTGTTTGGCTTGATGAAGTCTCAAAGCCACGGTCACCCTAGAAAGGAGGATATAAGCAACTCCACTACAAAGGGCTGGCCAGGTCTCGTGGGTACTGCTGATACCAAGATCACATTCTGGAAATCATGGGACAACTGGGGAGATAAAAGGAACAGGATATACATGATTATTTTGGTTCAAAGCTGAGAGAGGAAGGGGTGAGTCTAACCTGGATTGAAGGCGAGAGGGTTTTCAGGGACTAACAGGGGTTGAGAGAATAGAAACTGAGCAGTAAGTCTGATTGGGAGCATGTGCTTTTGGTCATAGAGGGGAGGCATTGATTTATCATGAACACAAAGGCTCCATTTGACTGAATTATGGATCACCATTTTACCTTAAGACAATTTTCATTTGAATTATTTCCCATCCTTTAAATAGAGATAAAATTTCCTGACATATCCTATGATTTTGTTATTGAATGAAGTGTCTTGTCTAAGCTTTTCTTTAGTATTGGCTCTCCAGCTATTCAAGCGAATGTCTCTGCAGGGTTGAAGGCAGAGGCAGATTGTGGTCTGGAAATGTTTTAGGAGAGCTTGGCCAGAGCTTTCTGAAGAACAGTGCACTTCAAGAACCAGGAAGCAATTGTATTTCTTGATCTTGGTAGGTAGTGGCCATGAGGGTGTGTTCATGTCTCACAGATAAAACTTAGACTGTCCATTTTACCATATGGATGCTATATTTCAATCAAAAGTTAACCAAAAAATAAGAAGCAGGCAACAGTGTTAATGTTCTGGATAGGTCAAGTAAAATAAAGTCTGAAAACACTGTACTGGCAACATGTCAGTGATGGAGGTAATTGTTGGTCTTAGCAAATTTTTTCAGTAACGGCAGACTGAAGAGTAAGGTAGTAATAAACAGACCCACCAAACCAAATGTTCTGCCAGTGGGCCAGACCATTAATACATGTAAATCTCTAGCACTGCTAAGCAAGAAGAAAAAGGAATGAGGGAACTAAAACCTCATAGAAATGAAAAGTATGACCTGTGACAACTTGCCAAGGCTCGAGAGGAGGGATGGGCAGGCACTAGATGAGACTTCTCTCAGAAGAAAGGTAGATTTATACAGGGGGATCCAGAGAGGAAGATCGCGGATCAGAGGTAAATAGCAGGAGGAGCCATTCTGATTCCTCAGATTCTCTTCAACTCTTTAAGGAAAGATGCTCAGTCTTGGCTTTATGGCATCCAGGAAACACATAGCAGTCTTAATGATATCCTGAATAATTTTCTTTTCATGCTACACTATTATTCTACTTTAAAAAGCTTTCCTTTATCTTCTCATGATCTTCTCACTGAAGATGTCTCCCCCAGTGGTTATATGCAGTTAGGTTCTCTGACTATAAAACAGAGCTCATTAGTTTATTCAGTCTGTTCCATTATAAGGCATTTCTTATGTTTAGGGTGTTGTTTTTTTGTTTCAATAAAGACCATAATTTTCAATTATATCCCATAGTTTGGCATCTTAGAAAACTTCTGAGGACTCTCATCAAGGTTTCTGTTGGTAACTGGGTGTGGAGTCAATCAGTGGTAGGCTCTCCAGGAGGTAACTGGAAGGGACAAAGGTGTGTTGGCTGATTAGCACTGAGAACCAGGTAACTGTTGGTTTAATGCTCTGACTACTGCCATTGATGGGATTCTGAAGTCAATTCTCCCTCAATCTTACCTACTCAACTTTTTAGGGAGGAGCCAGAAGTGATGAGAAATCCAAGAACGATCAAGTGAAGACAATGTCCAAGGATCTGGAAAGTTCTTAGCCTTTTAGCCCCTGACTGAAGGAAGGGACAGGAGGAGGTGATAACTAACAACTGGCTAGTCTAGAGGCTTGGCAAATAAGCACTCTTATTTAAGGTTGCCTTCACACCTGGGAAAGAGTTCTTGGGCTTTATTTGAGTACCGTAACGTCAACATAGTCACACAATCAGTGTTGCGACCCACTAGCCTGGGGCCCTGAGAGATGTAGTATTAGGGTAGTGGGAGTTTCAGGAAGGAGAAGATGAAAAACCTTACATGTTAAATCTACGAAGTTCATTGTTTCACTCAACAATGATTATATATTAGGAACCGAACATTCAGAACTAAAAGAAACATTCTTTCCTCTGATTTTTCATTCATTCAACTTTTTGCTATTATGAGCACACATATCCTCTATTAATGGACTTGTGCACACACATCTGGGTCACACACTTGGTATAATTTATAAGTCCATGAACAAGACACACATGATTGAATACAATAAAGTCATAGGTTTGGTACTGGAATGATCAGTTTAGGTCCCTCAGAGGTAAGTATAGATGAGAGCCCATAAAAGCTTTGAAGCTACCTAATTTAGTTTTGTCATGAGATGGGGCAGGAAGTAAAGAGGACTACCCAAAGGAGGTAACTCATGGTCTTTGAACAATGATAGAAATTCATAAGGTAAAGAATACTGAGAATGATGGAAGGTGGAGCAGGAAAACTTTGTCACATGTCAGTTCCTTAAATCTGCGGCCCACTGAGTTGAGAATAATATCAGGCTCTTTTAACACCAGAGCTGGGAACACATCTTACAGGACTGTATCCTTTTCTTACCTAATTTTATACACTAACAGGAAAGCAGTCTCATCTGTGATGCTGGGGTCACCCTACAACCATACAGCAGAAGCCCCTGCCACCTTCATCCTGGTGGGTATCCCAGGTTTGCAGTCCTTTCATCTTTGGCTGGCTCTCTCACTGAGCACCATGTATACCACAGCCCTGTTAGGAAACACCCTCATAGTGGCCGTCATCTGGGTGGATTCCACTCTACAGGAGCCCATGTACTGCTTCCTGTGTGTTCTGGCTGCCATGGACATGGTTATGGCCTCCTCGGTGGTGCCCAAGATGGTGAGCATCTTCTCCTCAGGAGACAACGCCATCAGCTTTAATGCTTGTTTCACTCAGATGTATTTTGTCCATGCAGCCGCAGCTGTGGAGACGGGGCTACTGCTGGCCATGGCTTTTGACCGCTATGTGGCCATCTGTAAGCCCCTACACTATAAGAGAATTCTCACACCTCGAGTGATGCTGGGAATGAGTGTGACTATCATCATCAGAGCTATTATGTCGATGACTCCACTGAGCTGGATGGTGAGTCATCTGCCCTTCTGTGGCTCCAACGTGGTTCTCCATTCCTACTGTGAGCACATGGCTGTGGCCAAGTTGGCTTGTGCTGACCCCAGGCCCAGTAGTCTCTATAGCCTGATTGTTTCCTCCATTATTGTGGGTTCTGATGTGGCCTTTATTGCTGCCTCCTATATCCTGATTCTCCAGACAGTATTCAGTTTGTCCTCGAAGAATGCTCAGTTAAAAGCATTAAGTACATGTGGCTCCCATGTATGTGTTATGGCTCTGTACTACCTGCCTGGGATGGCATCCATCTATGTGGCCTGGCTGGGGGAGGACATAGTGCCTTTGTGCACCCAAGTGCTATTAGCCGACTTCTATCTGATCATCCCACCATCTCTGAACCCCATTATCTATGGCCTAAGGATGAAGCAAATACGGACGCAAACCTGGGGTCTGCTGATTCACTGCCTCTTTAACCACTCCAACTTGGGTTCAGGAATTCTGGCCCTTGAGCAAACCAGACAACTTCAAAGATGCCCTAGCTAACCTGGACAGTTTGGTTCGCCTGACGGCATTCAGTTCAGTTCAGTTCAGTCACTCAGTCACGTCTGACTCTTTGGGACCCCGTGAATTGCAGCACGCCATGCCTCCCTGTCCATCACCAACTCCCGGTGTTCACTCAGACTCACGTCGATCGAATCAGTGAGGCCATCCAGCCATCTCATCCTCGGTTGTCCCCTTCTCCTCCTGCCCTCATTCCCTCCCAGCATCAGGGTCTTTTCCAATGAGTCAACTCTTCGCATGAGGTGCCCAAAGTACTGGAGTTTCAGCTTTAGCATCATTCTTCCAAAGAAATCCCAGGGTTGATCTCCTTCAGAATGGACTGGGGGGATCTCCTTGCAGTCCAAGGGACTCTCAAGAGTCTTCTCCAACACCACAGTTCAAAAGCATCAATTCTTCGCTGGTCAGCCTTCTTCACAGTCCAACTCTCACATCCATACATGACCACAAGAAAAACCATAGCCTTGCTAGATGGACCTTGTTGGCAAAGTAATGCCTCTGCTTTTGAATACGCTATCTAGGTTGGTCATAACTTTCCTTCCAAGGAGTAAGCATCTTTTAATTTCATGGCTGCAGTCACCATCTGCAGTGATGTTGGAGCCCCCAAAAATAAAGTCTGACACTGTTTCCACTGTTTCCCCATCTATTTCCCAAGAACTGATGGGACCAGATGCCATGATCTTCGGTTTCTGAATGTTGAGCTTTAAGCCAACTTTTTCACTCTCCTCTTTCACTTTCGACAAGAGGCTTTTTAGTTCTTCTTCACTTTCTGCCATAAGGGTGGTGTCATCTGCATATCTGAGGTGATTGATATTTCTCCCGGCAATCTTGATTCCAGCTTGTGTTTCTTCCAGTCCAGCGTTTCTCATGATGTACTCTGCATAGAAGTTAAATAAGCAGGGTGACAATATACAGCCTTGACGTACTCCTTTTCCTATTTGGAACCAGTCTGTTGTTCCATGTCCAGTTCTAACTGTTGCTTCCTGACCTGTATACAGATTTCTCAAGAGGCAGGTCAGGTGGTCTGGTATTCCCATCTCTTTCAGAATTTTCCACAGTTTATTGTGATCCACACAGTCAAAGGCTTTGGCATAGTCAATAAAGCAGAGATAGATGTTTTTCTGGAACTCTCTTGCTTTTTCCATGATCCATCAAATGTTGGCAATTTGATCTCTGGTTCCTCTGCCTTCTAAAACCAACTTTATTGCCAGTCTATGTCTGACGCAGGATACAGCATGCTTGGGACCTGTGCATGGGGATGACCCAGAGAGATGTTATGGGGAGGGAGGTGGGAAGGAGGTTCATGTTTGGGAACGCATGTAAGAATTAAAGATTTTAAAATTTAAATAAATAAATAAATGAATAAATAAATACCTTGTTAATATGAGAAAAAAAAATAAAACCAACTTGAACATCATGAAGTTCACAGTTCACGTATTGCTGAAGCCTGGCTTGGAGAACTTTGAGCATTACTTTATTACCATGTGAGATGAGTGCAACTGTGTGGTAGTTTGAGCATTCTTTGGCATTGCCTTTCTTAGGGATTGGAATGAAAACTGACCTTTTCCGGTCCTGTGGCCACTGCTGAGTTTTCCAAATTTGCTGGCATATTGAGTGTAGCACTTTCACAGCATCACCTTTCAGGATGTGAAATAGCTCAAGTGGAATTCCATCACCTCCACTAGCTTTGTTTGTAGTGATTCTTTCTAAGACCCACTTGACTTCACATTCCAGGATGTCTGGCTCTAGATGAGTGATCACACCATCATGATTATCCGGGTCATGAAAATCTTTTTTGTACAGTTCTTCCGTGTATTCTTGCCACCTCTTCTTAATGTCTTCTGCCTCTGTTAGGTCCAGACCATTTATGTCCTTTATTGAGCCCATCTTTGCATGAAATATTCCCTTGGTATCTCTAATTTTCTTTCAGAGATCTCTAGTCTTTCCCATTCTGTTCTTTTCCTCTATTTCTTTGCATTGATCACTGAAGAAGGCTTTCTTATCTCTTCTTGCTATTCTCTGGAACTCTGCATTCAGATGCTTATATCTTTCCTTTTCTCCTTTACTTTTCACCTCTCTTCTTTTCACAGCTATTTGTAACTCCATACACAGTCTAAATAGAGAAGTTGCAAAGTTTAACTTTACCTAACTATTCAATTTCTAGCAAGGATGTCCAAGAAAAGATTTATTTTCTGATGAATATAATGGTTTGAATAAACTAGTATTTGAATCAGAGATAAGTCTGGGCAGAGAATATAGATTTGGGATTTTTCTTTCCTTAGATTCTGACCTACATTTCCAATTTCATATCCTACCAGACCCTCTGCAGGAGAAACCAACTGTTGGGTGCAATGTCTTATTTTCTCACAACTGTTTTCCTTATATCATTCTATGGAAGCAATTGTTAATATGCAATACACTGACCTCTGAGCCACTGATGAATCCACTCAACTTGGATCGTGTGCTCATACCTGAAATGGAGTCTGTCTTTAGTCAAAATGGATTCCAGCTCATTTGAGGAGATGTAAAGTTGGAATCACTGATGGTTTCCATTTTCAAACACGTGTACTTGGAAAGCGAAATCTGTTCAAAAATTGGTTCTTTGGTTCCAATTCAGTTCGAACACACAAGTACATCCCTGTTATTATGTACTATAAGATGTACCTCTATTTCCTATGTACCTAGTATTATTCAGGAAGTTGCAATGGTGTCCTAACCACCAGCTTTTTGTTTGTAAACAATGGAAGCTAAGGCAATGTGAGTTTGCTTTTATTTTCTCCTTTCAGAAAGTTTTAATTCCTATAGTCAGTATATATTAAAGTGAAAGGGATTTCCTATGTAATAGATACATATATTTGAGTCTGGTGTATTTGAACATCTTAATGAAATATAATTACCAAATAAGTGTTGATGGCAAGTTACTGTATCTGTGTCTTAATATTTCCTTTGTACTGATGGGGAAACAATGCTAATTATAAAGTGCATTGAAGATTATATTTAAAAAAGAGCAATACCTTATATACTGTGCATACTTTAAAATATACCCAATAATTTGTAATTTCATAATTTTAAGGGGTAGTCAGAGGTATTGTTGATATTGTAAACCTGAGTAGATAAGCATGTACAAAGTAACTGTTCCAAAGAGATCTGATGCTCAACCACCTAGCAGCCATAGATTTTCCTAATATTGCTATTATTTACTTGCTTAGAATGAATTCTATTTCTGAAAATCAAACAAGTAGGAATCAATCTCTAAAAATCAGATAAACTTATTTTGGGCCTTGTTTTCTTTTCAGAATATGCATTATATTCTTCTATTAGTTATCCTCTGAGGACATGAAACAAACGCTCTTCCACTAAGCACCCTGCAATCTGGAAAGCTCCCTTGGGCCAGAGAACAGGGAAAAATCATTCACTGGAGGAGTTATAGTGTTTGTCTGCTGGGCAGAGGTCAAGGGAAGCTGAGGTGTCCGGGGGAAAAGCAGGGTGACAGAGAATCTGAAGGGAAAGAGGGCTCCCAGTGGGAGGGCTCTCAGTGGCAACACTCCTCGTCGTGCCTCCATGTTGTTCATGTTTGATCTTGTGTTGCTCTTCCTGAAGGGTCCTGTATAAATCCCCCTTCTTTTGGGTGAAAGAACCAGAGGAAGTCAAATAGAGAAAACTCCAGGGATGTGAGTAACTAACCTGGGGACTGGGTGTTTGGCTTGATGAAGTCTCAAAGCCACGGTCACCCTAGAAAGGAGGATATAAGCAACTCCACTACAAAGGGCTGGCCAGGTCTCATGGGTACTGCTGATACCAAGATCACATTCTGGAAATCATGGGACAACTGGGGAGATAAAAGGAACAGGATATACATGATTATTTTGGTTCAAAGCTGAGAGAGGAAGGGGTGAGTCTAACCTTGGAATGAAGGCGAGAGGGTTTTCAGGGACTAACAGGGGTTGAGAGAATAGAAACTGAGCAGTAAGTCTGATTGGGAGCATGTGCTTTTGGTCATAGAGGGGAGGCATTGATTTATCATGAACACAAAGGCTCCATTTGACTGAATTATGGATCACCATTTTACCTTAAGACAATTTTCATTTGAATTATTTCCCATCCTTTAAATAGAGATAAAATTTCCTGACATATCCTATGATTTTGTTATTGAATGAAGTGTCTTGTCTAAGCTTTTCTTTAGTATTGGCTCTCCAGCTATTCAAGCGAATGTCTCTGCAGGGTTGAAGGCAGAGGCAGATTGTGGTCTGGAAATGTTTTAGGAGAGCTTGGCCAGAGCTTTCTGAAGAACAGTGCACTTCAAGAACCAGGAAGCAATTGTATTTCTTGATCTTGGTAGGTAGTGGCCATGAGGGTGTGTTCGTGTTCTCACAGATAAAACTTAGACTGTCCATTTTACCATATGGATGCTATATTTCAATCAAAAGTTAACCAAAAAATAAGAAGCAGGCAACAGTGTTAATGTTCTGGATAGGTCAAGTAAAATAAAGTCTGAAAACACTGTACTGGCAACATGTCAGTGATGGAGGTAATTGTTGGTCTTAGCAAATTTTTTCAGTAGCGGCAGACTGAAGAGTAAGGTAGTAATAAACAGACCCACCAAACCAAATGTTCTGCCAGTGGGCCAGACCATTAATACATGTAAATCTCCAGCACTGCTAAGCAAGAAGAAAAAGGAATGAGGGAACTAAAACCTCATAGAAATGAAAAGTATGACCTGTGACAACTTGCCAAGGCTCGAGAGGAGGGATGGGCAGGCACTAGATGAGACTTCTCTCAGAAGAAAGGTAGATTTATACAGGGGGATCCAGAGAGGAAGATCGCGGATCAGAGGTAAATAGCAGGAGGAGCCATTCTGATTCCTCAGATTCTCTTCAACTCTTTAAGGAAAGATGCTCAGTCTTGGCTTTATGGCATCCAGGAAACACATAGCAGTCTTAATGATATCCTGAATAATTTTCTTTTCATGCTACACTATTATTCTACTTTAAAAAGCTTTCCTTTATCTTCTCATGATCTTCTCACTGAAGATGTCTCCCCCAGTGGTTATATGCAGTTAGGTTCTCTGACTATAAAACAGAGCTCATTAGTTTATTCAGTCTGTTCCATTATAAGGCATTTCTTATGTTTAGGGTGTTGTTTTTTTGTTTCAATAAAGACCATAATTTTCAATTATATCCCATAAGTTTGACTTTTTAGAAAACTTCTGAGGACTCTCATCAAGGTTTCTGTTGGTAACTGGGTGTGGAGTCAATCAGTGGTAGGCTCTCCAGGGGGTAACTGGAAGGGACAAAGGTGTGTTGGCTGATTAGCACTGAGAACCAGGTAACTGTTGGTTTAATGCTCTGACTACTGCCATTGATGGGATTCTGAAGTCAGTTCTCCCTCAATCTTACCTACTCAACTTTTTAGGGAGGAGCCAGAAGTGATGAGAAATCCAAGAACGATCAAGTGAAGACAATGTCCAAGGATCTGGAAAGTTCTTACCTTTTAGCCCCTGACTGAAGGAAGGGACAGGAGGAGGTGATAACTAACGACTGGCTAGTCTGGAGGCTTGGCAAATAAGCACTCTTATTTAAGGTTGCCTGGACACCTGGGAAAGAGTTCTTGGGCTTTATGTGAGTACCGTAAAGTCAACATAGTCACACAATCAGTGTTGCGACCCACTAGCCTGAGGCTCTGAGAGATGTAGCATTAGGGTAGTGGGAGTTTCAGGAAGGAGAAGATGAAAAACATTACATGTTAAATCTATGAAGTTCATTGTTTCATTCAACAATGATTATATATTAGGAACCGAACATTCAGAACTAAAAGAAACATTCTTTCCTCTGATTTTTCATTCATTCAACTTTTTGCTATTATGAGCACACATATCCTCTCTTAATGGACTTGTGCACAACACATCTGGGTCACACACTTGGTATAATTTATAAGGCCATGAACAAGACACACATGATTGAATACAATAAAGTCACAGATTTGGTACTGGAATGATCAGTTTAGGTCCCTCAGAGGTAAGCATAGATGAGAGCTCATAAAAGCTTTGAAGCTACCTAATTTAGTTTTGTCATGAGATGGGGCAGGAAGTAAAGAGGACTTCCCAACGGAGGTAACTCAAGATCTTTGAATAGTGATAGAAATTCATAAGGTAAAGAATACTGAGAATGATGGAAGGTGGAGCAGGAAAACTTTGTCACATGTCAGTTCCTTAAATCTGTGGCCCACTGAGTTGAGAATAATATCAGGCTCTTTTAACACCAGAGCTGGGAACACATCTCACAGGATTGTATCCTTTTCTTACCTAATTTTATACACTAACAGGAAAGCAGTCTCATCTGTGATGCTGGGGTCACCCTACACCCATACAACGGAAGCCCCTGCCACCTTCATCCTGGTGGGTATCCCAGGTTTGCAGTCCTCTCATCTTTGGCTGGCTCTCTCACTGAGCACCATGTATACCACAGCCCTGTTAGGAAACACCCTCATAGTGACCGTCATCTGGGTGGATTCCACTCTACAGGAGCCCATGTACTGCTTCCTGTGTGTTCTGGCTGCCATGGACATGGTTATGGCCTCCTCGGTGGTGCCCAAGATGGTGAGCATCTTCTCCTCAGGAGACAACGCCAACAGCTTTAATGCTTGTTTCACTCAGATGTATTTTGTCCATGCAGCCACAGCTGTGGAGACGGGGCTGCTGCTGGCCATGGCTTTTGACCGCTATGTGGCCATCTGTAAGCCCCTACACTATAAGAGAATTCTCACACCTCGAGTGATGCTGGGAATGAGTGTGACCATCACCATCAGAGCGACTGTATTCATGACTCCACTGAGCTGGATGGTGAGTCATCTGCCCTTCTGTGGCTCCAACGTGGTTCTCCATTCCTACTGTGAGCACATAGCTGTGGCCAAGTTGGCTTGTGCTGACCCCAGGCCCAGTAGTCTTTATAGCCTGATTGTTTCCTCCATTATTGTGGGTTCTGATGTGGTATTTATTGCTACCTCTTATATCCTGATTCTCCAGGCAGTTTTTGATCTCTCAAAGAATGCTCAGTTGAAAGCATTAAGCACATGTGGCTCTCATGTGGGGGTTATGGCTCTGTACTACCTGCCTGGGATGGCATCAGTCAATGCGGCCTGGCTAGGGGAGGACATAGTGCCTTTGAGCACCCAAGTGCTGTTAGCTGACTTGTATCTGATTATCCCATCAACCTTGAATCCCATCATCTATGGCCTGAGGACCAAGCAAATAAGGAATCGAACATGGAGCTTGGTGATGCACTGCTTCTTTAACTTGGGTTCATGAACACTTTGTCTGTTGAGCCCCTGAAGATTCCAGCCAACTTAAAAGGCTGTCTTAGAGTTCTGTGGATGTTGTTTGGTTCACCTGGTAGCATAGAAATTCCAAGATGAAACTGTGGAGAGTATTTTTGCCTACCTTTTCAATTTCTACCACGGATGTAGATGAAATAATTTTCTGACAATGCTTTTTATGATTTTAGTCACCTAGTAACTGAATCAGAGATAAGTTTGGTAGATTATATAGAGCTGTGATTTTTTTTACTTAGATTCTGACCAACATTTTCAACTTAGTATGTGACTGGACCCTCTGCAGAAGAAACCAACTGTTGAGACCCCCATACCTGACTGGTTTCCTCACAATTGTTCATCTTGTGTGATTATGTGGAAGCAACCATTAATATATAGGCCACTAACCTCTGGCCATTGATGAATCCACTCAACATGGGTCACATGCTCACACCTGGACCAGAGTCCATCTCTAGTGAAAATGGGCTTGATTTCATCTGAGTGGATATAAATATGGGATCCCTGATGGTGGCCATTTTCTAACATGAACTTGGAAAGAGAAATCTGTTCCACAGCAAGAGAAGCAGATGAGCAAAATGAGATGAGGAAACTGAGTCTCTGGTTATCTGGTTAGAATTAATTTGGACCATCCAGGTACATATCTCTTATTAAGTTCTATAAGACATATGTCTATAACCTTTAATATATCCACTATTGTAAATTTCCCTGTAGCTCAACAGGAAAGAGTCTGCCTGAGAGGCAGGAGACCAGGGTTCGAAACCTGGTTTGGGAAGTTCCTCTGGAGAAGGAAATGCCATGGAGTCACAAAGAATTGGACACGACTGAGTGACTAACACACATTGTTAAAGCTGGTTGGAATACTAGATTAGGTTGGTACAAAAATAACTGTGATTTTGCACTGTGAATTTTAAGTCATTATAGCTAGACTAAAATATATCTTTATTAATCAAAATAAGAACCATTATAATCAATACATTTTTACCAAAGAGAAATGTTTGTTTATTCCTGTAGTGTAAAAATCTGTGCTTCAAGAGTCAATGAACTCTTTAAAACATCTTCTGCCTCCTGCTGGTTATAGAACTGTCTTCCCTGCAAAAAGTCATCAAGATGCTTGAAAAAGTGGTAGTCAGTTGGAGAAAGGTCAGGTGAATAAGGCAGATAAGGCAAAACTTTGTAGACCAATTTGTTCAACCCTTGTAGCGTGGTTGTGTGACGTGTGGTTGTGCGTTGTTGTGGAGTAGAATCGGGCCCTTTCTATTGATCAACGCTGGCTGCAGGTGCTGCAGTTTTCAGCACATCTCATCAATTTGCTGAGCATACTTTTCAAATGTAATGGTGTTGCCAGGATTCAGAAAGTTGTAGCGGATCAGACCGGCAACAGACCACCAAACACTGACCATGACCTTTTTCTGGTGCAAGTTTGGCTTTGGGAAGTGCTTTGAAGCTTCTTCTCGGTCCAACCACTGAGCTGGTCTTCACTTGTTGTCTATGAAACCCACTTTTCATCACACATCACAATCTGATCTAGAAATGGTTTGCTGTTGCGTAGAATAAGAGAAGACGACACTTCAAAACGATGATTTTTTTGATTTGCTGTCAGCTCATGAGGCACCCACTTATAGAGCTTTTTCACCTTTACAATTTGCTTCAAATGCAAATGACTGTATAATGGTCAATGCTGAGTTCGTTGGCAACTTCCTGTGTAGTTCTAAGCGGATCAGCTTCAATGATCCTCTCAATTGGTTGCTGTCAACTTTTGATGTCTGGCCACTATGCTCGTCATCTTCAAGGCACTCATCTCCTTTGCAAAACTTGAATCACTACTTCACTGTACATTTGTTAGCAGTTGGGTCAAATGCATTGTTGATGTTGTGGGTTATCTCTGCAGCTTTATGACTCATTTGAACTTGAATAAAAAAGTCCCTTGAATTTACTTTTTGTCTAACATTAGTTATATAGTCTAAAATAAATATAAGCAGCAAGTAATAACTCGCAAAAAATCATAGTAATAAATGTACATTAAAATGATAGATAAAATAACCACATTTAAGACTGTATCCCAATATCAAATGGTAAATTTCAACAATGCAAAACCCCAATTATTTTTGTACCAACCTAATATGCTTTTGAACTGTGGTGTTGGAGAAGACTCTTGAGAGTCCCTTGGACTGCAAGGAGATCCAACCAATCCATTCTGAAGGAGATCAGCCCTGGGATTTCTTTGGAAGGAATGATGCTAAAGCTGAAACTCCAGTACTTTGGCCACCTCATGCGAAGAGTTGACTCATTGGAAAAGACTTTGATGCCAGGAGGGATTGGGGACAGGAGGAGAAGGGGACGACAGAGGATGAGATGGCTGGATGGCATCACTGACTCAATGAACTTGAATCTGAGTGAACTCCGGGAGTTGGTGATGGACAGGGAGGCCTGGCGTGCTGCGATTCATGGGGTCACAAAGAGTCGGACATGACTGAGAGACTGAACTGAACTGAACAGTTATCACCAGCTTTTTGTTTCTAAGCAAGAGGCTAAGGCAGTGTGAGTTTGTTTTTATTTTCCCCTTTCAGAAAATCTTAAACTGAATAAGTCCGTATATGTTAAAAGAAAGATATTTCATATGTAAGAGATATATATATTTGATTCTGGTACATATGAAAATCATAATAAAATATAATTTACTAATAAGTGTTGATGGCAAGTTATTGTGTCTGAGTCTTTACCTCCTTTCTATTAATGGGGAAATATTGCTAATTCATAGTGGGTATTGAAAATTAAATTAAATTAAAAATGAGTGGAAATCACATAAAACAACACTTGAAATACTGTATATATTTTAAACATATACCCAATGTTTTTAATTTCATACTTTGAAAGGGTAGTCCTAGGCACCGTTTAAATGTATTTCTGTATAGATCAGGATTCATGTCGAAACTGTTCCAAAGCGAAGTGATGCTTAACATCTTAGCAGCTATACCTTTTTCTAATATTATGTACTTGCTTAGAATGTATTTTATTTCTGAAAATCAAAGAAGTAGGAATCCACCTCTAAAACTCAGATCAACCCCTTGAAACCCCATAACATAAAACCATCAAGATGGTGTGATGGTTAAGCGTGTTTCGTAAGATTTCCATTTTGACCAGACATACTGTTCTCTCTCCACAAGCTACCCAGTGACTTAGTTATGCCTATTAAATCAAAGAATTATTAGATGCACTAAAGAATCTGATGGAAAGTGACAAAAGGATAGTCCAGCCTGCATGCAAAACAGAAATTTTTTTTCTGGCATTTCCATAAGAACCCTGCCCTACCAGCTTTATGTTTCATTCACATTGGTATTCCCTGAAGCCAGATGAGATGTTCTCAAATATTGAACTTCATACTTCCCAAAGTGGGCTGGGTCCCTGCCATGGTTACCCCAAACAGAAAACCCTGTGCTTCTTCTAGTATATTCAGATAGGACCTTTGTCCTAGCAGAAGAACATATGCTTATTTAACTAGAGACTGGGACCCTCAGTAGACTCTGTTAGAATTTTAAGAAATGACAGCCAATCTTGCTTGAAAAAAAAGGGATATTGGGTTTCCTGTGGAGTGTTAGAAACTCAAGGATTTTCCCTCTGTCCAGATTTTGTAGAATCCAAAGGTTTTACCCTTTGAATAGCCTTTTCTCTCAAGGGCCAGACATTGCAACCCTTGGTTTCTATTTTCTCTGGCAGCAAAACAAAGATAGGCAAAGCTCATCCCTGGCTTGTAGTGAATGATCACACCAACATGGAGGTACAACCCTAGGCATTCTAGGAGCAGTGCAGGCACTTTGCCCTCCACATGGCCACCAGCCTCTTCTCCTTCTGGACTACTTATATAATTAGCCATCAAATAAGTTTTTGAATGGGATTGCAATTAAGTAATATTCGGTCTTTCATGCCCCTATGGGGCAAGAAGAGCTTACTTTTGTTTTGATTCTAGGTATATAGAAGAAAATTCACTGAACTTAAATATTTACAAAAACATATTCAGTGTCAGAATGGAGCTACAATGGTGAACTGAACAAATAAGACCCTTATTCTTAGAAGATTATTGTCGGCAACTACCCTAGAGAAAAGGGTTGTCAGATACTTAAGACCTTTTATCTTGCTTGGTCTTAAAAATCAGACATTATGATTAACACATAGTATGTTTAACCTTGTAATTCTTCTAACAAGTAACCATGGCACCCAAATTAGCTTATAAATATAAAAACGGAAACAAAACAACAGTCCAAAGAGCACATTACAAACGAACACATTCTACTCCTTATTTCATCCTAAGTTTGACGGAATTCACCCAGCAATTCTTTTTCTAGGAGCCTTCCAAGGTTTGTCTTAAGAAAACCATAGTAAAAGAACACCAGTGTTTCAGTCCCTAGCATCTCTGAGGAGCTTCCATGGACATAACTGGAAGCACTTTCTGCATATCGACTTCTCATGCGTATACACACACTTACCCAAGGAATTCCCCTGCCCGGCCCCCCTATACACACACAGTCTTCCTCATGTAGATCAGCTCAACCCTTTGCCAGGACCAGGTGTGTGACTTACCAGTTCATTCCCTTCCAGGCAGATGATGGAAAGTTCTCCCACTCTGCACTAATGCTCAAGGAGCAACTTGGAAGCATGGTGGGTAGAATGAGCTTATTTCTCAGTTTCGGCCTGCTTCACCTCCTTTACATGTGAACAGCCAATACAATGAAGTCAGAAAGACAATTTATACTAATCTTTATTACAGGAATTATGTTGCTTCTGCATGTATCTCACCCGTGTCTACTTTGCTGCCCAATCCTAACTCAACAGTCACCACCTTCAAGCTTAAACTACATCAGAGGTTGTGTTACACAGCATCAATGTGACAATACATGTACCTTGTAGCTCCTGAAATAGGCAAAGCCCACAGTTTTCATACGCTTGTCTCGCAGTTTGATTCCAGCACAACTGTTCCCACTTCATACCCTGAAGACCTGTAATGAATTAATTTCGCCACACACAACAATAGCCCAGATATAGTCTTAATTCACCTTCATTATAATATATAGCTTTTTGTGCCTAGTCCTATTCTTTATCCCCACGCTTTCCTCCTGCTTTCATTTGTCACAGATTTAGAAAAGATAAAGGCAGAATATTATGTAGTTACTAGAACTATGAACATTCCCTTGGTGACATACAAAGATCCAAATTTTTGCCCAAGGAGGTTACGGGTGAGCCTTCCTTTCAGTGCATTTGTTTTACATTTTTCTTTGTATTATTTCTAGTCTCTACCCTGATGTCACAGTCCCTGTTCTAATCCAAAGACAAACACATATCGATGTTGAATATGTTACTGTGGCCTGAAGTTTCCCAGGCGGGGCATCTTTCTATTGAAGGGCAGGACTGTCAGAAGAGGTGCTAGGAAACTAAGGCAGTGCTGCAAAGATGCTGGGAAAAGGCAAGATGGGAAGGTCACCACAGGCAAAAATCCATGGCTTGCCTTCCTTGTCCCTGAGAAAGGAACAAACGTTCAGGCTGGATCTGAGATCTTCACAACGACTCTGTGAGGTAGGAGAGGATGCAGTTACTACACCCACTTTCCCGTTGAGGACACTTAAAATCTTTCAAAGACTGGGGTGTTCAGACCTGAATGTAATGAATGATATGCAGACGTGTGACCTGAGAAGTGAGCTCATCAACTTTGTTTCATTTGAGTGTGAGAAATATTTATATTATCCATGTACTCTTCTCTCCACACCTCTGTGAGAAATAACTGGCTGTACTAAGGCCGTTTCAGTTTCTTCATCTATGAAGTGAAAATAGAAACAAAGGTTCATAGGTTTCTGATCCTGATGTCTGGAGAAAAGGGCAGGAGTAGGACACAGGTTTACTCAGAATCTGAGATAGTGACTCGCCCAGCTTGTGCTCAGAGAGGGGACAGCCACTGTGGGGGATCTGGGCAGTCAGTGACACCTTTCTCCAGTTGGGAGGTCAGAGTGCTGGGGTCAAACATGGGTGCTCAGAGGTGGCAAACCTCAGGTGAAGCATCCTCCTGCTGGTGTTGGCACAGTAACCAGCTCTGGAGACGGACAGGATTCTTCTGGTTATTGGTAAACCTGACCCAGTGGGTTTCCTGAAGGTGAGATCTACTTCATTATCCTCATTGAATTATGGTCCTGACACAGATGTAGACGAGGGGTGTGACCTGCAGAAAGGACTGTCCTGATCCTTAGGACCACTGTGATCCTCACCAAAAGCCTTGTTACACTTCCTGCAGGGCTGCAATGCTCCTCTGACCAAGCCTCAGCTTTTTAACATGAGTGGTTTAGTGGGAGACATTGGCCCAGGAGTGAGAGACCACTGGGTCAGGCAGTGGAATCCCTGGGTTCCAGCCTCAGCTCAGTTCTCTGGGCAGGATCACCTCACCAGGGGCAGGGTCCTCCCTGCAGACCCCTGCAGGCCAGGTGAAATTCCAAGGCCTCTGGCTAAAACATTGGCTTAGTCCTCCCCATCCAGGGAGCAGATGGCGAGGGGAGCGGTGTTGTTGGCTCCGATGCTGTAGCAAGGGCTAAAATAGGGCAGGAGGCGCCCAGGAAAGGGGTAGTGGGGGAAAGTGAAAATGTGGGAGCCGTTGTCAGTCACGTTGTAGAAGGAGATGTCATGAGCCTCATAATCCAGGAAGACTCCCACCCGGCGGGGAGGGACGGGCAAGGATAGGAGGGGGTACTCGTCAGTGCCTGCCCGGTACTCATTGCCCTTCCTCAGCCTGATCACCCAGAATCCATAGTGGGGGGATAAGAAGACCACCTCCTTCCGGTCTACGTTCTCCTTGCACACGCCCAGGCCCCATTCGGACCTGTCTCCCACCTCCACCTCCCAGTAGTGCCGGCCCGAGGAGATGCACTGACTGCCCAGGACAATGTTGTAGCGGTAAAATCTTTCAGGGTTGTCGGGCAGCTTCTGCTTGGTGTCTCCATAGCGCACACATTTCCTGTCCTCAGACACGATGAGGCGAGAGTAGGCAGTGTCTGGATCCAGCCGCACATCCGCTGAGGAAAAAGGTCTTGGTTGGCACCCTGACACAGAGTGAGGGGGCCTGGGTGACGTCTCTGTGACAGATACAGCCATGGATTTCCTCCATGACGGGTGAGGGTGAGGACAGATGGGGCATCCAGAGGGCACTGGAAGATTTCATTCCTCGGGGAGGGGACCCACTCCCCACAAGCCTGCCCTGCACTCGTTACCTGCATATGTCTTCAGGATCTCTCTGAGCCCCAGCACACGGCAGCCTGTCTTCAGCTCCAGGGAGACTGGTTCTGGTCTCTGCAGACTCCAGGACTTGCTCCTGGTAGATGGGGAAGGCCTTGGGTTAGTAATCCTGGCTCTGCCAAAGGGTGGGGCCTTCCCTTAGTACAGGGAAGGGGGCTTGGCTAGGGATGGAGTCAGTGAGCGGCCCCTCCTCACAACACCAGGCAGAACAGGGAGGTGATGATTATCTGACTGGGCCAAACAGTCTATGGCACAGAGAGATAATCACATTCCCGGGCCATAGGAAGGGTTAGGTATGACTCTGACATTAGGAGAGGCAGAGGTGCACAGCAGAGGAGAAGGGCTGGCACGCAGACTCAGAGGACCTATGCTCATGCAGACACCTGCAGGCACTCCCTCTCCTTGGGCCACTTGCTTAGGCCACCACACATTTTACAGCTCTCACCTAAATTCTTATTGGTAACGGTTGAAATGAATTTGACCAAGCAACAATACAAATTAAAAAAAGAAAGATGTTCAAAGCTTCTTTATACAATACAGCAGAACAGGGAGAAGGTTACAGACCAGCACCCACTCTTCTGTAGGTACTTGGTCTATGTTCCTTCCCCATTTCTAGCTCTGGCCAGGCCCCACTATCCCAAAGACGGAAACATACCTGTTTAAGACTTCCTGAATACCCTGGAAGGAGAAAAAGAAAGGCAGCATATGAGTATGCCCTATTCCTCAATGGGACCAGACAGACACAGAGGTCTCTCTATGGAGAGAGAGGCAGAGAGCTTGAGAGGAGGCATGCAGGGGTCGAGGGGAGAAGCCTACAGGAGTGGGCAGGGCAGCCCTAGCCCTCTTGCCAGGCTGGCTGACCTCGGGCTCCATCTCAACTCTCTGGCCAGAGGGGAGGAATAGGTATGATGCAACAGCTGCCTAAACGATGCCCATTTAGGAGGCTGCGAGGCCATTCACCAGATCAGGGTATGGGAACAACCAGGATTGGTGGTGGGTAACAAGATCCGTGCTGGCTGGCCAAGTGCTGACAGGCCCTACTGAAGACTAGGCAATCCCCTCTCTCAGAATGCCAGGCTACCTTCAGGTCTGGCTCAGACATCCCAGGAAAACCTGCTCCTCACCTGCAGCATCCAGCGGACAGGCCTCTGAGACCTCTCTTCCAGCTCTGCAATCATCCTCCATAGGACCCGGCTCTGCTGAATGAGTGCCTCATGATTCAACTCCAGTTTCTGCATGGTCTCCCCTTCCTCCTGCTCCAGGCTGGCCAGAGCTGCAGCGGCCTCCACCTCCAGCCGCCGACCTGGTGGCTGTTTTTTCTTTAGTAATCGCCGATATTTCTCAAACTCCCATATGATGCTCTGCTTTCGGGTTTCCACCTGTATCTGCACAGCCAGGATCCGAAATCAGCACAAAAAAATCCCAAAAGTTAGTAGAAGGAAAGAAATCATAAAGGTTAGAGCAGAAATAAATGAAAAAGAAATGAAGGAGACAGCAGCAAAGATCAATAAAACTAAAAGCTGGTTCTTTGAGAAGATAAACAAAATCTGACAAACCATTAGCCAGACATCAAGAAAAAAAGGGAGAACACTGAAATCAATAAAATTAGAAGGAAAAAGGGGAAGTTACAACAGACAGCACCAAAATACAAAAACCATAAGAGATTACTACAAGCAACTATATGCCAATAAAAAGGATAACCTGGAAGAAATGGACAAAGTCTTAGAAAAGTATAACCTTCCAAAACTGAACCAGGAAGAAATAGAAAATATGAACAGATGAACCACAAGCACAGAAATCAAAACTGTAATAAAAAATCTTCCAACAAACAAAAGCCCAGGGCCAGATGGCTTTACAGGTGAATACTACCAAAAGTTTATAGAACAGCTAACACCTATTCTGCTCAAACTCTTCCAGAAAATTGAAGAGCAATAAAAACTCCCAAACTCATTCCGTGAGGCCACCATCATCCTGTTACTAAAACTAGACAAAGATGCCAATAAAAAAAGAAAATTACAGGCCAATGTCACTGATGAAGATAGATGCAAAAATCCTCAACAAAATTCCAGCAAACAGAATCCAACAACACATTAGAAAGATCATACTTATGATCAAGTGGGCTTTATCCCAGGGATACAAATCAATCAATATGATACACCATACTAACAAACTGAAAGATAAAAACCATATGATCTCAACAGATGCAGAGAAAGCTTTTGATAAAATTCAACACCCATTTATGATAAAAACTCTCCAGAAAGTAGGCACAGAAGGAACATACCTGAACATAATAAAGGTCATATATGACAAACCCATAGCAAACATTCTTAATGGTGAAAAACTGAAAGCATCTCACCTAACATCAGGAACAAGACAAGGCCACTCTTGCCACTATTATTCAACGTAGTTTCAGAAGTTCTAGCCACAGTAACCAGAGAAGAAAAACGAATAAAAGGAATCCAGATTGGAAAAGAAGAAGTAAAACTGTTTGCAGATGACATGATACTATATCTAGAAAACCCTAAAGATGCCACAAGAAAATTACTAGTGCTAATCAATGAATATAGTAAAGTTGCAGGATATAAAATTAATACACAGAAATCTCTTGCATTCTTATACACTAACAATGAAAAATCAGAAAGATAAATTAAGGAAACATTCCCATTCACCACTGCAACAAAAAGAATAAAATACCTAGGAATAAACCTATCTAAAGAGACAAAAGACCTGTATGCAGAAAACTGTAAGACACTGATGAAAGAAATCAAAGATGCCAAACAGATGGAGAGATAGACCATGCTCTCGGACTGGCAGAATCTATCTTGTGAAAATGATTATACTACCCAAACAATCTGCAGATTCAACGCAATCCCTATCAAACTACCAATGATATTTTCCACAGAACTAGAACAAAAATTTTCATAATTTGTATGAAAGACCCCAAATAGCCAAAGCAATCTTGAGAAAGAAGAATGGAGCTGGAGGAATCAACCTTCCTGACTTCAGATTATATTATAAAGCTACAGTCATCAAGACAGTACAGTACTGGCACAAAAACAGAAATACAGACCAAAAACGGAACAAGACAGAAAGATGCACACACCCATGGGCACCTTATATTTGACAAAGGAGGCAAAAATATACAATGGAGAAAAGATAGTCTCTTCCAGTAAGTGGTGCTGGGAAAATTAGGCAGCTATATGTAACAGAATGAAATTAGAATACTTCCTAGCACCATACACAAAGATAAACTCAAAATGGATTAAAAGACCTTAATGTAAGACATAAACTATAAAACTCTTATAGGAAAACATAGGCAGAACACACTCTGAGCTTGCTTTTATTTTTATATTTATCTTTCACATTCATAATTATCACAGCAAGATCCTCAAAGACCCACTTTCTAGAGTAATGGAAATAAAACCAAAATAAACAAATGGAACCTAATTAAACTTAAAAGCTTTTGCACAGCAAAGGAAATTATAAACAAGGTGAAAAGACAATCCTTGGAATGGGAGAAAATAACAGCAAATGAAACAACTGACAAAGGATTAATCTCCAAAATATAAAAGCAGCTCATGCAGCTGAATACCAGAAAAAACAACCCAATCAAAAAGTGGGCAGAAGACCTAAACAGACATTTCACCAAAGAAACACACAGATGGCTAATAAACACATGAAAAGATGCTCAACATCACTGATTATTAGAGAAATACAAACAAAACAACAATGAGGTATCACCTCACATCCGTCAGAATGGCCGTCACCAAAAAATCTACAAACAATAAATGCTGGAGAGGGTTTGGAGAAAAGGGAAACTCTCTTGCACTGTTGGTGGGAATGATACAGCCACTATAGAGAAGAGTATGGAGATTCCTTAAAAAACTATGAATAAAACTACCAAATGACCCAACAATCCCACTACTGGGCATATACTCTTAAGGAAACCATAACTGAAAAAGACACATGTACCCCAATGTTCATCGTAGCACTATTTACAATAGCTAGGATATGGAAGCAACCTAGATGTTCATCGACAGATGAATAAAGAAGTTGTGGTACATATATACAATGGTATATTACTCAGCCATAAAAAGGAACACATTTGAGTCAGTTCTACTGAGGTGGATGAACCTAGAGCCTATTATACAGAGTGAAGTCAGTCAGAAAGAGCAAGTATCATATATTAATGCATATATGTGGAATCTAGAAAGATGGTACTGATGAACCTATTTGCAGGGCAGCAACGGAGATGCAGACACAGAGAACAGACTGGCGGACACGGTCATGGAAGAAAAGGGTGGGATGGATTGAGAGAGAAACATTAAAACATATACATACCATATGTAAAACAGATAGCCAGTGGGAATTTGCTATATGAAGCAGGGAGCTCAATCTGTGGGTGCTCTGTGAGCAGAGGGGTGGGATACAGTGGGAAGTAGGAGAGAGGTTCAAGAGGGAGGGGACATATGTATACCTATGGGTGATTCATGTTGATGTATGGCAGAAACCAACACAATATTGCAAAGTAACTATCCTCTAATTGAAAATAAAATAAAATAAAATAAAGAAATCAGCACAGATACTGGTCATATAAGGGCCACCCAAGATTGAGGACACTGGCATGTGCATATAAACACACTCTGAAATGTTTTGGTACCAACTGTGTGCCAGGCACTATAAAAGCAAAGATAAAGGATATTTTTCCTACTTTCCTATTCCCACAGCTCCAGGACATGCTCCTTAGTCCCTATTACTAACTCTTATTAACCCCAGTAGGGCTCAGGATACTATCTTGGCACTCTATGTTCTAGATTAGTTTCCATTTTCAGAATAATATATTCTGTTTTCAGAAGCATTACCCTTAAGCCTCTAAGACAGTGTGAAATTACACTGTTAGTTGCTTTTGTTTCTTACTGGTATTGTATCAATTCTTCATGTTGTTTTAGATTGATTCAATGCTACCTCCCGTTGACTGAGATAGTTTGACAGTTACGGGCCTCGAGTTTATTTCCAAGCTGATTTTCCAATATTTTAATTACTTAACTTTTAGTAAATATGCTTTAGCTGAGGAAAGAGAAACAGAAACTATGCTCTACTAAGCATTAAACAAGTCACACCTCTGTGAGCTAAAGTACATGTGAGGTGTGCACTTTTCCTTTCTCACTTATGAGGATGTAAGCCCAGAGGTTGTCCCTACATGACATTCAAGGACCTTAAAAGCAAGTGGTTCCAAGGTTTGCTTAAAGCTGCACATCTGGTACAGAAAGCTGGTATGAGGACCCCAGGCTTTCTGACCTCAAACCCCACATTCTGCCTCACAGGGATAAGGAGGGGGCTACAAGGAAGCCAGCTTCAGGACAACACAGGGACCACACAGATTCTTTTCATCAAGGGGCAACTTGCCTTCCAGTTGGCAGTTCGTTTCCTCTCACCAACTTCCAGCTTCCAGGCATCTTCCTGCTCTTTCCTCAGATGTTCCAGAGCCTCATGGAGTTTCCACTGAAAGAGATAAAAACCTCATGAGGCCACCTCGGGCAGCCTGCGTGGATTGCCAGGCTTCCAAGCATTGGCAGGTGATGGGAAAACAAGCAACCCTCAGAGGATGGGCCAGAATGGGAGAAAAGGGAAGCCACAGAAGATTCCTGCCCAGATGAGAGCCAAGGTCTTTCCATCTGAGAATCATTTAATCTCCCACAGTCTCCAAGTTTCTGTACAGTAGAAGAAAAGATCTGTTTCCAACTTTGCCAGAAAACTACCTTGGACTTTTCCTATGCATGCCTCTTTTCATACTCTCCTGCCTTGTTACCCTATAGCCTCCTAAACATTGTTATTCAAAGTGTGGCCCAAGTGTGTCAGCAGCATCAGTATCACCTAAGATCTTGTTAGCAATGCAGGACCTTGGGCTTCATCCTAGACCTCCCTGAATCAGAATCTGAATTTTTGCAAGATCCTTGCATGGTTTATATGGACATTAAAAGAGTACTATCTTAGATACTAATGCAAGAGATTACTACTGGAAAGCATAAGGTAATATCATAACAATATTAACCATTTTATTAAAGATTTACCAATAAAACTGAGGCTTAGAGAGTGATCTATTCAAAGTTATTCAGCTGGTAAACGGCTGGGCTGGGATTTAACTTAGCTCTTTAATTCTTGTGTATAAGGTATATTGCCTCCCTATTCTAACACTTGCAAAACAACATAAACACTTAATTTCTCAGAAATTCTCTTTGCAGAAGAAAACAGCTAAATCAGGGATTCATCTAACACTTTTGCCTTCTAATGTCAACTTTAAGAATTAAGACCAGTAGAGGATCAATGTATCACAGAATCATTGGGATAATGATTCCGATAAAGATGTCAGTCTGGGTGTTCATTCGAAGGACTGATGCTGAAGCTGAAACTCGAATACTTTGGCCACCTGATGTTAAGAGTTGACTCATTGGAAAAGACCCTTATGCTGGGAGGGATTGGGGGCAGGAGAAGGGGACAAAAGAGGATGAGATGGCTTGATGGAAACACCGACTCGATGGACATGAGTTTGAGTGAACTCTGGGAGTTGGTGATGGACAGGGAGGCCTGGCGTGCTGCGATCCATGGGGTCGCGAAGAGTTGGACACGACTGAGCGACTGAACTGAACTGAACGGATGGACATCTAAGGAAAAAGAAGTTAGAAGTCAATAAGGATAGCTATAAAAAAGGAGCAGTCTGTCTGTCAGAGATGGCTTTCCCAAAAGTCCGCCAATAAATGAAAGGTAAGGAGAAGAGAAAGAACACTAGGTAAAGAGAAAGAAGACCTGAGTTCCAGTCTGATCTTCCTTTCACTAACGTAAGTCAGAAGGGACCCTACAAGATGAGATCAGACAACCTAACTCAATCCTACATGACTCTGCCATGGTCCTTTCTAGCTCTAAAACCAATGATCATGATCTCAGATTTCCAAGTCTTCATTTCTGTCTATAAAATGAGGAGTTTAAAGTGACTCACCTGATATCAAAAGATTATTTGTGGCATTGCTAGGAATTTGCAGGTTCTGATACGTACAGTCTTGATGAACTCATCCAAGGCACCCAGAACCCTAGCTAACCCAAATTGGTCTCCCTCAAATTCTCAGTAGGGAAAGCAAGTTTGGGTTAGGCATTAAGGCCTGTAGGATCAAGAAAGGGGTGGGGGTAGGTTTGGAAGTGGGAAGGAAGGAAGAAAGGTCATAAAAGCACAGAGAGGTACAGCTCATTGGATCAGGCACCCAGCACCTGGTGGTGTGAGAAGTCAAAGGAATCAGTTCTCATCTTGTCTCTGGGGCCCCCTCTCAAGTTCTTGATCTAGAGATAGCCAAGTGAGGGGCAGGGGAGAAATTGGATTGGGGACGGGGGCTGACCTCCATCCCCCACCTTATAATCCCAGGCGACATCCTCCATGGGCACGACACTGTGGGCCTGATGCTCGGGGGACTGGCTGCAGGCCTCGCACACGATCAGGCCATCCTCTTTGCAGAACATCTTCAGCTGTTCTCTGTGGGGCTCACACACGTCAGCCCTCAGCCCCATTCCAGGATGCAGCCCCAGCCGGCGGACTTTTTCCACAACATTGGCCAACTGCCAATTAGGCCGCAGGTTCCTGGGCTGGATCGGAGCCCGGCACAGGGGACACGAGTAACCCCAGTTCTGGGATTCTCCTGGGACCTCCCAGAGTCCTGAGAGACAGCTGTGGCAGAAGCTGTGGCCACAGTCAATGCTCACAGGCTCCTTCAGGAAGGTCATGCAGATGGGACAGGCCACTTCTTCTACTACAGCTTCCATCAGCGCTGCGGGATCCATGGTTCCTGTCACCCCTCCGCAGAACATGAACAAAACCAGGCGGAGGCACTGAAGGCTGAGAAGGGAAGAAACACAAATAAGAGAAAAAGGAGAAGAGCAGCGAGAGCAGTAATAGGAATAGGTAGTGACTGAAAGCAACAGCTGCCTCATCCGGATCTTTCATGGTGGTGGTTTATCACCAAGTTATGTCTGACTCTCTGCAACCCCATGGACTGTAGCCTGCCAGGCTCCTCTGCCCATGGGACTTCCCAGGCAAGAATACTGGAGTAAGTAGCCATTCCCTTCATGGACCCTGTTTAATAAGCACTGGCCTTCCCAACTGAATCTGATTGAGTCACGTTTCTCACATCACAGAAGGGGCATCTGGGGATGCCTGAGAGTTGAGATGTTGAGAATTCTGTTTCCATTCGCCTGATCATCTCTGACCTCCTTGGGGTTCACTGGCCAGACCATTCTCACTCTACCTCTATCATGCTCTGCAGAGTAACACTATTCCTCTTCAACTTGGGTGAATTCAAGAGAACTTAGCCATGTGGTATTTCAGTAGCCAAACTAAGGCCAGAAATACCCCCAGCCTCCCTGGTGGCTCAGATGGTAAAGCGTCTGTCTACAATGTGGGAGACCTGGGTTCAATCCCTGGGTCGGGAAGTTCCCTGGAGAAGGAAATGGCAACCCACTCCAGTACTCTTGGCTAGAAAATCCCATGGACGGAGGAGCCTGGTGTCCATGGGGTTGCGAAGAATCGGACACGACTGAGTGACTTCACTTCACTTCACTTCACTCTCCAGGATGTTTCTATGTATATTTACATCAAGATGCAGAAAAGTTAATATGCCAGAAGCCCATTGCCTATAGGCTCATTTTGTTTTCTTGTGATGCACACTGAAGTGTAAGGTATAAGGAAACCAGCAATACTTCCCCACCTCCTGTAAATCTCTGCCCACTTTTCCAGTACTAACATCCACTAAGATGCCAAGACAATCTCCTCAGTGATATGTTAGAAGCAGATATGGACAAATAGCCCTTGGAAGATAAAAACAAAGGTCATCTGATGATAATTAAACCCATTATTGATGAATTCACTACTCCAGCAAGAGACCTGAGATTTCTGCCCAGGCTATATGTGTGTACAAAGGAACAGTGGTAGGCTCTTGGTACAGTTGGCAATATGTATTTGTTCACTGTGCAAGTATGTATTACCCGCTAGTCTATAAAGGGAAGAGCCCTGATGGTCTTAGTCATCATTGTATCCTGAGGGCCTAAATAGTGCCTGCCCTGCAGTACTGCTGAATATATACTTGACCGAGACATAGAAAATAGTTCCTAAACCCAAAATGCTTTTATAACTAGTTAGGGAGTTGAGGGAGAAGGCAATGGCAACCCACTCCAGTACTCTTGCCTGGAAAATCCCATGGATGGAGGAGCCTGGTAGGCTGCAGTCCATGGGGTTGCGAAGAATCGGACATAACTGAGCGACTTCACTTTCACTTTTCACTTTCATGCACTGGAGAAGGAAATGGCAACCCACTCCAGTGTTCTTGCCTGGAGAATCCCAGGGATGGCAGAGCCTGGTGGGCTGCTGTCTCTGGGGTCTCACAGAGTTGGACACGACTGAAGCGACTTAGCAGCAGCAGCAGCAGGGAGTTGAGAGCATACTATACGTTAGTAATAATAGCAAACACTCCTTGAATACACTATATGCCAGGTATTCCTTTGAGCTTTTTAAATGAACTGACTCAATGTATTTCACAACCCTAAGTAGAAATTATTACTCTACTCTTTTCATATTACAGATGCTTGGTTCTGGGCTCCATCATTCTATCCTGGGCAAAGTATCTAACCTCTCTAGCTTCAGGGATAATAAAAACTCAAGAGGAGAGAGAGATCACGGTGGTTTAGGGTAGTTCAGTAAGGCTTCCTGAAGAAGTGGGGCAATAAGTAGATTTTGAAGGACTGTTACAGGCAAGCAGCAGGTGGTGCCTTCTCACTGGCCTCCTTGCCTCTTGCTTTTCCTCCTCCCACTGTCACTACCACACTGTAGGATCAGCACCCTAAAAGCTTGTCTTACTGTCACTAACCTATCGAACAGGCTATCCTGGTTCTCCAGCCCTCATTCCAACAGGAAGCTCCCTCTTGACCCTGAAACAGCCCTGTCAAGTAAAAGGGGAAATTTCCACTTTCTTGCAGACCCCCCCATATCCATTCTTCCACCCCACTTGGATTCCTGCTGTCCTTCCAGCTTGAAATGACCTCCAAATTCCTGCTCTGAATGTCATTTGACATCTATGTGTCTTACTTCCCACAGTACAAGTTTCATGAGGATAGGGACATAGTCTGTTTACTACCATATCCTCAATGCCAAAAACAGTGCTCAAATATTTTTGAATACATGAGGATTAAATGTAAATGTTGAGGTCCAGCTGTTAGAAGGCTGTATATGGAAGAAATATCAACATCCTCATCTAAAACGGAGGGGCACCAAGAGATACCAGCTACACAACAGACATTGATATCTATGATTTATCACAGATAAACGAACAAATGTGGACGAACAAATGAATAAAAATAGCTACTGAAAACTCAGAAGATGGTAGCAAAAGGGAAGTCGGGTAAATACCAAAATGATAAATCAAGAAAATAGGATGGAAGCATATTATTTAGAGAGCCATAAAAAGCTCTAAACATAAAAAAGTTAAGTGATGGCCTCTGCTGCTGCTGCTGCTGCTAAGTCGCTTCAGTCGTGTCCGACTCTGTACGACCCCATAGACGGCAGCCCACCAGGCTCCCCCGTCCCTGGGATTATCCAGGCAAGAACACTGGAGTGGGTTGCCATTTCCTTCTCCAATGCATGAAAGTGAAAAGTGAAAGTGAAGTCGCTCAGTCGTGCCCGACTTCGCGACCCCATGGACTGCAGCCTACCAGGCTCCTCCATCCATGGGATTTTCCAGGAAAGAGTACTGGAGTGGGTTGCCATTGCCTTCTCCGGATGGCCTCTGCAAGTCTCTGCAAAAAAGGATTTAGGGCTAGTAGCTATTGCCTTATTATTTTGTTTTTTTATACACAAATTACTCGGACAAAACTTTAATTATCAAACGTTTAATTGCTTCAACCTTGCGTTTGGCAGAGCCGGGCCCTCAAGGAAAGACGTTTGAGGGGAAAGGGGGAGGAGCCTGAAAGAGACTAGAGACGTGGGGCCAGAGAGGGAGGTGCGGAGGCGGTGACCTCCGCGATTCGACAGCAGAGGGGGATGGTAACTTCCGGGGCACAGGCTGCCAGGCAGAGCGCCAGGGCACAGGGCGGGTGAGGGCAGAGTAAGGCTGATCGCTTGCAGGACCTCTGAAGAGGCACAATTGTCTACCCACCTCCTTCGTCAGCCGGAACTAGCGCTCCGAGGCGGAAACCGAAAATGGAGACGCCCAGTTAGTTCCCATGGTCGAGTCTCCGCAGCGTCGGAAGCGCTTGGCCCTGCCAGAGAAGCACTTACCGCTGGCCCGGAGACGAAGACCCCAGCAGCGTCCACCTCCTCAGCCGCCTTTCCCGCAGCGCTCTGAGGCCCCGCCCACAGGGAAGGAGCCAATGAATGGCGTGCAGGACCTGGCATCGGGATACGCCCCGCCGGCGGCATCTTTGGGGAAGCAGCCAATCACAGATAGGGATCGGGAGAACCCTAGCCAGTCGGAGCAGGGGACAGGGCTGCGCCCACCTCTCTCTCAGACGGCGTATTTTCTGTTTTTCTGGCCCCTTCCCTACTGAGAATCCTTTAAACTGTAGAAGGGCCCAGGAGTCAGTCGAGGACCGGTCGAAGGGGTGAGACTCCAGGATGAGGCGGTTCAGGCTAGGCAGTAGCAGAAGCTCAGCCAGCCCCCGGGTCAAAGAACCCCTTGCGTCTTAGCTTCCGCTCTGGATGACTAGTGGTTCCTCTGCGCGAACCTTGTTCCTTCCAGGGTAGCCCTGGACCTAATAGTATTCCTTAGCAAGTTTTCTACGTTAAACTCAGCACCCTATGAGATCAACCAGGTCTGGTTCTGTGACCCAATTTAGTGCAGGGCTGGGCACTGAAAATGCAGTGGACTTTGTAGTTTCCTGCAAGATGAGCGACCTCTCCTGGCTCTAGATGGTGGTTTCTCATTAAAAAACCCTGGGTTTTCAGGCAAGCTCTTATCCTTCTGTACTTCAGCAGGCAGCCTCTCACCACTATTGCCACAACCCCGCTTTAGAATTAGAAACAGATGGTGGGAACTGGCGGAGTGTACGTGGAATTCCTCTTTCGAAACTGCTATGGAAATTTGAAAAAAAAAAAAAAAGGGGGTGCTCGACCCTCAAGAAACACATAGACTGCTACTTAAGCCGATGATTTCTTTGTAGTCTCTGCACCTTGTCCTTTTCCTGATACTTCAGTGTTTCCTGGATAAGCAAATAAAGGGACACACTGTTTGCATTGGAAATAACCAGGAAATCCTCCCAGTTGAAGCTTAGTTCAAAATGATTTTCTTGTTGGGACTAATAGACTGGATCTTCATGCCAAGTCAGGGCTCAGGACGTGGTTTAAATTCTGAAGGGTGAGGCCCAGAAAATTCCTGAAACTAATGAGACCATGAACAAAAAAAGAAAAAGAGAGGTAGTTGAGGTCTGAGCTGTACCGTACATCTCACTTGGGTCTGGAGACATGGCTGCCTAACAGAATAATAAATGGATTAATTGAAACAGGACACTTTCAACATTTTTTGACCACTCACTTTTTATACTTTATGCTGGGTTCTGGAATTATAACCATAGGCCACAGACTCTGTTCAAGAAACTCCAAATCAAGCTGGTTGTAAGTTGGCCTTTAAACATTGCAGAGGCCAACTGTACAGTCAAAAATCTGTATAATTTTTGACTCCCCCAAATCTTAATTGCTAGTAGCCTACAGTTGACCTGAAGTCTTACCAATAACATAGTCAATTAACATATTTTGTATTATATACTATAATCTTATGATAAAGTAAACTAGAGAAAAAATGCTATTAAGAAAATTATAAGGAGGAGAAAATGCAGTTATTCTATGCTATATTGATTGACATCATAACTTTACATCTGTTTACAAGATGAATTATCACTATAATAACAATTCATGCATGGATAACAAAGAAGCAGCAATATGATTGTTTTTTGGTAGACTGGTGTAATTGATTGCTTCACTGTAGCCTATACACTAATGAATGAATTGTTATAAAATTTTCATAGCATACAGTATTATAGTCATATTAATAATACAGTATTGGAAATTTATGTTTTACAAAACTACTTACCTGTGATGATAGGCTTATATGCAGTTTCTCTATTTAAGAGAGAGAGACATACTGTACAGTAATGTAAGCAAAGTTATGAAACAGCAAGAAAATGCGTTATTTTATATAAAATATTACTCACCTTATGTCTATGTGAGGACAGACTAGTATCTACATATAATTTATGCATTCATGATATACCTAACTTTGTCTTATTTTTTCAGTATTTCCAGGCTACATGGTTCACCTATGAAATTTTTCAAATTGTTGTAAATCTCTAAAACATTTTCTAATATGTTAATCAAAAAGCATCCTCAAGTAAGTGGACCCACACAATTCAAACTTGTGTTGTTCAGGAGTCAATGGTACTTGTCTGGAGCCTCTGTAAAGTTAAAACAGTTAAAGGGAAGATCTTTTCGTTTATAACTTGGCAAGATTTCCATAACTATGATTGACTCTCAAGGACCCTGGTGAAAGGACACATTAGTGTTGCTGGGGAAGGGGGTTTGTGTTCACTAAGAGAAAGCTGGATGGAGCAGTTCTGAAGACAGATCAACACACTGCACAGAGACAGCAGCTCTCCTTCCTGGCATCCATCAGGGTGTTTTGTTTGCTGTGAGAGGCAGACAGGTGTTCCGGGTGATGCTCTGTCTTAAATACATCCCATGATTGTAACTATAGATCCCATCCCTCTGCCTTAATCCAAGGTGGACCAGGACAAGTTGAGTGACTCACTGTGGAATAGGCTCTATCTGTGCTAAGGGAGACGAGTGACAAGAGTCCCAGCTTTCCATGGTGATAACCTGCTTGATAATATACACTTTATTGACTTTCTTTCCTTCCCTTTCTCATTCCCACCACTCCTACTATTTTGTCTTGGGAACTACTTGAGCTCGGATTCAAGTTTCCAGTTTGTTTTGGGGGCACTCAAACTAAGACAAGTAAGATTATCTGCTAAGACAATTCTCAATTATTTTCTCCATGTTATCATAGTAATTATGAAAATGTCATATTGGTGCAGGGTACCAGTGGCCCATTGAATAGAAATAAAAGCCCAGGCATACATCTGCTCATATATGGCCAATTGTTAAGTGACAAATGGAGCAATAAGGAAAGAAGGATATTTTCAATAAATGGTACTGGAAATACCAAACAACCATATGGAAAAAATTAAACATGAAATCTAACCTCATACTACTCACATATGTATTGTAGATATAACAATAAAAGTCAAAACAATTAAACTTTCCCAAATAATAAAAAGAATATTTTTATAACCTCAGGTAGAGATTGATTCCTTAATGCTAGCTAATTCATCCATGACTATTTATTGAATGTCTACAATGTAATAGGTACTCTTTCAAGTGATCAGCAATATATCAGTGGACAAAAATAGGAAAATGCTTTTGTGGAACTTACATGCTAGTTGGTATAACTTGGCATTACTTTGTAGGCATATTTGTCTAGATGCATACAGGATAGTTTATTTTTTATTTGAATTTAGAAATTTCATCTGAAATTAAGTATATATCTTTTATGACTGAATGAACATGGAATATCTTAAGACAGGTTTTGAGCTTTGGGGAATTTTCTTCTAGTTATTTCCTTGATTGTTGATTTTACTCTGTCTGCTCCACCTCCTCCTTCCCTTCCTTCTGGAATGCCTGTATTTTCCCTCCATGTCTTTTACCTTTTCTTGCCTAAGTCTGTATATTTGCTGAAGAACAAAGAGCTATGTGTGGTTAACTTGAGAGGTTCTCCCAGAACATTGGGCAGAGAGACAACAGGTGCTCTGTTTCTATTCAGTGATTTGGTTTTGTTGTTGCTATTGTGTTTTCATCGTGGGGATTAAAGGATTCAAGAAAACATTCATCTATCTTCCCCTTCTTGGTTAAAAAACAAGCAACTTGCCCCCACCATATTTATATACTCTGTTTTTATTATTATTTCAAATTATTATTATTATTATTTTTTGCTTGCACATTTCTTTTCTTTGGTAGCAATATGTTTTTAACACAACAGGATTTTCTCAGTTCTCACCGATGCTATAAAATTTTTTCTAAGTTCTCTCATTTCTGCCCTGTTTTTTTTTTTTTTTCTGGGCGTTTGATCTTATTTCTCAAATTTATTCCCTTCCATGAAGTTCTGATACTTTTCACATTATTTATGTCCTTTGTTTGCTCATGACTATGAGTGATGGTTTAGTAAGTTACTGTTCTTAGCTGAATGTATGTTCTCATGGACTTCTGCCTTCTTCTCAGTGAACTGTAGGTTGGGTGTCTTCTTAGGAAGATTATAAGGAATGGCACAGGTCAGCTAGCCAGCTCATGGAGACATGAAGTAGAACTCTTTCCACAAATACTGGAGGCTCTGATGTGAGGGCCTACTAGCATGGTTTTATGAGAGCTTTCTTCCAAGAGAGTTGCTTTTCTCCTTATTCTCAAAAGATTCACAAGAACCCCAAATTTCAAGGAGAATTTTTGCTCTCTCTGGTGATGGAACTGTAGATTCTTACTGAATTTTATCTTCTTAGTTGAGTTTTTTTGACACACAAAACTAGAGAGTTAAAGATATATTTCAATACTTCCAGAACCTTCCTGAGTGTAATGTTGAATCTTTTGTTACCATTACTTCATACCAAAATTTCTTTTTGCCATATAGCCTTGCATGGGCCCAAGATATACAGATGGATAAACAGAAATATCAGGTGCAAGCTTGGTGTTGAGAGTACACATATCCCTTATTATCATTTCAGTTTAAGTTGAACAGGCACAATAATAAAAGAAGCAATCAGTAAAATAAAAAGGCAACCTATGGAACAGGCAAAAAGTATCTTCAAGCTATCTATATGATGAAGGGTAATATATACAACTTAATAGCAAAACCAAAACCAAAAGAATCCAGTTAAAAACAACTTGGGCAAAAAAAAAAAAAAGAAGACATTTTTCTAAAAAAGATTAAAAAAATGGCCAACAGGTAATGAAAAGATACTTAACATCACTAATCATAAGGAAATGCAATAAGATATTACCTCATACCCATTGAGATTGCTGTTATCAAAAAGACAAGAATAACACGTGTTGACAAGGATAAGAAAAAAAAGCCCTCCTGCACCGTTAGTGAGAATGTAAATTAGTACAGCTATCATGGAAAAGAGTACAGAGGTTCCTCAAAAATTAAAAAAAAAAAAATAGAATTGCTACATGATCCAGACATTGAATGGTTTGCCTTGGAAATGAACAGAGATCATTCTGTCCCTTTTGAGATTGCATCCAAGTACTACATTTCGGACTCTTTTGTTGACTATGATGGCTACTCCATTTCTTCTAAGGGATTCTTGCCCACAATAATAGGTATAATAGCCACCTGAGTTAAATTCACCCATTTCAGTCCATTTTAGTTTGCTGATTCCTAAAATGTCAATGTTCACTCTTGCCATCTCCTGTTGACCACTTCCAATTTGCCTTGATTCATGGCTCTAACATTCCAGGTTCTTATACAAAATTAAGAAGAGGTGGCAAGAATACACAGAAGAACTGTACAAAAAAGATCTTCACAACCCAGATAATCATGATGGTGTGATCACTCATCAAGAGCCAGACATCCTGGAATGTGAGGTCAAGTGGGCCTCAGAAAGCATCGCTACGAACAAAGCTAGTGGAGGTGATGGAATTCCAGTTGAGCTGTTTCAAATCCGGAAAGATGATGCTGTGAAAGTGCTGCACTCAATATGCCAGCAAATTTGGAAAACTCAGCAGTGGCCACAGGACTAGAAAAGGTCAGTTTTCATTCTAATTCCAAAGAAAGGCAATGCCAAAGAATGCTCAAACTACCGCACAATTGCACTCATCTCACATGCTAGTAAAGTAATGCTCAAAATTCTCTAAGCCAGGCTTCAGCAATATGTGAACCATGACCTTCCAGATGTTCAAGGTGGTTTTAGAAAAGGCAGAGGAACCCGAGATCAAATTGCCAACATTCGCTGGATCATGGAAAAAGCAAGAGAGTTCCAGAAAAACATCTATTTCTGCTTTATTGACTATGCCAAAGCCTTTGACTCTGTGGATCACAATAAATGGTGGAAGATTCTGAAAGAGATGGGAATACCAGACCACCTGACCTGCCTCTTGAGAAACCTGTATGCAGGTCAGGAAGCAGCAGTTAGAACTGGACATGGAACAACAGACTGGTTCCAAATAGGAAAAGGAGTACGTCAAGGCTGTATATTGTCACCCTGCTTATTTAACTTCTATGCAGAGTACATCATGAGAAACGCTGGGTTGAAAGAAACACAAGCTGGAATCAAGATTGCCAGGAGAAATATCAATCACCTCAGATATGCAGATGACACCACCCTTATGGCAGAAAGTGAAAAGGAACTAAAAAACCTCTTGCTGAAAGTGAAAGAGGAGAGTGAAAAAGTTGGCCTAAAGCTCAACATTCAGAAAATGAAGATCATGGCATCTGGTCCCATCAGTTCATGGGAAATAGATGGGGAAACAGTGGAAACAGTGTCAGACTTCATTTTTTGGGGCTCCAAAATCACTGCAGATGGTGATTGCAGCCATGAAATTAAAAGACACTTACTCCTTGAAAGAAAAGTTATGAACAACCTAGATAGTATATTCAAAAGCAGAGACATTACTTTGCCGAGTAAGGTCCGTCTGGTCAAGGCTATGGTTTTTCCAGTGGTCATGTATGGATGTGAGAGTTGGACTGTGAAGAAGGCTGAGCGCTGAAGAATTGATGCTTTTGAACTGCGGTGTTGGAGAAGACTCTTGAGAGTCCCTTGGACTGCAAGGAGATCCAACCATTCCATTCTGGAGGAGATCAGCCCTGGGATTTCTTTGGAAGGAATGATGCTAAAGCTGAAACTCCAGTACTTTGGCCACCTCATGCGAAGAGTTGACTCATTGGAAAAGACTCTGATGCTGGGAGGGATTGGGGTCAGGAGGAGACGGGGCGACCCAGGATGAGATGGCTGGATGGCATCACTGACTTGATGGACATGAGTTTGGGTGAACTCCAGGAGTTGGTGGTGGGCAGGGAGGCCTGGTGTGCTGTGATTCATGGGGTCGCAAAGAGTCAGGCATGACTGAGTGACTGAACTGAACCTGTTACACATGCCTTGGTTGAAGTAACTGAATTGTGAGCTATGAGTGAACATTGATGAAGACCAATAATTTCTGCATGAAGAGTGAATGAAAGAGTACTCTGTAAATCTCCCCTTTTAAATATGCACATTAGTGTCCATGTCCCCCCTCCAAAAATAGGAGGATACGATCTACTCAGAATTATGGAGACTAATTAATCTCATAATGTTGAAGGCTTTATTTGAAAGAGAGGGAAAAAGAGTCAAGTGATTCTGTCAAAATTAGGCCCCAGGAAAGAATCTTTCTAAGGAAGGAGGTTTAAATAGATTTCTCAAAGCTAAAACTTAATGAAAACAGGGAGGAGGGTAAGTATTTTTCCCATGAGGGAAAATATGTGAAAATTAAAGGGTGAGAGAAAGCATGGCACTTTGAAGCAGGGGACCAGTTTCAATGTGTCTAGGACTTGGCACTCAGAAAGGGAGGTAGAGTGGTTAAGGATGGGATGGGAAAGTGCACTGAGATGGCACATGAAAGCTTTAATAGCTATATTATGAAGTGTGAATTTAAACTTCCTATTCTAAAATCAATGGGAAGATGTTGTGAACTGATGTGTGTTTGGAAGATCACACTGGTGGATAATGAATTGATGGCAAAGATAGTCTATGAGGCTGGCAGGTGAACAAATGATTCTGATGATCTAGGCAGAGATTATCTTGGTTAGGAGGCAAAAGACATGGATAAAAAGAATCTGATTCACAAAATTTCCAGGAAGTAAATTAAGGAGAATTTGATGACTGATTGGATGGGATCAGAGAGAAGTAAGAGAGAGGGAGAAGGCAGAGATGATGGATTCTAGGTTCCGGACTGAGGCAGCAGACACCGGAACTGAAAACATGACTGGAGGCATAGACTGAGGATCAGAGATAGTGAAAGTGATTGAAAGCATTGAGTTTGAGATGCCTGAGGGATGCTTAAATAATGTCCAGTAGGCATGACCATGTCTGGAGTTCAGGGTGTTGGTTTGGACTGTTTGGGGGATGATATGGGAGCAATTAAGATTTCCCATGGTCACTATATAGAGGGGCAAGGACAGAGGGTCTACCTGCGTCACAGCATTGAAAAACTTCACTACGAATATGTGAAATAAAGGACTCTCTGCTAATTGGCAACCCACTCCAGTGTTCCTGCCTGCAGCAGCTACTAATTCCATCCTGTTGACATTTACTTGTGTCTAATCTCTTTAAGCTTCAAATTTGTAGAAACTCTCTCTTGAGCTATTAATACTTCATGTATAGTCCATTTCATTCCTTCTCTTCACACGCTGCTGCTGCTGCTGCTGCTAAGTCGCTTCAGTCGTGTCCGACTCTGTGCGACCCCAGAGACGGCAGCCCACCAGGCTCCCCCGCCCCTGGGATTCTCCAGGCAAGAACACTGGAGTGGGTTGCCATTTCCTTCTCCAATGCATGAAAATGAAAGGTAAAAGTGAAGTCTCTCAGTCGTGTCCGACTCTTCGAGACCCCATGGACTGCAGCCCACCAGGCTCCTCCATCCACGGGATTTTCCAGGCAAGAGTACTGGAGTGGGGTGCCATTGCCTTCTCCGCTCTTCACGTACAAACATCAAAATTGTGGTCTACAGCCACTTTCTTCATTTTTTCCCAACTCACTCTTCACTCTGCTGTATTCAAGATTCCATTCCTACCAACCACCTCAACAGTTCTTCACGAGGTAACCAGGGACCTTTCATTTTCAGTTCTCCAGCTACTTGATCTCTCAGCAGCCTCCAGCCCTGCTGTCTACTCTTTCTAATGTATTTGCTTCCTTTAGCTGTTCTAACACTACCTCAACTAGATTTTCTCCTATTTTGTTGGCTTTTCCTGTTGTTTTGAGCAATAATAATGAACATTTGAGCAATAATATGAACATTCACTGGAAAATGGCTAATCGTTGTTATTGTTCAGTCACTAAGTCATGTCCGACTCTTTTCAACCCTATGACCTGCAGCATGCCAGGCTTCCCTGTCCTTCACTATCACCTGGAATTGCTCAAACTCATGTCCATTGAGTCAGTGATGCTATCCAACCGTCTCATCCTCTGTCACAATCATTCACTGGAGAATTGCTAGCATCTCATTTTATTTTTCACTTCAAACTGAGACTAAGAATGGTAAGTGGTTGAGCTCAGATTTGGACGTAAGTTTGTTCCTTGATAGAGCCCCATATTTAAATAGACTTTCTACACAGTCTCATTTTGGATGGGGAGGTGGGGACAGGAGAGTATTATTATCAGCCTGAGGAATAAAGAATTGGCTTATTAGGGAGAGGAGAAAGAGCTTAGGGGCAGCCGTAGCGCAGTAATAGGAGCTCAGATACAAGGTAAGTTAGGTCCTCAGTTCATCGTCCTCAGAGTCTGAGCAAGCAGCGATGAGACTGCAATTCGCCTATATTACCATAAGGGGGCACCATCGAGAAGCGAGAGGCAGTGCCTTAGCCCAGCTCGGGATCCCCAGGACTGCGTCCGGGCAGAGAACAAGAGTATTCACATCTGTGTGCTTTTAAGTGCACGCCCTCACCTCCATTCCAGTAACTCTTTTCTTCCAGTGCCGGTCATCTCTCACCTCCACTGTACTCCCTCTTTCTCTAGTCTCCTGAGGGGCCTTAAAATAGTAACATAGTGCAGCCCCCCGAGGTAGGAGTCGGGGTTCGGCTTTCCTTGGGTGCCTGAGCCGAGCGGTGCTCCCAGGGAGTCTGGCGAAGTTCACTGCTCATCATCCCTCAGGCTCCCTAGAGCCCCCAGAGAAGCTATATAAGGGCAGTTGCCTGGGGCAGCGTCAATGTAGGAAAGTGTGCCAGGCTTAGGTCAGGGTGGGGAGGGGAGGGCACGGGAAGGGAACCTTGCCCAGGTCCTGGGAAGTTCGCGGAGACCGGGAAGGGAGGGCACATTGCCTGAGGAAGCCTGCCCTTTGCTCACACAGCCTGCCAGCGCGCCCTGTTCAGGAACCCACCTTCAGGATCCCAGACCCTTTTCAGTGACCTTCCCAAAGAGGAATTCCTTCTAACCAATGTGAGGCTCATTCCAAACTTTGTCTACCCCTGTGCCAGGAAACCCCTCAGTTCTAGCTTCTCACCTTTCACTGAAACATGAGGCAAGGGGAATTAATTTACCCAGAGAAAAATATTTGGGTATGTTGGTGGTGGTGGGTGGCAACGGGTAAATGAAGAAACAAATTGAGAAGCTTGGCAGGAAAGTTAAGTGGGATCCATACTGGGAAGGGCTTTGAATGCAGACTGTTGGATTTCAATTTGATCTTGAAGGCTATGGGAATCACCTGTAACTTGCCAAACAGGAGCCTGACATATCCAGTTTTTCTGTTTAGATGTCAGCCACGTGGAAGGTGGATTGAAGAATCTGATTCTGGAAGCAGGGAGGTGAGTTCGGAAGTTCTTTTCATACTCAGAGCAGAATGAATGATATAATGAGGTTGTGGGGGAGGGAGGACGTGTTGAATAAAAAGAAAGCTATGATAGATTACTAGGAAAAACAAAATCACAGTAAAGGGGAAAGAGCAGAGATGGGTCTAGCTTCCCTGACCAGGATGACATGAGTGACTCACTGATACTATTCAGAGGGGTCCTATTTGGGACAAAATAAGTATGAAACTCTTGGATTATCCAAGTAGAAATATGAAGAGGAAACATGTTATATGTGTTTGGATCTCAGGACAGAGGCTTAGAACAGAGTGGTCTGTGTAGAGGAAGGAAGTTGAGCTTGTTCTGTGTTCACCAGGGAGGGTAATGAAGGAAGGAGGCTATGCCTGTGGATACCACATAGCACTGGCAGCGATGCGGACTGATTTGTCTTTTCATGTCTCAGCTGCATCTGGTTTCCATGTCACACTCCAGCTAAGCAAATCTGAGGATGACTCTCATGTGGGCCTTAAGAGAACCCACTGAAAGACTGTTTCATTCTTTGTTAAGGGCTGGAATCTCCCTATCTCCCAGAACACCAGAACAACTTTTCCTAAATTTCTCTGATTAAAAAAAAAAAAAAAATCACTGGGACAGAAGAGATTTATTGTTCTTTTTAACCAGATTTCTGGACCCCTCCCCTGGAAAATCCGATTCTCTGGGTCTGGAGTAGAACCTGAGAGACAGTGTTTTCAATAACAGCTTTAGCTGATTCCATCAGTGAAGTCTGAGAAATGGTACTCAAGCTGAAACACAAACCTATCTCTTGAAATTGAATCTCAGATGGACATTCCCACCCCCACCTTACTTCCTGCCCTGAAGTCAGTTGAGAATGGATTTTAAAAGGCAACCAGAGACTGAGCCTCAAACTCTGAACCCAGACATACCCTAACCCTAACATGCACTAGCAAAGCTGAGTTCTGGCAGGATTTGTGCAAGTTTGGCAGTACTGGTTTAGAAGGGACCAAAAGCAGGATATGTGATCAGCAACATCAGCTCTGGAAATGAAGGGCATTGCACTGTATCCTGGGTGGGCTTCACACTGAGATTAATGGGACCCTCCAGAGACATGTCTATGACAAACTAGAGAAGATAATGTTACGTGGCAGCCTGAATGGGAGGGGAGTTTAAGGGAGGACATTTCAGTTTAGTTCAGTTGCTCAGGCATGTCCGACTCTTTGCGACCCCATGCACTGCAGCATGCCAGGCCTCCCTTGTCCATCACCAACTCCCGGAGTTCACCCAAACCCATGTCCATTGAGTTGGTGATGCCATCCAAGCAGCTCATCCTCTGTTGTCCCCTTCTCCTCCTGCCCTCAATCTTTCCCAGCATCAGGGTCTTTTCAAATGAGTCAGCTCTTTGCATCAGGTGGCCAAAGTATTGGAGTTTCAGCTTCAACATCAGTCCTTCCAATGATCACCCAGGACTGATCTCCTTTAGGATGGACTGGTTGGATCACCTTGCAATCCAAGGGACTCTCAAGAGTCTTCTCCAACACCACAGTTCAAAAGCATCAATTCTTCAGTGCTCAGCTTTCTTCACAGTCCAACTCTCACATCCAGCATGACCACTGGAAAAACCATAGCCTTGACTAGACAGACCTTTGTTGGCAAAGTACTATCTCTGCTTTTCAACATGCTATCTAGGTTGGTGATAACTTTTCTTCCAAGGAGTAAGCGTCTTTTAATTTCATGGCTGCAGTCACCATCTGCAGTGATTTTGGAGCCCAGAAAAATGAAGTCTGACACTGTTTGCCCATCTATTTGCCATGAAGTGATGGGACCAGATGCCATGATCTTAGTTTTCTGAATGTTGAGCTTTAAGCCAACTTTTTCACTCTCCTCTTTCACTTTCAACAAGAGGCTCTTTAGTTCTTTACTTTCTGACATTAGAGTGGTATCATCTGCATATCTGAGGTTATTGATATTTCTCCTGGCAATCTTGATTCCAGCTTGTGCTTCTTGCAGCCCAGCATTTTGCATGATGTACTCTGCATAGAAGTTAAATAAGCAGGGTGACAATATACAGCCTTGACGTACACCTTTTCCTATTTGGAACCAGTCTGTTGTTCCATGTCCAGTTCTAACTGTTGCTTCCTGACCTGCATACAGATTTCTCAAGAGGCAGGTCAGGTGGTCTGGTATTCCAATCTCTTTCAGAATTTTCCACAGTTTATTGTGATCCACACAGTCAAAGGCTTTGGCATAGTCAATAAAGCAGAAATAGATGCTTTTCTGGAACTCTCTTGCTTTTCCAATGATCCAGCGGATGTTGGCAATTTGATCTCTGGTTCCTCTGCCTTTTCTAAATCCAGCTTGAAGATCTGGAAGGTCACGGTTCATGTATTGCTGAAGCCTGGCTTGGAGAATTTTGAGCATTTCTTTACTAGCATGTGAGATGAGTGCAATTGTGCGGTAGTTTGAGCATTCTTTGGCATTGCCTGTCTTTGGGATTGGAATGAAAACTGACCTTTTCCAGTCCTGTGGCCACTGCTGAATTTTCCAAATTTGCTGGCATATTGAGTGCAGCACTTTCACAGCATCATCTTTCCGGATTTGAAACAGCTCAACTGGAATTCCATCACCTCCACTAGCTTTGTTTGTAGTGATGCTTCCTATGGCCCACTTACCTTCACATTCCAGGATGTCTGGCTCTAGGTGAGTGATCACACCATCATGATTATCTGGGTCGTGAAGCTCTTTTTTGTACAGTTCTTCCATGTATTCTTGCCACCTCTTCTTAATATCTTCTTTTTCTGTTAGGTCCATACATACCATTACTATCCTTTATTGAACCCATCTTTGCATGAAATGTTCCCTTGGTATCTCTCATTTTCTTGAAGAGATCTCTGGTCTTTCCCATTCTATTGTTTTCTGCTATTTCTTTGCCTTGATGGCTGAGGAAGACTTTCTTATTTCTCCTTGCTATTCTTTGGAACTCTGCATTCAGATGCTTATATCTGTTCTTTTCTCCTTTGCTTTTCACTTCTCTTCTTTTACAGCTATTTGTAAGGCCTCCTCAGACAGCCATTTTGCCTTTTTGCATTTCTTTTTCTTGGGGATGGTCTTGACTCCTGTCTCCTGTACAATGTCACGAATCTCCATCCATATTTCATCAGACACTCTATCAGAACTAGTCCCTTAAATCTAAGGGAGGACAGTTACATGTGTATGTACAGCCGAGTTTCTTCGCTGCTTATCTAAAATTGTGAGATCATTGTTAATCAGCTGTACTCACAATACAAAATAAAAGATCTTTTAAAAATGTAAAAAAAAAAAAAAAGATTTAAAGCAAAAGGAGACTGAAGTTTTGGAATTAACAGGAGTACTTAGACATTCTGCTTGCAGCCCTCACTGTTTCAGTGCCCTTTCCTAAGTCCTTTCTCTCCGCTGAACCATGACTGAGCGATATTTTTCCTCTTCCCTTTCATAGACCTCGGACTTGGGATGCAGAAACCTCGGCTCTTTGTTCCTGCCATGACTGTGCCAAATGGAACTCTGGTCCACCCAGCATACTTCCTGCTGGTGGGCATCCCTGGCCTGGGACCTAACACCCACTTTTGGCTGGCTTTCCCACTGTGTTGTATGTATGCCTTGGCCGCCCTGGGCAACCTGGCCATTATCCTCATCATCCGTGTGGAAAGGCGCCTGCATGAGCCCATGTACCTCTTCCTGGCCATGCTTTCCACCATTGACCTAGTTCTCTCCTCCGTCACCATGCCCAAGATGGTCAGCCTCTTCCTGACAGGTGTCCAGGAGATCGAGTTCAATGCCTGTCTGGCCCAGATGTTCCTTATCCATGCTCTGTCAGCCATGGAGTCAGCTGTCCTGCTGGCCATGGCATTTGACCGCTTTGTGGCCATCTGCCACCCACTGCGGCATGCTTCTGTACTCACAGGGCCTATGGTCGCCAAAATTGGACTAGCTGCCCTGGCCAGAGGGTTTGTACTCTTCTTCCCCCTGCCCTTCATCCTGAAGCGGCTATCGTACTGCCGAAAGCACACGGTGACACACTCCTTCTGTCTGCACCAAGATATTATGAAGCTGTCCTGTACTGACACCACGGTCAATGTGGTGTACGGGCTCTTTATCATCCTCTCGGTCATGGGCGTCGACTCCCTCTTCGTTGGCTTCTCCTACGTCCTCATCCTGAGGGCTGTGTTGGAGCTCTCCTCTCGGGGGGCAGCACTCAAAGCTTTCAACACCTGCATCTCCCATCTCTGTGCTGTGCTGGTCTTCTATTTGCCCCTTATTGGGCTCTCCGTGGTGCACAGGCTGAGTGGCCCCACTTCCCTGCTCCATGTGATTATGGCTAATATCTATCTACTGCTACCACCTGTGGTTAACCCTATAGTCTATGGGGCCAAAACCAAGGAGATTCGTTCTCGGGTCTTCCATATATTCTCACAGAATGGCAGGTGAGCAGGATTTCCTCCCCAGTGTCCTTAGTCTCTACCAAAGATGGCAGGGTTCAGGTCCTGTTGAGCATCTTGGTGACTGGAACATCCAACCCACTGGGCTCTCTGCTCCAGGTTATCTAAGTAGATCTTCAATTTCTATCTCCAGAAATGGGTCACTTCAGAAGAACCAGTTTTGACAGGACATGCTGGATCATGATCACTCTACACTCCCTTCCTATGGTGACCTCACCTTATTTCTCTTTCCCAACTAGAAAATACATGTAATTTTGACATGCAAAGGCTGTAAATGATACACATCATGATTCATTCTGTTCTTGATGTATGATTTTTATTATTTTGCTCCCATGTATCCACATCAGTGAATATGTGTTAACTATAACTTCTTTCTTGGATCCCAAAGAGGTAACACAGTCATTTTTAAGGGTTAATAAAGGTATTTGTGTGATGGTGATTGAAGGGAGGGGAGGGAGATGGTAGTAAGCAAAGAGACAGTTCCCATGAAGTGTTTATGTTTCTATATATATGAGGGTGTATTTATGTGGAATCTGCCAATGTCATCTATGTGGTTCTACTGGAGATTATTTTTCCATGAGGGTGATGTTTATCTTGGTTGCAGCTGTGAGTATGTAGGTATGTTTGTGTGGCTATATGTGATTTTAGTCTGTGTGTGTGAGTACACAGAATATGTGCCAGCTGATATGCCTGGCAGCTGTGTCCTGTTATGTATAATATTTTGTGAACAATTCTATAATTCCACACTTCTTGTGTTTATGTGACCTCTGTTATTTGGTATATGATATGCATCTATGTGAGAATGGTTGTAGAACATGTGTATCTAATGAGAACAGATGCCTCCTTGTCCCCTCATGTTTGTAATATGTAAATGTAGAATGTAATATGCAAATGTAGAATGTAATATGCAAATGTAGAATATAATATGTAAAATGTAGAATGCATTAATAATATATAAATGGTAGGATGTAGAATGTTGCATGTTTGTAACAATGTAGACCATATAATACACATAAGTGTGTGGAATATGTAGTGTTGGGTTGGCTGTGTCTTTTGGCTTGTTTATCTTTGGGTGTATGCCTGTGATGCAAAGTATTTGTGATATGAAATCCATCTGTGTAATATATATGTCTTTAGTCATATATAGGTGGAATAATATCTGAAGGATATGTGTTTGCAAATGTGTGTGTGTGTGTATGTATTGTTTGTGATTACTATGTTTTAACACATATTGCACTCATTTGTCCAATGGGTATGGATTATAAGGCACAAGAGCGTGCCATAATGAACTTAAAAACTGTTAGGTCAAAAATATTCACAGTGAAGAATTATAGGTAGAAACCAATGTAGGTTTATTTGAGGGAGGTGAAAGAATACTGAAGTAAGACTTATAAGGTTAAAATCCCGGAAATATCATAAAATGGCATACTGTAAAACCTCTCAGGATCTCATTTCCTCTTCTGAATAATGAAGCTACAATGGCACTGATGCTGTAAAGCTTAAATCCTATGAACCTCCTATGTAAACTGAAAAGTGTAAACATACAAGAAATGATCATATTCATGGTTGTCTCATTGTACAGCTTTAGGAAACAACATCCACATCCATGGTCATGTGAATGGTGCTCCTATATTTTACAGTGCATCACCAGTTTGGCCTCATGTGGCCATCCTGATTTACTGTTATTAATGAAAACATTATTATTTACTATCTCATAATAAATTGTTTTCACAGAGCTTCAGACAAGTTGACATTTATTTTCCCATGCTGGTGTCTGATTTACAAGTGATCTGCAAATTTACAAATGAAATTCAAAGAAAGCACAACCTTGCCAAGAAGTTCCTTTAAACATGGTTGATAGCTGTATCAGGAAAAGACATTGTGGGGTGGGCATTAGAGTCAATAGAGGTTAGGATCACTAGCTTAAATATTTGGGCTCATTGCTTAGCCTACTGTACCTCAGTAATTTTGGAAATTGTAAGTGCTGTAAAAAAGGAAATATAATGTACCTCCTGTTGGGTGGTTGTGGGGGTTAAGTAGAATAACAGATGTGAAAACATATGGAAAATAGACAGTGATCAATACACATTGGTGGTAGTGGTTTTAAATAATAAAATTGATTAAATGAGGTATATTTATTTCATTTTAGGGAATATTCAAACAAGAGACTTCAGCTTTCATAAGGCCCTGCTGTGCCAAGGCCAGAAGCTAGTCTCTTATCCAGGCTACAGTGTCTTTGGTTTTAGATTAACTCATGGCCTTCTTTCTCAGGAGATCTTGCGAAATCTTGGAGTCCTCTAGAATCTCTTTATTTTGATAAATGATGATGACTTGGATAATTGTCACTGGTTTGAAAACTTGGCTAAATGCCAGACTATATTAAGGGCTTCCCCAAGGTTCCCACAAACTGTTTCCCTTGATCATAAACTTTAAAGCTTTATTTTCCAACTGGATGTTTATCCCTCTGTCATAGAGCTTAAATAGTTTTATGATAGCTGTATGTTTATCTTCCATCAGTGCAGTTCAGTTGCTCAGTCGTGTCCAACTCTTTGCGACCCCATGAGCTGCAGCAGGCCAGGCCTCCCTGTCCATCACCAATTCCCAGAGTCCACCCAAACCCATGTCCATTGAGTCAATGATGCCATCCAACCATCTCATTCTCTGTTGTCCCCTTCTCCTCCTGCCCTCAGTCTTTCCCAGCATCAGGGTCTTTTCCAATGAGTCAACTCTTTGCATCAGGTGGCCAGAGTATTGGAGTTTCAGGCTCAACATCAGTCCTTCCAATGAATGCCCAGGACTGATCTCCTTTAGAACTGAAATATCCTTATACATAGTTGTCTGTCTCCCTTGAGGACAAGGACTAGACTTCTCTGTCTCCAGGGCCTGACATACTGTATGCTCAATGGCTATCTGTCTGGGACTTCTCAGAGCCTGAGTGGGTTCTGGTTTACTTACTTAAGATAAACCAAATTCACTCATCCCTCTCCAAACCCCCTCCAATCCCCATCTACACTCATCTCTTGTTCCTGTCTCTATAAATTATAGTCCTTAGTTTGGCTGGTTCTATTTTATAAAGTCAACAAAGTACTTTCCTTACTCATTAATGATCAGTTATGATCTAAAATCCACATGATACTGCAGATAATATCTGGTTAATTATTCCCCACTACAGAGACAGGATCCTTCTGTATTCTCTTCTCAGTGCCCTATGAATCTTGAAGTTCTCCAATCTGGCAGGTTGGAACACTCGCTATCTGTGACCCTATGTGAACCCTGGGTGGGGATGCCATCGCTAATTTTTCCAGGTGGCTCTGTCCCCAGTCTTAAGTAGCTTGTTCACGTGCATGTGGGCTCAGTACTCAGCTGGATTTTTGCAGAGGAATCTCTACATGTCTTTAGAGTTCTCTCTCTCTCTGTAGATCTCTCACCTCCAATACCTCGTCTTCAAATTCTAGCTAGCTGGGTCTTCCTGGACTATCAGCTCTACATCTTTAACTTAAGATGTCCTCTGGACTCTGCATTCTCCTTCCCTAGACGGCAGCAGGGAACCTCCCAAGGCAGTAAGCTGGGGAAACCCCAGGTTCACTTCGTTTGTTTTCCATGCCTCAGGGCTCATTGTCCTTCATTGCCTGATATCTAGTAGCTTGCAAACTTTTTTTTAATGTATGCTGTCTATTTTAGGTTCCTTCAGGTGGGATGTTACCTCATGTTATTCTCTCTTGGCCAGAAGTAGAAGTCCCTGGGGTATCTTTCACCCCTTTTCAGTCTATGGGAGTTTGAGGGAAGCAACAGAGATGGCTCCAGGGTGATAGCAATGAATGACAGGCTGCAGGTTTACAGGTACCTGGAGATCTTGTAATCGCGAGTTTTGATATGGTCTGAGTTGGAATTGTCTGATTTGACATTGTCTAATTTTGCATAGCTTATATCAGATCGCCCTGTGTTGTGAATTTAAAACTTGCAGTTGTGAAATTGATCAGTAAAAACACCAGGAGAAGCCAATGAAAATTCACTTTGCTTTATTAATAGATTTATTAAAAATTATTTAAATATGTAACATACTTGGTTTCTCATTCCCACTGATCTCTAACCCTCTAAAATGTTCTCTCACTATTTTTGCCCTTAAGAGAGAAACCAGATGGCATTGGTCTTATATGGCTGGAGCTGGAGGTAGGGGAGGGCTAAGGAAACCACATCCTCCTTTCTCAACAAGAAGTTCAAGGCTAGGGAATAGAAGGCAGAGGCATGGTTCCCAGGGATCCCTGTTATGAATTAGCTAGAGTTGGGCCCTAGAACCTGGGGGATAAAGAAGACCCAGCCCTATAGCTTTTGGGAAAGGCAGATGGGTCCACTGGGATGGATGCAGGCCCAGCAAGGACCAAGCAGGCACCACTCATGGAAGGAAGGTGGAGGCCAGAGAAAGCTTCAGGCAGGTGATGAGTTGGCACCTAATCACAGAGTCTCCCTGAAAGCATATCCTGCTTTTCCCCTGGTTGAGTTTGATGAAGCTGAGGGAAATTTGGAGAAAGCCTCTCCCAGAGACCATGGCCACACACGTGAGTTTCTCTAGATTCTCCGTACTCATTTACTCTAACTTCACATTGGGAGCTGGCAGAAATACTCCAACTGGCACAGGGCCCATCTGGGGAGGACTCTAGAGACCCCTTACCCACTACCCCTCCTTCCTCATACCCCAAACACACCTTCTCAGGACACAGCAGCCCAGAAGGACATCAGTCCCACAGTTGGTATCTGCAGATAGACCCTCTGGGCAGCGCCCTACCCCCAGCAGGGAGAAGCCAAAAGAGGGGAGGAGATATGACAGAATAAATAAGCCTGACAAGGGAGGGGGCGGAGACTGAGAGGGCGGAACTATGGTGCAGCCTGCCAGATCACTGCTGGAAGGGTCCTGGAGAAAAGGGCACTCGTTCCTTCAGTGCAGTTTAGGTGAGTGTGGGAGACTGGAGGTGACTCCTGGGGTGTGGGTTTCCTGCAGCTAAGGGTCCCTCATTAGACCTGCTAAGTGAATGAGAGGGCAGGCTGAGGAGAACCAGAAGTAGGGAGTGGGGCCGGGGATGTGAAGGAGGCCCCGGACTCTAAGGATAGACGGCCTCAGCAATTTCTGTGCTCGTGTGGTAAATGCAACGTGGGTGGTGCTTGATGCTTCTTTTGCAGTTTTTAAGACATTTTCCTGTGATCAGTTTACTGGGGCACCCATCTTAAGCCTGGTGGGGATGGGGCTAAATGAAGGTAGTGGGGTTGAGAGCAAATGGGCCTGGGACCACTCTAGAGTTGGACTGGGGTTTGGTGTGTGAACAGGGCTGGTTCCACCCAGGTTGTTGGTGTGGCTGAAGCTCAGTTTATGATCAGGGGTCAGATTATAGCCCTGTGTGGGGTGTGGGCTCTGAATGGGGTCTGGGCTCATGCTGTATTTTACATCAGGAGTCAGGCTGTGCTGAGTCTAGAACTTAGCACAATTCCTAGGGTTCCGATCCTGACCCAGTCCAGGTCTAGGATCAGGGTTCAGTCTTCAGCCCACTTAAAAAACTGGATTTTGTGTCTACACTGTGACTTCTCCTGCCTTGAACTCTTTAGGCGCCCCTCTCCCCTACCACCACCCGCCTCCCCCCCCACCCCCCGCCCCACCACCACACACACACATATGCACACACACTGAACCACTTGCAGCTTTTCAAACAGGGTGTGTTCTCGTTCTCTCTGGGTCTTTGCATTTGTAGAATGCACTTCTGAAAACAAATTAGATCAAGTCTATTGCTTAATTTCTCCCAAGTCACTGAGAATTAAATCAAAGCTCCTGGCCACGTCCTGCAAGTCCCTGCATGAGCTGTCCCCTCCTCTCCTCTCTGACCTCATCTCCTACAACTCTGCTGTGCTCCTGATCCTCTGGCCACCTTTACCTTTTTCCTCCTGTGAGTCCCCAAAGCAGACCTTTTCCTCTTGCCTCCTCTGCCTGGAGAGCTCTTTGCCTCGATCTTAGAACGGCTGGTGTTTTCTCATCACACATCTCTCAGTTGGTATGTCACCACCTCAGAGAAGCCTTCACTGACCCCCCTGTCTCAAACAGGGCTGTCCTGCACCTGTCCTTTTCTATCCCATCACTCTGTCTTATCTTCAGGGCACTTATCTTTATCTGAAATATTCTTGCTTATTTGTTTCTTTTCTATTATGGCTCTCCTAGTGCTTGAGCTCCATAGAAGCACTGATCTTTTCTGTTGTATCCACTGTTTTATTTCCAGTTTTGGGCACATTGATGTGTTTTGTCTTCTAACTGAATGCTGCTGGCCCCGTGTTCCCAACCCTGCTAACTGTGACTGGCCCTGCAAGTCTTGGCTCAGATGTCATCTCCTCAGAGCCTGACAAGTTGGTGAACTATTGTCTGCTTTGTTCTGAGCCGCTTGTACTTACCCCTGCCCTAGCATTTATCATAACATGTTATGATAGCTGCATATTTGTCTCAATTTCTCTCCCCACCCCAACCCCGCCCCCCCACCCCCCCGCCCGCCCCACGCACACTGGAAGGCTGAAACATGACTTGTTTACTCTGTGTTTTAGTATCTCTGGTGCTTAGTCTGGCATAGTCTGATATTTGAAAAAAAACAAAAAAATGTATATTAATCAAAGTCCAAGTTCAGGCTATTCTGCTGCGTATAGATGATAATCAAAGAAGCTCTGAAGGTCTCTGATAAGGATCAAATGTGAAGGTGTGTGGGAACCTTATTGGCTCTGGTCCTATGTGGGAAGTGGAGGGGCATGGCCATGAATGCTTGGAGCTCTGACTGTGGTTGATTTTGGAGGGACAGACTGGATTGAGTGAGGAGAACAGGGATGGGAGGGAGAGTGGCGATGGGAGCCTCACTCTGCCTTTTGTGAGTCAGAAATTGTACTCTGTCATCCAGTCTCTTTATGGCCATTCTAAAAAGAATGGCCAAGGCCCTCTAAGAGTTTATCTGCATTATAAAATACCAGCAAGGTATGAGGGGCAGAAAATGCAGATGACTTGGATGGATGTGATATTCTTCTAGGGTCTTCCCTGGTGGCTCAGCGGTAAAGAATATGCCTGCAATATAGGAGACACAGGTTCAATCCCTGGGTCAGGAAGATCCCTGGAGGAGGGCATGGCAACCCACTTCAGTATTCTTGCCTGGAGAATCCCATGGATAGAGAAGCCTGGTGGGCTATAGTCCATTGGGTCGCAAAGAGTCAGACATGACTGAAGTGACTTAGCACGTGTGAATCATACCATTATAGTGTATGAAGAGAAGGTTCCCTCTCCATGAATTGAGTGATGAGCCCTGGTAGTCCTGCCAGTCACAGTAATATCCCTGAGGACTGCCTTCCCTCTATGGCCTGGCAGTAACAGTCAGAGGTTCCCAGGTATTCCTGGGCTTCCCTCCAAGGACATTTTCTTCCAGATGTTCCCACAGATGCTGGTAGGGGCACCAGAGGCCCCTACCCCACTGTTCTAGGCACAGAATATTCTGTGTGTTTAAGTAAGAGCAGTGATCACAAATCCCCTCTTCCATTCCCTCCTTGTCCCCCTTCCCCACTGAACCCAAGTGTGGATAGCTGGTCAGGTGTCCTGAGTCCTAGAGAAGCCCTCTGTACTCATGGTTTTTTAAATTTTGGATTCCTTGGAGATTAACCTTGAAATAGTCCTTAAAAATCATTCAAAAGGATACTAGGAGAGAGGCAGGGCAGTAGTTTGGCATATTGGAAAGCACATGGATATGATGCTGAGAGCTCTAATTAAGCCTCAACATCCCTGTATGCAAAATGGGATTGATGATGTCTGCTTGACAGCTTGATGAGAGGGCTGTATTGAATGAGAAGGAAGTACTCAGTAGAGGGTAAAGATTTTTACTTTCCACTGTAGGCCCTGCCCAAGTCACAGCCAAAATTGGGGCTGAAGAGCAGGAAGTGCCCAAGTCCCAGTCCAGGAGGGCCCTCTTAGTTTCTCTTCCAAGGATCTAACTGGGCCAGGTGTTCTACTTGCCTCGCCCCCTTTCTGCTTTGCCTCTGGGGCAGATATGATTAGCTTTCAGAAGGTACAACACAATTAAAGACAGTTAAAAGGGAAAACGTACAGGTGTTGGAATTGAACAGTCTAGGTCAAGTTTCTGTTTTACCGGTCAACTATTAAACCTTGGGAATATTTAACTTTTGGGGGGGCTTCAGTTTTCTCACCTATAATGTAGACATGATGCATAAAAGTCTTATTATGGAGAAACATTCCCGAGACTTGTTAAAATGGTGTGATTTTTCAGAGAAAATCTCAAGCATAGAGCTATCCCCTGGGGGTTTAAGGCAGTGTTCATTTCAGTTTAGTTGCTCAGTCGCGTCTGACTCTTTGTGACCCCATGACTCACAGCACACCAGGCCTCTGTCCATCACCAACTCCAGGAGTTCACTCAAACTCATGTCCATCAAGTCGGTAATGCCATCCAGCCATCTCATCCTCTGTTGGCCCCTTCTCCTCCTGCCCCCAATCTCTCCCAGCATCAGGGTCTTTTCCAATGAGTCAGTGTAGGCTTTCTGAAAAAAGAAAAAGACCTTTTCTTTGTTTATTTTTCCTTGATTATGTTCTGTTTTCAAAATAGAGTGATTTAGCTCCAATTTCCTTCAGAGGCTCCAAATGTTATCTGAGTGTGTGTCGTGATTCTAATTACTAACTGCTGCTCAGGCTGGCAGTCGGCTGGCAGGACTGTGGGAGACTGGGGTGCTTCAGGGCTGAGCAGTCTGAAGGGTGACACTCGGGTTGTTGGTTTGGCTCCCCCTCCAGTCCTCCATTTCTCTCTTGCTGCTGCCATCTGAGGTCCAGCCCGATTCCACCTCAGCTAGCTGTCCACTTTCTGCTGTCGAGGCAGCTCTCTTCTGGGCCAGCTAAATCCTCCTCTCCCGGATTTCTGGTGTCTCCTCAGTTCTCAGTCTTTGCCTTTGGGAGAGATTGGCTGCCAGTTAGTGCGCGTGTGTCTGTGAGGATGTGCTTGAGGTAAAGTGGAAATTAAGGTGACAAATGCGGGGGTGGGGGCAGGTGATAAAAAGTTTTTGGAAACCTCAGACATTTTCAGAGCCCTTATTCCCCATCTTTATGCAAACGTGAAAAAAAAAAAACCACTTTGTACACTGTGATGCTGTTTTATGATGTCTTTTGACATTCCTGACCTCATTGATTTTGCAACAGCACAATGAGGTTATTATCATCCTCTGCATTTACTTGGACCCAGAACTTGTATTTGCAGTCCCAGGGCTCCACTCAACACATGAGTTTACCCTCTAGGTAACAGGACTGAATGTGCCAACCCATAATTGCTTCTCAGTATATTTCCTAAGACAGCGCATCTTTATCCTGGGAACTGCCCAGTTTTGCATTGTCTATCCATGTGAAATTTCTGGATGGTGTTGATATCTGGCCCTCTGGAGCACTAGAGCCTTTCTGCTGACATCTCCAGGTCGGGGGTCCTTGGTCACCCTCTCTCCTAGGTACAAACCGTGCTGCAATCATCGCCGAGTCCAAGCTCATTCTGCTCGTCACACGATAGGCCAATAAATCCGGGAGATGAGGTGTTGAGGCAAGTGATATGACTTTGGAAAGCTGACTGACTGAGAAAATGTCAGACTAGTATCTCAAAATAACTGTATTGTTCTGGATGCCAGGGCTTAGATGCTAGGTTCTTTTATGGATCAGAGATGGGGGGAGATGAGGAAACAAAGTAAAAGATCATTTAATGCTTGCAAATGTCTCCTAGAATGGCAAACCTTAGGCAGGGGGCTGTGTTAGTTTCACTTCCTTACAGTCATTTCACAGGTGGTATGAAATGGAGTATCTCCTGTCATATCAATAAACAAATATGCCGCAGCTATCTGTGGTTCCGGCCCTCCACATGTGAATTTCTGAGCCAAGCTAGTAAGCAACAGACAAAGGACACCATTTCCCACACAAAGAACTCAAGGATGTCCCGGTCTTTCACAGGTGGGCAGGGTCAGGTTATCTACCTGTGAGTGAAACAAAGGGACCATAGCCCAGGGCTCAGGCAGAGGTGGGCAGGCAGGGTTCCCTGAGGCAGGCTGTTATGAATGCCTACAAAGGGGCTTCCCTCATAGCTCAGTTGGTAAAGAATCTGCCTGTAATCCCTGGGTTGGGAAGATCCCTTGGAGAAGGACAGGGGTTGGGAAGATCCCCTGGAGAAGGAAATGACAACCCACTCCAATATCCTTGCTTGGAGAATCCCATGGACAAAGGAGTCTGGTAGTACAGTTCATAGGGTCACAAGAGTCTGACAGGACTTATCGACTAAACCACATAGTAACAAAATCGGCAAAATAAGATTTAAAGTCACAGAAGCAGATCCAGTATGGAATCAGATTTAACCCTTCCCAGTTAAATATGTCCATTTTGCATTTATTTAGAGTCAAGGCTTTGCTTTTGCCCTGTTCTCCATATATCCATTCTCATGCCCTCTGGATCCCTGAATGAGAAAGATCTTTTCTGTTTGTTCCTAAAAATTCTTGTTCTGAACTTACAACACCCTGCTATGAATTTCCAGTTTTTATTTTTTCTCAAAAATCTCTATAGTTCAGACAATTGGCAGTTTTTCTTATCCCCTTGGCTGTGCTACCCTCATTAGACATTTACTGAGGAATTCTTGTGATAAAACTCTTTTTTTTATTTTCACCAAACATTAACTAAACACAGGATTGGGTCCCTGCCATTTAGGAATTAAAAATTTAGTGACAAACAAACATAGCAATAATTCTAGTTCAGGATGGTGAATGCATAAAAAGAGATCTAAACAAAGTTCTTTGGGAGCACAGAACAGAAAACATTGAATTATACCCAAGGGGATCAAGGGGAAAGAGGTTCAGGGAAGTGCATAGGAGAGAGACAGTAAACCAGGATGTGGAAGATGTGATTTTGCCCAGTGGGAAGAAAGGAGGGAGATTTAGGAGGAAAGTGACAAAAGAGAAGTAAAAAAAAAAAGACAAATAGACACAGAGGCACAAAATCAATGCTACATTTATGAAATGGTGTGTATTCCAATGTGCCTGGAGTACAGGGGCCATGGGAAGAGTGGTCAGAGAGAAACTAGGGCTGGATGCTGAAAGGGGGAGCTTTGCCACACCCTAGTAGCTCTGTCTTTATTCCAGAATTAATTTGAAGTTTTAAAAGGCACTTTTAAAACAATAAATGGTGACCTGATTTCATTTGGGTAGAAGATTCTTGGGATTGTGCTGATGACAAAGTTAACACTAGGGGCATGGCTATGAGAATCAGAGTATTTAGTTTATGTGTCTGTTTGCTAAGTTCTTTCAGTCGTATCCAACTCTTTGCGACCCTATGAACTGTAGCCGGTCAGGTTTCTCTGTCCATGGGATTCTCCAGGCAAGGATATTGGAGTGGGTTGCCATGCCCGCCTCCAGGGGATCTTCCCAACCCAGGAATTGAACCTGGGTCTCTTATGCCTCCTCCATTGGCAGATGGGTTCTTTATCATTGGCACCACCTGGGAAGTCCTGTGTCTGTTTAGGCCACCATAACAGAAAAAGGGAAACACTACAGGAAAACAGTTAACAGCAACACATATAATATTTTTTTGGTGCAGATTGACTCTGTTCCAGGCATTATGTTAAAAGCTTTAACACTGATCATCTCAGTTAATCCTTACATTGATTTCTATTAAGCAGGGACCATTATCCTCATTTTAGCGATGAGGAAACTGAGGCTTATAAAGGTTAAATGATTTTCCCCAGATCGTACAGCTTACAAAGTTGTTGCCTGGGATTTAAACCCAGGCTCGATGTAAATCCAGTCTTAACAGCTGTACAATACTGCCCTTGGAAGACCTTGATCTTTGGACATGGAGAGTTTGATGCATTTCAGAGACAACTAGGTTATTACTGCCCTTGGAAGACCTTGATCTTTGGACATGGAGAGTTTGATGTGTTTCAGAGACAACTAGGTTGTTTTTTTAAGTAACTTTAGAATTATGAATCTGGATCACAAAAGATAATTCAGGCCTTCCCAAGAATATTTGGGAATCAACAGTTTACTGAAGGTTTACTGAAGTGGGTGAGATGGCTCAGGGAATGTATGTAGATTGAAAAGAGCTCTGAGGATATAATTATGAGAGCATTATCATTTAAAAGCATGCTTAAGGGTCAAGTGAAGGAGACTGAAGATCCAGAAAGAACCAAGAACTAATGGTCAGAGAGAGATGAGGAGAAGCAGAAGGATCAAGGAGAAGTTTTAAGAAGGAGGGAAATAATCACAGTGTCATATGCTATGGAGAGATCAGTACAGAAGATTTAAGTGACTTTGGAGACTTTGGAGACTTTGGTCTCTTAACCTGAACTTCTTCATTAAGCATGACTCCTTAGGGCTTCTCCCTCCAGTGTTTGGAATTAAACTCTGTCCCTCTCTGTTCTAAAACTCATGCTCTTAGTGTTTCCCCCTTTGTGTCTGGCCCGAGGGAACCTCTGGGTGACAGATCAATGGTGGAACAAAAACCATCAACACATTCTGAGCCCAGTGAATGGTGTAAGCCCCTCCTGATGCTGGCTGTGAGCTCTTCTCTGCATTCAACTGCTGTCTGGTAGCCCATGCAGAAGCCCCTACTTTAGTTATCAAGGACCAAATCTTAAGAACCTAGTCCTTTTTTCTTGCTTTGCTGTGCTTAGTCACTCAGTCATGTCTGACTCTTTGCAAACCCATGGACTGTAGTCTGCCAGGTTTCTCTGTCCACAGAGATTCTCCAGGCAAGAATACTGGAGTGTTGCCACACCCTCCTCCAGGGGATCTTCCCAACCCAGGAATTGAACCCAGGTCTCCAGCATTGCAGGTGGATTCTTTACCGTCTGAGCCACCAGGGAAGCCCCTTTTTTCTTACCAAGATAAAATTATCTTAAACATACCCTAGCAAAATGGGAAGAGGAGAAAGCCTATATATATAATATATATATCACTATATAGTGTCAGTTCAGTTCAGTTCAGTTCAGTTCAGTTCAGTTCAGTTCCGTCGCTCAGTCGTGTCTGACTCTTTGCGACCCCATGAATCACAGCACTCCCTGTCCATCACCAACTCCTGGAGTTCACTCAAACTCACATCCATCGAGTAGGTGATACCATCTCATCCTCTGTCGTCCCCTTTTTCTCCTGCCCCCAATCCCTCCCAACATCAGAGTCTTTTCTAATGAGTCAACTCGTCGCATGAGGTGGCCAAAGTACTGGAGTTTCAGCTTTAGTATCATTCCTTCCAAAGAACGCCCAGGACTGATCTTCTTTAGAATGGACTGGTTGGATCTCCTTGCAGTCCAAGGGACTCTCAAGAGTCTTCTCCAACACCACAGTTCAAAAGCATCAATTCTTCAGTGCTCAGCCTTCTTCACAGTCCAACTCTCACATCCATACATGACCACTGGAAAAACCATAGCCTTGACTAGACGGACCTTTTTTGGCAAAGTAATGTCTCTGCTTTTGAATATGCTATCTAGTTTGGTCATAACTTTTCTTCCAAGGAGTAAACGTCTTTTAATTTCATGGCTGCAGCCACCATCTGCAGTGATTTTGGAGCCCCCCCAAATCAAGTCTGACACTGTTTCCACTGTTTGCCCATCTATTTGCCATGAAGTGATGGGACCAGATGCCATGATCTTCGTTTTCTGAATGTTGAGCTTTAAGCCAACTTTTTCACTCTCCTCTTTCACTTTCATCAAGAGGCTTTTAAATACAATTTATATAATCTAATAAATAATAGGAGCATGTGAATATTCGTGAATTAATGGAGGAAAGGGAAACAGGGAGAAAGTTAGTTAACTCTCTAATTGTTTCAACAGAGAGATGTGATCTGAGAAAACTCAAGTCTGATATTTCCCACTTCAGGAATCTCTACTTATATGCCTCACTTCAATAGCCAGATTTGGGGATGGTGGAACCCTGGTATAGGATTGATTGTTCCTCCAGTGCTTCTAATGCCATCATCTTTCATGTTTAGTCCTCTGTGTCAGTCCCACTGTCTTCGGCCTAGTAGGTCCCCTAGAAACAGAGCGTAAATAGAAATTCTTACTTAAAGGACATATTGTCATGAGAAGATGAGTGAGGGAAATAGGATAGGGCAGGGAAAGAAAATAATGCGAGGCTGTGGTTTCAACTGGAGACCAGCTACAGGTTTGGTTCCTCAGGAAGCTTTGGAGCACACATTGCCTCCCAGCTTTGGTCCCACCTGGAGTCAAGGAGGCTGGCCTTGTGTACCATTGTGTCAGGCACTCATTGCTGACATCTAGATCACTCTAGATCTGCCCTGTTGGGGATAACATGACTTTCTGGGTGAAGTGCCTCTCATTTGGTAAATAAAAATTTACTGTAAAAAGGAAGAATTCTGACTCTGTCTTACTCAACATCCACTGCAGAAGGGATATAGATGCATTGGCTTGGTGAAGGGGATCTGAGTGGGACACCTATGGCATCCATTGCGGTCATTGTTCCTTTAATGATATAACCTGGGCAGTCTGAACAAGTGTAAGACTTTGGGTGAACATTTAAGCAAGAGTAAAAATGTAGAGTTAGAGTTCAGGATGAGTTTAGTGTATCTTTTTTTTAATTGAATTAAGGGTTACCATAATAAAATAGGTATTATTAAGTTTTACATTAAGTTTTAAATAGCTACAAGAGTTAAGTCTTTATTGTTTAGTTGCTAAGTCATGTCTAACTCTTTCATGACCCCATGGACTGGAGCTGTCCATGGGATTTCCCAAGCAAAAATACTGGAGGGGATTGCCGTTTCCTTCTCCAAGGGATCTTTCCAACCCAGGGATCAAACCCACATCTCCTGCATTGGCAGGTGGATTCTTAACCATTGAGACACCTGGGAAGGCCATTATTAAGTTTTACATTGTTTTATATAGCTACTGGAGTGAAGTCTTAGGTTAATGCTAAAGTTAGGGTTAAGGCTAGAATTGGAGAGGTCATTAGAATTAGTGATAAGGTTATATTTCAGTGTTAGTCTATGTTACTAGAGTATTGCTACATTGTATTGTGATTAGTCTTGAAGATAGTCTAATGATAGAATTACAGTTGGTATTAAAGATAGGGGAGCACAGGGTAGTTAGGATAGAAGCAATGGGAGTTTTTATCATCTATATCTGATATGAACTAGTCAACTATCTCTTCTTGGTGAACTACATGATTTAAAACACTTAGAATTTTTGCTTCAGTATTTTATTTGTTTTCCAAATTCACTTTGAGGTGAGGCTAGTGAGTAAGACTGGGTGAATGCTCATTTGGGGCTTGAGTTATGAAGGATAGTTAGGTTGAATTTAGAACAGAATCAGAGTTTGGATAGGCAATGAAATTAGAGTTCTATCAGAGAATAGGGCATGGAACAGGGAGGGTGGCGGTGGGGAGGAAAATGACAGAAAAATCTTAGAGGATCTGACAATGGCTTCTCCTTGTATTCCAGCCTCTACGTGCCTGGCAGTGGTTGCAGCTCAGCTTCTTCACAATGGTGGGTCCCAATGGCAACGAATCCAGTGCCACATATTTCATCCTAATAGGCCTGCCAGGCTTGGAGGAAGCTCAGTTCTGGCTGGCCTTCCCATTGTGTTCCCTCTACCTTATTGCTGTGCTAGGTAACCTGACGATCATCTACATTGTGCGGACAGAGCACAGTCTACATGAACCCATGTACATCTTTCTTTGCATGCTTTCTGGCCTTGATGTTCTCATCTCCACCTCATCCATGCCCAAAATGATGGCCATCTTCTGGTTCAACTCCACTACCATCCAGTTTGATGCTTGTCTGTTACAGATGTTTGCCATCCACTCTTTATCTGGCATGGAGTCCACAGTGCTGCTGGCCATGGCCTTTGACCGCTATGTGGCCATCTGCCACCCCCTACGCCATGCCACTGTGCTAACATTGCCTCGTGTAACCAAGATTGGCATGGCTGCTGTGGTGCGGGGGGTTGCGCTTATGGCACCCCTGCCTGTCTTCATCAAAAGGCTACCCTTCTGCCGCTCCAATATCCTTTCCCATTCCTACTGCCTGCACCAAGATGTCATGAAGCTGGCCTGTGCTGACATCCATGTCAATATCATCTATGGCCTCATCGTCATCATCTCAGCCATTGGCCTGGACTCACTTCTCATCTCTTTGTCATATCTGCTTATCCTCAAGACTGTGTTGGGCTTGACACGTGAAGCCCAGGCAAAAGCATTTGGTACATGTGTCTCTCATGTGTGTGCTGTTTTTATATTCTATGTACCGTTCATTGGATTGTCTATGGTGCACCGGTTTGGCAAGCGGCAGGACTCTCTCCTGCCCATCATCCTGGCCAACACCTACCTGCTTGTTCCTCCCGTGCTCAACCCTATTGTCTACGGAGTGAAGACAAAGGAGATCCGACAGCGCATCCTTCGTCTTTTTCATGTGACCACCCACACTTTGGATCCCTAAGGGATCAAATTTCTTTTTCGTGCAAAGTCTTTCAGTTCAGATTTTAATATCAACATTTTGGAAGACAGTATTATGGAAAAAATTCTTAATAAAAACACAACTGATCCTTCAAAGATGAAACTGGTTGGAGGATTTCCATGTGTGTAGGGGCAGCAGAACTGTATATTCCCAATCCTTATTTTTCAATATTATTTTTCCCTTTAGTTCTTTGGGGTAGTTGTGGTTGTTACTTCCCATTTGGTTGGAATTCAGTTCAATTCTCAAGTCCAAACCATTCAGATAATTGCTTGCACTGATAGTTCACAGCATTCTGAGATAAGGGTGATATTTCTAAAGGATATTTACAAAAGGTTTGAGTGTGACAAAAATTAAATACAAGAACATAATACAATTAGATAATCTGGCTTAAAACTGACTTCCTCTTCAGAATCCCCTACCATTTGGATCTTAGGAAAGGAGACATACCTGGATTTCCCTCTTCAAGGTGACCTCCACAGAGAAAACATGATTTCTCTTTTTTTCTGACTACCATTCCTTAAGAAGAGTATTGAAAGTAAATTCACAGAAGATTACATTTATCCACATTAATGAAAGATGATACTGTATCTGGGAATTTTCATAGACTCTGGACAGTTTTCCTTATTTTCCAATTTTCTTATCAACCTTTTGATTTCGGTAGGAATATGATTAGTGTCCCTATTGTACTGATGGGGGAACTGATGGTCAATGAGATCACACGGGCTTAAAACATTATCTTTTGATGCCCAATCCCATCTTTGAGGAGGGGCTGTTAGACTAGTGGGGTAGTAAGCCAGACATTCTAGAGTCTCGAAGTCTCGAATTTTCCGTATTTAAGTTCCTTTCTTGTTCAGTATTGTATTTAGGAATTTCCTGTTAATGTTGTTGATGGCTTTAATTTCAAAGGTTCCCAGCCTATTTGCTATTGTACTTACATTGTAGCAACAGGAATATGTTTGGGTAATTCCCAAACAGTGGCTATTTTGGGTAATAGTATGATTAGTAGTTGGGGCATTCACTGGATATCTGGAGAGACACTTTATAGAGAGATGCAGCTGAGAAAACTTAGAAGCTCATGGCAGAAAGGGCAGGGCTGGTACCATAGACCAGGGAGTCAAGAGCACAAAGCATTGTGAGACTGAGTAGGGTCAGTGGCCCAGGTGACCAGCAAGGAAGAAAAGCTAAGGCAAGCATAGGGCCACAGAAAGTGAATAGAACATACAAGTGGAACATGTATTCCCAGGGTTCTGAGGTACCCTGCTGGGGACACCCACAGCATCAGAGTGCCATGGGTTTGATTGGAGAATTAAGATGGGGAATTAAGATTGGGAAATTAATTGGGGAATGGGGAATTAAGATCCCACATGTTGTGTCATGTAATACAGACTTTTTTTTTTTTAAGACTGTGTCCCTGATAGCTGTATTTAGCATAAGTATGGTTCCAAAGGCCCACCCAGGAGCCCCACAAGCCAAGTATAGCACTTCCAGAAGGAAGCCAAATGGGAAGAATGTGTGTGGGCATTGCAGGGGTGCGGGAGGAATGAATGGAGCAGGAATGAGATCTCCACCCACAGGGGAGTGCTAGGCAGACCTAAGGAGAGGTAGGTAAGTGTGAGAAGCAGGTAGGAGAGTAGAGAGCATGGCACATGGATGGCCAGACTTTTCTGGCCATAGCCAGAAGCACAGGACTACTCAGTAGAAAAGATATCAAGAGAGCATATCCAATTTCTTGGACTGGAATCCAGAAGATGAGAATTGTGAGCAGTATGGAATCTGCTGTGCCCGGTGAGTGGTGACCAGCATATCGAGGTATATAAACTAGTCAGTGCCAGCTAGGGTCACTCTGAACTGTATGGAGGATCATCCCAGTCCCCAATAGTTCCCTGACACTGAGACTGAAAGAAAGAAACAGAATGAGAGAGAAGAGAAAGACTTTTTCTTATTAGGAAAGCAGTATATGATCACAGTAAACAAAAATCTTAGACATTCTGACAATATAACAGAAATAAAAATGTAATAAAAACTCCAGTAAACTTATCACCCTAAAGAAAAAAAAAAAGTACTGCTGGCATTTTGGTGTTTATTCTTCCAGATTTCTAATAAGTGTTTGTATACATGCTTCTGTATGATGAATGTGGGTATCTGTTTCAGAGTTGAAATCCCAAAGAGTCATAGACAAATGAGTAAAAAGAGACAAATCAGAAAGACACATTTTTTACTTTTATTTCTGGGGATGCAGCTATTATCTTAGATTTCAAGAGATTGCAAGTGTATAGTAGTTAATATGCTCAGGACAAAGTTTCATGGTTTTGATCCTAAGTGGATTAACCATTTGTTGAATGTAAACCCACATGCACACACATTAACACTTCCACTACCTTCCTTCCTGTGTTTCTCAATAAGTACTAAATGCCAGATTTAGGGACAAAACTATATCTGGTCATTTACTTCAGTACTTACTGGGTCATCTGGAGGGCCCAGAGGTAAGAACTAGGATGAAAAGAGAGGCTGCCTTTTTTAGGAGAGTTGACTGGAAATTAGAGGTTTCCTGGGTAGTTTTAATAGTAAAGAATCTGCCTGCAATGTGGGAGACCTGGGTTTGATCCCTGGGTTGGGAAGATCCCCTGAGGAAGGGAAGGGCAACCCATTCCAATAGTCTTGCCTGGGAAAACCCACAGGCAGAGAAGTCTGGTAGGCGACAATTCATGGGGTCTCAAAGAGTTAAACACGACTCAGCAACTAACACTTTCACTTTTCAAAGAACTTTATCATGTACATTTTACCTGGACATCTTTTTTTGGCCCCATTTCCTTTGTTTAGATATTCTTGTCTCTGGCCTCACCATTGCAGCTAATTGGCGCTTTTCTGGGTCCTAGAAAAGTTAGAATAACATGAAATTTCAGTCTTTAAGTCACTTACTCTTTTTTTTTTTTTTTTAGGTTTTCCCTAGAAATGATTCATAAACGTGTCTTGTGTTCCCAGTTATGACCACCAGCTCTCTAGTCCAGATACTCCCCTGCTGCTTGTCATTGTCAAAACCAATTGTCATTGTCAAAACCTTCACACTGGTCTCCTTGCTTTGAATATCATTTGCACCAGTCCTAAATCCCACAAAGCTGGTATGAGTTTTTTTTTCCAAACACACCTCTGATTAACTTCCCTGCTTAAAATCCATCAAAGATCTTTTGTTACTTCCCATAAAAATTTTTACTTCTCAGAAAGACAGTAGGCTACACCTTTCCCTTTAATACCTGTTCCTGTCTTATTTTTCCAGTATAACATTTATAATTCTTCCACACAACATAGTATTCAGCTACTTGGTGTCTCTGATTGATTTCATGCATTTTTAAAGCCTTTGTTTCACTCTGTTGCATTGTATGAACTGATCTTTTGCCTTTTTTTTTCTTTTTAATAACTCCTTATAAAATGAAGTTATTCATGATTTGTCAGGCCAGAAGAACTATTCTCTCTTCAGTGTGCTCTGACTTCTTGAAGATTTTTAGAACTGGACCATTTTCAGTTCAGAAAAGCTCGAATGAGATCGCTGAGTTGTATCTGTTTAAGATAATAATGTATCTTATATCACTCTTTTAATTAAGTTGAGAAGATTCCCTTGTATGCAATGGACATACATGTGGAGGGCCATTCTCTTCCACTATGGCTGGCCTTCTTGACATAGGCAGATCTGAACCTGGAAAAGGGATATATGATAACATTGGTTTAGACTTTCAGGGTTGATGTTCATTGTTTATCTCTTAAGCAAAGTACTTTCAAAGTACTTCATGTCCATTCCCCTGGAATCTCATAGTTTTTGTTATCCTAGATTTGATCCAAAGAATATGAAGCTGAAGCAGAACCAGATTGTAATCTGCTATTCCTAAGGAGGCCAACAAGGATGTAGAGTTCTTAACACACTTCAAGAATAAGGGTGTGAAGACTTGGTTGGAAATCTGAAATGGGGTTATAGGAGAGGATGCAACTGTCAGTGTCAGACTTCACCATGGAATCTGTCAGGCAAGTGAGCCTCTTGAAGAAAAAGACACTCCTGAGAGGGGTTACAGGAAGAGTTACTGCTTAGGCAGGTGGCACCATATCACATGATTAACACATTTATTCACTTGTTCAATAAAAATTTATGAAAAAATTAAAGATGACTTTTTCATGTTGTTTTTTCTTTTAGATTTTCCTCTTCCTTAATTCATACTTTGCCTAGAAAAACCCTATACAGTTTCCAAGATGAAATAAAAAGCCTTCTCCCCTTTGTGGAGGTTTGTCTGATCTTCCTAGGAAAGTTCTAGCATGTACGGATTTATTGTTCTTGTGATCTCTTGCACTAAATTTTATTATGGTATGTTTAAATCTATACTCTGATTGTGTATTTACATACCTTTATCCTGGCATAATATTGTGAACTCCTAGAAAGAAAGGACCATGATTAAAACATTTCTTAGCCTTTGCTCCCCAGCACTGCTTCAGGTACAAAGTAAATGGCGAATGTCCATTTGTATCATGAAGAAGCCTCACTGTCATCCCACTGCATGAGCACAGGCTAGGAATTGTCAGTGCTTGCTGAGGGTAGCAGGATCCTATGAGGCTACAGAAAGCGTCTTTTGTGGTATCCAGACTCTGTTCAGTTCAGTTCAGTTGCTCAGTCATGTCTGACTCTTTGCAACCCCATGAATCACAGCACGCCAGGCCTCCCTGTCCATCACCAACTCCCAGAGTTCACTCAAACTCATGTCCATCAAGTCAGTGATGCCATCCAGCCATCTCATCCTCAGTCGTCCCCTTCTCCTCCTGCCCCCAATCCCTCCCAACATCAGTCTTTTCCAATGAGTCAACTCTTCGCATGGGGTGGCCAAAGTACTGGAGTTTCAGGTTTAGCATCATTCCTCCCAAAGAAATCCCAGGACTGATCTCCTTTAGAATGGACTGGTTGGATCTCCTTGCAGTCCAAGGGACTCTCAAGAGTCTTCTCCAACACCACAGTTCAAAAGCATCAATTCTTCTGCGCTCAGCTTTCTTCACAGTCCAACTCTCACATCCATACATGACCACTGGAAAAACCGTAGCCTTGACTAGACGGACTTTGTTGGCAAAGTAATGTCTCTGCTTTTCAGTATGCTATCTAAGTTGGTCATAACTTTTCTTCCAAGGAGTAAGCGTCTTTTGATTTCATGGCTGCAGTCACCATCTGCAGTGATTTTGGAGCCCCAACAAATAAAGTCTGACACTGTTTCCACTGTTTGCCCATCTATTTGCCATGAAGTGATGGGACCAGATGCCATGATCTTAGTTTTCTGAATGTTGAACTTTAAGCCAACTTTTTCACTCTCCTCTTTCACTTTCATCAAGAGGCTTTTGAGTTCCCCTTCACTTTCTGCCATAAGGGTGGTGTCATCTGCATATCTGGGGTTATTGATATTTCTCCTGGTAATCTTGATTCCAGCTTGTGCTTCTTCCAGCCCAGGGTTTCTCATGATGTACTCTGCATATAAGTTAAATAAGCAGGGTGACAATATACAGCCTTGACATACTCCTTTTCCTATTTGGTACCATTCTGTTGTTCCATGTCCAGTTCTAACTGTTGCTTCCTGACCTGTATATAGATTTCAGGAGAGGCAGGTCAGGTGGTCTAGTATTCCCATCTCTTTCAGAATTTTCCACCGTTTATTGTGATCCACATAGTCAAAGGCTTTGGCATAGTCAATAAAGCAGAAATAGATGTTTTTCTGGAACTCTCTTGCTTTTTCCATGATCCAGCGGATGTTGGCAATTTGATCTCTGGTTTCTCTGCCTTTTCTAAAACCAGCTTGAACACCTGGAAGTTCACATATTGCTGAAGCCTGGCTTGGAGAATTTTGAGCATTACTTTACTAGCATGTGAGATGAGTGCAATTGTGCAGTAGTGTGAGTATTGTTTGGCATTGCCTGTCTTTGGGATTGGAATGAAAACTGACCTTTTCCAGTCCTGTGGCCACTGCTGGGTTTTCCAAATTTGCTGGTATATTGAGTGCAGCACTTTCACCAGACTCTGTAACATGTCATAATTACGTCAGCCTCTGTCTTTCTCCCTTAGCATCCTGAGCATGGCCTCCCTGATAGGCTTGGACTTGACACTATTGATGACGGGGTTGAGCGCAGGGGGCACCACCAGATATACGTAGGAAACAAGGGCGCGTACCACAGCAGGAAGGTGCCTCCCAAAATGGTGGATCATGGACATGGTGACACCTGAAATAAAGAAGACAAAGACAGCCAGGACATGGGAGGCACAGGTGCTGAGGGCCTGGATGCACTCCCTGGGAGAGGCTAGACTCAGGACCATGCACAGGATGAAAGTGTAGGGTAGGACGATGAGCAGGGAATCCATGCCCCCAGTGGACACAATCACCCAGAGCCCATAGTGTATTTGATGCTGATGTCAGCACAGGCTCTTCTCATCACGTCAGGATGGAAACAGAATGAGTGAGACAGGACATTATTGCCAGGGCAGAAGTTTAGACACTTAATCAAAAACGGCACAACGAAGAGGCCCAAAGTAGCACGGGCCACAGTGGCCAGCCCAATCCTGATGATGACATTGTTCGTGAGGACAGAGGCATAGCGCAGGGGGTTGGAGATGGCCACAAAATGCTCAAACGACATGGCCAGGAGCACCGAGGACTCCACCACAGAGAAGAAGTGGAGGAAGAACATCTGGACCAGACAGGCGTTGAAGCTGATGAGCCGATGGTCAAACCAGAGCACAGCCAGCGTGATGGGCATTGTGGCCAAGGTGAGGCCCACGTCGGTGAGGGCCAGCATGGACAGGAAGTAGTACATGGGCTGGTGCAGGCTGGGGGTCCTCCTCACAGCCAAGAGGATCAGGCAGTTTCCAGTGAGGGCCGCAGTGTACATGGAGGAGAAAGGGATGGAGATCCAGCCATGAATGCCCTCCAGGCCTGGGATGCCAATCATCAGGAAAGCAGGAGGCTGGAAGAAGCAGATGTTGGCAAAGGACCACGAAGGGAGCATCTTTAGTTTACAGATCAGGTCTCCAGAAAGGATCCAGAATAATCGTAAAGGAAAATCTAATACTGAATCTGAATTCTAAAAATCAAGTCCCATACCTAATCGAGTCCCAGTACAATCAAGTAACTGGTTGTATTTTTTACCAACATGTCTAAAACCTAATGATAATAACAAGTTAAGTCTTTGCAAACCCCCTATTATATTTCATGTAGTATGCTAGTGTATTGCCTAGCATGAAATTCTCATTTCATTATCAATGTCATGAATTTCTTTTTAAGGCTGTTCCCCCTCATCCACAATATCGGGCCCTATAAGTCATGTCACTATGACATAATTTTATCTTGCAAAAGTTTACCATCCCTAATGTTGAGCCCAGGTATGAGCTAAGGACATTTCTCTGTAGGGAAATAGTGATTAGAATTCAGAGAATCTGATCATTGTCTACTTGTTGCCCAAACTGAGGATGTATTGTTATGTGCATTGGGATATAAGAAGAATGCCTGTTTGGAGAGAGAGGACAATTGAATCAGATACCCAGGGAGAGGCAAGGGGGAGAGCTTATGCAGTCTGATAGAGAGAGGGTCTGAAAGAGTGACTGGCTGCTTTATTCCCCCATGGAGATGGCCTTACACTTCCTGAAACCAGGCATTCCTAAGGTGCCATGTTTTTCTTGCTTTTGACTCTTATACAAAACATTTTGAGCATAATAAATGGATTGATTTGTGCATAAGAATTTTTGACTGAATTTCTCCATCTCAGAACCAGCAGAGACTTTGGACAAGGCCACCTCCCCCCTCCCATTATACAGATGAGAAAACTGAGACTCAACTCTAGTGGCTGGCCTCTGAGTGAACTGCTCCTATGTTGTAGTCCTTCACATTAAATCCGAGTCTCTCTGACTCCAAATCCAATATTCTTTCCTGCGACTTCTTCAAATGAGAGAAAGTATTTGAAAACTGTCTTAAGCACAAAGCACCACAGGCATGATTTTTGTTATTATTGTGTGATATGTATTTCTTTAAATCTTTCCCTGTATATTATTCCTTTAATCTTCACAATTATCTTGTGATATAGACTCTGAAGGGATTACTATCCCTACTTTAGGGATAATGTAACTGAGATTCAGAGAAGTGGCTTATTTATGCTACTCCCCTGCTTAAAATCTCTCAATCATTCCTAAGTGCAGTCTGATAAAATGCTTGTGATATGATGTTATATGGTGATACTGACCCCTATCATTTCAAACATTTTTTAAAAATTGGGGTATAGTTGATTTACAATGTTGTGTTAGTTTCAGGTATATAGCAAAGTGAATCAGTTATACACATACATATATATACACTCATTTTTAAGATTCTTTTCCCACATAGATGATTACAGAGTGAGTAGAGTTCCTTGTGCTATATAGCAGGCCCTTACTAGTTATCTATTTTATATATAGTAGCGTGTATATGTCAGTCCCAAGCTCCCAGTTTGTCCCTCTCAACCCCACCTGCCTAACTCTCCACCCTTATCATAGAACAGAAAACCTCTTGCTCAGTATTCTTTAACCACACAGACCTTATTTCAGTTTATTAAAAAAGCCAAGTTACTGCTTCACTTTGGGGCTTTCCTGCTCATCCTTCATCCCTCTGTTTGCTTTCTCCTGGGTCACTCCTCTGTCCTTAGATCTTAAATATCATTTTCTCCGGGTTGACCCTCATTAAGTAGGTGCCAAGAGCCATATACCAAACCCATTATCCTCACCCTACACATACTTAGTTTCTTTGATACCACTCCACATATTTTAAAATTTTATGATTGCTTCTTTCCTTGAAATCTTTTGTTCTCTCTCACTGAGACTGTAAGAGCCGGGAATACAACAGCCATATGGTTGTGTTTGCTGACACAGAGCTCTTGCCTTGTGCAGTGCCTGGAACAGAGCAGATTTTCAGTCAATATTTGCTCATTTGAATAAATAAATGACAAAATAAATAATCAAGCCTGTAAACTCAATGAAAGGAGAGGAAGGAAAAGAAAACTACTATTCCCCTATCCTCTAAATATTGGGAAAAGGGCTGATTTTAAAGAGGAAGGTAGTTGAGGTCTTATCCTAGGCATTAATGCATTATAAAATTGAAAACATGTTTTATTCATGGATGACTGGGCATAAAAGAAATGCCCAATGAAGGGTCTTGTTAAATTTTTGAAAATAAATTTACAAAAAGAATTAAGGTCAACAATGAATCTCAAGTATTTGGGTCTATCCATATTGCTTTAAGAAGTGTGATGGGGGCCTTCACAGACATGTGTGTACTTACAACCTTACTATTGCCTAGAATTAAAGCTAATAGATGAATCCGCCACGGGTGTACATGAGTTTCCAATCCTGAACCCCCCTCCCACCTCCTACCCCATATCATCTCTCTGGATCATCCCCGTGGTGGATTCATGTCAATGTATGGCAAAACCAATACAGTATTGTAAAGTAAAATAAAGCAAAAAAAAAAAAAAAAGCGCTAATAGATGTCCTTTCATCAACTTCCTCTATCTGCCCAATATGCCTTACATCTCTGCTCTCCTTCCTATCATTCAGTCCCTAATTCTATAGTTCATAATCTCATCATTTCTTTTACAGTTTCTTAGGGTGGATGCTTGGCTGGTCTCATTTCTCTTACCTAAATGACCACCTCCTCTCCTGGCAGATTTCTCAAGCTACTTCAATCAGTTCAGTTTTCCATTCCACACTGAAATTGGTGTATCCCTACACCACTGAACTTCTTAATCACTCTCTAGGCCAGTCCACCAGTGCCTTTGGCTGGAGCTCTGTACTGTCACTTAGGTGTACATCCCTTCAAGGCTTCAGAATCTCTGGGGCAAGCACAGGAGCAGAGACCCTCGGTTCTGTCTCCATGCTTTGTAATTGGTGGAGTAGCGCTATCACACAGCATACAGCAGATACAATGCACTCCAGTTTATTTTAATGTAGAGAATTAGAGTTATGCCGCTATATCATTGAGTTGTGCTGGTTATGTATTGCACAGATTAGAAATTAGTCAAGTTACGATAAACAATGAATTCCCTCCACTCTGAAGCCACATGGTGGGATATATCTAACTTTGTCCACATATATCAATGAAAGACACTGACGTTTGGAGAAATCAAGTTTCTAGTGAGGATACAGCATTGAATGATCTAATCTTAATTCTGTTTGTCACATAATACCTTGTTGTTCCAAGTAAACTGCGCCGTTTGCCACAGACTATACTAGGTACCAAGCTTACTAAAAATCTGTCAGTTTCTCCTTGTGATCCTCAATTTCCTCAGGAGCTGAGACAGATTATCTCTCTTTGTAATTCTGGCATTCTATGATTGCAAGACCCAGTGTTCCTAAGATAGATTTGTTTTTCACTTCCCTACCTTTTCCTTTTATTGTTTTTTCCCCTCTGATTCTCCTTCCCTTAAGGTGCTCATGCTCCTACGCTTTTGTTTTAGCTAAACAACCCTCCACATGCCCAACCATTCTTTTCCTCCCTTCTGTTTCTTCATTCACATCTCTTAGAAACCCCATTCAATCATTCAGTCATTTACCTGGCGATTTCTGACTTCTTTCTCGTCTCAGCTAGCTTGAGCCTCCCAAGAACAGCAATTCTGATTTATATTCATAAGGCTCTACTCAGCACAATGTATGGTATATCTTGGGAATTTGGTTGCTGTGATGAACAAGTGAATGAGTGAAAGTCACCAGAGTAATTTGCATACTATGCTTGCGTGTTGCCAAGCATGCATCTTTCTTTTTTTCTAGAATGGTAGCCCAGAAGAGATTTTGGTACCCTTAACCATTACCACTCTGGATCACCAATATAGACATCAGTCTTAGAAACAGAGCTTAGGATTTTGAGGCCTTCTCTGAGCTAATCCAGGAGCCACAGGAAAAGATTATCCTTGATCTTTCCCTTACACAGAATATGAAACTACCACTGAGGGTACTTAGCACTCCTGTCTCCATATTTCTCTGCTACCTCTGCCTTCTGTCACTTATCTCCACTTGACTCTTATTTTGAAGGAGGAGAGGGGGAGATAACAGAAGTGTCCTCCAGGACTCTGGACATAGAGAAGGCTCTGAGTCTGGGCCATGGCTACTTACCCTGGCTACTTCCCCAGGCTGCTTTGTTGTGCCACTTCTTACATAAACCGGGGAAGACTCTGCAGCCAAGACACTCCTCTTTTGCTGCTTCAGGGGAATGCAGCCCATCTCTAGGGATATCAGGCTTTAGGCCACAGAGAAAGTTTTTTCTGTTGTGCTTCACCCCTGGGATGGGAACATGTGATGAGACGGTAAGAAAGATGGAGGAGGCTGAAGGGAGCTTTCAGGAGAAAGGGAAACCCTGGTCAATTAGAGACATGGGCCATTAGAACTCTCCGGAATGTAGAGACTCTCTGGTAATCTACCCCAGCCCTCTGTAAAACATGCTTTCAACAAGTTTTGATGCTTCAGGGGCCCATCTATGCTGTACACATCATTTTAAAAAGAATACCTTTCTCTTTGCTGGAAAGAGGCAGAGTTAGCCAACAAGGAGATGACATTACTTGTGACCAATAACTAAACTGAACACTCAGAAGTAGGTCATGAGGAAAAAAGGAATGCCTATGTCACAGAAGGAAAAATGCTTTTCACCAAAAGAATTTTCAAAAACTGAAGGAGCATGATATTTGGACATGGATATTAAGATCACTGGCCAAGGTTTTGGAGAAGAGACCAGAAAGTGGTAAATCCTCTGAATATCCTCATAAAACATATGTACATAGGGGACTTCCCTAGTGGTCCAGCGGTTAAGACTTTACTTTCCAACGTAGGGGGTGTGGGTTCGATCCCTGGTTGGGGAGCTAAGATCTCACTTGCATTGTGGCCCAAAATGCCAAAGCATAAAGCAGAAACAATATTGTAACAAATTTAAAAAAACCTTTAAAAAATCTTGAAAAATAATAAGAAACCCAAGGGCTGGCCCAACCACAATTCTGGTTACCCATAGGCTAAGGCCATCATTAAAATAATTATATATAAAAAAAGACATTTGCACATCATAGAGCGGGAGAATAGGCGCTCAAATATTAGGCAGCCAGACGCATCAGTGAAGCTCTGTGTCCTGTCAGCCTACCCTCTCCAAGGTAAAGGGAAAATTATTTCACCTTGTTCTTCCTACTTCCTCCAAAGAGGCACAGAACCTATTAGTCATCCTTGGGTTTTAGAGAGAGCACTTATACACTTGAAAATAATCATTTGACCCATTTGTCAGATGCATAACAGGATGTCGGTTTTGAGAGGGACTACCAGACCACCTTACCTGCCTCCTTGGAAATATGTGTGTAGGTCAAGAAGAAAGAGAACTGGACATGAAACAACGGACTGGTTCCAAATTGGGAAAGGAGTACATCAAGGCTATATATTGTCACCCTGCTTATTTAACTTGTGAAGAGTACATCATGCGAAATGCTGGGCTAGATGAATCACGAGCTGGAACCAAGATTGCTGGGAGAAATGTCAACAATCCCAGATATGCAGATGACACCACCCTAATGGCAGAAAGCTGGTTTAAAACTCAGCATTGAAAAAACTTAGATCATGGAATCCTGTCCCATCACTTCATGGCAAATAGATGGGGAAAAAATGGAAACGGGGGCACACTTTATTTTCTTGGGCTCCAAAATCACTGCAGGTGGTGACTGCAGCCACAGAATTAAAAGACACTTGTTCCTTGGAAGAAAATCTATGACAAACCAGGTTCCTCTGTCCATGGGATTCTCCAGGTAAGAATACTGGAGTGGGTTGCCATCCTTTTCTAGGGGATCTTCCCAATCTAGGGCTTGAACCCATGTCTCTGACATTGGCAGGAGGGTTCTTTACCACTGTGCCTGCTGGGCTATAATCCACAGGGTTGCAGAATCAGACACAGCTGAGCATGTACACTTACTTAAACATTTTTCTATGTGTAATTTTTATGTATATTCATAGGTGAGATGTTTGAAGGGAAAGACCATTTGTAAATCATTTCTGTATTCCTTGTACTTAGCATAGGACCAGAAAAAAGTTAGCATTGAAAAAATGTATGTGAAATAATGAGAGAATAAATAAATAAATGAAAGTTTCCCATGATTATCAATCATCTCCTTTCCCAGATGCCCAAAACAGTGCTATGGTGGGACTTGATCTATCCAGGAGTTGAAATTTTGATTTGCCAAACTTTCTTCAAGGCCCCCAATCTTGGAGGCATCTGGCATCGTCAACTCTGGCATCTCCTCCTCAGCACCCTGAGCATGACCTCCCTGATGGGCTTGGACTTGACACTGTAGATGATGGGGTTGAGCACAGGGGGCACCACCAGGTACACATAGGCAACAAGGGCGTGTACTACGGGGGGCAGGTGTCTCCCAAAACGGTGGATCATGGACACACCTACGACTGGGATGAAGAAAACCAGAACGGCTAAAATATGAGAAACACAAGTGTTGAGGGCCCGGCTACGCTCCCTGGGAGAGGCCAGACCGAGGACCGTGCATAGGATGAAAGTGTAGGACAGGACGATGAGCAGGGAATCTATGCCTGCAGTGGACACAACCACCCAGAGCCCATAGAGGATATTTATGGTGATGTCAGCACAGGCTCTTCTCATCACGTCAGGATGGAAGCAGAATGAATGGGACAAAATGGTCTTATTAGGGCAGAAGTTCAGACGTTTAAGCAGGAAGGGCACTGGGAAGAGAGACAGGGTAGCACGAGCCACAATGGCCAGCCCAATCCTGATGATGACAGTGTTCGTGAGGACAGAGGCATAGTGCAGGGGGTTGGAGATGGCCACAAAGCGGTCAAACGACATGGCCAGGAGCACCGAGGACTCTACTACAGAGAAGGAGTGGAGGAAGAACATCTGGACCAGACAGGCATTGAAGCCGATGAGCCGACGGTCAAACCAGAGCACAGCCAGCGTGGTGGGCATTGTGGCCAAGGTGAGGCCCACGTCGGTGAGGGCCAGCATGGACAGGAAGTAGTACATGGGCTGGTGCAGGCTGGGGGTCCTCCTCACAGCCAAGAGGATCAGGCAGTTTCCAGCAAGGGCCACAGTGTACATGGAGGAGAAGGGGATGGAGATCCAGCCATGAATGGCCTCTAGGCCTGGGATGCCAATCATCAGGAAAGCAGGAGGCTGGAAGAAGGAGATGTTATCGAAGGACTGGGAAGGGATCATCTTTGGAAGGCAGTTGAGGTCTCCAGAAATTTGTGACTTTTTCAGTCTCAGCAGATAGATAGAAAGACACTGACCAGATATCTGTCAAATAAGACATTTATTTATGCTTTTCATTTATTATTTTTCCTTTTCTCAGCTTTTACTTTGTATTATTAACTCTTCCAGGGATGAGTATACATTAGCCAATGTGTCCTCAAAACAAATGCAGCATGTTGGGGGATAGTTTAAATTTCCCATGGCTGGGTGGGTGCTTGGTTGCTCAGCCATGTCCAATTCTTTACAACCCTTTGGACCCCATGGACCCCAGAGGCCCACTAGCCTCCTCTATCCATGGGATTTCACCGGCAAGGATACTGGAGTATTGCCATTTCCTCCTCCAGGAGAAAATAAATGAGTGAAATAGATTTAGGATTTCTTTCTTTCTAAATATAAATGCTATACTATTTTTGCCCGTTACTTGCAGTCAGTGTCTTCTAATATTGAAAAAAGTGATGTTTGTTAACACTCTTCACTAAGTAAGTGAAACTGAAAATCGCTCAGTTGTGTCTAACTCTTTGAGAACCCATGGACTGTATAGTCTATGTAATTCTCCAGGCCAGAATACTGGAGTGGATAGCCTTTCCCTTCTCCAGGGGATCTTCCCAACCCGGGGTCGAACTGAGGTCTCCCGCATTGTAGGTGGATTCTTTACCAGGTGAGCCACAATGGAATCCCAAGAATACTGGAGTGGGTATCCTATCACTTCTCCAGTGGATCTTCCCAACCCAGGAATTGAACCGTGGTTTCCTGCATTGCAGGCAGATTCTTTACCAGCTGAGCTACCAGAGAAGCCCTTCACTACGTAAAGCACTCTCTAAATGCTCATCATCGTCATCCCTTTGCCCTGATTATTATTGTCATTCCATTGGTAGTGTATTTTGTATATGTGCTTTCACACAGCACATTATTTTTTACCTTGTTGGTAGATAAGAGAAACATTTTAGCTAAGGTAAAAAGAAAGAAATTCTTAAGTTCATGAAAGGAGGAGAAAACTACAGCTTTCACCTGACTCAGCTATTAGAGCTTGAGATCGTTTTGTATTTGGAGGATCTGAGTACAATCCCAGGACATTGTCTTCTAATCAACATCCAGTAATGATAAATTCCTAGGCTGAATGTCATATTAAGTACTCAGAAAGTTAAATGAAGAGATGCTTGATTCTCACCAGGTCACTAAGAGCACTTAAGTATATGGGATCTATCTCTGCTTTGGCCAGAGAATATCCGTCTGGGTCTTTGGATGCCCTTATAATCCATTGCTTTACAGGAATCATTCCCTCACTGCATTCACTGAGCATTCCCTACCACTGTTTCCACTTTCCCCATCTATTTTCCACGAAGGACCCGATGCCATGATCTTTGTTTTTTGAATGTTGAGTTTTAAGCCAGCTTTTTCATTCTCCTCTTTCACGTTCATCAAAAGGCTCATTAGTTCCTCTTAAATTTATGCCATGAAAGTATTATCATCTGCATATCTGAGGTTGTTGATATTTCTCCCAGCAATCTTGATTCCAGCTTGGGCTTCATACAGTCTGGCATTTCACATGATGTACTCGGCATATAAGTTAAATAAGCAGGGTGACTATATACAGCTTTGACGTACTCCTTTCCCAAAGTTGATTCAGTCCATTGTTCCACGTCTAGTTTTAACTGTTGCTTCTTGACCTGCATACAGGTTTCTCAGGAGGCAGGTAAGATGGTCTAGTATTCCCATCTTTTGAAGAATTTTCTACAGTTTGTTGTGATCCGTACAGTCAAAGGCTTTAGTGTGGTCAACGAACAAGTGGGTGTTTTTCTGGAATTCTCTTGCTTTTTTTATAATCCAATGGATGTTGGCAAATTGATCTCTGGTTCCTCTGCCTTTTCTAAATCCAGCTTGAACATCTCGAAGTTTTTGGTTCACGTACTATCGAAGCCTAGCTTAGAGGATTTTGAGCATTACCTTGCTAGTGTGTGAGATGAGTGCAATTGTGCTACAGTTTGAACATTCTTTGGCATTGCCTTTCTTTGAGATTGGAATGAAAACTGACCTTTTCCAGTCCTGTGGCCACTGCTGAAGTTTCCAAATTTGCTGGCATATTGAGTGCAGCACTTTTACAGCATCATCTTTTTGGATTCGAAATAGCTCAACTCAAATTCATAGTAATTTGGTATTTTTTATGGATTATACTCCATACAAAGTTATTATAAAATAAGACTATATCCTTATATCTTACTTTATACCTAGTAGTTTGTACCTCTTAATCCCCTTCACCTATTTTGCCCCTTTCCCCAGCTCTCTTCCCTCCTATAACTTTTAAGGAATTTTAATAAAAACAATAAGGCCATGTTTAAAAAAGAAGGGAGAGGCTTGGTGAGTTTCCTTGCTGCTGCTGCTGCTAAGTCTCTTCAGTCGTGTCCGACTCTGTGCAACCTCATAGACAGCAGCCCACCAGGCTCCCCCGTCCCTGAGATTCTCCAGGCTAGAACACTGGAGTGGGTTGCCATTTCCTTCTCCAATGCATGAAAGCGAAAAGTGAAAGGGAAGTTGCTCAGTCATACCTGACTCTGTGCGACCGCATAGACGGCAGCCCACCAGGCTCCTCTGTCCATGGGATTTTCTATGCAAGAGTACTGGAGTGGGGTGCCATTGCCTTCTCCGGAGTTCCCCTAGGGTATGCTGGAAATGAACCTAACATCAAATTCTGGCCTATTTGGCTTACACACTTTCAGGGGTCATACACCACCTGTATTGAAAATGGGCTGTGCTAGATATGGAACATTTGTTAAGTGTGGGGTTGGCAGAATTAGATTATCAAGAAAACCTTGTTCTCTTCTGATATGCCATAGTGACAAGATTTGAGGTTGTGCAGTTGAAGCCCCTTCCTGTTTCTCCAAAAATCTTCTTTTTAATCCATTCTGTGACCCTTTGGCTCCTTTTTACAAAGAATTAAAATTTTCTGTTTATTGTGTTAATTATCTCCTGGCTACTGCTTTTCTTTTTCCTAATCCAAGACACATTTCCTCAAGAATCTCATTCATTCTCAGTGTTTTGATAATTTCACAAATTTCTTTTTTTTTTCTCCCAAGAGTGATCGATGAATGAAGAACAAAATAATAGTTGAATGAAGACACCCTAAATTTCATAATCCAGTTCTCCTTCACTGTGGGGCTTCTCTGATAGCTCATTTGGGAAAGAATCTGCCTGCAGTACAGGAAACCCCAGTTTGATTCCTGGGTTGGGAAGATACCCTGGAGAAGGAACAGGCTACCCACTCCAGTATTCTGACCTGGAGAATTCCATGGTCTGTATAATCCATGGGGTCGTAAAGAGTTGGACATGACTGAGCAACTTTCGCTTTCACTTTCCCCTCCGCTGCAACCCTTAACACAGCACCTCCTAGGTGGATATGTTCACAAATTAAAGTATAAATTTTGTATATATTAAAAACCAGTGGCACCTTCAGATTAATACAATTACTATTTATTATTATCCAATTTTATTTAGGTTTACTTAGGATCAACTCAGGAAATACCCTCTGTCATTGGTAACATAAATGATGACATGATAACAGAAGGTGAATTCTGAGCTGTTCATTTAACTTGCGGGAATCTGAGGATTAATTTTATGTCAGATTAGTGTCACAAATCTCTTTCTTCCATTCTGCATTAATTGATCTATTATTGGGTTATTCACAAATCCCTTATCTTAGAACTTGCTTTTGTCCACAGTTCATAGGCAGATCCCATGCAGTTGTGGATATTTGTGTGACCTATTGCTCTTGGCTGTGGTGGAAGGATCCAAATGGTAATTTGAGCTGAACTTTCAGGAAATTTAGAGCACAGGGAGTAAAATGATAGGACACCAGTTAAGACTAGTTGCCAAACCCAGGAGCAACTCCAATGCTATCACAAGAATTCCTCCCTTGCATCCTGATCATGACCTTTCTATCCCCTTTTGTGAATATTACAGTGTCATGAGGAGCCTGATAGTAGAAAAGGATTCTCTGTGGTGAAACAAAAGAAAAGCTTTATTTTCTGTTCTTTTACTAAAATGCCTATTTTAGTAACCAATTTCTATCGACATGTTTCTTGCTTCCCATGAGGTCTGGAAGTGTTATAACAAATCACTTTAACCTGGAAACAGACCAGGTTTGTTCTTCTATTATTATCTCCAGGTCACTAAAGAGTCAAAGATATTATGAATTATAGCTCTCCTCCCCCAAGGAATTCAAGCACTTCCACTTTAGCATTCTAGGTTTCCATTAGCTTGTGACTGGGTGTGTCTGGGAATGTCAAATTGTCTACAGACAAAAGGCTGAATCCACCATACTTTCTCCACTTGACCTCAAAGCCAAATGCTTTTCTATTTTAAAAATTTTCTACAAAAAAAGAAAACCATGGTAATTATGATGATATAATCATTTTGTAATAGATGAGTCTTTTATAAAAGGCTCTTCTTACTCAGAAAAATGGAAACAAAAATCTCATAGTGAGAGTATAGACACCAAGAAAATGTTCAGATCACCCATAGGACAAGTGGGATTTCTCTTATACTGACGCCTTACTTAGAGAAACAAAAGTGTACTCATCTGCTTGGACACAGAGCCTGGGTTTCTGAATAATTATATGAATTAGGAAATCTTCCTGTTCAGAAAGTAGTTCTTTACTTCTCCCCTACCTGGGGGGCGGGGGGGTGGGGGTGGACCTGCCATTTATGGAAGGTCCTTTCCTTCCTGCTCCTGGCATCTACTCATCCTCCAGCTCACTGGCTCCTCAAGACAGCAACTGACAGAGAGGAATCTCAGACTCTCTAACTAGGTCTTCATCCTTCTAAATAGTGTAGAAAGGGTTCTATCTGGTCCCCAGGTTACTCACACTGCTTGTTGTTGCAGTCTTCTCTACTGTTCCACATTCTGAAGGAGCCCAGAAAAACTCTGCAATTAAGATCCATCTTTATACCACTGACTGGGTGCCTTAGTGAGTCACTGCTCCCCAGGGATGGCCCTGCCACCGGCGACAGAGGATAGTCTCTGCTTAGTCTTTCCTGGGGAATTGACAACATGCAGGACACATGTGTTTGGATGAAAACTTATAAAAAATGGTTTATTTGAGCAATTGAATTGTGGAGGAGAGGGCTAGGATCATCATCTTTTCTAAGTTGATCCAACTGTTTAGATGACTGTCATTAAAAAATAGTATTGGTGAGGATGTGGAGTGCTAGAGCCAGCATGGGAGATCCCACCCATGACAGGTCATGCGGAGTGAGTGACCTCAAGGCAAGGTGAGTCAGGTCTCCAGGGGTCCTCTGTCTGAGCATCTACCCCGAAACCAAAATCTGTCTGTTCACTGTCTGCTATACTATACTCTTCTGACATTACAGGGGGCTATCCCCAATCACCTTTCTCTGGAAAAAGATAACTTAGAGCTCCAACTGGTCTCCTGCATATGAAAGGAATGTTTCAGCTCAAATCCCTCTGATGGCTCTCTAACTTGCCTGACAGGTTCCCCTGGGCTTTCACAACTTGCATTGTTTACAGCCCCCCAACTGTGAGAGGAACGAAGCTTAAAACATCTTAAAGATATAGAGGCTTTTAGAGCTAAGAATTAGTTTGGTGAAGGGTTTCATTGTTGAGTTAGTGTTTGCTGCCAGGCCTCCATATCCTTTATCTTTTAGGCACCTGGGAGGGTATTAATCAATGTAAACGGGATGCAGAAACAAGAATATAGTAGTTTTGATGTTAGCAATACTAGACTTTTGAGTTAATGAATTTTCTCTTTGTTATAAATCACTGTATTCGTCTTTCCTTGTTATAAATTGTTGTGTCCTTGCTATGTAGGAATCTAACTTTATTTAATGCTTTCTGAGAGTGGCACCAGATTTTGGAAAAGAACAACACTATTAAGGCAAATAAGTTTTCTGGTTGACAGACCCTTATCAGAAAAAGGCCGTAAAATGTTAATAGGCCTCCTGGCCAGAAGATGATGTAAATCACCTAAGACTTGTGTATACAGCTAGGTATGCAGAGAAAAAGCCTGGTCTCAATAAGAGTCAGGGCTGCTGACGCTGCATAATTTTGTATTATCCCTTGATCTCTATGTACAACCAAAAGTATAAAATGCTTTCCTGAACAATAAAGGATGGACCAGTTTCTCAGACCAGCTTCTCAAGCTGGTTTCTTGGAAATCGGGCTCCCCCCGTGTCGACTCTCTCTCTCTCTCTCCCTCTCCCTCCCTCTCCTTTTCAGGCTGATCCTTTGGAGCGTGGAGGCTCACCACGTCTACTTACTTCCTGCTTACTTACTGCCCTGGCTTCTAAGACCCACACAAGATGGAGCCCAAGGTGGGGCATCCTCTGCTATTCAAGCAGGTGCCGGTGGCCTACGTAGATGGTGCAAACCTCTTGTCTTGAAGTTTTATTGGTTTTCCACGTAAACCAAGGAATACAGCCTCTTTCCTCCTCTAAATTTCCCACTACACTATTCTTTCCTAATCTCTATATTTCTAATTAAATAGTCCTTTTCCAGACGCCGACTCCATCCCTGCTTCGAATTCCCTGGATCCACCGGGGCTGGACTCTGGCAGTGGAGAAATTAGAACCCTTGTACACTTGGTGATACTGTAAACTGGTGCAGCTGCTATGAAAAACAGTATGGACTTAACTAAAAAATTAAATTTGCACTTACTGTATCATCCAGCAGTTCTACTTCTGAGTATATACTCAAAGAACTGACATCAGGATCTAAAAGACATCTGCAATATCACCTTAAGAAAATATTTATGTTTCCAGATGTCAACCTCTAAATCCTGCTTAAATTTACCCACTCCCCAATTTTTTGCCAATATAGCTGCCAGTGAAGAAAGTGCCTACCGGAGTGGTTTCTGGGATGACTTTGGAACAAAGGTATTTCTATCCCAGAGACACAAAATTTTACAAGGTGAAGCAGACAGAGTGATATACTAAAATGTAGAGGCTCTAATATTATAACCTCAGGCAATAGCAAATGGTCAGAGGAAGGCCATTCTTGAACAAGGAGCTATGCATTTGGAGCAACAAGGATGTCCATTGGATCCACAGCTGTGAAGAGCTGTAACTCTAGCTTTCATTGCTTGAGATTTGATGTAAATTTAATAGGTAGTTGTTGAATAAATACATGAATAAACTTCAGTGCATTTGTTTAGGAGTTGTGATTCATAAATAGGTTTATTCAAGCAGTATTCCTGAAGCCACCTTTGGTCTAATCTCTTTTCTGGATAATGAAGACATTCAATGTGAATCAGGTTTCACTGTTGCCTTCCAGGAACTGTCAGTATAAAGCATGTTTCAACAGCAAGTGGTAAGAGTTCTAAGAGTGGTGTGTATAGGCTACAAAAGGAGTAGCAGAGAGAATATCACAGACCCAGAGGACAGGAACTTTCATCTCCTCCAGAAGAAGAGGAGTCTTCTAATTAAGACAGTGAGAGTAGGAGTTGGGGACTTTAGCAGTAAAGGAGCTGGAGGCCCTCCCCTCAGGGACGTGCAGCTGTGGGCCAGGCCTCTGCTGCCTACATATGAAGGTAAGCTAGGGGAGGGGCACGAGACCCTGCATCCAGAGATCTCCATTTCTGAAGAGACTCTGTAGGCCCTATGCCGCTGATACATTCTCTCACTGTGTTCATTCATCCGTCCATTAAAGCATTATGCATTGAGTGGGAAGCATTTTTTATCCATAATTATAATGCAGCGTGTTAAGTATTACAACTGAAGGAAACATTGGGTGCTCAGTGATCACTGTTGAACTTTTGGATTTGGCTTGGGGCGGGTGGGAGTTCATGAAGTCCCAATTACAGTTTTGAGTAAAATCATATTCTAGTCAAGAGGAGGTATGCTTGTTTTGCTGTCTCTGAATTCTAATTCAGCATCCCTAACATGCATACCCGAGCTCAGTCTTAGGATCTCCTCAGTATCCAATAACTATCTAAGAGGCTGTCCTATCTCTCTTAAAATATAGGACCATGGGCATGAGGGTCTCTCTGTCTCTCTCTCTTTATATATATATATATATATATATATATATATATATATATATACACACACACACACATGTATATATAAGATATGCTCCACTCACACTTCCTCATTTTTATAAATTTAAAATGTCTGCAAGAGTCAAAAGAATATTCTTCTTTTAAAAAATATTTATTTTATTTGGAGGCTAATTACTTTACAATATTGTATTGGTTTTGCCATATATTGACATGAATCTGCCATGGGTGTACATGTGTTCCCTATCCTGAACCCACCTCCCACCTCCCTCGCCATCCCAGTCCTCTGGGTCATCCCAGTGCACCAGCCCTGAGCACCCTGTATCATGCATCAAACCTGGACTGGTGATTCATTACACATATCATAATATACATGTTTCAATGCCATTCTCCCAAATCATCCCACCCTTGCCCTCTCCCACAGAGTCCAAAAACACTGTTCGATACATCTGTGTCTCTTTTGCTGTCTTGTATACAGGGTTGATACTTGTACTCCAATCACCTAGATTAGCAACATTTTTAACACTGTTTTCTGTCTCTCTTTCCTGCCTTCACTCTCATATATGCACTCAGACACATTTATTTTGATAACTCATTTGAAAATAAATTATAGCTATTTTAACCCTTCTTAAAAAATATTAAGTATGCACTTTCTAAAAATAGATTTTCCTACCTATTCACAAAACTATTTTTTAAACCTAGGCAAATCATACCAGCCTAACACTATTATGATCACTCACCTAGAGCCAGACATCCTGGAATGTGAAGTCAAGTGGGCCTTATGAAGAAAGCATCACTATGAACAAAGCTAGTGGAGGTGATGAAATTACAGTTGAGGTATTTCAAATCCTAAAAGATGATGCTGTGAAAGTGAAGCACTCAATATGCCAGCAAATTTGGAAAACTCAGCAGTGGCCACAGGACTGGAAAATGTCAGTTTTCATTCCAAACCCAAACAAAGGCAATGCCAAAGAATGTTCAAACTACCACACAGTTGCACTCATCTCACACGCTAGTAAAGTAATGCTCAAAATTCTCCAAGCTAGCCTTCAACCGTGAACTTCCAGATGTGAACCATGAACTTCCAGATGTTCAAGCTGGTTTTAGAAAAGGCAGAGGAACCAGAGATCAAATTGCCAACATCCATTGGATCATAAAAAGCAAGAGAGTTCCAGAGAAACATCTATTTCTGCTTTATTGACTATGCCAAAACCTTTGACTGTGTGGATCACAACAAACTGTGGACAATTCTGAAAGAGATGGGAATACCAGACCACCTTTTGAGAAATTTGTATGCAACAGGAAGCAACAGTTAGAACTGGACATGGAACAACAGACTGGTTCCAAATTGGGAAAGGAGTTTGTCAAGGCTGAATATTGTCACTTTGCTTAACTTATATGCAGAGTACATCATGAGAAACGCTGGGGTGGAAGAAGCACAAACTGGAATCAAGCTTGCCAGGAGAAACATCAACAACCTCAGATATGCAGATGACACCACCTTTATGGCAGAAAGTGAAGAAGAACTAAAGAGCCTCTTGATGAAAGTGAAAGGAGAGTGAAACAGTTGGCTTAAAACTTAACATTCAGAAAACTAAGATCATGATACTGGTCCCATCACTTCATGGCAAATAGATGGGGAAACAATGGAAACAGTGTCAGACTTTATTTTTGGGGGCTCCAAAATCACGGCAGATGGTGACTGCCTCCATGAAATTAAAAGACGCTTGCTCCTTGGAAGAAAAGTTATGACCAACCTAGACAGCATATTAAAAAACAGAGACATTTCTTTGCCAACAAATGTCCGTTTAGTCAAAGCTGTGGTTTTTCCAGTAGTCATGTGTGGATGTGAGAGTTGAACTACAAAAAAAGCTGAGCCCTGAAGAACTGATGCTGTTGAACTGTGGTGTTGGAGAAGACTCTTGAGAGTCCCTTGGTCAGCAAGGAGATCCAGTCAGTCTATCCTAAAGGAAATCAGTCCTGAATATTCATTGGAAGGAGTGATGCTGAAGTTGAAGCTCCAATACTTTGGCCACCTGATGCGAAGAACTGACTCATTTGAAAAGACCCTGATGCTGGGAAAGATTGAAGGCAGGAGAAGGGCACGACAGAGGTTGAGATGGTTGGATGGCATCACCGCCTCTAAGGACGTGAGTTTGCGTAAACTCCAGGAGTTGGTGATGGACAGGGAGGCCTGTCATGCTGCTGCAGTCCATGGGGTTGCAAGCAGTCAGACATGACTGAGCAACGGAACTGAACTGTACTAAATACTAGTACTTATATATAATACATATTTGAATTCCATGATTGTCCTAATAATGGCTAATTAACGCTAGCATTTGGTTTTTATGCCTCTTTGATCTCTTTTAATTTAGATTAAGTACCTGACATAACTTTTATAACCCCGTATTTTGAAAACTATCCCAGGCTACTAGTGTGTGTGTGTGTGTGTGTGTGTGTGTGTGTGTGTGTGTGTGTGTGCATGTTAGTGTAGTTATGCGTGTGTGTGGTGCTTTCCATATTTATTGTTTCCCTGGTTATTCCTCAGAGTTAGATTCAGGTTGAGCATTTTTGGTAGGACTTTTACATATGAGATTTTGTGTCCTTATTCATATCAAAAGGCACATAAGGTCAGATTACATCTTATTGGTTAACCTAAATTTGATCATTTGCTTAAGATATTATTGCCAGTCTCTTTATTGTTGAAACAGATTTATCCTTTTTTATTTAGTAAGTAAGTTGTGCAATGTACTTTGAAACTGTGTGAATATTGTATCTGAACATCCTTTAAGCATTTGTTGATTATTTAAAATACATTAAAACCTGCAAAGAGGTTATCTTATAAATCAATACTTCTGCATTTCTTTCATGACCTTCTTCTATAAAAAGAGTTTCTTCTTTTCTCCCTCTTCATTTTGAATATCACTGGGGACTCATACTTTTCTTAAAGAATTCTATTTTCTATAATCAATTGCTATTAAAATTATTTTTAATGTTCTAATTGACTTACATTTGGTCACTGGAGGCAATGGCACCCCACTCCAGTACTCTTGCATGGAAAATCCCATGGACGGAGGAGCCTGGTAGGCTGCAGTCCATGGGGTCGCTGAGAGTTAGACACGACTCAGTGACTTCACTTTCACTTTTCACTTTCATGCATGGGAGAAGGAAATGGCACCCCACTCCAGTGTTCTTGCCTGGAGAATCCCAGGGATGGCGGAGCCTGGTGGGCTGCCATTTCTGGGGTTGCACAGAGTTGGACACGACTGAAGCGACTTAGCAGCAGCAGCAGCAGCCTTTTTGAATGAATTTCTGTGTGTGTGTGTGTGTTTTAATGCTCCTATTGACTTTGTATTTTTTTATTGCTTCAGACATAAACTATTTCATCTCACTTTGTGTACTCCCTGCTCATACCTGGATACCTGGAATTAGCCACTACTCCAAGAATCCTAGGTTTTATGTAGTGGTGAATGGTATTTAGAAACAAATAGATACTAGTCTTGCCCATTGATGCCGGTATCATTGCTTCCAGGTACTTTCAGAAGACAGAGAAGAGAAATGTGGAGATGAAATTAAATAAAAAAAATTACATCTATTAAAAACAAATTATTGACTTAGCTTTAGTTTGCATTCTTTTTTCTAGACTGTTAAAACAACTTCTTAAATGTTTTCCTTGCATTCTTTTTCTCCTCTATTTTCACCTTACTAATTCGTGATACACAGTAAAGCCTCTACAACTTTTTACATTGCAGTAGCCTTTGCAAGGCTGACTTTTAAACAAAGAATGAAGACCAAATGGTCCAATCAGATCTGAAAAGTTAAAGAGGTATCACCACTGCCTGTCATTTCCAGCTCATCTCCAGCTCTTCTCCCTCCAACACCTAACACATTATGCTGAGCCATACCTAACCACTCACTTTTTCACATCAACCAGATAACTCCATGCCTCAGTTTTATCATGTTTTATATTCTTGTCCATTTATTAGGTATGACCTCCCATTGCCTACATTTTCTGCCTATAAGCTCCTACTCATCTTTCAGCCTCCTTCTTCCCTGACTCCTATCTCATTTCCTCCTGTCAAGGCAGCAAATCCACTTCTAGGCTTCTATACCACTTTGTGTGAACCTCTCACAGCCTTATTACACATTATTATAATTGTGTGTTTAGAAGCTGCCACCTTTCAAAATAGGGAAGAGATTACATATGGTTCATTTAAATATCTTCATATAAAAACCATAGATTCTAACATAAATAAACACTAAATTAAAAAGATGAATTTAATGAGTGGAGTAAACAATTAGAACTGAGGAAGTCCCTGGTGGTCCAGTGGTTAGGACTTGGCACTCTCACTGCTGGAGCTCCAGGTTTCATTCGTGGTTGGGGAATTAAGATCCTGAAAGCGATGCAGCACAGAGAAAAATAACAAATAAATAAGTAAACAAATTAAATGTGAAGCCACAAAGACTTGAGAAGGAATCAGGACTGCATTTCACCCGTATGTATGAGGGTGATTTGCTTGTCATTCTCTTGATAATGTTTCTGGGTCAGAGCTCAGAAAAATGGGCTTTCTGGACATAGGTTATGACTATTTGACTGTGTTTTCCCTCAGATGCTGAGGTTATTTCTTGATTTCATCAGCCTTTCCTCTTCTCCCTCAGCACCCTGAGCATGGCCTCCCTGATGGGCTTGGACTTGACACTGTAGATGATGGGGTTGAGCACAGGGGGCACCACCAGGTACACATAGGCAACAAGGGCTTGTACTATGGGGGGCAGGTGTCTCCCAAAACGGTGGATCATGGACACACCTACGACAGGGATGAAGAAAACCAGAACGGCTAAAATATGAGAAACACAAGTGTTGAGGGCCCGGATATGCTCCCTGGGAGAGGCCAGACTCATCACTGTATGAAGAATAAGGGTATAGGACAGCGCAATAAGCAAGGAGTCAAAACCCACTGTGGACAGAACCACATACAGCCCATAAATGATATTGACAGTAATGTCAGCACAGGCTCGTTTCATGACATCTGCATGGAAACAGAATGAGTGGGACAGGAGGATCTTGCCAGGGCAAAAGTTCAGTCTCTTTAGTAAGAAGGGCAATGGGAAGAGGGACACAGTGGCTCGGGCCACAATGGCCAGCCCAATCCTGATGATGACATTGTTCGTGAGGACAGAGGCATAGCGCAGGGGGTTGGAGATGGCCACAAAGCGGTCAAACGACATGGCCAGGAGCACCGAGGACTCCACCACGGAGAAGAAGTGGAGGAAGAACATCTGGACCAGACAGGCGTTGAAGCCGATGAGCCAATGGTCAAACCAGAGCGCAGCCAGCGTGGTGGGCATTGTGGCCAAGGTGAGGCCCACGTCGGTGAGGGCCAGCATGGACAGGAAGTAGTACATGGGCTGGTGCAGGCTGGGGGTCCTCCTCACAGCCAAGAGGATCAGGCAGTTTCCAGTGAGGGCCGCAGTGTACACGTAGGAGAAGGGGATGGAGATCCAGCCATGAATGGCCTCTAGGCCTGGGATGCCAATCATCAGGAAAGCAGGAGGCTGGAAGAAGGAGATACTGGCAAAGGACCAGGAAGCAAGCATCTTGGGAAGGCAGTTGAGGTCTCCAGAAATTTGTGAGCTTTTCAATCTGGGCAGACACAAAGACATTGACCATACACCTATTAAGAAGACATTTATTTATACTGTGTAGACTCTTTCATTAATTATTTTCTATTTCTCAGCTTTTACTTTGTATTATTAACGGTTCCAAGAATGTATATATAACAACCTATATGTCATGAAAACAAATATACCACTTAGGAGATAGCATAACTTCTCTATGATTATCAGAAAATAAATGATTGAAATAGATTTAAGATTTAGTTCTTAATAAATGTAAATTTTATACTATTTCCACCCTTACTTCCAGTGTTTTCTTTAAATAAAGTGATGTGCGTTAGCCCTCTTGAATATGTAAAAGACATTTTAAATGCTCATGGTCATTCCTTTTTGCAAAATTTTAAAAGATTAACATAGTTATCACATGTGCTCTCATAATTACTTTCCTGATAGATAGGGAAGGGAAATATTTTATCTAAAGTGAAAAGAGAAATTCTGAAGTCCAACAAAGGAAGAGAAAGTTGCAGCTTCTCCCTGAATTATTAAAACTATTAGAACTTGGGATCTTCTTCTGTTTGGAGGGTCTGAGCACAAATCCTAGGACGTTGTCTTCTAATCAAGACCCATAATGATTAATACCTAGGCTGTTAAGTACTAGAAAATTTTGTTGAATGAGACACTTGATTCTCACCAGGTCGCTGAGAACACTTAGATATTTGGGGTCTGTCTCTGCCTTGCCCAGAGAATATCTGCCTGGGTCTTTAAATGCCCCTGCAATCCAGGCTACACATTGCTTTGTAGGAATCATTTTCTCACTCAATTCACTGAGCGTTCCCCATAATGTTTAGAATACCAGCTAAATCTTTTGTTCAGCCTCTTAGCACACTCATCAAGAGGACTTGATTTGTCCTTGAATGACCTCCCTGAAATCTCTCAGCACTGATCTCAGCTCTAGCTGGGAGGGTCACAGCTGCAGGAGGATGAGACGTAAGGTTCTCTTCTCCAAGTTAGAATTTCCACAGAAGCCAATCAAAGATATGAATGAAAGACATAAATTTAGGCTCAATGAGGATTTAGTGGGATCTGTCCTAGAAATATCAGTTTAGTTTCTGATTTTGGAGAAATAAATTTTCTTTTTGTTTAAAACTAACACAACATTTTTTATTAAAAAATTTTTTAACAAAAATTTTATAGCATTTTTCCTTTTTTATTTTAAATTTTTATTTATTTTTTAATTGAAGGATAATTTCTTTACAGACTTTTGTTGTTTCCTGTCAAACCTCAACATGAATCAGCCATAGGTATACATATATCCCCTCCCTTTTAACCTCTTTCCCATCTCCCTCCCCACCCCTCCCCTCTAGGTTGATTTTTGGGGAAATACATTTTCTTATCAGTTATTGGATACCTCTTGTCTTCCAGATATTAGACATTCTATTCTCTCATTTATATTAGTAAATAATACCACTTAGTCTCAAAAAATGACAAGTATTACTTTAAAAAAGTATATTTTAAACAAATAATCAAAATGACAATAATAAAAGATAAAACTGGAGGGAGAGGCTTAAAGAGTTTCTCTAGGCTATGGCAGAAAGGAATCCAAATTAAAATTCAGGTCTATTTGGCTTACACACTTTAAACAATCTTAGACCTCCTATATTGGCTGTACTAGATACTGGAGATTTGTTAAGTGTGGGGCTGGCAGGATAAGATTATCAAGAAGAGCTTGTTTTCTGCTGATGTTCCATGGTGATAAGATTGAGGTTCTGGAAATGAAACCCTTTCCTCTTTCTCCAAAAATCTTCTGCCATTTCTCTGTGACTGTTTCAGTTCAGTTCAGTCGCTAAGATATGGCTGACTCTTTGTGATCCCATAGACTGCAGCACACCAGGCTTCCTTGTCCATCACAAATTCCCGGAGCTTGATCAAACTCATGTCCACCAAGTCAGTGATGCCATCCAACCATCTCATCCTCTGTCATCCCCTTCTCCTCTAAATTTTAATCTTTCCCAGCATCAGGGTCTTTTCCAAAGAGTCAGTTCTTTGCACAGTCAGTTCTTCAGCTTCAGCATCAGCTCTTCCAATGAATAGTCAGGACTGATTTCCTTTAGGATGGACTGACTGGATCTCCTTGAGGTCCAAGGGACTCTCATGAGTCTTCTTCAACACCATAGTTCAAAAGCATCAACTCTTCAGTGCTCAGCTTTCTTTATAGTCCAACTCTCACATCCATACATGACTCCTGGAGAAACCGTATCTTTGACTTGATGGACCTTTGTCAGCAAAACAATGTCTCTGCTTTTTAATATGCAGTCTAGGTTTGTCAAATCTTTTCTTCTATGGAGCACGTGTCTTTTAATTTTATGGCAGCAGTCACCATCTGCAGTGATTTTGGAGCACTCCAAAATAAAGTCTGTCACTATTTCCATTGTTTCCCCATCTATTTGTCATGAAGTGATGGGACTGGATGCCATGATCTTAGTTTTTTGAATGTTGAGTTTCAAGCCAGCTTTTTCACTCTCCTCTTTCACCTTCATCAAGAGGTTTTTAGTTCCTCTTTGCTGTCTGTCATAAGTGTGGTGTCATCTACATACCTGAGGTTATTGATATTTCTCCCGGCAATCTTGATTCCAGCTTGTCCTTCATCCAGCCCAGCATTTTGCATGATGTACTCTGCATATAAGTTAAATAATCAGGGTGACAATATACAGCCTTGATGTACTCCTTTCCTATTTGGAACCAGTTTGTTGTTTCATGTCCAGTTCTAATTGTTGCTTCCTGATCTGCATACGGATTTCTCAGGAAGCAGGTAAGGTGGTCTGGTATTCCCATATCTTTCAGAATTTTCCACAGTTTGTGGTGATCCACACAGTTAAAGGATTTGGGGTAATCAATAAAATAGAAATACATGCTTTTCTGGAAATCTCTTGCTTTTTCTATGATCTAATGGATGTTGGCAATTTGATCCCTAGTTCCTCTGCCTTTTCTAAATCCAGCTTGAACATCTGAAAGTTCTTGGTTTACATACTGCTGAAGCCTGGCTTGGAGAAATTTGAGCATTATTTTGCTAGCATGTGAGATGAGTGCAATTGTGTAGTACTTTGAACATTCTCTGGCATTGCCTTTCTTTGGAATTGGAATGAAAACTGAACTTTTCCAGTCCTGTGGCCACTGCTGAAGTTTCCAAATTTGCTGGCATATTGAGTGCAGCACTTTCACAGCATCATCTTTTAGGATTTGAAATAGCTCAACTGGAATTCCATCACCTCCACTAGCTTTGTTCATAGTGATGCTTCCTAAGGCCCACTTGCCTTCACATTCCAGGATATCTGGCTCTAGGTGAGTGATCACACCATCGTGGTTGTTTGGGTCATTAAGATCTTTTTTTGTATAGTTCTTCTGTGTATTCTTGCCACCTCTTCTTAATATCTTCAGCTTCTGTTAGGTCCATACCATTTCTGTCCTTTATCATGCCCATCTTTGCATGAAATGTTCCCTTGGTATTCTCTAATTTTCTTGAAGAGATCTCTAGTCTTTCCCATTCTATTGTTTTCCTCTATTTCTTTGCACTGATTACTGAGGAAGGCTTTCTTATCTCTCCTTGCTATTCTTTGGAACTCTGCATTCAAATGGGTGTATCTTTCCTTTTCTCCTTTGCCTTTCACATCTTTTCTTTTCTCAACTATAAGTAAGGTCTCCTCAGACAATCATTTTGCCCTCTTGCATTTCTTTTTCTTGGGATGGTCTTGATCACTGCCTTCTGTAGAGTGTCAGGAACCTCTGTCCATAGTTCTTCAGGCACTCTATCAGATCTAATCCCTTGAATTATTTGTCACTTTCACTGTATGATCATAAGTGATTTGATTTAGGTCATACTTGAATGGTTTAGTGGTTTTCCCTACTTTCTTCAGTTTAAGTTTGAATTTTGCAATAAGTAGTTTTATGTTCTGAGCCATATGAGTCCATGATCTGAGTTCATGATCCCAGTGTTGTTTTTGCTGACTGTATAGAGGTTCTCCATCTTTGGCTGCAAAGCATATAATCATTCTGATTTTGTTATTGACCATCTGGTAATGTCCATGTGTAGAGTCATCTCTTGTGTTGTTGGAGGAGGGTGTTTGCTATGATCAATGTGTTCTCTTGGCAAAACTCTGTTAGCCTTTGCTCTAAGCAGGGCAAATGCTGTGACCCTTTAGAACCTTCTTATAAAATCATTTGCCTTTTATTGTGGTAATTATCTCCTTGGTTTTGCTTTTCTCTTTACTATTCCCAGGTATATTTCTTCAGCTCTTAGTTCATCTTACTGTTCTGATTTTGATGATTTCACAAATTTCTATACTTTTTTTTTCAGATATAACCAATGAATGAATAAGAAAATGAATGATTGAATGAAGACAGTAATTTTATTACCCAGTTCTTCTTCACTCGGTCCATTAACATAGCATCTCAAAGGTCCATATGTTCAAGTATATAGTAAAGACCAGTGGTTTCTTCAGATTAATACAATTAATTATCATTATTAACTAATTTCATTTGGATTTGCTTAGGATCAATCCAGGAGATACTCTTTGCCATTGACAGCACAAATCAAAATAGAATGTGTCAGCTCTCCGTTTAATTTGAAGGAATCTGAGGATTAATTTGGAGAAGGAAATGGCAACCCACTCCAGTATTCTTGCCAAGAGAATCCTGTGGACAGAGGAGCCTGATGGGCTGCTGTCCATGGGGTCACATAGAGTCAGACACGACTGAAGCGATTTAGCACGCATGCATGCGCTGGAGAAGGAAATGGCAATCCACTCCAATATTCTTGCCTGGAGAATCCCAGGGGTGCAGGAGCCTGGTGGGCTGCCGTCTCTGGGGTCGCACAGAGTTGGATATGACTAAAGCGACTTAGCAGCAGAAGCAGCAGCAGAGGATTAATTTTATCTGGGATTAATGTCACAGTTCTTTTTCTTTCATCCTGCATTAATTAGTCTATTATTGAATTACTCTTAAATCTCTTGTTTTGAACTTGCTTTTGATATGTAGGTCCCATGTTACTGTGGGTATTTGTGTGATCTATTACTCTTGGCTGTGGTAGCAGGATCCAAATGGTAACTTAAGCTGAACATTACAAGAAGTTTGGAGCTTAAGGGGTTAAAATTATAGTATACCCCTTAAGGAAAATTGCCAAAAATTATGAGTAACTCTTATACAACCAAGCCAATTTCTCCCTTACATCCAGATAATGACCTTTTAACCTGTTTTTTGTGTATATTAGTGTTATGAGGAAATAATATTGGAAAAGATTCTCTGTGGTTTAAAAAAAAAGGGAAGGCTTTTTTTCCCACTCTTATTTTACTGAAATGCCTATTTTTGTAGCCAAGTTGGATTGATATGTTTCGTGCTTCCCATGTGGTTCAGAATTTTAAAATAAATCATTTTAACCTGGAATCAGACCAGATTTGGTCTTCTATTATTATCTTCAGGACACTAAAAGGTCAAAGATATTTTAAATTATAGCTCTCCCCTGAGGAATTCCATCCTTTCCACTTTAGCACTCTAGGATTCTGTTATCTTCTGACTCCATGTGTCTGGGAAAGTCAAGTCGCCTAGAAGCAAAAGGTTGAATCCACCATACTTTCTTTACTTGAACTCAAAATCAAGTGCATACAGATGATCAACAGACACATGGAAAGATGCTCAATATCACTAATTATTAGAGAAATGCAGATAAAAACTACAGTGAAGCATCAGCTCACACAGGTCAGATGGCCATCTTCAAAACATCTGCAAACAATAAAGGCTAGATAGGATGTGGAGAAAAGGGAAATGTCCCACACTTGATGAGAACGTACGTTAACATAGCCACTATGGAGAACAGTATGAATATTCCTTAAAAAACTGAAAATAGAACTACCCTATGACCCAGCAATACCACTACTGGGTATATACCCAGAGAAAACCATTATTCAAAAAGACACATGCAGTCCAATATTCATTGCAGCACTATTTAGAATAGCCAGGACATGGAGTCAACCTAAATGTCCACTGATAGACGAACGGATAAAGAAGATGTGGTGCATACATATGATGGAATATTTCTCAGTCATAAAAAGTGAAACTGGGTCACTCGTAGATATGTGGATGGAGCTAGAGTTTGTCATACAGAGTGAAGTGCTACTGCTAAGTCGCTTCAGTTGTGTCCGACTCTGTGCGACCCCATAGACGGCAGCCCACCAGGCTCCCCCGTCCCTGGGATTCTCCAGGCAAGAACACTGGAGTGGGTTGCCATTGCCTTCTCCAATGCATGAAAGTGAAAAGTCAAAGTGAAGTCGCTCAGTCTGTCCGACTCTTAGCGACCGCATGGACTGCAGCCTACCAGGCTCCTCCATCCATGGGATTTTCCAGGCAAGAGTACTGGAGTGGGGTGCCAACAGAGTGAAGTAAGAAAGTGAAAAACAAGTATCATATGTTAATGCATATATGTGGAATCTAGAAAAATGGTACAGAGGAAGCTCTTTTCAGGGCAGGAATAGAGACCAGACATATATGTGGACTCGCGGGGAGGATATCTGCAGCGCAGCACAGGGAGCTCAGCTCAGGGCTCTGTGGTGACCCAGACGGGCTGAATGAGGGGGTGCGGGTGGGAGGTATAAAATCGAGCGCAAACATAAAACTGATTCACTTTGTTGTAAAGTAGAAACCAACACAATATTGTAAAACAACCATATACCCCCCGCCGAAAAAGGTCAAGTGCTTTTCTTTTTCCTACCAGAAAAAAAGAGAAATAAACATGATAATTATGTGACGTGATGGAGGTGCTATCTAAAGCTATGGTGTAAAAATTTTGCATTATTTAAGCCAAGTGCTCTTCTAAGAGTTTCTTCTTACTCAGAAAACATGGGAAAGACAAATCTCATAGAGAGAATTGAGACAGCAAGCAAATATCTAGATTACCCGCAGCATGCTCTCTGGAGTGGAATATTAAGATACCTTTATATTGATACCTTACTTAGAGAAATAAAAAGGTACTAATCTGCTTGGACACAGAGTCTGGGTTTTTGCATAATTATCTGGATTAGACAGTCTCTATGCTGCAGGAAAGTAGTCTCTTTCACTTCTTTTCCCCTACCGGGGTGGGAGGCGGGGAGGGGTATGAATGCAGATCTGGCATTTATGGGAAGGCTGGCCTCCTTCCTTTCCTTCCTATTCTTGACACGTGCTCATTCTGCATTCAATGGCTCTTCCACATGAAAGCGGCTGATCAAGAGGGCATCTCAGATTCTCTTACCAGGTCCCCCTCCTAATAAATAACATGTGTATGAAGGGTTGTATCTGGGCCCCAGGTTACTCACCCTGCTTGTTCTTGCAGCCTTCTCTACTGTTCCTCATTCTGAAGGAGCCAGAAAATCTCTGCAACTAAGACCCTACTTTATACCTGGTGCCTTGAGCTGCTGCTCCCCAGGGACATCCTGGCGACAGGCCACAGAGGATAGTCTCAACTTAGTCTTTCCTGGGCAATGGAAAATGTGCAAAATATGTATTTTTGGTTGGAAAGTTATATTATTGAGCACCTGATTTGTGAAGGAGAGGGCTAGAATCATCCTCTCTAGGCTCATCCCTGCTACCACATCTGTAGGAGATTTTACTAGGCACTTCAAACTTTTTTTTAAAACAATGTCCTTTATTATGTGGAGTCACACAGAATACTTCCTGGTCCCTCCAAGTGACCCTTACAGACACTCAGGTGAGTTGTGTTTATTTCTCTGCACTCTCTTCTTGGTTCCTAGGGTTGTTCTTGCAGGTTAAGCAGATTGAATTCTGTGTCTGTTTCTCCTGGGATTTTGTGTAAGCACCATCATGTTTCATAGCAACTATGGATAAAGTAACCTGGGAGGACAGATGGGGAATAAATGGCTTAAGACAGAGAGAGATGAATGGGGGAAGACATGGGAGCTCACCTGTGTCTCTGGACTTGTGTTTTAGAGATGCAGCATGCCATCCTACCCAGGACATTTTCCTTGCCATCTCCTTCTATCCCCAGGGGTTTCCTTTACTTCCATTAAAGTGAAAACATGAAAACATGAAGAGGCCCCAGAGCTAACATGCAGAAGCATCTGTGTGTGTGTGTGTGTGTGTGTGTGTGTGTGTGTGTGTGTGTGTGTGTGTATGTGTGTTACAGCTTTACTGAGGTATCATTAATGTACAGAAAACTGAATTTCTTTAATTTATATAATTTGATCCATTTGAACATACCTATGGCATCTGGTCCCATCACTTTATGGGAAATAGATGGGGAAACAGTGGAAACAGTGTCAGACTTTATTTTTTTTGGCTCCAAAATCACTGCAGATGGTGATTGCAGCCATGAAATTAAAAGATGCTTACTCCTTGGAAGAAAAGTTATGACCAACCTAGATAGCATATTCAAAAGCAGAGACATTGCCGACTAGGTCCGTCTAGTCAAGGCTATGGTTTTTCATGTGGTCATGTATGGATGTGAGAGTTGGACTGTGAAGAAGGCTGAGCACCGAAGAATTGATGCTTTTGAACTGTGGTGTTGAAGAAGACTCTTGAGAGTCGCTTGGACTGCAAGGAGATCCAACCAATCCATTCTGAAGGAGATCAGCCCTGGGATTTCTTTGGAAGGAATGATGCTAAAGCTGAAACTCCAGTATTTTGGCCACCTCATGAGAAGAGTTGACTCACTGGAAAAGACTCTGATGCTGGGAGGGATTGAGGGCAGGCGGAGAAGGGGACGACAGAGGATGAGACGGCTGGATGTCATCACCGACTCGATGGATGTGAGTCTGAGTGAACTCCGGGAGTTGGTGATGGACAGGGAGGCCTGGCGTGCTGCGATTCATGGGGTCGCAAAGAGTCGGACACGACTGAGCGACTGAACTAAACTGAACTGAATTGATATACACTTACAATCATTCCTTACAATCGAGGTGACAGACATCCATCACCTCCAAATGTTTCCTTGTTGCAAATGGCTGGATTTTCTTTTTAAAGGCTAAGTAATAATCCACTTTATGTGTATACCACATTTTCTTTATCCATTCATCTGTTGATGGACATTTGGGTTGTTTCACTATCTTGGCTATTGTGAATAATGTGAAATGAATATGGGAGTTATAGGTATGTAAAGAATGTGTTCCCAACTTAATATAGGATATATATGACAAGCCCATAACTTACATTATACTCAATAGTAAAAACTGGAACATTTTTCTCATGAACAAGAATTGGAAACAAGGGAAGTATGCTCATTTTTTCCATTTCTATTCAGTATAGTACTAAAATCCAAGCCAAAGTAGTGACTTAAGGAAAAGAAATAAAGAGCTCCAACTGGAAAATTAGAAATAAAATTATCTCTGTTTGCAGGCCACACAATCTTATGTATTTGAAATCCCCAAAGCTCTATAAGAAAACAGTTTACAATAAATTCAAGAAAGTTTCAGGGTACAAAATTAGTACACAAAATCAGTTTTGTTTTTATTACACTAACAATCAATTATCCAAAATGGACAATAAGAAAAAATAATCTGTTTCACAATAGAATCAAAGAAAATAAAATACTTAGGAATAGACTTAACTAAAGAGGTGACAGACTTGTACACTGGAAACTATAAATCACTGAAGAAGATAATAAATAAATGAAAGTACACTTTATGTTCATGGATTGGAAGAGTTAATATTGTCAAAGTGTGCATTTTACCCCAGATGATCTGCAAAGTCAGTGAAAGTTATATATAAATCTCAATGATACCTTTTACAGAAATAGAAAAAAGTCCTAAAATTCACATGAAATCATGAAAGACCCCCAACAGTCAAAGCAAACTTGAATTAGAAGAACAAAGCTGGAGGCATCACATACTTTCTGGTTTCAAAAAATATTACAAATCTATAGCAATTTAAAACAGCATGGTACTGTGTATAAGCTTCCCTTCTGGCCTAGCTGGTAAAGAATATGCATGTAATGTGGGAGACCTGGGTTCAATCCCTGGGTTGGGAAGATCCCCTGGAGAAGGGAAAGGCTACCTACTCCAGTATTATGGCCTATAATTCCATGAACTGTAGTCCTTGGGTTCACAAAGAGTTGGACATGACTGAATGACTTTCACTTTCACTGGTATAAAACCTGTCTTGTACAATAGAAATCCAAACTCACCCATATATACTCAATTACTTTTTAATGAGAGTCCCAAGAACATACAATGAGGAAAGGAGATTCTCTTTGACAAGTGATGTTGGGAAAATTAGATGTCCTCATGCAAATGAATAAAATTGAACCAGATCTCACATCATATGCAAAAGTTAACTCAAAATGGATTAAATATTTGACCATAATAAACTATAAAACTAGTAGAAGACAACTTGGGGGAAACCTTCATGTAACTGGACTTGGCAAAGACCTATGAAATAATGAAACCAAAATCACAAGCAACAAAAGCAAAATTAGACAAGTGGGGATACTTCAAACTAAAAAGCTATTGCACAGGAAAGGAAACACTATTAACAGAGTGAAAAGGCAATCCATGGAAAAGAGAAAATATTTGCAAACTACATATCTGATAAAGGATTAAAATTAGCAATATATAAAGTACTCCTGTAACTCAAGAACAAAAATATAACCTGATTAAAAAATGGGCAAAGGAACTGAATAGCCATTTCTTTGAAGAAATACTAATAGGCATATAAAAAGCAACTTGCAAAGCAAGTAGCAACTAAACTTGCTACTTTTTAGGAAAAAGCAAATCAAAACCACAAAGAGATGTCGCCTCACAGCTATCACTAAAAAAATAAGATAACAAGCATTGTGGAGGATGTGGAGAATATGGAACCTTCTGCATCATTGGTGATAATGTAAACTGGTGCAGCTACTAAGAAAATAGTATGGAGCATCCTTAAAAAATTAAATGGGGAGCTACTATATCATCTAACTATCACTTCTGAATATATGCCCACCAAAATGGACACCAGGATGTAAAAGATATATGCAGTAGCATCATAAGAGAATATTTATGTCAAAACATAGGCCTCTAAACCCTGCTTAAATTTACCTGCTCCCTGATTTTCCGCCAGTGCAGCTGACAATGCAGAAAGTGCCTACCTCAGTGGTCTCTTTGTGATGACTTTGGAATGAAGATGTTCCTAACCCAGGGACATGGAATTTTAAGAGATGAGGAAGGCGTGAATGATGTGTAATTAAAATCTATAGTCTCTGAAATTAGAATCTCAGGTGACAGTCAAAGGCCAGAAAAAGACCATTATCAAGCAAGGAGGTACACTTTTGGAGCAAAGAATGTCCATTGGATCCCTAGCTCTGAAGAGCTGTACTACACTTTCATTGCCTGTAGCACGTACACACACACATAAACACACACATTATGCTGAGCCACATCTGACCACTCACCTTTCCTCAAGCAACCAGATAACTCCACATCTCAGTTTATTCACTTTTACAATCATTTCCAGTGATTATGTGTGACCTCTCTTTGCCTTCCTGACAACTGACTCACCTTTTAGCCTCCTTCCTTGAGACCTTTCTCATTTTCCCCTGGCAAGGGAGCAAACCCTCTTCCACATTCCTATAACTCTTTGTGTGAAACTCTCACAGCCTTATTATACTTACTGTAATTGTGTATTTAGAGCTTCTATCCTTCAATGGAGGGAAGAGACTCCCTATGGTTCATTTAATGTTATTCCTTATAACAACTACAGAGTCTTGCACAAGTAAGTTTTGAATGAAAAAGCTGAGGTTAATAAGTGAAGTAAAGAATCAGGACTGTTTTTCACCCATGAGTCTGAGGATATGCATTTGTTTGTCATTCTCTTGATAATGGCTCTGGGTCAGGGCTCAGAAAAATGGGTTTTTCAGACATAGGTTATGACTGTGTGACTGTGTTTTCCCTCTGTTTTTGAGGTTATTTCTTGACATCATCAGCCTTTCCTCTTCTCCCTCAGCACCCTGAGCATGGCCTCCCTGATGGGCTTGGACTTGACACTGTAGATGACGGGGTTGAGCACAGGGGGCACCACCAGGTACACATAGGCAACAAGGGCTTGTACTATGGGGGGCAGGTGTCTCCCAAAACGGTGGATCATGGACACACCTGTGACTGGGATGAAGAAAACCAGAACGGCTAAAATATGAGAAACACAAGTGTTGAGGGCCCGGATACGCTCCCTGGGAGAGGCCAGACTCATCACTGTATGAAGAATAAGGGTATAGGACAGCGCAATAAGCAAGGAGTCTATTCCCATCGTAGACAGAACCACATACAGCCCATAAATGATATTGACAGTAATGTCAGCACAGGCTCGTTTCATGACATCTGCATGGAAACAGAATGAGTGGGACAGGAGGATCTTGCCAGGGCAAAAGTTCAGTCTCTTTAGTAAGAAGGGCAATGGAAAGGGGGACACAGTGGCTCGGGCCACAATGGCCAGCCCAATCCTGATGATGACATTGTTCGTGAGGACAGAGGCATAGCGCAGGGGGTTGGAGATGGCCACAAAGCGGTCAAACGACATGGCCAGGAGCACCGAGGACTCCACCACGGAGAAGAAGTGGAGGAAGAACATCTGGACCAGACAGGCATTGAAGCCGATGAGCCGACGGTCAAACCAGAGCACAGCCAGCGTGGTGGGCATTGTGGCCACGGTGAGGCCCACGTCGGTGAGGGCCAGCATGGACAGGAAGTAGTACATGGGCTGGTGCAGGCTGGGGGTCCTCCTCACAGCCAAGAGGATCAGGCAGTTTCCAGTGAGGGCCGCAGTGTGCATGGAGGAGAAGGGGATGGAGATCCAGCCATGAATGGCCTCCAGGCCTGGGATGCCAATCATCAGGAAAGCAGGAGGCTGGAAGAAGGAGATGTTGGCAAAGGACCAGGAAGGGAACATCCTTAGGGGCCAGATGAGGGCTCCAGAAATTTGTGACTTTTTCAATCTGGACAGACACAAAGACACTGACCAGACACCTGTCAATAGGCAGATAATTATGCTGTGTAGGCATTTTCACTATTTATTTTCCATTTCTCAGCTTTTACTTTATATTGTTAACTGTTCTAGGAATGTACATACATTAGCCAGTGTGTCATCAAAACAAATATGGCATGTAGGACATAGTGTAAATTTTCTATGGTTACCAGCAAATAAATGACAGGAATGGATTTAGTTTTTACTAAATGTAAATTTTATACAACTTATACCCTTCCATCCAATGTTTTCTTTAAATAAATTGATGTGTGTTAGGAGAAGGCAATGGCAACCACTCCAGTTCTCTTGCCTGGAAAATCCCATGGATGGAGGAGCCGGCAGGCTGCAGTTCATGGGGTTGCTACGAGTCGGATACGACTGAGCGATTTCACTTTCACTTTTCAATTTCATGCATTGGAGAAGGAAATGGCAATCCACTCCAGTGTTCTTGCCTGGTGAATCCCAGGGATGAGGGAGCCTGGTGGGCTGCCATCTATGGGGTCGCACAGAATCTGACACAACTGAAGTGACCTAGCAGCATCAGGCACAGCAGCTCTCTTTAATATATACAGCACATTGAAAATGCTCATGATCATTGTCATCCTCCTCTCTGTGTCCTGGTTATTCTTATTCAATTGAGAATGAATTTTTTTTATAGTTTAAATGATGTTATATTTTAAGTGATTAAGCCTTTCCCTCAGGGGAACTTCCCAACCCAGGGATTGAACTCATGTCTCTCACATTGCAGGTGATTTCTTTACCAGCTGGCCAAAAGGGAAGTCCAAGAATACTGGAGTGGGTAGCCTATTCCTTCTCCAGGGGATCTTCCCAACCGAGGAATCAAACAGGGGTCTCCTGCATTGCAGGTGGATTCTTTACCAACTGAACCATCAGGGAAGCCCAATTTCACATAGTTATCATGTGTTCTATCATAATTACTTTGCTGATAGAGAAGTGAAATATTTTATCTAAAGTGAAAAGAGAAATTCTGAAGTCCAACAAAGGAAGAGAAAACTGCAGCGTTTTCCTGAACTATTAAAACTTGAGATTTTCTTGTGTTTGGAGTGTCTGAGTACAAATCCTAGGACATTGTCTTCTAATCAAGATCCAGTAATGATAAATACCTAGGCTGAAAATTATATTAAGTAGCTGCATCATACTCCATACGTGGTATGGATGTACCAGTCTTTATGTTTGCATTTCTTATGGTTAAGGATTTTAGCAGTTTCCAATATTTTGCAACTTCAAACAATGTTGCAGTGAATAATCTTGTGCGTATTTATTTTTGTATTGTTGGAGGTATATCTTCAGGGTAAATTCACAGATAAAGAGTTTTTTTTGGTGGGAAAGATCAAGAGGAAACACACATGTATCAACAGTTTGGTTTGAGATAACCAAATTCCCCTTCACAAGGGCTGTTAAAATTTGCATTTCCATGGTCTATTTTAGAAGTTCCTGTTTTCCTACAGCCTGGCCCAGAAAATGTCAAGCTTCTTAATTTTTGCCAATCCGAAAAGCTCAAAGGGGTATCTCAGAGTCATTTCAACTTGGATCTCCCTGATGAGTGAAGCTGCACATTTTTTCACCTGGTTAAGGAAGCCACTTTTTGGAGAAGGCAATGGCACCCCACTCCAGTACTCTTGCCTGGAAAATCCCATGGATGGAGGAGCCTGGTGGGCTGCAGTCCATGGGGTCACTAAGAGTCGGACACGACTGAGCGACTTCACTTTCACCTTCACTTTCACTAAGAAACTTCGGTAAATGAAGAGACACTTGATTCTCACCAGGTCCCTGAGAACATTTAGGAATTTGGGGTCCAGCTTTGCCTTGCCCAGACAGTATCTGTCTGGGTCATTGGGTGCCTTTGCAATCCAGGCTACAGTAGTTGCTAAACAGAAATCATTTGCGCACACCATTCATTGAACATTTGCCGTAGTTTTTAGAATACCAGCTAAACCTTTGTTCAGCCTCTTAGCACACTCATCTGGAAGATTTGATTTGTCCTTGAATGGGCTACCTGTAATCTCTGATCACTGACCTCAGCCCTAGCTGGGAGGGCCACAGCTGCAGGAGGACGAGACCTAAGGTTCTCTTCTCTGAGTCAGAATTTTCACAGAAGCCAACTGAAGACATAAGTCAGGGACATAAATTCAGGTTTTTAACGGTTCAGTGGAATCTGTCCTAGTAGTGTCACAAAGTTTTAGCATCTGATCTTGAGCTGGTGGCTCACCAATAAAGAAGCCACCTGCAATGCAGGGGACATGTGCAAGAGACACGGGTTTAATCCCGGGGTTGGGAAGATGCCCTGGAGAAGGAAATGGCAACCTACTCCAGTATTCTTTCCTGGAATATCCCACAGGCAGAAGAACCTAGTGGTCTACAACCCATGGGATTGCAAAAGAGTTAAACATGACTGAGTGACTCAACAGCAACAAAATAATGCTGAGCAAATTAACTTCCTAATTTAACAATTATCGAAGCTCTTGTGTTCTAGATGTTAGACCCCCCCAACATTCTTGTTTGTGAATAATATCTCTCTGTCTCAAAAAAAAAAAAAGACATAAAGTAAGTGTTACTGTATCTTTTTAACAAATAATAAAAATTACAGGGACTTTGTTGGTGATCCAGTGGTTAAGACTTACCCTCCACAGAGGGTGCAGATTCTATCCCTGCTTGGGAGCAAAAATCCCATATGCTTCGTGGCCAAAGAAGCAATACATAAAACCGAAACAATATTGCAACAAATTTAATAAAGACTTTAAAAGTTGTACACACCAGAAAAAAAAAAAAAGGAAAAAATACATTAAACTGGAAGGAAGAGGCTTAGAGAGTTTGTCTAGGCTGTTCCAGGAAAGAGACCAAATCCAAATTCAGGTCTATTTGGCTTATATGCTTTCAACAGTCTTAAACCTCTGTATTGGCCATGGGCTGTACTAGATACTGGAGGTTTGTTAAGTGTGGGGCTGGCAGGATCAAATTATCAAGAAGAGATTGTTCTCTTTTGATGTTCCATGTTAATAAGACTGAAGTTTCTCCAAATGAAGCTCCTTCCTATTTCTCCAAAAATCTTAATGCTCACTGTTACCTTGTGTGTCCTTCTTATAAAGCCATTTGCCTTTTGCTGTGCTAATTATCTCCTTGTTCCTGCTTTTCTAATCCCAGACATATTTCTTCTCTCTCATTCCCTCTTACTGTTCTGATTTTGATGATTTCAAAATTTTCTATCCTCTTTTTTTTTAGGGATAATCAGTTAATAAACAAGAAAATGAATAATTGAGTGAAAATAATTTCATTTTCTAGTTCCCCTTATCTCAACCCTTCAGCTTAAACTATATACTTTGTATAAAGATCAGTGGTTTCTTCAGCTAATATTTATTATTATCCCATTTTATTTGGATTTGCTTAGGATCAACCCAGGAAATACTCTTTGTTATTGGCAGCATAAATCAAAATAGAATGTGTCAGCTCTCCATTTAATTTGAAGGAATCAGGATTAATTTTATCTGGGATTAATGTCACAGGTCTCTTTCTTTCATTCTGCATTAATTGATCTCTTATTGAATTATTCTCAAACCCCTATCCTAGAACTTGACCTTTTCCATAGTTGATATGTAGATCCCATGCAACTGTAGGCATTTATGTGATCTATTATTCTTGGCTGTGGTAGCAAGATCCAAATGGTAACTTAAGCTGAACATTATAAGAAGTTCAGAGCTTAAGGGGCTAAAATTATAGTATACCACATAAGTCATATTTTGAGCAACTCTAGTACAACCAAGCCAATTTCTTCTTTATATCCAGATAATGACTTTTCTACCTTTCTTTTGTTAATATATATTACATTGTTATGAGGAGTCTAATATTGATGCTTTTGAACTGTGGTGTTGGCGAAGACTCTTGAGAGTCCCCTGGACAGCAAGGAGATCCAACCAGTCCATCCTAAAGGAAATTAGCCCCAACTATTCATTAGAAGGACTGATGCTGAAGCTGAAACTCTAATACTTTGGCCACCTGATGCAAAGAACTGACTCATTTGAAAAGACCCTGAGAATCCCATGGATGGAGGAGCCTGGTAGGCTACAGTCCACAGGATTGCAAAGAGTAGGACATGACTGAGCGACTTCACTTCACTTCTTCTGACGCTGGGAAAGATTGAAGGCAGGAAGAGAAGGGGACAACAGAGGATGAGTTGGTTGGATGGACATGAGTTTGAGTAAACTCCGGGAGTTGGTGAAGGACAGGGAAGCCTGGTGTACTACAGTCCATGGGGTCACAAAGAGTCAACACAACTGAGCAACTGAACTGAACTGAACATTGGGAAAGATTCTTTGTGTTGAAAGAAAGGAAAGGCTTTTTTTTCTCCCTGTTCTTTTACTAAAATGCCTATTTTAGCAGCCAAGTTGGATTGATATGTTTCTTGCTTCCCATGTCATTCAGAATTTTGTAATAAATCACTTTAACATGGAATCAGATCAGGTTTGGTCTTCTATTATTATCTCCAGCACACTAAAGGGTCAAAGATATTTTAAATTATAGCTCTCCCCTGAGGAATTCCATCCTTTCCACTTTAGCACTCTAGGACTGTGTTATCTTGTGACTCCGTGTGTCTTGGAAAGTCAAACAGCTGAGAAGCAAAAGGCTGAATCCAACATACACTCTTTATGTGACCTCAAAGCCAAGTTGTTTTCTTTTTATACAAAAGAGAGAAATAAAGAAATCTTATAATTGTGTGACATGATGGAGGTGCTATCTAATACTATGTTGTAGTCATTTTGCAATATTTAAGCCAGGTTCTTTCTAAAAGCCTCTTCTTACTCAGAAAGATGGAAAGGACAATCTCATAGTGAGAGTGTAGAAACCTAGCAAACATTCAGATCACCCACAGGATGCTCTCTGGAGTGGGATTTTAAAGATAGCCTTACATTGATGCCTTTCTTAGAGAAATAAAAAAGGTATTAATCTTCTTGGACACAGAGTCTGGGTTTCTGCATAATTATCTGAATTAGACAATATCTGTGCATCAGGAAAGTAGCCTTTTCACTTCCTCTCTTTTATTTGGTGATGCAGACCTAGTATTCATAATGGCCTGGAATCCTTTTCTTCCTGCTTCTGGCATCCACTCATCCTCCATCCCACTGATTCCTCCACATGACAGCAGCTGACAGAGAGAGAATTTCAGACTCACTAACCAGGTCCCCACCCTTCTTAATAATGTAAAAAGAGTTCTAACCTAAGTTACTCACCCTTCCTATCATTGCAGCCTTCTCTATTGCCCGTCATTCTGAAGAACCCAGAAAAACTCTGCAACTTAAATGCTACTTTATACCACTGACTGGGTGCCTTAGTGATTTGCTGCTCCCCAGGGATGTCCTGGCCACAGACCACAGAGGATAGTCTCTGCTTAGTCTTCCCTGGGAAATGGACAATGTGCAAAACATGTGTTTGGTTGGAAAGTTGTGGATCTGAGCAACTTTGAAACTATGGAACATGATGGGGCTTTCGCAAAATCACAGGAAAACCCGACACAAAAGTGGATCTGCTCAACCTGCAAGAACAACCCTAGGGACCAAAGGGAGAGTGGCGAGAAGCAGACACACCTCTGTGGCGGAGAGTGCTAGGATCATCACCCTTTCTCGGTTCATCCATTCCGCTACGTTTGTAGGAAATTCTACTGGCACTTCAACCTTTTTTTCACTGTGCCTTCCAATGATATCAGATCTATTATCTGGAGTCACACAGAGCACTTCCTGGTCCCTCCAAGTGAGCCTTACGGACACTCAGGTGAGTTGCGTCTCTTTCTCTGCACTCTCTCCTTGGTTCCTAGGGTTGTTCTTGCAGGTTAAGGAGACTCACTTCTGTTTCTGTTTTCCCTGTGATTTTGTGAAAGCCCCATCATGTTGCATAGCAACTATGGATCAAGTAACCTGGGAAGACATATGAGGAATAAATGGCCTCAGACACAGAGAGACAACTGGGGGTAGACATGGGAGCTCATCCATGTCTCTGGACCTGTGTTTTAGAGATGTAGCATGCCTTCCTACCAAGGACATTGTCCTTGCTAACTTGTTCCATCCCCAGGGGCTTCCTTTACTTCTAATAGAGTGAAAACAATACTGAAAGCATGAAGAGGCCCCAGAGCCAACATGCAGAAGCATCTGTGTGTGTGTGTGTGTGTGTATGTGTGCATAATAGCTTTATTGGGGTATAACCGATGTACAAAAAACTGAATTCCTTTAATGTATACAATTTGATTCATTTGGACATATCTTTTCATCCATAAAATCATTCATCACAATTAAGATGACAGGCATATCCATCACCCCCAAATATTTCCTTGTTGCAGATAGCAGTATTCTCTTCTTTTTAAAGGGTAAGTAATATTCTACTTTATGTGTTTAGCACATTTTCTTTATCCATTCATCTGTTGATGAATATTTGGGTTGTTTTACTATCTTGGCTATTGTGAATAATGCTGAAATGACTATGGTATTTCTAGATTTGTAAGAAATGTACATGAGCATAATAAAGAACATGTATGACAAGCCCATAACTAACCTTATACTTAAGAATAAAAACTTGAAAGATTTTTCTCAGAAACAAGGATCACGAACAAGGGAAGGATACTTACTTTTTCCAATTCTATTCAACATAGTACTAAAAGTCTTGGCCAAAGTAGTGAGATAAGAAAAAGAAACAAATTGGAAAAGAAGTAAAATTTTCTCTGTTTGCTGACAATATGATCATATGTCTTTGGAACCCTCAAATTCCATAAAAAGCTATTAGAACAAATTCAGCAAAGTGCAGGATACAAAGAATACAGAAAAATCCATTTTGTTTTTGTAACACTAAAAATGAACTATCCAAAATGGAAATTTTGAAAATAATCCCTTTTACAGTAGCATCAAAGAAAATAAAATGCTTAGGAATAAACTTAACCAAGGAGGTGAAATACTGGTACATGGAAAACTGTTAATAACTGAAGAAAGAATTAAAGAGGACACAAATAAATAAAATTACATTGTGTATTCATGGATTGGAAGACTCATTATTGTCAAAGTGTGCCTATTACCCCCAGTGATCTGTAAAGGCAATGAAATTTATATAAAAATCTCAATGATATTTTTTACAAATGTGGCAACAATCTTAAACTTCATATGGAATCATAAAAGACCCACAAAGGTCAAAGCAATCTTAAACTAGAAGAATAGAGCTGGAGGCAACACATACTTTCTGATTTCAAAATGTGTTACAAATCTAAAGATTATGTATTGTAACCTAAATTGTATTGCAATTCAAAACAGTATGGTACTGGTATAAAAAATGAAGATCCAAACCCACTCATATAGAGTAAACTAATTTTTAACGTGGATCCCAAAAATATACCATAGAGAAAGACCAGTCTCTTTGACAAGTGGCATTGGGAAAACTGGATGCCTGCATGCAAAAGAGTAAAATTGGGCCTGATCTCACATCACATGCAAAAATTAGCTGAAAATAGATCAACTATTTGAACCTAATACCTGGAAGTATAAAACACCTAGAAGAAAACTTAGGGAAAAGCTTCATGTAATTGAACTTGACAATGACCTATTGAATATGAAACTAAAATCCCAAGCAACAGAAGCAAAATTAGACATGTGGGGATACATCAAACTAAAAACGCATGGAAAAGGAGAAACAATCAACGGAGTGAAAAGAAAACTTTTGAAAAGAAGAAAATATTTGCAAACCGCATACTTCATAAAGGACTGATATAAAATATATGTAAGGGACTCCTGCCATTCTAAAAAAGAGAAGAAAAGAAATAGCCTGAAGAAACAAATGGGCAAAGGAATTGAACAGACACATCTCCAAAGATAAACAAATAGGGATATGAAAAGGTTCTCAACCTGGCTAATTATTAGAAAAAAAAAAAGGATCAAAACCAAAATGAGCTATCACTTCACAACTATCATTAAGAAAAAGACAACAAGCATCGGTGAGCATGTGGAGCAACTGAAACCCTGCACATTGTTGGTGATGGTGTACTCTCCTGGAGCCAGTATGGAAAATAGTAAGGGGCTCCTTAAAGACTAAATGTGGATCTAGTATATCATCTAGCAGTATGACTGCTGAATATATAGCCCCCAAACTGACATCAGGATCTAAGACATATGTGCAGGAGCATCTTAAGAGGACATTTATGTTTTCAAACATTGGCCTCTAAATCCTGCTTAAATTTGCTGACTCTTTGTTTTTCTGCCAATGCAGCTGCCAGTGAAGAAAATTCCTACCTGAGTTGCTTCTTTGGGATGACTTTAGAATGAAGGTATTTCTGTCCCAGGCACATGGAATTTTAAGAGGTGAGACAGAGAGTGACGTGTAACTGAACTAGAGGCTCTAGTATTATGATCTCAGGCTAGAGGAAGGTCATTCTTGAGCAAGAATAGCAAGGGATAGCAGGAGCTATCCCTTTGGAGCAAGGGATGTCCGTTGGATCTATAGCTGTGAAGAGCGGTAACTACAGCTTTCCTTGCCTCCAACGCTGAGGCACATCTGACCACTCATTTCCCACAGCAACCAGAGAACGCCACATTTGTTTTTCCATTCTTTTCCATTCTTCTCTGCTTGCCTGGGGCTTCTCCAGTGGCTCAGTGGGTAAAGAATCTGCCTGTGCCAGTCATAGGAGATGTGAGATTGATTTCTGGGTCAGGAAGATCCCCTGGAGGAGGACATGGCAACCCACTCCAGGATTCTTGCCTGGGAAATCCCATGGACAGAGGAACCTGTGGGCTACAGTCCATGGAGTCGCAAAGAGTGGGACGCAACTGAGCACGACTCGCCTACCTTTTCTGCCTGAGAAGCTCTTACTCACTTTGCAGCCTCCTTCTTTCCTGACTCCTTCCCTGACTCCTTTCTCATTTTTTCCTGTCGAAGCAGTAAGACCACTTCTTGGTTCCTATAGCTCTATGTTTGGACCTCTCACAGTCTTATTGCACTTATTATAATTGTGTATTTAGAAACTTCTATTCTTCAGTGGAGGGAAGAGACTATGTATGGTTCATTTAATGTTCTCTCATAACAACCACAGACTCTTGCACGAGTAACTCTGAATAGAAAAGCTGAGGTTAATGAGTGAAGTAAAGAATCAGGGCTGATTCTGAGGATATGCATTTGCTTGTCATTCTCTTGATAATGTCTCTGGGTCAGGGCTCAGTATATGGGCTTTCTGGACATAGGTTATAACTGACTGTGTTTTCCCTCCATTTTTGAGGTTACTTCTTGACTTCATCAGCCTTTCCTCTTCTCCCTCAGCACCCTAAGCATGGCCTCCCTGATGGGCTTGGACTTGACACTGTAGATGATGGGGTTGAGCACAGGGGGCACCACCAGGTACACATAGGCAACAAGGGCTTGTACTATGGGGGGCAGGTGTCTCCCAAAACGGTGGATCATGGACACACCTATGACTGGGATGAAGAAAACCAGAACGGCTAAAATATGAGAAACACAAGTGTTGAGGGCCCGGCTACGCTCCCTGGGAGAGGCCAGACTCATCACTGTATGAAGAATAAGGGTATAGGACAGCGCAATAAGCAAGGAGTCAAAACCCACTGTGGACAGAACCACATACAGCCCATAAATGATATTGACAGTAATGTCAGCACAGGCTCGTTTCATGACATCTGCATGGAAACAGAATGAGTGGGACAGGAGGATCTTGCCAGGGCAAAAGTTCAGTCTCTTTAGTAAGAAGGGCAATGGAAAGAGGGACACAGTGGCTCGGGCCACAATGGCCAGCCCAATCCTGATGATGACATTGTTCGTGAGGACAGAGGCATAGCGCAGGGGGTTGGAGATGGCCACAAAGCGGTCAAACGACATGGCCAGGAGCACCGAGGACTCCACCACGGAGAAGAAGTGGAGGAAGAACATCTGGACCAGACAGGCATTGAAGCCGATGAGCCGACGGTCAAACCAGAGCACAGCCAGCGTGGTGGGCATTGTGGCCACGGTGAGGCCCATGTCGGTGAGGGCCAGCATGGACAGGAAGTAGTACATGGGCTGGTGCAGGCTGGGGGTCCTCCTCACAGCCAAGAGGATCAGGCAGTTTCCAGTGAGGGCCGCAGTGTACATGGAGGAGAAGGGGATGGAGATCCAGTCATGAATGGCCTCCAGGCCTGGGATGCCAATCATCAGGAAAGCAGGAGGCTGGAAGAAGGAGATGTTGGCAAAGGACCAGGAAGGGAACATCCTTAGTTTACAGATGAGATCTCCAGAAAGATGGGTATTTTCAATCTGGAAGAAGAATAAAACAAGGTAAAAACATGGGAAAAATGGCAGTTCTGATATTAGGTAACATCAGTTCTCACACAATAGCATATATTAAACGTGAAGGAGATTGAAAATGTATTCCATCTGAAAGCAAGCAAAAGATAATATAATTTAAATGCATTGATATATTTAAATATTAAATATCTAAATATATTGATATATAATATATTTAACTATAATTTAAATACTTTTGTAGTATCATTTTTGAAATGCTATGCTGTGAAATACTGATCTCTTCACTTATTGAAAAAGTGGTACTTTCTTTAAAAATACATGAGATGATCATAAACAGTGCAATTTTAAAAGCCCTAGTTTAAACAAGAAGCAATGGCCTCATCAAAATAAATTGCAAATATACTGTGGAAACTTAAACGGTTGATGACCTGGGCTCACTCTCATTGTTTTCCCGGGATTTTCCTTTAAATCTCAATACAAAAAGTATAAACAAGTAAGTAAGCAAACAAAAACTCTTTAAAGGTAGGTCAGTAAAAGAATGTAAGAGGAAGAGTTGCACAGATATCTTTTAGCAGAGTATAAAATTCCACCAAAAGTATGTCTGAGAGCTACAAGGGGCTTTAATCTGAACCCTGGGGCCTACAGTTATGTCATATCTAGTCAACAGCATCAACTCACTCTAAAGGTAGGACTGACTTTTTTTTTTTTTAATTCCTTTATTTCTTGGGTGGGTGACAAGCATTGTTTCTCTGGAGCATAAGATTGTGCATAATTTGGCAGAAACTTTTTAAAGAAAACATAGTGACGTTGCTGACAATGTCAGTTCTGGAGCCCTCCGTCCAATCTCTCTCAGACATTGTGAGCAAATATCAAAACATGACTGAATTCACTCCATTCAAAGCCAAGTAACAGAGAAGTTTCCATCACAGAGCTTGTGCAGACACATGTTGTAAAAATTAAAAGTGTTAAAACAACTTCAGTTCAACTCAGTCACTCAGTCATGGCCAACTCTTTGCAACCCCATGGACCGCAGCATGCCAGGCCTCCCTGTCTATCACCAACTCCCGAAGTTAACCCCAACTCACGTCCATTGAGTCAGTGATGCCATCCAACAACCATCTCATCCTCTGTTGCCCCCGTTTCTTTGAAATAAGGAATTATTCAAGAGAGAAAAGAAAATTCTGTATAAATACTTTTCAAGTAAAGAAATTAAAGAAATCATGAACCAAATTAATTTTTTGATATTGTGATATAAAAATGGGTCAGTGATAAATTAAGGAAAATGAATGCCAGATGTGATGAAAACTTGACAATTCCCCTCATTTACTTCCTCTCTGCAGAGGCTACGAGGGGCACCTCTCCCTGGAAGTGTGGTCTGGGATTCCAGTTCTTCTCTAAGCTGCTGTTGCTGCTGCTGCTAAGTTGTTTCAGTCATGTCCGACTTTGTGTGACCCCATAGATGGCAGCCCACGAGGCTCCGCCGTCACTGGGACTCTCCAGGCAAGAACACTGGAGTGGGTTGCCATTTCTTTCTCCAATGCATGAAAGTGAAAAGTGAAAGTGAAGTCGCTCAGTCATGTCTGACTCTCAGCGACCCCATGGAACCCTACCAGGTTCCTCTGTCCATGGGATTTTCCAGGCAAGAGTACTGGAGTGGGGGGCCATTGCCTTCTCCACTTCTCTAAGCTATAAACTCCCTAATCCTCAGAAAGGCAGCCTTCTTCAGACTCTCTTCTCAAGAAGGCACGCCCATCTCTTATTGTCAAAGAATGGTTATTTCTCTTTCTTCTACCTGACTTCCAGACCTTTCCAACTGTTACCTCCATCTGAGGCAGAGGCACTAGTGGTCACTCATCCTGCAAGCAGAGAAGAAGGTGTGTTGAGAGCCCAGGTTACTCACCCTGGCTGCTTGTTGTCTCCAGCTGCTCTGCCAACTCCACATCCTGCAAGAGCCCAGGACGTCTTTAAGATGCTTTAGCTGCAGCGCCATCTCCAGGGAAGACCAGGCCTGAGCCACAGAGGAGCCACTCCACTCGGGTCCCTGAGGACTGAACAATTTGTGGCTAGCTCTTGGAATAGGGAAGTGGTTGGCGCAATTAAACAATAATGGAGGAAAGGAGACAGACTCATAGATTCTACAGTACCCCAGCAAGTTTAAATTATCTTCACAGACGATCCACTTCAATTGCATTTGAAATCCTTCGAAGACAATATTCCTCAGGCCAGCCCCGTCTTGGCCAAACTCCAAGACGAATCCTGCAGGAACAGCCCATTTTTGTGGAGGGTGGAATGATGTGTTAGGGGCCTAGTAGTGTTGGCCTCTCCCAGCCAGAGGGCATCAGAGAAGGCTTCCTAAAGGAAGTGGAGAGAGCTCAGGATTCTAAAAGACCCACAGACCCTGTTCTGAACTCTCAGCTCTCATTCTGGGACGGACTCCAAGACTTTAGGCTTGTAGCTCCAGACTGCAGCTGGCACAGATTCTGCCCACACGCCTAGCCTGGGGCTGCCCTGTTGAATCTAGGTCAAAAGGAGGAAACTTAGTAGAAACAATACAAACTACAGAGCCATTCAAAACTCAGTTCAAATCTTTCTCCATTTCTTGATGTTTCTTCCCACATGTAAGGTCTGTGTTCCTTCTTTCTCCCTTTCTTGAGAGTTCTACTCCAAAATAGCTGTGACCTCAGCTTTTTCCTAAATCAATTTGGACTAATGTCACTCACTTGGAGCTGCTTTCTATGAACACATTTGACTTTTCTCCTCTTTGATTTTGGCTGCACTCTCCCATCTGAGGGCTTCCTGGTGGCAGTAGTGGTAAAGAACTCAGGATGGTAAAGAAATCAGCAGCAGGGGATTTAAGAGATTTGGGTTCAATTCCTGGGTTGAGAAGATCCCTCGGAGGAAGGCATGGCAACCCACTCCAGTATTCTTGCCTGGAGAATCCCCATGGAGAGAAGAGCCTGGCCGGCTACAGTACATAGGGTCACACAGAGTCAGACACGACTGAACTGACTTAGCACAGCACTCCCAGCTGAACTGGGCCCAGTGTATCTCCCTTTCTCCTCCATAGGTGATAAATAAATTTAGGAAAAATTACTCAACTTTCAAATCTTATATCAAAATAAATTCATGTTCATTTACCTGAGTTGAGACTTTGGCAGTACTCCATAATTTTCCTTTTGGTTTTTAAATTGTCACCATTCTTCTCAAGCTCTTTGTCCAGTCTGCCATCTTACTCTCAGTAGCTCATATGTTACTGCTCCCAGCTTCACAATGAGAAACAAAGGCCATCAAATGTGCCCTCTCTGAGTCTTGCCTAGTCCATCTGCTCTTTTTCCTGCTTCCACTCCTACATCTACACCCTACTAGAGGGACCATTCTAAGGCATGTGTGTTTCATATCAATCCCATCTCCAAGCTTTTAACCACTTCTTTGTTGGCTGTCCATCACTTACAACAACAACAAGAAATCCTGGAATGGCAAAGCAGAAATTGAGATACTTTATTCTTTAAAACTCTTTTTGAGACAGTTGTAGATTCATATGCAGCTGTAAGACAACACAGAGATACCATATATCCTTCACTCAATTCTCCCAAAGTTAACATCTTGTGAAACAACAGTGCAATGCCAATTTAGGAAGACTGGCATTGCTGCAGTCATGATACTGAACATTTCCATCACCACAAGGCTCCGTCATTCTTTTTTTTTTTTCTTTTATGTCTACTCTCACTCTGCTGTTTCCCACCCCCTTTTTCATCCCTGGCAATCACTAGTGTGTTACTTATTTCTAGACTTTTGTCAATGCAAGATTGTTTTTACAGATGAAATAGTATAGTATATAATTTTGGGGGACTATATTTTTTCCACTCAGCATGACTATCTGGAGATTTATCCAGCTTATTCCATGTATTAATAGCTTGTGCCTGTTTAAAATTGAAGTATAATTGAGTTACAGTTTTGTGTTAGTTTCAGGGATCTGAAACTATATATATTTCTGTTTTTCATCTTCAATTTCTTTGATCAGTTTTATAGTTTTCAAAGTTCAAGTCTGTTATTTCCTTAGCTAGATTTATTCCAAGGTTTTTTTTTTTTTAAATTCTTTCTGATGTAATTGTGAGTGGGATTATTTCCTTAATTTCTATTAGGAAATTAAGGAACATGGACATTAAGGAAATTAAGGACTCAGAACATGGAGATTTTTCCTACAGCCCTCTATCTCTCCCGTATGTAAACACTACTGGTCTTCAAAGTCAGATGTTCTTGGGTTTCATCTTTCTGATGCAAGACCCCTGAATTGGAGACCCTGATGTAGGGTTTGGGCCCTTTGTGCCTTGGAGAGCATCTCTGCTATTGTGATTAGCCACCTATTTGTGTGTTGCCTTCCCAGGGTTGTGAATTTTGACTACATTGTGTCTCTGCACCTCCCACCCATTCACTGTGATTTCTTCTTTGTATCTTTGGCTGTGGAAAACTGTCTCATATATAGTTGCTCTGTATGTGCTCTGTATGTACGTATGTGAAACTTGCTCCATCTTGTCTGACTCTTTGTGACCCCATGGACTGTAGCCCACCAGGTTTCTCTGTCTGTGGAATTCTCCAGGCCATAATACTGGAGTGGGTAACTGTTTCCTTCTCCAGGGGATTTTCCCATCTCAGGGATCAAACCCACGTCTTCTGCATAGCAGGCGGATTCTTTACCATCTGAGCCACCTCTGTAAACAGTTGTAATTTTGATGTAACCATGCTTGGACTGCAAGGAGATCCAACCAGTCCATTCTGAAGGAGATCAACCCTGCGATTTCTTTGGAAGGAATGATGCTAAAGCTGAAGCTCCAGTACTTTGGCCACCTCATGCAGAGTTGACTCATTGGAAAAGACTCTGATGCTGGGAGGGATTGGGGGCAGGAGAAGGGGACGACAGAGGATGAGGTGGCTGGATGGCATCACTGACTCGATGGACGTGAGTCTGAGTGAACTCCGGGAGATGGTGATGGACAGGGAGGCCTGGCATGCTGCTATTCATGGGGTCGCAAAGAGTCGGACACGACTGAGCGACTGAACTGAACTGAACTGAACTGATGGGAGGAAGTGTGCTCAGGGTCTTCCTATTTCACCATCTTCAACAGTTCATTCTTTTTAAATGCTGAGCAATATTGTAGGGTATGGCTATTACCACTGTTTTTTTGTTTGTTTGTTTTTGTTTTCTTAACAATTCACCTGTTGAAGTACATTATGTCTTATTTCCTGTTTGGGGTTAGTATTTTAAAGTTACTACAAACGTTTGTGTACAAGCTTTTGGTACACATATTTCTTCATTTCTCTGAGATCAATACCAGAGTGCAGACGCTCAGTCATATGTTTGTTGCATGTTCAGTTTTTAGAAACTACCAAAATGTTTTTCAGAGTGACTAGCTATGCCTTTTCACATTTCCTCAGCAGTGCATTAAGCATCCAGTTTCCCAACATCCTTGCTAGCATTTGATGTTTTCACATTTTTTTTTAAAGCTAGCTATTTTTATAGATATATATTGATATCTCAGCATGGTTTTAATTTTCATTTTTTACTGGGCTAATAATTTTGAACGTCTTCTCATATATTTATTTGCCTCCATGTATCTTTTTCCATAAAATGTCACTTTATGATTTTTGCCTATCTTTAGATTTTTTTTTCTAAATTTTCAAAGTCTTTTTCCTATTCTAGATACTAGGCCTCTGTTGGATATGTAATTGGCACACATATTCAATTCATACTCTGTATGTTGTCTTTTCATCCTTTAAACTGAGTCTTTGATACAGCTGCAATTTTTAATTTTAGTGAAGCTTAATTTATCAATTTTCCTTAAATGAATCATGGTTTTGGTGTCAAGACTAAGAAAAACTTTGCTCTAAATACTGAAGGTTTTCTCTTACACTTTTCTAAGAGTTTTATAGATTTATGCTTACATCTAAAAAAGTTTTACATTCAGGTCAGTGATTGACTTTGAGTTAATTTATGTATATATTGAGGTATAATTAATAAATAAAATTGTAATATACTTAAAAGGTAAAATGTGGCAATTATATACACATATATATTGTGAAAGGGCTGGATCCCCACCATTTAGTTAATTAACAAAAATCGATCACTTCAAATACTTGTTTTTTTTTTTTTTTTTTTTGCTGAGAACACTGAAGTTGTACTCTCTTAGCACATTTCAGTTATACAAGGTAGTATTATTAACTATAGTCATCACATTACATGCTAGAGCCTTAGAGCTTACTTATCTTGTAACTAAGAGTTTATGTTTTTTTCATCAACATTTTCCTGACTGATGTTCTCCTTCCTGATGTTTTTCATCAACATTTGGCTGCCCACAACTCCCAGCCTCCGACAAAAACCATTCTGCTCTGTTTCTTTGAGTTTGATGTTTTTTTCCTCCTTGATTCCACATATAAGTGAGAATATGAACTATTTGTCTATCTCTGTCTAGACTGTTTCATTTAGAATAATGCCCTTTAGTTTTATCTATCCTGTAACAAATGTCAGAGTTTCCTTTTAAAAGGCCGAATAATATCCATATATTGTGTATGTATATATATATGTAATATATATGTACATCACATTTTCTCTATCCATTCATCTGCTGATAGATGCTTAGGCTGTTTCCATACATTGGCTATTGTGAATGATGCTGATATGAGAGTGCAGGTATCTCTTTGAGGTAATGATTGCTTATGGTATTTTTATTTTTAATTTCTTGAATAAGCTCCATACTGTTTTTCCTAATGCCTGTACCAATTCACAATCCCACTAACTGGGCACATATGTTCCTTTCTTGCCACATCCTTGCCAACACTTGTTATCTCTTTCCTTTTGGGTAATATCTGACATACACTATAACATCCACTATTGTTTATTTTGGTATTCTCTTCATTTCTTACAAGGCCTAGAATGTTGTAAATTATGCTTGAATATTTAAAGTTAAATGACATTTAAGCATGGACATTGGGCATGATTTCCGGCACCAGTTGGGAGAATTGGTGGTGATCATCTTTGGAAAGAATCTCAGATATGTGATGCTGGTAATCTCTGGTCATAAATATGTATTGAGAGTAAATCTTTTCTTCTAATAATAATTTTTAAAGCCTGGGGAAATCTCTATCTCTCAAAACAAACTTATGTGGTGTTCTTATTTCTTGTCAGTCCAGGGCTGGGTAAATGATGTGCTGCTCAGAGGTGGGGGGTAAATGTCATTATTGTGGGGATGGGAGTTGTCTTGCTTACAGAGCAGCCTCAGACACTGTGGCTCTCATGGGGAACTGGGTACCTAAACTGGTGCCCTCCACTGTTCAGGCCAACATAAACATGGCTGGGAACAGGGCAAAGCTTTTATGGTCCTTGGTCCCCAGAGACCCTTGTTCACTGGGAAAGAGACTCTCACGACAGCGAGCACTTGCCTGAGACCCAGAGGCCTCTCACGGCAGGGGCTGCCTGGGACCACCTCTCTCAGTTGACTCAGCTCCCCAGGCACCCAGAGGCCTCCTTCTTGAAGTCCTTCCAGGCCATTGGGAAACAAAAGGCAGACACTCTCCCAGGACCCTGGTTTGTGTGAACAAGGCATAAATAATGGCCATAACCCGTTTTTAGTTTGCCACCTTCTGGAATGCAATAGCATTTTTTCTGGTACAGTTTTGAAGACTATGGCCTTTCTGTTGATCTTTCTCCTCTAGTGCATATAATCAGTCATTTCAATCCAAATTGAATCCCATGTAAGTCCCAATTCCCCCCTCCACTCTACTCCCTTCCTTCATCTCATTTTCCAATCATAGTCCTGCTGGTGTGCACGTGTGAATTGGAGGGGTGGGAGAGGAACAAAGTCCAGGTCTTAAACTCCAAGCTCCTAGGCTAATGTGATCTAATCAGTGTTTAAAACAATCTGTGTGTCTTGCTTGCCACGGGCAGAAACCCACATTCCTATCTCCTCATTATCCCTGTAAGGCAGGGATTATTGTCTATCTCCTCAATGATAATAATAATAATGAGTATTTATGAGTTCTCAGTTCAGTCCAGTCACTCAGTCATGTCCGACTCTTTGCGACCCCATGAACTGCAGCACGCCAGGCCTCCCTGTCCATCACCAACTCCCAGAGTTCACTCAGACTCATGTCCATCGAGTCAATGATGCCATCCAGCCATTTCATCTTCCCTCTGTTGTCCCCTTCTTCTCCTGCCCCCAATCCCTCCCAGCATCAGAGTTTTTTCCAGTGAGTCAACACTTTGCATGAGGTGGCCAAAGTACTGGAGTTTCAGCTTTAGCATCATTCCCTCCAAAGAAATTGCAGGTTGATCTCCTTCAGAATGGACTGGTTGGATCTCCTTGCAGTCGAAGGGACCCTCAAGAGTCTTCTCTAACACCACAGTTCAAAAGCATCAATTCTTTGGTATCTTCGCAGTCCAACTCTTGCATCCACACATGACCACTGGAAAAACCATAGCCTTGACTAGACGGACCTTTGTTGTTTTGAGTTCATACTATGTATTAAACACTGCACTAAGCATTGTGTATGGATAATTGCACATAATCCTCACAAACGCACTGAGGGGTAGACACTATTATTGCCCATAATAAACTAAAGAGGAAAACAAGCCTCACAGAAAGTGAATTGACTTGATGATCAGAATGGTTTGCTCTCTGTGATGGACTGGGCCTCCTTTCAGAGAGCCCATGCATATCTACTGGGTGGAAATTTCCCCATCTTTGAGGGAAGGTTTGATTTTTGGAGAGAGCTATAATTGGTAGAATCAAGGAGTAGGAGGTCAAGTTGATAAATACAGTGTTTGGGCAAATAGTAGGTGTGGCCTCAGGGAAGGAGGCTGGTTTTCTTATGTGGGTCAGAAAGCAGTTCCGAAGGAGTCCCTGGAGAGATTCAGCCTTGCAGGATCTTTAGAATTGTTCCTGGCTTCTTAATGTTTAGGCTTCACCTGTGGCTCAGGTGGTAAAGAATCTGCCTGCAATGAAGGAGACCTGGGTTCAATCCCTGGGTTGGGAAGATCCCCCGGAGAATGGAAAGTCTACCCACTCCAGTGTTCTGGCCTAGTCCATGGGATCACAAAGAGTCAGACACGACTGAGTGACTTTCACTTTCTTAATGTTCAGAGCACATCATATAACTTCCCTGGTGGTCCAGCAGCTAAGACTTTGAGCTTCTACTACAGAGAGAGGGGGTGACAAGGGAAGGGGTTTAAACCCTGGACAGGGAAATAAGATCTCACATGCCACACAGGGCAGCCAAAAAGTAAAAAAAAAAAAAAAAAGATTGGAAATGGCATTTAGATTTTTTAGACTTTGCATAATTTAATCACCATGTTTATAGACTTCAAAGAGATAATGTGATTTAGACAAGGTCACAAGGCTTAGTGGCACAACTGGAATTCTGAGCTCCTAAGTCTCACCCCAGGGCTCTGCACTCCTCTCAGTATGGTGATCAGATATGTTCTTTGGGATACTTAAACAACAGCAACAAAAACTTAATATACTTTCTTTAACCTAGATGCAATCATTTCAACATGTTCTTGTTATAAAATTGATAGTGATGTTTTACATTTTAAAAATAATTATCATAGTAAAACATACATAAAATTTACCATTCTAACAAACATTTTTAGGTGTGCAATTCAGTGGGATTAGGTATATCCACATTGTTGTGCAACCATCATCGCTATCCATTTCTAGAACTTTTTCATCATTCCAAACTGAAATTCTGTTACCCATTAAACAATAACTCTCATTCTCCCCTACCCACAGCCCCTGGAAACCTCTACTTTCTATTTCGATGAATTCTACTTTCTAGTTCAACGAATTTTTAGTACCTTATATAATTGGAATCCTACAATATTTGTCCTTTTGTGTCTAGCTTATTTCACTTAACATCATATTCTCAAGATTCATTAATGTTGTAGAATGTATCATATTTTGTTCTTTTTCATGGCTGAATAATATTCTATTGTATGTATATAACCAGTATTCTTTATCCATTCAAGTGTTGAGCACCTGGGTTGTTTCCACATTTTGGCTATTGGGAATAGTGTTGCTATGAATACAAGTCTTGGGACTACTTTTTTTTTTTTTTAAGTTAAAATCCTGGGGCAGTGGGAGATGTAGTTGAGACAGAAATGGAATATGAATAAATTGGACAGCAGTGAACAGTGAGAGAGTTGGGAGTGAGAGATGGCACAATTTATTAAGTTGTGAATCTGGTTATTCTCTTAGGTGTATGGAAGTAGTTAAGAGGGTATGATTTGAGGTAGAGCAATGCACAGGAAAATAGAAGAGAACGGAAGTTGTAGGAAGAGACATAGTCAATTTCATCAATCATTATTTGGGGTGAGGTCCAATACTCGAATTTCCACTTTTACAGAGCATGAGCACTCCTTTGTTTTCTTAAAGGAGTCATCCATTTCTTCCATTCTCTCCCTCTCAGACCTGGTCTATGTGCACTGATGAACTGCAAGACTTTGGAGGCTCTTTTACAGCCTCTGGGCAGGTGATCAGAATTGGATGCTCACAGATAAATCATACGCTAGGAGGACCCTTCTCCAGGAGAAAGGCTAAGAGTCTGAGGTTCCCTCCTTCTGAGCAAGAGCCTACAGGCTGAAGTCTCCCTCATGGTTTATCCTCCTAATTACCCACAAAAGATTTGTTCAGTGAAGCTGCTGAGGGAACACATAGGCCCAGTGATTGTCTTCAGACTTTAGCATCTCATCAGACCTGCTCAATGATACAATAGGAATAGTCCATTTTGAAAAGATGCATTTAGCTTTTTGCGCTGGTGAGAAAGAAGACCAGGGAAACTCTCACATAGGATTCTATGAATGTGAAAGCAGTAGGCATAACACTTAGCAAAATTTGAAATAAAATTTATAATGTCTCATTACCTAAGTGAAAACTCAGACCTTGGATATGTTTGATAGATACAGAAAATACTTTAAAAAAGGGAGACATGATTGAGAAGATGGGGATAAATAAACAAAAATATTCTCCTTTAATAAAGAAAGAAGTAGGCTGTAGAACATGAAGGTTGGCTGTGAAACAAGAAGCGTAACCTAGATTTGTTGCTCACAACAAAGGCAGGGTTCTCTCTCAACACAAATAGTCATTTATCTCATAAGGCACATGGCAGAAGAAAAACAAGATTTACACAGGCTGAGGAAATAAATGGCAGATGTTAAACAGGAAGCAATGCAGTATGGACATTAAATACTGTATTTGGTTATGAAATTTAATTAGGAATCATGGCACGGTAACCACAAAACTGTGCACCTTAGTTTTCTCAATGTAAACCTTATTTCTTGCACTGGTAATGGAGGACAAAAATAGTCCCTATGCCATAAAGTTGATGTGAAGATAAGATAAAACCTATAAAGCACTTAGATTTCTGGAACATTGCAATCACTCAAGATATATTCATTGGCATTATTATTTAAAGCTGAACTTCCCAGGTAATAAATAGGAAACAATGAGTCTTTGACAAGCCCTGGTATACATAAATGGTCAGTTTCATTTTTTCCATTTTAAAAGTTATACATGTTAACTTGTACAAATTATAAAAGCTGTACAAGATCTCCATAAAAAAAGAATTAGAAGATAGAAACAGAAGTAAGTCACTAGTAATTTGAGCACATTTCTTTCAAGGCGTAGATTGTTTTACAAGTTAGTTTCAATCATGTATCCTCCTTATTTTTCTTAACATTATATACATGTTTCATTTTATAGCAGAGCCTTTAAAGGTCACATAATATTTTCTTAACATGGAATATTTCACATAATATTCCATTAAGTGAAAATACCATGTCTGAGTCACCAAGGAAGCCCATACTTGAGTTTACAATTCTTTATTTTTATAAATCAAACCTTGGATGTCAAATACATGATTACTATAAATAATGGTATGACTGATATATCTTATGAGAAATTTGGTTTCTGCATTTAGGGATATTTTATTAGATGAAATTTTCAAAAGAGAGATTACAGCATGAACACTCCTAACTTTTAAAAAGCCTTTGCTACATTTTGCCAGTTGCACCATCAGCTGTGATGCTAAAGCATATATGCTTCCACACAAACTTCTTTTTCATTGTGAATTTTCATTAATAAAAACTGCTAATTAAATAAGCAAAAGTGTTACCTAATTATTGTGTTAACATAGGTTTCTTAGACTAATAACGAAAGCAATTTTTCCCTTGTGTAAAAGTCAAATTGTACTTTTGCCACTCTCCTTTACATTCTTTTGCTGCTTATTTTCTAATTTTAGCTTTTTATACAACAAGGATAGTAGTAATAGTGGTAGTGTTAGTCACTCAGTTGTGTCTGACTCTTTGCAACCTTAGGGACTGTAGCCCATCAGGCTCCCCTGTCCATGGGATTCTCCAGGCAAGAATACTGAAGTGGGTTGCCACACCCTCTTCCAGCAGATCTTCCTGACTCAGGGGTTGAACCCATGTCTCTTACATCTCCTGCACTGGTAGATGGGTTCTTTACCACTCATGCCCACCTGGGAAGCCTAGAAAATAATTATGGCAGCCTCAAAAATTTCACCCCAAACAGAGGAAGTATTTAGAAGCTAAACCAGAGAAAATCACCGATGTGTTTATGGGCAACTAAGATCAAGCTAGCATTAGGAAATCATTATATCAAGCCATTAAAGGTAAGAATAAGTGCAGTGGTAAGGGTCACTTGCCTCCCACAGGCTGAAACTCCCTGTCATAGCTGATCTTAAACGTAGCTAGCACCCGGGTTCTGATCTGTTTGGTCTTGGCACCATAAATGATGGGATTGATGACAGGAGGCAGAAGTAGGTAGACATCACCCATGAGAACATGCACAATGGGATGAAGGCTGTTCCCAAAGCGATGCACCACTGAAAGGCCGATGAGAGGCACATAGAAGGCCAGCACCACACCAATGTGTGACACACAGGTTCCAAAGGCCTTGGCCCGCTCCGACTTGGAAGGCAGTTGTAGAACTGTTCGTATAATCAGAAAATAGGACAAAGAGATGAACAGGGCATCCACACCCATGACCAGCAGGATGGCAGTAAGACCATAGACCACATTGGGCAATGTGTCTGCGTAGGCCAACTTCATTACATCCTGGTGCAAGCAATAGGAATGCGAGAGCACATTGGATTGGCAGAAGGCTAGCCGTTTGATGAGCAGAGGCAGTGGGATGAAGAAGAGGGATCCGCGGGCCACAGCCACCAGGCCAATCTGGGCTGTCACTGTGTTGTTGAGCACTGCGGCATGGCGCAGCGGGTGGCAGATTGCTACGTAACGGTCAAAGGACATGGCCAGTAGAATGGTGGACTCGATGGCTGAGAGAGCGTGAATAAAGAACATCTGGGTCATACAGGCATCAAAGGTGATCTCCCGGGAGTCGAACCAGAAGAGGGCGAGGATCTTGGGCATGGTGGATGTGGACAAGGCCAGGTCGATGGCTGCCAGCATGCAGAGAAAGAGGTACATGGGAGCGTGGAGGCTGCGCTCCATCCTTACGATGGAGACCACGATGCAATTTCCAAACAATGCCACAGCATACATAGAAAGCAGGGGAAAGCCAATCCAGAATTGAGCTGCTTCTAGTCCTGGGATACCAATAAGTACAAAGGTGGCATGTGTGAAGTTGCAGGTACTCATAGCTGGCACCGAGAAGGTGAGGTCACGCTGGCAGCCTGTTAGCCTGCTAAGACAGGAAGCACAATCAGAGAGGCTGTCCCCAGAGACCTGCAGACTGAACACACCTTAGCTCTCCTTCGCCTTCTCTCTTCTCTCACTCCTCCAAGTCATTTGTGTTGTTTCATAAAAAGGCTGTCTGAAGCCTCCTGTCAAAGGGCAAAGTGACAGCTCAGATTCACTTATCAGTCACTACTCTCAAAGTCCATTTACATTTGTAAAAGGGAACCTGGAGAGAACAATGCTCATCCCCAAAATCTGTCCTTCTCAAGCTCCCTGGGAATCATTTTTCTGCTCTATAAGCATTTACTTATAAGACTTACCATATATCAAGGATATTTGCTAGATACTGAAAATACAGAGACAAAAATGCATATTTTTGCCTTTCAGGTGCTGTGACACATCGTTTGCCTTTCAGATACCTTGCCTAGAGTGAAAGATAGATAAGTAATGAAAATATTAGGATCTTGGGATATGTGTTAGGAAAAGATGTGCATTTAATGCATAGGATGGGGAAAGCATCATCAGAGGAAACTCTCTGAAACAAGATGATCCTTCTGTTCAGTCCTGAAATATTGAGTAGAAATTAAAAAGACAGAGAAGGGAATACAAGGTAGAGCAAACAGTGGGGATAGCGAGATTTTTTATTTTGTTTTGGTTTTGCTTTGTTTGCTTGCAAATTTTCAGGATTCCAGGTCATCAGGTCTAAGGTCAGCAAGAGAGGAAAGATACAACTGTAATAAAAAAATAAAAACAATAAAAACAAACAAACAAAACCCACAAAATAAAAATTAAAGTAAAAAGGCCAAAGTCAATATCTTAAGGTAACAGGGAAGCTTATCTGGGGTCATCAAATGAAAGGTAGTAGCTCCCATTAATGAATTCTCTGGAGATGAAGGTGCTGGTAGGATCTTAGCTGCCAGGTGTGGCCCCTATGAAGGCTTTCTCTCTGTTCCTAGCTGATGGGCTCCTCTACTTTTGAAAGTTGTCTCTAAGCCCACTCTCACTGCTACAAAGAGAGCTTGAGATGAGTCTTGATGCTCCTAGAGCTTCATCTTTCTTGGAACCTCTGGCCATGAGTTATTTATATTAGGTGAGTCTTTGCTTTCTTAGGAAACTCAGTGTTGCTCTGCCTTATTCAATGTTCTGATCTCATCAAACTCTTTCCTGAAAGTCTCCCGAAGTACCCTGGTTTAGTTCAGTTCAGTCGCTCAGTCATGTCCCACTCTTTGTGACCCCGTGTATCGCAGCACGCCAGGCCTTCCTGTCTACCACCAACTCCCAGAGTTCACTCAGACTCACGGCCATCGAGTTAGTGATGACATCCAGCCATCTCATCCTCGGTCGTCCCCTTCTCCTCCTGCCCCCAATCCTTCCCAACATCAGAGTCTTTTCTAATGAGTCAACTCTTCACATGAGGTGGCCAAAGTACTGGAGTTTCAGCCTCAGCATCATTCCTTCCAAAGAAATCCCAGGGCTGATCTCCTTCAGAATGGACTGCTTGGATCTCCTTGCAGTCCAAGGGACTCTCAAGAGTCTTCTCCAACACCACAGTTCAAAAGCATCAATTCTTCGGCGCTCAGCCTTCTTCACAGTCCAACTCTCACATCCATACATGACTACTGGAAAAAAAAAATAGCCTTGACTAGACAGACCTTAGTCGGCAAAGTAATGTCTCTGTTTTTGAATATTCTATCCAGCTTGGTCATAACTTTTCTTCCAAGGAGTAAGCGTCTTTTAATTTCATGGCTGCAGTCACCATCTGCAATGATTTTGGAGCCCAAAAGATAAAGTCTGACACTGTTTCCCCATCTATTTCCCATGAAGTGATGGGACCACGTGCCATGATCTTCATTTTCTGAATGTTGAGCTTTAAGCCAACTTTTTCACTCTCCACTTTCACTTTCATACCCTGGTATATAGAGCTAATTGTCTCTAAAGAGCTAAAAGCTTGGCTTTTCAAAAAAAATAATAGAATACACTCTGCAGGTGACTTCATCAGTGATATTGGGATTAAACTGTTCATCCTCCCCACTTCTCCCCACCCCACCAGGATTCCTCTTCACTCCTAACCTGTGTCCTTTCTGCTGCTGAGACATGCTCTTATATTTGGCCTTAGTAGAGAGGGCTTGGAGAGGGTTTGGAGAGGAGAGTGACGAGGTATCTAAAAACACAATATGATAAAATGAAAACTAAACATTTTGACTTAGATTATCCTCATATTAGATAAGCAAGGAAGAACAGATCCAGGTTCAAAGGTCAGAAAATCTCTCCTCTGATGACTATTTGTTCTCCATTCTCAGACATGTGCCAAGATATTACAGCTACCTTCCTTGACAAATATCAGATCCCAGCTTTGTCCCCCTCAGCTGCTGTCAAAGAATGAAAAGTGTTTTTCAGAGGAGATGCTCACAAGCATGGAGGGTAGCAAGGGGAGGACAGTAATGCATTTCCCCTTTCTCAGCGCCTCTGATGACAACATCCACATGGGCAGACAAGAAGGGTCTCTGGTGGCCTCAGAGTCAGATATCTTCCTGACTCTTCTTTCCGCAGGGCACCTTTTCTGCTTTGCGGGTAGCAGCCTAAGACTTGGGGCCATTGTTTCATCTCCCCAGTTACCTATCCCAGAAGACCTCATGCTTTCCTCCCATGTGGTCTGGTCTTCTGCCCAAAGGGATGCTAGCCAGACCCACTTGCAGCTTCTCTTTGGGTCTGAGTGTGGCTGTAGCATCTATTGTCACTTGCCTTTCTGGGTGGCAGCTAACACTCTGGGACACTTCTTCCTCATCCATGAAGATGTGGGTGCGATACAAAGGCTTCCCTTTACCTTGCCATGAGACAGTTTGTAGGGTCTTCAGGGTTCCTTAGGACGTCAGGGACCATGGGCTGCCTGACCCCAGTGAGGGTGCACTCACTTGAATATGGCACAGTCCTGATGAGAGGCAACTGAAGCTGACTCTCCCTTTCAGGCACAGATTTATTTATAACTGCCTAGGACTCCCATGGGGATAGGCTATGGGACTACGGACTGAGGGCCTTGGGGCTGGGCAGGCAGGGAGCAAAACCTCCATGGCTACTTGTATGTCACTCCACAGGCTTCCCACTGTTTCAGTCTGGTGGGCGTGGATGGGCGAAGATTACCAGGGGCCCACTGCCTCTGCCGTCACTCCCACACCTAAACATACAGGGCTCTCGACAATCTATATCTGCCCCTCCAAGTAACTCAGACTCTAGTTAGCCACTTTACTAGACACAGCGGCCAGTGCATGTAGTTTGGTTCTGAGCTCTAGGAGTTCATATTCTCTTCACTGAGATAGTCACACAAAAATATAGTCCCATAATTTAAAATAAGGCCATGTACCTCTTGAACTTCTCTTTTCCCAGCCCCAGCTTTTCTTTCAGTTGATGAAATGGACTTTCAGGTGAGGAAGCCACTTTTCATTGCACCTGTGTCACAGATAAAGCATACACATGACCTAAAGTCTCTTTGCTTAGGTCATATGGTTCCTGAATTATAATATGGTCAGAGAACCAAGTATTTGGATTCTTTCTTTATTCACATTCAACAAAGATTTATCAAGCCTGGCATGCTGCAGTTCATGGGTCACAAAGAGTTGGACATGATCTAGCAACTGAACAATGACAGCAATGTAATAAGAAAAACAGACGCCACACATACAAATCTCCAGCCTCACAGAGTACTCTGGTTAGGGGCACAGACAGTAAATGGAGTTGCTATAAAAAATGAAAGAGAATGTTAGGTAGGCTTCAGGAGTAAAAAAATAAAGGGAAGAAGGAAATAAATACATCTCAAGGGGATAGTAGAAATTTTAAATGAAGCTATTGGACAATATTAAGAAGACCACACAGAATGAAAGCATTTGAGGAGAAGCCTAACAGAGTGAGAAATATATCCATGGAGGTATTTGAAGATGGCTATTCCAGGAAGAAGGAAAAGAAACCACAAATAAAATTCCTGAGAAGAGAATGTATCTGCGAGTTTAGAACACCAAGAAGGCCACTGTGCTGAGCAGGGGGAACCAGGACAAGAGTATTAGGGAGATACAATCAGAGAAGTAATGGGCAATTGGATCGTATAGGGCCTCATAGGACTTATGGAATTTTTAAGGATTTTGATTAAGAAGTCCAAGTGAAATAGTGGCCATGTGTCTACCACTGCTCTGGCCTTTAGGAAAATCTCCAATTCATTGTGAGCTTGTCCCTTGGGTCAAAGACGACATTTGCTCTGCACCCCACCCCCATGTCCCTTAACGTCTATATTATGTACTCCCTAGGAATGGAAGCTTACAAGTTGCTTGGATGGTTGCACAGTGGGGCTTTTCACATGTTAGTGTTGGTCCTGTGGGCGGGTGTTGATGGGAGAGAAACATCTGTAGAAGTAGTGAGAGCTTCCTGGCTGTCTAGTTCTTAAGACTGAAATTCCATCTCCTCCCATATTTAGGTCGCTGGGTACCCCCATCCATCTTCTCTAGCTCAAGCACCTCTTTGTCTCTCTCCCTTATCTCCCTGCCCTATCTTAAGTCATATCAAACAAAAATTGAGTCTGTGAACCCACATCATGTGAGCATTTTCTCTTATTTCTAATGGTGACTGAGACGTGGTCCCTTGATCTCAAGAAGTAAGGAGAGCCTTTTGTGGGGAGAATGCTTTCAGTAGCGTCTGAAAAAGGGTGCCATGACGAAGAAGCACAAAATGATGCAGGAGAACCTGAAAAGGGTATCAGACAGACTTGAGACATCATGAAAACATCTCTGAAGGAAAGCTGCTTCTACTTGGTCAGAGGGAAGAGAGTGAGGGTGCTGTAAGTGGAGGAGCCTGTGCAAAGGCTTGAAAGTGAGATAGAGCAATCAAGGCTAAGGAAATGCAAGTTGTTTTTTGTGCCTGGAGCACTGGGTGGAGAGGAAGCAACGAGTTTGAGCAGGCCACACAGATTTTATGATTTTTTTCTTCCTATCTGGCAGGAAGAGAGCTTAAAAGAAACAAAGTCCTTATTCTCAAAGACCTTACCTTTTAATGGGGAAGCTAGAAAAGATATAAATATGTAATGTGTTACAGAGGGTGTGAAAATGCTAGAAGTTAAAACAAGGTAGGTAAGGAAGAGAGTGAATGTAGGCAGGAACTGAGGAGAGGTGGTGTTGTCATTATTATTTTTTGTAGTATAAAGGGCCCTGTAGTAAGGGGGGGGGCATGAGCGGAGACTGCTTGGTGACAGGCAGTAAATCACGCATCGGGAGGAAGAACATCTCAAGTAAGGAGATCTGCAAGTGCAAAGTCTGAGGATGAAGCACACTCGGTGTATTTAGGGGATGTTTGGAGGTTAGTGTGGGTGTAGTAGGGTGAGTAGGAGAAGGCAATGGCACCCCACTCCAGTACTCTTGCCTGGAAAATCCCATGGATGGAGGAGCCTGGTAGGCTGCGGTCCATGGGGTCGCGAAGAGTAGGACACGACTGAGCGACTTCACTTTCACTTTTCACTTTCATGCACTGGAGAAGGCAATGGCAACCCACTCCAGTGTTCTTCCCTGGAGAATCCCAGGGGCGGGGGAGCCTGGTGGGCTGCCGTCTCTGGGGTCGCACAGAGTCGAACATGACTGAAGCGACTTAGCAGCCGCAGCAGCAGTACAGTGAGTAGGAGGAGAGCAGTAGGAGATGAAGTTGAGCTGATGAAGATGAGTCAGAGCACATAAATCCTTGTAAGGTATTATAATGACTATAAATGTTTCTTGGGTAAAACAGGAGACCTCTGGAACATGTTGCACAGAGGATGTGACATGCTTTGTCTTGTGTATTAAGATAATCCTTTTAACTACTGTGGGGAAAATAGACTGTACTATAAAGCAAATCAGGTTCAAAATGATGATGGCTTGGAACATGGTGGTAGCAGTAGAAGTAGTAGAAAGTAGTTGTACTCCAGATATCAACATCTGGAATATCTGGAATAAAGAGTAGGCAGCATTTGCTAAAGATTGGATGTAGAATAGGGGAGGTGAACATGTGCCAGAAATAACTCCAAGTCTTCTCTCAGCATCTTGAAAAGCAGAGTTCTGGGTTATAAAAAACCGTGATTGAGAATGTTTTTTCCTTGATGTGAATACCAGGATATGGTTTTGGATATGATGAGTCTAAGATGATTTTTAGATGTCCAAATGAAGATACTGATGCACAGGCAATTAGATATGAGTCTGGACTATATTATAAATACTTATTTGGGATTTACAAGCCTATAGATGGTATGTAAAGACATGATGTTACATTAGATGACCAGAAATGAGAATATAACAAAGAATAAGACAGGTCTCAAAACAAAGTTCTGGGACATTTCAACATGCAACAATAACAAAGATGAAGATTAACAGTAATTGACTCTGAAAATACTATTGTCAAACATGCTGAGGATTTTGATATCATCCTAACGATTAAATAGCTGGTACTGTGAATAAATTCCCTGTAGCTATGAATGACTACTTCTGCTTCCTTGTTGGATCTGATACCAGCTATAGGGCCCACCATTACTGAGTGATTACTGAGTGATTACTGAGTGATACCAATGTATCAATGAAACATGCACTTTAAATTTTTGAGAATTATTGGATATACCCAGGTTGGAAAAAATAATTAACTTGCTGGATTAAGCCATACATGAAATAAATGCTATAAATTAAAACAATTCTAATAACACAACTTGTAATTCCTTTGCAGTTCTAGTCACTTTTCAGTTTCTTCTGGGGCAGAATGTTAAGGGAGGTCAGAAAGAAATTCTGGAATATGCTTAGCTGGGAGAGAACATCAGGTAGAAATACATTTGTGAGGTTTGAGGATTTTGTTTTAAGCTTTTATTTGATTAATTGGTTGAAAATTTCTGGAGAATACAGTTTTATTTTTTTTTGTTTGTTTGGCTAAATTGTGTCCCCCCAGTACAAGTTAGTTAATTTATGTACTCTGCTGCTCAGACGGTCAGTCGTGTCCCATTCTCTGCGACCTCATGGACTGTAGTCTGCCAGGCTCCTCTGTCATGGAGTTCTCCTGGCAAGAATACTGGAGTGGGCTGCCATTTCCTCCTCTAGGGGATCCAATTCATGTATAATTATATGCTATATTGTATATACATGTTTATATTACATATAAATATAGTATAGATATATAAATACATATATTGTTTATACTACATACACCATTAAAGTTAAGAGTAGGAGGACCCTGAAATAAGTCAGTTTGCAGGTGGAAAGGAAATATGGCTTTGTTACTTACTATCTGTTTAAGCATGTTAACATTTTTGTGCTTCAGTTTTTCTCATTAATACTAAAAGTGACTATCTTATCATTTTGTTTCAAATATAAAAATGTGTTAATATGTGTAAAAAACAGAATAATGACTGGTTAAAGGAAATAATAAAATTAGTTAAAATTATTATTACAGTTAGAAAATACTACCTATTTCTCAAAAAGGAGTGACTTTTTCATACTGCGTCATCTTACCTGCTGAGAGGAGGATGAAGTAAAAGGAGACAGACTACTGGCAGGATAAACAACAGTTTAGAATAAGCAGTCATTGGAGGAGAAATTCTAAACAGTAAAGCTGTTCGTTCCTCCTATTCTAATGTCTTGTCTCCTCGTTTGTAAAATAAATGGGTCAGTCAAGCTGATTTTCTAAATATATTTCATCTTTGATTTTAAATATTTGCACATTTGGCATCAACGATCACCAGATTCACCTTTCAATTGATAAAACAACCTGACATAGATTGTTTCTATGATTCTATGTGTCTTTGGAATGGAGAATTTTTATCACAGCTCTGCGTATCTGTTTTGTCTTCACGCTGTAGATGATGGGGTTCATGACAGGGGGGATTAGCAAGTAGGTGTTAGCAATCATAGTATGTACATAGGCTGGGGCCCATTTCCCAAACCTGTGAACAAAGGACAGACTGATCAATGGGATATAGAAAATGGCAACAGCCCCAATATGAGAGATACATGTGCTGAAGGCTTTCTTCCTCTCTTCTGGGGATGCAATGCTGAGGATAGTCTTGATGATCAAAACATACGAACAGGGGATGAGGATCGAGTCCACACCAACAGTAGAGATCATGGCAGTCAGCCCCACTGCATTGTTGAGCCTGGTGTCTGTGCACGAGAGCTTCATCACATCCGGGTGGAAGCAGTAGGAGTGGTGGAGCACGCGGCTGCGGCAATAGGACAGTCTCGTAAGAAGTGCTACCATTGGCGTGAGCGTTAGCACCCCCCTGATGACAATGGCCACTCCAATCTGAGTTATTCTGGAGTCTGTCAAAATGATGGCATACCTGAGGGGGTCAGAGATGGCCACAAAACGATCAAAAGCCATGGCCAACAACACTGATGACTCCATGACAGTGAAGAATTTAATAAAGAACATCTGTGACAAGCAGGCATTAAAGCTGATCTCCCTGGCATTGAACCAGAAGATACCCAGCATGGTGAACAGAGTGGATATTGACAAGCCAAGGTCAGTGGTGGACAGCATGGAGAGGAAATAATACATGGGCTCGTGGAGGCTGGGCTGAGTGACGATGGCAAAGAGAACCAGGCTGTTTCCTGAGAGAGCAGTTGCATAGAGAAAGCAGAAGGGAATGGAGATCCAGCTGTGAAAGGCTTCCAGCCCGGGAACACCCGTCAGCAGGAAAATGACGGAAGAGGATGTGGTATTTTTCAAGTTTGACATGATGAATTAAAAAGTACAGAATTCCAAGATGAAATTCTGGAATAACCAAAAAACTTACATTTAAACAGGCAATCCAATTATGAATAATTTTATTCAACCAAAAGCTAACCATAGATGAAGATCTATATACTATGTACATATGAATGGCTGATATAAATTGATAAAATAATTGAAAAATTTCAACTGCTTTAAAAATACTTTTTTTTTTTTTTTTTGTATTTGCTCCTGCTCATGATTTTTCTTCTCTGGAGCATTTTGCTGATAGCAAGGTTTATATTATGTGACCTTTTCCTCTAGCCAGAGATAGCAGAACTAAGAAAACACACTTGATCCAAGACTGGCTGATCATAGTCCATCCTCTTTGGAATATATTCTGTATAGTTGGCATCAGGGACAGATGATTGAAGATTTGGAAGAGCAGTATTACATTGGTCGAGAGAAGAGAAAGCAGTGAAGCTTACAGATAATTTGGGAAGCGAGAAAATATTGAGAGATACTTATAATGCAAAATTACATGTATTATGTGATAATAAATGACTTAGGCATCAGTGCGGTCATGTGCAGGTGACTATAGTATCTAATCTTTCAAATGACCCCTGTCATTTAACCCTTGTCCAGACCCTTACAGCATCTGGAATTGCATTAGAGAGATGGAGAGCTAGAACACAGACTTATTACCTACAGAGGCCTCTGGCCCCTGCTTGATATAACATGCTGTCAGTTTCAAATATATTTCTTCAATTTCTTTAAAAACTAGCTTTTCTCCATTAGCAAAGAACAGATTTTTCTCCATTTTGTTAAGACATGCTTCTGAGGAGACACCTAATATAATTTTACTGCTTTGCTTTGGAGGGGAACATAACTTTATTTTTCATTGAGTAAGTAATTGCAGCCTGGATAAATAGGTCTGTATAAGTTGGAAGAAGAGGTATGGGAAAAACAGAGATTAGTATTCCAAAGCTTTTAGCATGGCATATGTGAAAGAGGGTTGAGCCAGAATGAACTTGTAACCAATGTTAAGATCACTGTTCCTTAAGGGAACCTAAGGGTTTCCAGAACACACAGTTTTACCCAAACTGCAAGGTCAAGAATTCCCTAAATAAATCTCTTAGTTTTAACAGGAAATTTTTAATTTGATTAATGGAAAATTCAAGGAAAAAAGAGTGTTAAATTACATGAGTTGGTCAAATCAGTGAACTATGACTTCATATTCCCCAGTTTAGAAAAATTAGATTGTTCTCAGAGAACCAATTAAATTGCTGTCAGAATATATTAGCAAATCTCATAAGGGAAATGAGAGTTAACAAAAAGGGAATATTTATTTAAAAAGGAATTTCTTTTTCTGGTTACTACTCCCATGACACTGCCATGGATTTGATCATTTTATAGAACTGAAGTATCAAGGTTCCTTAGTGGTCCAGGGGTTAAAAAAAAAACTGCCTGCTAATCAGGGGACACAAATGTGATTCCTGGTCTGAGAAGATCCCCCATGTCTTGGGGCAAATAAGGTTATGTGCCTCAAGTACTGAAGCCTGGGTACTTAGAGCCCATGCTCTGCCATAAGAGAAACCACTGCGATGAGAAGTGCATGCCTCTGCTAGAGAGTAACCTCTGCTTGCTGCAACTAGAGAAATCACACGCAGCAAGAGAGACCCAGAGCAGCCAAAAATAAATAAATAAACAATTAAAAAATACTTAAAAAAATGAAGTAGATACTGTCTCACGCAACTGGCATGTATTTAACAATTAACTGTGAAAGTTTGAAAGATTAACAGGTTCTATTAGCACTTTTTGAAATTAATTATAACTATAGCGATTCCTGAACATCTTTTTTTTTTTTTTTACAGCTTTTACATTTAATAAGTATGTATTGATCAGGAAGATAAACTAAAAATCTATTAAATGAATGATACTCATGATAATTTATAATAATGGGTTCACATCTCATTTTCCACAAGTCTTTGACCTATTTCTTATCATTTTTCATAGAATTTAGGACTCAGTTTTTGAAGTTAACAACTTTCTGAGGTTACTTGGAAGTAGAAAAATTATTAAAAAAAGGAATCACTTCAGTTCTGTGTACAAAATGTTTGGGGTACTTGCAAAAGGCTTTCCAAGAAAAACAGTACTTGAAATAATTCCACATTTTGTGTATGTCAAGACAAAGTATTCCAAGCCAGAAACTGTTGAGAGAATGAGCTTGTAATATTGTTTCTTTGCTCTTGCCTTACACTCTGAGACATTTCCTGAGCACCTACTCTGGGTACAGTGCTGTGCTAGAAGCTAAGATATAACACAAACAAAACACCTCTTACAAGGTTTATAATTAAAAGAGAGTGAATGCTGCTGCTTATAAATAATTTCAACATCCAGCATATTATGATGAATAATAAAAATTGTCATGAGAATACAAAAGACCAGATTATGTCAGCACTAATGGCACAAAGCAAGCAAAATAACGGAGGTTTGGTGCCTGAGAAAACCAGAGATGTCAGGACCTCATCACTGAGAGGCAGAAAACCTCATCTTTAAAGAGAGCCCAGTGACACTGTTGAAAAAAAAGGAAAATTACCTGTTTGAAAAAGCCAGGCACTGTGTACTAAGCATGTGCATATCAGCGGAATCACAGGCAAAGAAATGCCACTACTTGTAGAACTCTTAAATGGAAGAAAGTAGGGAAAACCACTACACCATTCAGGTACGACCTAAATCAAATCCCTTACAATTATACAGTGGAAGTGACAAATAGATTCAAGGGATTAGATCTCATAGAGTGCCTGAAAAACTATGGACAGAGGTTCATGACATTGTACAGGAGGCAGAGATCAAGACTATCTCCAAGCAAAAGAAATGCAAAAAGGCAAAATGATTATCTGAGGAGGCCTTATAAATAGCTGAGAAAAGAAGAGAAGTGAAAGGCAAAGGAGAAAAGGAAAGATACACCCTTTCTGACTCTGAATGCAGAGTTCCAAAGAATAGCAAAGAGAGATAAGAAAACCTTTCTCAATGATCAATGGAAAGAAATAGAGGAAAACAATAGAATGGGAAAGTCTTGAGATTTCTTCAAGAAAATTAGAGATCCAAGGGAACATTTCATGCAAAGATGGGCACAATAAAGGACAGAAGTGGTATGGACCTAACAGAAGCAGAAGATATTACAAAGAGGTGGCAAGAATACACAGAAAAATTATACAAAAAAGATCTTCATGACCCAGGTAATCATAATGGTGTGATCACCAACCTAGAGCTAGACATCCTGGAATGCGAAGTCAAGTGGGCCTTAAGAAGCATCAGTATGATCAAAGCTAGTGGAGGTGATAGAATTCCAGTTGAGCTATTTCAAATTCTAAAAGATGATGCTGTGAAAGTGCTGCACTCAATATGCCAGCCAAATTGGAAAACTCAGCAGTGGCTGCAGGACTGGAAAAGTACAGTTTTATTCCAATCCCAAAGATAAGCAATGCCAAAGAATGCTCAAGCTACTGCACAATTGCCCTCATCTCGCACACTAGTAAAGTAATGTTCAAAATTCTCCAAGCCAGGCTTCACCAGTACATGCGTGAACCATGGGCTTCAAGATGTTTAAGCTGGATTTAAAAAAGGCAGAGGAACCAGAGATCAAATTGCCAACATCCATTGGATCATTGAAAAAGCAAGAGAGTTCCAGAAAAAAAAAAAAAAAAAAAAACAAAAAAAAAACAAAACAAAACTATTTCTGCTTTACTGACTATGCCAAAGCCTTTGACTGTGTGGGTCACAATAAACTGTGGAAAATTCTGAAAGGGATTGGATACCAGACCACCTGACCTGCCTCTTGAGAAACCTATATGCAGGTCAGGAAGCAACAGTTAGAACTGGACATGGAACAACAGACTGGTTCCAAATCGGGAAAGTCCATAAAGGCTGTATATTGTCACCTTGCATATTTATAACTTATATGCAGAGGACATCATGAGAAACACTGGGCTGGATGAAGCACAAGCTGGAATCAAGATTGCCAGGAGAAATATCAGTAACCTCAGATATGCAGAGGACACCACCCTTATGGCAGAAAGTGAAAAATAACTAAAGAAAATCTTGTTGGCAGTGAAAGAGGAGAGTGAAAAAGTTGGCTTAAAACTTAACTTTCAGAAAACTAAGATCATGGCATCTGATTCCATCACTTCATAGCAAGTTGATGTGGAAGCAATGGAAATAGTGACAGACTTTATTTTTTGGGGATCCAAAATCACTGCAGATGGTGACTGCAGCCATGAAATTGAAAGATGTTTGTTCCTTGGAAGAAAAGCGATGACCAACTTAGACAGCATATTAAAAAGCAGAGACATTACTTTGCCAGCAAAGGTCCATCTAGTCAAAGCTATGGTTTTTCTAGTAGTCATGCGTGGATGTGAGAGTTGGACCATAAAGAAAGCTGAGTGCCAAAGAATTGATGCTTTTGAACTGTGGTGTTGGAGAAGACTCTTGAGAGTCCCTTGGAGTGCAAGGACATCAAACCAGTCAATCCTAAAGGAAATCAGTCCTGAATATTCACTGGAAGGACTGATCCTAAAGCTGAAGCTCTAATACTCTGGTCACCAGATGCAAAGAATGGACAAATGGGAAAGACCCTGATGCTGGGAAAGACTGAAGGCAGGAGGAGAAGGTGATGACAGAGAATGAGATGGCTGGATGGCATCACCGACTCAATGGAGGTGAGTTTGAGCAAGTTCTGGGAGTTGGTGATGGACAGGAAAGTCTGGCGTGCTCTAGTCCATATGATCGCAAAGAGTTCGATAGGACTGAGTGACTGAATTGAACTGAACTGTAAAGTATGTGAAGGTAAGATGCTTCAAAGTGACAGATAAGACAAAACTAATGTGGAGCGACAGATTCTGAATACAAGTATACATGAATGTGTTTGACTGTGTTCTAAGAAATATTAGTTCCAAGAAATCTTAAGTGATGAGATAGATTTTAACTCTGTAAAGTTTTGATGGTTGGGTGTGAGTTTACAAGGATGGAAATCAAAGATATGTTCTTGACATAGATAACAAGGAAGCAGAGGCTGAATGATATATTACAATTTGTTGGAAGACTACTGAGCCTTAAATGTGAAGCTGGGTGCTATAGGAAATAAAGTAAGAGAAGGTGGGGGCTAGGACATGAATATCTTGAATTCCATGGAAGAGATTAGGAATTTGGATTTTATTTCCAGAGCATCAGAAGCCAGGCATTTCCAAATATTTTATGAATAGCTAAATAAATAATTCTTCATCTCCTCTAATTTAACTCCAGGAAGATTCCTTTCCTTCTTTAGTGTCTTATTTAGTACAACTGACTCCCTTCCTGCACTCTAAAATACTCAAGTTTTATCCCAATCTATTAATGAAAGCTTCCCACACATTTATATTGATTTTTTCCAACACACGCAATTCAACCAAGACAGATTGATCATCCTTCTTAACCAGCCACTGTGCTTATCTAGTGGAATAAGTAGAACACAAACTGTTTCTCTCTCAGTTTCCTGCCATATTTTATAATAACAAAAATGTTCTTTGAAAGGCAGTATACTTTTGTTTATCATTCCTTCACTCTCAGTAACAATCCAGATTATTTCTCTAATGACTCTCAGAACATTCTCGAACTGTCACCAATGACTTCCTAAATACCAAGTCCAAAAGTTTATTTGCACATTCAGTTTCCTCTCCCTTATTTCACATTTTCTCAGTGTTGACTATCTCCTCTTTGAAATTGTCTCCTTTATTAGCTTCAGTGATAGTGATTCTATAAGGATTTTTGCCCTGGTGATCAAACAATATTTTTGTTCCCTGTCTTGTAATTGTGCTATTCTTTAAGACTGTCTGTAAGACTTTTTTGGGCTCCAAAAGCACTGTAGATAGTGACTGCAGCCACAAAATTAAAAGACACTTGCTCCTTGGAAGCAAAGCTATGGCCAACCTAGACAACATATTAAAAAGCAGAGACATTATCAACAAAGGTCCATCTAGTCAAAGCTATGGTTTTTCCAGTAGTCATGTATGGATTATGAAGGTTGGACTACAATATTGTAAAGTAATTAGCCTCCAATTAAAATAAATAAATTTAAATTAAGAAAAAATAAAGAAAGCTGAGCACCGAAAAATTGATGCTTTTGAACTGTGGTATTGGAGAAGACTCTTGAGAGTCCCTTGGACTGCAAGGAGATCCAACTAGCCCATCCTAAAGGAAATCAGTCATGAATATTCATTGGAAGGACTGATGCTGAAGCAGAAGCTCCAATACTTTGGCCACCTGATGTGAAAAACCGGCTTATTTGAAAAGACCCTGATGCGGGGAAAGATTGAAGGCAGGAGGAGAAGGGGACAACAGAGGATGAGATGGTTGGATGGCATCACTGACGCGATGGACCTGAGTTTGAGTAGGCTCTGGGAGTTGGTGATGGATAGGGAAGCCTGGTGTGTTGCAGTCCATGGGGTCACAAAGAGTTGGACATGACTGAGCAACTGAACTAAACTGAAGGCTGTCATTTTCTTCCAAGAAGTTCCTCTTATTTTTTGCTCTCCATATATTCTTCTTGTGATATAACAGTTATTCCCATGGCTTTAAATAGCGCTTATATCCTGATGACTCACAAACCTGAGATCTATTTATGGCCTCTCCAAAGTTCTGCATTTTAAAAGTTAATAGAAATGGCACCTCATTGTGGTTTTGATTTGCATTTCTCTGATAATGAGTGACGTTGAGCATCTTTTCATGTGTTTGTTAGCCATCTTAAAAAACTGGAAATAGAACTGCCTTGCTGCTGTTAAGTCACTTCAGTCATGTTCGACTCTGTGTGACCCCATAGACGGCAGCCCACCAGGCTCCCCCATCCCTGGAATTCTCCAGGCAAGAACACTGGAGTGGGTTGCCATTTCCTTCTCTAATGCATGAAAGTGAAAAGTGAAACTGAAGTCGCTCAGTCATGTCCGACTCTTCGCGACCCCATGGACTGCAGCCTACCAGGCTCCTCTGTCCATGGGATTTTCCAGGCAAGAGTACTGGAGTGGGGTGCCATTATGACCCAGCAATCCCACTGTTGGGCATACACATTAAGGAAACCAGATTTGAAAGAGACACGTGCACCCCAATGTTCATTGCAGCACTGTTTACAATAGCCAGGACATGGAAGCAACCTAGATCTCCATCAGCAGATGAATGGATAAGAAAGCTGTGGTACATAAACACAATGGAGTATTACTCAGCCATTAAAAAAATACATTTGAATCAGTTCTAATGAGGTAGATGAAACTGGAGCCTATTATACAGAGTGAAATAAGCCAGAAAGAAAAACGCCAATACAGTATACTAACGCATATATATGGAATTTAGAAAGATGGTAATGATAACCCTGTATGCGAGACAGCAAAAGAGACACAGATGTATAGAACAGTCTTTTGGACTCTGTGGGAGAGGGCGAGGGTGGGATGATTTGGGAGAATGGCATTGAAACATGTATAATATCGTATACGAAATGAGTTGCCAGCCCAGGTTCAATGCATGATACTGGATGCTTAAGACTGGTGCACTGGGACGACCCAGAGGGATGGTACGGGGAGGGAGGATGGAGGGGAGTTCAGGATGGGGAACACGTGTATACCTGTGGCAGATACATGTTTATGTATGGCAGAACCAATACAATATTATAAAGTAATTAACCTCCAATTAAAATAAATAAAGTTAAAAAAAAAGAAAATTAGATACTACTACTACAAAAAAATAGTGCAGGACGTGAAACTGATTTAACAACCATCCATGGAAGAAAAGCTGTGAGATTTTATTGACTGAAAGTTCAGCAGGAGCGAGAGAAGTAGTGTGGCAAACGTTTGTTGCATTCTGAGAAGCATGGTGGCCAAGACCAGCCTGGGAAAGATTTAACTTCACCTGGCAGTTGTTCTGCGCTACCTGGATCATCATCTGGAGTTCTGGTAGCTAGATTTTCAAGGAATGTTTCTGGCTGATGTTTTTGGACACTTCCATGTGACATTTCATTTTCATAATGTGTGCCTGTGTTCTGAACCCATCTACTGAGAATTAGTAGCTCTTAATACTTAGGGGGGAAAATGTCAAATAACATATGAAGAAGAATCAAGTGACAAACAGTGGGCCTATGAATACCCAATCACAAATTAGAGATGGAGTATTGCCTCACAATCAAATGCTTTCTTCAAGTAACATTAAGTAAGATTCCGATGAAGATGAAATTAATCCTTACTGTTCTGCTTAGGACTTCAGATCTCATGGATGCAAAATAAGCAGTATGTTTGCTTATTATAATGGAAACCAAATGGGATATCAAAGCACTATATCACAGATGCAGAGCCTATTAACTAGAAACTTGATCTCTTTCAGTATGTGTGGGAATTACAACCATGCTTGTATTGTGCTAAATAAATTATAATATCCAAAAAAAAAGTTAATAGAATCTTTGAAGCTGTAAGATTTTTAGGCTTCAACTAGGTCATGGAAGTAGAATGAGTAAGTCAAATAGATGATGTAGAAAAAGACTGGCAGTAGTTTGGAGAACAAATCAAAGCTCTCTGCTTAGGGCCAGTGAATAAAATGTGAATAAACTATTTTATCTATACCTGAAGGATACCTCCACCCATATATCCTCAGACAGCTCAGTCAGTAAGAATCAAGAAGATCCTACTCCCTCTCCCATTCCAAACCTGGGTCCCTCTTCTTTGCTTCATTTACCAGAAAATGACATTGAACTCTAGCAGATCATCTGCTCAGAACTGCCTCCCTCATGCACACACATACCACACATACTCACCATCCACTCACTTAGCCTCAATATTAATTTTATTTCTGAAATGTCAAAAACTGGAGCCACAAGAGGATTTCATATGGAGACTTAGTAATAGCAGTCTGTTTGGTCGTGGAACCTTGCAGTTGTATTTCATTGCAATCTTCTTAAATAAAAAACATGAACTGATCTTAAAGAATAAAGGAGGACTAATGAATATGGTTAGGAGGAAGCACAAAAATTCCCTCAAATGAACATTTTGTGTAGCCGTCACCAGAAGGTCTGTTCAGCCCATCCTCTGAGTTCCTGCACAGCCTTCATTTTCTCTTATGGGAAATAAGCTACAGTTTCTCTACTAATTTTTTTGTCCACTTTGATCACAGTGATGCACTTTGTCCATTGCACTGCCATGAGCTGCAGTTTGTGGTGATGGCTTTAATGGCTGAATTAGACTATATAATATTATCTGTATTGTCCAAGTCATTGCCAACAGCATGGCTATTGTGTGACTGATCTGGGTTTAGATCCTTGCTCAAACACCAACTAGTTTTGAGACCTTGTATAGTGATAATGACAAAAATATAACAACAATTACTGCTCTATGAACATTACTTTGCCCAGTACTCTATAAGCATTTTATCTTTTCATCTTTATTATAACACCATGGAGCAGTATTATATTCACTTTTCTGATGAATAAATTGAATATGAAAGAAGTTATGAAACATATACAAGACCATGTACAACTAGTGAACATCAGAGTAGGGATTCTAAACCCATTTCTTTCTTTTTTTTTTAATAAAAAAAAACCCATTTCTTTTTAATTTCAATGCTCAGGCTCTCAAAAACTATTCTCACTAAAACCTACAAGTAGTGTAAACTTTCTTTCATTTGTTTTCCTTCTCTGTGAGATTGAACACACACTGTGTCTAGTATAGTACCTGGCATGCATTAGATGTTCAAAATTGGTATTTTTTCATTTTTAGTAAGAATCACTGGGCTTTTCAGCCCCTGAAAACCTCCTTAGTTTTCTTGAGCACCAAACCACTAACTAGGATAAATGTATTAGCAACTGATTAAGTCATTTGACTAATGAACAGCAGGATATCCCACCCACACCTGACAGAACAAAACACCCCTTTTCTACAGCTTTCCTGAGAATAAATAATTATATAAATTCTACCCTCCATCTCAGCCCACCATCCCATTATCTAGGCTAATTCTGCTCCGGGTGAGGAGACGCTCATCTGTGGGTAGGAAAGTTCGGCTTGCCTAGAGTTGAGCTTTTTCAAAACAATGTTACTTACAGGGCCCATACAGCAGTTTTCCTGTCCCTCTCGGGCTGACTCACAATGCCGGGAAGGCTTTAGATCCAGCTGAGGGTGAGCTTATGAGAAGACTTACTGGCTGTCTGGCTGGAGACAGTCTCAGAACCGAGCAGCCAACTCCCTTTGGTGTTGTCACTCACTACGTCTCTAGAGTATGCTGGTTCCCAGAAGACTTCTTTTGCCTCATATAGTCTTTTTATGCCTTCCATTAAGCAACTGCATTTTGCGGCTATGTGCTTTATAGGCTGATGTAATTTTTTGTACTGTGCCCTTTTATTGAAGGGTTTCGCATATGAACAGTTTGGAGATATGTCACATACCATAAATTCCACCATTTATAGTGTACAATTTTAAAAGTTCTAGTAAATTCACAAAGTTGTGCAACAACCATCATCACAGTCTGATTTTAGAAAATATTCATCACCCCCAAAAGAAACTCCATACTCATTTGCAGTCACTCTAAAGAGGACTTTTTTTTAGAATGAAATTTTATACCCAACTGCTAAAATCCACCAGCTATTGTGAATGTAAGTCATACTCTACCCCATAGTATCTGTCATTAAGTACAGTCTTGTTTTATTAAACTACCCACCAATAGCCTCTCTCACAAAAAATATTATCTATCTGTACATATTCAGTAATAAAATTGTCCTAAATTCTGAACATCAAGCTAAGTGCTGCTGCTGCTGCTGCTGCTGCTGCTGCTGCTGCTGCTGCTGCTAGGTCACTTCAGTCATGCCCGACTCTGTGTGACTCCATAGACGGCAGCCCCCTGTAGGCTCCACCGTCCCTGGGATTCTCCAGGCAAGAACACTGGAGTGGGTTGCCATTTCCTTCTCCAATGCATGAAAGTGAAAAGTGAGAGTGAAGTCGCTCAGTCGTGTCCGATTCTTAGTGAACCCATGGACTGCAGCCCACCAGGCTCCTCTGTCCATGGGATTTTCCAGGCAAGAGTACTGGAGTGGGGTGCCATTGCCTTCTCCGAAGTGCTAGAGATTTAAAAAAAAGAATATAACAATAATTCTTACTGTTCAGGGTCTCCTGGTTTAGTACAGAAAACAGGTTAACTGATAATTTCTGATACTGATAACCAATGATTAGATTACCACAGAGCCTGAACTAAGTGTTGGTGAATATAGTAAATAAAAATCTCAGTCCATCGTTGAGGTGTGCAGAAAATTAAGTTTTTTTACTTTTGCATAACTCAACCTATTTTCTGTTTTAAAGTTCCAGCCCACTAGGTGGAAGAAAACTAATCACAGTAATTTGGGGTTCTACCTACTTGTGTTCAAATGTGGAGGATCTTATATTGCACATCTGAGTACGCCTGATGTGAGGTGAATATTATCTTCCTTTCAGTTCAGTTCAGTTCAGTTGCTCAGTCGTGTCCAACTCTTTGTGACCCCATGAATCACAGCACGCCAGGCCTCCCTGTCCATCACCAAATCCCGGAGTTCACTCAGACTCACTTCCATCGAGTCAGTGATGCCATCCAGCCATCTCATCCTCGGTCGCCCCCTTCTCCTCCTGACCGCAATCCCTCCCAGCATCAGAGTCTTTTCCAATGAGTCAACTCTTCTCATGAGGTGCCCAAAGTACTGGAGTTTCAGCTTTAGCATCATTCCTTCCAAAGAAATCCCAGGGTTGATCTTCAGAATGGACTGGTTGGATCTCCTTGCAGTCCAAGGGACTCTCAAGAGTCTTCTCCAACACCACAGTTCAAAAGCATCAATTATTCCTTAGTCTTTGGTAATTAGTACCCACATATTTCTTTGTGAAGTCCATCGTCTCTACTTACGGTACCTTTATATCTTTAAATATTGCCACCATTTCTGGACCACTCTTAGAGTCATCTGTGATTTCTCTCTTACACTCTGTATACAGATGACAGGAAAATCATGCCAATATGTTTGAAAACACAACCAGAATTTAATCACTCTTAATCACCTCCCAAAATGCCTCCCTTATCCAAAACACAATTATCTCTCACTTGGATATTTTCAGAAATTTCCTAACCATTTTCCCTGCTTCCATCCCTACCACCAACTCTGTTTCACCACAGAACATGTCTTGGCCTGAAATATTTTATGTTTTATAATGTAACAAAACAATGATAGAAATATTTGATTATGTATTCTGTGCCCAAGTTATTATGCTAAATCTTTATGGTAGGCAAAATAATGGCCCCCAGAGATGACCTGGATAATAATATGTTATTATCCTGGAACCTGTAAATATGTTGGCTTTACACGACAGAAGGGATTTTGAAGATGTGATTGAAGCTGAAGCCCTGGAGATGGGAGATTACCTTGTATAATCTGGGTAGGTCCAATCTAATCATATGAGTCCTGAAAAGTGGAGAGCCAGAGAGATGGCAGCATGAGAAGGACTTGACCACTATTGCTGACTTTGAAGGTGGCAAGGAAAGTGGGCAGCTAAGAAAAGTGGGCAGCCTCTAGAAAGGGAAAAGGAAGCATATTCATCCTTCCTTAGACCCTCTTAGACTCTCTAGGAAAGAACGTAGCATAGCCCTGCTGATGCCTTGGTTTTAGCTCAGTAAGACTCTTGTCAGACTTGTGATCTGCACAACTATAAGATAATATATTTGGAAGAAGAATCTAGTAGTCCTTCGATATATGCTGTTGCCAAGATTTAAGTAACTAACTTCAGTCTCTCAGTTATTAAGTGGCACAACCACTATTCAAAGCATGGCCTATTGGAGAGTTTTAATGTTTAAAACTCATTCCTTAGAGAATTTCACATGACCATCCATTTACCACTGATTCCAATTCAAGATGTTCTAATCCCATAGCACGCATTCATGCCTGTATACCAGATTGGATATTAGCATATTGTCACTGTGTATGTTTATATTTTGCATATGAAGGTTTGTTCTGTTGTGTGTCCTCACAGTGAACTCAAGATGTGTGAAAACATTTCCTCTACCAGGCTGGGCAAATTCTAGGGCAGTGAATGCTGCCCTAGATCTCAAAAACTACTTGACAATACCAGAATTATTTTTCCTCTAGACACAAATGTTACTTTTCTCTCAAAACAGTAGAGTTACTATAGTAGCATTGTGTGCATTCTGTGACAGAGCTTGGTGTGTGCACAGGGATGTTGTGATACACTGATCCACACATGGGTGCATAGACTTTCAATATATGGCCCTTCTCACTGCTCTTCTCTCACACTAGCCTAGGAGAAGAGCAGCTGGTATATCAATCCAACCTTCTGAAAAACCTGAGCAAAATATCCCTCAATAAAATTAGTTGCAACAGGCATATGCAGTTAACAAAATATCAATATCAATAACATTGAATCTGGGAAACATACCACAGTCTGTGATGTCATTCAACTCCATGTTAATGTGTGCCAGACTTGTTAATCCAAACAGAAAGAATAGAACTAAAAACAAACAAAAACAATTGTAGCATAGGGAGTGGCAATAAATATTACTTAGAGTATCAACATTTTATTACAGTAAACAGTAAAAACTCTTTCCTAAAAAATCAGCAAACTTTTAAAACATACTGCACAGTTGTGTCCCTGTCCCTGTTGCAGGGAATACTGCTAAGCACTATTTTGGCTTCCCTGGGGGCTCAGTGGTAAAGAACCCGCCTGCTAATGCAGAAGACACAAGTTCAATCTCTGGGTCAGAAAGATCCCTGGAGAAGAAAGTGGCAACCTGGGAAGTATTCTTGCCTAGGAAATCCCATGGACAGAGGAGCCTGACAGGCCAGAGTCCACGGGATCACAAAAAGTCAGACACAACTTAGCAACTACACAGCAATGACAACAATAAGCACTATTTTACAATATTTTTATAAACTTCATGAATGGAATAAGAAATGGCAACTCACTTCAGTCTTTCTGCCTGGGAAATTCCATGGACAGAGGAGCCTGGCAGGATACAGTCCATGGGGTCACGAAGAGTTGGACATGACTGAGCACGCACACATAAACTTTATGGAAGTGAATCTTCCAATATATCAATGCTTTAAAATGTCCATAATATTTCATTTCTAGAAATTCATGTAAAGGAAAAGTATCAGAGATGCCAGCCACATTTTATGTAGGGGAACATTTATTGCAGCATTATTCACAGAAGTAAATGTAGACAATTCTCAATGGTGTAGAAATAAAACATTTATATTGAGTCATAGGGTGTTATAGAACCTTTAAAATTCATGTATATAGCAGCTGATGTGGATGGTCATCCTGAATCAGGAAGTGGGAAAGCAGGAATCAGGGTTGAGGGTTTTATAGGGCAGTAAAGAATATAGGTTCTGAAAGACACAAAGTCTGAGACAGAAGCAAGAGGCCAGAGGCAAATCAGGTATTCTAATATATCAAAACTGTAGAAATGAACTTAAAAGTAAGCAAACAGTAATAACAGCAGCAAAATCTGGTTGCTGCATCAATGAATGTTGTGTTTGGGCCACTATTCACAAAAATCATTAAGGTCCTACAACGTGTGCTGGCCCTATGTGATCTGGTGAAAGTCTAATTTCTCCTCTTCTCTTTGATTCAGTCTTGTCAAATTAACAGCAGTTTCTCCTTCTTTGCTGACCTGGCCAACATTAACCATTTGATTTTAGCGGACAAAGAAACGTGTTACTGTTGTTTGGTGGACTACAGTCTACCAGGCTTCTCTATCCATGGGATTTCCCAGGCAAGAATACTGGAGCAAGTTTCCATTTCCTTCTCCAAGGGATTTTCCCAACCCAGACATTGAACCCTGCGTCTCCTGCATTGCAGGCGGATTCTTTACTGCTGAGCCATGAGGGACACTCATGAAGAAATATAGCTCTTCCTATTTTCTCTTTATCAACTTCTTGCAGCTATTCCTATTCTTCCTATTTATTTCATTCCTCTCTGCTTCCACCATGTCTTATGTGCTTCCATCAAAATTCTTTATTCAATTATCTTTTCAAAAACATTGTATGCACAATATATGTTATTGAAAAAGATCTGAGGATGTAACACTGCCCAAATACACAGATTCTAGTGGCGGATATAATTACATGGGAAATTATAATGTCATATTATAATTATTCAAAAAGGAGAATTAATAGAGATCTTTGCTATTAAAGAAGTACAGTGAGATGGGATGGGTTCTAGGACTTGCAACCTTGTGCCTTCAGCGTTTGCAATTGGACAAATGTCTCCTGTAGCAACAGAATGCAAAGAAACATTAAGGGGTTAAAAATAACTGCATGCGTGTAAGTTGGGGCAAATTATGAACAAGATGCAAAAAGACCAAAAACTTCAGCTGCCACTTCTGAAGTGTCAAGAGCAAAAGCAGGACACTTTGCATGATCCCTGCACACAGCTCCACCAAGAGGGTGGGCAGAGAACCCATGCCAGCCTTCTGGCCTAACCCCTGGGCTTGCCTCTAGCCTCATCCCATTTAAGGGGCCAGCTCACCCCTCCTTAGGGAGTGAGCAATGAAACGTGTTACTTGTTTTCTGTCCCTTGTTCTGCAGCATAAGTCGCAATAAACCCTTCCCTGAATTTCTCATCTGGCCTCTTACCAGTTTCTATTGATTAAAGAGTGCGAGAATTGTAACTAGTAACAGTAGTATTGGCATTCCCTGGAAGCTTGTTAGAAAGGCAGAGTAGGGTGTGGAGAAAAGGGAACCCTTTTGCACTGTTGGTGGGAATGTAAATTGATATATTCACTAAGGAGAACAGTATGGGACTTACTTAAAAACCTAAAAATAGAACAAACCATGTGACCCAGCAATCCCACTACTGGGCATATGTCGAGAGAAAACTAATTCAAAAAGACACAGGCACCCCTGTGTTCACTGCAGCTCTATATATGAAAGTCGGGATATGGAGACCACCTAAATGTCCATCAAAGGAAGAACGGTTAAAGAAGATGTGGGACGTATACACAATGCAATGTTACTCAGCCATGAGGAGGGATGAAATTGGGTCCCAGGTAGAAATATGGATGGGCCTAGAGACTGTCACACAGAGTGAAGTAAGTCAGAAAGAGAAAAGCAAATATTCTGTATTAACTCATATATGTAGAATCTGAAAAAAAAATCTGTGTAGGTGATCTTATTGACAAAACAGGAATAGAGAAACAGAAGTAGAGAACAACCACGTGGACACCAAAGAGGAAAGGAGGGGATGGGATGAATGGGAAGATTAGAATTGATACTATATATTAAGTAGATAATTAATGAGAACCCACTATATAGCATGGGGAACTCTACACAATGCTCTATCATGATTTAAATGAAGGAAATTTTTAAAAAGATGGGATATATGTATATGCATGATGGACTCACTTTGTTGTGCTGTAGAAACTAACAGAGTTTTGCCAAGAGAACACACTGGTCATAGCAAATACCCTCTTCCAACAACGCAAGAGAAGACTCTACATATAGACATCACCAGATGGTCAATAACAAAATCAGATTGATTATATTCTTTGCAGGCAAAGATGGAGAAACTCTATACAGTCAGCAAAAACAAGACCGGGAGCTGATTGTGGCTCAGATCATGAGCTCCTTCTTGCCAAATTCAGACTTAAATTGAAGAAAGTAGGGAAAACCATTAGACCATTTAGGTATGACCTAAATCAAATCCCTTATGATTATACAGTGGAAGTGACAAATAGACTCAAGGGATTAGATCTGATACAGTGCCGGAAGGATGGAGGTTTGTGACATTGTACAGGAGGCAGTGATCAAGACCATCCCCAAGGGAAAAAAAATGCAAAAAGGCGAAATGGTTTTCTGGGGAGGCCTTATAAATAGCTTAGAAAAGAAGAGAAGCAAAAAGCAAAGGAGAAAAGGAAAGATACACCCATTTGAATGCAGAGTTCCAAAGAACAGCAAGGAGAGATAAGAAAGCCTTTCTCAGTGACCAATGCAAAAAAAAAAAATAGAGGAAAACAATAGATTGGGAAAGACTAGAGATCTCTTCAAGAAAACTAGAGATACCAAGAGAGCATTTCAGGCAAGTGAAAAGTGAAAGTGAAGTTGCTCAGTCTTGTCTGGCTCTTTGCTTTCCCATGGACTGCAGCCCACCACACTCCTCTGTCCATGGGATTTTCCAGGCAAGAGTACTGGAGTGGGTTTCCATTTCCTTCTTCAGAGGATCTTCCCGACCCAGGGATTGAACCCAGGTCTCTCGCATTGTAAGCAAGGCACTTTACCATCTGAGCCACCAGGGAAGTCCTTTTCATGCAAAGATGGGCACAATAAAGAATAGAAATGGTAAGGACCTAACAGAAGCAGAAGATATTACAAAGAGGTTTCAAGAATACACAAAAGAGCTATACAAAAAAGATTTTCATGACCCAGATAACCACGACAGTGTGATCACTCACCTAGAGCCAAAGCTGGAATCAAGATTGTCAGGAGAAATATCAATAACCTCAGATATGCAGATGACACCACTCTTACAGCAGAAAGTGAAGAACTAAAGAGCCTCTTGATGAAAGTGAAAGAGGAGAGTGGAAAAGTTGGCTTAAAGCTCAATATTCAGAAAATTAAGATCATGGCATGTGGTCCCATCACTTCATGGGAAATAGATGGGGAAACAGTGGAAACAGTGTCAGACTTTATTTCTGGGGCCTCCAAGATCACTGCAGATGGTGACTGCAGCCATGAAATTAAAAGACACTTGCTCCTTGAAAAAAAAGCTATGACCAACCTAGATAGCATATTATAAAACAGACACATTACTTTGTCAACAAAGGTCCATCTAGTCAAGCTATGGTTTTTCCAGTAGTCGTGTATGGATGTGAGAGTTAGACTATAAAGAAAGCTGAGTGCTAAAGAGTTGATGCTTTTGAACTGTGGTGTGGAGAAGACTCTTGAGAGTCCCTTGGACCGCAAGGAGATCCAACCAGTCCATCCTAAAGGAAATCAATCCTGAATACTCATTGAAAGGATTGATGCTGAAGCTGAAACTCCAATACTTTGGCCACCTGATGCAAAGAGCTGACTCATTGGAAAAGATCCTGATGCTGGGAAAGATTGAAGGCAAGAAGAGAAGGGGACAACAGAGGATGAGATGGTTGGATGGCATCACTGCCTTGATGGACATGAGTTTGAGTAAGCTCTGGGAGTTGGTGATGGACAGGCAAGCCTGGTGTGCTGTGGTCCATGGGGTCGCAAAGAGTCGGACATGACTGAGTGACTGAAATGAACTGAGAAACTAACACAACATTGCAAAGCAGCTATACTCCAAAAAAAAAAAAATTCTAAAAATAGAAATGCAGAATATCAGGCAATTTTGTAAGATGTCTAAGAAACTCATTGGCGTTCACATTTGAGAAGCACTGATGTAGATCACTGGTTGGGGCATAGGCTTGGATTACTGTGATATTGAATGGTTTGCCTTGGAAACGAACAGAGATCATTCTGTTGTTTTTGAGTTTGCATCCAAGTTCTGCATTTTGGAATCTTTTGTTGACCATGATGGCTACTCCATTTCTTCTGAGGGATTCCTGCCCGCAGTAGTAGATGTAATGGTTATCTGAGTTACATTCACCCATTCCAGTCCATTTTAGTTCACTGATTTCTAGAATGTCGATGTTCACTCTTGCCATCTCCTGTTTGACCACTTCCAATTTGCCTTAATTCATGAACCTGATATTCCAGATTCCTATGCAATATTGCTCTTTACAGCATCAGACCTTACTTCTATCACCAGTCACATCCACAACTGGGTATTGTTTTTGCTTTAGCTCTATCCTTTCATTCTTTCTGGAGTTATTTCTCCATGATCTCCAGTAGCATATTTGGGCACCTACTGACCTGGGGAGTTCCTCTTTCAGTATCCTATCATTTTGGCTTTTCATACTGTTCTTGGGGTTCTCAAGGCAAGAATAGTGAAGTGGTTTGCCATTCCCTTCTCCAGTGGACCACCTTCTGTCAGACCTCTCCACCATGACCCGCCCGTCCTGGGTGGCCCCACATGGCATGGTTTAGTTTCATTGAGTTAGACAAGGCTGTGGTCTGTGTGATCAGATTGGCTAGTTTTCTGTGATTATGGTTTCAGTGTGTCTGCCCTCTGATGCCCTCTCGCAACACCTCCCATCTTACTTGGGTTTCTCTTACCTTGGACGTGGAGTACCTCTTCATGGCTACTCCAGCAAAGCGCAGCCACTGCTCCTTATCTTGGATAAGGGGTATCTTCTCAGGGCCGCCCCTCCTGACCTTGAATGTAGAGTAGCTCCTCTCGGCCCTCCTCCACCCGTGCAGCCACTGCTCCTTGGATGTGCGGTAGCTCCTCTCGGCCGCCGGCCCCTGACCTCTAGCATGGGTAACTGGTCTGGGCCGCTGCCCCTGACCTCGGACGTGGGGTAGCTCCTCTTGGCCGCTCCTGTGCCATCACAGCCTGGCACTCTCTATCGCTGCCCCTGACCTTGGGCGAGGGATAGCTCCTCTTGGCCACCTTGTGCACAGTCTGTTGCAGCCGGAGAGCTTCTGCGTGGTCCGTCGCAGCCGTTCAATATGCAAAGAAATAGAGGAAAAGAACAGAATGGGAAAGACTAGAGATCTCTTCAAGAAAATTAGAGATACCAAGGGAACATTTCATGCAAAGATGGGCTTGATAAAGGGCAGAAATGGTGTGGACCTAACAGAAGCAGAAGATATTAAGAAGATGTGGCAAGAATACATAGAAGAACTGTACAAAAAAGAGCTTCATGACCCAGATAATCACAATGGTGTGATCACTCACCTAGAGCCAGATATCCTGGAATGTGAAGTCAAGTGGGTTTTAGGAAGCATTACTATGAACAAAGCTACTGGAGGTGATGAAATTCCGGTTGAGCTATTTCAAATCCTGAAAGATGATGCTGTTAAAGTGCTACACTCAATATGCCAGCAAATTTGGAAAACTCAGCAGTGGCCACAGGACTGGAAAAGGTCAGTTTTCATTCAAATTCCAAAGAATGCTCAAACTACCACACAATTGCACTCATCTCACATGCTAGTAAAGTAATGCTCAAAATTCTCCAGGCCAGGCTTCAGCAATATGTGAACCATGAATTTCCAGATATTCAAGCTGGTTTTAGAAAAGGCAGAGGAACCAGAGATCAAATTGCCAACATCTGCTGGATCATCGAAAAAGCAAAAGACTTCCAGAAAAGCATCTATTTCTGCTTTATTGACTACACCAAAGCCTTTGACGGTGTGCATCACAATAAACTGTGTATGATTCTTCAAGAGATGGGAATACCAGGTCACCTGACCCACCTCCTGAGAAACCTGTATGCAGATCAGGAAGCAACAGTTAGAACTGGACATGGAATAACAGATTGGTTCCAAATAGGAAAAGGAGTACATCAAGGCTGTACATTGTCACCCTGCTTATTTAACTTCTATGCAGAGAACATTATGAGAAATGCTGGGCTGGAAGAAGCACAAGCTGGAATCAAGATTGCCGGGAGAAATATCAATAACCTCAGATATGCAGATGACACCACCCTTATGGCAGAAAGTGAAGAGGAGCTAAAAAGCCTCTTGATGAAAGTGAAAGAAGAGAGTGAAAAAGTTGGCTTAAAGCTCAACATTCAGAAATCTAAAATAGTGGTATCTGGTCCCATCAGTTCATGGGACATAGATGGGGAAACAGTGGAAACAGTGTCCGACTTTATTTTTGGTTGCTCCAAAATCATTCTAGATGGTGATTGCAGCCATGGAATTAAAAGATACTTGCTCCTTGGAAGGAAAATTATGATCAACCTAAATAGCATATTCAAAAGCAGAGATATTACTTTGCCAAGTAAGGTCCGTCTAGTCAAGGCTATGGTTTTTCCAGTGGTCATGAATGGATGTGAGAGTTGGACTGTGAATAAAGCTGAGTGCTGAAGAATTGATGCTTTTGAACTGTGGTGTTGGAGAAGACTTTTGAGAGTCCCTTGGACTTCAAGGAGGTCCAACCAGTCCATCTTAAAGGAAATCAGTCCTGGGTGTTCATTGGAATGACTGTCTAAAACTGAAACTCCAATACTTTGACCACCTCATGTGAAGAATTGACTCATTGGAAAAGGCCCTGATCCTGGGAGGCATTGGGGCCAGGAGGAGAAGGGAAGGAGGGAAGATGAGATGGCTGGATGGCATCACCAACTCAATGGACATGAGTCTGAGTGAACTCTGGGAGTTGGTGATGGACAGGAGCCCTGGTGTACTGTGATTCATGGGGTCGCAAACAGTCAGACACGACTCAGTGACTGAACTGAACTGAACTGAACTGAACTGATGTAGATCACAAAAATGGCAACCCACTCCAGTCCTCTTGCCTAGAAAATTCCATGGATGGAGAAGCCTGGTAGGCTGTATTCCATGGGGTTGTGAAGAATCAGACATGACTGAGCAACTTCACTTTCACTTTTCACTTCCATGCACTGGAGAAGGAAATGGCAACCCACTCCAGTGTTCTTGCCTGGAGAATACCAGGGACGGGGAAGCCTGGTGGGCTGCCGTCTATGTGGTTGCACAGAGTCGGACACGACTGAAGCAACTTAGCAGCAGCCCCATACAATGAAGGGGGGCTAACAAAATATAAATACTAAAATGAGATTTTAGGAAATGAGAATTTTCCCATGGGGAGTTAGGGATGAAGTTAGGAGAGTAGACGATAGAAGGAGATCAGTTCGGTTCAGTTCAGTCGCTCAGTCGTGTCTGACTCTTTGTGACCCCATCAATCACAGCACACCAGGCCTCCCTGCCCATTACCAACTCCCGGAGTTCACTCAGACTCACGGCCATCGAGTCCGTGATGCCATCCAGCCATCTCATCCTCAGTCATCCCCTTCTCCTCCTGCCCCCAGTCTCTCCCAGAATCAGGGTCTTTTCCAATGAGTCAACTCTTCGCATGAGGTGGCCAAAGTCCTGGAGTTTCAGCTTTAGCATCATTTCTTCCAAAGAAATCCCAGGGTTGATTTCCTTCAGAATGGGCAGGTTGGATCTCCTTACAGTCCAAGGGACTCTCAAGAGTCTTCTCCAACACCACAGTTCAAAAGCATCAATTCTTCGGCGCTGAGCCTTCTTCACAGTCCAACTCTCACATCCATACATGACCACAGGAAAAACCATAGCCTTGACTAGACAGACCTTTGTTGGCAAAGTAACATCTCTACTTTTCAATATGCTGTCTAGGTTGGTCATAACTTTTCTTCCAAGGAGAAAATAGAATGTTAAAGAAATGCTGCAGACACAGGCCACAGCTGTGGTGTGTTTTATCGTAAAGGCAGATCGAGCCCAACATTAGGAAATCGTGAAGCAGGAGAACTAAAATACAAAGTGAAAAATAAAAACCAAAATCGAAACAAAATTTTTAAAAACTCACAATACTCCACTGTCATTTATCCTTAAGTGTGAAATTAGGACATCTAGGAGAAAAAAGCTATTTTAATACAAACATTAATTTTATGTCAATACAAAATAAAATCTCTTTTCTGCTAGCATTTGTGGCAGAATTTTGGAATAAATAAACACCTTAATGTTACCTTGGAGAAACAGAATGAAACAAGGCTTAGAGGAGGAAAAATAGAACATGTCATTTTCAGGAAGTTGAAGATGTGTTCAGGAGGGCTGAAGCAGAAAAAGTAGAAAGACAGCATTTCACGATAGCATTCTAGCTGGGTAGGTGTGTGCAGAGAAAGTATTTGAACTGGTCAAATCTTGGGACAGGTCATTAGACAAGACACTCTGAAGAAACATTGATAATTTTCCCCTCTGTCTGTGTACCCACTGCTTATTATTCCTGGGCTGATGAATAATTTAAAACCCTTTGGCTTGTGCTAAGAAAGCTTGAGGTTCTGCTGTGTAGCCTTTTTTGTAGCCCCGCTCATGGACTGCTGCTGCTGCTAAGTCACTTCAGTTATGTCCGATTCTGTGTGACCCTATAGATGGCAGCCCACCAGACGTCCCCGTCCCTAGGATCCTCCAGGCAAGAACACTGGAGTGGGTTGCCATTTCCTTCGCCAACACATTAAAGTAAAAAGTGAAAGTGAAGTTGCTCAGTCGTGTCTGACTCTTAGCGACCCCATGACTGCAGCCTACCAGGCTCCTCCGTCCATGGATTTTCCAGGCAAGAGTACTGGAGTGGGGTGCCATTGCCCTTTCTGGCTCATGGACTAGCACCATTCTAATTGGAATCTTTAGCATAGCCAGCAGGACTTTCATTTTTATATCCCTATAACAGCCTGGGCATCTCTGTTTGCTTTTATATCTTGGAAACTTATTTCAATTGTACATTTTTTTCCACCGAGTTTCAAATATTTCCTGGCAAACATATTCAGGGTTTTATAAAAAGTCTCCCCCATCTGCTGAAGTGCTTTCTTGGGGAAGACAATGCTTCTACTAAAGCAGAAGATATAAAAAAATGGCAGCATATCTTATCAGGTTCTTGATGAACTCCTGGAAACAAACATGTCTTTTCAGACTTTCCTGGGTATCTCGCTGAACCCAGGGCAGGCAAGGTGCAAGTGGAGAAGCTGGAAAATGACGTAAGGAACTGTAGGTTTATTCTCTGCTGGTTGGAAGGCAACAGCAGCAGCCATGCTGTACTCTCCTATGGTTGACCCAGTGGACACAGCCTACTCAACTCAACTATAAGAGCTTTTCAGGTTGTGTTGATATAGGTCATTGCATATGTGCAGTGCTATAAAAGATCTCAGTTGTTACATAACCATGTATTTACTAAAGGTGGAGGGAGAGTGAGAGGGCATGGAGCAAGAGAGACTGACCACTTTTGACAAACTGCTCTTTCCTTACACTGGGAGTCTAGAATCTTGCAACAGAAGGGAAAAAAATTGAATAGGATAAGTAAGGTCTCTGATCTGCAATAATTCTAGTGGTATAGTTAGCTCATCCTCTTCTTCCATATAGCAGACCTTTGCAAGGCAATGTTCTCTTAGCATAGTCTTCTATGCCAAGAAGCAAGTTTAATTCATTATTGGATTTGAAACTCACCAACCTCAGTTTACCACAAATTGTCAAAGACTGTATAAAGAGGACAAAGACTGAAAACCGGTAATGTGTTTCCATAAGTTTTGACAGAGACTGTCCGTTAAACATGGTTAATACCTCCATCATGGGGATGAATACACTAGTGGCAGTTTTAGGCCAGTCATCGGAATAGCCTATTACTTCTGTAAGCTGGCAAGGGACACACCAGGACATAAAGTTTCATCATCTTTAGCTGTTTTCTTTAAAAAAAAAAAAAAAAAAAAAAGAATAGGCTTTACTCTTTAGAGAAGTTTTAGGTTCACAGCAAATTGAGGGGAAGGTGCAGAGATTTCCCATTTATTTCTTGCCCCTACATATGTGTATGCTCTCTATCCATTAACAACAGTGACCCCCGTACCCCACAATAGAATGTTTCATTGGTTGCAACTGATAAACCTACATTAATGAATACATCATTATCACCCAAAGTCAATAGTTTACATTAGGCTTTATGCTTGGTGTTGTGTAGTCTGTGGCTATGGACAAATTATAATGACATGTATCCAACATTACAGTATCATACAGAGTATTATCACTGTCCTAAAAATCCTCAATGTTCCATGTATGAATTCCTCCCTCCCCCCACTTTCTGTTTATCACTGATCTTTTTATTATCTCCAATAGTTTGCCTTTTCCAGAAAGTCATATATAGCCATTATGATTGCCTTCTAACAGGTTTTCTTCATGTTTTTTCATGACTTAACAGTTCATTCCTTTTCAGCCCTACAAATAATCCATTTTTTGGATATAGCAGTTTATCCACTCATCTACTGATGGGCATATTGGTTGTTTCCAAATTTTGGCAATTATGAATAAAACTTCTGTAAACATCCATGTGTGATCTTTGGTTTACAGACTTCAGATTTTGACTCTTCTGGGTATATAGTAAGGCGTATAGCTGGTTGGTTTTATGATATGAGTATGTTTAATTTTGTAAGAAACCACCCTTCCAAAGGGGCAATACCATCTTGCATTTCCATCAACAATGAATGGGAGTTGTTGCTCCAAATCCTCAACAGAATTTGATATCAGTTTCGGAAGTTTTACATTTTACCAGGTATGCAGTGGTATTTTAATACTATCTGAATTTCATATCCCTGATGACTTATGATGTGGAGTATATAGCAGCATTTTATTACTAGCTTAATTTCATTTCCTTGATGACATCATGTGGAATATGTTTTCATATGCTCATTAGTTGAGCTGCTGTCTTGTAAGTTGTACAGTGGTAAAATTCCTTTCAATGAGAACTACAATCATAATCCATTTTCAGGATTATCTTTTGGGGGTAAAAAAAGAGAAGTTAGTCTGAAAAGAAACTGCTGTCCACAGTCAGTTGTTTGGGGAGTAAAGGGTTAGCAGGACACAACTGTGTGGAGTTCTCTCCTAGGAATTGTTTTTCTGCTGAGTAAACAGCTCTCACCCAGCAGATCCTGGGCTCCTTATAAAGTCTTCTCAAGTCTGAGAGTTTGATCATTCCAGAAAAGTCCCTACGAGGTCTCCTGAAAAAAAAAGAGAGCTTCTTTGGAGATGGATTAAGGGGGAAGGGCTGATGAGGAAGTATTTCCCCAGCCTTAGGACAGAGACCTTTTTGCTTGTAAGTTTGTGAAATGGAGATAATTCTCTCTTATAAAGACTCTCTGCTAATGCTTGGGCTGACTTTCAAAGGATCAAATCTCCTTTTTCAGACCCAGAAAGTCTTTGCTTGAGGTCAGTGTTTCAGTGTAGCGAAGTCTTTTCTGAATAAATCAGGGACTGTATAAATCTTCATATAGTTTATAAAGCCAACTGTTCACAGGAAACTGGTGAACTCAGTAGCACATATTAAAGAGGTTTGTATATTATATATATACGCATTTGTTGTTGTGTTGTTACTAAGTCTAACTCTTTTTGTGACCCCATAGACTGTAGCATAGCAGGCTCCTCTGTTCATGGGATTTCCCAAGAAAAAAAAACTGGAGTGGGTTGCCATTTCTTTCTCCAGGGGATCTTCCTAGTCCAGGGACTGAACTGACATCTCCTGCATTGTAGACAGGTTCTTTACCACTGAGCCATCAGGGAAGCCCCCCCATAAATATCAATATATTGTATCAATTGGAAACAATTGTTGTATTGTTCAAAATAGTTATGAAAATATCTACTGCAGTCATGAGCATGTATTCATTCATTCCACATTTTTAAGATGTTTTAAAAATAAGTGAAGAGAATGAGTGAATTCATAGAGAACACAGTTCAATTCTTAGATTTGCCACATGGATAAAAGTGAGAAAGTAACATGACTTTGCTGAACATTTGTTTTTTAATCTTAGCCTCAATGTTCTCATCTGTGAAAAAAGCTAGTTATATGTGATGCATGTTGTGACAGTAATAGATGTGAAGCTTTGTAATGGGGCAATCTGTTTACAGGTTCTTGGTGGTCTGCTTACAAGATGTTTAAGTCAAAGTCCTTCATGTATCCACCCGTGGTGGATTCATGTCAATGTATGGCAAAACCAATACAGTATTATAAGGTAAAATAAAGTAAAAATAAAAAGTTAAAAAAAATGAATTCCCTATGGGGGAAAAAAAGGGACATTTAAATGTATCTTTCCAAGAATAGTTATTTGTTAGTTGCTCATTAGTTTTGGGACAAGAACAGGCAAGAGTAGTTTAAGAATCAGAATTTAAAAAAGGGAAAGATATTCCTGCTCATGTATTTTAGTTAACAGTTCTCTGAATTAGAGTAGACCTTACTATATTTCCCTTTGATTTGATCAGTTGAAAAAAGATAGCATAAAAAGCTTACAGAAGAGTGGAAAGGTCAGGATGGGGGACATGTGTATACCCGTGGCGGATTCATGTTGATGTATGGCAAAAACAATATAATACTGTAAAGTAATTAACCTCCATTAAAATAATTAAATTTCAAAAAAAGAAAAAGAGATAAAATAATATAAACTGTTTGGCCTGTAGAAGGCATTGAAATATTATCACTATTGTTAAGGAGAAGACTGCTGCTGCTGCTGCTGCTGCTGCTAAGTCGCTTCAGTCATGTTCGACTCTGTGCGACCCCATAGAGGGCAGCCCACCAGGCTCAGCCATCCCTGGGATTCTCCAGGCAAGAACACTGGAGTGGGTTGCCATTGCCTTCAAGGAGAAGACTAGCTTGGACATTTGGCTAATCCATTGAAGTCTCATAATTTATTTGCTATAGTAAAAAGAACATTAACCCAAGAGCCTGCTTCTGCTATGGAACCAAACATGGGTCTGCTTGCCTTTGTGAGTAAAGCTCATCTACTGATGGTGGTGAAGAGAAGTGCAGAAATTAGGGCAGAGCAACAAGCAAGGAGTTCAGGACAGCTCGAGCTCAAAACACTCAAACTCATGGATCACATGGGTTTCAGAGAAGCTTTTTTTTTTTTCAGCATACATAATTTTTATTCTATCCACCAGAAAAGCATTTTTAAAGGCAAGGTGAGGGATAGGTGTCCCGCGACCTGTAAACAGCTTGTGCACAATTCTCTGATTGGATGATGATGAGGGAACAGGGTATTGTCACAGGTTGTTAACATTATCAGTCCTTAGGTTCCAGTAAGTATGGGGCAACTTGTTCCTGGTCATCAAGTAGTAACTTTGTCCCACTTGGTGGGGGTTTAGCATCTATACAAAAAAAAAAAAAAGGAAGGCTCTACACATGGACATCAACAGATGGTCAACACTGAAATCAGATTGATTATATTCTTTGCAGCCAGAGATGGAGAAGCTCTATACAGTCAACAAAAACAAGACCAGGAGCTGACTGTGGCTCGGATCATGAACTCCTTATTACCAAATTCAGACTTAAATTGAAGAAAGTAGGGGAAACCGCTAGACCATTCAGGTATGACCTAAATCAAATCCCTTATGATTATACAGTGGAAGTGAGAAATAGATTTAAGGGCCTAGATCTGATAGATAGAGTGCCTGATGAACTATGGAATGAGGTTTGTGACATTGTACAGGAGACAGGGATCAAGACCATCCCCATGGAAAAGAAATGCAAAAAAGCAAAATGGCTGTCTGGGGAGGCCTTACAATTAGCTGTGAAAAGAAGAGAAGCGAAAAGCAAAGGAGAAAAGGAAAGATACAAGCATCTGAATACAGAGTTCCAAAGAATAGCAAGAAGAGACAAGAAAGCCTTCTTCAGCGATCAGTGCAAAGAAATAGAGGAAAAGAACAGAATGGGAAAGACTGGAGATCTCTTCAAGAAAATTAGAGATACCAAGGGAACATTTCATGCAAAGATGGGCTCGATAAAGGACAGAAATGGTATGGACCTAACAGAAGCTGAAGATATTAAGAAGAGGTGGCAAGAATACACAGAAGAACTGTACAGAAAAGATCTTCATGACCCAGATAATCATGATGGTGTGATCACTCATCTAGAGCCAGACATCCTGGAATGTGAAGTCAAGTGGGCCTTAGAAAGCATCACTATGAACAAAGCTAGTGGAGGTGATGGAATTCCAGTTGAGCTATTTCAAATCCTGAAAGATGATGCTGTGAAAGTGCTGCACTCAATATGCCAGCAAATGTGAAAAACTCAGCAGTGGCCACAGGACAGGAAAAGGTCAGTTTTCATTCCAATCCCAAAGAAAGGCAATGCCAAAGAATGCTCAAACTACCACACAATTGCACTCATCTCACATGCTAATAAAGTAATGCTCAAAATTCTCCAAGCCAGGCTTCAGCAATACGTGAACCATGAACTTCCAGATGTCCAAGCTGGTTTTAGAAAAGGCAGAGGAGCCAGAGATCAAATTGCCAACATCCACTGGATCATGGAAAAAGCAAGAGAGTTCCATAAAAACATCTATTTCTGCTTTATTGACTGTGCCAAATCCGTTGACTGTGTGGATCACAGTAAACTGTGGAAAATTCTGAAAGAGATAAGAATACCAGACCACCTGACCTGCCTCTTGAGAAATATGTATGCAGATCAGGAAGCAACAGTTAGAACTGGACATGGAACAACAGACTTGTTCCAAATAGGAAAAGGAATACATCAAGGCTGTATATTGTTACCCTGCTTATTTAACTTATATGCAGAGTACATCATGAGAAACACTGGACTGGAAGAAACACAAGCTGGAATCAAGATTGCCGGGAGAAATATCAATAACCTCAGATATGCAGATGACACCACCCTTACGGCAGAAAGTGAAGAGGAACTCAAAAGAATCTTGATGAAAATGAAAGTGGAGAGTAAAAAAGTTGGCTTAAAGCTCAACAGTCAGAAAATGAAGATCATGGCATCTGGTCCCATCACTTCATGGGAAATAGAAGAGGAAACAGTGGAAACAGTGTCAGACTTTATTTTTTGGGCTCCAAAATCACTGCAGATGGTGATTGCAGCCATGAAATTAAAAGACACTTACTCCTTGGAAGGAAAGTTATGACCAACCTAGATAGCATATTGAAAAGCAGAGACATTACTTTGCCAACTAAGGTCCGTCTAGTCAAGGCTATGGTTTTTCCTGTGGTCATGTATGGATGTGAGAGTTGGACTGTGAAGAAGGCTGAAAGCCGAAGAATTGATGCTTTTGAACTGTGGTGTTGGAGAAGACTCTTGAGAGTCCCTTGGACTGCAAGGAGATCCAACCAGTCCATTCTGAAAGAGATCAGCCCTGGGATTTCTTTGGAAGGAAAGATGCTAAAGCTGAAACTCCAGTACTTTGGGCACCTCATGCGAAGAGTTGACTCACTGGAAAAGACTTTGATGCTGGGAGGGATTGGGGGCAGGAGGAAAAGGGGACGACAGAGGATGAGATGGCTGGGTGTCATCACTGACTCGATGGCTGTGAGTCTGAGTGAACTCCGGGAGATGGTGATGGACAGGGAGGCCTGGCGTGCTGCGATTCATGGGATCGCAAAGAGTCGGACATGACTGAGAGACTGAACTGAACTGAACTTAACTGAAGGTAATGTGCATTAGATGATATGACCCTAATGGCATAAAGCAAAGAGGAACTAAAAAGGCTCTTGATGAAGGTGAAAGAGTAGAGTGAAAAAGCTGGCTTCAAATTCAACATTCAAAAACTGATATCATGGCATCCAGTCCCCCCACTTGATAATGGGGAAAAAATGGAAACAGTGACTGACTTTATTTTCTCAGGCTCCAAAATCACTGCAAACAGTGACTGTAGTCATGAAATTAAACAAACAAACAAACAAACAAACAAAATGCTTGCTGCTTGGAAGAAAAGCTATGACAAACCTAGACAGCATGTTAAAAATCAGAGACATCACTTTGACAACAAAGGTCCATATAGTCAAAGCTATGGTTTTTCCAGTAGTCATGTATGGATGTGAGAGTTGGACCATAAAGTAGGCTGAGTGCAGAATTGATACTTGTGAATTACAGTGCTGAAAAAGACTGTCCATTGGACAGCAAGGAGATAAAACCAGTCAATCCTGAAGGATACCAACCCTGAATATTCATTGCAAGGACTGAAACTGAAGCTCCAATCTTTTGCCACCCAATGGGAAGAGCCAACTTATTGGAAAAGACTCTGATGCTGGGAAAGATTGAGGCAGGAGGAGAAAGAGATGACAGAGGATGAGATGGTTGGATGGCATCATCGACTCAACAGATATGCGTTTGAGCAAATTCCGGGAGATAGTGAAGGACCGGGAAGCCTTTGTGTCCACGGGGTCACAAAGAGTAGGATATGATTGAGCGACTAAACAACAACAAAATGACTTCAGAAAAATTGGTTTTTATCATCAGATCTAAATTTGAGCAAAGTTCAAGTATTAAAGATAAACACCAGGTTAATAGGAAAATTGTTAGTTTATCTCCTATATTACTACATACCAGTATGTTTACCTGAACTCTGCTTCTCATTCAAAGGGATCTATATCAGGAACCACAAAATGCCTGATATTAAGTGCCTAGGGTCTATCAGTATTATCAGATGCAATTCAATTCAGTTATTCAATAGATACTCTTACACACTATTTTTCCTAGCTCTGAGATCAGAGGTCTGAGAAAAACTGATGAAGTCCTTGCATTTTCCTGGGGTTCATTTACACCTTACTAGCCCTGCCTCTGGGAGAAGGCAATGGCAACCCACTCCAGTACTCCTGCCTGGAAAATCCCATGGACTGCGGAGCCTGGTAGGCTGCAGTCCATGGGGTTGCTAAGAGTTGGGCATGACTGAGTGACTTCACTTTCAATTTTCACTTTCATGCATTGGAGAAGGAAATGGCAACCCACTCCAGTATTCTTGCCTGGAGAATCCCAGGGACAGGGGAACCTGGTGGGCTGCCATCTATGGGGTCTCACAGAGTTAGACACGACTGAAGCGACTTAGCAGTAGCAGCCCTGCCTCTGCTGTCTCAATAGAACGTGCTACTGGCTTTTCCTTAAATACTGCTATTCCCCAAGGCCTTTTTTTCAGTCCTCCTTATGCTTAGATTTTATTTTTCTAAGATATTTTTCACTATTCTTGTGACTTCAACCCAGGTTTCAGCTTAACTCTCAATCAGTATTGTCAGGGCAGTAATACTTTGTTTAGAACGCAGAGGTAAGTACATATTCTAATTCCTGCAAGGCAAAGTGAGGCCTTTCTTGCAGCTGAGATCCAAGGGCTAACTCAAAATCCATGAATTTTAATTTTGTATGCATTTCCTCTTCAAATTTTCCACTCACTCTTTTAGTAAGTCCTCCAAATGCTGCCTATGTTGAACATTTTTCTCGCTTCTTCTCAAATGCTCTCTTCATCACAGGTTCTATAACCAGTCATTCCCACTGAAGTTGAAGCCACTCCTTGTTCATTTAGGCTGCAAAAAACTCATTAAATTAACTTACACAGGGATATTTGTTTTTCCCAAATCATGTATCAGCCATGTTGGAGTGCTAGGTCTGATTCTAATTCTGTTCCTTCCACATTGTCATTTTGTCAGTTATTTATTAATACATATTCGTTGAAGGAACACATTCATGAATGAGAGAGGATATACACATACAAAGCATTCTTTCCGCAGATAAAAATAGGGTATCAGAAAACTTAGGACACACTTAGAGGAACTTCTCTGATCCTAGAGATTTATTGATCTGAGTTGAGTATATGCTCATATCCTCAAACAGAGAAGATGGTTGAGAGTCATCATCCACCATCCGAATGGAGATGCATCCTGTCTTAATGAGGCTTTCTGAGGGTCCACAGCTCTACCTTCAAACCCCTCCATTCATTTTCAATATCACTTCTGTAATAATGGGATATTAAGAATCACACTTAGATAATTTTGCTCCAATTATTATCTGCTTGCAATGACTTCATTTGTTCTTGTTAAGGTTAACTTAAGCCCTATTTCTTCAGGGAGAATTTTCCTTAAATATTATCAGGTTCACAGTTACCACCTGAATAAATGCTTTACCAACTATATACATTGTAGTCTATTTGTACAGATTGAATGACTTTTCTTAGCATTTCACTTTTATCATTACCTCTTGCATATTGTATTCTGTAAAATATTTAATAGTATCTTAACTATACTGTTTTCATTGGATATGCAAAAATTTTTAATGGACCTCTTAAGGTTTTTGTCTTGGAAAATGAGAAGAGAAGAAGTAGGAAGAATTGCCTTTTGTGTTGTCTTAGATTTGTGTAAAAATATTCTCTCTGCCCATGACCATCAAATCATAGATGTGGGAAATATCTTACCATTACCTAAACTAATCTCCTCTTATGTCGGTGTACATAGATATGTACTGAAGCCTAGAGGTAACAAGTGGGACGCTGGTAAAACTCAGCAGCTCTGGATTTAGTCCTCTGTTTCTTCCCCTAAGTCAACCAAGATTAACTCTAAGCCTAATAAGAGTAAATAATAATGCACTTACACTTAAGAACAAGACACAGTTCATTAGTGATTCTAAATTGTATGATATGTGGAAAGCATGAAATCATTTTTCTTCCCTGTTTTTGTAGGATTTGCTTGTTTTTCCCAGTGAAATTTGCCTCCTTCACTCATCATGCCATCCTTCAATCAGAGCATTTTCCACCCTACAGTCTTCTTTCTTACTGGCATCCCTGGTTTTGAAACCTACCATGCCTGGGTCTTCATCCCATTCTGCTGTCTCTATGTCATTGCTATCTCAGGGAACGGCATGATCTTGTTCATCATCATCACTGAGTCAAGCCTTCATGAGCCCATGTACTATTTCCTCTCCATGCTATCCTTCACAGACCTAGGACTATGCCTTTCCACACTGGTCACCATGGTGGGTATTTTCTGGTTCAACACTCGAGAAATCAGCTTTGATGCCTGCATTGGCCAAATGTTCTTCATCCATGGTTTCACATTCATGGAGTCCTCCGTCCTCCTTGCAATGGCCTTTGATCGCTATATTGCCATCTGTAACCCTCTGAGATATGCCACAATCTTAACCAATTCAAGAATCATCAAAGTGGGCTTTGCAATTGTTATTAGGGGGACAACAGCTCTGATTCCTTTACTCCTGCTCCTTAAGCGTCTGTCCTTCTGTGGAAGTCATGTTCTGCACCATTCATATTGCTTCCACCCTGATGTGATGAAGCTTTCATGCACAGACACCAAGATTAACAGTGCATTTGGCCTGGCCATTGTCATCTCTACCGCTGCCTTGGACTCTGTCTTGATCCTCCTCTCCTATGTCCTGATCATCCACTCTGTGCTCGGCATTGCCTCCTCAGAGGAGCAGAAAAAGGCCTTTGGAACGTGTGTATCCCACATAAGTGCCGTTGCCATCTTCTACATCCCCATGATCAGTTTGTCACTCGTACATAGATTTGGGAAGCATGCCCCTCCCCTTGTACATACTCTCATTGCCAACATTTATCTGCTCATCCCTCCTGTAATGAATCCCATAATCTACAGTGTGAAGACAAAGAAAATTCACAAGGCCATAGTCAAAATGGTTCTTTCTAAAAAAATTTAGAGCCATTTCCTGTGTATTCTTTCATTATGTTGTCTTCTCTGACTGATGTTTGATCATTCCCTAATGTAAGTTGCTATGATACATTAAAATATGTTTATACATGCTTTAATCTTCTGATGATCCAGTAACTTACTATATGCAGAGTTCTAAACAGAATTTTTTGAGAACAGGATGTATGTCTTGTGTATATGTAAGCCACTCACAAGTACTGCACCTGGCATGGAATAGGATCATGCTTAAAATATGTCTGTAAAAGGACAAATTAAACCATGAGTGAGTGAAGTGAAGTTGCTCAGTCGTGTCCGACTCTTTTCGACCCCGTGGATTATAGCCTGCCAGGCTCCTCCATCTATGAGATTTTCCAGTCAAGAGTATTGGAGTGCATTGCCATTTCCTTCTCCAGGGGATCTTCCTGACCCAGGGATTGAACCCAGGTCTCCCCCACTGCAGGCAGACTCTTTACCATCTGAGCCACTAGGGAAGCCCCAATTTAAACCATAAATTGGAGTCAAAATTGTCTCAGCACCTTTAGTGAATGTAGCTATCAAGGCAAGTCTGATATAATTTTGATCAGTAGCAAAGTCTAATTTTCAACAATTCTCAGTTATTGGAAAAGCTTACCATTCCCCCAAATAGACGGTCATGAAAAAACACAATAAACAAGAGGGAATGTGAATTAAAATGGTAATTTTCTAATTCTTAAAAGAGTTCTTCAGCCCCTTTGGTAAATTTTTTAACACTTTAAGTATCTAATATCTAGTGATTCATCTTCTAAATATATGTCTAATTGGGGAAAGTGGGCAAGAATGTTATGATATGTTGTGAGATTCAACATGTTGTTATATGTTGTAATTTATATGATAATTACATCTGAAACTGTAACATCTACTTCTGATGTTACATCTAATATGAAACTGTAACATCTAATATGAAACTGTAACATCTAATATGCAACTGTAACATCTACTTCTGATGTTACATCTAATATGATGTTCTCATCATATTATCTGACATGTACTTCAGATAATTACATCTGAAACTGAACATCTACTTCAAAATATCTGAAAATTAAACATGAACTATCATGAAAAAAGATATAATATAGATAAACATATATATTAAGATAAAAGATTAAAATATAGTGTACTTATCACTGTTGTGTGTATATTTCATTTGAATATACACAAGTGTACACGTACATACATGGAGCACATTTGTTATAAAGGTATGGAAAGATATGTTCCAAATGTCAAAGTTAGTTATTTTTTCATAATTGAGTATTGGCTTAGCTATACTTTTTCTTTACTTCCTGTACTTTAAAAATGTTCAGTAATGAGGTTTCTGTTGTTGCTATTTTTTAACTACAGATAGCAAAATGATCAACTTCCATTTAACAGCTCTCTAAAAACACACAATTTGTTTGTTCTTCACTTTCCACAGGCTCTTTGTTACCAAGGGTCTTCATAGTCTGTCTTCATCCTGCCCACTAGATACATTTAGACTATGACATCTACTTTCCATTTCCATGGGATTCCCTGGTAGCTCAGAGGGCAAAGCATCTGCCCGCAATGTGGGGGGCCCAGGTTCGATCCTTGGGTTGGGAAGATCCCCTGGAGAAGGAAACGGCAACCCTCTCCAGTACTCTTGCCTAGAAAATTCCATGGATGGAGGGGCCTGGTGGGCTATAGTCCATGGGGTCACAGAGTCAGACACAACTGAGTGACTTCACTTGTTGTTGTTTTCATTTCCATTGCATCCTTCACTGCTCTCAGTGTGGTCCAGTATCCAGGCATCAAAAACACTTGAAATTCTTTTATTAAGAGAAGATTCCTCAGCTCCCCTCCTCTCCCACAGAAGTACTTAGATGCTCCTCGGATGGAGTGCAAGAATTTGCATTTTAACAAGTTACCTATAGAATATCACATATATTGCAGTAACACTTTTATAAGAGGTTTTCACGTTTGAATAACACCATGATTAAACCTAACCCTTCAGTTCAGTTCAGTCGCTCGGTCGTGTCCGACTCTTTGTGACCCCATCAATCACAACACGCCAGGCCTCCCTGTTCATCACCATCTCCCGGAGTTCACTCAGACTCACGTCCATTGAGTCAGTGATGCCATCCAGCCATCTCATCCTCGGTCATCCCCTTCTCATCCTGCCCCCAAGCCCCCCCAGCATCAGAGTCTTTTCCAATGAGTCAACTCTTCGCATGAGGTGGCCAAAGTACTGGAGTTTCAGCTTTAGCATCATTCCTTCCAAGAAATCCCAGGGCTGATCTCCTTCAGAATGGACTGATTGGATCTCCTTGCAGTCCAAGGGACTCTCAAGAGTCTTCTCCAACACCATAGTTCAAAAGCATCAATTCTTCAGTGTTCAGCCTTCTTCACAGTCCAACTCTCACATCCATACGTGACCACAGGAAAAACCATAGCCTTGACTAGATGAACCTTAGTCGGCAAAGTAATGTCTCTGCTTTTGAATATGCTTTCTAGGTTGGTCACAACTTTCCTTCCAAGGAGTAAGCATCTTTTAATTTCATGGCTGCAGTCACCATCTGCAGTGATTTTGGAGCCCAAAAAATAAAGTCTGACACTGTTTCCACTGTTTCCCCATCTATTTCCCATGAAGTGATGGGACCGGATGCCATGATCTCCGTTTTCTGAATGTTGAGCTTTAAGCCAACTTTTTTGCTCTCCACTTTCACTTTCATCAAGATTCTTTTGAGTTCCTCTTCACTATCTGCCGTAAGGGTGGTGTCATCGCATACCTGAGGTTATTGATATTTCTCCCGGCAATCTTGACCCTAACCCTTAGCTATAGTCTTTAATCATTTTTCTCTCTCTAACTGAAACCTCCACCTCCTCTCTTTTATTTTTTAAGTTTTAAAATATATTTTCATTTTATTATTTTTTCCTGGTATTGCTGTTTTGTCCCCTTCTTTCAGGTGGCATTAAAGAAATCTTTTTGTTACAGCTAGTTAGGCCTCTCTTCCCTGATTGATTTGAAGCTGTTCATTTTTTTCTTCCAGTTTTACAGAGAAGTAATTGACACACAGCACTGTGTAAGGTTAATGTTTACATCTTAATAATTTAACTTACATACACCATGAAATGATTACCCCAGTAAGTCTGGTGAACAATAACACCTCATATAGGTATAACAATAAAGAAATTAAAAAGAAAATGTTTCCTTTGTGATGAAAACTCAGAATTACTCTTTTAACAACTTCATAGATAACACTCAGAAGTGTTAATTATATATATCATGTTGTACATTACATCCCTAGTACTTTTTATCATCTAACTGGAAGCTTATATTTTTGATTGCCTTCATCCAATCCCCATGTCTGGTGACCCCGGAATGCTTTCTTATTCTATGAGAGTGTTTGGTTTTGAAGTAGAATTGACCTATAACACTATGTTAATTCCTGCTACACAGCATAGTGATTTGATATTTCAATAAAATCGTCATGATAAGTCTAGTTCCTGTCTGTCACCATTCGAAGATGTTATATAATTATTGGCTATATTCCCCCACTGATGCTGAAGCTCCATTGCTTTGGCCACCTGATGTGAAGAGCCAACTCTTTGGGAAAGACCCTGATTCTGGAAAAGATTGAAGACAGGAAGAGAAGGGGACAACAGAGGATGAGATGGTTGGGTGGCATCACTGACTCAATGGACATGAGTTTGAGCAAGCTCTGGACGATGGTTGAAGGACAGAGAAGCCTGGTGTACTGCAATTCATGCAGAGTTGGACATGACTGAATAACTGAAAAACAATATTCCCCATGGTGTATATTTCATACCTGTGACTCATCTATCTTATATCTGAAATCTCCCTCACCAATGTCTTAATTTCCCTCTTCTATTTCTCTCCTCCCCTGACCGTCACACCCCTTCCCTCTGGCAATTACCTATTTGTTTTCTGTATTTATGAATCAGTTTTGATTCATTATGTTTGTTCATTTAAAAATTTTTTAGATTTCACATGTAAATGAAATTATATTGTATTTTTCTTTATCTGACTTATTTTGCTTAACATAATACATTTTGTGTCCATTCCACTGTCTGACTATACACCTCTAAACTGGAAAGATATTTTAACCAGTTGTTTCTTATGCATGATACTCTGTGCACATCATTGTATCAGATAATAAGAGGATTCATAGTTGGTGGTCTCTTTCTATAGGAAGAACATGTAGTAAAGGGAAAATCATTAACCCAGGAAACACTTAGGCCTATATCCTCTTTCTAAATATATACTATTTAACAGAAGAGACCAAACACATATTCAAGTATAAGCAATAAAAGTAGAAATATCATGATTCAAATTTCATGGATGCTCAGTGAAAGTATTGAAAATGGAGAACCATATTTTTCACTGTATTTTAAAATAAATGTGTTAAAGAAAGTTCCCATGAAATTAACATACACTGTAGTAAGAAAGATGACTCAAGGTGTGTGAATTATATATGATTTTGTATAGTATAGTCATGTGTGTTGTTGTGTTAGTAGCTCAGTCATGTCTGACTCTGCAACCCCATGGACTGTAGCCTGCCACGTTCCTCAGTCCATGGAATTATCCAGGCAAAAATACTGAAGTGGGTAGCCCTTCTCCAGGGGATCTTCCTGACCCAGGGATCGAACCTACATCTCTTACATTGCAAGAAGATTCTTTACCATCTGAGCCACAGGGAAGCCCATAGTCATATGTAAAGTAACACAATCCGTTTTAAAGTATACAAGTTTTTTTTCTTTTTTTTAAATATAAATTTATTTATTTTAACTGGAGGTTAATTACTTTACAATATTATATTGGTTTTGCCACACATCAACATGAATCTGCCACAGGTGTACACATGTTCCCCATCCTGAACCCCCCTCCCACCTCCCTCCCCGCACCATCCCTCTGTGTCAGCCCAGTGCACCAGCCCCAAGCATCCAGTATCAATTCATAGAACATTTCCTTAGGATAGTCTTTATTTTTCCTTACAGGAAATACTTTTCTGTTAGCTGTGTTTTTCTGTGAATTCAATGTCATCAACTAGAGACAGGTCTACACATTTTTATAGCTTTTGTATTTATTTATAGACTTTATGAAACAATGCTTTTTTGAGATTATCTGAGCAATGCTAAAAATAATAGCCTGGTTGGAAAATGATGCAAAATTTGAAAGAGTAAGTGATCAAGTATTCTGCTGAGACCTCATAAGCTAATTGAGGGTCTGTTTGAGAATGTTTCCTAAATTGACATTTCTGTATAACTGAGAGATTGTGTCCTAGAGGAAAAATATTATATTTTTATCATTCAGGTTGATACTGCACCAAGCAGGGAACTGCAGCATGTTATTGAGCCTCAAATAAGATGCCTGAAATCTTCAGTTACTTCATAAGGATGTGTAGAAATGTATTTTTCTAGGAAAGGAGAAAGATTTGATTGCATACCTAGCAATTCTATTACGTTATTCAGATACAAATGCTTTTTTTTTTTTTTTTTTTGCTATAGATTTTATTTTATTTTTTTTTAATTTATTTTTAAAATTTTAAAATCTTTAATTCTTACATGCGTTCAGAATGCCTGCAAGGTCTTCTGCAGCAGGGATCCTGCCTCCCTGTTTAGGTTCACTTGCCACGTGCTGTCCCGCCTGCACCCAGGGCTCCAAGCATGCTGAATATGCTGTTAGTCACTTTTCTTTTTCCTGTACTCTGTTCTTCCTTGTCTCCTGACAAACTTGGTGCTGACCCTCCTGCAGGATAAATATATGTCTTTCGATGCCTTCACAATAAATATGTCCAGTTGTCATCATGTTTATGGCTATTTCTTCACTGGACTTTCAGCATTGAGAGGAAAATGACTCGGTTCTTACTCCCTGCATTAACAGCGCAAAACCCTGGCATGTGATACATACTTAACATGCTTTATAAAGAATTAATGACATTTTAAAGAAAAATAAATGGAAAGTATTGTTAGGAATGTACAAAATTCACAGGAGATACTGGAGGCTGATATATTTATCAGCTGGGTGTGGAGTAGTGTGGGGTCAGGGGTGAGGCTATACATAGACCAAGTGGTTTGTTTTGGACTTTTTACTCACAAATTTACTTTTAACAAACATTTACTGGGATACAAATTCAAGGAATGATCATACTAGTCCCTGTATAGAAATGACTAAAATAAGTTTGATGAAGTAGATAGGGAAGGCAGCCCTGAGGGAGAATGAACACTTGGGAAGCTTCATACTCTGGGGCCATAAAAATGTCCACTAGGATTTTTCTAAATAAGAGATTTCATACACTCTACATCTTAGCTGCTTATATATGCCGCCAATCCCTAAGTAGTAAACCTCCCCGCCTCCTGAGACCCCTTCCTGGAAAACAGGGCAGGAAAGAATTTACCTCCATACTGCGTAAGTAGGATTGCTATGTTCAGAGAAAAAGATGAGATTTTACCCACATTGGCTTCTTTAAGAATGAGGAAGATTTTATTAACTGCAAAAAGTACTTTTGATGTTCAAGGAAATTTGTATTTCTGAGGACATAATATTTCTAACTGAGGGTGGGGGGTGGTTTCCATTGGTCTTTGGACCATATGTCTTGCTGCTTAGAATGATTTGTAAGCATGTTCTGGCAATTGTGAGTTTTCTGGTCAATTGTACCACATTTCAAAACCATGTGCAAGGCCAGCTGGCACTATTACTATCATTCACCTCTCATCTCCATACTCATTTACCATTATTAAATGTCTCCCAAGGACTAGTTATTAAACGTTTACAAATGTTATTTTATTTAATCCTTACAAATTAGTGCTTTGATAAGCTACCCATTTCTCAGGAGAAGAAACTTATGTTCAGTGTTCACTTGGAGAACCTCATCTAGTTGTTGGTAGGGCCAGCATTTGAACCTAGGCTTGCCTGACCCAACAGCCATATTAGTATCTTTCTGTAGTTAAAGGAGAGAGAGAAGTCAAGGTATTCAAGTCTAGAACTTGCAGCATACTCTGACAGTGAGACTGGAATATTACCTTCTTGTAAGGAGAAAATTACTATCAATAAATGGAAGGAAGCATATGAAAGTTTACTCTACAGTATTAGGACAGAGTCTTCCATTGAAAAATCTAATATGCACGTGTGTGCACACACATACACACACACACACACTCACTCATTTTGTGGCAATGAAGGAGAGTTCAGTGAGATTTCTTTGTCAGCTTACAACTCTTGGATTTAATTTATATCAAGAAGCATGGATTTTCTTCCTGCACTGGACATCATAGTACAAAGTAATGGGAATATAATGATGAATAAGCAAAAATCCACCTTCCGGTAGATAATTTTTGTTGGAGACACATATTTTCGAATAACCCACAATGGCATAACCACAATTCTAGGTGCTGAAATACAAAAGGATGTGACTCTAGTGGAATTTTTTTCTTCTGACTTGGCTTGGAGAAAGTGATGCCATCAAATATTTTCTAATGTAACTATTTAATGTTAAATGTAAACAAGTGAGATGAATTTACAAATGGTTCATTGCAGCAAGTAATGGGTCTAAAGTATGTTGGCTAGTTCAAAAGAGAAGAGGTGGTCCATCAGTTAAAACAATATGAAAAATTTTTTGCGGTTAGTTTGGTGAAGTAGAAAAAGCCTAGGTTAACTATATTAAAAGGTTCCTGGGGCAGCAAAGAGTCTTGGTGGCAAAGTAGACTGGAGAGATCCTTGACTGCTATAAAAAAGAGATAAAGAGTTTTGACCTCATTTTGAAGGCAATCAAGAGCTTTGTGGAGTGACATGGAGGTGTATTTTTGACAGATCATTTTGGCATCAATATGGAGAACATCTGGAAACTCAGGGCAAGGAAATTACTTATGAGAATTTTGCTAAATTCTGGAAAAATTGATGAGAGTGTTATGTAAAGTGATGGTGAAGGAGCTGGAAAATAAGGATAGTCAATCAAAGAATACTGAGGAAGGTGTAGATATGGAAGTTTGGAGATTAGATGGCCAGGACAACTTGGTAGACAGAATTCTTAAAGAACCTTCAATATTCCTGCCTCTTACACACTAGGTCAGTACAAAACCCTTCCTTTGAGTTTGAGTGGAGCTATGAATGTGGTGGGACACCACTTAGGGAGCTTCAGTTCAGTTCAGTCACTCAGATGTGTCTGACTCTTTGCGACCCCATGAATCGTAGCATGCCAGGCCTCCCTGTCCATCACCAACTCCCAGAGTCTACCCAAACTCATGTCCATTGAGTCGGTGATGTCATCCAACCATCTCATCCTCTGTCACCCCCTTCTCTTCCTGCCTTCAATCTTTCCCAGCATCAAGGTCTTTTCTAAGGAGTGAATTCTTTGCATCAGGTGGCCAAAGTCTTGGAGTTTCAGCATCAGTCCTTCCAATGAATATTCAGGACTGATTTTCAGCCAGCAGGAAAATGGAGACCTGAACACTACATCACAAGCAATCACTCTTGCCTATAACTTGAATGAGTCTGGAAGAGGACACTGAGCTCCAAATGAGAAGACAGCGCTGACTGAAACCTCAAAAAGGAACCAGACTCCAACTATAGGTATGAACCATTACAGAGGCGGAGACCTTTAAAGAGGGCTGAGGGCAGACAAATATTCAATAAGTGGTTCATGCAGAGAAGGAGAGACTGTAACAGTGAGACAAGGTTATTAAGAAAAAGTTTCTTTTTCTTTATTTCTTCCCTTTCTCCCTTCCTTCCTCCCTCCCTGTCTTCTGCCCTCTCTTTTTAAAAAAATTCTCAAAAAATTGCTTAGGTTGAGGAAGAAATTGGAACATTTACAGAATGTGGCAATGCTACAAATGAAAGAGAATGAGACTTTTAAAAAAGAAAGAGGGAAAACTGTTGGAATTATTTCACAGTACAAAAATAGTCCTATATATTCACTTTTTCCTTAGTGTTTAGAAAAAAAAAAACCTATATTCCTTACCCTTTTACTGGTGAAAAGATAATTTGATACTGGGTCCCTGTTACCTTTAAATACTACTTATTAATATTTTTATATTTCACAGTTTAGTGGCATTTTGAAAATACCTGAAGCTACAAACTTTTGATGTGCTTAAAATTTTTTCACAGTTGTTTTAACTTATTAAATCCTGCACAAGAAATCTTCCTGTTCTCAAGGAATCCTTTTTTTTTTCTAATACTTCTGCTATACAACTTTCTAATATTTGAGACAGATAATACTTCCATCTCCTCTCAGAAATCAGATAATAAACTACGTGGATAAGTGGGGAGGGTTATGCAACTTTTATTGATGCATAGTTGATTTATAATGTTGTTTTAGTTTCAGGCAATACAGTGAAGTGATCCTGTTATACATATGTGTATATATTCTCATTCAGATTCTTTTCCATTATAGGTTATTACAAGATACTGAATATAGTTCTTTACACTATATGGTAGGTGCTTGTTGTTTATCTGTTTTATATATAGTATTGTACATTTGTTAATCCCAAACTCCTAATTTATCCCTAGCCCACTTTCCCCTTTGGTAACCAAAATTATTTTTTATTTCTGTGAGTCTCTTTCTGTTTTGCAAATAGGTTTATCTGTATCATTTTGGTGAACTTTTGCACTGTAGTTGAGTGCCCTCCTGAACTTTTCACATACATTAATTTAATCCTCAAAATCATCCTTTGGGTTATGTATATCATGATTACTTTAGAGAGAAAGAAATTCAGACAGTTTAGTAACTTATCATGTAGTTAGTTGACTCAGCCAATAAATATATTCATCTATGTTTGAACACATCAAAGTTTAGAATGAGAAATCCTAAAAAATTTATTGACATGCCAAAAAATTAACATGAAAACACCCATAATTTGGAGAGTTCTATACTCAGATTGTTCTGTTTGTAACTGTCTCAATTGCTTATACTCGCTATATGTTGTGAAAGTTAAAAAGGTACAGTTCAAGTTATGATATTGCAAATAGACTGTATATTTATATATGATATTATCACAACCACTAGTGGGGACTCAAAAAATGTTAGCTGTTTATTAAGATTGGAGATATTCACCCTGGTTGAAAAGAAGTATCCAGGGAATGAAGAAAGGATTTCTTTTGGGGGCCACCAAAAGCTAACTTACTTTATTTACCATATTCAGAATCACTGCGTGTATTGTTCGCTGCTGATCTGATCTAAATTCCACTTACTTCTATAAACAGGTTTTAACAAATATTTAATGATTGTGTATCACATGAATTCAGGAAGTGATGGGTATAATCTCATTTAACAGACATATGATTTAAATAAGACGGGTTGTTATGAGATGTGTTTGTGCACAAACTCTATATTCTTGTGTAATGGTTCATTTTATGTTTTCTGGGATTTTACTAAATGTGATCTTATTTTTATTTTTTAAAATCAATCTTCATGAGCTCCTTATATAATATGGATACTGCCTTGGAATACAAAATGAAGCATGGCAAATGCTAACAGAGTTTTGTCAAGAGAATGCACCGGTCACGACAAACACCCTCTTCCAGCAACAGAAAAGACGACTCTACACATGAATAACACCAGATGGTCAATAAAAAAATCAGACAAATTATGTTCTTTGCAGCCAAAGATGGAGAATCTCCATAGAACCATCAAAAATAAGAATGGGAGCTGACTGTGGATGAAATCATGAATTCATTATTGCAAAAGTCAGACTTAAATTGAAGAAAGTAGGGAAAATCACTAGGCAATTCAAGTATCAGTTCAGTTCAGTTCAGTCCCTCAGTTGTGTCTGACTCTTTGCGACCCCATGGACTGCAGCACGCCAGGCCTCCCTGTCCATTTTCAACTCCTGCAGCTTGCTCAAACTCATGTCCATCGAGTCGGTGATGCCATTCAACCATCTCATCCTCTGTTGTCCCCTTCTCCTCCTGCTTTCAGTCTTTCCCAGCATCAGGCTCTTTTCAAATGAGTCAGATCTTCACATCAGGTGGCCAAAGTATTGGAGTTTCAGCTTCAACATCAGTCATTCCAATGAATATTCAGGACTGATTTCCTTTAGGATGGACTGGTTGGATCTCCCTGCAGTCCAAGGGACTCTCAAGAGTCTTCTCCAACACCACAGTTCAAAAGCATCAACTCTTTGGCGCTCAGTTTTCTTTATAGTCCAACTCTCACATCCATACATGACTACTGGAAAAACCATAAATTTGACTAGATGGACCTTTGTTGATAAAGTAATGTCTCTGCTTTTTAATATGTGGTCTAGGTTGGTCATAGCTTTTCTTCCAAGGAGCAAGCATCTTTTAATTTCATGGCTGCAATCACCATCTGCAGTGGTTTTGGAGCCCAAGAAAATAAAATCTCTCACTGTTTCCATTGTTTCTCCGTCTATTCTCCATGAAGTGATGGGAGCAGATGCATGATCTTAGTTTTCTGATTGTTGAGTTTTAAGCCAATTTTTTCACCCTCCTCTTTCACTTTCATCAAGAGGCTCTTTAGTTCTTCACTTTCTGCCATAAGGGTGGTGTCATCTGCATATCTGAGGTTATTGATATTTCTCCCAGCAATCTTGATTCCAGCTTGTGCTTCATCCAGCCCTGCATTTTGCATGATGTACTCTGCATATAAGTCCAATAAGCAGGGTGACTCTGCATTCAATAGGTATATCTTTCCTTTTCTCCTTTGGCTTTAGCTGCTCTTCTTTATTAATGTGTGACTAAAATCAAATCCCTATGATTATAAAGTTGAAGTGACAAATAGATTCAAGGGGTTGGTTTTGACAGAGTGCCTGAAGAACTATGGACAAATGTTCCTAACATTGTATAAGAGGCAGTGATCAAAATCATTCTGAAGAAAAAGAAATGCAAAAAAGAAAAACAGTTGTCTGAGGATGACTTAGAGATAATTGAGAAAAGAACAGAAGAGAATAGCACAGGAGAAAGGGGAAGACGAACCCAAGTGAAAGCAGAGTTCCAGAGAATAGCAAGGGGAGATAAGAAGGCCTTCTTCAGTGAACACTGAAAAGAAATAGAGGAAAATAATAGAATGGGAATTACTAGAGATCTCCTTAAGAAAATTGGAGACACTAAGGGAACATCTTATCAAAGATGAGCACAATTAATGACTAAAATGGCAAGGACCTAACAGAAGCAGGAGAGATTAAGCAGAACTGGCAAGAATATACAGAAGAACTAAACAAGAACATCCTAATGACCCAGATAATAACTATAGTGTGGTCGCTTATCTAGAGCCAGACATCCTATAGTGTGAAGTCAAGTGGGCCTTAGGAAGCATTACTATGAACAAAGCTACTGGACGTGATACAATTCCAGTTGAGCTGTTTCAAATCTTAAAAGATGATGCTGTGAAAGTGTTGCATTCAATATGCTAGCAAATTTGGAAAACTCAGCAATGGCCACAGGGCTGGAAAAGGCCAGTTTTCATTCCAGTTCCAAAGAAAGGCAGTGTCAAAACTGTTCAAACTACCATACAATTTCACTCATCTCACATGCTAGCAAAGTAATGCTCAAAATCCTTCAAGCTAGGCTTCAAAGTACATGAACTAAGAAATTCCAAATGTACAAGCTGGATTTATAAAAGGCAGAAGAACCAGAGATCAAATTGCCAATACCCTTTGGATCATAGAAGAAAAAAAAAGGACTTCAGAAAAACAACTACTTCTGCTTCATTGACAATGCTAAAGCTTTTGACTCTGTGGATAACAATAAACTGTGGAAAATTCTTAAAGAGATGGGAACACCAGACCACCTGACCTGCCTCTTGAGAAATCTGTATGCAGGACAAGAAGCAACAGTTAGAACCAGATATAGAAAAACAGACTGGTTCAAAATTGGGAAAGGAGTACACCAAGGCTGTATATCATCACCCTGCTTATTTTACTTATATGCAGAGTACATCATTGAAATGCTGGGCTGGATAAGCCACATGCTGGAATCAAGATTGCCAGGAGAAATATCAATAGTCTCAGATATGCAGGTGATACCACTCTAATGGCATAAAGTAAAGACGAACTGAAGAGCTTCCTGATGAAGGTGAAAGAGGAGAGTGAAAAAAATGGCTTAAAATTCAGCATTCAAAAAACTAAGTTCATGGCATCTGGCTCCATCACTTCATGGCAAATAGATGGGGAAAAATAGAAACATGGGCAAGTTTATTATCTCTGGCTCCAAAATCACTGTGGACAGTAACTGTAGCCTCAAAATTAAAAGACACTTGCTCCTTGGAAGAAAAGCTATGGCAAACCTAGACAGCGTATTAAAAAGCAGCAAGGAGGTTAAACCAGTCAATCCTAAAGGAAATCAACCCTGAATATTCTTTGGAAGGTGTGATGCTGAAGCTCCAATACATTGCCCACCTGATGCAAATAGCCAACTCATTGGAAATAACCCTGATGCTGGGAAAGATTGAAGGCAGGATGAGAAGGTGGTGACAGAAAATGAGATGGTTGGATGGCATCATTGACTCAATGGACTTGAGTTTGAGCAAACTCTGGGAGATGGTAAAGGAGAGGGAAGCCTGGCGTGCTGCAGTCCATGACATTGCAATGTCGGATATGACTGAGCAGCTGAATAACAACTGTCTTTTATAAATGTTTACTTGCGAAATAATTTTATGTGAATGCATAGTAAGTGAATGAATACAATTTATTATTTTAGGACACTCAGATTAAATACTTCAGCTTGAGTTCAACATGTCAGCTTTCAAAAATACCACATCCTCTTCCATCATTTTCCTGCTGACGGGTGTTCCCGGGCTGGAAGCCTTCCACACCTGGATCTCCATTCCCTTCTGCTTTCTCTATGCAACTGCTCTCTCAGGAAACAGCCTGGTTCTCTTTGCCATCGTCACTCAGCCCAGCCTCCACGAGCCCATGTATTATTTTCTCTCCATGCTGTCCACCACTGACCTTGGCTTGTCTGTATCCACTCTGGTTACCATGCTGGGTATCTTCTGGTTCAATGCCAGGGAGATCAGCTTTAATGCCTGCTTGTCACAGATGCTTTTCATTCAACTTTTCACTGTCATGGAATCTTCAGTGTTGTTGGCCATGGCTTTTGATTGATTTGTGGCTATCTCCAATCCTCTTAGATATGCCAGTGTCTTAACTGATCTTAAAATAGCACAGATTGGAGTAGCGGTCGTCACCAGGGGGACCCTAATACTGACTCCTATGGTGGTGCTTCTTAGGCCCTTGTCCTATTGCCGCAGCCGCGTGCTCCATCACTCCTACTGCTTCCACCCTGATGTGATGAAGCTCTCGTGCACAGACACCAGGCTCAACAGTGCGGTTGGTCTGACATCCCTGATCACCACTGCTGGGGTGGACTCGATCTTCATTATCCTCTCTTATCTTTTGATTATCAGGACTGTCTTCAGCATAGCATCCTCAGAAGAGAGGAAGAAAGCCTTCAGCACATGCATCTCTCATCTTGGTGCTGTTGCTGTATTCTATATTCCATTGATCGGCCTGTCTTTTGTTCACAGATTTGGGAAACGGGCCCCACCATATGTACATACTCTGATTGCAAATGCCTACCTGTTGATCCCCCCTGTAATGAACCCCATCATCTACAGTGTGAAGACCAAACAGATACGCAGAGCTGTGCTAAAAGCTCTCCATGCCACTGCAATGAAGAAGTAGATGTGTTTCTCAATCTTTTTCTAGTCCTGGGCATCATAAGAAGTGAAAGTCACTCAGTCAGGTCTGACTGTTTGTGATCCCATGAACTGTAGCCTGCAAGGCTTCTCTGTCCATGGAATTCTCCAGGCCAGAATACTGGAGTGGGTAGCCATTCCCTTCTTAAGGGGATCTTCCTGACCCAGGAATCGAACTGGGGTCTCCTGCATTGCAGGCAGATTCTTTACCAGCTGAGCTACCAGGGAAGCCCATGGGCAACTTATAGATGAGTAAAATGCCATTTATAGAAGCAAAAATCTTGAGGCTCATGCTTGGGATGAAAACATCAAAAATATCACTTTAGCTTTAAGTAAGAAGACCCTCAGATAAAAAAGATAAATTTAAGCTGGAAAATCCCTGTTACCAGGTTGCTCAGATAACCCCAATTATATTAATATTTCTTCATTCAAGATGAAAGATTTATAATTACCAAGATCCTACAATCCAGTTTTGGTTTTACATATGGAATTAGTTTTTGTTTTTGATTTTTTAGACAAAGATGGGAATGAAAAGTATATTAACAATTGTAAATTACCAAGTTTTTATCATCTAAACCTGGCACACACAAACTGGCATTGTCCATGGCTATAGAATTGTTCTAAATATGCTTACTTTTCTTTATGCCTATGGCTTCCCTGACCTTTAATATGATGGCTGTTATCATCATCCATACATTTTTTACTGCTTTGTCAGTCATTAAAAATTTTTTGTCAAATATTCTTACCTTCACTTAGCTCTTCAGGTAAGATTTATAACACAATCATTCTGTGAAAATAAGTCTCCTCAGATCACCTCCAAACTCTACAGTTTATTTAGAAGTACTGATGTCATACTTGATGCTTAATAAATTTGTTGTTGGTTAGCAAACATCATCTAGAAATAAAGCAATTTTCTTTATAGTCCTTAGTTTATCAGGAACCAAATGCAGACACAGTTTAATTTGGTTGGATTTATGTTGCTATATTTGAATTCTTCTGTCAAGAAGACTTGAAGTGGGTTAGGTAGTCTTGCTCCAGATAAGAAAATGGAAGTCACACCAGCGGTTAACACTGGAGTTATTCAATCCAAGGAACTGGATACACAGGATTAGAGAAATTCAATGGCACAAAGGTAATACAGAGGTAATAACTGCAGGATGTCACTTCTGCCTTTAAGTCTATCAAAGCAAAAAGAAGAGTTTGAGGTTATGAAAACCTAGACGCTTGGTGGAGGGTCTCCTCAGAGCTGACTCTCAGACCTGTAATGAGAGGTGCTACCCTGCTGGGTTAGTACCTCAGAAGGTCACAGGACAGACCACAGGGAGCCAAAGCTCAAACCTCTATGGATGGGCACTTTGTAGGAGGAGCTTTTGCATTAGGAGTCCAGAAGAGGACCTTTCAGAGAACTGGGACTCAGATCCCTGGAAAGGAGCCTACTTATATTGGTGCTAAGAGTGTGGAAATACTTGAAATTGGAAAGTGGATCTGAAACTAGCCAACAAAGAACTATTGCTGTCCAAGCATTAGCAGGAACAGCAAGGAAACAGTGGAGATACTTGTCCTTCCAGTATAGCAGGGAACCCAGCTGTCAAGCAACGATCATGGTTATTTATTTTCTGAGCAATGATCATGGTTATTTATTTTCTGTCTTCTTAGCAGCTTCGGAGCATAGAGAATGGTAGTTTATAAAGCTGAGGTACAACACCCTCATATACAGCACAGTGCAGTAATGTGCATGTAACAGAATTAAGTTTGATGGGGCCATTACAGGAATTTCCTTAGTTGCTCTAATCTGGATTGTTGATAATAATATCAGTATCCAGGTGACTCAGAGGTTAAAGGGTCGGCCTGCAAGGCGGGAGACCTGGGTTCAATCCCTGGGTCGGGAAGATCCCCTGGAGAAGGAAATGGCAACCCACTCCAGTATTCTTGCCTGCAGAATTTCATAGACAGAGGAGCCTGGTAGGTTACAGTCCATGGGGTCGCAAAGAGTTGGACACGACTGAGCGAGTTCACTTTCACTTTCATAGATAGAGAAGTGCTTCCATACTTCACCAAATATTTCTACATACAATCTTTTGCAATGCTGCTAATTGAACATTTTTAGGAAACATGGAATGTGAACTATTCTTTAGATTAAATGGGCCTAACTGACATGCAGAACATTCTAGACAACAGAGGCAGAATGCATATTCTTCTCGAGCACAGGAGGAAATTCTACCAGGATAGGTCATATGTTAGGTCATCAGTTCAGTTCAGTCACTCAGTCATGTCTGACTCTTTGCAACCTCATGAATCGCAGCATGCCAGGCCTCCCTGTCCACCACCAACTCCCGGAGTTCACTCAGACTCATGTCCATCGAGTCAGTGATGCCATCCAGCTATCTCATCCTCTGTCATCCCCTTCTCCTCCTGCCCCCAATCCCTCCCAGCATCAAAGTCTTTTCCAATGACTCAACTCTTCGCATGAGGTGGCCAAAGTACTGGAGTTTCAGCTTTAGCATCATTCCTTCCAAAGAAATCCCAGGGCTGATCTCCTTCAGAATGGACTGATTGGATCTCCTTGCAGTCCAAGGGACTCTCAAGAGTCTTCTCCAACACCATAGTTCAAAAGCATCAATTCTTCGGCACTCAGCCTTCTTCACAGTCCAACTCTCACATCCATACATGACCACTGGAAAAACCATAGCCTTGACTAGACGGACCTTAGTCGGCAAAGTAATGTCTCTGCTTTGCAACATGCTATCTAGGTTGGTAATAACTTTTCTTCCAAGGAGTAAGTGTCTTTTAATTTCATGGCTGCAGTCACCATCTGCAGTGATTTTGGAGCCCAAAAAATAAAGTCTGACACTGTTTCCACTGTTTCCCCATCTATTTCCCATGAAGTGATGGGACCGGATGCCATGATCTTCGTTTTTTGACTGTTGAGCTTTAAGCCAACTTTTTCACTCTCCTGTTTCACTTTCATCAAGAGGTTTTTTAGTTCTTCCTCACCTTCTGCCATGAGGGTGGTGTCATCTGCATATCTGAGGTTATTGATATTTCTCCTGGCAGTCTTGATTCCAGCTTGTGTTTCTTCCAGTCCAGTGTTTCTCATGATGTACTCTGCATATAAGTTAAATAAGCAAGGTGACAATGTACAGCCTTGACATACTCCTTTTCCTATTTGTACTAAAATAAGTCTTAACAAAATTACCTGTCAGTCCTGCCAGGGATTCTAAGGATTTCACAGATCTTTTGTGTGGATGTGATGGCTCACACATCTTGTTTCCTCTTGGTGGTGGGACAATTCTTTAGAATGTATGTCTTCTCTCCACCCTGCAGAGCCAGGCTGACTGTTGCTAGACTCCCATTTGCTTTCCCTGTAGTCTGCTATTAGTTCAACTTCATGTGCTTTCTTTTGATTCTGCCTAGTCCATCTGTTTCTCTGTGTGTGCTCACTGGCCATGAGTAAAAGCTTGCACTGTCCACCTGTGGGGACACACACTGTGAACTGTCTATGGAGGACATATAGTAAGGCATGTGAGCAAATGTGGGGCTGAAGTGAGGTGTCCCCAGTGGCTTTTGGGCAGGCTTCCTAGTAGTCTGCAAAGTGGTTAATAGCTTCTGAATCCCTTCTGTGACTTTCAATCCCTGACTGCTGTGATCCCAGCTCTCCATATCCCTGAGTCATGCAAATCACCTTAGTATTCTGCGGGGTGCAGAGCAGTTCAAAAAGACCTAGGCCTCTTTTGAAGCATCCTTTACTGCTGGGGGCGGTGCCCCCTCACTTCCCTCTCATTTTCCCCCATGGAAGAGGTGACCTCTCTTGGCACTCATATCTCAGTGGAGTTATGCTGCCTTCAGGTAGCATGATGCAGGTAAAATGAATCTGTTTTTTTCTTCTTCAGTGGCTCTATTCCTGGATGTTTTTGCTGAGACTTCTTCCCAGAACTCCCGGACTCCCACAAAGGTACTTTTATCTGTGAGCAGTTGTCAAAACCAGTGTTCTTTGGAGAGAATATTGTAGAAAATTCCTATTCTACTATCCTACTCACAGTCATAGTCTTGACCCAAGGCTACGTCATCTTTCTGGAGTTCTGTCCTAATACAGTTCAAAGAGACCTGGAATAGTAGGATATCCCACAAAGCCTCACACTGGTCCATTACATTGATATAATGATGAAATCATGCTAAGCATGTGAGATGGACAAGAAACAGCTAGCAACACATGCACTCTAGAGCGTGGCTGGCAAGGCTTTGCACATACAGAGTCCTTCCCTATCTGTAAAACTCTTGGTGGCTCAGTGTTCCGGAGTCCGCTAGGACATTTCTTGCTCAGTAAAGTGAAAATGTTGTTTTGCTCTCCAAACCCAAGAAGGATACCAATGTTTAGTATGTCCCTTTGGGTTCTGGAGGCATTTACACTGACTCCTTCTCTCCCTACCTCTCTCCACACACTATTAGGTGCTGCCTCACTGACACTGAAATTTTCAATACTCAGAGGATCCTCAGATATTTGTATGTATTTCCTGTTAAAAGTTAGTTTATTTGGTTAGCTATTTCCCATCTGAGTGAAGGTCAGGGTGCTCTATATTTACAGGCCTAAGGACTATGACTGGTTAAGAAATCTGACTCTGGTCTGACCTTGCCCTGACATGTAAAGACAGTTGTCAGCAGCTCTGCTTTCTCATGTGACCCCCCACCTACACATTTATATTTCTGGGATATAAGTGAAGGTACGCTTAGATATGGTACATGTATACCTCAGATATAGGGACACCTCAAAAAGTATCTGGATTTAGTATTAATTCTTAATACTTAATATTAATTATTTAATACTTAATTCTAATGGTAAAGTGTGTGTGTGTGCGTGCATGTGCCTTTTGCCCATCAATTCAGAGCTACTCTGAAATAATGTGTTTAGAAACTCTTCACTGTATGATCTATATATCTAAGATTTTGTGGGTATTGTTTCTGCTTTCTATAGACACTGCCTTTGATATATCTATGGATAGGATGATGTATCTTGTCATGGGGAGGGCAATATGCTGTTTGTTCTTTATCTGGGCATAAGCGTTCTTTGTTCATCCTAGATACTGCCAAAAAGTTAAAGCGCAGACCTGCCTCGGTGGCAGAAACGTCCTTATTCATTCTTTTACATTTAAGCAAATTTCCCCTTGGCCTAAAATTTGGCACAAAGAGGATCAGGTTAGGGTGAAAGGGGCAGAAGTAAAATCATTGGATGTTCGATGGAGTTCTGCAGTCCAGAACCTCAGAATTTGAAACAGTGCTTAGAGCAGCCTCCGTTTCCCCTTCAGCATGCCCCTGTACATATTGTGGGGTTCCCTTCTTTACATTGGCAGGTAAAGAATCTGCCTGCCAATGTAGTAATCACAGGTTTGATCCATGGGTCAGGAAGATCACCTGGAGAAGGAAATGACAATCTACCCTAATACTCTTGCCTGGAGAATCCATGGACAGAAGAGCCTGATGGGCTACAGTCCATGGGGTTGCAAAGAGTCAGACATGCCTAAATAACTTTCACTTCACTTTCACTCACAATTGTCAAAATGGCTATTATCAAAAAGACAAGAAATAACAATTGTTGGAGAGAATGTGGAGAAAAGGGAACCTTCATGCACACTACTGTTGGTGGAATGTAAATTGGTGCAGCCACTACAGAAAAACAAGAGATTAATTTTTCTAATTAAAAATAGAATTACCATATGATCCAGCAATTCTATCCCTCAGTGTTTATCCACAGAGAATGAATGACTAATTCGAGTAGATCCATGCACTCCTATGTTCCCTACAGCATTATGAATAATAGTCAAGATATGAAAGCAACCTAAGTGCCCATCAGTATTTAAGTGGATAAAGATGTAATATATAAAACTAAATGTTATTCAGCCATAAAAATTAAAATATTTCCATTTTTTAACATTTGGATGGACCCAGAGGATATTAGGCTAAGTAGAATAAGTCAGATAGAGAAAGACAAACACATTATGGTTTCATTTACATATGGATCTAAAAAACAAAGCAAATGAACATCTATAGTGAAACAGATTCAGATACAGAGAACAAACAGGTGATTGTCAGAGGGAGGCAGTTTGACGGTCAGGGGAGGAGAGAAATAGAAGAAGATTAAGAAACTGGTGAGGGAGAATTCATATATAAAATGCTTGAGTCACAGGTATGAAATGAACAACATAGGGAATATAGTCAATAATTATGTAATATCTTTGTATAGTGACAGATGGTAACTAAGTTTACGGTGATTACATTGAAATTTATAGAAATATCAAATCACTATGCTGTGTAATAGGAACTAACAATGTTAAACATAAATTCTACTTCAAAAACACACACTTAGAACAAAAACATATTTGTGGTTACCATACATGGGGATGGGGAAAGGGGGAATTGGTTGAAAATAGTCAAAATATAAACTTCCACTTAGAAGATTAACAAGTACAACATGATAAATATAATTAACCTTGCTGTAAGTTATCTGTGAAAATTATTAAGAGTAAATTCTGAGTGCTCATTACAAGGGAAACATTTTTTCTATTTATTTATTGTTTCATCTTTATGACATGATGTTGTATACTAAATTTATTATGCTAATCATTTAATGTATGTAAGTTATATTTTCAATGTAGATGTTAAACTTACATGGTGCTGTGTGTCAATTATTTCTCAGTAAATCTGGGAGAAAAATTAATTTCACATCAGTCAGGGAAGAGAAGCCTCACTACCTACAAAAAAAGATGTCTTAATGGCACCTGGATGAAGGAAAGAAAGCAATACCAGCAAGAAATAAAATAAATATATTTTTAAAATTTCAAAAGTCAGTAACAGCGTGTGGATAATGTAGACAGAGAGAGCAAAATGATCAAAGATGATGGATAAGAGTTAGGGTTATTCATGGTGTTATCCAGAAGTAAAAATGTCTTACAAGAGTGTTACACTAATATGTGTGATATTGTATAAGGCAGCTTGTTAAAATGCAAATTATTGTGCTGATGAGTGTCTGATTAAGTAGTTCTGGGGTAGAGTCGAGGAATCTGCACTTCTAAAATAATTTCAAGTGGTTGTGACGACCTGGTTCTGGACCACACTGAGAACAGTGAAGGATGCTAAAGGAAAGTGGATGTCATATTCTAAATGTATCCAGTGGGTAGTATGAAGACTGATTGTGAGGACACACAGGAACAAAAAGCCTATGGAAGATGAAGAACAAACGAGTTGTATTTTTAGATAGCAGTTAAACGGATATTATTTTGTTGTCTGAAGTTAAAAAACAGCAACAACAAAAACCTAGTTAATGAGCATTTTTAAGTTACGAGAAAGGAAAAAATATGAATCAAATGTAATTAATTGACATTTGGAACATATATTTCCATATGAAATATGTTATGTACATGTATGTGTACATTTTTGTGTATATTCACAAGAAATATACACACAACAGTGATAAGTACACTGTATACCAATCTGCCATTTCTCAATATATCATTCATATCTATATTAGTATTTAACTTGTTGGATGATAGTTCATATATTATTTTACCAATATTCTCAAATAAACATTTAAGTAGTTTCTAAATTATCTTTGCAATATATAGTGATCTGTTGAATATGGCAACACATCATTGCATTCTTGCCACTTGCCCCCATTAGACACATATTTAGAAGATGAATCACTAGACATTAGATACTCAAAATGTTAAAAAAAATTACCAAAAGTTCTGAGGAACTCTGTTAAAAATTTTAAAAGTACCCTTTAATTCACATTTCTCCTAGTTTATTGTGTTTATTCATGATTCTCTGCCATGAATAATCTATTTGGGGAAATAGTAAGAATTTCCAATAACTAAGAATTACTGAAACCTAGACTTTGCTACTGATCAAAATTATATCACACATGCCTTGATAACTGCATGCACTAGAGGCGGTGAGACTGTTTGGACTGCAATTTATGAGTTAATTTGTCCTTTTGCAGACATACTTTAACTATCATCCTATTCTGTGTCAGGTACAGTATTTGTGATAAGCTTACATAACATAAGACATATTCCCTGTTCTTAAAGAATTCGGTCTAGAACTCTTCAAATTGTATTTTACTGGATCATCAGAAGAATGGAAGCATGTGCAACTATGTTTCAATATATAGTGGTAACTCACATTAGTGAATGATCAAAGTAATCAGGACAATGTAAAGAAACAGCATAGTGAAAAATGTCCTAAATTAGCTTGGAAAGAACCATTTTGACCATGGCCTTGCGAATTTGCTTTGTCTTCACACTGTAGATTATGGGATTCATGACAGGAGGGATGAGCAGATAAATGTTGGCAATGAGAGTATGTACAAGGGGAGGGGCATTCTTCCCAAATCTATGCACCAGTGACAAGCTGATCATGGGGATGTAGAAGATGGCAACAGCACTTGTGTGGGATACACACATTCCAAAGGCCTTTTTCTGCCCCTCTGAGGAGGCAATGCCGAGCACGGAGTGGACGATCAGGACATAGGAGAGGAGGATCAAGACAGAGTCCAAAGCAGCGGTAGAGATGACAATGGCCAGACCAAATGCACTGTTGATCTTGGTGTCTGTGCATGAAAGCTTCATCACATCAGGGTGGAAGCAATATGAATGGTGCAGAACATGACTTCCACAGAAGGACAGACGCTTAAGGAGCAGGAGTAAAGGCACTACAACTGTTGTCACCCTAACAACAATTGCAAAGCCCACTTTAATGATCCTTGAATTGGTTAAGATTGTGGCATATCTCAGAGGGTTACAGATGGCAATATAGCGATCAAAGGCCATTGCAAGGAGGACGGAGGACTCCATGAATGTAAAACCATGGATGAAGAACATTTGGCCAATGCAGGCATCAAAGCTGATTTCTCGAGCGTTGAACCAGAAAATACCCACCACGGTGACCAGTGTGGAAAGGCATAGTCCTAGGTCCGAGAAGGATAGCATGGAGAGGAAATAGTACATGGGCTCATGAAGGCTTGACTCAGTGATGATGACGAACAAGATCATGCCATTCCCTGTGATAGCAATGACATAGAGACAGCAGAATGGGATGAAAACCCAGGCATGGTAGGTTTCAAAACCAGGGATGCCAGTAAGAAAGAAGACTGTAGGGTGGAAAATGCTCTGATTGAAGGATGGCATGATGAGCGAAGGAAGCAGAGTTCCCTGAGGAAAAGGAGCATGTCCTGCAAAAACAGGCAGGAAAAATGTTTTAATTCTCTTCTACAAATCTTACAATTTTGAATCACTAGTGAACCTTGTCTTGTTTTTAAATGCAAGTGCCTTACTATTTATTCTTTTATTAGATTCAGAGTTGTATCGATGACTTAGTGGAAGAGACAGAGGACTAAATCCAGAGCACGTGGGTTTTAGCAAGATTCTCATTTGTTTCCTCTACTGCTGCTGCTGCTGAGTCACTTCAGTCATGTCCAACTCTGTGTGACCCCATAAACGGCAATCCACCAAGCTCCCCCGTCCCTGAGATTCTCCAGGCAAGAACACTGGAGTGGGTTGCCATTTCCTTCTCCAATGCATGAAAGTGAAAAGTGAAAGAGAAGTCGCTCAGTCCTGTCCGATTCTTAGCGACCCCATGGACTGCAGCCTTCCAGGCTCCTCCGTCCATGGGATTTTCCAGGCAAGAGTACTGGAGTGGGATGCCATTGTATATTAAATATATCCATGCTTGCGTGCATGCTGTTGCTTCAGCTGTACCTGACTCTTGTGACCCTATGGACTGTAGCCTACCAGGCTCCTCTGTTCATGGGATTCTCCAGGCAAGAATACTGGAATGGGTTGCCATTTCCTTCTGCACGGGATCTTTATGACCCAGGGATTGAACCTGCATCTCCTGAATTGGCAGGCAGTTTCTTTACCAATAGCGCCATCTGGGAAACCCTAAATAGATTCATTCAGTTCCCTTCAGTCACTCAGTCATGTCCAACTCTTTGCCACCTCATGAACCGCAGCACGCCAGGCTTCCCTGTCCATCACCAACTCACAGAGTCCGCCCAAACCCATGTCCATTGAGTTAGTAATGCCATCCAACCACCTCATCCTCTGTCGTCCCCTTCTCCTCCTGCCCTCAATCTTTCTCAGCATCAGGGTCTTTTCCAATGAGTCAGCTCTTCACATCAGGTACACACATATAAAAGAGGATGTTAGACTAGATAAGTTAGATTGGATAATGGTAATATATTTCCCATGTCTATGATTCTATGTTCATGGGCAGATAGGACATTTGTATACAAATATAGGAGAACACAAAGCCAATCCATCCTGTTTCTTCATTTCTCACTTTTCAAGGAAAAATTCCTTAATAGGGCCATTAAGAGTTTGCATACCCAATAAAACTAGTATGGTTACGATATTTTAAAATATTTTACAAAAAAAAAACCCTACTTGTTTAAATATATAAGAGCTTGGACAGCAAGAAGATCAAACCAGTCAATCCTAAAGGAAATCAACCCTGAATATTCACTGGAAGGACTGATGCTGAAGTTGAAGCTCAAATACTTTGGCCACCTGATGTGAAGAGCAGACGCATTGGAAAAGACTCATGCTGGGAAAGATTGAGGGCAGGAGGGGAAGGAGATAGCAGAGGATGAGATGGTTAGACAGCATCAGCAACTCAATGGACATGAGTTTGAGCAAACTCTGGGCAATGGTGAAGGACAGGAAAGCCTGGCACGCTGCAGTGCATGGGGTTGCAAACAGACATGACTGAGAAACTGAACAACAACATTGATAAAAATTAAATATTAAGAAAGACGTCATTCAATCAGTACATGTAGACTATAGTGTGTGTAGTTGGGAAAGCATTTGTTCAAGTAGTAGTTATGAATCTGATATTGTTTAAGAGAAATTCTCCCTGAAGAAATAGGGCTTAAGTTAACTTTAACGAGAACAAAGGAAGTCATCGCAAACTAACAGATAATAATTGGAGCAGAATCATCTAGTAAGAATATTTCTTTAGAACAAAAGGACATTGAAAATGAATTGAGGGGTTTTGAGGTGGGTTTACGGTCCCTCAGAAAGTTTTATTAAATTTGGATGCATTTCCATTTGGATGGTGTTTGATGACTCTGAACCACCTTCTCTGTTTGAGGTTATGAGCATATACTCAACCCAGATCAAGAAATCTCTAGGATCAAATAAGTTCCTTTATATTGGTTTTTCCCTAAGTTTTCTGACACCTTATTTTTATCTGTAGAAAGAATGCCTGGATTTTAAAGTACGCATATATTCTTTCTCTCATTCATGTATGCATCCTTTCAAGAAATATGTAAATGATTGACAAAAATGCCAAAGTGCAATGAACAGGATTAAAATTAGGCCTAGTGCATAAAGATAGTTTATATGTTACACGGGGAAAAAAAAATCTCAGTTTAAGTTAGTTTAATGAGTTTCATGCCAGTTCCTTAAAGAACATGGCACAGCTTCAAACTGAGTGGGAATAACTAGTTACAGGACTTGTACTAAAGAGAGCATTTGAGAAAAAAACAGAGAAATATGTTCAATATAGGCAGCCCCTTGAGGACTTACTTTTTAAAAATGGGTGGAAATTTTAAATTAATAGGCAATGCATAAAAAAGTGAAATCCATGGACCTTATTTGAAAGAGAAGGCACACTTTTTCACATTTGACTTTAGAACATGTACTTAATCTCTACCTTCCCAATGTCAACTTAAAAAATATTCACAACTGAAAAGTTGAGAGTTTTGTTTTACTCGGTGGGTATTGTTAGGACATCAAGCCAGAGAGGTGGCATCTCAAGTAACCCTGAGAGTAACCATCTCAAGTAACAGTATCTAATGCACATTTCCAGAATTGTTTTCCTTTTCTTTTTACAGATGCTAAAACCCTCACCATATGGAAGAACTTAACTACTTAATTATGATGAACACATTGCCCCCAGATTTATTGAAGCTGGAGGATTGATGTTAACAATTCTACCACCAAACTCTTTCCTCACTACCAACCAACTAGAGTATTGTACACCAGCTGATCACAGAACCTGGGACACTCCTCCTGCACCATGACTTAAAGATGCTTCCCTGAAATCCATCAGATATGGGAGTTTGCTTGTTTGAACACAAGCTGTCCAGAACCCCTTGCTTAATGCCCTGAACTAAATGCTGCACTTTCTTCACCACAACTAGTTAGTGGGCTGTACTGCACAAAGACAAGGGGACCTAAGTTTGGTTCCATAGCAGAAGCAGGCTCTCAAGTTATAGCTCCTTTAATTATAGTAAATAAATTAAGTGACCTCATGGATTGTCCAAGTGTCAAAGCTAGTCTTAACAATAGTGATAATTTTTCATTGTCTCCTATGGGCCAAATAAGTTATTTTACCTCTTTTTAAAAAATTTTAATTTTAATTTTATTTTACTTTACAATACTGTATTGGTTTTGCCATACATTGACATGAATCCACCACGGGTGTACATGCGTTCCCAAACATGAACCCCCCTCCCACCTCCCTCCCCACAACATCCCTCTGGGTCATCCCCGTGCACCAGCCCCAAGCATGCTTTCCACTATTCTCTACGCTTTTTATGATGTCTGTTTTCCACTGATATAACGAAAGGGAAACATAGTAAGGCTATTCTAATTCAGGGAACTCTGTTAGTAAAAAATGTGGGCAGGAATGGCTTTCCCTTTCTTAATTCTGTGGTTCTTAAACTACCCTTAGTTGTTCTTGGACTAAACTAATGAGCAAATGATAAATCACTCATCTTGGAAAAATACATTTATGTCTCTTTCTTCCCCATGGTGAATTCTTTAAGAATTCTTAAATTCTTAAAGAATCCTTGTAACCAGACCACCAAGACCCTGTAAATAGATTGCCCCATCACAAAGCTTCACATCCAGCACAGTCACAAATGCATAGTATATTATCAGCTCCTTTTTACAGATGAAAACATTGAGACTAAGATTATGAAACCAAGGCTCAGCAAAATCATGTTACTTTCTCACATGTATCCACACGGAAAATCCAGGAGTTGAACTGTGTTCTCTCTGATTTCACTCTGTTCTCTTCACTTACTTTAAAAAGAACTTAATGAAATATGTGGAATAATGAGCACACGTTCATAACTGCAGTCACTATTTTAATAACTATGTTGAACAACACAGCAACTGTTTTTAAATTGATATATATGAATATAATATACTAATCTCTTGAATATGTACTACCAAATGCACCAATTTCTTTTGAACTTTGGCTTTATAAACTATCTAAAAATTACATAGTTCCTCATATATTTAGAAAAGACTTCAATGCACTGAATCATTGACCTCATGCAAAGAAGACTTCTTGAATGTGGAAAGGGAGGTCATTTGACCCTTTGAAAGCCATCCCAGGCAGCAGCAGTCTCTTAGAGAGAGAGAAAATCTCAAACTCAGAAACAGTTCCTGAGCAGTCCTGCCCCCTTAAACCATCTCCAAAGTTCTCTTTTGTTAGAACTCACAGGCATTTATCAGGAATGAGAGAACTCTCAGATCTGAGAAAGTTTATAAGGAGTCCAGGAGCTTCCTGGGAAAGCCATTTACCTAGCAGAAAAACCATCAATTCTTAAGAGAGAACTCTCGCTGTGTCCTTCTAACACTTTTGCCCCAAACAACTAACCTTGGAGGGCAATTCATTTCAGTCTAACTTTTTTTTCCTTCCTCCGAAGAGAATCCTGAATGGATTATGATTGTAGTTCTCATTCAAAAGCAATATTACCCCTGTACAATTTACAAGACAGTAACTCAGCTAACAAGCATATGAAAACATGATCCACATCGTAAGTCATCAGGGAAATGAAAATAAGACAGTAATAAGATAACACTACACATCTGTTAGAAATGCCAAACTCCTTAATCCTGACATCAAATCCTTGTGAGGATTTGAAGCCACAGGAACTCTCATTCATTGCTGATGGGAATGCAGAATGATACAGCCCCTTTAGAAGACAATTTGGTGGTTTCTTACAAAACTAAACAAACATGCTCATACCATGCAATCCAGCAGTTGTACGCCTTAGTATATACCCAGAAGAATTGAAAACCTATGTCTGTAAAAAGATTTGTTACGCTCATTTTTTTCATTTCTATGCAAGGACTGGTATGATAGTTCCTTGACTTTGTATCCTTGTAAAAGTTTGTTAAAAGTAAATTTGTGAGTAGAACATCCAAAACAAACCACCTGTTCTATGCCCAGGCTCACTTGTGATCCCCACACAACCCCGCACCCAGCTGCTAAATCTACCAACCTCCAATATCAAGTGCAGGAATTTTGTACCTTTCTAAGAAAACTTTACATTTCTTTTTAAAATCTCATTAATTATTTCATAAAGCACTTTAAGTATCTATCACATACCCAGGTTTTGCGCTGGTAATGCAGGGAATGGAACTGAGTCCACTGAGTCCCTTCAAACCACTTTTGATGTGTTTGATCAGTCACAGTACCTTCTTCATATGTTGCACAATTTTTTTTTTTTTTTGCTTTTCAGTTGTATTCTTACATTTTCTGAAATAATAAAACATAGTATGCCAAAAATTTTGCCTTTTTCCTTCCAGCTTCAATAATAAAATGTGTTCACAAAATTTCCCAATTTTGAGAAGTATTTTTTAATGCATGCTGATATGATAGCTGTCACAACACAATCTAACAGAATTGTGGATAAGGTTAAAGACGACCAAGCACCCCTGGAGCCATCTTATGGGAAAAACAAAGTAACCTTTTGTCAAACCCGATGCTTTCTGTCTCTGTAGATCTGGCTACTTTAGACACTTCATATAAATTGAATCATATACTGGGTAGTCTTTTGGTACTGGCTTTTTTCGATTAGCATCATATTTTCAAGATTCATCCATCTTGTGGTAAGTGTAAATGTTTCACTCTTCTTAGTGGTCAAATAATGTTCCATTGTATAAATCTATTGTGTTATATATAAGCGTTTTTCAGTTGAGGGACATTTGAGTGGCAGAAACATTTGTTACCCCTGTTCTTTCCTCATTGAATTTTATGCATATCTGTGTCAAAAATCAATTGAAAAGAAATGTGAGCTCTTATTTCTATATTCTCAATTTTATTTCATTAAACTATATGTCTATCCTATGCCAGTATTAGGCCACCTTGATTACGGTAACTGTATAGCTTATTTTGAAATTGTTTAGTGTGACTCTTCCAACTTTGCTGCCTTTTTATGGTTTTTGCTATTCTGGGTGCCTTAAAATTTCATATGTATTTTGAGACCAGTTTGTCAATTTATGTAAAGAAACAAACTTGAGTTTTAGTAAGGATTTCACTACAACTTAAGAATCAATTTGGGAAATATAGCCATATTAAGTCTCTAAATTCATAACCATCGTATATCTTTTTATTGATTTCCAACTGCTTTAATTTCTTTGAGCAGTGCTTTTGTCTACAATGCTTTCAGTATATAAGTTTTGGACCTCCTTGGCTAAGATTATTTCCAAGTATTTTTATTCTTTTTGATTCTATTGTAAATGAAATTACTCCTTAATTTCAAATTTGAGTTGTTCTTTGTTAGTGTATAGAAATACAATGGATTTGTAACATATTGATCTTGTTTTATTGAACTTTATTGATGTGATTTATTAGTTTTAATAATTTTTAGAATAGATTTCTTGGGATCTTTTAAACAAAAATATCAGATCATATGCAACAATGTGGATAGACTTGGAGGGTTATGCTAAATGAAATAAGTCAGAAAGAGACAGACAAATACTGTATGGTATCACTTAAATGTAGAATCTAAAAATACAACAAGTTAGTGAATATGATAAAAAAAGAAACAGACTTACACATACAGAGAACACACTAGTGTTCTCCAGTGGGCAAAGGGAAGGGATGAGGGGCAATATAAGGTTAGGGGACTAAAAGGTACAAGCTATTATATATGAAATAAGCTACAAGAATATACTGTGCAACATGGGGAATATAGTCAATATTTTATAACAACTATAAATGGAGTATAAGCCTTGAAAATTTTAAATCACTGCATCATACACCTGCAAATTTTATAATATTGTACAACTAAACTTCAATTAAAATAAATAAATAAAAAAATAAAATTTAAAGATTAAAAAAAGGTAAATTTTCACCAAACTACATCCCCACCCCACCTATCCAAACTTCTACTTTTTTTGCTTTTGAGTTAGATAGAACAGATGATATTAACTAAACTAGGTTTTAGAAGTCATAGCTAAGGAGTAGCTTTTATTACAGAGTTGTTAGAATCAAACTCAAATCCCTTGGGAAAAAGGACCTTTTTAACGGTCCTAATGATCTGTTTGGTTTTCACACTGTAGATAATGGGATTCATCACTGGTGGAATAAGCAAATACACATTGGCCATAAGAATGTGTGCATAAGGAGGTGCCTTTTCCCCAAATCTATGGGCAAAGCACAAGCTAATGAGAGGGATGTAACGCTCAGCTTGGCCTTAATAATCAAGACATAGGAGAGAAAGATAAAGATGGAGACCACTCCTGCAGTAACTATGAGGACAGTAAGTCCTTAAACACTGTTGATCTTATTGTCAGAACATGAAAGCTGGATTGCATCAGGATGGAAGCAATAAGAATGATGGAGCACGTGGACTTTTCAGAAGGATAGATATTTAAGAAGTAGGGCCATAGGCACTAGGATCACTGTGCCTCTGACTAAGACGGCAAACCATGCTTTGATAATTCTGGAGTCAATCAGAATGGTAGCACATCTCAGCGGGTTACATGCAGCAACGAAGCGATCAAAGGCCACTGCCAGGAGCACTGAAGGCTCCATGACAGTCAAAAGTTGGAAGAAGGAGGTCTGGGCAGCACAGACATCGAAACTGACCTGTCTTGCATTGAACCAGAATATGGCCAGCATGGTGACTAGTGTTGAGATACACAATCCCAGGTCTGTGGGAGACTTGACTCAGGGATGATGACAAATAGAATTACACCATTCCCAGATAAGGCAGTTATGCAGAGACAGCAGAAAGGGATGGGAAACCAGGCATGGGCAGCTTCTAGTCCTGGAACTCCCGTCAGTAAAAAGATCAGAGGAGAGGAAGTAATGTTAGGAAAAGGTGACATTTATACTATGGATAAATAATAGTGTTGAAATAAAATGTCCTATAAGGATAAATGAAAACACCATTCAGTAAATTCATTATGATTTTTATTAACTACAGTTAGATAAATCAAATTGGAGATTTTCCCTAGGACCTTATCTCCACTTTTTTGCTCCCTAGTCTTTAGTCTTTCTTTGCTGTACTGAACTTCTCTTGTCTCCTGATTTATAATAGTGAAGAGGGCATTTTTAATAATATCTCAAGAGTACTTTTTGTCATCTTCCACTTTGATCCTAAGAGTTTTTTCCCCCCTTTCTTTGTACTTCCCACATAAAGGAGAATTGGAATCAGATAATCTGAAAATACCAAGAAGTTAATGGAGACCTCAAAGTAATAATAGGTTATAAAAGAAAGATGGATTACTTAATAAAAATACATCATATGCTAGAATATTTGTATTAATTCTAGTACATTATTGTGGAACTTTATCATACATTTAAAAATATATAGTCTTTCTAGGAAGCCATTTTTTAAGGAAATAATTTTATACATGTTGAAATATCCTAATTTATTATTTCTTGGTCAATGGATCTTACCCCTGACTTGACTGGGTTATTTCTAATCTAGAGTTACATTTCTGATCTTGATTTTTTTTCCTTTTATGTCTGTTGTCATTGTAATTGTGTTGAAACATAACTGGTTAAGATAATTTTCTGTGATATTGCCTTTAGCAATTACTCCTTTCAGAGGCAACTATATTAAATTTCAGGGTTAAGAGTAAGGTGTGCAGATACCTGGTATTAGATACTCCCTCTTCAGCCTAGTTTTGTTCCAGTTATCACCACCCTTTACTTGCCTACAGTCTCAGAACAATACCCTTACAGAGCCTGGCTTTCTCAAAGTAAATAACATATTGGAACTTCCAGTTCCACCAGTGAATTTTTTTCTTATGTAAGTTATGTCCTGAAAGTTTTTTTTTTTTTTTTTTTCTCTTTCACATGTTGACTTAACTCTGATCTAGTCCCTTTATGTACTGCAAACTCTTGCTAAGATCCTCACTAAGCCAATCTGGTGGTGCTGTATATATTCTTAATTTTCCTTCTCTTTGCCTCTTGAAGATTGGATGACTTCCTCATAGTCCCCGTCATTGACTGGAATTCCATTGGCCACTCATGAATATTGGAAACATGATTCTCAAACCACTTGATTTGGAGAATATACTCCTATAGCTGTGTTATGCCTACATGCTTTTACTTCCTTAGTGATTGAAACATTTTTGGCTCCAAATCTTAGTTTGAGATGCCTCTTGTGACTACTTTTATTTTTAATCCCCAGCTATTATTGCTATCCAGTCTCAAATTTTATTCCTGTTCTTATAGGCTACTGAGTTCCTTGGAGAAGGAAATGGCAACCCACTCCAGTACTCTTGCCTGGAAAATCCCGTGGACAGAGGAGCCTGGTAGGCTACAGTCTATGGGATCGCAGAGTCGGACACGACTGAGTGACTTCACTACACTACACTACTGAGATCCTAACATATCTTACATCTGAGGCTGCTCAGTTTTTGTTCAGAATAGCCACGTCTTTGGTCTTGTCATTTGATGTTAATATATTAAGGTGATTGAATTAGTCATCTCCATGATTGTTTTCTTATTCTATTCAGTTGCAATTTAAAAAGACTTCAATGGTACATGGTTATGGACACTACTTAGTATCTTAAATATATGAGAGATTCTAAAAGGGCTCCACATACAGAAAAATTCAAGTGCATGTTTTATTGATTATGGAATGGCTACTGTCATGATATAAAATGATTAATGTTCTATTAATTTTATAATTATTTGATGGAAAGGTATATTAAGTAAAATTAAATCAATTTCTCACTCAGTTTTCTGGCATCATGAAAAATTGATATGCAAAAATTTTGAAATCAGAGGACAGAATATTCTTGATAACATTGATAAACTGGAGATATTAATAGTTAAGTTATTTTGAAAGGAAGTTAAGACCTATCATTCGTAGAATTCCACAGTATGTCAGGCCTGTTATTTAGCTCTTTAAGTGAAGAATCATTTAATTTGAAAATCATATTGTTTTTAAGACTCAGGCTTTTCATCCAGGAAAGTAAAAATTAGAGAAATAAATTTTGTAATATTTCATACAATGGAAAAGCTAGGCTTTGAATTCCATCTTGGTATATTCAAAATTTGTTAAAGTCCACCATGGTACATACCAATGCTTCTCGATGGTGGTAAAATTGGTAGAAAAACATTAAATAAATAAACTTTTATGTTACATATATATGCGGATTACTAAAATGTCAATTATTCATGTGATTTTTTTCTTCAATAGCCATATGCTGTCATCTTTCTTTGTCTCTAAATAATTGTGTAAATGCATAGACATTAGCATTTCAAACACTTGGTGTTTTATAGATTTTTTGGTGTATGTTCTGATTTCTATTGTTCTACTTAAAACTTATTTCCTTATCAACATTCAAGGGAGATGAAAAAGCATTATTTTGTCACATGCTAAATTATTAAGATGACTGGTAAGATTAACATTGTATAATTTGACCTGCTGGAATCATAGACTTGAGCTAAAATACTGAAAATTAGTCCTATTCATTTCCATAGTCACTGCTGGCATATTTAACCTAAGTTAAGTGACTTCAAATGCATCTCTTTGATATCAGTCTGGCTTGAATATCTTGATTTCTTGAAGAGTATTATAGTCTGTTATTCTGAATGGAACAATATTGTTACAAGGAAGATACTAATGAAACTTTCACGCTCTACTACCAATAAATCACTATTGTTTCAGATAAATTATTTATCTCTTTGAAGCTCAACACTAGGATTTGAGCATATGACCCCAGATATCCCATAGTCAATATTTTCACTTAAAGAAATCAAATCTCACTTTTCATGGCAGAATTATATATTGATGACTGAAATTCAGCTCTTTGGGCTATTTGAACTCTCCATATTCAGTACCATGAATAATATATTTTAGATATATAAGGACTCCTGGTCAGTTTTCTAATTGATCACATAACCTGGATTACTTTTTGATTTTCAGAATTTCATTGTTTATATATTTTTCAGAATGGAGATTCAGTACATTGGAAAGAATATCTGTTCCTTATTTCTAAGCTGCACTGAAAACAATAAAGTGTTATTTTATTGTTTTCAGGCAATGGAATATAGCTGATTAACAATCTTGTGATAGTTTCAGGAGCACATCCTATGGTAAATTCTTAAATAAAAGGCAATTCTACAACATCTTTTGTTTGCATGGCTATTATAATTTCCTCTTAAAAATACTTCCCCTGAAGAAGCCAAATCTCTTACAGCAAAATGAGTCTACATAAACCTTCCAACATTAATACACATCCATGTCTCTCTGATGCCCTTGTACTTATGTCAAGTGAAGAGCGTGAGGAAGAGACAGGGCTATGTGATCTCCTTCAGTTCCCAGAGTAGAGGTTCTCTATGAAGAACCCACTCTCGGGAGACTCATTTACCAATCAGAAAACCCTATTCCTAAGGGATCTCTCTGGCCAGTTGTGTTTGCTTGTTTTGCCACCTTTGTTCTTCAGAGTCACTCTGCATGCCTAAATTGGCTTGCTCTCCCACAATGTTTGGTGTACTGCGATTGCTGAGGTTGTTTTCTTTTTGACTTACAATGGTTCATATTGAAATTATATAACAGGAAAATATAAATATTGAATAAACATGAGAAGTCTGCGAATACAGTTTCCATGCATGCTTTGGAGAAGAAAAAATATCATCCTCCTATGCTAGGATTTTAGATCTGGTTATTCCACAGACAGGACTTCCCCAGTGGCTCTGTGGTAAAGAATCAGCCTGGAATGCAGGACACTCAGGAGACTCGGGTTTGATCCCTGGGTCGGATGATCCCCTGGAGGAGGGCATGGCAACCTGCTCCAGTATTCTTGCCTGGAGAATCCCAAGGATGGAGGAGCCTGGTTGGCTACAGTCTATAGGGTTGCACAGAGTCAGACATGACTTAAGCAACTTATCACATAGCACACATTTCACATAGAGGAAGATTTAAATTTTCCTTCACAGAAGATAACGAATATTGTACAACACCTTGTTGTATCCTGTTATATCTCAGTGGCTCCCCAAACTGGCTAACTTTTAGATATACCTGAGGAATCTTATTATAGATATAGATTCTTAAGCCAGAACTGGTAAAATAATATATTCTGGAGGGGGATTGAAGGAAGGAGAATTTTTGTACATTAAAAAAATTTTTTTGAAGTCTTTATTGAATTTGTTGCAACATTGATTTTGTTTTATGTTTTTAGTTTTCTGTCCATGAGGCAGGTGGCAGCTTAGCTCCCTGACCAGGGATCAAACACATATCCCCTGCATTGGAAGGCAAAGTCTTAACCACTGGAGCCAGAGAAATCCCTAGATTTTGCTTATTTTAGAGCAGTTGTAGTTCCATATAAAAATCAAGTGAAGGATCTCCATGGTGACTCAGTTGTAAAGAATCCACCCACCAATGCAGGAGATGCGGGTTCCATCTGCGGTCGGGGAAGATCCCACATGCTGCAGAGCAACGAAGCCCATCCACCACAACTATTGAGTCTGTGCTCTGGAGTCCAGGAACCACAACTACTGAAGCCCACGCAATTTAGAGACTGTGCCACTCAACAAGAGAAGCCACCACAGTGAGAAGCCCGTGAACCACACCTAGAGAGTAGCCCCTGCTTGCTCCAACCAGAGAAAAGGCCACACAGCAACGAAGATCCAGCACAGCTAAAAATAAGTTTCACCAATTAGTTTTAAAAATTAAGTGGAAATTACACAATGCCATATACATCCCATTCCAACACATGCACAGCCTCCCCCACCATCAACATCCCTCGCCAAAGTGATATATTTGTTGCAATCAATAAACCAACACTGACGCACCATTATCATTCAATGTTCATAGTTTACATTACGATTCATTCTTGGCATGGTTCATGGTACATATTTTGACAAATGCATAATGACATGTATTCACCGTTATAGTATCTAATTGCCCTAAAAGTTCTCTCTGCTCCATCTATTCATCCTTCCCTCTCCCTAAGTTCTTGTCTCCATGGTTTTACCTTTTGCCAAAATGTCATATAGTTGGAATTATATAATACATAGCCTTTTCAGATTGATTACTTTCACTTTATAGTATCTATTTAAGGTTTGTCAATGTCTTTTGTGGCTTGATAGCTGTTCTTAGCAACCACTGTATGGATGAACCAGGGATCTGTATTTTTAAAAAGATGCCCATCCATCAATATGTATCTAGCCTGTATTACAATCCTATGGAAAGGACTTTGGGGAATATGTTACAGACAAGAGGTATTTTCTTTAAAATTTGAATGTCAGTTAAAATTGTATATAGTGGATACAACATTCCCATTGAATAATTAATTCAATTAATATGCCGCATTATTACTTCTCATTTTAGCTTGCTCCTATCATTTTTGTTTTGCTTGTTCCTATCGACTTCTGTATCATGGTTTATGATTTCATACCATGGTTATAATAAAGTAGAATTGCTATTTAAATTTCTTTGTAAATTGAATCAGTCAATGTTTATGTCTTTTATTAAGTCTCCTGGAAAGCAGGAACATCTATAATAGGCATTTTAATGCAACTACATCTTTGCAACTTGTATTCCTTACTAAGCAATAGCTCGCTTAAAGTAAGAAGCTAATCTTGTTCACATTTATAGTCTCAATATCCAACCTAAAGTCTGTTGTATTAGAGATACTAGGTGCATGTTACTACTGGAAAATGAATAAGAATGTAATTTGAGGTGGCCATGTCCTTAGTTTTATTTGTTCTACTTTTGTGGCTGCAAAACTCTGAGATGGTGATATCTCAGATGGTGTAGTGTGCCACTGTCTTATCACCATCTGTGAAGAAGTGAGAGAGTGAAGTAGAGTGAAGTAGAGTGGGACCAGTCAGACTAACAAATCCAGGGCATTGCTTGGCAATGAGCTACAATAATTGAGGGAGGGTATTTAATTGAGTCTGGGGAAATAAATCTTCGAGAGAGCATTTCAAAGCATTTCTATGTCTATACAAAGTAGCAGCTCAGTGCTAATTTACCAAATAGATACTACAGACATATACAGAAATAGACAATGAGGTTTGAAACCACACTGAGCTAATACCTAGGAATGATTGAACTTGAGGGAATATATCAAGGAGGATTTTGGCTTTTTCTATAAAATCTTTTATTAGTGGGAATATATTTATTATTATTTCTTGTATAACTAAAATTTTATTCAAAAGCCATTTGCAAAGCCTTTTTCTGACTACTTGATAGCAAACAGGAGGAAAAGGGACAATGTTAGAGGTCTATAAATTTAAAAGGAAGCCAAGATTTAGTGTATAAACTTAAGTGTTGGAGATGAAAGATATTTTGGTGTTAGAACAGTCAAGAAATACAGATTCATTGCATGCAGAAGCAAAAGGAAAGTGAGCATTTGAAGATGGTTTATAAGTTTTTGTCTCTGGCATGAGAAAAAATTTCCAAACTTACCTAATAGCAGCAGTTCTGGAAAACACATTAAAATTTTTTAAAAATGGCTTAAATTATTCTTAGCCAAATTGAGCTTTATGGAAACTGGGATAAGTTCCTGAGAGTGCAATCTCAAGTTCCAAAATAACCCTTTCTCTATATAATTGAGAAATTCAGAACTGATCAATTACTGGATAACACAGGCAGAAAAACTGGGATAAGTTATAAGAGCAATTTCTTATGTTATACACGCCAAACACTGAATTGAAAACTTATCACTGGAATTGTTCAGAAGGACAATTTGATAGTCTGTTATGCTCAGTTCAGCTCAACAACTATCACTGCGTCTGCTCTGTGAGAGACGTTTTGCTATGTGGCATAGAAGTTTCAAAGAAAATCAAGGCTTTTTTTTTTTTTTAAATTTAGGGAATTTATAGCCTTGTGGAAAGTGTGATAATTATATACAAATGTATGGTCAAAACATTTAAAGGCAAAAAGTATACAGATAAAGCACTTAAAACGTAAATTATGGGAAGGAGAGATCAGATGTCACCAAAATAATCATGAAAGTCTTAATGAAGAAGATATTTAAAGAGGAGCCTTGAGATATCAGTAGAGTTTCAAGCTGGAGTTGTAGTTGTCAGGATTGAAGTGGAGTCAACAGTAAACATCAAACAAATAGTAAACAGTCAACCATTAGGAAAGTTGCATGTACATGACGGAGCATTTCAGTTCAGTTCAGTTCAGTCGCTCAGTTGTGTCTGACTCTTTGCGACCCTGTGAATCGCAGCACGCCAGACCTCCGTGTCCATCACCAACTCCTGGAGTTCACTCAGATTCATGTCCATCGAGTCAGTGATGCCATCCAGCCATCTCTTCCTCTGTCATCCCCTTCTCATCCTGGCCCCAATCCCTCCCAGCATCAGAATCTTTTCCAATGAGTCAACTCTTCACTTGAGGTGGCCAAAATACTGGAGTTTCAGCTTTAGCATCATTCCTTCCAAAGAAATCCCAGGGCTGATCTCCTTCAGAATGGACTGGTTGGATCTCCTTGCTGTTCAAGGGACTCTCAAGAGTCTTCTCCAACACCACAGTTCAAAAGCATCAATTCTTCAGCGCTCAGCTTTCTTCACAGTCCAACTCTCGTATCTATACATGACCACTGGAAAAACCATAATCTTGACTAGACAGATCTTTGTTGGCAAAGTAATGTCTCTTCTTTTCAATATGCTCTCTAGGTTGGTCATAACTTTCCTTCCAAGGAATAAGCATCTTTTAATTTTATGGCACAGTTACCATCTGCAGTGATTTTGGAGCCCAAAAAGATAAAGTCTGCCACTGTTTCCCCATCTATTTCCCATGAACTGATGGGACCAGATGCCATGATCTTCGTTTTCTGAATGTTGAGCTTTAAGCCAACTTTTTCACTCTCCACTTTCACTTTCATCAAGAGGTTTTTTAGCTCCTCTTCACTTTCTGCCATAAGGGTGGTGTCATCTGCATATCTGAGGTTATTGATATTTCTCCCGGCAATCTTGATTCCAGCTTGTGCTTCTTCCAGCCTAGCGTCTCTCATGATGTACTCTGCATAAAAGTTAAATAAGCAGGGTGACAATATATAGTCTTCACATACTCCTTTTCCTACTTGGAACAAGTCTGTTGTTCCATGTCCAGTTCTAACTGTTGCTTCCTGACCTGCATATAGGTTTCTCAACAGGTAGGTCAGGTGGTCTGGTATTCCCATCTCTCTCAGAGTTTTCCACAGTTTCTTGTGATCCACACAGTCAAAGTCTTTGGCATAGTCAATGAAGCAGAAATAAATGTTTTTTCTGGAACTCTCTTGCTTTTTCGATGATCCAGCAGATGCTGGCAATTTGATCTCTGGTTCCTCTTCCTTTTCTAAAGCCAGCTTGAATATCTAGAAGTTCATGGAGCATTTAGCAGACTGATTTTCTTAGAACTGCAGAATATGTGAAGAGATAAAAAGATGGATTAAAGTTTATAGCAAAGTTGAACCAGAATTGTGGAGGAATTCATCACAGACAGGAATTTCTTCTTCATTTAGTTGGTGAATGAGGAATAACCATGAAAGAGATGCTTGTTGGTTTGTTTTTAAATTTTAATACAAATTGATTCAGCTATTTGGAAAATTATCTCAAAGTGAATGATGGGTGTTTGGGGGCAAAAATATGATTAGAGAAAGGAATTTGGTTAGTCATCTGTAAAATTAGGCTAACTGAGAGATAGTGAGATTCTGAATTCATATTTTAGTGGTGTAAAAGGTAAGATTGCCTTAGATGGCATTAACTAAATCGTGGAAATAACTGAATTGGATAATATTTATTTCCACTGGACTATAAAATTGCATATGCTTAGTGGAAAATTCTGAAAGAGATGGGAATACCAGACCACCTGACCTGCCTCTTGAGAAACCTGTATGCAGGTCAGAAAGTAACAGTTAGAACTGGACAAGGAACAACAGACGGGTTCCAAATAGGAAAAGGAGTACATCAAGGCTGTATATTGACACCCTGCTTATATAACTTTTATGCAGAGTACATCATGAGAGACGCTAGGCTGGAAGAAGCACAAGCTGGAATCAAGATTGCCGGGAGAAATATCAATAACCTCAGATATGCAGATGACACCACCCTTATGGCAGAAAGTGAAGAGGAGCTAAAAAACCTCTTGATGAAAGTGAAAGCGGAGAGTGAAAAAGTTGGCTTAAAGCTCAACATTCAGAAATCTAAAATAGTGGTATCTGGTCCCATCAGTTCATGGGAAATAGATGGGGAAACAGTGGGAACAGTGGCAGACTTTATCTTTTTGGGCTCCAAAATCACTGCAGATGGTAACTGCAGTCTTGAAATTAAAAGATGCTTACTCTTTGGAAGAAAAGTTATGACCAACCTAGAGAGCATATTGAAAAGCAGAGACATTACTTTGCCAACAAAGGTCTGTCTAGTCAAGGCTATGGTTTTTCCAGTGGCCATGTATGGATGTGAGAGTTGGACTGTGAAGATGACTGAGCGCTGAAGAATTGATACTTTTGAACTCTGATGCTGGAGAAGACTCTTTCGAGTCTCTTGGACTATAAGAGGATCCAACCAGTCCATCCTAAAGGAGACCAGTCCTGGGCGTTCATTGGAAAGAATGATGCTGGGGCTGAAACTCCAATACTTTGGCCATCTCATGCAAACAGTTGACTCATTGGAAGAGACCCTGATGCTGGGAGGGATTGGGGCCAGGATGAGAAGGGGATAACAGAGGATTAGATGCCTGGATGGCATCACTGACTCGATGCACATGAATTTGGGTGAACTCTGGGAGTTGTTGATGGACAGGGATGCCTAGCGTGCTGTGATTCATGGGGTCGCAAAGAGTTGGACACGACTGACCGACTGAACTGAACTGAACTGATAACTCCAATTTGTGATAAATCTTCACTGACTTTGAAATAGATATTTATGATAGCAGAATTGTTAAAAATGAGTTCCCTTGAAATGTAAAAGTTTGAGCATAGCTTTTTGAATTGGCTTTGTTTTTACACTATAGATGATGGGATTCATCACAGGAGGGATGAGCAAGTATACATTAGCAATGAGTGTGGGCACATAAGATGGAGCATGTTTTCCAAATCTGTGAACAAAAGACAGGCTGATCAAAGGGATGTAGAATATGGCCACAGCAGTGATATGAGAAATGCAGGTGCTGAAGGCCTTCTTCCTCTCCTCTGGGGATGCAATGTTGAGAACCGAGCGAATGATCAAGACATAGGAAAGCAGGATAAAGACAGAGTCCACCTCAGCAGTAGAGATAATTTCAGTTAGTCCAAATACACTATTGATCGTTGTGTCTGAACACGAGAGCTTCATCACATCAGGGTGGAAGCAGTAGGAGTGATGGAGCACATGACTATGGCAGAATGATAGACGTTTAAGAAGCAGGACTAGTGGTGTCAGAATGACTGTCCCCCTGGTGATGACTGCTAGACCAATCTGTGCAATCCTCGTGTGTGTTAGAATGGTAGCATATCTCAGGGGGTTAGAAATGGCCACAAAACGGTCAAAGGCCATAGCCAGGAGCACCGAAGATTTCATGAAGGTGAAGAGGTGAATGAAGAACATCTGTGATAAGCAAGCATTGAAGCTGATTTCCTGGGCATTGACCCAGAAGATTCCCAGTACTGTCACCAGTGTTGAGAAGCATAAGCCAATGTCGGCGGTGGACAACATGGACAGGAAGTAGTACATGGGCTGGTGGAGGCTTGGCTCAGTGAGGACTATGAACAGGATCAAAGTATTTCCAGAAAGAGCAGTCAAATAAAGGCAGCAGAATGGGATGGAGATCCAGGTGTGGGCCCATTCAAGTCCAGGGATGCCAGTCAAGAGGAAAGTGGGCAAAGTGGAGTTATGGAAAATTGGCATTAATGTATGCAGGAGCGGAATTCTCTTGTTTGATCTTGACTTTCTAAATTTAAAATTTATTTTTAGTATAAGTTTACTATAAATTTAGTAAAGTTCACAAAACTTCAGAGTACAGCTAATTCTGGCATCTATATATACCTATGTAACCACTTCCATGATCAACTGATACATCCTTGCCACCAACCCAGAAGGCTTCCTAATGCTTCATCCTTACAATAGCTTCTCCTGAGGTAACCACTGTTCTGACTTCTAGCACTACAATTACTTCTCTCTGTTCCTGATCTTGATATAATAGAATCATGTAGTATATACTAATTGCATCTTGCTTCTTTCACCAATACTATGTCTGTGAAGTTCATCACTGAAATAAGATATTGAGTTTAATTTAATTTCAATTTACTTAGCTAACTCTATTTGATGTTCATCACTTATTCTCTTAGACTCTTACCAATATTTTTATTACATATTTTATTCTTCAACTGGATTGTACACTTCTACTTGAGAATGGGAGTTAATCTTAATTCTGCTACATGAGAACAGGAGTGAATTTTAGCTAATCTTTGCTCCATGGAATTCATTGCTCATAGTAGATATTCAATATGTTTATGGTAATTGGTTTATATTTTATTTGCCTTCCTGAAATACTCTATTTAACCATGAGCAGAACTTGGTCTGAGAAAACAATTGACTAATTTTGCCTTGGAATTTTAGAATTATTAAACTCAGATTATAAGTGAAAAGTCATTTTAACTTAGTAGGGAAACCTGTCTTTGTCAGGTTCCACATATACCTAAGACTCAATCCCAGATAACATCAGTTTATCCTGCCTCATTACATTTATTTACTAAAGTGAACTAGAGGGAAGATGCTTCAGGTCCTGTGAATCTGAAGCTTGATACTGTTTTTAATTTGTAACATTAAAATACTGCCTTGTTTACCATTATAGAGTCTGCCTTTGTTGTGCTAAAAATCAATAGGGAAAAATCTTTTTTTGTGTCACGTATTCCCTGGTCCTTAATCTAGTCTTTTATCTCTTATAGGGTTGTTCAGGTATATAATATTGTGTGAATCTAAGATAGTGTTCTATATAATGTTATAGGTATTTTACAAAGATTATTTCATTTGAACCTATGATAAACTTGAGAGAGATATTTTTATTACAGATAAAACAAAGAGAAATTCAGAGGTTATTATAAATTACTATAGGTCATAACATCTGGAAGAGATTACACTGAGAATCAGAAAATAAGACTTTAGAACTTGTGCTATTAAAAACTACACTATACTTCCTAATGAAAAAATAATTATAATAATAATAATGATAATTACTTACATTCCAACAGTAATATAATCCTCTATTAATAAATATGGCAACCATGTTAGAGATATCTATGTTTTCAAATCTCCTGTATAATATTTTAATGGTTCAGAGATGAAGCAACTGTATTTCTGGATTGCATATGTTTTGGAGGACATGTAGATAAATTTTTTTTTTTTTCACAGTTTTTCATTTCCTTTTCCATTTTATTTATGATGTTGTTGGTATATAGAGTTTTTGTTTAGATGTTGTCAGAGCTATCTTTTATTTATGGCTTCTTATGTCATATTTTATTTTATTTTTTTTTATTTTTTTTTAATTTTTTTATTTTTTTTTAAATTTTAAAATCTTTAATTCTTACATGCGTTCCCAAACATGAAACCCCCTCCCACCTCCCTCCCCACAACATCTCTCTGGGTCATCCCCATGCACCTGCCCCAAGCAAGCTGCACCCTACGTCAGACATGGACTGGCGATTCAATTCTTACATGACAGTATACAAGTTAGAATTCCCATTCTCCCAAATCATCCCACCCTCTCCCTCTCCCTCTGAGTCCAAAAGTCCGTTATACACATCTGTGTCTTTTTTCCTGTCTTGCATACAGGGTCGTCATTGCCATCTTCCTAAATTCCATATATATGTGTTAGTATACTGTATTGGTGTTTTTCTTTCTGGCTTACTTCACTCTGTATAATTGGCTCCAGTTTCATCCATCTCATCAGAACTGATTCAAATGAATTCTTTTTAACGGCTGAGTAATACTCCATTGTGTATATGTACCACAGCTTTCTTATCCATTCATCTGCTGATGGACATCTAGGTTGTTTCCATGTCCTGGCTATTATAAACAGTGCTGCGATGAACATTGGGGTACATGTGTCTCTTTCAATTCTGGTTTCCTCCATGTGTATGCCCAGAAGTGGGATTGCTGGGTCATAAGGTAGTTCTATTTGCAATTTTTTAAGGAATCTCCACACTGTTCTCCATAGTGGCTGTACTAGTTTGCATTCCCACCAACAGTGTAGGAGGGTTCCCTTTTCTCCACACCCTCTCCAGCATTTATTGCTTGCAGATTTTTGGATCACAGCCATTCTGACTGGTGTGAAGTGGTACCTCATTGTGGTTTTGATTTGCATTTCTCTAATAATGAGTGATGTTGAGCATCTTTTCATGTGTTTGTTAGCCATCCGTATGTCTTCTTTGGAGAAATGTCTATTTAGTTCTTTGGCCCATTTTTTGATTGGGTCATTTATTTTTCTGGAATTGAGCTGCAGAAGTTGCTTGTATATTTTTGAGATTAGTTGTTTGTCAGTTGTTTCATTTGCTATTATTTTCTCCCATTCAGAAGGCTGTCTTTTCACCTTGCTTATATTTTCCTTTGTTGTACAGAAGCTTTTAATTTTAATTAGATCCCATTTGTTTATTTTTGCTTTTATTTCCAGAATTCTGGGAGGTGGATCATAGAGGATCCTGCTGTGATTTATGTCTGAGAGTGTTTTGCCTATGTTCTCCTCTAGGAGTTTTATAGTTTCTGATCTTACATTTAGATCTTTAGAATGAAACTAGATCACTTTCTAACACCGCACACAAAAATAAACTCAAAATGGATTAGATAAATTATTGAAACAATTTAGCAAACAATTTAGCAAAGAGGAAATTCTTAATCATAATATGGGATACATTAATTCAAATTAATCTATAGTGGACATAAATTTATTGTAAAAATAAAGTTATTGTCCAAAATATATTTTGAGCTCATTTAAGACTTCTGATTTTCCTTTAAAAGCCAGCCAAGATAATTTCCATTAAGTATATCCATTTTTGCACAATTTTGTCATCAAATTAACTATACAACTTACTTATGGATGTAGTCAAATTTTAGTTTGACTATTTCTCCAACATGTTGTTATCTATTTATACATACTTTCAATTCCATAGGCATCTCATGGATTATGTTATTTTATTCATTTATTTTCCAACTTTGAAATATTTATTTAATCTGAAGCTAATCTAAATACTTCCCTAGTAGCTTAGTGGTAAAGAATCTGCCTGGCAATGCAAGAGTCATGGGTTCCACTCCAGGGTCAGGAATATTCCGTGGAGAAAGAAATGGCAACTCACTCCAGTATTCTTGCCTGGTGAATCCCATGGACAGAGGAACCTGGTGGGCTATACAGTCCATGGGGTCAAAAAAGAGTAGGACACAACTTAACGACTAGACAACAACAACAAATCTCTTAAACATTAGACCCATCTCCCTAACTCTTCGATTTCTCCATTTAAGTATCTCAAAGTCAACTCAAGCACCAAATGATGGCATCTGAATTATTTCCCACAACTTGTATATTCTATTTCTTCCCATTTTAATTAACAGCTCTATACATCCATTGTCAATCCATAGGTCTATGGTAACAATATATCAGGTTGCCTAATTCAGAAATCTGAATGTACTCTCACCTCCCATCTGTTGATCACCAATATCTACCTATGTTGAAATTCTTTCTAATTTGTATAGCATATTGCTTTCAGAGTTTTCTAAGATTTAAAATAGACTTTGGGATTAAAATATACACATTACTCTACATAAAATAGACAACCAAAGAGGACCTACTGTATGGCATAGGGAACTATACTCAATATCTTGTAATAACCTATAATGGAAAAGAATCTAAAAAAGAATATGAATATAAATGTAGACACATATGTACATATATATACACACATATACATATGTATATAGTTATAACTGAATCACTTTGTTCTACACCTGGAACTAACACAACATTGTAAAACAACTATATTTCAGTGAATTGTTTTTAAAAATAAAATAGAATAGACTTCCATTTTAAAGTATTTTTAGCCAGTACTAACTGAAACCAGTCTCTCCCAATTTTCTATTAAGTTTTCACAAAACAATAAAGGGGAAGAGAAATAGACCAAAGAAACACTAAAGTTAGACAGATAGTCTTCATCCAGAATTTTTTGAAGGTGATTAACTGCTCCTAACTAAGGAATATAGACATGAATTGAGTCAAAACATAGGACAGCACTTAATGCCATTTTGACAGACTACATTCAGGAATCAAGAGTCTGTATCAAAAAAAAAAAAATCACCTTTTTTAAAAGTATATTTAAAAGGTGACCTAGGGCGTTTTTCCTCCCCAGACATCTCATCTCAGGAAAAACAGGCAAAGATGATGGTGTGAGGGGTGTCATGAATAGAGACATGTTGAATTGTGAAATATTCACTAAAGTACATCTTTGTTAGCAGAAGTGAAAACAGAAGAAAATTTGGCAACAGCATAATTCTGGAATTTAGGTTTTAATTGCCTCTCTTTCCAAAGTGGCAAAGAGCTAGAAGTGTTGGTAACATGGGTGTTAGTGGGACTGTAGGTTCTAGAAATTGGAAAATGGGTCAGAACCTGCACTCTACATGATCATAATTTGTGAGACAGCATCCAGAAGCAAATTGCATGAGTAGTTTATTGGGATAAAAAGGTGAAATGATCTTTCTTTGCACTACAGAAAAAAAAATGCTAGTATAAAATCTTTAAAATATTGCATAAAAATAAAAAGAGAATAGCATCTCAGTCTTCCGTATCAAAGCTGTTAAAACCCCTGTAGAATGAAGAAGAAAATATCCTAAGGTAATTCAGGTAATAGAGCATAAAGCATTATAAAAGAAAGAAATGGGAAAAGAAGGGCCAAAATAATGAGATACTAGTAACATAAAGAACTAAAGCAAATATTAGATGTAATACAAATCAGAATTGAGGTATAATAATTTAAAGATTGTATTTGAGGTTTGTTATTATATGTGCCATGAAATACACACATAAAAGAAACACATTTTTTTTTTGCCATGATTAACTAAACAGATAAAAACAAAACATCTATATGGGGTTTGGGATTTCTGAGTAGATATAAGAGCCATAGAAGTCAACAAAACAGTGGAAGTAAGAATAACCAGGAGCTCCGAGGGCCTGGAGATCAGGTACCAAGGTAAGTGGGGGAATGCCTTACCTTTCAAGACGTGGAAAATTAGAAGGCATACAAAGAAAGATGCTGAAGTAGCAATGCCGGAAGACTAGATAAATTGTTGTTTTCACTTCTGAAAAAAAAGTCTTCCTTTTATTTAAGCTAAATTGCTCATGATTCAGCCTTATTTCATCAGACGTATTTTATAGTAGACACAACCAAGTACTGGTTCTGATCTGAAAGCAGCTGCTTGACTTGGCCTTTAGACAAGAGGAAAGAATTCTCTTACTCTTAGTTGGGGTGAGTATATGAAGGCTACCCCTTTACCTCTAAGAAAGGAGAATTTTATAAGCAAACTTGCTGATATAGGAATTTACTCAGTGGGAATAAATACACCCCAGGGGAACTGCTGTGCCCTTCTGTTGTGCTTTACCTCCCTGCCCCCGGGTTATCTTGCTGGCACCTGGAAATGTGATGCTAAGACAGACACAAAAGAACCAAGAAGAATGAACATCGACACAGCAGATCTGTGTTTACATGCTTTAATTAAAAATGAAATTGAATCATTATTTGAGCATGGATATGTCATTTAATGAGGATCCAGTAATCCTTAATTTTCATTCTCTGTGTTTCTCTTAAAGAATCTATCACACAGCTTTTCGTGCACAACTAAGTGTAATAATAGATGCTTTGAAAGTATCTCCAGGTAATAACATAGCAGCAGGGTCATAGTGCATATGCATTAAATGTTAAAATGAGCAAATACATTCCTATAATTCAGAAGTAAGCAGTAAAACAGAATTACAAAGTCAAGTGACTCCATGAGTGTAGCCTTTTTCATACAAGAAGAAAAATTTGGCAACATGGTGCCCTGGTGGCTCAGATGGTGAAGAATTTGCCTGTAATGCAGGAGACACGAGTTCAATTCCTGGGTCAGGAAGATCCCCTGGAGAAGGGAATGGCTATCCACTCCAGTATTCTTGCCGGGGAAATCCCATGGACAGATATTCCTGGCAGGCTACGGTCCATGTGGTTGCAAAAGAGTTGGACACAACTTAGCATCTAAATAACAACAAATCATCTAAGATGCTTCTTTCTACCAAAACTTTCTTCCATCCTTCTCTCCTAAACTCAAGGTCAACCTTGCAAGGTATGACAATTCTTCTAGCCCCTGTGTCATCCATTCTTGTCTTGTTTTTGTTATAAATGTTACCTAGCTAACCCCTTGTTGGTTGTTTGTCTATTTTTGTCCCAGGGATGTCCCACTACTGCTTGGACGTTAAGCTCTCTTGTCTACCCTTCAGACTTTGGGGGTTCTTATAATTGCAGCCTCCTGTTTTTTTCTGATTAATCACTGCTATCTGGCCTCTGTTATGTCAAGGCCTTACCATGTGCATGGATATTAATGAGCCTGGCTCTATGACTGCATCTCCAATGGTCACTCCTGGTCAGCAGAGGACAGCAACTTCTCATAGTGGAGTTAAAAAATTCGAATTCAAGCCTACTTAGAATTCCTGGCCAATGAAGTAGATAAGCAAGCAACTCATTTCCAGGCTGAGAGATGTCAACTAGATTCATCCTTCTGCAGGAAAAATTTTAATTTTTTCCACAAATTGATCAAATTTGAATTACTGGACAGATTTGGAAAAAGGGAAAGACAGAGAACACAACAGATGTACATAAATGAAAGAATCAGGGCATATGTAATGCACAGAAAAACATGGTGAAACAATGTTATGCCTTCACATTCACATAGCTCTCTCTTTTTTTTTTTTCCCCTTGTCAGCTTCTTTTATTTCTACCTGTGACTTAGGGAATGAGCTACTCTGATCTACAAGATTCTCCTGAGTATCTTTTAAACGGGGCCTCCTTGAAGTACTGAATTTTATTAGAATGCTAATTTAATGAATTTACCTCAAGTCCACTCTGCATCTAAGCGAAGCACAAGCCAACCTCCTTTACTGATTTACAGTAAATAGCATGTATATGTGGAGAAGGAAATGGCAACCCACTCCAGCATTCTTGCCTAGAGAATCCTGTGGACAGAGGAGCCTGGTGGGCTGCTGTCCCTAGGGTTGCACAGAGTCAGACACGACTGAAGTGACTTAGCATGCACGAATACATTGAAGAAGGAAATGGCAACTCACTCCAGTATTCTTGCCTGGAGAATCCCAGGGACAGAGGAGCCTGGTGGGCTGCCATCTATGGGGTCGCACAGAGTCAGACACAACTGATGCAACTTAGCAGCAGCAGCAGCAGCATGCATATATAGTATCCTAGATAATTTGTAGACCAATACAACTCAAGCTAAGTAAAATTATCCAAGTTTTTGCTTGCATCTCATGAAATCCCCAAATATATTTCTCCCTTCCCATCATCTTGTGTGTACGTGTGTACGTGTTTGTGTGTGTGTGCACAAATTCAGGTCTAGCCAGAAGCATCCAAAGAGATATAGAATCTTTTCTTTAGCAGGTTTAGCTAGGATTACACTTTACAGTGTTATAGTCCTTTGGGCATCTCAGAGTAAAATTCCTCAACTTTAACATTTTTGTGTGTTCTATATTTTTGAAGCTCTATGCAGGAAACAGGCATGTAGAACTGTCAGAACAAAAGTCCCCTATGTATACAATTCAGGAATAACAATGGAATTTCTAAACCAAATCTATAAATCAATTATTAAAATAATATTGTTCAAATAAAAGATGTTCTTTAAGCAACTAATGAAAATCTTGTAGCCAAAATTCACTTGGAAGAATCTGATGGAGAGAAAAAATCAGAAGGAAAGAGAAGGAAGTATTTTATGTTTTCATATTCTTTGATGCTGTGCCTAGATAGGACCTATGAATTTAAAATTCAGGAGATTATTCTTCCATGAAGAGTGAAATGGTGACACAATGCCTCTTACATCATTCCACAGAATTGCTTCCAGAATACTCTTCTCCATTTACCTTTGGAAACATTTTCAGCTTAGAAGGCAGCACAAATAAGGGGTGTAATTTTGTATTAGCAACTATTGCAATGCTTCATACAGTATTTTATAACTTTTTTGTCTCTATAATTACCTCACAGGTTAGATTTTAAGGGCATTATCTTCTAATTTCTATTGCTTTTCATAAAGCCAATGTAAGGCAGACCCAGTCACTGGTGTGCTGGCAAACTGAAATCCTAGGAAAAAAGAAATAAAACTTTTGAGTTTTAATAGTACAAAAAGTCAAAATAGATATGCCATGGCATGCAAGCCATAGGTCATTGTCTAGTACTGAAAAACCAATAGAAAATCTGACAAAACAAATGAGTTTTATTTGCAGTATTTACCAATGCCATAGTATCAGTGGTGATTCTAGCTGTCAATGTGGCATCATTAATGCAGAGTTGAGAAGAGATGCACACTATGGCTTCGGGCAAACTAGTGTGAGTTGGCTCCAGCTCACAGCTGCCCCCAGTGTTTCTGGGATTCATGGCTCACCCTTCCTATCTTGGACCACTTTTCCAACGGCAATAATATTGATGGGTCTCCCATCAGGTTTCCATCTCCTTTTTCCTCCATATTTTTCAACCATTTTGCGCAACTGAGTTCTAAGTTTCTGTCTATCTCTTAAACTGATGTTGTCATCATGCATCTCTTTTCAGGAACCAAACTTTTTAAGTCTAGCTGTGTATCACCATTTATAGGCTAAAAATTATGAATTCTTTACTTTGGTTCTTTGACTAAGAGAGCCATGTAGGCCCTTCATGGCATTTTGTGAATCCTCTGACATTCTATGGAAAATAATATGAATGTTTTTATATGTTATTGTTCTCTGGAAAAGGGTTGACGGATTTCATTAGGTTTCAAAAGGACCTTTGGACACAAGAAAGTTAACAAATTCTACCTCAAAGGTCATGCCACTTCATGATCTCTCCAGTTCTCTAAATTGCTGTCGTGAATTAGCTAATGTCCCTAATCCTTGAAGATTTTCTACTGGTTGTTCATACTGGGTAATGACCTATGGCTTGCATGCCATGTCATATCTGTTTTGATTTTTTGTACTATTAATTATGAATAAGGACTAAAAGCTAAAATATACTGCTAGAAATTCATTACAATATTTTAAATGCACAGATGTGAAGACCAAGTTCCTACTTCTGATCTTGAGACATTTTTGTAGTTGCTTTTGGAAGAGTACACAATAAGTTTGTGAAGAACACAGTACCCGAGATACAAAAAGCATGAATTCAAACCTCATTCCTGCTCTGTTAGATGTCTTACCTTTGATGGCCTAAATGTCTTTGTCTGTTTCTTCACCTCTAAAATATAATTAATCATTTCAATGAGCAGTTTTGAAGAATAAGTAGTATATATTAAATGCAGTTAATAGAATGCTTAGTATAAAATGGACAATAAATGTTAGTTACTACAGGCATTACTTAAATTATTTCATTATTATTATTTTTATGCTTCTATTATTAGACTGTAAATTCCTTAAGGTATCTTATATATGCATTTTATGACTGAAAACTCAAAAATGCTTACTGAATATTTGTTGAACAAATGGAAAGATGAGGAAAAAAAAATGTCTGAAAGACAGTAACCTAGCAGAACTGCTTTTCTACAGTGAAAGCCACTTCTATCATTATTTTCTCAAACTTAATTATCTCTGTCTATTTCATAAGAAGAAGCCTGAGTATAGCATTGCGAATCTGCTTTGTTTTTACACTGTAGATGATGGGGTTGAGCACAGGAGGAAAAAGCAGGTACATATTGGCCATCATTGAATGGACAACTTTGGGGGCCGATCGCCCATAGCGATGCACCAATGACAAGCTAATCATGGGGATGTAGAAAATAGAAACTGCTCCAATGTGGGAGACACAGGTGCTAAAAACTTTGTGTCGTTCTTGAGGGGAGGAAATACTGAGAACAGAGTGAATGATCAAGATATAAGACAGGACAATGCATGGCGTATCTACTCCTGTGGTCAAGATGAGATCGATTAATCCACAGATGCTATTGGCCAGAGTATCTGAACATGCTAATTTAATCATATCTGGATGATAGCAGTAGGAGTGGGAAAGCACATTCCCTCCACAAAAACTGAGGGGCTTAAGAAGCAAAAGCAGTCGTACAATTAATACTACAGTGCGTATAACCATCAGGAGACCCATCTGGATGATTCTATAACTAGTGAGAATGGTTGTGTACCTCAGAGGATCACAGATGGCCACATAACGGTCAAAGGCCATAGCCACCAGTACCCCAGATTCTATGACGGCAAACCCATGAAGAAAAAACATCTGGATAATGCACATATCTAGACTGATTGCATTTGCATCAAACCAGAGGATACCTAATGTGGTTGACATTGTAGAGACAGTCAAACCCAAGTCAGCAGCTGACAGCATGGAGAGGAAATAGTACATGGGCTCATGCAGGCTCTGCTGGGTGACGATGACAAACAGGATCATGCTGTTCCCAGAGAGGGCAGTGGCATAAAGACAGCAGAAGGGAATGGAGATCCAAGCATGGGCAAACTCTAGGCCAGGAATTCCAGTCAACAAGAAAGTTGGAAATTTAGATGTTGAATTATCTAAGATTTCCATGTTTTCCTGGACTGGTAACATTTATCTTCACAATGCATACATCCTATAGAAATAATACATTATATTGTTACATGAAGATATCCAGATAAATTTTCTCTTGGTTAGGAGAGTTATCTAAGGTCATGGGTAAGTGATTATATAATATATATAACAGAGTTTGATTTATAGCTTTCACTATATATATATAACATATTTATTCTTAAATTTAAGAAAATACATTCAAATAATTCCATACATTTTAATAATAATTTCTATATTGATAGAATTTTTAGCTCCATCATATTATAAGATTAAATGGATAGAGAGTTAAGAAAAATCAATACATTGAATACATTCAGTTTTGAATATCTTATGCAAGAAATGACAAAGCGAAATTCAGCTAAAGATGTTGAGTCTGCTGTGCCCATGTAGGCAAGACTTTCCCGGCAAACATTTCCAGATTTTTGCTAGTAATACACGTTTGGAAGCACAGGAGTGCTTGTTAATCCAGTGCCATGTTATTCCATTAGTGTGGATGAATACCTTCAGGGAGTAGATTTCTATAAGAGAAAACCAATAAAGATGGAATTTGATAGAAGTTATTGGAAAGGACTATATAGACTAAAGCAAGATGAGGCTAGATAGCCTTCCTGGAACCACTAAAACCAAGAGAGCCTAGCGTCATGTCTGGGTCTTACATGAACAATAGTACTGAACTGCTTGAGTGGGTCTTCTAAGGATCAAAAATATCAAATGCTGCTGAGAACACATGAATGACCCTAAGAAACAAACAAAAAAACCAAACAGACAAAACTAGCTGAAATCCAGCAATGAAAGCTGAGATTCTGCCACAGTGGCTTGGGGAATAAATGGAAAACTCCTGGAGGCATGGCATATATTACTTTTGGAAACTTGTCAGTGAAAGCAAGGAGATAAATAAGCCATGATGAAGGGTGACCATAAAGTAGTTGGAGGATATTTGTAATATAGGAAAAAGAACTGAGCATATTTATAAACTAAGGTTAAAAATGTTACATAGTGAGAGATTAAAACTATAGAATGACAGGAGTTAATTGGCATAGAAAATTCCCTAAGGAAATAGTGTGTGTCTGAATATTTGCGATTCTGTGGACTGTAGCCCACTGGACTCTTCTGTCCATAGAATTTTCCAGGCAAGAGTACTGGAGTGGGTTGCTACTTCCTACTCCAGGGGATCTTCAAGACCCAGGGATGGAACCCACAATGCCTGCATCTCCTGAATTGGCAGGTATATTCTTTACAACTGCGGAGATTGAATATAAAGCATGACAGTATTGGGTTGGCCAAAAAGTTCCTTTGGGTCTTCTGTAAACTGTTATGGAAAACACAGAACTAATTTTTTTGCCAACCAAATAATTAATCCTCACAAAGATGAGGATCAGCACATCCACTGACACTAGAGGGTAAGTGCAAGTGGATAAGCTGGTGTAAGGCTGTGGGACAATTATCACCCAGTGCTATTAGGTTTTGTTTTGTTTCACAATTTTTAAAATTGTGGTCAAATACAACTAACATTTCACTTCAGATCGTAATTGCAGCCATGAAATTATAAAACAAACAAACAAACAAACAAAAAACAAAAAAAACACTTGCTCCTTGGAAGAAAAGTTATGACCAACATAGACAGCATATTAAAAAGCAGAGACATTACTTTGTCAATGAAGGTCCATCTAGTCAAGACTGGTTTTTCCAGTAGTCATGTATGGATGTGACAGTTGGATTATAAAGAAAGCTGAGTGTCATCAATTCAAAAGAATTGATGCTTTTGAACTGTGGTGTTGGTGAAGACTCTTGAGAGTCCCTTGGACTGCAAGGAGATCCAACCAGTCCACCCTAAAGGAGACCAGTCCTGGGTGTTCACTGGAAGGACTGATGCTGAAGCTGAAACTCCAATACTTTGGCCACCTGATGTGAAGAGCTGACTCATTTGAAAAGACCCTGATGTTAGAAAAGATTGAGGGCAGGAGGAGAAGGGGACGACAGAGAATGAGATGGCTGGATGCATCACCAACTCAATGGACATGAGTTTGGGTAAACTCTTGGAGTTGGTGGTGGACAGGGAGGCCTGGCGTGCTGCGGTTCATGGGGTTGCAAAGAGTCAGACACGACTGACGGGCTGAACTGAACTGAACTGAACTGAACAACTAACATAAAACTTTCCATCCTAATCCTTTTAAAGTGTGCATTTCAGTGGATTTAAATGCATTCATAATGCTGTGCAACCATCACTATCACCCATCTCCATAACTGTTTCATCTTGTAAAACTGAAACTCTGTATCCATTAAACAGTAACTCCTCAGTCTCCCCTTTTCCTAGTCCCTGGCAACCACCATTTTATTTTCTGTCTCTGTGATTTTGACTGCTTTAAGTGTCTCATATAAGGGAATCATACAATATTTTTTCTTGTGTGACTGGCTTATATCACTAGAAATAATGTCCTTAAGAGTCATCCATGTTTCAGCATATGTTAGAATTTTGTTTCTTATTAACCAGTGCTTATTTTTTTTCTTACCTGACTTATCAGGAGGAAATTACTGCTCTTCAGGGAGTATTAGGTAATGAATATTGGTTTGAGTATACAGTAGACTTTTTCAATAGACACTCAAGAAATAGAAAGGGCAACTCAAAAATGTTATGAATTTTCGTTCAATTGCAATTTAAAAAATAAGTTTAAAGTAATAAATTTCCAGTGTCAAAATAAATTCTGGGAAAACTTAAAATCAAAGAATAGCAATATTAGTTATTATAACATTAATATTTATCAATCAAGCTTTAAAAAAATTAGGTAAAACTTACTTCCAAAAAGTGAATTCCCTGCAACAACATACGTGTTGCTATCCCTTTATGCTAGTTTTCTATAGTTCCATTTGAATTGCCAGTTCTCAAGATAACATTCAATCTGAGAAAATCATCATAATAATATTTGACTGTAAAGTAGAAAGGCTCAATTATCTGTGTTATATGGATCTCTGAGGACACGGTAAAACCTAATGTTATCTGACTTTTTTGTAGGCTCATTTGAACAATTATAAATAGAACACAAGGCATAAAATCAATACAACAAACACCCTTCTCTAGCTTCTTACCAGCTTTATGGGGGAAAACAAGCCTTCTCAGTCTTTATCAGCAGAGAGTGAACAAGTTACAGCTCTGGAGCCATTGATTTTATAGTAAAGTGGAATTGAACTGTGGAACCATTGGTAAAATGTGAATATCCCTGGGGCTGCATATATAGAAAAGCAGAAATCCTCCTATCTCCATCTATTAATATAATATAGTGCTGTATAATCTCAGAAGGGTTTTGGGTATAACTTGAGTGACCAGTGGTCCACAGAGACAATATTGCAAAGCAAAATAAACCAAATCATCCATATAAATGGAAAGCTTAGGCATTGTTCTAGGCACTGGGGAATAGAGAGATGCATGTTATTATGTCTAGATTATCAGTATGCTAGAAAAATAAGAAAGCAAATCAATTTTCACTGGGACAATTATGAAGACAATGAAGAGAGAAGAAAACGTGTACTTCAGCCTCCAAGCCTGTCTTTTCACTACCATATTGATCCATAGGGATGATGATATATCCATTCCCAAATCCATCTCTCTCCAGCTACTCATTTGCTTTTTCCCAATAAATGGGTTACTTTCTGGTATGTTCAGTTCAGTTCAGTCACTCAGTCATGTCTAACTCTTTGCGACCCCATAGTCTGCAGCATGCCAGGCCTCTGTCCATCACCAACTCCTGGAGTTTACTCAAACTCATGTCCATTAAGTGGGTGAGGCCATCCAACCATCTCATCCTCTGTCATCCCTTTCTCCTCCCACCCTCAAACTTTCCCAGCATCAGGGTCTTTTCAAATGAATCAGCTCTTCGCATCAGGTGGCCAAAGTATTGGAGTTTCAGCTTCAACATCAGTCCTTCCAATGAATATTCCGGACTGATTTCCTTTAGGATGGACTGTTTGGATCTCCTTGCAGTCCAAGGGACTCTCAAGACTCTTCTCCAACACCACAGTTTAAAAGCATCATTTCTTTGGTGCTCAGCCTTCCTTACAGTCCAACTGTCACATCCATACATGACTACTGGAAAAACCATAGCCTTAACTAGATGGACCTTTGTTGGCAAAGTAATGTCTCTGCTTTTTAATATGCTGTCTATGTTGGTTGGAGAAGGCAATGCACCCCACTTCAGTACTCTTGCCTGGAAAATCCCATGGACAGAGGGGCCTGGTAGGCTGCAGTCCATGGGTCGCAAAGAGTCGGACATGACTGAGTGACTTTACTTTCACTTTTCACTTTCATGCATTGGAGAAGGAAATGGCAACCCACTCCAGTATTCTTGCCTGTAAAATCCCAGGGATGAGGGAGCGTGGTGGGCTGCCGTCTATGGGGTCACACAGAGTCAGACACGACTGAAGCGACTTAGCAGCAGCAGCAGCAGCAGCAGCAGCAGTCTATGTTGGTCATTTGTTTTCTTCCAAGTGGTAAGCATCTTTTAATTTCATGGCTGTAGTCACCATCTGCAATAATTTTGGAACTCCCCCAAATAAAACCTGCCACTGTTTTCCCATCTATTTGCCATGAAGTGATGGGACCAGATGCCATGATCTTAGTTTTCTGAATGTGAGTTTTAAGTCAACTTTTTCACTCTTCTCTTTCACTTTCATCAAGAGGCTCTTTAGTTCTTCTTTGCTTTCTGCCATAAGAGTAGTGTCATCTGCATATCTGAGGTTATTGATATTTATCCCAGAAATCTTGATTCCAGTTTGCGCTTCATCTGCATATAAGTTAAATAAGCAGGGTGACAATATACAGCTTTGACATACTCCTTTCCCTATTTGGAACCAGTCTGTTGTTTCATGTCCAGTTCTAACTGTTGCTTCCTGACCTGCATACAGATTTCTCAAGAAGCAGGTCAGGTGGTCTGGTATTCCCATTTCTTTAAGAATTTTCCAGAGTTTGTGGTGTTCCACACAGTCGAAGACTTTGGCATAGTTAAAGCAGAAGTAGATGTTTTTGTGGCACTCTGTTCCTTTTTGGTGATCCAATGGATGTTGGCTGTTTGATCTATGTTCTTCTGTCTTTTCTAAGTCCAGCTTGAACTTCTGGAAGTTCACAGTTGATGTACTGTTGAAGCCTGAATTGGAGAATTTTGTATTTTATGTTAATTGGGTCCAATTTTGCTAGTGGCTGAGGTCACTTTGGGTAAATGATTAGTTTTCACGTGTATCTGCTCTTGCTGTCTTACTTGCTGTTTTCCTGTGGTACTCAGTGTAAGGATCTAGACTCTGGGGAGAATTTGGTCATCCTTGTCATCGTGGCCAGTTAAGCAATGGATACAGACTACTGTATGGACCTAGAAATTCGAAATCCATAGGAAAGGTGAAAATTCACACCCAGATATCATGTGTCTACTTTATAGAGAAGCCTCATATAGACAGAGGGTGTCTTGTTTGCCTGCTGCTGCTGCTGCTAAGTTGCTTCAGTCATGTCCGACTCTGTGCGACCCCATAGATGGCAGCCCACCAGGCTCCCTCATCCCTGGGATTCTCCAGGCAAGAACACTGGAGTGGGTTGCCATTTCCTTCTCCAATGCATGAAAGTGAAAAGTGAAAGTGAAGTTGCTCAATTGTGTCTGACTTTGCAACCCATGGACTGCAGCCCACCAGACTCTCCAGTCCATGGGATTTTCCAGGCAAGAGTACTGGAGTGGGGTGCCATCACCTTCTCCACTTGTTTGCCTAGATAGCAATACATCCAATAATGTGTTCCCATTTAGCTATTTTTCTTTAATGTATATTTGGCTATTATTTCTTGTGTAAGAACTCTAAATGGCAGAAATTGTGAGGTGAATTTAATTCAAGCACTGTAATGCTTCCTGGAACCACCACCCCCACTCTGTACCCCAAGTGTCTGGACTGATACTTCAACAACAGAAATGAACCAAATTATTGTTTGAAATCTAATGTCAGTATTAAGAATGAAAAGTCCACCACTATTGAATTCAAATAGTTTAGACTCTAACTAGGTTCTCCATCTACATCCTTTTGTTAAGACAGATTACGAACAAATAAAATTAGTCCCTGATTATCCCTGCTTTCTTAAGCACTTGTATAATTATCTGATTTTGACTGTGGGTAGGATTTATACTTTCTTTTAGCCAGTAGAATGTGGCAGAGAGAGTGGGGCATGACTTCTGTGCTTATGTCACATAGGATCTAGCTTTAATAAAATAAGCTGCCATGTTGTGCAGGCCCACACTGCAAAGAACTGAGGGTTGTCTCCAGCCAACAATCAACTAGAAACTCAGTGCTGCCTTCTCTAGCCAACCACTAGCAAGAAACACAGTTCCTCAATCCAACAGACTGTGAGGAACTAACTGAATTCTGCCAACAGCTACATGATCTTGAAAGCATATTCTTCTTCAGTGGATCCTCAAAAGAGACCCTGGCCCTGACAGCCTCTTGATTATAGCCTTGCAGAGGACTCAGCTCAGCTGTGCCCAGACTCTGGACTTACAGAAACTATGAGATAAACACTTTTAAGCTACTGCATTTGTGGTAAATTGTTATGAAGCTATAAATAACTTCTACTTAAAAGCTGAAAAAAAAATCTTCTTTGGCTGTCCTTTGTTTTACTATCTCTGATTGCCAGTGAATGTAAAAATATTAAAACACAGAGTGACATTTACTTCTGCCCTGAGCGATACGCCACGAGTCTTTATTGAGGCTTTGATGTTATTGAAAACAAAGATTGTGCATTTTATCCTTGGTGAATCATCTAAAACAAGCTGAACACACTGCATACATCATAGGAAGTTGGTAATGATTGATTGAATCATAAATAATATTTTAATAGAAAGATAATATTCATTCAGCAAATTATGCATTTCATGAACATACTGCTTGCTCATTGATTTATCACATGCAACTGACACCCAGCCAATAATATGGAATAGAGGCTACCGAGTTTTTTTCTTTTCTGTAAAGACTGTATAGTAAATATTTTAGGCTTTTACTGGTCATAGAGTTTTCTGTAGTAACTACTTAATTTTGATGTTGTATGATCCAGCCATTGAATATACTGAATGGGCATGGCTGTTTTCAAATGAAACTTTATTTGTAAATCAAATGGCAGGCAGATTAGACACACAAGTCATACTTTGCCAATCCTGATATACAGCCTTACTGGATAACCTCTGGTACTCCAGCTCCAGCCCATCCCATTAACTATCCCCTTATACCAAAACTAATTACTATCTTGACTTTCCACATCCTAGATTAGTTTTGCTCATAATTTTCATCTATAGTGTAATGAAATATAAATATATACATTGAATAATACAGTATGTATGCTTTTATTTTGGAGAAGGAAATGGCAACCCACTGCAGTATTCTTGCCTAGAGATTTACATGGAGACGAGCCTGGTAGGCTGCTGTTCATAGTGTCACACAGAGTCAGACATGACTGAAGCAACTTAGCTTGCATGCATGCATTGGAGAAGGAAATGGCAACCCACTCCAGTATTCCTGCCTGGAGAATCCCAGGGACAGAGGAGCCTGGTGGCTGCCGTCTATGGGGTCGCACAGAGTTGGACACGTAGAAGTGACTTAGCAGCAGCAGCAGCATACTTTTTTTTCTGGCTCATTTCACATTATCTTTAAGAGATTTTTCAACATTCAGTTCAGTTCAGTCGCTCAGTCATGACTGACTTTTTGTGACCCCATGAATTGCAGCATGCCAGGCCTCACTGTCCATAACCAACTCCCAGAGTTCACCCAAACTCATGTCCATCGAGTCAGTGATGCCATCCAACCATGTCATCCTCTGTCATCCTCTTCTCCTCCTGCCCCCAATCCCTCCCAGCATCAGAGGCTTTTCCAATGAGTCAACTCTTTGCATGAGGTGCCCAAAGTACTGGAGTTTCAGCTTTAGCATCATTCCCTCCAAAGAATCCCAGAACTGATCTCCTTTAGAATGGACTGGTTGGATCTCCTTGCAGTCCAAGGGACTCTCAAGAGTCTTCTCCAACACCACAGTTCAAAAGCATCAATTCTTCAGCACTCAGCTTTCTTCACAGTCCAACTCTCACATCCATACATAATCACTGGAAAAACCATAGCCCCGACTAGACGGACTTTTGTTGGCAAAGTAATGTCTCTGCTTTTGAATATGCTATCTAGGTTGGTCATAACTTTTCTTCCGGGAGTAAGCATCTTCATTTCATGGCTGCAATCACCATCTGAAGTCATTTTGGAGCCCCCCAAAATAAAGTCAGACTGTTTCCACTGTCTGCCCATCTATTTCCCATGAAGTGATGGGGCCAGATGCCATGATCTTAGTTTTCTGAATGTTGAGCTTTAAGCCAACTTTTTCACTCTCCACTTTCACTTTCATCAAGAGGCTTTTGAGTTCCTCTTCATTTTCTACCATAAGGGTGGTGTCATCTGCATATCTGAGGTTATTGATTCTCTTGGCAATCTTGATTCCAGCTTGTGCTTCTTCCAGCCCAGCGTTTCTCACGATATACTCTGCGTATAAGTTAAATAAGCAGAGTGACAATATACAGCCTTGACGTACTCCTTTTCCTATTTGGAACCAGTCTGTTGTTCCATGTCCAGTTCTAACTGTTGCTTCCTGACCTGCATATAGGTTTCTCAAGAGGCAAGTCAGGTGGTCTGGTATTCCCATCTCTTTCAGAATTTTCCACCATTTATTGTGATCCACACAGTCAAAGGCTTTGGCATAGTCAATAAAGCAGAAATAGATGTTTTTCTGGAACTCTCTTGCTTTTCGATGATCCAGTGGATGTTGGCAATTTGATTTCTGGTTCCTCTGCCTTTTCTAAAACCAGCTTGAACATCTGGAAGTTCACGGTTCACGGATTGCTGAAGCCTGGCTTGGAGAATTTTGAGCATTACTTTACTAGCGTGTGAGATGAGTGCAATTGTGTGGTAGTTTGAGCATTCTTTGGCATTGCCTTTCTTTGGGATTGGAATGAAAACTGACCTTTTCCAGTCCTGTGGCCACTGCTGAGTTTTCCAAATTTGCTGGCATATTGAGTGCAGCACTTTCACAGCATCATCTTCCAGGATTTGAAATAGCTCAACTGGAATTCCATCACCTCCACTAACTTTGATCGTAGTGATGCTTTCTAAGACCCACTTGACTTCACATTCCAGGATGTCTGGCTCTAGGTGAGTGATCACACCATCATGATTATCTTGGTCATGAAGCTCTCTTTTGTAAAGTTCTCCTGTGTATTCTTGCCACCTCTTCGCAATATCTTTTGTTTCTGTAAAGTCCATACCATTTCTGTCCTTAACGAGCCCATCTTTGCATGAAATGTTCCCTTGGTATCTCTAATTTTCTTGAAGAGATCTCTGGTCTTTCCCATTCTGTTCTTCTCCTCTATTTTTTTGCATTGATTGCTGAGGAAGGCTTTCTTATCTCTTCTTGCTATTCTTTGGAACTCTGTATTCAGATGCTTATATCTTTCCTTTTCTCCTTTGTTTTTTGCCTCTCTTCTTTTCACAGCTATTTGTAAGGCCTCCCCAGACAGCCATTTTGCTTTTTTCCATTTCTTTTCCATGGGGATGTTCTTGATCCCTGTCTCCTCTACAATATCATGAACCTCATTCCATAGTTCATCAGGCACTCTATCTATCAGATCTAGGCCCTTAAATCTATTTCTCACTTCCACTGTATAATCATAAGGGATATGATTTAGGTCATACCTGAATGGTCTAGTGGTTTTCCCTACTTTCTTCAATTTAAGTCTGAATTTGGCAATAAGTATTTCATGTTCTGAGCTGCAGTCAGCTCCCAGTCTTGTTTTTGCTGACTTTATAGAGTTTCTCCATCTTTGGCTGCAAAGAATATAATCAATCTGATTTCGGTGTTGACCATCTGGTGACGTCCATGTGTAGAGTCTTCTCTTGTGTTGTTGGAAGAGAGTGTTTGCTATGACCAGTACGTTCTCTTGGCAAAACTCTATTAACCTTTGCTCTGCTTTATTCCATATTCCAAGGCCATATTTGCCTGTTACTCCAGGTGTTTCTTGACTTCCTACTTTTGCATTCCAGTCCCCTATAATGAAAAGGATATCTTTTTTGGGTCTTAGTTGTAAGAGGTGTTGTAGGTGTTCATAGAACTGTTAAACTTCAGCTTCTTGAGCTTTACTGGTTGGGGCATGGACTTGGATTACTGTGATATTGAATGGTTTGCCTTGGAGATGAACAGAGATCATTCTGTCGTTTTTGAGATTGCATCCAAGATTGCATTTCGGGCTCTTTTGTTGACTAAGATGGCTACTCCATTTCTTCTAAGGGATTCCTGCCCACAGTGTTGGAATTGTTCATTCTTTTCAGTTCTTATAATTGTATGAACATACCCAAAATTATCAGTTTTTATTTCACTGGACACTTTCATTGTGTTCAGGTTTTGGTTATAAAAAATAATGCTGCTATAAAGATTTTTATGTCTTTCAAGCATGCATATATACATTTTTGTTGGTTATATTCTACAAGTAAAATTTCTAGGTCAACTTTGAGATGCTGCTGGTTTTTTTTAATCAGCTTATTTTAATTGGAGGCTAATTACTTTATAATATTGTGGTGGTTTTAGCCATACATTGACATGAATCAGCCATGGGTGTACATCTGTCCCCCCATTCCAAACCCCTCTCCCACCTCCATCCCCATCCCATCTCTCTGGGTCATCCCAGTGCACCAGTTTGAGTGCCCAGTTTCATGCATCAAACTTGGACTGGTCAGCTATTTCACATATGGTAATATACATGTTTCAACGCTAGTCTCCCAAATCATCCCACCCTTGCCTTCTCCCACAGAGTCCAAAAATCTGTTCTTTATATCTGTGTCTCTTTAGCTGTCTTGCACATAGGGTTTTCATCACCATCTTTCTAAATTCCATATATATATATATGTGTGTGTTAATATACAGTATTGTTTTTTTTTTTTCTGACTTACTTCACTCTGTATAATTAGGCTTCAGTTTCATCCACCTCATTAGAACTGACTCAAATGTGTTCTTTTAAATAGCTGAGCAATATTCCATGTGCATGTGTTCCACAACTTTCTTATCCATTCATCTGCTGATGGACATGTAGGCTGCTTCCATGTCCTAGCTATTGTAAAAAGTGCTACAATGAACATTGGGGTACATGTGCCTCTTTCAATTCTGGTTTCCTCAGTGTGTATGTCCAGCAGTGGGGTTGCTGGGCCATATGGCAGTTCTATTTCCAGTGTTTTGAGGAATCTCCACACTGTTCTCCATAGTGGCTGTACTAGTTTGCATTCCCACCAACAGTGTAAGAAGGTTCCCTTTTCATCACACTCTCTCCAGCATTCATTGTTGGGCTATGTCAGATATCTTTTCATATATTTAAGCAGTTTGCTACAGAGGAGCCTGTTTGCAGGACACAGGGATAGAGACAGACTTAGAGAATGGACGTGTGGACACAACAAGGGAAAGAGAGAGTGAGAGGAATTGGGAGAGATGGATCGACATATATACAACACTGTGTGTAAAATAGATAGAGTGTGAAGCTGCTGTACAGCACAAGGAGCTCAGCTCGGTGCTCTCGGATGACCCAGATGGGTGGAATGGGGGAGGGGTGGTGGGAGGGAGGTCCAAGAGGGAAGGGATGTATGTAGAGATATAACTGATTCACTTCATTGTACAGCAGAAAGTAGTACAACATTGGAAAGCAATTATACTCCAATAAAATAAAATGTAAACCCTCCCCCAGAGCATTTTTCATCTAGTTTCTTATGAAGTGTTCATTCCAAACTTTTCTCCATTTTTCTATTGCCTTGTTTGATTTTTCTTATCAATTTTATAGAGTTCTTTATATATCCTCTTCTTAATATTCATTTTCTTGAAAGTATGTTTTGATGGATGGAATTTCCCATTTTAATTTAGAGCAAACTTTTTTCTTTATATTTAGTGCCTTATATGTTAAAGAAATAGTGGTTTATACTCCAACAACTCAAATATACTTCCCAGTGTTATCTACAGGAACTTTATTTTTTTACCGTTTGCATGTACATCTATAATTCATTTGGAAGAGATTTTTGTTTAACGTATGAGGTGGAGGTGATGCTTATTTTCTTTATCAGTTCAGCTCAGTTCAGTCTCAGTCGTGTCTGACTCTTTGCGACCCCATGCATTGCAGCATGCCAGGCCTCCCTGTCCATCACCAACTCCCAGAGTTCACTCAGACTCACGTCCATTGAGTCAGTGATGCCACCCAACCATCTCATCCTTTGTCATCCCCTTCTCCTCCTGCCCCCAATCACTCCCAGCATCAGAGTCTTTTCCAATGAGTCAACTCTTCGCATGAGGTGGCCAAATAGGAATATAAAATTGACCTAGCAACTTTCATTGAAGAGACCCATCTTTTCTCCACTGCTATATGGTTCCATATAGAGTGTCCATATATGTAATGTACAAGTTTTGTATTCTTTTCTGCTTTAATACTCCATTTGTCTAATTCTGGGCAAAAATCACATTGTCATAATTATTGTAGCTTTGTAACAGTTCTGTGATTGAATAGAGTAAGACAACTTTATTTTTTAAAAATTATTGTGAACATTAGAATAACTAGTTAATACACACACTCACACACACACACCAATCTACACAGAAATTCTGAGGTTTCAGTGGGATTACACTGAACAATCTAGGGGAGAATGTTTCACAATAGTTTACTGAATCATTCAGTCCATTAATATGATTTATACCTCCATTTACTTGGTTCATTTAGTTTCAATGTTGTTTTATAGTTTTTAGAGTAGAAGTGTTTTATACCTTTGTGAAATTCATTCTTTTATTTTTTTGGGGGGGAATTTTTTTTTAATTAAAAAAATTTTTTTCCTTTACTTTATTTTACTTTACTATACCGTATTGGTTTTGCCATACATCAACATGAATCCCAGAAAAATAAATGACCCAATCAAAAAATGGGCCAAAGAACTAAACAGGCATTTCTCCAAAGAAGACATACAGATGGCTAACAAACACATGAAAAGATGCTCAACATCACTTATTATCAGAGAAATGCAAATCAAAACCACAATGAGGTACCATTTCACACCAGTCAGAATGGCTGCAATTCAAAAGTCTACAAGCAATAAATGCTGGAGAGGATGTGGAGAAAAGGGAACCTTCTTACACTGTTGGTGGGAATGCAAACTAGGACAGCCACTATGGAAAACAGTGGAGATTCCTTAAAAAACTGGAAATTTATTCTTAAGTATGTGGTTTTTCATGTGTTTTAAATAGTAACTCTTTAAATCTGCTCTTCTGGTTGTTGGTGGAAAAGATGAAAAATATTCTTTCTGTGGTGACATGCCATAAATCTTATTTGTTGATTCATTTTAGTCTTCTACTTAATTTATAAGGCTTTCGATAAATAATAGTATTTACTTTTCTTCTTTCCTTTCCATTTATTCTGTGTGTTTGTGTGTTACTTCCCTTTGGGTGCCTGGATTGGCTGGGTTCTTCTTTGCAATGTTGAATAAAATTGGTTTTATAAACCTCATTAGGAAGTGTTCCTTATTTTCCTGTTCTCTCAAAGAGTTTGTGTAGTGGGAGCCTATAGTTTGGAAATTAAAGCAAACTGTTCTGTGTTCTTTCTGTCTGTCTCCCTTCCTACTGTCCTTCTCTTCCTTCCCTTTTCTCTCTCCCTCCATTCCTTTCTTCATTTTGTCCTTCTGTCTTTATTCCCTTTTACTTTTATGTCTTTGTGTTGGTTTGTACATATGAATATAATGTATTTGATAATTATGGGATTATTGAGCCTTTTTTCCTTTTATTACTATTAAAAACTGTGCTTTTTAGATATTTTCACATCTTATCTGAATTTTCAAAAAATTGGTACCCAGATTTTAAAAATTGTTTTCTTTTACATCTTCAAAAGTGTCTGTTGGATTAGTAATGATGTCATTTCTTCATTCCTAATTTTGATTTTTTTATGCTTTTCCTCAACTATAATTGATCATTCTTTCCAGTCAAGTTTACTAGTCTTTCTAATGAGTTAACTTTTGTCTTTTTAATCTTATTTATTAGTTAATAGTTTTTAAACAAATCTTTTTGCACTAGCATTTACTTTATTTCATTTTCTGGGTGTTTTTTGGGGGGGGGGAGAAAGAAATGTTCTTTACTTATTTTTCTAAATTCTGGAGCTAAATACTTAACTAACTTGTTTTCAGAGTTTCTTTTATTTCCTATTACACTCATTTTCTGGGCTTCCCTAGTGGTAAAGAATCTGTCTACCAATGCAGGAGATGCAGGTTTGATCCCTGGGTCAGGAAGATCCCCTGGAGAAGGAAATGGCAACCCACTCCAGTGTTCTTGCCTGGGAAATTCCATGGACAGAGGAGCCTAGTGGTCTATAAAGTCCCTGGGGTTGCAAAAGAGTCGGGCATGACAGGGACTAAGTAGCAAATACTCATTTTCTACTAAAATTTCTCTCTAAGCCCAGTTTTAGCTTTATCTCCATTTTTCATTTGTTGGAGAAGAAAATGGCAAGAAGAGGAAATATATAAAGACTTTATAACAGAAGAAAAACAAACAAAAGTGTAAGACTTCATTTGTGGAGGGTGGAAGTGAGGTAAGGCATAATAGAATCTGCAAGGTGGTAACAGAGGCACAACTGTATGTACATAATTAATATTACAACTTTACTAACATGACTTTTCTACCATTGTTCAGTTTTACTAACTTTCAGGGGAAAATAACAAAGGAAAAAATTAATACTGTTTACAAAAAGCTCAGAAATGCTATTAAACTCCTAAATCCAGTCATCTTAAGATGTAAATGTTTCTACAAGATATGAAATAAGGCACAAAATATCTTTTCTTCAGTGCATTATTTCATACTCTTTACCCAATTCTGATCCTTCTTTCGCATGTCTTGGGGCTTGCCTGGTGTCTCAAATGGTAAAGAATCTGCCTGCAATGCAGGAGATGAGTTCAATCCCTGGGTCAGGAAGATTCCCCTGGAGAAGAGAATGCTTACCCACTCCAGTATTCTTGACTGGAGAATTCCATGAACAGAGGAACCTGACAAGCTAATCTTATGTCAGAAGATTTTTGTGAGGGGGTAAAGGGGATGCTTTTGAACTGTGGTGTTGGAGAAGACTCTTGAGAGTCCCTTGGATTGCAAGGAGATCCAACTAGTCCATCCTAAAAGAAATCAGTCCTGGGTGTTCATTGGAGGGACTGATGTTGAAGCTGAAACTCCAATACTTTGGCCACCTGATGCGGAGAGCTGACTCATTTGAAAAGACCCTGATGCTGGGAAAGATTGAGAGCTGGAGGAGGAGGGGATGACAGAGGATGATATGGTTGGATGGCATCACCGACACAATGAACATGGGTTTGGATGGACTCCAGGAGTTGGTGATAGACAGGGAGGCCTGGCGTGCTGCGGTTCATGGGCTCGCAAAGAGTTGGACACGACTGAGCTACTGAACTGAATTGAAAGGGGATGTATTTGGAAATGATATTGTCGGAAGAGACAGGAAAGCACTAAATTTTACTACTGTTTCTGTCCTTTCCTTTGTGTGTTAGTTCCTCAGTCATGTTCAACTCTTTGTGATATCATGGAGTGTAGTACACCAGAGTCCAAAGCCCATGGGATTTCCCAGGCTAAAATACTGGAGTGAGTTGCCATTTCCTTCTCCACAGGATCTTCCCTCTTAGAGTCTTGTAACCTTCATTATCTACCCTTGAGAACTTAAGAATTAGAGCTGGTGCTAGAAATTTTAGAATTCAAGTTCAGCAATAGTAGATCATAATACCAGAACTATAGAATCCCTATGTTTAAACCAGGACAAAAAAATACATTTATATGACATTAAGGGATTGAAGATTAACATTTCTTAGATTCCTTCAAATCAGAAGAATAAAGAGATTTTTTTTCCCAGGGCATCATGATTTTTTTTTTTGTAGTAAATTTTTTTTAATTTATTTATTTTAATTAGAGGCTAATTGCTTTACAATATTGTATTGGTTTTGCCATACATCAACATGAATCTACCACGTGTGTACATGTGTTCCCAATCCTGAACCCTCATCCCACTTCCCTCCCCATACCATCCCTCTGGGTCATCCCAGTGCATCAGCCCCAAGCATCCTGTATCCTGCGTCGAACCTGGACTGGTGATTCGTTTCTTATATGATATTATACTTATTTCAATGCCATTCTTCCAAATCATCCCCACCCTCCCTCTCCCATAGAGTCCAAAAGACTGTTCTATACAACTGTGTCTCTTTTCCTGTCTCACATACAGGGTTATCATTACCATCTTTCTAAATTCCATATATATATGTGTTAGTATACTGTATTGGTGTTTTTCTTTCTGGCTTACTTCACTCTGTATAATAGGCTCCAGTTTCATCCACCTCATTAGAACTGATTCAAATGTATTCTTTTAAATGGCTGAGTAATACTCTATTGTGTATATGTAGCACAGCTTTCTTATCCATTCATCTGCTGATGAACATCTAGATTGCTTCCATGAATGTTTTTTAAAAGAGAATCTAATAAAACTTCCAATTCCAGTTGATTGTTCTTCAAGCTTTCATACTGTCACTTTACCAGGCACAAAGGTTATTTTATAACCTCACATATAACCTCTCTCACTCCTTTCACTGTTTCTTGCATCCCTTACTCCAGCTATGGTAACCATGTACAGTCCTTGGTGTATCAGGCTATGTCATATTTTATTGACTTCAGAGGCCTGTGCCCTGGGCCTGGAAGATCTTTACGTTTTTACATGTTACATATTATTCTTAGTTCAAGTAGTTAGCTCTTCAAACAATTCTTTGAATCTGCAATTTGATCTAGATATTTTCTTCAGTGTCATATAGCCTTCTGGATATAATTCTATGGTAACACTCCTATTCACTGCCATTATTATATATATTTAACTTTATGTCCCTGACACTAGGCTATATATACTAGACTATAGAGGACAAGGATGTTTCTTATATAAACTTGTATTACCACCACTAAGGAAAGTGCAATATTACTCACAATAAAATGTTGAAGGAAGGGAGGAAGAAAGTAAGGTTATTTCTATCTAGGACATTGCATGATCAGACTCGCTACTCTGTGTTTGGCAATAGTTTGTAGAAAGCTTTACGGATTTGTTTGGTCTTCACACTATATATAATAGGGTTCAGCACTGGGGGAAATAGAAAATGGAGATTTGACATCAGTGTATGGACATATGGAGGAGCACTATGCCCAAACCGATGTACCAAAGCCAAGATGACCCAGGGGAAGTAGAAGATGGCAACAGCACCAAGGTGAGAGATGCAAGTGCTGAAAGACTTTTGCCTTTCCTCTGGGGAGGCGATGCTAAGGATGGACTTGATGATCAGCATGTAGGAGAGGAAAATGCAGGGAATATCTACACCTGAGGTCAGAATGAGAGCCACTAAACCACAGATACTGTTGACCTTGATACTTGAGCAAGAACACTTAATCACATCAGGATGGTAGCAATAGGAGTGAGAAAGCACATTAGGACCACAGAATGATAACCCCTTAAGGAGCAGGAGCAAGGGCATCAGGTTGACCAGCATTCGTACAAAAATTACCATACCAGCTTTGATGATTCTAGAGTTGGTTAGAATCATAGCATATCTTAGGGGGTTGCAGATGGCAACAAAGCGGTCAAAAGCCATGGCCAAAAGCACAGAAGATTCCATGAGGGTGAATCCATGCAGAAAGAACATCTGCAGAATGCAAGCATCCAGGCTGATGACCCTGGCATTGAACCAGAGGACACCAAGTGTTGTGGGAAGAGAGGACATAGTGATGCCAATGTCGGTGGTGGAGAGCATGGAGAGGAAGTAGTACATGGGCTCATGGAGGCTGGAGTTTGTGGTCACTACATACAGGATGGTGCTATTCCCCAAAAGGGCAATCACACAAAGGCAGCAAAAGGGGATAGAAAACCAGATGTGAAAAGCTTCTAGCCCTGGAACTCCAGTCAAGAGGAAAGTTGGGGAAGTGGAATTACCAGTCGACCGCATGGTGGCCTGAGTGAAATGGTATTCTCCTTCACTTGGTTCCTGCAATGATACATTTCATTGAGTCAAAACTACTGTCTGTCAGATATTCTGATAATTGTTCTAATTATTATACCTCATGTAGTCCCTACAGAGTTAGAGGTAGCTTTTATCTATCATCTTAATTTTACAGATAAATTTCAGCTAGATTAAATTAACCCATTAAACAAGTAAAAGACAAGTGTGACTCAAACCTGTCATTTTTCCTACTCTGTCATACTTAGCATATGCTATGAACAGCAGGATGGAAACTAGGGTGAGGCAAGTAAGACATTTGCCGTGGGAATGGACTATAAGGATGGTGCTAAAAACAACAACAACAACAACAACAACAACAGCTCACAGAAATTGGATAGATAACATTTTTATGCTATATTTTAAAAAGGCAAAACTAATGCAAAAATATCCATGACAAACAGAACATCAAAATTCTGAACCAGAGCTGTGTCAAAGCACATTGGAGTCCAAAGCAAAATGAAAAATGTACATCACTATGTACATGCTTTTAAGCATTTTTTGATACTTAATATTTTCCAGAACATTAACATAACTTGAAAATGTTGACAAATAAAAACTAATTGTATTAAATCTCACATTAGTATTTTATATTTAAGTATTTTATTTATATCATAATAGAATTATAATTTTACTTCAGCTAATTATAAATTATTTATAGTTCTCACGTATCTCCAATATGGCAATTTTCTCAACTGAAAATGAGATAAGTGGGACTTCCCTCGTGGTCCAGTGGTTAAGATTCCATGCTTCCAATGCAAGGGGATTGGGGTTTGATCCCTAGATCCCCATCTGGGGAATTAAGATCCCACAGGCCACACAGTATGGCCAAAAAGAAAAGAAAGAAAATAAGGTAAGTAAAAAGTAGGTTTAAAAATATATTGTTGATAAGTTTGCTTTCATTAAAACCAAGGGTTCACATTGTTTTCTTTTGTCCTAAACTGTAACATGACTTGGCATGGTACAGAATTTTATTTAAAACTTTAATGTTTTATTGATCATGGACTAAAAAATTAGATTAGATTAGATTAGATTAAAATACTGCATTAAAACATTATCATAATTGCTAAATTTTTTGGTGTCCCCTTAAATTTTTCACTCCCCTCCCTGTGGTACTGGCCTTTAGCAGTTGCTATCCTTGGATGACCTCCCATCCCAACATGCTGCCGCTGCTGCTGCTAAGTCGCTTCAGTCGTGTCCGACTCTGTGCGACCCCATAGACGGCAGCGCACCAGGCTCCCCCGTCCCTGGAATTCTCCAGGCAAGAACACTGGAGTGGGTTGCCATTTCCTTCTCCAATGCATGAAAGTAAAAAGCGAAAGTGAAGTTGCTCAGTCGTGTCCAACTCTTAGTGATCCCATAGATGGCAGCCCACCAGGCTCCCCCATCCCTGGGATTCTCCAGGCAAGAACACTGGAGTGGGTTGCCATTTCCTTCTCCAATGCATGAAAGTGAAAAGTGAAAGTGGAGTCTCTCAGTCGTGTTCGACTCTTAAATGATGCTAAAAAGAATTTTCATGATTCTGAGTTTCAGGAAAAGTTTCAATACTTATATTTTAAACTTTTAGAGCACTGCTGTAGGATTTCTTTTTCCCCTCACTCCCATTTCCACCCCCTTCCCCACTATTTCCCCAAGCCTAGAAAGAGGCAGGAAAGAAATATTTCTTTCTCTTTCATATTTCTACTCCAGCTTTCCCCACCTCTCTGTGACCTTGGTGCTTCTTCCCCACATTGTCTGTTTTTGTCATCTCCTTACCTGCTATTCACTGAAGGAAAAAGTTCCCTGCCTCTACAAGACCCCAGCAAAGAGATAAGTGAAAACTCCTGACTGATGGAACTGCTTTCTGGGGCACTTGGCTGGGGAGAATCTACAATTTCAGCCTTTTCAAGCAGGAGCAAATAGCCATTTAAATAGCTTTTCCTGCATGACAGCCCTGCCAAGAGCAGAATCCTAGCCCCAGAGGGGCCTCGTAACCTACCCCAGAGAAAATGCATGAATTTTTTCAGGCACTTGATACACTTGAGCAAAACCTCTTGAGTGTGACATTTTTGCACAGACATTAACCACAGCTTTCCTGATGTGAATTACACCCTTGGAAGGGGGAAGAGATGGAAGTGACATAACTGAGTATCAACACAGGACTGCACAGGCAGGACTCATTACATATACCATCTGATACCCTTACTTTAGCATCTCATTACTTAGATTCTGCATTTAAAGAAAAAAATCATTTACAGAAAGAAGTAAGCACTAGTAAATATTATTTCAGTGATTTCTGCTGCTGCTGCTGCTAAGTCGCTTCAGTCGTGTCTGACTCTGTGCGACCCCATAGACGGCAGCCCACCAGGCTCCCCCGTCCCTGGGATTCTCCAGGCAAGAACACTGGAGTGGGTTGTCATTTCCTTCTCCAGTGCATGAAGGTGAAAAGTCAAAGTGAAGTTGATGATTTCAGGAGGGATTAAAAGGAACAAAAAAGACCAAAACAAACTGCAAAAACAAGCCTTCAATAAATAGAATTTTTTGGCATGTTCAGAAATAATAATAACTCATTTTTGAGCAGCTCCTATGTACTGTATTTTATGGCTTAATTAATTCAAACACTTGTGGCTGTTTTCACTGACAAAATTATTTAAATAATTATGGTGAGTATGTACTACGTTATGACCTGTTCTGACAGTGACATCTAATAATGGGAGAAGCAGATACATTACATTTACTTAAACCAATTTCTTATTCTTATTTGGCTGTGCTAGGTCTTAGTTGTGGCATGCAGGATCTTTGATCTTCCTTGCGTCACACAGGATCTTCTCATTGCCTATGTGGGATCTTTATTTGAAGTAGGTGGGATCTAGTTCCCTGACCAGGGATTGAACCTTGGCCCCCTACATTGGGAATGTAGAGTCTTAGCCACTGGACCGCCAGAGAGAGTGAAAAGTGGTAGTCACTCAGTCATGTCCAATTCTTTGCAACCCCATGGACTGTAGCCCACCAGACTCTTCTGTCCATGGAATTCTCCAAGCAAGGATACGGGAGTGGGTTGCCATGTCCTCCTCCAGGGGATCTTCCTGACCCAAGATCGAACCCAGGTTTCCTGCATTGCATGGGGATTCTTTGCTGTCTGAGCCACCAGGGAAATCCCTACTTAAACTATTTTGTTTTAACCACAGCTTTCCTGCTGTGAATTATAGCAGGAAAACTATTTTGTATTAAATATTTTAAGCTGGGGAGACTAGCCTGGAATATCCAGGTGGACTTGATGTTAATAACAAAGGTTTTTATAAAAAGGAGGCACGAAGCTCAGAGTCGGAGTAGGACACAGAACTATGGAAGGAGACATTGGAGATCTGTAAGGAAGGGGACACAATGTAAGGAATGCAGACAAGCTCTAGAAACTGGAAAAGGCAAGGAAACAGATTTTCCTCTAGAGCCTCCAGAAAGAATAGAACTCTGCTGAAACCTTGATTTTTAGCCCTACAAAATTTATTTTAGACCTTGACCTCCAAACTGTAAGATAATACATTTGTGGTGTTTTAAGCCACTGAGTTTATACTAATTTATGGTAATTTGTTAAGCAGTACAAAAATACTAGTTGAGAACTCACCCACAAGGCAGTGTGAGTAAAGGTTACTCCACTGGTGCCCAAATGCCTTTTCCACTGTTGGCAAATAGCTACACTGCTTTTAGCACCTAAAGCTAAGATCTCTCCTTTTTAATCATCTCTTTTTTTTAAATCTCAGTTTTATTTATTTATTTATTTTACTTTACAATATTGTATTGGTTTTGCCATACATTGACATGAATCCGCCATGGGTGTACATGTGTTCCCCATCCTGAACCCCCCTCCTCCCTCTCTCCCCATCCCATCCTTCTGGGTCATCCCAGTGTACCAGCCCTGAGCACCCTGTATCATGCATCCAACCTGGACTGACGATTCATTTCAAATGTGATAATTTACATGTTTCAATGCCATTCTCCTATATCATCCCACCCTAGCCCTCTCCCACAGAGTCCAAAATACTGTTCTATACATGTGTGTCTCTTTTGCTGCCTCTCATACAGGGTTATCATTACCATCTTTCTAAATTCCATATATATGTGTTAGTATACTGTATTGGTGTTTTTCTTTCTGGCTTACTTCACTCTGTATAATAGGCTCCAGTTTCATCCACCTCATTAGAATTGATTCAAATGTATTCTTTTTAATGGCTGAGTAATATTCCATTGTGTATATGTACCACAGCTTTCTTATCCATTCTACTTGGAGGATTCTATTTGGAGATGAGGCTAAAACTGCCAAGAAAAAAATAGATTATATGAATTATTTAAAATGTAACATTTGCTAATAAATACATAGTTTAGAAAGGATAGTTCATATTTAATTATATAATTTAATACACAAAATAACACTATATAATTTATTTATAATTATCATTCTAATTTAAAAGATAGTGAAGTCATAGTGAAGTCACTCAGTTGTGTCTGACTCTTTGCGACCCCATGGACAGTAGCCAATCAGGCTCCTCCATCCATGGGATTTTCCAGGCAAGAGTACTGGAGTGGGGTGCCATTTCCTTCTCCAGGGGATCTTCATGACCCAGGGATCGAACTTGGGTCTCCCGCATTGTAGGCAGACTCTTTACAGTCTGAGCCACCAGGGAAGTCACTATTTGACAGAAGAGGAAACCGAAGTCCCAGTGTGTTAAAGCAATTTATTCAAATTTATGCAGCTGGTAAATTACTGCATGTAACCTTAACCTTACTTTTCCAGTCAATTATAGTTCCTCATCACATTTGAGGTATAACAACAAATATAAATAATACAATTTTCGTTTTTGCTATCACTTTCTGCTGCTGGTGCTCCTAAGTCACTTCAGTCATGTCCGACTCTGTGCGACCCCATAGATGGCAGCCCACCAGGCTCCCCCATCCCTGGGATTCTCCAGGCAAGACCCCTGGAGTGGGTTGCCATTTCCTTTTCCAATGCAGGAAACTGAAAAGTGAAAGTGAAGTTGCTCAGTCGTGTCCAACTCTTAGCGACCCATGGACTGCAGCCCACCAGGCTCCTCGGTCCACGGGATTTTCCAGGCAAGAATACTGGAGTGGGGTGCCATTGCCTTCTCCTATCACTTTCTACATGAGTTCATACTGAAAGTATAACCATTCTGGAATCTGACTGATTGATATTTAAATCTTAACTCTGTCATCACTAGTTAGTGACTTTGGGTATATACTTGTCTCATCAATAAAATGTATATAATAATATAATAATATTGTGAAAATGACTTGAGACAAAGTCTGTACAACACAACATTGTGTTTGTCATATGGATAATGCTCAATGAATGGGAGACTTATTTGGATAGAACTTGGCAAAAACTAATATTTTTGAAATTACATTTGGAGTATTTAAAATGTTCTAGTTGTGGATTAAATAAAAGTTTCTTATACTCTATGTATATTATATATAGTATATGAAGTACTTGGTGTGGTCTGATACAGAATAAAACTATGGAAAATGTTAATTGTTCTTATTGCTAGTTTGAAAATGACAGCAGCTGATTTGTTCGGTTTCTTCACCCCATTCTTTTTTCTCCTACTCCTGGTAGAAAGGAACTTTTTAAAAATGCAATATGCATACACTTATGCCATGAGGAATTGTCAGAATGAGTAAGAAAGTGTTGTTCATCCTGTAGCTACTTGCCCAAGTTCACTATTACAAGGGACTTATTCATTTTAAGAATCTACTCATTCTGTCTAATTATTGAGCCAGGTAGAATAAAATTGAGGACTTGGGCTGGTGCTCTTCCTGGGTATCATGTTGCAAATAAATGCAAAAGACACAGTTCATGTCACAGTCCAAGTAGAGCTGGACATAAAATTCTACCCCTAGAATATTTCACAGGCACACTGCAGACAATTCCTGAAGAAAAGACACTGTGATCCTATCCTTCCTCAATCTTCTTTATTCCCTCTGCTTTCTCCAAACAGGTGTGCTAACAATACTTATTTTTTGAGTGGAACAGGCTATAACAAGAAAGATTACAAGACCTTGATATGTTCCCTCTGTGGGGTAATCTTTCACTGATTTTTGAAAGGAATCCAGGGTTTTAGTGACTAGAGTTTTGAGATGCAATTATGTGCACCATTTACGCAGGGAGAGAGGCTTCTAGGAGGCTGAGGCTCAGCCACACAGAATTCGTCAGCAGTGGCATTGTCTTCCCAGTTCATCTGCTTCTCTTTCTATGTGTGACTTGATGGATAATGGCTTTAGAGGAAAAGCGTCTGTATATGTGTCCAAAGGGGCATCAGTCACCTCATTCCCCTTGTTATTACTACTTTCAACACTAGGCAGAGTCAACTACAGAATCAGCATTCACAGCACAGTTGGCCTGCCAAAGAGAAGAGCAGCATAAATTTATCATGCCCTTTGGATAAGGGACCCCTCCGGGCTTAAGACTTTTGAAGGGTTAAGAAGATGAGTCATCCTTAATACTAGGATCAGTTCAATTCAGTTCAGTTCAGTCACTCGGTTGTGTCTGATGCTTTGCGACCCCATGAATCGCAGCACGCCAGGCCTCCCTGTCCATCACCATCTCCCGGAGTCCACTCAGACTCACATCCATCGAGTCCGTGATGCCATCCAGCCATCTCATCCTCGGTCGTCCCCTTCTTCTCCTGCCCCCAATCCCTCCCAGCATCAGAGTCTTTTCCAATGAGTCAACTCTTCTCATGAGGTGGCCAAAGTACTGGAGTTTCAGCTTTAGCATCATTCCTTCCAAAGAAATCCCAGGGTAATAGTAGATATTTTTTCAGCAAGTTCAATGTGATTTAATTCAATAAAATGATTAAGTATTTTGTTGACCCCTGCCCCCATTAATGGCAACCCACTCCAGTACTCTTGCCTGGAAAATCCCATGGATGGAGGAGCCTGGTAGGCTGCAGTCCATGGGGTCTCGAAGGGTTGGACATGACTGAGCGACTTCACTTTCACTTTTCACTTTCATGCATTGGAGAAGGAAATGGCAACCCACTCCATTGTTCTTGCCTGGAGAATCCCAGGGACAGAGGAGCCTGGTGGGCTGCTGTCTCTGGGGTTGCACAGAGTTGGGCATGACTGAAGCGACTTAGCAGCAGCAGCAGCAGCCCCTATTAAGTAAACAAGGAATTCAATGTATGCATGGTGCTAAGTCTCTTTGCAACCCCATGGACTGCTGGCTCCTCTGTTCATGGACTTCCCAGGCAAGAATACTGGAGTGCGTGGTCATTCCTTCTCTAGGGGATCTTCCCGACCTACAGATCGAACCCATGTCTCCTGCTTGGCAGGTGGATTCTTCACCACTGTGCAATCTGGGAAGCCCAAGGATTCAATATGTGAGCAACTGTTGACTGAGTGGATGACTGAATACAGCCAGGAGACCAGACCACAGCTATGTGCTTTTAACTGTGTCTCTGTATTTGCTCTGGTCTTACCTAATGCATGAGTTGGCCATCAAGCTGCAAGGCAGAGATTTATTTCTTGCTGTGATTTAAAAATATTTTTCTATTAGTGCATCTGTGAAAGTAAAGGGCTTTTCTGAATTCCTGTGAAACAGCTATTGGGTCAGAAGTCTGATAAAGAACAATGCCTGCTAGTGTGAATGAGGGAAATGTGATGTTGAACGTACATAACTGAGAAGAAATATTATGCATCTGTGGGCCTTTCTGAAAAGTTTCTGATCAGGATTTTAGATTCATGAATGCATGTATATTTCTGAAGACTTCTCTCTTGCTTTATATTTCACTAGGATGAATTTGTGAAAAAGAAATAAAGTGTTTCTGGGTGTCTGCTAGTATATTCTTTTTTTCTGCTAGTATGTTCTTAAAATAAGTATCTCTGAAATAATCCTAATATCAAATTTTAACTTTTTTTGAAATCCTTGGATCCAGAATTGAGTTACACATGCTAGATTATCATGTGTAAGAAGGTTATCATCTTCTTCAAGAGATGGAAATACGAGACCACCTGACCTGCCTCTCGAGAAATTTGTATGCAGATCAGGAGGCAACAGTTAGAACTGGACATGGAACAACAGACTGGTTCCAAAGAGGAAAAGGAGTACGTCAAGGCTGTTGTCACCCTGCTTACTTAACTTCTATGCAGAGTACATCATGAGAAACGCTGGGCTGGAAGAAACACAAGCTGGAATCAAGATTGCCTGGAGAAATATCAATAACCTCAGATATGCACATGACACCATCCTTATGGCAGAGAAAGTAAAGAGGAGCTAAAAAGCCTCATGAAGAAAGTGAAAGTGGAGAGTGAAAAAGTTGGCTTAAAGTTCAACATTCAGAAAACGAAGATCACGGAATCTGGTCCTATAAGTTTATGGGAAATAGATGGGGAAACAGTGGTAACAATGTCAGACTTTGTATTTTGGGGCTCCAAAATCACTGCAGATGGTGACTGCAGCCATGAAATTAAAAGACACTTGCTCCTTAAAGAGAAGTTATGACCAACCTAGATAGCATATTGAAAAACAGAGACATTACTTTGCCAACAAAGGTCTGTCTAGTCAAGGCTATGGTTTTTCCATTGGTCATGTATGGATGTGAGAGTTGGACTATGAAGAAGGCTGAGCACCGAAGAGTTGATGCTTTTGAACTGTAGTGTTGGAGAAGACTCTTGAGAATCCCTTGGACTGCAAGGAGATCCAACCAGTCCATTCTGAAGGAGATCAACCCTGGGATTTCTTTGGAAGTAATAATGCTAAAGCTGAAACTCCAGTACTTTGGCCACCTCATGTGAAGAGTTGACTCATTGGAAAAGCCTCTGATGCTGGGAGGGATTGGGGTCAGGAGGAGAAGGGGACGACAGAGGATGAGATGGCTGGATGGCATCACCGACTCGATGGAAGTGAGTCTGAGTGAACTCTGGGAGATGGTGATGGACAGGGAGGCCTGGTGTGCTGCGAGTCATGGGGTCACAAAGAGTCAGACACGACTGAGCGACTGAACTGAACTGAAAGCAAAGGAAGAAATAGAGTTCCTGAGACATACAGCAACACGATGAAATGAGTATTAGGGGCACAGGCCACATGCCTTGGGCAGGGCTTCTCCAATGGGTAGCTAGAGAACAGCCTGCAATATTATAACATATGGTGTTGTAATGACATATGTATCAAATTCAATCACAGAGAAGATCATAGATATGGTCTGGCATCAGCATACCTCAATTTCAGCATAGCCACATGCTTAAAGTAGGTCTAAGGGATGATTTAGTTGAGGTAAAATATCAATCAGGAGAACATGGAGCAAAGGGGGTTCACTCCTACAATGCTTTTGTTATTACAGCTGTTCCCAGCTTGACTGCCAATTACTGGAATATGATGAAATGGTGGAGTGGGAAGCATATGGAGACATCCAGTACCAGATGGCACATGGCCAACCCTGACTGACAGAGTATGGATAAAGAAGACCTGGCAGAGCAGAAGCAGTTACAGTAGCTGATTTTATGGACAGCATCTCAGATCAGGTGAGAGTAAGAGGGTCTCCACCATGAAAGCTAGCAGGGTCAGGAATAAATACATGTTTCACAGAAGTAGTCAGTGCAGGGCACATCAGAGATGGGGCTGATTTTCACAACAGTCATTGTGTAGCATATACAGGACAGGAAACAGATCCAGACTGGGGAGCCTCCTATCTTGAAAAGACACAAGGAGTTGGTGGAGGGCTGGTCGACAATGATGGCATCAGAGGATGACTACTGTTGGATGAGGAGCCTACCTTCCAAAGAGACTAATTGAGTCACAAACACCTTATTTTTGAGAAGTCTGGAAATTATGAGAGCTGAGTGATTAGAAAATGGTCTAAACAGGAAATCGCTTATCATATGTTAATAAATACACATTTTTCCTAAATTAAACCTTAAAATGAGCTATATTTTCTCCTGATGGTATGTTTATAAATCACAAGCCCAAATTTATGGAATGAAGAATAAACACTTAAAACTTTGTCTCCAAATGGAAATGAGTCACAGTAAACATTACATCAATCCCTGTCCTTTTTTTCCACATAAAAGTCAATTTTGTCTTGAAACAAATTACTTTTTCATCATGCCTGTGGGTGTATTGTTGCTGTTCTGTCGCTATGTCATGTTTGACTCTTTGCAACCCCATGGACTGAAGCATGCCAGACTTCCCTTGTCCTTCAATGTCTTCCGGAGTTTGCTCAAACTCATGTCCGTTGAATCAATGATGCCATCCAACCATCTCATCCTCTGTCATCCCTGTCTCCTCCTGCTCTCAATCTTTCCCAGCACCAGGGTCTCTCTCAATGAGTCAGCTCTTCACATGGATGTATCTAACCACTCTTTTATACAAATTAGATTAAAATAAGTTAGAAAAGTCATGAAAATGGGAAAGAAAGAGAAAGAGAAATGCCTAACGCAACCATCATCTTGCCATCCTATCCCTGTGCTCTGTGTAATTCTTTATAGCCTGCTGAGGATGTTTTCATGCTTTTGCCTTCATCTGGGGCCAACGTTACCTGTTAGGGCTTCCTTTTTTCCCTCAGATCCCAATTCCTCTAGGAGCCCCAAATCCCCATCCTGAATTTGCTTAGGATCTTTGGTTACACACAGAGATCTCTTGGAGGATCTCTGTCACGCAAGCTAAAAACCTGAAGTCCGAGGTAAGATCGAGCCTGTATTTGGCTCTGCAGCCTTGTTTCAGCCTTGTTTGCTGCTGCTCCTATATCTTTCATTGCAAAGGTTTATCACCTTTAAAAATGCCGATTCCTCGACTTTGACTTTCCTTCCCATTTGTAGCCCTTTGATGTATTAAAACTACCCAATTAAAGCCACAGATTATCTCTTCTGATGCTTTTCCTGCTCTCAAGTCTCCCTGCCAATGGGGGAATTCATAAAGACACAAACGCCCTTGTGTATTTATGTTTCCATAAATACAAACTTGTTTCTTTGGAAATAGGCAGGTCTAATGGCAACCCACTCGGTATTCTTGCCTGGAGAATTCCATGGACAGGGGAGCCTGGCAAGCTACAGTCCATGGAGTCACAAAGAGTTGGACATGACTAAGTGACTAAGCAACAACAAATTAGTGATTGTTGTTTTATTTGGAGAGCTGAGAAGAAGGTCACTGAAGAGCTGGTCCTTGAAAGAGTAGAGATGTCCCCAGTCATACCCCAGGGCCAGATCTGAGCTGAGCTGGTTTTGGGGTCTCCTGACTCTGTGTAGCAGTTCTCCCATTCTTTTGCTACTTTTAGGGAAATCTTGGGCCTAATTTCTGGGAACCTGTGGGAAAGGGATGAAGCTTCAGGGCTAGTATCTTCCATAATTTCTGCTTGCTACTGCTGCTGCTACTGCTAAGTCGCTTCAGTCGTGTCCAACTCTGTGCGACCCCACAGACAGCACCCCACCAGGCTCCCCCATCCCTGAGATTCTCCAGGCAAGAACACTGGAGTGGGTTGCCATCTCCTTCTCCAATGCAGGAAAGTGAAAAGTGAAAGTGAAGTCGCTCAGTCGTGTCCGACTCTCAGCGACCCCATGGACTGCAGCTTTCCAGGCTCCTCCATCCATGGGATTTTCCAGGCAAGAGTACTAGAGTGGGGTGCCATTGCCTTCTCCAATTTCTGCTTAAAGTATCATTATTAACAGTGAATCAATAAACCAATAATGCAGTTCAGGTTCATATGCTTATGTGCTTTATGAAAGTGAGAGATCACAGAAAACCCATAAAATGAACTATTTGTTTTCTTTTAATTCCAAATGAGATCTTTTTAGAACATACTATTGTTATTTGGGCTCCAAAATCTCTGCAGATGGTGATTGCAGCCATGAAATTAAAAGACGCTTACTCCTTGGAAGAAAAGTTATGACCAACCTAGATAACATATTCAAAAGCAGAAACATTACTTTGCCGACTAAGGTCCGTCTAGTCAAGGCTATGGTTTTTCCAGTAGTCATGTATGGATGTGAGAGTTGGACTGTGAAGAAGGCTGAGTGCCGAAGAATTGATGCTTTTGAACTGTGGTGTTGGAGAAGACTCTTGAGAGTCCCTTGGACTGCAAGGAGATCCAACCAGTCCATTCTGAAGGAGATCAGCCTTGGGATTTCTTTGGAAGGAATGATGCTAAAGCTGAAACTCCAGTACTTTGGCCACCTCATGCAAAGAATTGACTCCTTGGAAAAGACACTGATGCTGGGAGGGATTAGGGGCCGGAGAAGAAGGGGACGACAGAGGATGAGATGGCTGGATGGCATCACGGACTCGATGGACACGAGTCTGAGTGAACTCCGGGAGTTGGTGATGGACAGGGAGGCCTGGTGTGCTGTGATTCATGGGGTCGCAAAGAGTTGGACATGACTGAGTGACTGAACTGAACTGATTCAGCATTCACTTATCTGTTTCTTTAAGCACTTACTCTATTCCAGGGTGCTAAGTGTTGGGCATGCAGCAATGAGAATGGTCTGGTGGCTGCCCTCAAAAATTCTCAATCAGTCAAAAGACCATAAAAAGCATGGCTGTTGAGGATTATTAGTAAGACAGAGGACACATGGAAGAGTAATTATTGAAAAATCACTGAATGAATGAATGTATAAATGACTCCCTCTTCGATGTGGATTCAAGAAAACTAGCTTCAAAAATGAATGAATTATTTTGTTGATAATTCAAATCATCACTCCCATTGGTCCAGAGACAATTTCACTACACTGTAGACTTCACTATTCCTTTTCCAGAGCAACATTTACCCTTCTCTCAGTGCATCTCCTCTTCCTGGCTCCTTGCCCACACCTTCCTGCTATAATGGATCCAACAAGTATCACTGCTCTGTTTCCAGAAATAAGAGAACTCCTGCTGCAGATCTGGACAACAACATTCACTGAGACCTTTCTATTCCATTCCAGGAGACAATTAAAACAGGAGACCTGCTGGGGAAGTAGCCTGCCCCTGTTTTATTGTTCAGTCACTGAGTTGTGTCTGACTCTGTGACCCCGTGGACTGCAGCACACCAGGCTTCCCTCTCCTTCACCATCTCCTGGAGCTTACTCAAATTCATGTCCATTGAAAGAGTGATGCCATCAAACCATCTCATCCTCTGTTGTCCCCTTTGCCTCCTGCCTTCAATCTTTCCCAGCATCAGGGTCTTTTCTAATGAGTAAGTTCTTTGCATCAGGTGGCCAAAGTATTGGAGCTTCAGTTTCAGAGCATCAGTGCTTCCAATGAATATTCAGGGTTGATTTCTTTTAGAATTGTCTGGTTTGATCTCCTTGCAGTCCAAGGAACTCTCAGGAGTCTTCTCCAACACCCCACTGGCCTTGAACATCTTTTAAAACATGAAGTTTACAAAAAAGAAACTGGCACACATTCCTTTTTAAAACACTTCCAAGGGAGCCATGTTGCATGGCACCAGGGGCATCATTAATACAAATTATCATGTGAATGTCTCCTCAGAGTTGTAGCCATGTAGTGGATTTCTTAGAAAGGATCGATTCCTACCTAGTAGATCTGCCTTTTATTTTCACCCACTCCCTTTCTGCCTCTGCTGTACATTCTGACTCAGAAATATACCCAAGGATCTTACTTAGATTGTTCGGTTTGTGTTTTCTCATCTACAAAATGTAACTGGATAGACACTTGTACATATGCTCATGCAGTGATGCAAATGTCTGTAATAAATACTGGAGCTGGTATCTGGAGAGCTTCCAGAAATAAGAGATTCTAAATCTTTTCCCTGAGGGGCCACACCTAAGATAGATCTACCGAGAACTGAAACCCAGAGACTGAGACTCTACATTGATCTTGGATGAGGCTGGGGTGGAGGCTGTAGTCTGTGAAGTCAGGCATCAAACCTCCTTGGACTTTTCTCTCCCTCCTTCTCTGGCCCTGGGAGTCCAAGGCTCAGAAGACAGGCTAGGATTAGTCAGTGACTTCAGGGTTAGCTGACTGAGAGTCAACATTAAAATGCACAATCAGATCACTAGGGTGTTTAGGAGTAAGTGAGTGTGATGACAGCAGATTTTACCAGTTGCTGTTAGAGTACACACGTGCATGCTAAGCCACTTCATTTGTATCCGACTCTTTGTGACCCTATGGACTGTAGCCCCTCACGCTCCTCTGTCCATGCGCCCTCCTCCAGTGAGTCTTCCCTACCCAGGGATTGAACCCACATCTCTTAACTCTCCTGCTTTGGCAGGCAGATTCTTGACCACCAGAGCCACCTGGGAAGCTGTGAGAGCACAGTAAGTGTTAGTCACTCCCCTGTCTATGGGGATTCTCCAGGCAAGAATACCGGAGTGGGTTGCCATTCTCTTGTCCAGGCTATCTTCTTGACCCAGGGATTGAGCCCAGGTCTCCTGCATTGCAGGCAGATTCTTTACCATCTGAGCCACCAGTAAGCCTGTGAGAACACAGAGGAGTAGTTTCTAGGATGAGCTCTGAACTACTGATCTCTATAATCACAGCACTGACATATAAGTGGTAAAGAAATGCTTGTTGAATATGAAATGCCATCATACCAATAACCCTGTGTCTGGCTCCACACAGAGCAGACAATACTGATGAAGGTTCACCTCTCGAAATTACTCTAGAACAGAATTCTGAGAGCTTGGCTTGGCTCTTAGCAATGTTTAAAAGCCTGGGGAAGCTGACTTGCCGGGGCTGCATTTGATAAGCTCTGTCTGGTCTCTCGGTCACTTGTGTCATGTTAGAGATATGTGTTACTTGAGAGAAAAGAGGGGCAGTGATGATTCTGCCTGTCTTACAAAGGGGAAATTGAATTTCTCAATCACAGTATTCATTTGACACTTTTTACGAATTGGCTACAGAAAAGCTTGAATTTAGTTACAAATTTGAACCCATTGGCAGAAGAGCTAAGGATACTTCTAATCAGGATGGACTTCGGAGATGACGCAGTGGTAGAGAATCTGCCAGCCAGTGCTGGAGACACAGGAGTTGTAGGTTCAGTCCCTGGATTGGGAACATTGCAGGAGGATGAAATGGCAACTCACTCCAGTATTCTTGCCTGGAGAATCCCATGGACAGAGAAGCCTGGCAGACTACAGTCCATGGGGTCACAAAGAATCAGACACGACTGAGTGCAGGAGACAGCTGCATAGCTCAAGTACTACGTTTTTATACTGGAGCTGGAATTGTAGGTATTCAGGATGTTTCTTTTGATTCTCTCCTACGATTTAAATGCTCTGCTGGACAGTTTCTCTTGTTCTCCACTCAATTCCCATCCTCTTACAGAATGTTTGGTGCAGACAGTTGTTCAATAAATCATTTCTTGAACAGAAATTTTAAATGTTTCAAATATCTTACATTTGCTAATTAAAAAGAAGAGAATGAGGGAAATTGTTATTTATATAATGAACTTATCTCATTTGACCAACAGAAATCTTCAAAATTTCCATGGGGATAAATGAAAGGGGCCTTTAGGACTGGGATCCAGTTTTGGAAGGATGAGGGGATAATATACGTGGAAATGCCATCTTGTGGTTCATAGTGAAATTGTTAGGACAATGGTATCACACAGGCAAAAATTCATTCATTCACTCAGTGAGGTTTTTTTTTGTGTGTGTGTGAGCTAGTTTTGGGGATAGAATAGTAAGCAATTATTTTATGCTTTCATGAATTTATATTCAAGTCAGATGAATAAATAACAAATAATTTAAATAATTGCACATTGGGCTAAGATACATAGAAAATAAAATGTGTTGAAAGAAAATAATAAGGGGCAGAATCTATTTAAGATACACAGGTTAAAAAATAACTCACTGATAGGGTGGTATTAGTTGAAAACTACAGAATGATGAGAAGTAGAAAGTTCTAGAAGCAAACCATGTGGAGAACTGGCATGATTAAAAGCAAAGCCCTAAGAGCAGTAAGAAGTGGATATGCTTGGAAGCAAAAGACTAGAATGGTAGATGGTGAAGCAAGAGAGAAAGATAACGATATAACAATTGAGGTATGTAGAAAAAATAAATGTACTCCTGAGCAAGAATAGGAAATGAATCATTCATTCATGCAACAGTATGAATGAATCTGAAAAGCTTTATACTGAGTGGGACACCAGACTAAAGTTATAGTGAGAGGGAAAAAAATAACTAAACTCAAGTTGTAGTGAGAGAAAGAACTCAGATTAGGATTTACCTGCTTGGGAAGAGGGGAGTGTTTAAATAAAAGACACAGCAAAAATCTTTATGAAGTGATGGGGGTTTTCTATATCCTAATTGGGCAGGTCACCACACAGACATTCACGTGTGTCAGAACTCATTAAACTGTGTATTAAGATATTCCCATTTTACTGTCTCAAGTTATATAACCGTAAAATGATTTTTAAAAGGAAAAGGAAGAGGCTCACAACTATTAACTGATTTCCTGATAAGGGGATCAAAATTCCAGGCAACCCTAAAATTTGGGAATTTTGACAATGGTCCTTCAGAACACACATTTATTTCTGGAGGCACTTTTAGGCTCCAATGGCTGTTTCTTCTCAGAAAAGCAAACATACTCCTGATTTCTCTTTAAACACCTTCATCTGATGTTGATTTTTTTTTTAACCTTGGCTTTTAAAACATGAGAGCCTGAATTTTAGAATTTATTCACCACTGATTGTGACAAGAGAGGTGAGTAAGAATACAAATATAAATGTGACACATGCTTATATTACCTTGACTGTGGTGATGGTATCATGGATGTGTGCATATGCCCAAATTCATCAAAATGTAAGCATTAAATATATGATTAATTAAATGAAATTAATCAAATAAAATTAAATTTTATTAAAATGAAAATTGGAAAAGGTCAGTGTTCATTCCAATCCCTAAGAAAGGCAATGCCAGAGAATGTTCAAACTACCTCACAATTGCATGCATCTTACACACTAGGAAAGTAATGCTCAAAATTCTCCCAGCCAGGCTTCAACAGTGTGTGAACTGTGAACTTCCAGATGTTCAAGCTGGATTTAGAAAAGGCAGAGGAATGAGAGATCAAATTGCCAACATCTGTTGGATCATTGGAAACACAAGAGAGTTCCAGAAAAACATCTACTTTTGCTTCATAAACTATGCCAAAACCTTTGACTGTGACTGTGTGGATCACAACAAACTGTGGAAAATTCTTAGAGATGGGAATATCAGACCACCTGACCTGCCTTCTGAGAAATCTGTATGCAGGTCAGGAAGTAGCAGTTTAGAACTGAACATGGAACAACAGACTGGTACCAAATAGGGAAAGGAGTACTTCAAGGCTGTATATTGTCACCCTGCTTATTTAACTTCTATGCAGAATACATCATGCAAAGTGCTAGGCTAGATGAAGCACAAACTGGAATTAAGATTGCCAGGAGAAATATTAATAACCTCAGATACACAGATGACACCATCCTTATGGCAGAAAGCAAAGAAGAACTAAAGAGCCTCTTGATGAAAGTGAAAGAGGAGAGTGAAAGAGTTGGCTTAAAACTCAACATTCAGAAAACTAAGATCATGGCATCTGGTACCATCACTTCATGGCAAATAGATGGGGAAACAATGGAAACAGTGAGAGACTTTATTTGGGGGGGGGGCTCCAAAATCACTGCAGATATTGACTGCAGTCATGAAACTAAAAGATTATTACTCTTGGAAGAAAAGCTATGACCAACCTAGACAGCATATTAAAAAGCAGAGAAATTACTTTACAAACCAATTTCCATCTAGTCAAAGCTATGGTTTTTCCAGTAGGCAGGTATGGATGTGAGAGTTGGACTATAAAGAAAGCTGAGTGCCAAAGAATTGATGCTTTTGAACGGTGGTGTTAGAGAAGACTTTCAAGAGTCCCTTGGACAGCAAGGAGATCCAACCAGTCCATCCTAAAGGAAATCAGTCCTGAATCTTCATTAAAAGGATTGATGTTGAAGCTGAAACTCCAATACTTTGGCCACCTGATGTGAAAAACTGACTAGTTGGAAAAGCCCCTGATGCTAGGAAAGATTGAAGGCAGGAGGAGAAGGGGAGACAGAGGATGAGATGGTTGGATGACATCACTGACTCGGTGGACATGAGTTTGAGTAAGCTCTGGGAACTGGTGATGGATAGGAAAGCCTGGTGTGCTGCAGTCCATGGGGTTTCAAAGAGTTGGACACTGAGTGACTGAACTGAACTGAAATATGTGCAACTATTTGTATGTTACATATACCTCAATACAGACTTCCCTGGTGGCTCAGATGGTAAAGAGTCTGCTTACAGTACAGGAGACTCGGGTTCAATCTCTGCATCAGGAAGATCCCCTGGAAAAGGAAATGGCAACCCACTCTAGTATTCTTGACTGGAGAATTCCATGGACAGAGGAGCCTGGCGGGCTACAGTCCATGGAGTTGAAAGATTTGGACATGACTGACTGAGTTTCACTTCACTATAACTCAATAAATATGAAAAAAAATATTGTGACATCATGGCAAATTTTATGCATTTATATCATCAATGCCTTAACAGTGGGGACCTTGGGGAGGTTAAAATCCTATGCTTTGAGTTGAGAGTTTTTTCTACAACATCCTTGAATAACCCGGTCCCTGATCTGTTTGGTTCTAACTCCATAGATGATGGGGTTGAACATGGGAGGTACCAGGAGATAGAGAATAGCAAACATGACATGTACTACTTGGGGCACATGATGCCCAAAGCGGTGGGTGAGAAAAGTAAAGAGGGCTGGGATATAAAGAGCCAAGATGACACAGATATGGGAGGCACATGTGCCAAAAGCCTTGAGCTGGGCTTCACCTGAGGGTAACCCCAGAACAGTTCTCAAAATGATTCCATAGGATACACTGATGACAATAATGTCAAAGCCAACTACAGAGAAGGCCACAAAAAGTCCATATGCACGATTAACTCTAGTGTCAGCGCACACCAACTTCAGCACAGCCATGTGCTCACAGTATGACTGGGGGATGATCCGACTGGGGCAGAAGGGCATCCTGGACACCATGAAGCAGAAAGGACTCACCCACAGCAGCCCTCTCATCATCACACCTGCCCCCAGTTTACCCACGACAGCCGGGGTCAGGATACTAGAATGATGCAGTGGGAAGCAGATAGCCACGTAACGGTCCAAGGCCATAGCCATGAGCAATCCGGACTCCACTGAAGAAAAGGCATGGATGAAGAACAACTGGATGAGGCAGGCATGGTATTCAATCTCATGATCGTGAAACCAGAATATGGCCAGCATTTTAGGTTGTGTGGACGTGGAGAGGACCAGGTCAGTGGTAGCCAGCATGGCCAGAAAGAGGTACATGGGCTCATGCAAGGTGGGGTCAGTTCGGATTACATGAAGGAGAGTGGTATTGCCGACTAGAGCTACAACATACATGGCACAGAATGGAAAGGCAACCCAAAACTGGGAATTTTCCAATCCTGGGATCCCAAGCAGGATGAAGGACACAGGATGAGAAGAGCTATTCCCTGAAGTCAACATCATAGGATGGTTAATGTTTCTCCATTGGAAAGGTGATCTAGTCTCTGCAGGTGATAGCATTACATTGTTATTATTATTTATAATCCTTTGGATGGAAGAACTGGGCTTAATGGTAAGCTACAATGAATTCAGGTATTTTAACAAATAAAATTTTGCAATATAATACATGGCTAACCTTCATGTTTATTCATATTTATGTCCTTGAAAATAGGGTCAGAACATGCTAGTTGCAAGCACAATATTTTATAAATTTTGAAAGTAGAATCTGCTGAAGGAAAACTATCTTGGAAAATAATGTCATAGTAATTATTTCCCTCTGTTCAATTTATAACCAACAACCGATTCACTTGACCTTTCTCATAGATCCCTCCATCACACTTGGGAAGCTCTGCCTCAGGGAAGCAGTTGATTCACTACACCACACCAGTGAACCCATTCCTGGGGACCCAGGCTCTGTGGATGTGGGGAGCAGTGATCTGCCCTTGCTCTTCCCACTGGAATGGGTCTCCTGCTTCTTCAAGGGGTATGGCTATGTAGGCGACGACTATGAGGAGGACCCCACCGTCTCCCTGCTGTTAGGTTCTAGACTCCCAAAGCTAAGGACTCCAGCATCTCCTTAGGCCCCAGGAGGGAGGTTGGCCTGTACTTTCCCTGTGACCTCTCCCAGGACAGGGCTGGTCTCCGGGAGACAAGCACACTAGCCAAGGGCACCAGGCTGGTTAGAGGTTGAGTCAGGCCTCGACCTCCTGTGCCCTGTCTTTCTTGGGACTTCATTCACACTTGGACTGACCAGTGTTGTGGGTATTCAGAGTCGGTATATTTGTATTTTATGTGAGAATCTCCTTTTCTTCTTCTGCAGAAATATTCAGATATACACACAGGCAGACATCCAGATGAGACAGGCAGAGCTCTATTAAAAAAAAAAAAAAAAAAAAACAGGCTCCATGCTGTGGCCTCCTACATCAGAATTCAAAGAACAGCAACAATACAACACTTGGGCCACTTTTCAGGGTAGGAAGTCAGTTTGCAAAACTCTTTGGCTTAAAGGCCCTAAGCAGTTTATTTAGTGACACTGAGTTAGTTTTGACTTTAAGACAATTACTATGAGGATTTGACTCAAAGGTATCTGATTGACCAATTGTGTACCGATTGTGTAAGACATTTAGTGTATGGCTCTTCCTAGTTGTAGGATCATCAGACTTTTTCTATAAAAGGCCAGATCGTCAATATTGTAGGCTTTCTGGGCCATACAATCTCTGTTACAACTAATCAGCTTAGCTGAGTAGCATGAAAGCAGGCATAGTTGATATATGACCTGTGAGTGTGGCTGTGTCCCAACAAAAGTTTATGCACAAAACCATGATGCAAAGTGGAGCTGGTGCAGGCTATAGTTTTCCAGTTCCTGTCCTGAGTGTTAAATTTCATGAAGTCATCCCTGAGTCGTGCTCTGTTCCTAGAACCTGTGCTTTGTGATGACAAGGACTTTAATCAATGCTGACTGAAGAAACTAACAAATAAAGGTCATTATTCAGTAGCAATGGAGTCATTAACCAATCAACCATTTCTTAAAATGTCCTGACAGAACCCCCCTGTTGAACACCACGAGCATAAGACAGTTATGTCCATTTCTCATACTGTGGTTGCCCTGCTGGCCAGGGGAGGACTTTGTGAACATCATCCTCTGCTAGTATTTGCCAGCATTACATGGAGGTAATCCTATTGTCTCATCCCACATGTGAACACTACCTAACTCAAAGTAAGTGACACAAAAACTCATCTGGTTCTTACCCACCACACTCACACTATTTACTCTCAGTTGATCTATCCTTTGTTTGAAAGAATTAGCTCTTACCTCCTTCATAACAGAAGTATATAGACAAGAAGAGTATCTTTTCAAACTCCCTTTAACGAATCAGTTCTGGGTATGGACAAATGTTTCATTCCAGATCCAGTAGTTAAAAAGAAAGAAAGAAAGAAAGGATTTCTGGAAAATCTTCAGACCTTACCTTTCTCTAACTTGAAAGTTTTACCCTCCTTCATAGATAATAGCTATTGTTTGGTTGCTAAGTCATGTACAGCTCTTTTGGGACCCCATAGAATGTAACCTGCCAGGCTCCTCTGCCCATGGGATTTTCCAGGCAAGAATACTGGAATGGGTTACTATTTCCTTTTCCAGGAGATCTTACTGACTCAGGTATCAAACTCATATCTCTTGCACTGGCAGGTGGATTCTTTACCACTGAGCCAAAAGCAAAGCTCAGATAATAGCTATGGTCCAGTGCTCAGTTGTGTCCAACTCTTTTTGATTATATGGATTATAGCCCATTGGGTTCCTCTGTGTATGGAATTTTCCAGACAAGAATACTGGAGAGGGTTGCCATTTCCCCCTCCAAGGAATCTTCCTGACCCAGGGATTGAACCCACGTCTCTTGCGTTGGCAGGCAGATTCTTCACTACTGAGCCACCTGGGAAGCCTGATAATAGTTACAGGTTCACTCAAAACAAAACACTCCTATCTATGATAGGGTGACAATGCAGAGACTTAGAAGGATGTTCTGCTTGTGAGCAGGAACCTCTTGGTCACATAAGGAGACAGAACAACTTAAATATGGGTGATGTTGAGAAGAGCAAGAAGATTTTTCTTCAGAAGTGTGCCCAGTGCCATACTGAGAAGAAGGGAGGCAAGCATAAGACTAGGCCAAATCTCCATGATCTGCGTGGGTGAAAGACAATTCAGCCTGTTGCTTTATCTTACACAGATGCCAACAAGAACAAAGGCATCACCTGGGGAGAGATGCTGATGGAGTACTTGGTGAATTCCAAGAAATACATCCCTGGAACAAAAATGATCTCTGCTGGTATTATGAAGGGAGAAAGGGAAAACTTTGATAGCTTATCTGAAAAAAGATACTAATGAGTAAATCAGACAGGCTTGTGGCTGAATGAATATTATCAGATTTTTGAATTTTGATAGTAATTCTGGTTCAGCAAGTATTATGACTATTTTCCCCTTCTAAAGAGATGATTGAACTTGATTGAGGAATGTTAAGCTTTTCAGGGAAATGGTGAATGCTCTCTCAAACCCTATGGGAGATTGACTTTATATTCAGATTTCTATAATTGGTTATATTAATATACTTAAATATTGAGAAGATCCCTTCACTGTCTCATAGAACAGAATAAGCTTCACCTGATTTCAAGTTGTGCTCATTAGCCTGTCACGGCAAGGCCTGAAGATACACTGGCAATGTTCACTTTATCTTTTTGTTTTTTTAAATTATGTCAATTTAAGGGCTTCCTAGGTGGCTCAGTTGGAGAAGGAAATGGCACCCCACTCCAGTCTTCTTACCTGGGGAATTGCAGGGATGGCGGAGCCTGGTGGGCTGCTGTCTATGGGGTCGTGCAGAGTCGGACACGACTGGAGCGACTTAGCAGCAGCAGCAGCAGCAGCAGCAGGTGGCTCAGTGGTAAAGAATCCTCTGCCAATGCAGGAGATGCAGGAGATGTGGGTTCAATCCCTGGGTTGGGAAAATACTCTGGAATAGGAAATGGCAACCCACTCCAGTATTTTGCCTGAGAAATCCCATGGATAGAGGAGACAGGTGGGCTGCAGTCCATGGGATCTCAAAGAATCCAACATGCCTAAAGCAACAGAGTGCACACACATGCCAATTTAATTAAAATTTTCTATGTAAATATTTCCTTTTACTTAACGAAAGACATTTTAGTGTGGTTTATGTTTAGCATCAAATAAAGAGCATTTAACACTACTGACATTTTATAGATGATTTTTAAGATCAGAAGCTTTTAAATTCTCTGAGACAAAATATGTTATAAACTTTGCTTGTGAATTCTTTATAAGGTCTAATTTGACTGTTATAACTCTGGATTATCTTTCAAACAAGGACGCTGTTCAGTAACACAACTGTTGAACTACTGTATACATGTGATTGATAAAGGTGCTTTTGATTACTCATGAGAAGGATTCAACTAGAAGAGATATATAATTACCCAAAATCTGTAAATTATCTGATCATAGGCTTAGGTTTAAAAACAAAATCACAGATCATTAAAAAAGAAAGAAAATTTAGAAATACATACACATTATCTGGGTACTTAGGTTTTGTTTTAACCCCATCTGCCTGGACTGACCTTCCAAAACAGTCATATATGCTCTATGAGCTAGAGGCTCCTTCCTTCCCTTCGGTTTACCACTTGTGTGTCACCCTCTGCTTGTACGAACATAGTCACTGACACTGAAGGTCACCTGGAAGAGAATACCTGGGCCATCTCACTCTTGCACTGGGCACTGGAGAAGACACTGACTAAAGATACAATTTATCCAAGTGAGTATTAATTGCTTTGATTAATTGTAGAAGGCATTGCTATTTTTTGTAGATATAACGCTATACGCTTTTACATTTTATTATTTCTCTCACACACACTTTGCATCTCCATTTATAATAAGAAAAATAGAGCTCAGAGTAGTTACATGATTTGCCCAAGCCTACACAATAATTCAGTGCCAAATGCATAACTCACAACCAATGATCTTGGTGGTCCACACCACTGCCTCTGTAGGTAGTGATTGATTGGAACAACAACTCTGGTAGGATACAGCAGAGATTGTTGGCCTGTCATTAAGAAGTAAGATACAAAGGGAACCTGTGAAATAGTATGTGCTGTGTCCAACTCTTTGCAACCCCATGGACTGTAGCCTGCCAGGCTCCTCTGTCCTTGGAGACTCTCCAGGCAAGAATACTGGAGTGGGTTGCCATGCCCTCCTCCAGGGGATCTTCCCAACCCAAGGATCAAACCCAGGTCTTCTGCATTGCAGGCAGATTCTTTACCATCTGAGCCACCAGGTGAAATTTTATATAATTGTCTACAATTCTGAATTACAGAAAGATCTGCATTTGAAACCAGAAACCCTGCTATATCATTTTACTGGTTGCCTTTAGAATAGGTTTCTGATCGATTGTCTGGCATCTCGGGGTATAAGCTGCATTCTCTAGGATGGCGTCTTTACTGACTTCTGCCCATGAGCCTTAACAGATAACTCACCTGTTGTACAAACTCTTTTAGGGATGGTGACTATCTTCTCAGCCAAGGTCCAGATACTCATGTACTGTAGCCACTTTGAAAAGCCAGTTTTTACCCTCTGATTCATCTATTTCCCAGACTCTCCAATGACCTTTTCACAGACCAAATTTCCCTCATAAGCAATGCCTCTCAGCTTCCTATTGTGATTCTATCGGCCCTGACTTCTCACTGTCAGATTTTGTTTCTTGGGTGAACACTGTAGGAACAGAACCGACCTGTGACCCAAGTCTAAGGTGACAAATGGGAGCCCTTGAGAGGCACTTCTCTTTCCTCTCTGCACTTTCTGCTCCGTTCCTAATGAACCTGATACTTTCACTATCATTAACTTGGAAAAGTATCAGTTTAATCCATGTTGTTCAAACCTGAATGGATAGACTCAAACGAGTTGAGAACTTGCTAAGGAATAGTTTCAGAAAAATTTACACTCTGCTTTCCTACACTGGGGTATTTAAACAAAGACCAAGGACAATAAAGCTGGAGTGGTATGGGGTTCAGATCCAACCTCCTTCCTGGAGGGACTGTGTTTGGAGGAAGTCTTCCTACTTTTCTAGACTCTCCCTGGAGGACACAGAACAAGCAGCAAGTCTTCTTCCCATATCAGGCTGGAGATGAGCAGTTATGGTCTGTGGATCGGGAGCCCCCAGTGAGTTAGCCATTCTGCGCAGTGTACACCATGCCTCTAGCTCCTTTTAGCCTCTGTGAGTCCTACTGCTCCCTGGGATGGACAGAGATGAATGGGGCTCTGGGCACCCCTCACTGTGAGATCTGCTTTGGTACTCATCAACTCCAATGTGACCAGAAGTACCTCTAAATGGCTTCTGGAAATCAGCTTTTAACAGAGACCACCTACTAGAGCCTATTTAAAAACCTATGAAAGTCGAGCCTTTTCCTTCCCCCAGACACTAATTCTCTGAACCTGTCCTGGGTCCCACTGCCTCTTATCCACACTGGCTTCCTCTGAGACTGGAGACTAAAGCTGGAAGGATTAACCCCTAATTCTCCTTTCTCCCATGTACACATAAATCCAAAGACATGGGATTTGAATGCACATAAAAGAATGTAGGTTGAGATTACCTGAGTGTAAATTTATCTGTATTACTGTAAGTTATTGTTAGTCAGATTATGTATGGGCTTCCCAGGTGGCATAGTGGTAAAGAATCTGCCTGGCATTACAGAAGACACAAGAGACATGGGTTCAACCCCTGGGTTGAGTAGATCCCCTGGAGCAGGAAATGGCAACCCACTCCAGTATTCTTCCCTGGAAAATTTCATGTACAGAGGAGACTGGAGGGCCACAGTCCATGGGGTCACAAAGAGTCAGACATGACTGAGGACGTGTGCAGGCAGAGTATATATATTTAGACCTGAAGGGATATTTTGTGCAATGTGAGAGTATGCTTATTCATTTTGTATGTTGATGTGTATATCTGAGAGAGAGAAATAAATACATGTGTAAAGGAGTGGACTTGCTTACTAATTTATGTGTGTATAATCTTGTATGCAAGTATGAATAATCATTTGGAGGAAGTATCCATATTTAGTGTGATAGTAGGGCTCTGTGAGGTCAAGGTAACTGACACCTGTGGATAAAAAATGTCCCCTGTCATATCAGTAAGCAAAAAATGCAGCCTGACATTAAGCCATGATACCATCAGCCAGTGCAGTCCCTTATTCTCTCCGTGTGCTGTGAGGGGAATTCAAGAGCGAGAAAAACCAAATGTTGGTCCTAGATAGTTAAGATACATTGTCAAAGTAATCAGTTTAATGATTCCAGACTCTCGGAAAGGCACTAAAATTATTAACTTGAGATGTCTCATTTTTGTATGCTTAGCAATAATCTTTTGATGCTCAAGTACATGTTTGTTTTTTCTTCAGCTAAAGTCCTATATATCCCGAATCCTCTCTTATCTCTTTGGAACAGTTTCTCAGAGCTGAGAGGCAATATCCAGGCTGTAGAACTCATTAGTACTTTCCATGACCCTGTGGAGCTCCTGGGCATAAAAGACTTTCTGTGACCAGGAAGGTTTAGGAACTACAGACCCAAGTTGCCCATCTTGGCCAGGCCTGATAGTAACCACCTGCATGAATTATCTCACAACAGGAGGTCCTGGTAAAGAATTCGGAACTAACAATCTACCACCAACCGAAAGAACTTGAGAAAAGTCAAAAGAAGAGATGAGACACCAGTCTATATGTCACAGTATCCTCCCAGAATCCTTTTCCTTGGAATCCATCTTGGCTGAGCAGTGAGCGCTCTACCAGGAAGGGGCATGGTGGGGCTCTGCCCCTGAGTCAGAATGGTTTGCCAGGGACAAGCCAGAAACTAGCTCTATTACCATAAAACCAGAGTGTGCAAGCCATGTGACAGCAGTTCTGGGTTCATTATGCTGCTGCTCTCCACCCAGGCACCAGTTCCCAGTGAAGTCTCTTGCTTTGTCAGCACATTTGTCTCCTTAGATAATTCATTTCTAAGTTTTACACAAGAGCCCACTCTTGGGTCCTGGAAAGGGTTCCTCTTTCCTGTACCATCACGTCTTGGTTACAGGAACTAGGCTTCATTCAGCCCCCTTGACCTTGTCTGAGTTCTAGTGAGCAGGTATACATACATACATATATATGTAACAATATGTTTGAGCTGTTTTGCAGATACTGAAACTCCTACCAGGTTGGAGAAATTAACGGTATGCTGCCCACAAACACAGAGACCCTAGACCAGTTGGAACCAGAAGCATGGTGATTCTGACTCCCACTTACCACATCACCAACCAATCAGAAGAATGTCCACAAGCTGATCATGACCTCTTTGAACCATTACTATAATCATTACTCACTAGGCTCTCCAAATTTGGACACACAGTTTTGAAGACATTACCTCACTGTGACCCCTTTGCCTGGCAGAGCAATAAAGCTATTCTTTTCTATTTCACCGCAAACTCTGTCTCAAAATTAATTTGATATTTGGGTACAGGGGCTGGATTTGGCTTCATCAGTAAGAACTTGAACTCAGACCACAAGGTTCTAACCTTTAGTACCTCAGAATGTGACCTCATTTGGAAATAAGTCCATTGCAAATGTCATTAGTTAAGATGAGGTCATGCTGAAGTAAAGTGTGTTCCTAATCCAATATGATTAGTGTTCTTCTTAAAAAAAAAAAAAAAGGAAATTTGGACACTGAGACATACACACAAAGAGAATGTTATATAGACATGAAAACAAAGATCAAGATAATACGTTTACACACCAAGATTTCCAGCAAACCAACAGATGCTAGGAGAGAGGCAAGGGACAGTTTCTCCTACACAGCCAACAGAAGGGATCAGCCCTCTGACACCTTAATCAGGGACTTCTAAGCTCTGGAACTTCTAACATGACTATTTCTGGGTTCAAGCGACTCAGTTTGTGGTACTTTGTAATGGTAACCTTAGAAAACTAACACAAAAATAAATGCATTTTTATCCATTATTCTAAGTCATCATCTATAAATAATTCATTTAACACAAGCTAGTGTTTTTTTTTAAAAGAATTCTAAGGAAATTTTTTTTTCCTAAGTAAGATCCTACAGAACATATTTGCTTCAGTTCAGTTCAGTTCATTTCATTTCAGTCGCTCAGTCGTATCTGACTCTTTGCGACCCCATGAATCGCAGCACGCAAGGCCTCCTTGTCCATTACCAACTCCTGGAGTTCACTCAGACTCACGTCCATTGAGTCAGTGATGCCATTCAGCCATCTCATCCTCTGTCGTCCCCTTCTCCTCCTGCCCCCAATCCCTCCCAGCATCAGAGTCTTTTCCAGTGAGTCAACTCTTCTCATGAGGTGGCCAAAGTACTGGAGTTTCAGCTTTAGCATCATTCCTTCCAAAGAAATCCCAGGGCTGATCTCCTTCAGAACAGACTGGTTGGATCTCCTTGCAGTCAAAGGGACTCTCAAGAGTCTTCTCCAAGACCACAGTTCAAAAGTATCAATTCTTCAACACTCAGCCTTCTTCACAGTCCAACTCTCACATCCATACATGACCACAGGAAAAACCATAGCTTTGGCTACACGGACCTTAGTCGGCAAAGTAATGTCTCTGCTTTTGAATATACTATCTAGGTTGGTCATAACCTTTCTTCCAAGGAGTAAGCGTCTTTTAATTTCATGGCTGCAATCACCTAGTGTTCCACATATCGTAGGAGTGATCTTGTATTTATATGAAAATAGATCAATACATTGTGAAGGAAAATCATGAGGTCAGTAATAGCCCCAAACATAATTAATTTACTTTAATCAGAGAAATCAATGAACTTCAGTGACATAAAAATATCTTTATGTAGATAGGACAACTGGATGGATATCTATATAAAAACTAAAATGAACCTTAATTCTTACCACAGTGTAAAACATCTTTATTTGCAATATAATATAAACCTAAATTTGAAAGCTGAAACTATAAAGAGTCTAAATATATATATATATATAATAAAATTGTCATGAACTTGAGGAAAGGAAAAAATTTCTCAGCACACAAGTGGATTCCAAAAAAAAAAAATTAAACTTCATCAAAATAAAAACCAATTTACTTACTGAAAAAGATATAAGTGAAAAGGAAATCCACAGATGAAGAAAATATTCACAGTGCATATATCTGAGAAACAAAATGACACAATCAATAGAGAAAAAACAGTTCATTAAAATTTTTGCTAAAGGAATATAAATGAGCCTCTAATGGTATAAACGAATATGAGTTCAAATTATTATTCATTAGGAAGATGAAAATTCAAACCAGAAAGAATTGCCAGTACAAAGTCATTAGAATAACTAAAATGAAATACATTGACAACACTAAGTGTTGGCAAATTCGTGGAGCACTTGGAGGCACTCAGGTTCTGAGTACAGCCCCATCAGGAAATGTTTTTAACTATTTGTAACAATGTTTTGCATCTTTTTGACCAAGAAGTTCCACTTCAAGTCGTAGTGCCCACATAACTAGTTTACATTTACATAAAAAATGTCAGAGTATCAGAACATTGTAAATCAACCATATTTCAATTTAGAAAATGTTAAGAGTATATTTAGAGTAGCTGTTTACAGAACAGCTGAAATGTGGAAAGCTAAATATCTGTCAATTGAAGACTAAACAAATTTTGCAACATAATAAAAATTTTGCAACATAATCAGCAATGAAGAAAAATAAAAGAACCAAAAAAGCATTTGAAAAATAATGCAGTGGAATTTCAAAGTGTCAAGATAAAGAATGGAGCCTAATGCTTTAAAATAAGAGGAAAAAAATCACCTACAGAGAAAAACCAGAAAGTTTAATTTTAGTCTACCCATGCTTAGTAATGAATGGGTGAAATTAATTTAGTAGTTTCTATATGCCAGGTTGCACTCTAGAGGTTTATAAATTACGTAGTCATGAATTCTCTATAAGACCGAATGAAATAGGTATAAACATCCTCATTGTACAGGTAGAGAAGCTAAGACACAGACGGGTAAACATTTTACAGTGTGGACATACAGAACTAGACTTTTATCTCTATTTTTCAGTTCAGTTCAGTTCAGTTCAGTTACTCAGTTGTGTCCGATTTTTTGCGACCCCATGAATCAAAGCACGCCAGGCCTCCCTGTCCGTCACCAGCTCCCAGAGTTCACTCAGACTCACCTCCATCGAGTCAGTGATGCCATCCAGCCATCTCATCCTCTGTCGTCCCCTTCTCCTCCTGCCCCCAGTCTCTCTCAGCATCAGAGTCTTTTCTAATGAGTCAACACTTCGCATGAGGTGGCCAAAGTACTGGAGTTTCAGCTTTAGTATCATTCCTTCCAAAGAAATCCCAGGGCTGATCTCCTTCAGAATAGACTGGTTGGATCTCCTTGCAGTCCAAGGGACTCTCAAGAGTCTTCTCTAACACCACAGTTCAGAAGCATCAATTCCTTGGTGCTCAGCCTTCGTCACAGTCCAACTCTCACATCCATACATGACCACAGGAAAAACCATAGCCTTGACTAGACGGACCTTAGTCGGCAAAGTAATGTCTCTGCTTTTGAATATGCTATCTAGGTTGGTCACAACTTTTCTTCCAAGGAGTAAGCGTCTTTTAATTTCATGGCTGCAATCACCATCTGCAGCGATATTGGAACCCCCCAAAATAAAGTCTGACACTGTTTCCACTGTTTCCCCATCTATTTCCCATGAAGTGATGGGACCAGATGCCATGATCTTCGTTTTCTGAATGTTGAGCTTTAGGCCAACTTTTTCACTCTCCACTTTCACTTTCATCAAGAGGCTTTTTAGGTTAAACCTTAAATGTTCAAAGAAAATTATTTAAGGCCTATGAAGAAAAGTTATGACCAACCTAGATAGCATATTCAAAAGCAGAGACATTACTTTGCCGACTAAGGTCCGTCTAGTCAAGGCTATGGTTTTTCCTGTGGTCATGTATGGATGTGAGAGTTGGACTGTGAAGAAGGCTGAGCACCGAAGAATGGATGCTTCTGAACTGTGGTGTTGGAGAAGACTCTTGAGAGTCCCTTGGACTGCAAGGAGATCCAACCAGTCTGTTCTGAAGGAGATCAGCCCTGGGATTTCTTTGGAAGGAATGATGCTAAAGCTGAAACTCCAGTACTTTGGCCACCTCATGCGAAGTGTTGACTCATTGGAAAAGACTCTGATGCTGGGAGGGATTGGGGGCAGGAGAAGAAGGGGACGACCGAGGATGAGATGGCTGGATGGCATCATTGACTCAATGCACGTGAGTCTGAGCAAACTCTGGAAGTTGGTGACGGACAGGGAGGCCTGGCGTGCTGTGATTCATGGGGTCGCAAATAGTCGGACACGACTGAGTGACTGAACTGAACTGAAATGAATTCTATATACAGTCAATCTATCAATGAAGTACAAGAGGAAAAAAGAAATAGAGATTTTAAACAGGCAAGAACACACAGAAAAGTTATCATTTATGCATCACATCTACATTTTTCTGAATAAAACTGAATTATGTACTTCAGCAAAATGAGACCTACATCCAATAGAGTTCAACAGCTGATAACCAATTAGAAATTACTCAAGGGTGCCATGGAGAGTAATCTCAGGAAAGTAGCACTCCAACATGCCTTTAAAAATGCAGAATGTGTTTAAGTCTTGCACAAAAAAATACGGCCTCAGAGCAAACATATTGTTAGAAATTCTTGACTCAGGCCCCACTCCAGATCTATTGAATCAGGTTTTCAATTTTAACAAGATCTTGAAGATGTTTGTATGATAATGAAATCTTAAAATTTAGTACCATTATGAATAATTAACAGAAAGTCATGATACTGAAAGCTTGTCTTTATCCTGCAAGTGGGCAAAATGGAAGATAATTTGAATTCCAGAAAAAACAGAAAGCTATCCCAGAAATCTATGGCCTGATGCAAATTAAATAGAAATGTGGCATAATTATGGTCATTTGAATCAGATTCAAAGAAAAGACTTTATCTTGTTGAATGAGTGCCTTCTTTTACAGCAATAGGTGTTTAGTTAGAGAGTAACATGTCATTCTTTTTTTGTTGTTGTTAGTCATGCCATGTATTCCAGATTCTTGTTGAATAGCGTTATTTAATATTTCAATCAAAGTTGATTTGCTTAAAAGTTCCAATAACTGAAATATAAATATATCATATTTTATATATTTACCAGACTGTATGTAATTGGATTGAAGCAAAGAAGAAAGGGGAACAATATTCCAATTGAGGTACATAGGAAAAAAAGCATACTACTGAGCAATAATAGGAAATGAATCACTCATACACACAACAGTAAGGATGAATCTGAAGAGCTTTATATTGAGCAAGACACAAGACTCAAGTTTTAGTGGGAGAGAAAAATATCAAGAAAGATATCAGATCAGAATTTGTGTGTTTAGGATGGATGGAAGAGGCAATAAAACTGAAACTGGTTACTATTCAGCAGGGCTCTAAAAAGTTCCAGTACTACTGACCTTTACATCTCAGTGTAGAAAAGAATTCAGCAAGAGTCAAAATGATAGATAAGAAGTGATTTATCAGAATAAGACATTTGTGAAGTTTACAGCTGTGTGGGTGAGAAATGCCTTACCCTGAAACTTTCAGTTCAGTTCAGTTCAGTCGCTTAGTCATGTACAACTCTTTTATTTTTTTTTAAATTTTCATTTTTACTTTATTTTACTTTACAATACTGTATTGGTTTTGCCATACATTGACATGAATCTGTGACTCCATGGACTGCAGCAGTCGAGGCTTCCCTGTCCATCACAAACTCCCGGAGTTTGCTCATACTCATGTTCATTGAATAATGCCGTCCAACCATCTCATCCTCCGTCATCCCCTCCTTCTGCCTTCAATCTTTCCCAGCATCAAGATCTTTTCCAATGAGTCAGTTGTTCACACCAGGTGGCCAAAGTATTGGAGCTTCAGCTTAAGCATCACTCCTTCAAATGAATATTCAGCACTGATTTCTTTTAAGATTGACAGGTTGCATCTTCTTCCAGTCCAAGGGACTCTCAAGAGTCTTCTCCAACACCACAGTTCAGAAGCACCAATTCTTCAACGCTTATTTTCTTTATACTCCAACTCTCACATTCATACATGACTACTTGAAAAACCATAGCTTTGACTAGACAGACATAGCTTTGACATTACTTTGTTGGCAAAGTAATTTCTCTGCTTTTTAATATGCTGTCTAGGTTGGTCATAGCTTTTCTTCCAAGGAGCAAGCATCTTTTAATTTCATGACTGCAGTCTCCATATGCAGTGATTTTGGAGTCCAAGAAAATTAAGCCTGTCACTGTTTCAATTGTTTCCCCCTCTATTCGCCATGATGTGATCAGATCAGATGTAGCTTCTTGAATGTTGAGATTTAAGTCAACTTGTTCACTTTGCTCTTTCTGTTTTATCAAGAGGCTCTTTAATTCTTCTTCACTTTCTGCCATAGTTGTGGCAGGATGACAATATACAGCCTTGAAGTACTCCTTTCCCGATTTGGAACCAATCTGTTTTTCCATGTCTGGTAGTAACTGTTGCTTCCTGACCTGCATACAGGTTTCTCAGGAGGCAGGTAAGGTGGTCTGGTATTCCCATATATTTGAGAAGTTTCCACATTTTGTTGTGATCCACATGGTCAAAGGCTTTAGTCTAGTCAATAAAGCAGAAGTAGATGTTTTTTCTGGAACTCTCTTGCTTTTTCAATGATCCAACGGATGTTGGCATTTTGATCTCTGGTTCCTCTGCCTTTTCCAAATCCATCTTGAACATGTGGAAGTTCACAGTCCATGTAATGGTGAAACTTGGCTTGGAGATTTTGAGCATTACTTTGCTAGCTGTGAGATGAGTGCAATTGTGTGGTAGTTTGAACAATCTTCGGCATTTCCTTTCTTAGGGATTGGAATGAAAACTGACCTTTTCCAGTCCTGTGGCTGTTGCTGAGCATCCGAATTTGCTGGCATATTGAGTGCAGCACTTTCACAGCATCATCTTTTAGGACTTGTTATAGCTCAACTGGAATTCCATCACCTCCACTAGCTTTGTTTGTAGTGATGCTTCCTAATGCCCACTTGACTTCGCATTTCAGGATGTCTGGCTCTAGGTGAGTGATCACACCATTGTGATTATCTGGGTCATGAAGATCTTTTTTGTACAATTCTGTGTATTCTTGCCACCTATTCTTAATATCTTCTGCTTCTGTTGGGTCCATACCATTTCTGTCCTTTATTGTGCCCATCTTTGCATGAAAAGTTCCCTTGGTATCTCTCATTTTCTTTAAGAAATCTTTAGTCTTTCCCATTCTATTGTTTTCCTCTATTTCTTTCTCTATTTCTTTCCTCTATTTCTTTCTGAGAAATAAGAAAGGAACCCTTTCTTATCTCTCCTTGCTATTCTTTGGAACTCTGCATTCAAATGGGTATATCTTTCCTTTTACCCTTTGCCTTTTGCTTCACTTCTTTACTCAGCCATTTGTAAGACCTCCTCAGACAATCATTTTGCCTTTTTGCATTTCTTTTTCTTGGGCATGGTCTTGATCACTGCTTCCTGTACAAGGTCACAAACCTCCATCCATAGATCTTTAGGCACTCTGTCTATCAGATCTAATCCCTTGAGTTTATTTGTCAGTTCCACTATATAATTGTAAGGGATTTGATTTAGGTCGTACCTGAATGGTCTAGTGGTTTTCCCTACTTTCTTCAATTTAAGTCTGAATTGGCAGTAAGGAGTTCACGATCTGAGCCACAGTCAGCTCCTGGTCTTGTTTTTACTGTCTGGATAGAGCCTCTCTATCTTTGGCTGCAAAGAATATAATAAATCTGATTTTGATATTGACCATCTGTTGATGTCCATGTGTATAGTATTCTCTTGTGTTATTGGAAGAGGCTGTTTGCTAGGACCAGTGCATTCTCTTGGTAAAACTCAAAAATCCATAACCCTGAAACTTACTGGGCTATAGTTTTATAATCAAAGAACAAGTGAAGAGGGGAGAACATCTTTGAGTTGATGCCATGCTTCCATCATCATTTTCCTCTCCAGGTTGAGCACAGGAGTTTTCTTATACCTACATGGTCAAGTTAGGTCCACAGATTATTGCTTTTTATGTGTGCAAAAAGCATGTCCTAACTTTCTAAGCTCACTGGGCAGGATGTGGGCCTCATGTAACTACTGTTTTACTGTTTTGGGGACAAGTCTCATGCCTCTGTTACATGGTTTTTTTGCTAAACCAGCCTGGATGGTTGTGTAGCTAAGTAAACCTGATTTCTCGAGTAATCATTAACTTACAGGAATCTCCCATATTTTTTTTTTTCTACTTACAATCCACACTATTTAATGACCTACTTTATCCCTTCACTCTGTCCTTATTGAAACTATGAAGTGATGGAAAATTTCTATATCTTAATTGGGTAGGTAACCACACAGATGTTTACATGTGTCAGAAATCATTAAACTATGTATTAACATATTTGCCTTTTATTGCCCCACTTATGCAGCCATAAAGCTAATTTTAAAATGGAATAGAGACATACATTCATTAACTGATTTACTGATAATGGAATCATGATTCCTTACAACTCTAAAATTTGGGAATTTTGACAATGGTCCTTCAGAATACCCATTTATTTCTGGAGGTACTTTTAGGCTCCAATAGCTGCTTCTTCTGAGAAAGCAAACATACTCCTGATTTCTCTTAAAGTACCTTCATCTGACATTTGTTTTAGTAAAGTAAGAGCCTGGATTTTAGAACCTTCTTCATCACTGACTTTGACAGGAGAGTAGTGAGTTAGGACAAAAATACAAACGCAGTAAATGTGATAAATGTGTTTATTACTTTGATTATGGCAATGGCATCACTGGTGTATGCCTATGTCCAAATCCCCTATGTCAAAATGTATGTCTTAAATATGTGCAACTATTTGTATATTACACGTGGCTCAATAAAGTTAAAAATAAGAAAATAATAAAGGACACGCAGTTTTCTAAACTAGTTTAAAATTTTAATTTAATCGAATATTAACAAATAATTAAATTTCTAGGTACTTTCTTGCTACTATGAACCCTACAATATAGTTATCTTCAAAGAGATTCTTCTTCCTTCTTCTTTCCCAGAACTTCTTCATTTGAAATCCATTGTCATCATGGAATCAGCAAATTTTGGGAAGAGAGCCCAGCATTTAGTCTACCCAATTCTTATTGTTAGGAGTCTCAAGAAGTTGTGATTTCTGGCAACAATGCTATACCTAGACTTTCAAACTTTCTGGATTTTATTGCAAAATTCCTCACGTTCTCAGATTGTCCACTGTACTTCCCTAGGCTTTGGCACTAAATTAACTTCTGTACACTTTTGTTGTTATTTCAATTACTTTTTCTCTCATACTGAAATTAAGCTTCTTCAATCATTGATAATTTTTAAAAATACCGAAAGGTGTCAAAAAAAAATCAAAATACCACAAATCTGACCGTTATTCTTAAATGTTATATCATTTGGATGTATTTCCTGAATCCTTTTCTATACATATATCTTAGCTTTAAGAATCGGCATCAGCCATATGAGTAGGTCTGATGTTAGGACTTTGACGTTATCATCATCAGTGTATCCTATGTGATGATTTGGAGAGCTGTGCTGGGATTACCCTCCAGTGAAGCCCGGCTCAAGGCTTTTGGCACATGTGCCTTCCATATCTGTGTCATCTTGGTTTTTTACACCTCTGTTCTCTTTAGTTTCCTTACCCACCACTTGGGCATCATGTGCCCTGAGTAGTATATGTCATGTTTGCTATTCTCTATCTCCTGGTACCTGCCATGCTCAACCCCATCATCTGTAGAGTTAGAACCAAACAGATCAGGGACAGAGTTGTTCAAGGATGTTGTAGAAAATACTCCCAACTCAAAGCATAGGGTTTTAACCACCCCAAGGTCCCCACTGCTAAGGCATTGATGATATAAATGCATACATTTTGCCAGGATGTCACAAATTGTCGCAAAGTCATGGCTGTGAACAGTTGGCTCAGAGGACTGACACCCTCATGAAGCAAGAGGGACAATTTTCAGAATACCCTGGATAAGAACTCTCAGAAAGAAGTGATTGATAATGGCCACAAGGTTGGCCTATGTTCATCATCTGAAGAAACAGTAAAAAAAATTTCAGTTATCAAATTAGTGAGCATCTAAAAGGAATATTGTCTTCCACAGACCCCGAGGTGAAAATTCCTTTTACATGGCTGGAAGAAATATAAATTGGTATACCTTGTTACAAAGGAGTTTAAAATTTCCCTGTAAACTGTTTACAAGTCCTGTATTGTCCTCAACTTTGGAATTTACTTATAGAGTTTTAGAAAATGTTGTACAAAGATATGTAGGTGGTTCAGATGGTAAAGAATCTACTTTCAATGCAGGAGATCTGGGTTCTATTCCTGAGTCAGAAAGGTCCCCTGAAGAAGGGAATGGCTACCCACTCAAGCATTCTTGCCTGAAAAATGCCATGGACAGAGGAGTCTAGTGAGCTACAGTCCAGGGCATCAGAAAGAGTCAGACACGACCGAGCAACTAACAGTTTCACAAAACATTTTTTCCTCCTGTATAAATATTCAGATATATGGACAGACAGATATTCAATGAGACAGGCAGAGGTCTATAAATAACAGGCTCTATCCTGTAGCCCCCTGCTTTTGAATTAAAACAACACAACGCTTGGGCCAATTTTCAGGGTAGGAAGACAGGCTTATAGCCCCATAGCAGTGTACTTACAGATACTGAGTTAGTTTTGACCCTATGACAATTTCTATGAGAATTTGGGCTGGAAGATAGCTGACTGACTAATTGTGCATTTGCAATGCATTTAGGGTGTGACTCTTCTTACTTGCAGGATCAGTAAATTTTCTTCTGAAAAAAATCAGATCATAAACATTTTAGGCTTTGTCGGCCATACAATCTGTTGCAACTTTAGCTTAGTCCTTATGGCATAAAAGCAGACTAGTCAATATATAAATATGTGTGTACAGCTGTGTTCCAATAAATGTTTATTTATAAAAATAGGCTGCAAGATGGATTTGGTGCTAGATTTTCCTAGCACCTGGCATGGCACAGAATAAGTATTCAATAAACATTTGCTGAGGAAAGTAACAAATACAGGTCATTATTCAGTAGCTATGGAAGCACTAAGCAATTAACCATACCTTAAAATGTTCTAACAGAAACTTTCACTTTGTCACCAGACTCACAAGACAGTTACATCCTCTTCTCATACTAGTGGTTGCCTTGCTGGCTATGGAAGGATTGTGTGTACCTCACACTGCTGGTATGCTGTGGGTTCATACACTTTGATCCCTCTGGTGACCACCACCTAAGAGTCAATGACACAAAAACTCATCTGGTTCTTATCTACCCAACACCTTTTCAGTATTTAATCTCACTTGGCCTGAGTCTTTGCTTGAAAACATTGATTCTTACCTGCTTCATAGCAGAAACAAATAGGCAAGAATAACATCTTTTCAACTTCCCTTTAACAACCTATGGACAAATGTGTCAGCCAGCCCAAAAGGTTCCTCAAAAGGCTTTCTGCAAGATCTGAAATAAACCGAGCCTCTTTATGATTTTCTCTAGATCTGTAACATTGTGAGAGAATTGGGGCTCACCCTATAGGTCTTATTCTATAATTTGGAAACTTTTCCATCCTACCTAGGTAATAGCTATAGGCTTGCTCAAAACATATACTCCTATCTGGCCTATAGTGACTAGGGTTTTATTTCCTTCTGCCTGGCCTGACCTTTGCAAACAGTCAAATATTCTGTTTGAGCTACAGGCTCTCTCCCACCTTTTTGCCTTCTGTATATCACTCTCCACTTGTGAGGATGTAGTCACTGAGCCTCAGATGCTCCAGCAAAAGCATAACTTGTACCATCTTCATTCCTGCACTGAGCACTGGTGGAGAGTCTGGCTAAAGACATAATTTATCAGAGTGAACGATGATCTCTTTGATTGACTGTGGAAAGCATTGCTGTTTTTATAGATATGACGCCATACACTTTTACATTTTATTGTTTCTCTCACAAAACCTCTGCATCTGTATTTAAAATGAGAAAAACAGAGCTCAGTGCAGTTACATAATTTGCCCAAGACCACATAGTAAATTCGTGCCAAGTGCACAATGCCACACCCAGTGCTCTGGGTGGTCCACACCACTGCCTCTGCTAGGTAGTGATTGATTGGAACACGCACCCTGGTTGGTTACAGCAGAGATTGTTGCCCTGTCATCATGAAAAAGCCAGATAAAAAGGAGACCTGTGAAACTGTATACTGAATTACAGGTAGATCTGCATTTGAACCTGGCCCCTCCTAAGTCACTGGGCTGGATGACTACAATAGGTTCCAGGCTGCTCTTCTGAAATTTCAGATTACATACTGCTTTCTCTAGGAAGGCATCTTTATCAGCTTCTGCCCATGAGCCTTAATAGTGAACTCACCTGTTCCACAAACTCTTTTAGGGTTTGTGACTCTCTTCTCAAGCAGGCTTCAGCTACTCATTTACTGTAGTTGCTTTCAAAAGCCAGTTTCTCTCTGCTGATTCTATTTCCCAGATTCTCCACTGGCCTTTTCAAAGACCAAAGTTCCCTCCTAAGAGATGCTTCTCAGCTTCCTCATTCCATTCACTGGCTCTGATTTTCAGCTCTCAGATTTCCTTTTTGGATGGACCATGGAGGAGCAGAGCTGATCTGTGACACAAGTCTGAGTGGGAGGTGGGAGCCCTTGAGAGGCACCTCTCTTTCCTCCCTGCGCTTTCTGCTGAGTTCCTAGGGAATCTGGTGCCTTCACACTCACTCACTAGGTGAAATATCAGTTCAATCCAAGTTGCTCAACCCTGAAGAGATAAAGACTAAAATGGGCTGAGATCTTGCTAAGCAATAGCTTCAGGGAAATTTAGACTCTGTTTAGGGTAGCTAAAACTAAAGCCCAGCCTAATTCTGGAGCAGGGCGGCGTTCAGATCCACTCTCCTTACAGGAGGGTTTGTGAATGGAGGCAATCTTCCTACTTTTCCAGAGTCTTCCTGGGAGACCTAGTACAAGCAGCAAGTCTTTCTGGCTCAGCAGTCATGTTCTCTGGGCCTGGACCCTACACTGAGTCAGGCTGTCCTGCACGGTGCACACCTTGCCATCCAACTCTTTGAAGACTCTGAGCCCTACTGCTCCCTGGGATGGGCAGAGAAGACTGGGACACAGGGGACTACTCACTGTGAGCTCTGCTTTATCTCTCACCAACTCTATCATGACCAGAAATAACTCTAAATGGCTTCTGGAATTCAGTTTTTAACAGAAGCCACCCACTAGCGCTCAGCTGGTAAAGAATCCCCTGTAATGCGGGAGACCTGGTTTCGATCCCTTGGTTGAGAAGATTCCCTGGAGAAGGGAAAGGCTACCCACTGCAGTATTCTGGCCTGGAGAATTCCATTGACTGTATAATCTATGGGGTTGCCCAATGGAGCGACTTTCACTTCATTTCACTTCTGCACACTGGAGCATCTTTGAAGACCTGTGAGAGTTGCTTTTGTCATTATAATCGGATATAATTACCTGCCTCAGGGAACTCTGCCCCTCTGCCTGGCTGTTAAATCCTTAGGCAGGAAATAATGTTTAGAATTTTTGCTGCTAAGTCACTTCAGTCATGTCCAACTCTGTGCTACCCCATAGACGGCAGCCCACCAGGCTCCCCCGTCCCTGGGATTCTCTAGGCAAGAATACTGGAGTGGGTTGCCATTTCCTTCTCCAATGCATGAAAGTGAAAATTGAAAGTCAAGTCGCTCAGTAGTATCCGACTCTTAGTGACCCCATGGACTGCAGCCTACCAGGCTCCTCCACTCATGGGATTTTCCAGGTGAGAGTACTGGAGTAGGGTGCTATTGCCTTCTCCAATTAAAATTTTTAGTAGAGTATAATTCTCAACTACTTGAACTTCATGCTGGGTGGATCAGTAGAACAGGATTAAAGAAGTAGATTGATCTATCCTCCAATTTCTAAGGAAATTATAAACTCAACATATCGTTTTGAAGAGCAATTTTAAGTCCTCTAAGGGTTCACAAACCCATTGTTCCCCAGGCCTCCTGGGAGGTGGGTTTGTTTTAAAAGACAGAGGTACAGCTTTAATCTGAGTATAGTGAATCCAGGGTTTTATCTCAGACAGTTTGACAGATGAGTTCATGGTGAATAACACCTTGTACGGTCCAGTCTACCTTGCAGTCAGTTGGTCCTCAGCTCGCTGTTCTCTCTGGGTTTTAAGGAGGACTCCATCACTGGGTTAGAAAAAATGTAAGGCTACTTCAGTTGCATAGGCAGCTAGAAGCTTAGAAACTTAATATTGGATGAAAGGTTTTACTCTAATATGTGGACAACTGGCTCATAGCTAACCTTACATATGACAAATGTCTGCAAAATACCATCAGAACCCTGAACTATTTGGCTAATTGTGGATAAAAAGTTTCCTACAAAAAGGCCCAGATATGTAAACAAGTCATCTATCTGGGCTTTGTCCTCTCCCAAGGACAGTGAGGTATTTCACCTGACAGGAAGCAGGCAGTTCCAGGCTTGAGGGCACCCAAGATCTGCAGACAACTGAGAGGGTATCAGGGGATGGCAGGGTTCTGTTGGATTTGGATCCCAAACTATAGGGTCATGTTAAAGCCCCTCTGTGTGGCACTGAAAAGGCATGATCTTGAGCCCATTACTCAAGATCAGAGGTTAGTATAATAGAGTAAAACTCATGAACAGAGGTTTTTATAATGTCCAAAGATTTAACATAATTAGCTACAGCTAGCTATTTCAGAGCATTTATAGTCAAACAATTGAAATGGCTTATCATACAATATTTCAAAGGGGCTTAATTTAAGCCTACTTCTGGGAGCCACCCTGATATGTAGCGGGCAACTGGCAAAGCCTTATTCCAAGTTAAATTAGTTTATTGACATATTTTAGCAATTCTCCTTTTCAATGTATGACTCATTTTCTCAGTTTTTCCTGTTGATTGTGGTCTCCAGGATGAATGTAAGTTCCAATCAATTTGCAGTGCTTTAGACAGTTGTTGGGGTATGCTAAAGACAAATAGTAGTTTATATACTAACTCATAGGACACAGGAACCTGGTTTAGTATCATCATCCAAGATCTGACAGGGCACCCAACTTAGACCAGGAGCCACATTTGCAGTGGGGCAATTTCCTTTGTGCAAATATCCTGTTCTTATTGTTCAGTTGGTAAGTTGTGTCCAACTCTTTGTGACCCTCATGGACTGCAGCATGCTAGGCTTCCCTGTCCTTCATTATCTCCCAGAGTTTGCTCAAACTCATGTCCACTGAGTCAGTGATACTATCCAACCATCTCATTCTCTGTTGCCACCTTCTCCTCCTGCCCTTAATCTTTCCCAGAATCAGAGTATTTGCCAATGAGTCAGTCCTTTGCATCAGGTAGCCAAAGTACTGGAGTTTCAGCTTCAGCATCAGTCCTTCTAATGAATATTCAGGACTGATTTCCTTTAGGATGGGCTGGTTTGATCTCTTCCCTGTACAATGGACTCTCAAGAGTCTTCTCCAACAACACAGTTCAAATGCATCCTTTGGTGCTCAGCCTTCTTTATAGTCCAACTCTCACATCCATACATGATTACTGGAAAAACCATAACTTTGACTAGATGGACCTTTGTTGGCAAAGTGGTGTCTTTACTTTTTAATATGCTACCTAGGATTTTCATAGCTTTCCTTCAAAGGAGCAAGCATCTTTTAATTTCATGGCTGCAGTCACTATCTGCAGTGATTTTGGAGCCCAAGAAAATAAAGTCTGTCACTGTTTCCATTGTTTCCCTATCTATTTGCCATGAAGTGATAGGATTGGATGACATGATCTTAGTTTTCTGAATGTTGAATTTTAAGCCAACTTTTTCACTTTCACTTTCATCAAGAAGTTCTTTAGTTCTTCACTTTCAGCCTTAAGGGTGGTGTCATCTGCATATCTGAGATTATTGATATTTCTCCTGGTAATCTTAATTCCAGTTTGTGCTTCATCCAGCCCAGCAGTTCACATGATGTACTATGCATAGGGCTTCCCTGGTGGCTCAGAGGTTAAAGCATCTGCCTCCAATGGCGGGAGACCTGGGTTCGATCCCTGGGTCGGGAAGATCCCCTGTAGAAGGAAATGGCAACCCACTCCAGTATTCTTGCCTGGAGAATCCCATGGACTGAGGAGCCTGGTGGGCTGCAGTCCACGAGGTCACAAAGAGTCGGACATGACTGAGTGACTTTACTTACTTACTTACTTACTGTGCATATAATTTAAACAAGCAGGGTGATAATATACAGCTTTGACGTACTCCTTTCCCGATTTGGAACCAATCTATTGTTCCATGTCTGGTTCTAACTGTTGCTTCTTGACCTGCATACAGGGTTTGCAGCAGGCAGGTAAGGTGGTCTGGTATTCCCATCTCTTTAAGAATTTTCCACAGTTTATTGTGATCCACACAGTCAAAGGCTTTGGCATAGTAAAAAAAGCAGGGTTGATAAGAAGTCTGGGGTCCCTGAGAAGGAGAAAAGGGTCTGGGGCTCTTGAGGAGGAGAAAAGGACACACATTTTTTTCCCTACATTCCTTCATCTTAGTCACATAAAACATTTTTTTCTTTAAGCACAGAGCTAATGATGACCCAAGAAAATCAACTCATCTTGCTCAAGGAGTTTTTCCTTAAACTCTGCAAGAATGATTATGTTACAACAATGTATCCTGCTGGAGGACATGCTTCTCCTTCTTAAGAACCTTCTGAATAATCCTGACATCTTAAAATGTGTATTGTGGGAGTGGGTGTTGTAAGACCTTTACGACCTTGAGACATTCTTTCGATTTACTCTATTAACCAATTGCTAAGGCTATGAGTGGGGCACTTTCCGCCCCCTTTTGATGTCTATGTCAGAAGGTTTCTCTGTCCTTTTTCACTGTAATAAAACTGTCACACAAGAGCTTGAGTGATTAAGCCTGGTCCCTGGTCCTGAAGCTAAATCTTCTTTGGAGATCACAAATCCAACATCATTCACTGTAAGAGATCAAACATAGGTAAAACTTGTATTCATTATCAGTTACTACTTTCAGGGTATCCTGAAAAGTGTTCCTCTTACTTCGGAAGGGTGGCTGATCTCTGAGCCAGCTGTTCACAGAGATGACTGTGTGATGATATGTGACATCCTGGCAAACGTCTGCATTTATATTCCCAGATCAGTGGGGTGATTGGGGGTGGTTGAAGACCTATGCTTTGACTCAGAATTTTTTCCCACAACATCCTTGAATAACCCTGTCCCTAATCTGTTTGGTTCTAACTCCATAGATGATGGGGTTGAGCATGGGAGGTACCAGGAGATAGAGAATAGCAAACATGATGTGTACCACTCGGGGCACATGGTGTCCAAAGCGGTGAGTAAGGAAAGTAAAGAGAGCCGGGATGTAGAAAGCCAAGATGACACAGATATGGGAGGCACATGTGCCAAAAGCTTTGAGCCGGGCTTCACTTGAGGGTAACTGTAGCACTGTTCTCAGAATCATTCCATAGGATACACTGATGATAATAATGTCAAAGCCAACTACAGAGAAGGCCACAAAAAGTCCGTATGCACGATTTACTCTAGTGTCAGCGCACACCAACTTCAGCACAGCCATGTGCTCACAGTATGACTGGGGGATGATCCGAATGGGGCAGAAGGGCATCCTGGACACCATGAAGCAGAAAGGACTCACCCACAGCAGCCCTCTCATCATCACACCTGCCCCCAGTTTACCCACGACAGCCGGGGTCAGGATACTAGAATGATGCAGTGGGAAGCAGATAGCCACGTAACGGTCCAAGGCCATAGCCATGAGCAATCCGGACTCCACTGAAGAAAAGGCATGGATGAAGAACAACTGGATGAGGCAGGCATGGTATTCAATCTCACGATCATGAAACCAGAATATGGCCAGCATTTTAGGTTGTGTGGACGTGGAGAGGACCAGGTCAGTGGTAGCCAGCATGGCCAGAAAGAGGTACATGGGCTCATGCAAGGTGGGGTCAGTTCGAATTACATGAAGGAGAGTGATATTGCCGACTAGAGCCACAACATACATGGCACAGAATGGAAAGGCAACCCAAAACTGGGAATTCTCCAATCCTGGGATCCCAAGCAGGGTGAAGTACATAGGATGAGAAGAGTTGTTCCCTGAAGTCAGCATTGCACTCTGGCTTATAAGGTAATCTACTCTCTGTAGGAGATAGATAGCATTAAGATAAATCTTTATTATTATTTATTATATTTAGATATAAGAATTGAATAATAAGGTAAAATTTGAATGGCAAACCAGAATAACTTCAGCTATTTTAATAAGCAAAATTTTGCAATATAAAATGATGCTAATCTGTGTTCATTACTTACATTTATGTTCTTGAATATGCGGTCAGAACACACCACTAGCTGCAACCATGATATTTTATAAGAAACAAATATTTTTAAAAATAAGAACATGTAGAAGGAAAATTTAAAAATAATGTCATATTAATTCTGTCCCTGTGTTCTAGTAAGAACTGACAACTGATTTGCTTAAACTTTTGCATAGGTCATTTCATCCCTGTTGGAAATCCCCAAATCAGGGAAGCAGTTGGTTCACTACACCACAATGAGGAATCAGTTTCTGGAGGACCCATGCTCTGATGATGTGAGGAGCAGGGATCTGTCCTTGTTCTTCTAGCTGTGAAAGGGCCCCTGCTTCTCTGAGCGGGGATAGGTATGCAGCTGACCCCATCATCTCCCTGCTGATAGCTCCTGAGACTCCCAAAGCCAAGGATCCTACTGTGTCCTCGAGGCCCCGGGAGGAAGTCTAGTCATGCCTTCCTCCTAACCCCTCCCAAGACAGGGTTAGGGACTGAGCCAGGCTTCTGTCCCAGGTACCCTGTCTTTCTCTGAATGTCATACACACTTGGACTGATCTGTATTGCGAGTGTTCAGAGCCAGAATGTATTTGAATTTTTACATGAGAATCCCTTTTTTTCCATCTATAGAAATACTTAGATGTATACACAGACATCCTGATGAAGTAGACAGAGATCTATAAACAACAGTCTCCGTGAAGGGGCCTCACACTCCTGAATTAAAACAGCAGCAACACGTGGGCCACTTTTCAAAGTAGGAAGTCACTCTGGAAAACACTTTGACTTAAAGGACCATAGCAGTGTATTACTGAGTTAGTTTTAACTCTAAGACAATTACTGTGAAGATTTGGGTTGGTAGGTAAAGGACTGACCAATTGTGTACCTATAATGGATTTAGGGTATGACTCCTCAGTTGGAGAATCAAAAAACTTTCCTTGGTCAAATTATGAATATTTTAGGCTCCGTGGGCCACAGAATCTCTGTTAAAACTAGTTAGCATAGGTATTGTAGCATGAAAGAAGCCACAGTCAATATCTAACTTGTGGATGTGGCTGTGCTCCAAAAAAACTTTATTTTTAAAACCATGCTGCAAAGTGGAGCTGGTGCAGACTATAGTTTTTCAACCCTTGTCCTAAGTGGTAACTTTCATGAAGTTATTCCTGAGCTGTGCTCTCTTTCTAGAACCTCTGCTTTACAAAGAAAGGGAATTTAATCAATGTTGGCTGAAGAAACTAACAAATAAAGGTCATTATTCAGTAGCAATGGAGTCATGGACCAATTTTCCATATCTTACAATGTCTGACAGAACCTTCCGCATTGGCTCCAAACCCAAAAGATAGTTATGTCCACTTCTCATACTAGCGGTTGCCCTGCTGGCCAGGGTTTGACTTTGGGAACATCATCCTCTGCTGGTATTTGCTGGTATCACAAGGATTGATGCTTGTGTCTGATCGTACTGCTGACCACTGTCTGTCTCAGAGTCAATGGCAAAAAACACACCTGGTTCTTACCCAATATCTTTACACAATTTAATCTCAGTTGACATGAGTCTTTGAAAGCATTAGCTCTTATGTCTTTCATAACAGAAAGACATAGTCAAGGAGAGTATCTTTTCAAACTCCCTTTATCAAATCACCTCTGGGTATGAAAAATTGTTTCATTCACCTGACTCAGTGGTTCCTAAGAAGGGTTTATGTAGAATCTGAAATAAACCTAGCCTTTTTCTGATTTTCTCTAGATTTGTAACATTGTGAAAGAAGTGGAACTAAGATTCTATAAGTTCTGCCCTAAATTGAAAACTTTACCCTCCTTCCTAGATAGTAGATATTTGGGGCTTTCCAGGTGGCTCAGTGGTAAAGAATCTGCCTGCTAATGCAGGAGACACAGCTTCGATCCCTGGATGGGGAAGATCCCCTGGAGAAGGAAATGGCAACCCACTCTAGTATCATTGGCCTGGAAAATCCCATGGACAGAGGAGCCTGGCAGGCTACAGTCCATGGGGTTGCAAAAGAGTCGAACACAACTCTTCTGGGCTATAGTTCATGGGGTCTCAAAGAGTCGGGCATGAATGAGCAACTAAGACACACACATACAAGGCTTAGTAATTAAAAACAAAGTCACCAATCATAAAAAATGAAATTCAGAAACACATACATTATCTGGGCACTAGGGCTGTGTTTTATCCCCTTTGACCTGGCCTTATGTTCTCAAACAGTCATATATTGTGTTTCCTCTAGAGGCTCCCTCATTTCCCTCTTTTCACCTCCTGTATGTCACTCTTCACTTGCAAGGACATAGTCACTGAGGCTTAAGGTCACTTGGAAAAGCATACTTGGGTCATCCTCACTGTTTCAGTGGGTACTAGTGATGATGCTGGATATAAATTTATCAAAATGAATAATAATCCCTTTGATTAATTCTGAAAGATATTGCTATTTTTGTAGCTACAACACTATATACTTTTGCATTTTATTGTTTCTCTCATAAAGCTTCTGCATCTTTATTTACAATGAGAGAAACAGAACTGAGGGTAGCTACATGATTTGCTTGAAATCACACAATAAGTTAGTGCCAAGTGCACAGCTCCACACCCAGTGGTCTTGGTGGTCCACAATACTGCCTCTGCTAGGTAGTGACTGATTGGAACACCCATGCTGATAGGATACAGCAGTGATTGTTGCCCTGTCATGAAAAAGCCAGATACAAAGGGAACTTGTGAAATTGTTTAGTGAATTACAGATAGACCTGCATTTGAATCTGGAACCCCACTAAGTTGTTGAACTGGATCCCTCCACAATAGGTTCAGGGTGGATTTTCTGGCATCTCTGAGTATAGACTGCTGAATGGCATCTTCACTGAATCTGCCCACAAACCCTAATATAAACTCACCTGTTATATAAACTCCCTTTGATGTGGTGACTCTCTTCTCAGCCAGGGTTCAGCTACTCATATACTGTAGCTTCTTTCAAAACCAGTTTCTCTCCTCTGATAGATCTATTTTCCAGAGTCTCCCATGGCCTTTTCACAGATCAAGGTCCCTCATAAGTGATGCCTCTCAGCGTCTTCATTCTGTTCTTCTATTCTGCTGGCTCTGACGTTTGGGTCTCAGATTTTCTTCCTTGGTTGACAGTGGAGGAGAAGAGCTGACCTGAAATTCAAGTCTAAGTGGAAGATGGGAGCTTCTTGAGAGGTGCCTCTCTTTCCTCTCTGCACTTTCTGCTGTGTTCCTTTGAAATTGGGTACCTTCATTATCACTCACCTGATGAAATATCAGTTCAATCCATGTTGCTCAAACTCAAAGGGATGAAGACTAAATGGGCTGAGATCTTGCTAAGGAACAGCTTCCAGGAATTTTACACTCTGTTTTATTACTTTGAGCATTTAAAACTAAGATCCAGAACCATAATACTAGAGTAGTATGGGGTCCTGATCCAACCTCCTTCCTGGATGGATTGTGTAAGGAGGTAGTCCTTCTACTTTTCTAGAATTTTCCTGGAAGACACAGAATAAGCAGCAAGTCTTCTTCCTATCTCAGGCTAGAGATCAGCAGTCATGATCTCTGGGCCTGGAGCCCCCACTGAGTCAGGCCTTTCTGCACAGAGCACACCATGCCTCTAGCTCCTTGAAGACTCTGAGTCCTATTGCTTCCTGGGATGGGCAGAGATAACTGGGGTCCAAGGCACCGCTCACTGAAAGCTCTGCTTTATCTCTCACCAACTCCAACTTTACCGGACACAACTGTAAATGGCTTCTGGAAAACAGCTTATAACCGAGAACACCGAATGGAGCCTCTTTAAAACCTATGAGTGTTTACACTTTCCCTTACCCCAAGCACCAATTGTCTCCGCCCTCCTAGGTCCCACTGCCTCATACTTGAACTGACTTCCTCTAAGCCTGGAGACTAGAAGCGGAAGCATTAACCCCTAAATCTCCCTTCTTCTCTATATGTGTGCATTCTCTATACGTGTGCATTCTCTATATGTGTGCATTTGAATGCACACATAATAATGTGTGTTGCTGAGATTTTTTTGTTCAGTTACTAAGACATGTCTGAGTCTTTGTGATCCCAAAGACTGCTTCCCTGTCCTTCATTGCCTCCTGGAGTTTGCTCAAATTCATATCTACTGATCATATGAGTGTAAGTTTATCTATATGCATGTACTTTATTGTTTGCCAGAGGATGTATATTTACAACTGAAGGGATATTTTGTGCAATGTGCAAGTGTGTTCATTTACCATGTATATTGATGTGTATATCTGAGTGATTGTAATAACTATGTATGTAAAGAAATGGATTTCTTCAGGATGTATGTATGTGAAATTGTATATACCTGCAAGGACAAATAATTACTTGCATGAAGTATACATTTTAGTGTGACGCAGGGCTCTGTGAGGGCGAGGTCACCATACGTGTGGAGAAAAGAACGTCACCTGCCATTTCAGTAAGAAAAGAATATTGCTTATCATTAAGCCATTGAGCCACTGGTTGACCAGTGGGCTCTGGAAGGTATTCTCCTTCCTGCAACATCATTTCTTAGTTACAGGAAATAGTCTTCATTCAGTATCCTTGACTCCCTGAATTCCAGTGAGTGGGTTCAACAGTTGCTAATGAGGGAAGGGAGGTGATATAGAGACAAAGGGAGGAACAGTCAAAATAACCCCCCTCCCGCACACATACACAAAATAGTGCAGCCTTGAGGCAGTGTCCTGATCCTCTCTCAAGGGATATACATAACAATATCTTTGAACTGTTTTGCAGATCTGAAAATCCCACCAGATGGGAGATATTAACTGTATGCTTCCCACAAACCTGTAGACCCCAGACCACTTGGACCAGAAGGTTGATGATGCTGACTTTCACTTTTTAGCACACCATCAACCAATCAGAAGACTGTCCAATAGCTGACCATGCCGTCTTTGAGCCATTACTATAAAACTCTTCATAATCCCTCCTGATTCGAACACAGAGTATGAGGGCATTACAATAGCAATAAAGCTATTATTTTCTATTTCACCTAAAACTCTGTCTGAGAATTAGTTTCCTGCTGGAGTACAGAGGGTGGATTTGACTTCAACAGTAAGGACTTGAATTCAGATACTGATGTTCTAACCTCTAGTACCTCTGAGTGTGACCTCATTTGGAAATAAGCTCATGTTGTGCTGTGCTTAGTCGCTCAGTCATGTCCGACTCTTTGGAAACAAGCTCATTACAGATGTAATTATAACTAATAATAAATAAATAATAAAATTAAATGAAAATAAACTAGTAATGATAATTTCATGCTGAAGTAGAGTGGGTTCCTAGTCAATATGACTGATCTCCTTCTAAAAAGGGAAAATTTGGACACTGAGACGTGTACCTACAAAGCACGGCTCATAGTTTCATCGAGTTAGGCAAGACTGTGGTCCATGTGATCAGTTTGATTAGATTTCTGTGATTTTGATTTTCATTCTGTCTGTCCTCTGATGGATAAGGATAAGAAGCTTATGAAAGCTTCCTGATGGGAGAGACTGACTTATGGGGGAAATTGGGTCTTGTTTTGATGGGTGAGGCAATACTCAGTAAATATTTAATCCAATTTTCTGTTGATGGGCAAGGCCCAAACTATGGTGGAGGTAATGAAGATAATGGCGAACTCCTTCAAAAGTCCCATGCACGCACTGCTGCACTCAGTGCCCCCGACCCTTCAGCAGGCCACCGCTGACCCATGCCTCCATCTGAGACCCCTGGACACTCACAGGAAAATCTGAGTCAGTTTCTTGTGAGGCCTCTGCTCCTTTCTCCTGGGTCCTGATGTGCACAAGGCTTTGTTTGTGCCCTCCAAGAGTCTGTTTCCCCAGTCCTGTGAAAGTTTTGGTGGCTCTATGGTGGGTTTAATGGCGACACCATCTAAGAGGGCTTACTATAACCAGGTCTGCTGCACCCAGAGCCCCTGCCCCTGTGGCAGGCCACTGCTGACCCATACCTCCACAGGAGACACTCAAACACTCAAAGGCAGGTCTGGCTTAGTCTCTGTGGGGTCTCCTGATGTGCACAAGGTTTTGTTTGAGCCCTCTGAGCATCTCTGGTGGGTATGGGGTTTGATTCTAAATGCAATTTCACCCCTCCTACCATCTTGCTGGGGCTTCTCCTTTGCCCTTGGACATAGGGTATCTTTTTTTGGTGGGATCCAATATTTTCCTGTAGACGGTTATTAAGCAGTGAGTTATAATTTTGGAGTTCTCGCAAGAGAAGATGAGTGAAGATAAGTGCATGTCCTTCTACTCTGCCGTCTTGATTGAGCTTAGATGGACAGGTCATGGTGGAGATGTTTTGACAAAATGTGGTCCAGTGGAGAAGGCAATGGAAAACCACTTCAGTATTCTTGCCTTGAGAACTCCATGAACAGTATGAAAATGCAAAAAGATAGGACACTGAAAGATGAACTCCTGAGATCAGTAGGTGCCTAATATGCTACTGGAGAAGAGAGGAGGATTAACTCCAGAAAGAATGAAGAGAAAGAGCCAAAGCAAAAACAACACCCTGTTGTGGATGTGACTGGTGATGGAAGCAAAGTTCAATGCTGTAAAGAACAATATAGCATAGGAACCTGGAATGTTAGCTCCATGAATCAAGGTAAATTGGAAGTGATCAAACAGGAGATGGCAAGAGTGAACATCAACATTTTGGGAATCAGTGAACTAAAATGGACTGGAATGGGCAAATTTAAATCAGATGACCATTATATTTACTACTGTGGGCAAGAAACCCTTAGAAGAAATGGAGTGGCCATCATAGTCAACAAAAGGGTCCAGAATGCAATACTTGGATGCAGTCTCAAAAATGATAGAATGATTTCTGTTCGTTTCCAAGGCAAACCATTCAATATCACAGAAATACAAGTCTATGCCCCAACTAGTAATGATAAAGAAGCTGAAGGTGAATGATTCTATGTAGACCTACAAGACTTTCTAGAACTAACATCCAAAAAAGATGTCCTTTTCCTTATAGGGTACTGGAATGCAAAAGTAAGAAGTCAAGAGATACCTGGAGTAACAGACAAATTTGGCCTTGGAGTACAAAATGAAGAAGGACAAAGGCTAATAGAGTTTTCATAAGAGAACCACTGGTCATAACAAACATCCTCTTCCAACAACACAAGAGAAGACTCTACACACGGACATCACCAGATGGTCAGTACTGATTTCAGATTGATTATATTCTTTGCAGCCAAATATGGAGAAGCTGTATAGAGTCAGCAAAACAAGACCAAGAGCTGTCTGTGGTTCAGATCCTGAACTCCTTCTTTCCAAATTCAGACTTAAATTGAAGAAAGTACGGAAAACCGCTAGACCATTCAGGTACAACCTGAATCGAATCTCTTACAATTATACAGTGGAAGTAACAAACAGATTCAAGGGACGAGATCTGATAGGCAGAGTGCCTGAAGAATTATGGACAAGCATTTGTGACGTTGTACAGGAGGCTCTGATCAAGACCATACCCAAGAAAAAGAAATGCAAAGGGGCAAAATGGTTGTCTGAGGAGGGCTTAAAAATAGCTGAGAAAAGAAGAGATGCTAAAGACAAAGGAGAAAAGAAAAGATACACCCATCTGAATGCAGAGTTCCAAAGAATAGCAAGGAGAGATAAGAAAGTCTTCCTCAGTGATCAATGCAAAGAAATAGAGGAAAACAATAAAATGGGAGACTAGAGATCTCTTCAAGAAAATTAGAGATACCAATGGAACACTGCATGCAAAGGTGGTCACAATAAAGGACAGAAATGTTATGGACCTAACAGAAGCAGAAGATATTAAGAAGAGGTGGCAAGAATACACAGAAGAACTTTACAAAGAAGATCTTCATGACCTAGATAACTATGATTGTGTGATCACTCACCTAGAGCCAGACATCCTGGAATGCAAAGTCAAATGAGCCTTAGGAAGCATCACTATGAACAAAGCTAGTGGAGGTGATGGGATTCCAGTCAAGCTATTTCAAATCCTAAAAGATGATGCTGTAAAAATGCTGCACTCAATATGCCAGGAAATTTGGAAAACTCAGCATTGGCCACAGGACTGGAAAAGGTCAGTTTTCATTCCAATCCCAAAGAAAAGCAATGCCAAAGAATGTTCAAACTATTGCACAATTGCACTCTTTTCACATGTTAACAAAGGAATGCTCAAAATTTTCTAAGCCAGGCTTCAACAAGACGTGAACTGTGAACTTCAAGATATTCAAGCTGGATTTAGAAAAGGCAGAGGAACCAGAGATCAAATTGCCAACATCTGCTGGGTCATCAAAAAAGCAAAATTTCCAAAGAACATCTACTTCTGCTTTATTGACTATGCAAAGCCTTTGACTCTGCAGATCACAACAAACTGTGGAGAATTCTTCGAGATGGGAATACCAGACTACCTGACCTGCCTCCTGAAAACTCTGTATGCAGGCCAAGAAGTGACAGTTGGAACTGGACATGGAACAACAGACTGGTTCCAAATCAGGAAAGGAGTACATCAAGGCTGTATATTGTCACCCTGTTTATTTAACTTATATGCAGAGTACATCATGTGAAATACTTGGCCGTATGAAGCACAAGCTGTAATTAAGATTGTCAGGAGAAATATCAGTAACCTCAGATATGCAGATTACACTACCTTTATGGCAGAAAGTGAAGAAGAACTAAGAGCCTCTTGATGAAAGTAAAAGAGGAGAGTGAAAAAGCTGGCTTAAAATTCCACATTCAGAAAATGAAGATCATGCCATCTAGTTCCATCACTTCATGGCAAATAGATGGAGAAACAGTGGAATAGTGACAGAATTTATTTTTTGGGCTGCAAAAGTCACTGCAGATGGTGACCGCAGCCATGAAATTAAATGATGCATGCTCCTTGGAAGAAAAGCTATGACCAACCTAGCCAACATATTAAAAAGCAGAGACATTGCTTTGCTGACAAAGTCCATCTAGTCAAAGTTATGGGTTTTCAAGAAGTCATGTATGGATGTGAGAGTTGGACTATAAAGAAAGCTGAGCACTGAAGAAGTGATACTTCTGAACTGTGGTGTTGGAGAAGACTCTTGAGAGTCCCTTGGGCTGCAAGGAGATCCAACCAGTCACTCCTAAAGGAAATCAGTCCTGAATATTCATTGGAAGGACTGATGCTGAAGCTGAAACTCCAATACTTTGGACACCTGATGTGAAGAGCTGACAATTTGAAAAGACCCTGATGCTGGGAAGGATTGAGGGCAAAGGAGAAGGGGATGACAGAGGATGAGATGGTTGGATGGCATTATCAACTCTATGGACATGAGTTTGAGAATGCTTCGGGGTTGGTGATGGACAGGGGAGCCTGGCATGCTGTATTCCATGGGGTTGCAAAGAGTCAGACATGACCGAGCTATTGAGCTGAACTGAACTGAACTGAGACTTGCACACAAAAAGAATGCCATGTAGACATGAAGTCAGAGATTATGTTAATATGTTAACATGGCAAGGTTTCCAGAAAATCACCAGAAGCTAAGAGATATGCAAGGTACAGGTTCTTCTTCAGAGCCATTAGAAGGAATCAGCCCTGGTGACATCTTAATCTTGGACCTCTAGGCTCCAAAACTGTGACACAACCAATTTCTGTTGTTTAAGCCAGTCAGCTTTTGTTACATTGTTAAGCGAACCATTGCAAACTAATATAACAATGAATGCATTTTTTACATTATTCTAAGACATCATCTGTAAATAATTCACTTAACATGAGCCATTGGATTTTTTAATATAGCTCCAAGGAAATTGTTCATCTACATATGATCCTACAGAACATACATGCTTAGTGTTTCACATACCCAAGAGGTAATCTTTTCTTTATCAAAGAATAGATCAATACACTGTAGAAGAAAATCAGGAAGAAGTCAGAAACAGCACCAAATATAATTAAGTAATTTTCATCAGCGAAATCAATGAACTTCAGTGACAGAAAAATATGTGCCTAGAATAACTGGGTATTTGTATAAAAACCAGAATGAAATTTAATTCCTACCTCAACGTAAAACATCTTTTTTTGCAGTATAGTATAAACCTAAATTTAGAAGCTAAAGCTGTCAATATTATGAGAAAAATTAGTAGGATAATATTGTCATGAACTGAAGGAAAGTAAAGATTTCTTAGGACACAAAACAGATTTTAAAGAAAAAAAATAAGTATTTAAACTTTATCAACCTACAAAAGATATAAAGGTGAAAAAGAAACCCACAGATGAAGAAAATAATCGCATTGCTTGTATCTGAAAAACAAAATTTCACAATCAGTAGAGAGATAAAGAACTCATTAAAATTCTAAGCCTACAATTTACACTTCACAAAGGGAAGTAAATGAACATCCAGTACATGCATGAAAATATGCTCAACTCATTGCTCATTAGGGAAATGAAAATTCAAACCACAAAGAGATACAAATACAAAATCATTAGAATAACTAAACAAAATGCATTGGGACACTAAGTGTTGAAAAAAACTGTGGGGCACTTGGGGCCCTCAGGCACTGAGGACAGCCCCATCAGGAATCTTTTTGGCTACTTCTAACAAAGTCAGGCATATTTTGATGCAACCACTTCAAGTTGCATACACCAAATAACTGGTTAATACTTACAACAAAAGGTAGGAATATCATAACTTGTGATTCAACTATATTTCAGTATATAAAAAGAGCATATTTAAAGTAGCTGTGTACATAATAACAGCTAAAATGTGGAAACCCAAATATCTGTCAATCAGAGATTAATAAAATTTTGCAACATTTATCCAATAAAACACTACTCGGTAAAGAAGGGGAAGATAAAGAACTGGGAAAAAAGTCTTTGTGGAAATAATACTGTGGAGGTTCAGAGTGCCAGGATAAAGACTGGAGACTAAGGCTTTAAAATACGGAACTTATCAGCTTCAAAAGAAAGACATTTAGTTTTAGGCTGCTCAGGCCTAGTAATGAATGTATGGCTTTTGTTTAGTGGTTTCTCTGTGCCAGGTTGTACTCTAGAGGATTTGAAACCGTGTAGTTATGTATTCTCTACCACAACCCAGTGAAATAGGTATCAGCCTTCTCATTGTACAGGTAGAGAATCTAAGGCACAGAGAGGTTAAGGTTTTAGAGTGTAGACACACAGAACCAGAATGCTAACTTTACTCTCATTCGCTGTATTTAGGTAAACCTTAAAGTGTCCAAAGAAAATTATTTAAAGCCTAGTAATTCTGTATATGTAGTCAATCTATCAATGAAGTGTAAAAGGAAAAAATCAGAGAGACATTTTACACTGGCAGAACACATAGAAAATTTATCATTATATGTCACACCCATATTTTTTGATTAACAGTGAATTATGTATTTTAGCAAAAGGAAACATATATGCAAAAAAATTTCAACAACCAATTAGAATTGTTAACTAAGTATAAATTACTGAAGGGTGCCATGTAAAGTAATCTCAAGAAAAGAGCATTCCAACACGCCTTTAAAAGTGCAGAATGTATTAAAGTCTTGCACAAAATAGGGCCTCAAAGTGGAAGTGTTGTCAGAAATTCCTGATTCAGGCCTGCCCTCAGACCTAATGAAACAGAATTTTCATTTTAACAAGAGGTTAGGGATGTTTGTATGCTCATGAAATTTTGAAAGCTTTTAGCACCATTAAGAATACTTAGCAGAAAGTCATTAGTGAGATGATGCTAAAAGCTTGTCTTTATCCTCCTAGTGAGCAAAATGGAAGACAATTTGAATGCTAGTGATATGAGAAAGTTTTCCCAGAAATCCATGGTCCAATGTAAATTAAACAAAATATGACATATTGAATCAGAGCCAAAGAAAATAATTTATTTTGTTGAATGAATGCTTTCTTTTACAGTGATATGTGTTTAGTTACGCAGAATAATGTCATCATTTTTTCTTAGTCATAGTATGTATTTTAGATTCTCTATTGAATAACATGTATTTAAACACATTTAAATCAAAACTGACTCGCTTTAAAGTTCAAATAAATGAAAAATGAATATATCATATTTTATATAGCTACAAGAGCATATGTAAATTAAGGCTGAAGGAAGGGAGAAAGATAACAATTGAGGTATGTAGAAAAAACAAAACATACTACTGAGCAATAATAGGAAATGAATCACTCAGGTACATTCAACAATATAGATGAATCTGAAAAGCTGTATTCTGAGCTAGACATAAGGCTCAAGTTTTGGAAGGAAAAATAATAATATATAGAGAAAGAAATCAGATCAGGAATTGCCTGCTTGGGATGAAGGGGGTGTTTAAATACAAAGAGGCAGCAAAAATCTTTACCAAGTGATAGAAATTTTCTGTATCTTAAATGGGCGGGTACCCACACAGGCATTTACATGAGTCAGAACTCATTCAACTGGGGCTTCCTAGGTGACTCAGAAGATAAAGAATATGCTTGCAGTGCAGGAGACACAGGAAACTTGGGTTCAATCCCTGAGTTAGGAATACCCTCTGGAGGAAGGCATGGCCACATATCCAGTATTCTTGCCTGGAGAATTACATAGACAAAGGAGCCTGGCAAGCTACAATCCATAGGGTCTCAAACAGCCCGACACAACTCAAGAGACTGAGTGTGATGCACGAACTCATTAAACTATGCATTACAAATATTTGCATTTTATTGTTTCAAGTTATGCTGCCAAAGAATAAATTTTAAAAGACAAAGAGAGAGACTCATAATTATTTATTGATTTGCTAATAAGGGGATCATGGTTCCTCGGAACTCTAAAATTTAGGAATTTTGACAATGGTCCTTCAGAATACCCATTCATTTCTGAAGGCTCCTTTAAGCTCCATTAGCTGTTTCTCTTGTGAAAAACAAATACTCCTGATTTCTCTTAAAGCACCTTCATCTGATGTTGGTTTTAATAACATAAGAGCCTCTATTTTAGGACCTTCTTCACCATTGGCTTTGATAAGAGAGTAGTGCATGAGAATAAAAGTACAGATAGTGTAAATGTGATACATATGTTTATCACCTTGATTGTGGTGATGGTATCAGAGGTATACACCTATGTCCAAACTCATCAAAATGTATGCATTAAATATGTGCAAGTATTTGTATGCTTCATACAACTCAAAAAAGTTGAAAAAAATAAGAAAAATGAAGGACATGTAATTTTTAATATACCTTAAAATTTTCATTGAAAAGGAAATTGAATATTAATGAATAACAAAATCTCTAGTGGCTTTCTTACTATTTTCAACTCTACAACAATTATTTTCAAGGAGATGCTCCTTCCTCAATTTTTTTCCAAAATTTCATTTGAAATCAATTATCATCAGAGCATCAGCAAATTTTGTTAAGAGAGACCAGCATTTAGTCTACCTAATTCTCAATGTTAGCAGTCTCAAGATACTGTGAGCAATATTATGTATGGCAGCAATGTTATGTCTATATTTCCAAACATTTCTGGAAATTATTACAGAGTCCCTAATGCTCTCAGATTGTCCACGCCGCCCCTCTAGGCTTTGGCACTGAATTAACCTCTTTGGTATAGTTTTATTGTTATTTCAATTACTTTTTTTTCTCACACTGAAACTAAACTTTTCAATCATGAATAATTTTGAGAAATACATACATAAAGGTGCAAAAAGAACATCGAAATACCACAAATCTCAGTACTGTCATTAATTTTATAGCATTAGGATGCATTTCCTGAATCCATTTCTATGCACCTATATTCCTTTTTAGAATTGAAATCAGCCATATGGGCAATCTCTTTTCAGTTTCACATTATATCTTGATCATTCCCACACTGTTAGATACATTTTGAAAATACAGTATTTAAATGATAAATAACATTCAATTGCTCATTACTGTATCTGCTTTCTTATAAATCAATATTTGAATGTTTTCCTGCTCTTATTTTTATAAATAATGAATCCATAGGAAGCAATTCTATTTCTATAAATAAATTACAAGCTTGGGGAAGATACAGAACTTTTAAACAGTTTCCATGGAAAATTTCTAAATTCCTTTATCACAAGGTATACCAATTTATCCTTCTACCAACCATTCAAGAGGAAATGTCATCTTGTTTGTCCATGGAAGATGATATTCTTTTCAGATCTTCACAAATTTGATAGGTGAGCATGTCTTTTACTCTTTTCTTTTTCTAATGATGAACATAGGTCAACCCTGTGTTCATTATCAATAACTTTTTTCAGAGAATCATATTCAGAGTATCCTGAAAATTGCCCCTGTTGCTTCAGGAGGATGGCCATTTTCTGAGTCAGTTGTTCATAGAGATGATCTTCTGACAATATGCAATATCGTGTTAAGCCTTCTATATTTATGTCCCCAGATCAGTGGGGTGACTGGGATGGTTATATCCCTAAGCTCTGACTCAAGGGTCTTTTCCACAACATCCTTGAACAACCCTGTCCCTGATCTGTTTGGTTCTAACTCTGTAGATGATGGGGTTGAGCATGGGAGGTACCAGGAGATAGAGAATAGCTAACATGACATGTACCATTTGGGGCACTTGATATCCAAAGCAGTGGGTGAGAAAAGTAAAGAGAGCAGGGACATAAAAAGCCAAGATGACTTGGGAGGCACATGTGCCAAAAGCTTTGAACTGGGCTTCACCTGAAGGTAACCACAGCACAGTTCTCCAGATCATCACATAGGATACACTGGTGAAAATAATATCAAAGCCAACCACAGAGAAGGCTGCGAAGAGCCCATATGCATGATTAACTCTGGTGCCAGCGCACACCAACTTCAGCACAGCCATGTGCTCACAGTATGATTGGGGGATGATCCGAATGGGGCAGAATCACATCTGGACACCATAAAGCAGAAGGGACTCACTCACAGAAGCCCTCTCATCATCACACCTGCCCCCAGTTTACCCACGACACATGGGGTCAGGATACTAGAGTGATACAGTGGGAAGCAGACAGCCACATAACGGTCCAAGGCCATAGCCATGAGCAATCCGGACTCCACTGAAGAAAAGGCATGGATGAAGAACAACTGGATGAGGCAGGCATGGTATTCAATCTCATGATCGTGAAACCAGAATATGGCCAGCATTTTAGGTTGTGTGGACGTGGAGAGGACCAGGTCAGTGGTAGCCAGCATGGCCAGAAAGAGGTACATGGGCTCATGCAAGGTGGGGTCAGTTCAGATTACATGAAGGAGAGTGATATTGCTGACTAGAGCCACAACATACATGGCACAGAATGGAAAGGCAACTGGAAACAGAATTCTCCAATCCTGGGATCCCAAGGAGGATGAAGGGCACAGGATGAGAAGAGCTATTCCCTGCAGTCAACCTCAGTGGATGGTTAATGTTTCTCCACTGGGAAGGTAATCTACTCCTTTCAGGGGATAACATTAAAAGCAGTCATGATTATTATTTATAATATCTTGGATGGAATAATTAAATAATAGAGCAGCTGGAGTTAATGTTCAACCAGAATTATTTCAACTATCTTAATAAATAAAAACTTACAATATAAAATAATGTCACTCATTATTATTTATTCATGTTTATGTCCATGCAAAGGGGGTCAGAATATATAAGCTACATTAGTAATAATATTTCATAAGAGTAATATTTCGTAATATTTCATAAGAGTAAATACCTTTTTGGAAATAGAATCTGTGAAAGGAAAACTATCTTGACAAATAACATCATAATATTCTTTCCCTTCTTTTCAATTTAGAACTGACAACTCATTTGTTTACCCTAAGCATAGGTCCCTTCATTCCTCTTGAGAAGTCCTTCCACAGGGAAGCAATTGGTTCACTACACAGCACCACAATACCCCTTCATGGTGGATCCATGCTCTGAGGATGTGGGGAGCAGTGATCTGCTTTTCCTTTCTGGCAGGGAGAGGGCTCCTACTTCTCCATGAGGGATGACTATGCGGAAGACACTGTCATCTCCCTGCTGATATGTTCTGAGACCCCCAAAGCCAAGGACCTTACCATATAGAGACCCCAGGAGGAGGACTGGACTGTACATTCCTTCTGACCCCTCTCAGGACAGGGCTGATGTCTGGGAGGTGGAGCAAGCATGCTAGCCAAGGGCACCAGCCTGGCAAGGGGCTGAATCAGGCCTCTATCCCATGTGTCCTGTCTTCCTTTGGACTTCATGCACACTTTCACTGACCAGTTTGCAAGCTGGTCAAGGTTGTTCAAAGTCAGAATGTACTTTAGATTTTACATGAGAATCTCCTTTGGTAGAAATATTCAGATATATATTCAGACAGATGACCAGATAACAAAGGCTGAGGTCTATCAATAACAGGCTGTATGCTGTGGTCTCCTGCTTCTGAATTAAAACAATGATGCAACACTTGGGCCACATTCTGGGTTGGAAGTCAGTTTGGAAAACTCTTTGACCTAAAGGCAGATGGCAGTGTATTTGCTGATAATGAATTAGTCTTGACTCTAAAACAGTTACCATGGGGATTTGGAATGGATGATAACTTGACTCAGCAACTGTGTACCTGTAATGAATTTAGGCTATGACTCCTATTACTTGGAAGATAAGCAAACTTTATTTTTCCTGAAAAAGTCAGATCTTAAATGTTCTAGGCTTTGTGGGTCATATGGTCTCTGTTGTAACTTCACTTAGCCAAAGCAGCTACCATGGTCAATATATAAATACATGAGTATGGCTGTGTTCCAATAAGAGTTTATTTATTAAAACAGGCTGCAAGTTAGATTTGGTCTGTAAGCTATCATTTTCCAAACTCTGTCCTAAATGATAAATTTTCATAATGCCATCCCTAAGCCATGTTCTCTTTCTAGCACCTGTGTGCCATAGAATGATTTTAATAAAGGTTTGCTGAAGAAAATAACAAATAGAATCCATTATTGAGTAGCAATGGTGTCATTAATACATTGACCACATCTTAAAAGGGCTTCCCCGGCTCAGTGGTAAAGAATCCACCTGCCAATGCAGGACTCTTGGGTTTGATCCCTGAGTTGGAAAAAGCCCCTGGAGGAGGAAATGGCAACCCACATGAGTATTCTTGCCTAGAGAAGCCTGTGGACAGAGGAACTTGGTGGGCTAGAGTTCATAGGTCACAAAGAGTTGGGCATGACTTGAGCACGCATGCTCACACACACATCTTAAAATGGTCTGACAGAACCCTCTACTTTGACACCTGGCCTGCACTTTTTTCATACTAGCTGTTGCCCTGCTGACCAGGGGATGACTTTGTGAACATCATCCTCTGCCAGTATTTGAGGGAATTATTAGGGCTGAGCCTACTGTTTGTTCCAGTTGGTGACTCTTAACTAAGAGTCAATGACTCAAGAAATTTATCTGGAGCTCACCTACCCAACAGTTTTTCACTATTCAATCTCACTTGACCTGAGTCTTTGTTTGACAGTTCTTAAATTCTTTGATTAATTCTTAACTCCTTTATAACAGAAACATGTAGGCAAGAAAGATATCTTTTCAAATCTCCTTTAACAAATCTATTGACAAATGTTTTATTCAACCCAACTCAAAGGTATCTAATAGGGGTTCTGCAAGACATGCAATAAACCTGGCTTCTTTCTGATTTTCCCCTAGATTTGTAACAGTTTGAGAGAGGTGTGGCTCTGAACTTGTCTTGCTCAAGTTTGGAACTAGATAATCCTATTTAGATAATAGCTATAGATTTGCTCAAAACAAATAGTCCTATATGGAGTATGGTGAAAATTCAGGAATACACACCCATTATCTGGGCACTAAGGCTTTGTTTAATCCCCTTCTGCCTGTCCTGGTCTTCCCAAATTGTCACATATTCTGTTTGAGGTAGAAGCTTCCTCCCAAACTCCTTTTTGCCTCCTGTGTGTCATCCCCTCACTTGTGAGGATGTAGTCACTGAGAATCAGTGGCACCAGCAAAAGCACAAGTTGTACCATCTTCATCAGGTTGTACCATGGGCACCGGTGAAGATGCTGGCTAGAGATACGATTTATCAAAGTGGATAATAATCTGTTTGATTAACTGTGGAAGACATTGCTATTTTTGTAGATATACCTTTACATTTTATTGTTCCTCTCACAAAGACTCTGCATCTGCATTTAAAATGAGGAAAATAGAGCTGAGAGTAGTTACATGATTTGCCCAAGACCACATAATAAATTTGAAAATGAAAATGAAAGTCGCTCAGTTGTGTCCAACTTTTTGCGACCCCATGCACTATATAGTCCATGGAATTCTCCAGGAGAGAATACTGGAGTAGGTGGTCTTTCCCTTTGCCAGGGGATCTTCCCAACCCAGGGATCAAACCCAGGTCTCCTGCATTGCAGGTGGATTCTTTACCAGCTGAGCCACAAGGGAAGCCCGATAAATTCATGCCAAGTGCATAACTCCACACCCAGTGATCTTGGTGGTCCACACCACAGCCTCTGCTAGTGATTGATTGGAACACTCACTCTGGTAGCACACAGAAGAGATTTTTGCCTGCCCTGTCATGAAAAAGCCAGATACAAAGGGGACCTGCAAATTATAGGGAAATCTGCATTTGAAGGCAGAACTCTGCTTTTCACTGGACTGGTTGCCTCTATAACAAGATTCCAGGTTGATTTTCTGGCATCTCTGGGTATAGACTGCCTTCTCTAGGATGGCGTTTTTATTGCCTTCTGCCCATGAGCCTTAATAGAAAACTCACCTCTTCTGTAAACTTCTTTAGGGGTGGTGACTCTTCTCAATCAGGGTTTGGCTATTCATATGCTGTCCATAAGATTCTCCAGGCAAGAATACTGGAGTGGGTTGCCACTTCCTTCTCCAGGGGATCTTGCCAACCCAGGGGATCGAACCCAAGTCTCCTGCATTGAAGACAGACACTTTAACCTCTGAGCCACCAGGGAAGCCTTGTTATTCATATGCTGTAGCCCCTTTCAAAACCAGTTTGTCTCCACGGATTCATCTATTTTCCGAACTCTCTAATGTCTTTTTCACAGACCAAAGTTCCCTCAAAAGAGATGTCTCTCAGCTTCCTCATTCTATTCTGCTGATTCTGACTTTCAGATCACAGATTACCCCCCTGCCCTACACACGCACACACTTGGGTGGACAATGGAGAAACAACACTGACCTGCCACCCAAGTCTGAAATGGGAGAGGGGAGCCCTAGAGAGGTGCCTGTCTTTTCTCTCTGCACTTTTTCCTGAATTCCTACAGAATCTGGTGCCTTCACACTGACTCATGAGGTAAAATGGCAGTTCAATCCATGTTGCTCAAGCCCAAAGGGATAAAGACCTAAATGAGATGAGATTTAGCTAATGAATAGCTTCAGGGAAGTTGAGACCCTGTTTTTGTACTTTGGGGTATTTAAAACTAAGACCCAGAACAATAATTCTTGAGTAGTATGGGATTCAGATCCAACCTCCCTCCTGGAGGTTTTGTGTATGGAGAAAGTCTTCCTACTTTTCTAGAGTCTCCCTGAAGGACACAGAACAAGCAACATGTCTTCTTCCCATCTCAGATTGGAATCAGCAGTCATAATCTCTGAATGTTGAAAGTTTATGTTTATCCCTTTATCTTGCTAGCAGCCAAAATGGAAGATAACTTGAATTCTGGAGAAAGCAAAATGTTATCCCAGAAATCCATGGTCCAGTGTAAATTAAACAGAAATGTAGCATAAATATGGGTAATTGAATCAGAGTCAAAGGAAAAAGTGGTTTTATTTTGTTGAATGGATGCCTCTTTTTACAGTGGTGTGTGTTTGCATGCTCTGTCACCTCAGTCATGTCCAACTCTTTGTCACCCTATGGACTGTAGTGCCCAGGCTCCTCTGTCCATGGCATTCCCTAGGCAAGAATACTGGAGTGGGTTGCCTTGCTCTTCTCCAGGGATTTTCCCGATCCAGAGGTCAAACCCTCATCTCCCTGCATCCCCTGCATTGTGGGAGGATTCTTTACCCACTGAGCCACCTAGGAAGCCAGATATGTGTTTAGTTACACAAAATTGTATGTTATTTATTTTTCTAGCCATTTCTTGTGTTTTAGATTCTGTGTTGAATAATGTTTATTTAATCATATTTCAATCAAAATTGATTTGCTTTAAAGTTCAAACAACTGAAACACAACTATAGTATATACAATAATAGCTATAAGACCATCGGAGAAGGTGATGGCACCCCACTCCAGCACTCTTGCCTGGAAAATCCCATGGAGGGAGGAGCCTGATAGGCTGCGGTCCATGGGGTCGTGAAGAGTTGGACACGAGTGAGCGACTTCACTTTCACTTTTCACTTTCACTTTTCACTTTCATGCGTTGGAGAAGGAAATGGCAACCCACTCCAGTGTTCTTGCCTGGAGAATCCCAGGGACGGGGGAGCCTGGTGGGCTGCAGTCTACCGGGTCGCACAGAGTCGGGCATGACTGAAGTGACTTAGCAGCAGTAGCAGCAACATATACGGACTTCCCTGGTGGCTCAGATGGTAAAGTGTCTACCATATATAAATTTATATAAATATTCAGGAAAATATTATGGTGTAGGTGATTATATTAATATCTGGGAGTGAAGAAAGGAGGTATGGATAAGGGCATTTCTTGTCTGCACCCTGCACAGCAATAAACAAAATTGAAAATTAATGAAGGAAAAAAAAAGACTGTTTACATTTATGGAACATTTTGTAAAGTTAGTGAAATAACTAAAAGGGAGACGGCAACACATTATTTAGATTTTCTTCAATCTAAAACATAATATTTAGAATTTCCCAGGTTAGTCTCCTGGGAAATTCTAGTCTTCCACCTAGGATTATACTGCTTATCTAATTTTACTCTCTCTAAGCCCCAAAGGTCTCTTGGCAGTAGGGCTGAGTCACATGCTGGGCTCCTTAAAAGGCTGGGTCTGAGAGCTACCCACAGTACAACTGGCTGGGCAGTAGAGGAAAAGGCAGCTGCCCCTCTGCTGGGAGCCAGGTAAGATGCTAGGACCAGAAAGTGCAGATCAAGAAGAGGGACTGTTGAAAACTCATCAGAAGGGCAAGGGACAGAGCAGAGGGAGGGATGGGGAGAGGGGAGGGAAAAGACTGCACACCTGAAAAGGGAGAGTAGAGTGATCAGAGGCAGCCCCAAAGCTAGAGTTTGTGAAGGTTAAGTGACATATTTGCAAACACATATATGTCTACAGGAAGAGCATTAAATTCAGTTCTATCAAGAATTTGAGTGAGTTGTACTTCTGTGTGGCCCAAATTTGATATTTATCGTATATTTTATTGTTATTTCACACAGCTTTTAGATTTGATTTCTGTCTCCCTATTTGTTAGAAAGTAAGTTTTTTGAATTCTTTCACTTGGCATCAGTTCCACCTTTTTTACAGGATCCTCACAGTCTGAGCTTTTAAGAAACCTTTTATGTTTAGAAAGAAGTACTTCAAATACATCTTGGCATTTGATCATTATAGAAACAACTGGATATTGGCAGACCAGGGATTTTATTTTTTAATTGAAATACAGTTAATTTACAATGTTGTATCAGTTTCTGTGTATAGCAAATGTTCAGCTATACACACATATATAAATATTATTTTCAGATTATTTTCCACTATAAGAAGTTGAGTACAGTTCCCTGCACTATACAGCAGGTCATTGTCGGTTAGCTATATTATATATAGTAGTGTGTATATGAGATAAATTAGGAGTTTGGAACCATGGATATTTAAGTCCAAGGTTTACAGGTAAGGAATCTTAGATGGGAATGGGTTACCAAAGTCTACCTCTCACCGATGTCAATGTAGGAGCAAGGATTCATACCTTCATCTTTATTATTATACTGGGCCAGAATAATACATCCCAACATCCATGATTAAAACCTCTGGACACAAAAATTTAGTAAGTGTTATTGTTCCTGTTCCCAACTCTCTTACCATGTATCTAACCACAGACTGTCATCAAATAAATAACACATGCACAATCTACTTTAAATCAGATGTAGCAGTATTCTCTGGCTTTGGCGTTATAATGTGTATATTTGCTGTACAACTTATTTCACTTACATGTATCTTTTGTAACCAGTTGTATTTAAGTTTGACATAGTGTGTTCTGTATTGGTATTTTACTTAACTGTTTTCATTTCATCTTATTTAAGAAGGCACTCCCTAAAAAAATGCATTTTACCTTATTTATTCTAATATTAATTATGATAGCTTTTTGTTGGCCTTGAAATTTTTAACCCAAGTGCAGAGATGTGTGAAATAGGGATGCTTTTATATTTTTATAAATTGTTAACCAACTGACCAAGTATTATTTATCATATAAAGTTTTTCCTGGTAACATGCCATTGTCATTTTATTCTTTATCTTCATTTAAACACTTTTTGGAAATACTCTTCTATTCTGAGGGTATATATTTTTAAACCTTTGACCATTACATTTTTTAAATTATAATAGCTTTCAATTATATTTTGACATATCAAAGGATATCCCATCTTTGTTGCTTCAATATTATACCAAATATATTTGCACATTTATAGTACCTAATACATTTTATAATACACCTGTCACTATCCATTAAAAACGTTTGTTTATTGACTGATAACACTTTGAATTTATGGGAGTGTTAATGGGAAAATTCACATCTTTTCACTGTTCAATATTCATTTCTTGTTTTAGGAAAGGAATAAAGGACTTAATGTTCTTTAGTAAATTTTTACAGACCTCCCCTATCTCTGCCAGACACAAACTTCTGTCATATGAATTCATTTTATAGCTTTGTAGCTATTATAAATAAATTATTACTTTTATAAAATTTCCTCAGCAGTTAATTTCTTTTTAAAAAAAATTTTATTGGAGTATAGTTGGTTTACAATGTGGTGTTATTTTCAGGTATACAATAAAGTGAATCAGTTATACATATACATACATCCACACTTTTAAAATTTCTTTTCTCATATAGGCCATGATAGAATAGTGAGTGGAGTTCCCTGAGCTATACAACAGGTTCTTAATAGTTATCTATTTCAGACATGATAGTTTGTCAGGCTCAATCTTCCAGTTTATCCCTTCCCCACCCCACCTTTAGCCTCTGGTAACAAGTTTGTTTCCTACATATGTGGCTTTACTATCAGTGGTTAATTTCTGTGGCAGAAAAAGCTATTAATTTGTGATATTGATCGTCTATACCATCACTTTGGCAGATTCTGTTTTTAAGAGTTTTCAGTCTATTCTTTTAAATGATTAATTTAAACCTAAATAAAGACATTTTTGCTTTGTCTCAAAGGCAACACTATCTCCTTTTATTTACTTGTTTTTTTCATTTATGAAGACTGTTCCATTAAATGTAGAATAGTAGTTGTGTTAATAAATATCCTTGGGGCTCAGGGCAGCCCATCCCCAAATACATTACAATGGCATGTTGATTATTTTGAATTAAAAGTTACTTTAGAAACAACCAGTGCAAGAAGGCCACTCTGACTGTCTTCTCTCTTCTTAAAGTGGGAAATAAATCTCCCATGTGAAACCTTCCCTGCACTGTACAGTGAACAGAGGACCTTATCATCAGAGACAGCGAATTCAGAGCCCAGGGGCTGTACAGACAGACCTCGCTACTTCTTTACTAATTCGCCACCCCAAACCAAAACTCTGTCCAGATGTGTCACTAATTAAGCACCCAAGCCTAAGTTTCTTTGTCTGGTCATTTCCTCACAAATATGCTGTTTCTTTGTCTTAAGAGCATAAAGCTGCCAGCTTTGACCACTTCTTATGTTCCATTTCTATGAGACCTCCACATGCCACATGTAGAAATCAAATTTAATGTGTGTGTGTGTGCTTCACCTGTTAATCTGCCTGGTGTCAATTTAATTACTAGATTAGCCAAAAACTAAGTATGGGTAGGGGGGAAATTTTCCCTCCCTAACAATATCTTTATCTTGTCACTAACTTTAACAGATCTGCTTTTCACAGGTCCCTGGTAAATACATTTGCTCCAAATTTCTGAAAGATACCTTTCATTTGGAACACTATTTGCAGTTATATATTAAGAATTTTATTTTATTTTATTTTTACCATGTTTTTGATTCTTTTTTTAAATTTAAATTTATTTATTTTAATTGGAGGCTAATTACTTTACAATATTGTATTGGTTTTGCCATATATCAACATGAATCTGCCACGGATTGCCATTAAATTTTCTGATTTCTTCCTCATCTCTTGAGAAAACCATCATTTGCTTCCCTTGCTCTGTTGGTATAGTCATACCATGCATAGGATGGGCTCATTTGGTGATTGTTTTTCTATAAATGCTATCTATTTTGTATCTATTGCCAAATATAGTATTATACTTAAGTATACTATTCTATTATAAAGTTTTATTTCTCTGTTCTTTTTTATTATTTTTTACATTTATTTATTTTAATTAAAGGTTGATTACTTTACAAATATTGTACTGGTTTTGCCATACATCAACATGAATCTGCCACAGGTATACACGTGTTCCTCCCTGAACCCCCCTCCCTCCTCCTTCCTCGTACCATCCCTCTAGGTCGTCTCAGTGCACCAGCCCCAAGCATCCAGTTGTTCTTATCATTTCTCATCCAGTTAATCATGCTTTTTCTAAAATTTTCTTGAAAAATTCACATATTTTCTTTTTAAATAATCAACTTTGGTTTTATTGTTAATGCATTAATTTGTACTCATCTTCTGACTTTTATTTAAATATTTTCCTAACATCTTAAGCTGAAAACAAAAACTGTTTTATATCATCACTTTCTGCACTGAATAAAAGAAAGTTTCATTAAAACAATGAGGTTTTGACCAATATGAGCTGTGCTTAGTAGCTCAGCTGTCTCTGACTCTTTGCGACCCCATGGGGAGTAGCCCTCCAGGCTCCTCTATCCATGGGGATTCTCTAGGCAAGAATACTGGAGTGGGTTACATTCTCTCCTCCAGGGAATCTTCCTAACCTAGGGATCAAACTCAGGTCTCTCCTTGCAAGTGGATTCTTTACCATTTGAGCCACCAGGGAAGCCCATCATCGTTTTCTAATAAATGTATATTTTCAGGTTAATATACTGCACTTCAGTGCATTGTCTCACAGGTTCTGAAATGTGTTTTTCTAATTTTTTTCAGCTTAAAATATTATTTTTCTCATTTATATTTTTCTATCATAGAAAAAAATTTTTAATAAATGAATGTTGCTATTGATGCAGAATCCTTTGGTGGGGGTTCAGGGGGAAGTTGCTGAGTGGTGGGAGAAAAATAATAGAGACGGGGTTCCATGAACCCTAACCCAAACCCTAACCCAAACGTGAACCCTAACAAGTGGGGAGGGTTCCCCTATCCTAACCCCTAACCCTAAATCCTAAACCCTAAACCTAACCATAACCATCTAACCCTAACCCTAATCCCTAGCCCGTAACCCTAACCCTGGTGAATTTAACTCAGATGACCATTATATCTACTACTGCGGGCAGGAATCTCTCAGAAGAAATGGAGTAGCCATCATGGTCAACAAAAGAGTGCAAAATGCAGTACTTGGATGCAATCTCAAAAACGACAGAATGATCCCTGTTTGTTTCCAAGGCAAACCATTCACTATCATGGTAATCCAAGTCTATGCTCCAACCAGTAACGTTGAAGAAGCTGAAGTTGAACGGTTCTATGAAGACCTACAGGACCTTTTAGAAGTAACACCCAAAAAAGATGTTCATTTCATTATAGGGGACTGGAATGCACAAGTAGGATGTCAAAAAACACCTGGAGTAACAGGCAAATTTGGCCTTGGAATGTGGAATAAAGCAGGGCAAAAACTAATAGAGTTTTGCCAAGAAAATGCACGGGTCATAGCAAACAACCTCTTCCAACAACAAAAGAAAAGACTCTACACATGGACATCACCAGATGGTCAACACCAAAATCAGATTGATTACATTCTTTTTGCAACAAAAGATGGAAAAGCTCTATAGAGTCAACAAAAACAAGACCAGGAGCTGACTGTGGCTCAGATCATGACCTCCTTCTTGCCAAATTCAGACTTAAATTTAAGAAAATAGGGAAAACCGCTAGACCATTCAGGTATAACTTAAATTAAATCCCTTATGATTATACAGTGGAAGTGATAAATAAATTTAAGGGCCTCGATCTGATAGAGTGCCTGATGAACTATGGAATGAGGTTCATGACATTGTACAGGAGACAGGGATCAAGACCATCCCCATGGAACAGAATGCAAAAAAGCAAAATGCCTGTCTGGGGAGGCCTTACAAATAACTGTGAAAAGAAGAGAGGAGAAAAGCAAAGGAGAAAAGGAAAGATATAAGCATATGAATGCAGAGTTCCAAAAAATAGCAAGAAGAGATAAGAAAGCCTTCTTCAGCGATCAATGCAAAGAAATAGAGGAAAACATAGAATGGGAAAGACTAGAGATCTCTTCAAGAAAATTAGAGATACCAAGGGAACATTTCATGCAAAGACGGGCTCAATAAAGGACAGAAATGGTCTGGACCTAACAGAAGCAGAAGATACTAAGAAGAGGTGGCAAGAATACATGAAAGAACTGTACAAAAAAGAGCTTCTTGACTTGGACAACCACGATGGTGTGATCACTCATCTAGAGCCAGACAACCTGGAATGTGAAGTCAAGTGGGCCTTAGAAAGTGTCACTACGAACAAAGCTAGTGGAGGTGATGGAATTCCAGTTGAGCTGTTTCAAATCCTGAAAGATGATGCTGTGAAAGTGCTGCACTCAATATGCCAGCAAATTTGGAAAACTCAGCAGTGGCCATAGGACTGGAAAAGGTGGGTTTTCATTCCAATTCCAAAGAAAGGCAATGCCAAAGAATGCTCAAACTACTGCACAATTGCACTCATCTCACACGCTAGTAAAGTAATGCTCAAAATGCTACAAGCCAGGCTTCAGCAATACATGAACTGTGAACTTCCTGATGGTCAACCTGGTTTTAGAAAAGGCAGAGGAACCAGAGATCAAATTACCAACATCTGCTGGATCATGGAAAAAGCAAGAGAGTTCCAGAAAAAAACATCTATTTCTGCTTTATTGACTATGCCAAAGCCTTTGATTGTGTGGATCACAATAAACTGTGGAAAATTCTGAAAGAGATGGGAATACCAGACCACCTGACCTGCCTCTTGAGAAATCTGTATGCAGGTCAGGAAGCAACAGTTAGAACTGGACATGGAACAACAGACTGGTTCCAAACAGGAAAAGGAGTACGTCAAGTCTGTATATTGTCACCCTGCTTATTTAACTTACATGCAGAGTACACCATGAGAAACGCTGGACTGGAAGAAACACAAGCTGGAATCAAGATAGTCAGGAGAAACATCAATAACCTCAGATATGCAGATGACACCACCCTTATGGCAGAAAGTGAAGAGGAACTCAAAAGCTTCCTGATGAAAGTGAAAGTGGAGAGTGAAAAAGTTGGCTTCAAGCTCAACATTCAGAAAACGAAGATCATGGCATCTGGTCCCATCACTTCATGGGAAATAGATGGGGAAACAGTGGAAACAGTGTCAGAATTTATTTTTGGGGGCTCCAGAATCACTGCAGATGGTGATTGCAGCCATGAAATTAAAAGACGTTACTCCTTGGAAAAAAATTATGACCAACCTAGATAGCATATTCAAAAGCAGAGACATTACTTTGCCAACTTGTCAAAGGTCCATCTAGTCAAGGCTATGGTTTTTCCAGTAGTAATGTATGAATGTGAGAGTTGGACTGTGAAGAAGGCTGAGCACCAAAGAATTGATGCTTTTGAACTGTGATATTCGAGAAGACTCTTGAGAGTCCCTTGGACTGCAAGGAGGTCCAATCAGTCCATTCTGAAGGAGATCAGCCCTGAAATTTCTTTTGAAGGAATGATGCTAAAGCTGAAACTCCAGTACTTTGGCCACCTCATGTGAAGAGTTGACTCATTGGAAAAGGCTCTGATGCTGGGAGGGATTGGGGACAGGAGGAGAAGGGGACGACCCAGAATGAGATGGCTAGATGGCATCACTGAATCGATGGACGTGAGTCTGAGTGAACTCCAGGAGATGGTGATGGACAGGGAGGCCTGGCGTGCTGAGATTCATGGGGTCGCAAAAAGTTGGACATGACTGAGTGACTGAACTGAACTGAACTGAGCTATGCCATATAACATATGTAGAAAGGAAATTTCCAGAACGAAAGGGTCGTCAGAATAATATGTAAGTGGTAGATAAATGAGATGGTCACCAAAATGATTCAACTGAATTTGGCGGTTCTATTATACTTGGGCATTTTTTTCCATACTGAGTGTATCCTCAACATCTAATTCTCTGGGCCCTTTGCACAGAAAACTATTCATGATGAGATTCTTTTCTTGAGAATCCTAAGCAGCATCATACCCACACAACTGACATGGAATTAACATTTTAGATGTCTGAAAGTAAACATCTAAAAAATATTTGTCATGGACATTTGTTGGACTATGTTAGAGACCCCTTCTCTATGTGCTTCAGCCTCATTGAATGAGGTCATTCATGCACTGGGGTTATACATGAAAGTTCTAACTTTAATTCTTCTATGTCTAACTCCATAATATGGGGCAAATTAACTTAACCACTTTAAACATCAGTTTCCCCATTTACATATTAGAGATAACATTTTTTGGTACTTGATTGGATAATTATGATTATTAGATCAGATTATGGATATGAAGGTAATAACATCTGTCACATGGTTTGTATTTGAGAAATGCTAGCCTTTGTGGTTCAGTAATTCTTTAGTCCCTAAATCATGCCCGACTCTTTGGTGACCCCATGAACTGTAGTCCATCAGGTTCCTCTGTCCATGGGATTTCCCAGGCAAGAATCCTGGAGTGGGTTGCCATTTCCTTCTCCAGGAGATCTTCCTGACCCAGGGATAGATCCCATGTCTCTTGCATTGCAGGACGATTCTTTACCACTGAGCTCCAGGGAAGCCATTTTAGCAGTAGCTTGCCAAATTTATCAAAACGAGGTGTTATTGGACTGTGTTAAAATAATGGCAAGTTTTGTCTTTTTTTTTCTTCCTTCCTTCCTTTTTTCTTCCCTCCCTTCCTTCCTTTTATGCTTTCCTTCTTTCCTCCACCTTTGCTAAATATGTGGTTTCTCTCAACAATTATTATCTTTATCTTTAAAGATTAATCTGGGGATTATTTAATTAAGTCTTCATTTCCTCATATGCCATATATACATTTATACATACTACCTACCTTCTAGAGTTAGTGTATGGGTAAAATCATATAATGCCTACTAGTATTTGTCAACAACACAGGGAAATTTCAATGAATGAGAGATATACTAATTTTTCTTTGTGTGATTCTTAGTGTGATTCCATCATCACATACATAAACATGTGAATCTTGGAGATGCCTCAGACATGTGTGTGTTAGTCACTCAGTTGTGTCCAACTCTTGTGACCCAATTGAGTATAGTCTTCCAGGCTCCTCTGTCCATGGAAATCTCTAGGCAAGAGTACTAGAGTAGGTTGCCATTCTCTTCTCCAGGGGATTTTCTCTATCCAGGGATTGAACCCAGGTCTCCTGCATTGCAGTCAGATTCTTTATATACTTCTGGATATATCCCAGGAACACCTAATAATATCCACATTTTAAATATGAACTGATTTTTTGGTTCTTTATTCTAGGATCAATAAATTATTTTAAAAAATCCTGGAAACCAGATTTATCAGCATATTCTATTGGGGACTTTTTTAGTTAAGAAAAATTGAACTGTGTTATTGTTGCCACCAAAGACAATTATAGACTTAAGAAAATTTGATGTAAAATAATTCAGGGAATCTTCAGTTCTCAAAAATGAGAAATACTGAGAGGCAGGGAAAGAAACCTGTGACTCTATAAAACTCATAAAATACTTAAATTCCTAGATCAGCAATAGTAATTTAGTGAATCTCAGTGTCTAATGATAAGCTACATTTTTATCATATGTTATGTTTAATTATTCAAATATCCCTGTCTTCTCAGCCCCTCATTATGTGGGTCCTCAACAACACCAGTGCTCAGCCTCTGACCTTCCTCTTGACGGGTATTCCAGGACTGAGAGCAGCCCAGATCTGGGTCTCCATACCTGTTTGCCTCCTGTATGCCGTCGCCCTCTCTGGGAACAGTATGATCCTATTTGTGGTCCTCCGTGAACAGAGCCTTCATGAGCCTATGTATTATTTCCTCTCTATGCTTTCAGCCACAGACCTGAGCTTATCTCTGTGCACACTTTCCACTACCCTTGGTGTCTTCTGGTTTGAAGCCCGAGAGATCAACTTAAATGCCTGCATTGCTCAGATGTTCTTTCTCCATGGATTTACTTTCATGGAGTCTGGAGTTTTGCTGGCCATGGCCTTTGACCGTTTTGTGGCCATCTGTGATCCACTGAGATACACCACCATCCTCACCAATGCCAGGATCGCCCAGATTGGGATGAGTATGTTGACAAGAAATGTTGCTGTTATGTTGCCAGTTGTGCTTTTTGTCAAGAGGCTGTCCTTCTGCAGTTCTACGGTCCTCTCACATTCTTACTGCTACCATGTTGATCTCATCCAACTCTCATGCACAGACAACAGAATCAACAGCATCCTTGGTCTGTTTGCACTCTTCTCCATGGCAGGGTTCGACTGTCCTTGTATCCTGCTCTCCTATGTCCTGATCATCCGATCTGTCCTCCACATTGCCTCCATAGAGGGCAGGCAGAAAGCCTTCAACACCTGCATTTCCCACATCAGTGCTGTTGCCATCTTCTATATCCCTCTCATCAGCCTGTCTCTTGTCCATCGCTATGGCCATTCAGCACCTCCCTTTGTCCACACCATCATGGCCAATATCTTCCTGCTTATTCCTCCTGTACTCAACCCTATCATCTACAGTGTGAAGACTAAGCAGATTCAAAAGGCTGTTATCAAGGTCTTAATTCAGAAGAGACTCCAAATCTAATATTTAGCTGTCTCAGAGTTCAGTTCAGTTCAGTTCAGTCGCTCAGTCGTATCCAACTCTTTGCGACCCCATGAATCACAGCACGCCAGGCCTCCCTGTCTATCACCATCTGGAGTTCACTCAGACTCACGTCCATCGAGTACGTGATGCCATCCAGCCATCTTATCCTGGGTCGTCCCCTTCTCCTCCTGCCCCCAATCCCTCCCAGCATCAGAGCCTTTTCCAATGAGTCAACTCTTCGCATGAGGTGGCCAAAGTACTGGAGTTTCAGCTTTAGCATCATTCCTTCCAAAGAAATTTCAGGGCTGATCTCCTTCAGAATGGACTGGTTGGATCTCCTTGCAGTCCAAGGGACTCTCAAGAGTCTTCTCAAATATTACAGTTCAAAAGCATCAATTCTTCGGTGCTCAGCCTTCTTCACCGTCCAACTCTCACATCCATACATGACCACAGGAAAAACCATAGCCTTGACTAGATGGACCTTAGTCAGCAAAGTAATGTCTCTGCTTTTGAATATGCTATCTAGGTTGGTCATAACTTTTCTTCCAAGGAGTAACGTCTTTTAATTTCATGGCTGCAATCACCATCTGCAGTGATTCTGGAGCCCCCCCCCAAAATAAAGTCTGACACTGTTTCCACTGTTTCCCCATCTATTTCCCATGAAGTGATGGGACCAGATGCCATGATCTTCGTTTTCTGAATGTTGAGCTTTAGGCCAACTTTTTCACTCTCCTCTTTCACTTTCATCAAGAGGCTTTTTAGCTCCTCTTCACTTTCTGCCATAAGGGTGGTGTCATCTGCATATCTGAGGTTCTTGATATTTCTCCTGACTATCTTGATTCCAGCTTGTGTTTCTTCCAGTCCAGCGTTTCTCATGATGTACTCTGCATAGAAGTTAAATAAGCAGGGTGACAATATACAGCCTTGACGTACTCCTTTTCCTATTTGGAACCAGTCTGTTGTTCCATGTCCAGTTCTAACTGTTGCTTCCTGACCTGCATACAGATTTCTCAAGAGGCAGGTCAGGTGGTCTGGTATTCCCATCTCTTTCAGAATTTTCCACAGTTTATTGTGATCCACACAATCAAAGGCTTTGGCATAGTCAATAAAGCAGAAATAGATGTTTTTTTCTGGGACTCTCTTGCTTTTTCCATGATCCAGCAGATGTTGGTAATTTGATCTCTGGTTCCTCTGCCTTTTCTAAAACCAGGTTGAACATCAGGGAGTTCACGGCTCATGTATTGCTGAAGCCTGGCTTGTAGCATTTTGAGCATTACTTTACTAGCGTGTGAGATGAGTGCAATTGTGCAGTAGTTTGAGCATTCTTTGGCATTGCCTTTCTTTGGAATTGGAATGAAAACCCACCTTTTCCAGTCCTGTGGCCACTGCTGAGTTTTCCAAATTTGCTGGCATATTGAGTGCAGCACTTTCACAGCATCATCTTTCAGGATTTGAAACAGCTCAGCTGGAATTCTATCACCTCCACTAGCTTTGTTCATAGTGATGGTTTCTAAGGCCCACTTGACTTCACATTCCAGGTTGTCTGGATCTAGATGAGTGATCACACCATCGTGGATGTCCAAGTCAAGAAGCTCTTTTTTGTGCAGTTCTTCCATGTATTCTTGCCACCTCTTCTTAATATCTTCAGCTTCTGTTAGGTCCATACCACTTCTGTCCTTTATCGAGCCCATCTTTGCATGAAATGTTCCCTTGGTATCTCTAATTTTCTTGAAGAGATCTCTAGTCTTTCCCATTCTGTTGTTTTCCTCTATTTCTTTGCATTGATCACTGAAGAAGGCTTACTTATCTCTTCTTGCTATTGTTTGGAACTCTGCATTTAAATGCTTTGAATGAATGCTTTGGTAGAATGGTGTAACTGTCCACCAAATGCCTAGATATGCCTCCAACAGTACAAACTATTCAAGTTATAGGTTGGATGATATTTGCTTAGCTTTCTTATTTAGTAAGTTCATATTAATAACACCCAAATTATTTTTGCTTTTAAGATAAAGTGAAATAATGTCAGTAAACAAATATTTATATTTGAAAGTAGTATGAGGCCTGAATAAAATATTCACCAGTCTCTGCAGTAATAAAAGCTCAGATTTATGTAGGAAAGTTTATTAACAAGCCAGTTCTTTTCTGAATGATATACAAAAAACACTCCTAATAACTGAACTTTTTTCTTAAAACTGTCAATTCTCTGCATGCTTCCAAAACAGATATATATATATGTATATATATATATATATATAGAGAGAGAGAGAGAGAGAGAGAGAGACAGTGTATAGAGAGTGGATCCTAAAATATACATCAGTGTAACCTAATATTGGATCTTATGTAGGTAAATTTATTTTTGTCCTTTATTATGTTATAGGAGCATACCCAGTGTGAATGTAAAATGTCATATCAAGTGCTCTGGATCAGTTTTGCTGCCATTAGCTGAACATTAAACACTTGTAGTAACATTTTTAACATCCCAGGAATGAGGATTGCACTGTTTCCCCATGACCAGCCTTGAGAAAAGAGGGCTCATACTTTTGGCTCATGCTTTATTTCTGACTCTGCCATTATGACTCCATCTATGGGCCCACTGGACCAGCAGCAGTGGAGCTAAGGCCAAGTGATATTTCTAAGTAGGTTCTCTCCACTTGGTTATTGAATTTCTCCACTGAGGTGCATGCTGTTTGGTGGGTAGTAGCATGAGATTTGGTGGGTGGTAGCATGACGCAAGTGGCTTCCCTTATGGCTCAGATGGTAAAGAATCTGTCTGCGATGTTGGTCCTCGGGTCAGGATCCTGGAGAAGAGAATGTCAACCCACCCCAGTGTTCTTCCCTAGAGAATCTTATGGGCAGAAGAGCCTGGCGGGCTACAGTCCATGGGGTTGCAAAGAGTTGGACATGACTGGGCGATTAACACTTTCACTTTCAGCATGAGATAAAAGATTTTCACTCTTTATGACCTCTTCAATATGTATCTCACATATATCTTCTACAGACTTCCTTTTTTCTCTTCTTTCAAAGTTGCTTATTCTATCCCATGACCAACTATCCACACCTTTCAAAAAAGTACAGAAGTCCATGTATATCCACATAAGTCAGATAACCTCTCTTTCTACACAATGTTTACAACCACGAGAAGCGTGCATTATGAGAATTTTTCTTCATCATTTTTTTTTTATGACCACCCATGTGTGGGACTGTTTACTGTTGTATTATATTTTGTGGCTCAGACCATAAAGAGTCTGATTGCAATGCAGGAGGCCCAAGTTCTATCCTTGGGTCTGGACGATCCCCTGGAGAAGGAAATGGCAACCCACTCCAGTATTCTTGCTTGAAAAATCTTAAGAGCAGAGGAGCCTGGCAGGCTACAGTCCATAGGGTCACAGAGCCAGGCAAGACCGAGCAACTACACTTTTCTTTTAGCACCAAATTTTCCACTAATCCACCCATAAAACCAGCGACAGATTCCGTAGGATTCTAGGACAACCATTCATTCACATAATTTATTTGTGCTTTGTATAAATAAATTATGTGAATGGGACCTTGCACTTTGTCTTTCTTACCATAATTAATGGTTTAAATGTCCCAGATAGAGTAACAACATGAGATTTCACCAGCTACTAAATGTAATCTTGCCAGTTATGCACTCAGGCATCTGTGTGTATAACTGTGTATCTCTACACAGGTAGAATTGAAAATCATCAGGTTCACTATGAGATAAACTTGGTCCAGAATTCCATCAATCATCTTGCTTCAATAATCTCATACTTTTACCAAACAAGAACGTGATGGTATATTTGGTTTCCCATATCTGTGAGATATTATAGCCTATATCCAATAGTCCTCAAAGAATCTGGGTATTTGTCTTTCCCCAGTGAACAAGAACTTCTATAAATGGACATATGTCTATTTGGGGAAAGATCTGGGTATTTTTTGCTGTCGTAGTTGCATACTTATAATGGCATGGCAGGTTATTTCATCTAGGGAACCAAGACTCACATCAAGTTGATGACTACCCGGTATGTGAAGTGACTTAAATCTTTCAGATAATCTGAGGGGTCAGAGCTTTCTGTTAGAGTGGTTGATGCCAGTCTGATGGTCAGAAGTTCTCTGTTTTAAATGTATTTCAAGTAATGCCTAGTCACTGTCTACTTAGCTTGTCTTCAATGCCATCATCTAATGCAACTGATCATTATGGGTGCTGCCACCCTGATTGTCATTCAAGACTTGCTACTCTCTACTGCAGTTATTCAGCTTACTTCTGATTGTTAAGTACTGTCATGTGGTTTCAAAATCTCCCTCTTCTCCTTGTTAGTGGGGACTTGCTCCAAAGAAGCAGCTTTCACTGCCAAGTCCAGCATACAGAGCACAGCAACTACCGAACTATTCAAAAATACCAGACACTCTCTTGCAAACACATTCTTTATTGCCTCAGTGAGGGAATATCCTTTTTTCCTTCCAGAGAAAATAATCATGTGATAAATTATCTGGTCCTACATGATAAATCCATTCTAATATTTTCACCTCCTTTAGATTTCTATATATTTTGCCAAGCAGATATGGCATCTCTACCAAATTTTCTATAGGTAAATCATCATGTTAAAGTTTCAAGCAACCATCTCAGCAGTGCATTTTCATAGTTTGCAGCCTTCTTTGATGTAATGGTGAACTCCAATCATGTATGAGTGTCCTCATGTCAATAAATTATTCTCTATGTCAGCTTATATCACCAGTCACTTCCTCTGCTGCCTCAAATCTAACACTTTCAAGATTCAGGTTTACAAGTGTTTCAGCTAGTACGTTTAGGTAGATTCTATAGTGACTTCAGTGGTTAAGCCATTTTCTCCCAAAATGTCGATAACATTACCCTGTTCATGCTTTGCTGAGCTATGATTGCTTATTGGCTTGGGTACAGTGAGAAATGATGGGGGCAGACCTTGCATAGGAGAAGCACCATGTAAGGCACTGTTCTCAGGCTTGGTTTTGTGAGGTGTCCAGACATGATAAAATAATTATCCTCTGTAAAATGAGAATAGAGTTCTTTCTTCTAGCATGAAATCTTAAAAGATTTTGAGATTTTGGGGCTTATTCATGCGAAGGTCCACATTCTGGGAATGAAGATCATATTACTTCCTCAGTTTTTAATTCCCTGTATTTTTCAGTGTTCTAACTTAATGAAAGATGATGTATCAAAAGTGAACATTCAGACTGCCTTGAAATTCTGTTACTCTTTCAGTTACATCATCTGCTGGATATTTTTAGAACTGTATGATCTTTGGGTGCAGGAGATAAAGGTTTCCTTAAAGGTTCCTATAGCGGCCCTCTGACTTCCACACATGCCCTGAATTGTCAGTGGCTGTCCTAATTGAATAATTTTCCTACCTAAGGTTTTCAGTGCAGATACCAGCAGTCAGTTCATTCCATAAGCTTGATAGTAAATGTTTTTTGATAAAAATGGGAGACTACAGTCACCATGTAACTTCGCACCTTCCACCTGAATCTCATCCAATCAACCACAAGTGAGAGTCTTAGTAATTGTGATAATGTTGTATTTCAGAAATTGTTGTCAGTCCATTGACCATGGGCAATAGATTCTTGATTATAAACCGAACATGTTATTGATAATGTGATTTCAGCAAACATGCATGAGGAACAACTGAAGTCAAAGAGAAGGGTAATAAATTTATTTTAAATTGGATGCTGTGTTGTTAAGGATCCAACAGGAGACAGAGACCACACAATGATTTGAAAAGTGAAAATTTAATATAAAGAATTCTGTTATTACAAAGTATACTAATGGGGAAATTGGCTAGTAAAAGTTAAAAGAGAAATATAAAGAACCTATGAGAGAAGAAGATATAAGGAGTAATCACTACTTCTAGAATTAAGGTGGGGCATCCAAAGAAGAACCTTCCTCTCTTTTATTTAAGCCTGTGAGATTACTAAAGTGACTTATTTGGGGGGCTTGCCAAAAATCTGCCCTCTGGGAAGGTCAAGGAAGGGCTTCTACAGGAAATTGCCAAGCCTCTTGAAAAATAAAATATTCCCTGCCAGAACAGCAAACAAAGGATGTCACAGTCAGCAGTGAGAACTCAGAAAAGAAACAAAGAATACTTGCCATCTAGCAGCTACCACACTGCAGCCACTCACAGTGGGGTGAGCCCTAAGGGAATTCAGGATGATAAAACCCAAGATACGGCCCCAGATACTTGAGATGTACATGCCCGGACTCTTGTATCTTCCTGTATATAGAAAACTACAAAATTCCGTAACTTGAGATAACTAGTTTACTTTTAACAGTATGTCTTTTGATCTGACTACCTGCCTTTGTTGCAAAATTCCTATATATCCTAGCTACCCCTCACCACAACTTCTCAGGGCAGTTTTCTCAGTTACTTGAGATGCTGCGTCGTGGGTTTGAAGTCCTCAGTATGCCTGCTGAAAAAAACCCAGAACTCTCAAACTTTCAGATTGTTATTTATTTATTTTTTTTTAGTTGGCACTCTGAACTCTCGATGCCAGAGAAGCCTATGACAGTTAGGTGCCACTTGAACTAGAATACGGGGACGCTGCCTAAGGCTCAGCCTGAGGTAGTTCCAGGCTGCCTTTCTGGGAGGAGGTTTTGGTGGCCAGGTTGTTAGACAGCTCACCCTGTACTGACTCAATGTACAGCCACATAGCCAAGGCCAAGGCTAATGAGAAGATGTAGGGAAGCTGTTTCAGCTGGGGTGCTGGTCCATTCTGGCTGGGCCCCTGGTTATACCGCTGCTGTCCCACTGGAGAGCTGGAGAACAAGCTCAGTGTGTAAATGCTGGAGGGAGCTGTGCGCTGCTGGAGCTGAGCACTGAAGAGACTGCACGGTGCCAGGCAATGGGGAACTGACATGGTCTGTGAGTCTGGCCTGCAAGCAACACAGAAAGCAGGGAGAGAAAACCCCTCTTCCTCTGGTGTTCTCCTACCACCCTCTAGTGACAAGTCTTAACATTGTGCCAGCTGACAGAAGAGAAATATTCACAGAATCCAACACCGTCATCATGGAGCAGGCAAAAAGAAATCTGGAGCTGAGAGATGATGAATCAGTAATAAACCAGATACCATTACGGGAGACTATTGCAAATCCTACAGATCCATCTCTGAAGCCTTATCAAATATGCCTTATGATACTCTATCCAGGAAAATAAAGTGGGGAAGATTTCTCCATTGGATCCTATGTGGTCAAAACTGACCCTATTTTTTATTGATTGTCCCACACTTCTGGGCTGCAGATTCATGAACACTTAGTTATTGTTGTTGTTTAGTTGCTAAGCTGTGTCAAACTCTTTTGTGACCCCATGGGCTGTAGCCTTCCAGGCTCCTCTGTCCATGGGATTTCCCAGGCAAGAATACTGGAGTGGGTTGCCATTTCCTTCTCCAGGGGATCTTCTGGACCCAGGGATCAAACCTGCATCTCCTGCATTAGCAGGCGGAGTCTTTACTGCTGAGCCACCAGGGAAGCCCTCCTGAACACCTAGTTCAGTTCAGTTCAGTCACTCAGTCATGTATGATGCTTTGTGACCTTATGGACTGCAGCATGAACACCTAATAGTACTTATGACAATCTCACTCCTCAGTGTCAGCCCTGGGGCAAGAAGCAAGTGGTGCATGGTGCAGGCCGAAAGCAGTCTAGTATCTTGTTTTCTCTGTGTGAAATAAATGAATGATGGGGCTGCTTACTGCACCAGTGACTAGATAATGAGGCTGAATGATTTGAATGGTACACTGTAAAAAACTGACTTTTAAGGCAAACTTAGACCGTGATACTCTAGCCTGGAGAGTTTGTAGGTTGAAAGATTTGGTTGTCTCAGAGTAAGGTTTGGGCCATCCTGCCTGTTGTACTGTAAAGTTACACTTTATCGTTTTTGGTTTTTTGTGCAAGTTTTATTGCCCCTTTAAATCCCCATAAGTCAATTGTTGTTGTTCAGTTGCTCAGTCCTATCTGAGCCCTCTAGGCTCCTCTTTCCATAGGATTTTCCAGGCAAGAATAATGGAGTGGGTTGCCATTTCCTCCTCCAGCGGATCTTCCTGACCCAGGGATCAAACCCTTGTTCCTGTATTGGCAGGAAGATTCTTTATCACTAAGTCACCAGGGAAGCCCTATAAAGTCAGTTAGGGTCATATAGTTATAAACTTCTGTTACTTTATATTTTAAACCTCAGAGAAGAAAAATGATCCAGAAAAAGGTTTTCATAGGCAACATGCTTTAAAAAGAATGAAAGTAGCCCCAGGGCAATGGGGAAGTGCTATGAGTACATAATGTATACAGAAGTGGTCTCGGAAAGACCACTCAGAGCAATCCCTTTTATCAGAAACATTTGTTGTTAAATTCATGGTCTTTTCCATTAAAATAATAATATTAGCAATAAGAAAAAAGGAACATGGGGGAAAATAAATGAAAGTAGCAGGGATTAGGCAGCAATTTGAATCGGAAGAGGAAAATAATATATTTTATTTCATATTTTACCTGACTTTACCTAAATTTACTTAAATAAATGTACCTTTTACTTAAATATAGACCCTATAGGTCCAGATTTCTCCTGCCTTCCTCCCTGAAAAAACAAACAAATAAACAAAACACTTTTTTTGTTGTTGTTGTTCCAGCTGCTTTTCCTCCTAGTCCCATTCTGTTACCTGGAGACCAATGGATTTTCAACTCAAAACAATGCAGATACCTGTCAAAAGTGATGGGAAGAAATAACATAGTTGAACTTGAGCTGTATAATTGCATTATGATCCTAGAGTGATATGTATATCAAGGTTAGACATTTATATTACTTTATTTAGTACTTTAACTGGAATAAGCATTTTTGGAGGGGAATGGAAAACCAAGATGAATAGTCTATAGGTATCTTCTCTTCAATTTCCTTCCTAAGCTGATTTGATGACTGTAGCTCCATCGTCAGCACATCCCCTCTTCTATTTACCTGGAGACAGAGTCATCATTGTTGGCTCATCAAAACTGATTCATCTATCTCTTCTTACTTTTTCAAGAGTAAGATGTTTTACTAGAGCTTATTTTCTACTCTCTGCCTGAAAAATCATGTCATCCCATAAAATATTATCAAAATTACACCTTTTATTTACTTTCAATCTTCAAAGTTGAGGGCTTGATAAAAATTGATTTTCTCTTCTAAACTTGAGGGTCCAAGATACCAGGGCTACTTGTCACCCTTGGCTTTTGCTCTGTGAGATTAAATGCCTTTGGTTGCCAGTAAATGTGAAGACAATGAAAAAAGCAGGAATCTATGATAAATTTGAGAGTTCATAAGCTATTTAAATAAATTCAGATTAAAACTAAAATTAAACATTGTGAAGACCAAATAGAGTTTTGTGGACAGAACTCTACATAAGGTCTGTAATAGTCTCACATTGAGTCTGCTAAGGTACATACTTTATCTTGGAGCTACAGCTGGATATAGGCTGCCTTACCAACATCTGAGACTGGCATTCCCAAAGCCTACACCTGATGTGGGAACAGGGTCACAGGAGTTAAATCCGACCATGAGACAGAAACTTGCTCTCTGCATTTTCATAGGAGAGGTTATTATTGACAGACAGTGATCAAGAAAGTGGAGTCAGTATTCCCAGGGGCATAGTATCTGTTCATTCTCATGAGGATGTGCCTGTGCTTCCCAGAGAAGTTTATGAGAGCATAAAAAAGGATGTGATTCCCAGCAGGGTGCTGGAGCAAAGAAGCTGCCGAACCTGAATAATCTGAAACCTTGCCACCCTTGTTCTGGGATAAGGTAACCAGGAGCCTGGTAGGTGTCCTGAAGACTCAAACTAAACTTCCTTAAGATGATTTTATGCTATCCAAGGAAAACTCTGCAATTTATAGGCATCAACCTAATGCCTTTCAGAGGGCTAGAGATAAAAATGTTTCACAGGTTCTCCAGCCAAGGGATCAAGCTATGTTTGGGACAGTGTTGATGGCTGAAAAGATTAGGGTCTATAAGTGGGACAGGGTACATCTTTGTATTGCATAATGAACAGTTGTAAAAGTGATATTTTCAACAGTAGCTCATTTATTTAGTTACCTGAATTATGTTGGAAGCTTGTCAATAAAAACCTCAAACATGGAACTTTGGAAATGACCCATTTTGAAGGGACTTATTGAGTAAGAATGGACAAGGGATTATCCTTTATCCCTGTGCCTCCAAAGTATTGGAGTTTCAGCTTCAACATCAGTCCTTCCAAGGAATACCCAGGACTGATCTCCTTTAGGATGGACTGGTTGAATCTCCTTTCAGTCCAAGGGACCCTCAAGAGTCTTCTCCAACACTGCAGTTCAAAAGCATCAATTCTTCAGTGCTCAGCTTTCTTTATAGTCCAACTCTCACATCCATACATGATCACTGGAAAAAACCATAGTCTTGAACAGATGGACCTTCGTTGGCAAAGTAATGTCTCTGCTTTTCAATATGCTGTCTAGGTTGGTCATAACTTTCCTTCTAAGGAGTAAGCGTCTTTTAATTTCATGGCTGCAGTTAGCATCTGCAGTGATTTTGGAGCCCCCTAAAATAAAGTCAGCCACTGTTTCCATTGTTTCCCCATCTATTTGCCATGAAGTGATGGGACCGGATGCCATGATCTTAGTTTTCTGAATGTTGAGCTTGAAGCCAGTTTTTTCACTCCCCTCTTTCACTTTCATCAAGAGGGTCTTTAGTTTTTCACTTTCTGCCATAACGGTGGTGTCATCTGCATATCTGAGGTTATTAATATTTCTCCCAGCAATCTTGATTCCAGCTTGTGCTTCTTCCAGCCCAGCATTTCTCATGATGTACTGTGCATGTAGGTTAAATAAGCAGGGTGACAATATACAGCCTTGTTGTACTCCTTTTCCTATTTGGAACCAGTCTGTTGTTCCATGTCCAGTTCTAACTGTTGCTTCCTGACGTGCATACAGAGTTCTCAAGAGGCAGGTCAGGTGGTCTGATATTCCCATCTCTTTCAGAATTTTCCACAATTTAGTTTACTGGACTGATAAACCTCCAAACATTGTGGCTTAAAAAGAAGAAAAAAAAAAGTTATTAAAGCACTCTACTACTTCTATAGACGGGCTTCGTAGATGGCGTTAGTGGTAAAGAACCCACCTGCCAATGAAAGAGACAGAAGACACTCGGATTCAGTCCTTGGATTGGGAAGATCCTCTGGAGAAGGGCATGGTAACCCACTCCAGTATTCTTGTCTGGAGAATTCCATGGACAGAGGAGCCTGGCATGCTACTGTCCAAAGTGTTGCTAAGAGTCAGACACGACTGAAGAGACTTAGCGTGCACAGACACACTTCTATAGAGTTGTTTAGAAGTATATAAGGAATAAAGATAGACTCGAAGAGTATAAAGATGATAAAAATGAATCTGTTTAAATTTACTCATTTTTCTTTATATAGAAAAAGTTATATAACATTATTTCTTGATACCTAAATGTGAACTGTGTTTAATTTAACTGACAATTAAAGTGAGTTGTGTTCAGTAAACATAACTAAGAGAATAATAATTTGATTATTTATCTACCAGGAGCAGTATGTAAGAGACCTGTTTATGATGCTTCCTCTCAATGCCTCAGAAGCTGCAGTCTCCACATTCCTGTTGATTGGGATCCCAGGGCTTGAGGGTGTGTACATTTGGATCTCCATCCCTATCTGCCTCATGTACTTCATGGCTATCCTGGGAAACTGCACCATTCTATTTGTCATCAGGACAGAGCCTTCTCTGCATGAGCCCATGTACCATTTCCTCTCCATGCTGGCATTATCAGACCTGGGCCTGTCTTTCTCTTCTCTTCCCACCATGCTGAGGATCTTTTTGTTCAATGCCATGGGGACTTCTGTTGATGCCTGCATTGCTCAGAAATTTTTTATCCACGGATTCACAGACATGGAGTCCTCGGTACTCCTGATCATGTCTTTTGATCGCTTTCTGGCCATTTGCAACCCCCTGAGATACCGCTCCATCCTTACTAGCTCCAGAGTTTTGCACATTGGGTTAGCATTTGCTTTTAAAAGCATTCTCCTAGTTCTTCCCCTCCCTTTCACTTAAAAGAGACTCAAATACTGTAATAAACACCTGTTATCCCACTCCTACTGCCTCCACCAGGACATCATGAAGCTGGCGTGCTCTGACAATAGAGTTAACTTCTACTACGGTCTGTTTGTTGCACTCTGTACGATGTCAGACAGTATGTTAATTGTTGTCTCTTATGTGTTTATTCTGAAGACTGTATTGGGTATTGCATCTTACAGGGAATGGCTTAAAGCTCTTAACACCTGTGTGTCCCACATCTGTGCTGTGCTCATCTTCTATGTGCCCGTCATCACCTTGGCTATCATGCATCGCTTTCCCAAGCATACACTCCCTGTTGCTATGATTCTGATGGCTGATGCATTCTTGCTGGCACCACCCTTGATGAATCCCATCTTGTATTGTGTAAAAACTCGGCAGATTAGAGTGAAGGTTCTGGAAAAATTGGAGAAACTGAGTCTGAAGTCTAAATAATGAGGCAAAGGTGGAAGTTCCATTTTCTCTACATCAAATTGTCTTAGGAGTACGACAACGTTTCTTTCAAATAGGAGATGCTTCCGTTTACTTTAGAGTCCTTAATTATATTAGCTAATTATTAAGTAATCAATTAATATCTATCATGGATGTCACATACCACAGCTTTTTGATATTAAGGAAGAAGAGGCTTACAATTTATAAAGTAGGTAGTAATCCTGTTGTTGTTATTGGGGGAGACTGAGGCCATCTATCCTCAGGTAAAAGAGTAAAGAAGACATCTAACCTCAGAGAAGCTTGTAAGTAGGAGTTGAACTGTAATTGGGAGAATTCTGCAAGGTTTTGGACCATTTCTGTTCAGTTCAGTTGCTCCGTCCTGTCCGACTCTTTGCTACCCCATGAATCGAAGCACGCCAGGCCTCCCTGTCCATCACCAACTCCCGGAGTTCACTGAGACTCGTGTCCATCGAGTCCGTGATGCCATCCAGCCATCTCATCCTCTGTCATCCCCTTCTCCTCCTGCCCCCAATCCCTCCCAGCATCAAAGTCTTTTCTAATGAGTCAACTCTTCGCATGAGGTGGCCAAAGTACTGGAGTTTCAGCTTTAGCATCATTCCTTCCAAAGAAATCCCAGGGCTGATCTCCTTCAGAATGGACTGGTTGGATCTCCTTGCAGTCCAAGGGACTCTCAAGAGTCTTCTCCAACACCACAGTTCAAAAGCATCAATTCTTTGGCACTCAGCCTCCTTCACAGTCCAACTCTCACATCCATACATGACTACTGGAAAAACAATAGCCTTGACTAGATGGACCTTAGTCGGCAATGTCTCTGCTTTTGACTATGCTGTCTAGGTTGGTCATAACTTTTCTTCCAAGGAGTAGTTCAGTTCAGTTCAGTCGCTCAGTTGTGTCCAACTCTTTGCAATCCCATGAACTGCAGCACGCCCGGCCTCCCTGTCCATCACCATCTCCTGGAGTTCACTCAGAGTCACGTCCATCGAGTCCACGATGCCACCCAGCCATCTCATCCTGGGTCGTCCCCTTCTCCTCCTGCCCCCAATCTCTCCCAGCATCAGAGTCTTTTCCAAAAGAATACTGGAGTGGGTTGCCATTTCCTTCTCGCGGGGATCTTCCCAATCCAGGAACTGAACCCAGGTCTCCTGCATTGCAGGCATATTCTTTACCAACTGAGCTATGAGGGAAATCTTTCAAACCTCTTGTGGTACAGCTTAGTTGGAGAGACTTCTTGTATAAGAGAAGTGCCTGGGGCCAAGACTCGACACCCAGCCCAAACTCTTCCCTCTACTGGGTGGCCCCTTTGCCTGCAGATGCCAGGTGAGTCCAGGATAATTTCTCTTCTGCAACCAGGTTTATTCCAAAGAAGCCCTACTGTACCCTAAATGTGGGTTTCCTTGTGGGCCCAGCTCAGCTTCCTCTATTAAGCGTCTTTTAATTTCATGGCTGCAATCACCATCTGCAGTGATTTTGGAGCCCAAAAAATAAAGTCTGACACTGTTTCCACTGTTTCTCCATCTATTTCCCATGGAGTGATGGGACCAGATGCCATGATCTTCGTTTTCTGAATGTTGAGCTTTAAGCCAACTTTTTCACTCTCCTCTTTTACTTTCGTCAAGAGGCTTTTGAGTGCCTCTTCACTTTCTGCCGTAAGGGTGGTGTCATCTGAATATCTGAGGTTATTGATATTTCTCCCAGCAATCTTGATTCCAGCTTGTGTTTCTTCCAGTCCAGCGTTGCTCATGATGTACTCTGCATAGAAGTTAAATAAGCAGGGTGACAATATACAGCCTTGACATACTCCTTTTCCTATTTGGAACCAGTCTGCTGTTCCATGTCCAGTTCTAACTGTTGCTTCCTGGCCTGCATACAGATTTCTCAAGAGGCTTAGCATCTTTATATTTGCCTCTCAGCATTTGATTCCTCCTTGTAATTTACATTAAATCCTTTCCATTGTGACTAGGTTTGTCTAAGTAAGTTTTCTTCCTTGCTAACCAAAGGGTGGTACACTGATGTGCCTCAGCAGCATCTGGGAAATAATAAGAATCATAGGATCGCATCCTTCTTCAAGCCTACTAAGTTAGAATCTGTCTTGTAACAAGATTCTAGGTGGTTGGTGTGTACATTAATGATTGAAAAATACAAAATACTTTCCTGGGATAATGTTAAAGGGAAACCTAGACAGTGTGTCTTTTGCTAAAGCCAATTTAGAGGGAAAGTGTAGGAAGAAATCCTTGGGACACAAAGGATGGAGACCTATATACATCATCAACATTCGTATGTCTCTCTCATTGATACACTGTGAATTTACACAAGGAAAGAGTTGTGAATGATTCAAATTTAAAAGTCTCTAAAAGATGAAATACTTCATCCTTTGTATATGCTGGGCAGGTGTATCTCAATTTGAACTAAAGGAATAGTCTAAATGAAAGGGTGTGGGTAACATGGCTAGCATAAAGAAGTGTAATAAACGTTAGAGAACAAATTATGGTTCCAGAAGTTATTAATATCTCTATCCCTGTATGTGCTATTGAGAGGAGAAAGAACAGTTGAGTTCTTCCTGAAATTTATCATTCAAGTTGGTGTGGAATGATTTTCAGAGAGAGAACGGTGCTATGAATGGTAATAGTGAGCACTCAAAACTAAAGATGTTACAGGATTGATGTGGGTGTAGCCAGTGGTCAGGAGATGGGGGAGAGCAGTTGAGGCCCTGCTGTGAAATGAAGAGCTCTTTGCTCCCATCTCTTAGTAAAGTAATAAAAGCATGGAGGCAGTCAGATTCTGCATTTACCTCATCTACCACCCAGTTACAAAGGGCCATTCAAATGCTTTCAGTAGTTTCCTGGATACAATGAGGTGGTAGGAACTTAAAGAAACTTCCAACTGTAAAGTTCTTTATTCAGATTGAATATGCATACAAAGTTTAAATATAGTTATTTTAATTTCCATGATTAATTCCACAAAACTATCATTTATTGAATATTTTATATGTTCAGACACTATGATACAGAGACTTGATTGCATGAAATCCTTATTACACCTATTCTATGAACATGGAACAGCTAGCGCCAAATCACTCAGGAATAATGGACTGAGGATTCTAAGCCAGGCCAATGTGACTCCACGTTCTTTCTATACAACATTCTACTCTTGGTAAAGAAATGGAAAGAGACCTCATCACTGTTCTTCAAGACCATGTTGTTTCTCCATTCAATAATTTTTAAAGAGTATTTTGTAGCAGGGGTTTTGAATTAAGAAAAATCTGAAAATAAATTCTGTTTAGTAATTAATTTTAAAGACCTGGGGCATTCTTAAAATTTTACCCTCAGTATTCTCGTTCATGAAATTGAGAGCTGCTGCTGCTGCCGCTGCTAGGTCGCGTCAGTCTTGTCTGACTCTGTGCGACCCCACAGACAGCAGCCTACCAAGCTCCTCTGTCCCTGGTATTGTCCAGGCAAGAACACTGGAGTGGGTTGCCATTTCCTTCTTCAGTGCATGAAAGTGAAAAGTGAAAGTGAAAAGTGAAAGTGAAAAGTGAAAGTGAAGTCGCTCAGTCGTGTCCAACTCTTCGCGATCCCATGGACAGTAGCCTACCAGGCTCCTCCATCCATGGGATTTTCCAGGCAAGAGTACTGGAGTGGGTTGTCATTGCCTTCTCCATGAAATTGAGAGACTGTCATCTAATTAGTTTATTAAGAGAATATACAGTATATCTTAAAGGATAGTTTGATAAAATATGAGGCTATTACTGTTTCTGTATTCCTAGAATATGTTCTAATATATCACTGTGTATTCTTATCTTGTCACTAAATGGATTTGATCTGAAAATTTGATTTTTTCACTTTTCATTTAAAATGTGTTCTTCTTTAATCACAAGTAACAAGGATGTTTCAAAACTGTTCAACTTATTAAAGTAGACTATTATTGTGTTAGTGAATGCTGAAAATGCATTTAATAGGATTCATTAAGTAAGCTTATTAAAATTTTTTTAATGCAATATAAATGAACTATTTAAGTGTTATAAAGTTTATGCAAAGATCTAGCAGTCAACCATCTAGCAGTGCCAGTAAATGAAACACTAATGCCATTTAAATAAAATGAGAAACAACATTTTTTGTTCACTCTTAAACTTTCATAACAGGTTGGAGATTCCAATGAATTTAATAAAATAAGAAAATGAAATAATTTATATGAATATTAGGGGAATATTACTTATCATCTATTTTTACTTATGAATGCTGTTAATAAATACAAATAAAATATAAAAATTTTAAAATGCTTCTAAAATTTTGTGATAATTTGGTAAAGTACATACTAATGCAAGATAAAAAATGTTTTTTTTCCTCAATCTAGCAATATATATGTGGAGATAGAAATGGCTGGTTATCTCAGTTGATTAGAGATTGGTGCTAATAACACCAAGGTCCTGGGTTCAATCCCCAGGCAGGCCACAGAAAGTTTTTCTCCTTATTACCCAAGGTGGTTACATGTTAAGGGCTTCCTAGGTGGTGCTAGTGATAAAGAACCTGCCTGTCAATGGAGGAGACTTGAGAGACATGTGTTTGATTCCTGCGTGGGGAAGATCCCCTGGAGAAGAAAATAGCAACCCACTCTAGTATTCTTGCGGAAACCCATGGAGAGAGGAGCCTGGCAGGCTACAGTCCTTGAGCATGACTGAGCACACACACACACACACACAGAAATGGGGTAATGTTTTATTTATGATAGCAACACAGTCATACATTTTAAAAACTACATAGAAATAGATTTAAATAAAATGAATAATTTTATTGAAAAGTATAAAAAGTTCTTAATAAATGAAATACATAAATTGTTGGATGTGGAAAGTTATCATGAATGCTGATTTGGTTATATTTAATCTACTAAGCATGTAATTCTTGTTAGAATTTCAGTTTTTAATTGCTTTTGAAAGAGGATCACTTTATAGCACATATTAACCAAATCACACTATGAGGCTTGCCTAATAGATCAGTGATATGTGAATATATCTGACACATATATTGGTGTTCAGCTCAGTTTTTTCTGACTCTGTGACCCCATGGACTGCAGCACACCAGGCCTCCCTGTCCATCACCGACTCCTGGAGTTTGCTCAAACTCATGTCCATTGAGTTGATGTTGCCATCCAACCATCTCATCTTCTGCCGTCCCCTTCTCAGCATCAGTGTCATTTTCAAAGAGTCAGCTCTTTGCATCAGGTGGCCAAAGTACTGGAGCTTCAGTATCAGTCCTTTCAATGAATATTCAGGGTTGATTTCCTTTAGAATTGACTGGTTTGACCTCCTTTGCTGTCCAAGGGACTCTCAAGAGTCTTCTCTAGCACCACGGTTTGAAAGCATCCATTTTTCAGTGCTCAGCCTTCTTTTTTTTTTATTAAATTTTTATTTTTACTTTATTTTACTGTGTATAAGCAAGGTGAAAAGACAGCCTTCTGAATGGGAGAAAATAATAGCAAATGAAGCAACTGACAAACAACTAATCTCAAAAATATACAAGCAACTTATGCAGCTCAATTCCAGAAAAATAAATGACCCAATCAAAAAATGGGCCAAAGAACTAAACAGACATTTCTCCAAAGAAGACATATGGATGGCGAACAAACACATGAAAAGATGCTCAATATCACTCATTATTAGAGAAATGCAAATCAAAACCACAATGAGGTACCACTTCACACCAGTCAGAATGTCTGTGATCCAAAAGTCTGCAAGCAATAAATGCTGGAGAGGGTGTGGAGAAAAGGGAACCCTCCTACACTGTTGGTGGGAATGCAAACTAGTACAGCCACTATGGAGAACAGCGTGGAGATTCCTTAAAAAATTGCAAATAGAACTGCCTTATGACTCAGCCTTCTTTATGGTCCAACTCTCACATCTGTATATGACTACTGGAAAAACAATAGCTTTGATTATATAGACCCTTGTCGACAAAGTGGTGTCTCTGATTTTTAATATGCTGTCTAGGTTTACCATAGCTTTTCTTTCAAGAAACAAGTGTCTTTTAATTTCATGGCTGCAGTCACCATCTGCAGTGATTTTGGAGCCCAAGGAAAGAAAGTCTCTCATTGTTTCCATTGTTTCCCCATCTATTTGCCATGAAGTGAAGGGACCAGATGCCAAGATCTTCATGTTTTGAATGTTGAGTTTTAAGCCAGCTATTTCACATATATATCATATTCCATAAGAAGATTTCTAAAGCAAAGTCCATATCCGTACGTACACCTAAAATATGACATATATGCTGCTTAGTCAGTCATGTCTGAGTCTTTGCAATCCCATTGACTGTAGTCTGCTAAGCTCCTCTATTCATGGGATTCTCCAGGCAAGAGTCCTGGAGTAGGTTGCCATTCCCTTTACCAGGGAATATTCCCAATCCAGGGATAGAACCATGTCTCCTTCACTACAGGTAGATTCTTCACCATCTGAGCCACCAGGAATCCAAACATATGACATACATAGTTTTTTATTTCAGTGAGAAAAAGAGAATGTATTTAATAGATGATGCTGTCACGAGTACATAATTACCTTGTTAACATAACATTGGACTTAGAAAAGTCATTATAACAGTTCTTTTAAAAAGGCTTAAGAGAATATGTACAGAACAGGTTAAAGACACTTGTTTAAAAGCAACCCATGAAAAACAAAAATTAAAAAGATATATAAAAATGGATTTGATTATGTAAAACTGCATTTACTTGAGATTTGGTTGCTTAAATAATGAAAAAGGCAAATCCTATATCGGCAAAGGTATAAAAAGGATTTGATATAAAGGATTTCTTGCACATTTGTTTTTAAAACCATAAACAATCCAGTAGAAAAATGGATGAAGGCTTTTTGAAGAGACTATTCATAGAGGAAGAAACAAAATAGCCTACAGATATGTGAAAGTCACTGTTTCTATTAGGAAAATCTGGTGTAAAGTAAAATTCATCACTAATAAAATTAATGAAAATTTGAGAATAATGATAACAGGGAATTCTGGTGGACATGCAGAATATGCAACCTCCTAACACACCTGAATGGTTGTGACAAGACTTAGATTCTGGCTGTTTCTGGGCCATGGATGTGATGTTAATAGGGGCTCACAATAGACCACTCCCCTTCTCTAGGGCTCATAAACTTTCATCAGTATGTACATGAACACTTCAAGGGACAGAAATATACATCTGTGTACATGCACTTTTGTGTACCTGAATGACATTTTATGATGATGAACTGAGTTCTCAGTCATGGAAACCTTTGTGTCAGGTAACCACCAAATATGGAGGAAACATCCTGCTCAATAAGCGCAACCCACCTTCCTGGGCTGCAATCTCTTATAGATTCTCTCTCTAATCTCCTTCATCTTGACACTATAGAGAATAGGGTTTATCAATGGGGGAAGCAGGAAGTGGACATAGGAGAGAAGAGTATGGGCAGGCTGAGGGATGGGCATCCTGAGATGATCAATGAGAGCCAGGAGGACCATTGGCACATAGAAGAGAAGCACAGCAGAGAGGTGGGCAGCACAGGTTTGGCCAGCCTTCCAGCGATCCTCACTGGACCCCAAACCTTGCAACACCCTGCCAATTAGGCCATAGGAGAAGAAAATAAGCAGAGGGTCCAAGCCCATGGCAGACAGGACCACAAAGAGGCTGTACACTGCTCCCCCACCTCCGGGGCAGGCCAAACGGGCCATATCCGGGTGCAAGCAGTAAGAATGGGTCAGGACCTGTGGACGGCAGTAAGGCATGTGGGCCAGGAGGAATGGCAGGGGCAGGTGGAGACCCAGGCATCGGAAAGCAATGGCCACACAGATCTTGCTGATGACACCATTGGTGAGGAGTGTTGGGTAGTGGAGAGGGTGGCAAATGGCCAGTGCCCGATCCAAGGCCATGGCAAGTAAGACAGAGGACTCCATGACAGAAAAGACATGGACAAAGAACATCTGGAGGAGGCAGGCTGAGGCAGAGACAGCATGAGTATTTGCAAAGGCAAGACCCAGCAGGGTGGGCATCAGGGCTGTGGACAAGCCAACATCAGACATGCTGAGCAGGAAGAGGAAGAAGTACATTGGGCGGTGCAGTGTGGGCTCCAGGGCAATGATCCAGAGGATAGCACCATTGCCCAGGGCAGACAGAAGGTAGACAGTGATGAGGGGTACTGCCCACCAGGAGGGTACAGCCGATAGGCCTGGCAGGCCCACCAGCAGGAAGGTGGGGGCCATCGAAGTGCTGGCATTGGGAGCTGAGTGGGTGAGGAATGTTGACATACTTCAGGATCCCACTGGGAACTCGGGAAACTGAAAACGGATTAGAAAGACTTATTTAACCTTATGACACATTTGCATAAGGCTTTCTAAAACTGCCTGCCCCCTCCCTCTCTTGCCCCAGGCACACATACACATACTCATTCTAGTAGCTATGCCATAGTCATCCGTTGCCTTGGAGCATTTTCTATAGCTGTCCACAGAGCTCTGATTCTCTCTTTAAATTATTTTCCCATTTTCCTCAACCCTGTAAAACCCTGTTTTTCACTGTAGCTTCTTTCCTAATTTGCTCCCTCCTTTAACGGAAAACACCCGTAAGGGGGTCTATACTCCTATGAGCACATTTCCTTTTTTTCTTTTTTAAATGTATTTGGCTATGCAGGATCTTAGTTGCAGCATGCAAACTAAGTTGCAGCATGTGGGATCTAGTTCCCTGACCATTGCGAGCATGGAGTGTTAGCCACCGGACCACCAGGGAAGTCCCTGAACATGTCTTCTACTCCTCCCAGTCCCAGGCAATCTAACCTCTGTGCTTCCTCAACACACATTTCAATTCACTTGAACTGCTCTCATTCATTATCCATTACTCCTTTATTACCAAATCTAGGGGCACTTACATTTCCTAAACTGATGTGTATCTCAATGAGCTTTGGCTCTTATGAAACACTTTCTCCTTTCCTTTTTAATTCTACCTCTCAGAATTTATATTCTTAGTTCTCCATGCCCTTTCCCATCCAATTTATACACTGGTATTTTTGAGAATCTTTATTTGGCTATTTCCTTTTTCCTCAGCGACATTCCTCCTGACTTCAACTAAACTTTATAAGTTGATGAATCATAAATATATCCCCAGATAATTCTATATTTAGCTCACCCAAGTCTCTACTTGGATGTCATAAGTGTTATAAATTCAAATAATCCAAATCAGATCTTAACAAACGTATTCACATACAAAATATTACATTGTACTTGGTTCTTATACTGCAAACAAAAATCAACTCAAAAAGGTTTAACGATTTAAACGTAAGAGCTGGAACTGCTAGATGAATATATAAGGGAAAAGTTTCATGACATAGGCCGCTACTGCTGCTAAGTCGCTTCAGTCGTGTCCGACTCTGTGCGACCCCATAGATGGCAGCCTACCAGGCTCCCCCGTCCCTGGGATTCTCCAGGCAAGAACACTGGAGTGGGTTGCCATTTCCTTTTCCAATGCATGAAAGTGAAAAGTGAAAGTGAAGTCATTCAGTCGTGTCCGACCCTCAGCAACCCCATGGACTGCAGCCTTCCAGGCTCCTCCGTCCATGGGATTTTCCAGGCAAGGGTACTGGAGTGGGGTGCCATTGCCTTCTCGGTCATGACATAGGAATTGGTGATAATTTCTTGAGTATGACACTAAAAGTGCATGTGACAAAAGCAAAATTAGAAAAGCAGCATTATATCAACTGATAAACAAAATATAAACAAAATACAATGCATACTCATGCAAACACTCAACCATGGAGAGATACAAAATGCCCATTCCCTAGATGGAAGCACTTCTGAATATGTACTGATATGTATGCACATATTCACATGAAAATAAATGTGGAACAAAAGCACCCGTACATTCATGTATTAATATATTCTTATCATACATACACTCATCTGCACAGATTGTGAATGGCAAGTGCCCTTAACCAATCTTTTGCTGCTTTACACTATCAGAGCCAAGCAAATACAAAGACTCAATCATTTTCCATAAACACACCTGCAGACCATGAGTAAGTCTACCTCTTCACATACACATATTCCTCAGATATTCAGAAACTTCCCTCAGCATGCAGCACACAAACATACATCTGCACCCATCAGAAAGGCAGGCGATCATAAACGTGTATCTAATAATCACATCTCACATCACTCATTTTTATCAATATTTTACTTAGGGCATTTTTTATCCACATTTTACTTCAAATATCTGATAGATTACTACAAAGACAAGTATAAGCTCCATTTTTCTCATACTGAAATCTTGCTTTCTATAGATTTATTTCTGTGGTTCAAAACTGAAAGTGGGGACATTATCAACAAAAGACGTGTATAAATACTTAATGATGTTTTTTGGGGAGAGGACAAGTTTCACTCATTACTGGTTTATTTCCCTGCCATTTGAAATAAAAGTTGCTCAGGTTACTAAAGAGATAGAACATAAGATATTTGGTTATAGGGAAGATTTGAGGCTGGTGCAATGGGGAGATTGGAGCAGCCATACAGAGATGGCAAAGTATTATGAACAAATCCTCTCAATTTACAGTTGCGTCCAGACCAAGACTGGCTATAGGGCTCTCATTAAAATTCTCCTTGCTACTTACCAGCCCAGCATTGAAAAATTTACGCATCAGACAGGGTCTTCAGTTGCACATGAATGCTACAGAATTAGAAGTGGCCAATTTGAGAAATTTGCTAAGTTAGGTCATAGGGGATAAGTCACAGTAGGAAGAAATGGCTAAGGGATTGGACTTTTCTGTGATGATTGCCCCTCCATTTCCTGAGAGACATCTGTTTGTCTCCATATTAACCTTGACTGTACTGAAAGAGATATTTACAAAGCCAAGAACTAATGAGTCTGCTGGAGGCAGGTGGTATATCCATATGACAAAGTAAGAGATCAAATCAGATACGTTATGAAATTTGAATACGCAAGAGACCTAGGCATATAAGAAACATTTTAAAAAGGGCATCACATGTGGGATTGAGAAATAAAACAACCAGGGAACAAAAATGATTTGGTAAATTATAGAGTCTAACTTTTGGTAATAAGCTCTCTATTTTTGATCTCAAATCTGTGGCTAGTTGAAATACAAGGCAGGGATCAGTTCTGCTACTCCGTATATTCAGATTCTCTCTCACACTCTGTCTTTGTGAGGACACCCATGGAATTTAGCTTTGCTCTGAAGAATCTGGGGGAAAAGGACCCCTGCTAATCTTATCAGGAGTGTAAGGTAGGCAGTAAGCCAACCCACAGGGAATAGCAGATACTGCTACTGAATTTTAAAGATTCCCCAAGCTTCCCACCAGTAAGGGAAATAGATGGGGAAACAGTGGAAACAGTGTCAGACTTTACTTTTGGGGGCTCCAAAGGCTCTGCAGATGGTGATTGCAGCCATGAAATTAAAAGACACTTACTCCTTGGAAGGAAAGTTATGACCAACCTAGATAGCATATTCAAAAGCAGAGACATTACTTTGTCAACAAAGGTCCATCTAGTCAAGGCTATGGTTTTTCTAGTGGTCATGTATGGATGTGAGAGTTGGACTGTGAAGAAAGCTGAGTGCCGAAGAATTGATGCTTTTGAACTGTGGTGCTGGAGAAGACTCGAGAGTCCCTTGAATTGTAAGGAGATCTAACCAGTCCATTTTAAAGGAGATCAGTCCTGGGTGTTCACTGGAAGAACCGATGTTAAAGTTGAAACTCCAGTACTTTGGCCACCTCATGCGAAGAGCTGACTCATTGGAAAAGACCTTGATGCTGAGAGGAATTGGGGGGCAGGAGGAGCAGGGGATGACAGAGGATGAGATGACTGGATGGCATCACCAACTCGATGGACGTGAGTCTGAGTGAACTCCAGGAGTTGGTGATGGACAGGGAGGCCTGGTGTGCTGCGATTCATGGGGTCACAAAGAATCGGACATGACTGAGTAACTGAACTGAACTGAACTGAACCTTAGAACTATACTATATTAATTTTTCCAATAACTTTTTGGTTTTTATTGGAGTATAGCTGATTAACAATGTTGTGATAGTTTCAGGTGGTTAGCAAAGAGACTGAGCCATGCCTGTACATGTATCCATTCTCCTCCAAACTCCCCTACTATCCAGCCTGCCACATAATATTGAGCAGAGTTCCCTGTGCTATATAGTAGGTCCTTGTGGGTTATACATTTTAAGAATTATTCTATATTAATTTTAAGACATCTCTCAGTGATATATTTGATCGTCAAAGTCTGCTTCAAGTGACTTCCTTTCTCTAAATTATGGTGGCAACTGTTAGAGTCCTTTGTACCCAGTCTCCAAGACTTTAACCCAATCCTGAATACTGCATGTTGGTTCAGAATCCATGTCTTTGCATGGACAGTTATTTCTATCTTCACTCCATTATCCATCTCAGGAAACAATTTATTCTTACAAGAACTCATCTGCTACTGGTTCCCATAGACCTGCTAATGTTAATATATTACTCCCTGCAAACAAATCACTGATTATTCTCTTAACTCTATGAATCCCTCTAGCATAAACTAGTGCACTATTATAACACTTTCCATGCCTTCCTGCTACTCTATGAGCTGTATAAAGACATGTTATCTTTTATATTTTTCATTTCTATAATAATGGTATCTTTCCATTATACATGAAATATATTTGTTGAATTCCATGAGCTGTTTTAAAGTCTGCTTATATAAAAATTGCTCTCATTGTCCAGATTCTGAGCCCATAGCTTCTTGTAAATGGAATTATGCTTTTCTAAACTTTCTACTTCTCCATTCCAATTCTCCAACCCACATCTACATTTCCATGCTTCAAAAACGGAAGTAACTTTCTGCAAGTGGCCAAATTCTTTACCCTATCTTCTTTCTGCCCTCTCAGGCTCAGAAAGAGTAACTTTCACACCTATTTCTCCTTCTGCTTTCCTCATTCTTGTTTCATCTCCCCAATTACTATCCTCTCCCCATTTACTTTATCACTCTTACCTCGAATCTTATGGTCCTTTCTCACACCTGCTTCTCCCTTTGTGCAGTTCACTCACTTGGTTCTTCCAGTGACCCTCACACCCTTTGGACTGCCTCAGATGTATTCGTTATGCTACCCTTGTTGTACAGCTTCTGAGGGAGTGGGTGGGGTGTGCACTACATGAAAGTAGAGCGCAGGTGTCCAGTCTCTTGTTGCCAGAGCCCCATGGGGATCCTGAGAATGCTGTAGTTAGTTAAGGGTCTGTGGTTCTGCCCAGAGGAAGCATCACAATAACTTTTGAACTATAGCTGGAATGGAAGAATCCTTCCATCCCCAGCATAAATTCCTGCTCTCACAGCCTGTAAAACAAGTCTCTCTCTACCCCACACTAACCCTAAGCTCATAGGCCCACTAGGTTCTGATGCCCTGTTTTGTCCTGGTCTTTCTGCTCTTTGGTAGTTTACAACCTCTCCCAAACCTTTTTTTCAAAGAGCACATAATGAGCCCCAGAGAGTATCCCAGGTTTAGACCATAGGGACACCTGGATTTGTTGCTTGTCTTTGTTTTGACTAATTGCCATGAGCTCAGTGGAGTATAACAGGGTGCTAGTGGCTCTAAGGGTGCAGGTTCCATCTCTCCAAAGATCACTTACTCACTTTGCTTTGTAACTTTAGGCTAAGGGCTGAATCAATTCAAATAATTCATTCAAAGAGGGCCGTTGAATGACCTTTTATCCTTGTTATGGTTTGATGCTCATCCCCAACCACACTCACTCTGCTACACATAAAGTCAGATCTCTCTGAAATACAGCAGTGAGCTTGACTGGATCCCCTCTCTCCTCTGGCCCAAATCAAGTCATTTGGGCTCACTCTTTTTCTCTCTTCCCTATATTTGCCCTTTCTCATTCTCCTTGCCATTTCTCATTCTTTACAAATGTCCTGTTGTCTGGTGGATCAAGTATCAGACACTCTCACTCCCCACACCAGCTTGCGGCTTTTCCTTCACACCTTGGACATAATTAGCCCAAATCTCTGTTAAGAACCTAGGGACTCATGTGTGTCATGCCACCCACTGCTCCTCCCGTACATGAAGACTTTCAGGGATGTTTTTGTTCCTATAATCCCTAAGGCAGACCTAGGTAACTAGATTCCAGCTTGTGGGTTTATCCTGGCTCATTCCTGTTACTTTTACTCCTTTTGAAGAGATTGTGCATTAATGTCTTTATCCCCAGGGTACAACTAAATTTCTCCTAGATTCAAGTTACTGCATCCTTCCTCTCATTTTCTCCCAGAAAATTCCAGTAGGTGTGATCTATTGGACCTGGAGGCTGCCCTCAAACTCTCCAACTGAAGCTTTTTTTAATCCCTGGGGATTGGGACTAGGACCTTGATAAAGTCAGTTTTACCTCCTCAGAACACCCACAGTCCCATAGCCAGTCCTATCACAGGTTCCCTGTTCAATTCAATGTACCATTCCCTATACTTTCATGCCTTTGGGATCCAGAGTTGTCTCTTGTCTCATCTCTAAACCATAGAAATGGTCCCATATCTCTGTACTCTCATCTTCCTAATGTTCAGGATAACTATTTTCCGTGATAAGTGATTCTGACCTAATAGGTTGAAGGAAGGGACAGAATTAAACCATTCATGGGTACTTCTTTATCTCAGATCAACATGTCTGTCATCTGCTATCATATTTCAGGAGCCCACAATATGGCATTATGACTTTCATATTTAGACCTATTTAGGCAAAAATCCTTGCTTTGCTACTTTCTATCTATAATACAGGACAAGCCCCTTCATATCTCCAAGCTTCAGTTTCCTCATCAGTAAAAAGGGTTTGTATGTAAGGTTAGTGAAGTGTCCAGAATATGCATAACTCCTATTATTTGCTGTGTGTGCCCATCAATATCAGGTCACCAATCTTCCCTCTTTGTTGTCCAAAGTGGTTTTCTCTCAAAGATGAGTTATGAGCACCTGATATATACCAGATATTACTATAGGCTACAGCGGTAAACAAGGGAGTAAACAAGAACAGTCAGGTTTCTTGTTTCACGGATCTTCCAGCGGGGAGAGTGATAGACAATAAATGAACAAACAGTTCAGACAATTCCAGATGGCTCTATCTAAGGTCTATAAAACAAACAGAAAAGGATCATGGAGTAATGGGTGGAGAGTGGCTGAATACTATAGAAAGGGTGATATTTCTGAAGGTTGTATTAAACTGAGATCTAAATATTGAGAATGAAATAGCCATGTGCTGATATGGACAAAGCATGTTTCAGGCAAATTCTCAAGTGGTGAGGCAAGACAAAGTTTTTGTTTGAAGTGCAAGGAAATATCCTTGGATGTTTTCAAAGTAGAAAAATGTAACGATATGATTTGTGATTTAAAAAAGTCTACCTGCCATGTAGAGTAGGAATGGATTTAGCAGGCAAAAGTGGAAGCAGGAAAACCATTTAAGATTATCAGAAGATACCACATGTATGTGGAATAGAAAAAAAAAAGAATACAAGTTAATTTCTTTAAAAAACAGTAGCAGACTCAGATACAGGAAAAAAAAAAAAAAGGTTACCAAAGGGAAAAAGGTTGGGGGAGAGATAAATTAGGAGTTTGGGGATTAACATACACACACTATTAAATTAAATTTTACTTCATACATTAAATTTCCTCTGTCTTCTCCACACTCTACCAGCTAACAGTGACCCTCCTGATTTTAAAAGCCTTATCTTGGTTTGAGCTCCTTGTACAGTACATAACACATTTAACTTTTCTTATATGTATTTTAATATTTATTTCATTTCTAAATCTATTATTTTGATAGAAAACATATAAGGAAACCTACCATGTTAACCACTTTTAAGTGTATAGTTTAGTGGTACTAAGTATATTTCCATTGTTGTGAAATAGATTTCCATAACATTTTGTCTTCTGAATCTGAAACTCTATAATCGTTAAACAGTAGCTTTTTTCCTCTCCTAAAGCTCTAGGTAACCACCATTCTATTTTCTGTTTCTATGATTTTGACTACTTTTGATACTTCATATGAGTATTACAGTATTAAAAGGGCTAGTATTTTTAGTGATGTTCATTTATTAACTATACATTAAAATGTATCTTTTTTCCTGAAAAATGAAAATTTACAGGATTAAATACCTGAACTTTAGCCACTGATTTAAGAAAAAGCTGATGACATATTCCATATAGATACTCAAAGATTTGATCATTAAAGGGATTAGTAGTTACTCTTGATCATATTTTTTTCTATATATACATATCTTTTAAAAAGTCTTAAACAATTTGGCAGATGAAAGGTAAAGTTACACATGGTTATATAGAAAGCTTTTGAAAACAAAGTTCAACCCAATGTTAATTTGTTTTACATGAATGAAATGAAGAGCTTTGAAAAATATTGACCATATTATCTGCTAAAATAAATCAAAACTGAACAAACAAAACGAACATATGATATAGTTGCAAAAACACAAAGCTCTATTTTTATTCCATTGGTACCCACAGAGTGGAGTTAGTATTAATGCAAAAGAAATAGTATAGTCTATTTATACACATGATTATTATTTTTAATTGCTCAGTGCAATGGGACAGAGATATTAATAACTAGATAATCCACAAGTTTAATATATCTTGTTTTTCACCGTTTTGACCAATATAGACCTGATAATGCAATGCAGCTGCTAAATTATGATAGAAAGACATATCTAAAATTTATCATTCAAATATTTTAAGCAAGATAACTGCAAGTCAGAAAAACAAATCATTTCAATTTAGCAAAAGTAGCTTAATATTTAAATAGCTTAATATTTATTCTTTGGAGTGTATGTTCCTTTTGACCACAAACTATCTCCTTTCATTTTGAATTTGACTTTTGTCCCTTTTCTTGAGGGTCTTTCACTCCTAGCATGCACAAGATGCAAGTTTTGTTTGTTACCTAGCTGTGAATTCTCCTTTAAAATAATTTTCAACCATTTTGTTTGCACATCAGCATTTAAAGGCAAAGTGTCAGGCACTCTGACTCCCGTTGAGTCACACTTTCCCTATCTGATGATGTGATATAACTAACCTGCCAACCAAAGCAGCAATTACTCTCCCACCATCTTCCTCCCAGAGAGCAAAAAGCCATGTTGAAAGAAAAGGTGAAGTCAATGTTCTAGAACAGAAAGGCAACTGTACTTTATATCCTTTCTTCTGAATTTTCATCTGGAAATATTTAATAACACTGCCAAATTCCAAAATTAGATTGTACTTTTTGCTACTAGTTAAGGAGATATTTTGTAGTCAAAAGGAACATACAGTCCAAAGAGTAAATATTAAGCTACTTTATCTTTTATGAAAGGCCTCAGAAACATATTAAGAATGAGTCAATAACAAAGAATATGTTTTGGGAAAAATACACTCATGAATGCTGAAAATTATCTTGACAGTATGAAAACCGCTTAAGGATAGACAAGATGCATTATACAGGCTTACAGATTATTTCAAATGTACTTTTGGCTGTTCATGATTACGATTTTTCATATGGCTTTCATAAATATCAAATTTATGTGGCAATTAAATCATTTAACTAGAGGCAATAAGAGATTTGTCTAATTCAAATTTGGTTAGTGCTAAGTATTATTAGGCTAATATTTTCTAAAGAAGCTGACAAGACATAAGAGAAAGTGATTTCTCATTCAAAGTAAAAGAAACAAGGAACAGGGGGAAGAAAAGAAGCCGAGTGATTTATTTTTATGTGAATAAGAAACTTAAAATGTTACTGAGGAAGTCCACATAGCAAAACTAGAGACTCTGGAATTATATAATATTGTTACAATATGGAAAGAAAAGAGGAATAATAGAAATATTTAAGAGATCAAATACTTGGGACTTATGATTTATTGGATGATTATATTTTCCTAAATCTTGTTACTTCTTCACTAATTTACTAACCCAAGCCCAAATCCCCTCTGTATTGTCAATTCTTCACAAATGCATTGTATCCTTGTCTAAAAGGTACAAAGGTTGTTTGCTTTGGTCAGTTCTTTGAGTCATGTTATTTTATGAACTCCTATACATGCAGATTAAATCTTCTTAATTTATTTTATTTCAATTTAATTATTAGGCCAGTGAAAGAATCTAGAAGGGAAGAAGGGAAAAGTTTTCCACTCCTCCAATGGACAACAGGCAGATGACATATTATTATCTTGAACTCATCATAAGGCTCAGTATCAGAGATGTAGATCTCTCTCTCTCTAGAGAGAGAGAGAGAGACCCAGCATCTAGAAAAGAGCCCAATGCAACGAAAGATTGAAGGAAGGAGGAGAAGGGGAGGCAGAGGATGAGATGGTTGGATGGCCTCACCGACTCAATGGACGTAAGTTTGAGCAAACTCTGGGAGGTGGTGAAGGACAGGGAAGCCTGGCATGCTTCAGTCCACGGCATCACAAAGAAGAGGGCACAATTAACCAAGTGAACAATGACGAGAGAGAGAGAGAGAGTCACTTCACTGGGAGTAGTGAATGGGGTTACTATTGAACCTGGGAAGGGGCAGTTTACTGAAATGCTAAGAAGGAAAAGATGGGTGTGGATGTATTTCAAGAAGTGACTAAGAGATAAACAACAAGGATATATTGTATAACACAGGAAACTATACTCATTATCTTTTAGTAACTTATAATGGAGTGCAATCTGCAAAAATACTGAATCATTATGCTGTACACCTGAAAATAATATACTATTGTAAATCAACTATGCTGCTGCTGCTAAGTTGCTTCAGCCATGTCTGACTCTGTGCGACCCCATAGACGGCAGCCCGCCAGGCTCCCCTGTCCCTGGGATTCTCCAGGCAAGAACACTGGAGTGGATTGCCATTTTTTCCATTAAATTAACTAATTAATTAAAAAGAAGTAGCTAAGAGAGGAGGACATTTGATAAAAAAGGGGTTAGTATCCAATCAAGGGAAAATTAATTAAAAATAGATTCTCTAAATATATAGGACAATAGAGTCTGATCTATTGCATAATCAATCTCCTCTGCGTTTTTAGCTTTGGCTATGTCACAGGCAGCTGCGAGCCGGCGCACTAGGCGCGGCCAGAAGAGCTACCCCACATCCGAGGTCAGGGGCAGCGGTCTAGAGTGCCAGGCTGCGATGGTGAGGGAACCGCCGAGAGGAGCTACCCTGCGTCTGAGGTTGGGGTGGCAACTGAGAGGAGCTACCCTGCGTCCGAGGTCACGGGCAGCGGCCGGGAGGAGACACCTGACGTTCGAGGTCAAGGGCGGCAGCTGAGAGGAGCTACCCCGCCTTCAAGGTCAGTGGCCGCCGGAAGGAGACACCCCGAGTCCGAGGTCAGGGGCGGCCGGGAGAAGCCACCTCGCGCCCGAGGCCAGGGGTGGTGACCCTAAGAAGCCACCTGGAGCCCGAGGCCAGGGCCGGCAGCTGAGAGGAGCAACCCAAGGAGTGGTGGCTGCGCAGGCACAGGAGAGCCTAGAGGAGCTACCCCAAGTTGAAGGTCAGGAACGGTGGTAAGGAGATACCCCTTGTCCAAGGTAAGGAGCAGTGGCTGTGCTTTGCTGGAGCAGCCGTGAAGAGATACCCCACACCCAAGGTAAGAGAAATCCAAGTAAGATGGTAGGTGTTGCAAGGGGGCAACAGAGGGTAGACACACTGAAACCATACTCACAGAAAACTAGTCAATCTAATCACACTAGGACCACAGCCTTATCTAACTCAATGAAACCAAGCCATGCCTGTGGGGCAACCCAAGATGGGCGGGTCATGGCGGAGAGGTCTGACAGAATGTGGTCCACTGGAGAAGGGAATGGCAAGCCATTTCAGTATTCTTGCCTTGAGAATCCCATGAGTAGTATGAAAGGGCAAAATGATAGGATGCCAAAAGAGGAAATTCTCAGGTCATTAGGTGCCCAATATGCTACTGGAGATCAGTGGAGACATAACTCCAGAAAGAATGAAGGGATGGAGCCAAAGCAAAACAATACCCAGCTGTGGATGTGACAGGTAATAGAAGCAAGATCTGATGCTGTAAAGAGCAATATTGCATAGGAACCTGGAATGTCAGGTCCATGAATCAAGGTAAATTGGAAGTGGTCAAACAAGAGATGACAAGGGTGAACGTCGACATTCTAGGAATCAGCGAACTAAAATGGACTGGAATGGGTGAATTTAACTCAGATGACCATTATATCTACTACTGCGGGCAGGAATCCCTCAGAAGAAATGGAGTAGCCATCATGGTCAACAAAAGAGTCCAAAATGCAGTACTTGGATGCAATCTCAAAAACGACAGAATGATTTTTGTTCGTCTCCAAGGCAAACCATTCAATATCACAGTTATCCAAGTCTATGCCCCAACCAGTATTGATGAAGAAACTAAAGTTGAATGGTTTTATGAAGATCTACAAGACCTTTTAGAACTAACACCTAAAAAAAAAAAATGTCCTTTTCATTATAGGGGACTGGAATGTAAAAGTAGGAAGTCAAGAAGCATCTGGAGTAACAGGCAAATTTGGCCTTGGAATGCGGAATGAAGCAGGGCAAAGACTAATAGAATTTTGCCAAGAAAATGCACTGGACATAGTAAACAACCTCTTCCAACAACACAAGAGAAGTCTCTACACATGGACATCACCAGATGGTCAACACCAAAATCAGATTGATAACATTGTTTTTGCAGCCAAAGATGGAGAAGCTCTATACAGTCAGCAAAAACAAGACCAGGAGCTGACTGTGGCTCAGATCATGAACTCCTTCTTGCCAAATCAGACTTAAATTTAGAAAGTAGGGAAAACCGCTAGACCATTCAGGTATGACCAAAATCAAATCCCTTATGATTATACAGTGGAAGTGAGAAATAGATTTAAGGGCCTAGATCTGATAGATAGAGTGCCTGATGAACTATGGAATGAGGTTCATGACATTGTACAGGAGACAGGGATCAAGACCATCCCCATGGAACAGAATGCAAAAAAGCAAAATGGCTGTCTGGGGAGGCCTTACAAATAGCTGTGTAAAGAAGAGAAGCGAAAAGCATAGGAGAAAGGAAAGATACAAGCATCTGAATGTAGAGTTCCAAAGAATAGCAAGAAGAGATAAGAAAGCCTTCTTCAGCGATCAGTGCAAAGAAATAGAGGAAAAGAACAGAATGGGAAAGACTAGAGATCTCTTCAAGAAAATTAGAGATACCAAGGGAACATTTCATGCAAAGACGGGCTCGATAAAGGACAGAAATGGTATGGACCTAACAGAAGCAGAGGATGTTAAGAAGAGGTGGCAAGAATACATGGAAGAACTGTACAAAAAAGAGCTTCTTGACCTGGATAATCACGATGGTGTGATCACTCATCTAGAGCCAGACAACCTGGAATGTAAAGTCAAGTGGGCCTTAGAAAGCATCACTATGAACAAAGCTAGTGGAGGTGATGGCATTCCAGTTGAGCTATTTCAAATCCTGAAAGGTGATGCTGTGAAAGTGCTGCACTTAATATGCCAGCAAATTTGGAAAACTCAGCAGTGGCCACAGGACTGGAAAAGGTCAGTTTTCATTCCAATTCCAAAGAAAGGCAATGCCAAAGAATGCTCAAACTACAGCACAATTGCACTCATCTCACATGCTAGTAAAGTAATGCTCAAAATTCTCCAAGCCAGGCTTCAGCAATACATGAGCTGTGAACTCCCTGATGTTCAAGCTGGTTTTAGGAAAGGCAGAGGAACCAGAGATCAAATTGCCAACATCCGCTGGATCATCAAAAAAGCAAGAGAGTTCCAGAAAAACATCTATTTCTGCTTTATTGACTATGCCAAAGCCTTTGACTGTGTGGATCACAATAAACTGTGGAAAATTCTGAAAGAGATGGGAATACCAGACCACCTGACCTGCCTCTTGAGAAATCTGTATGCAGGTCAGGAAGCAACAGTTAGAACTGGACATGGAACAGCAGACTGGTTCCAAATAGGAAAAGGAGTATGTCAAGGCTGTATATTGTCACCCTGCTTATTTAACTTCTATGCAGAGTACATCATGAGAAACGCTGGACTGGAAAAAGCACAAGCGGGAATCAAGATTGCCGGGAGAAATATCAATAACCTCAGATATGCAGATGACACCACCCTTATGGCAGAAAGTGAAGAGGAACTCAAAAGCTTCCTGATGAAAGTGAAAGTGGAGAGTGAAAAAGTTGGCTTCAAGCTCAACATTCAGAAACAAAGATCATGGCATCTGGTCCCATCACTTCATGGGAAATAGATGGGGAAACAGTGGAAACAGTGTCAGACTTTATTTTTTTGAGCTCCAAAATCACTGCAGATGGTGACTGCAGCCATGAAATTAAAAGACACTTACTCCTTGGAAGAAAAATTATGACCAATCTAGATAGCATATTCAAAAGCAGAGACATTACTTTGCCGACTAAGGTCCATCTAGTCAAGGCTATGGTTTTCCCTGCGGTCATGTATGGATGTGAGAGTTAGACTGTGAAGAAGGCTGAGAGCCAAAGAATTGATGCTTTTGAACTGTGGTGTTGGAGAAGACTCTTGAGAGTCTCTTGGACTGCAAGGAGATCCAACCAATCCATCCTAAAGGAGATCAGTCCTGGGTGTTCTTTGGAAGTAGTGATGCTAAAGCTGAAACTCCAATACTTCAGCCACCTGATGTGAAGAGTTGACTCATTGGAAAAGACTGATGCTGGGAAGGATTGGGGGCAGGAAGAGTAGGGGACAACCGAGAATGTGATGCCTGGATGGCATCATGGACCTGATGGATGTAAGTCTGAGTGAACTCTGAGATGGTGATGGACAGGGAGGCTTGGCTTGCTGCGATTCATGGTGTTGCAAAGAGTCGGACACGACTGAGTAACTGAATTGAACTGATGTTAAAAAATAGGGCTTCCCTCAGAGCTCAGTTGGTAAAGCACATGCCTGTAATGCAGGAGACTTGGGTTTGAATCCTGGGTCGGGAAGATCCCCTGGAGAAGGACGTGGCAACCCACTCCAGTATTCTTGCCTCAAGAATCCCATGGACAGAGGAGCCTGGCAGGCTACAGTCTACAAGAGTTAGATACTTTTATTTTTATGTTAAAATAATAAAAAAGATGGTATCATTTGTTCAGTTTTATTGTCACACTGGCAGTTTATGACAGAAAATCATAATACATAATTTCTCTATTTTTTCATTATTAGTGTATGTGGGATGAAATATTCAACCTGTATAAGTAACAAAAACAGCAACATAAAGCTGTTATCTGAGGAACTGGAATGAAATTATAATGATTCAATTACTCAAAAACCCTATTTGTCAATATAGAAGAAAATTAAAAATAGGAGCAAAACTGAGCAGCAAGATGACACATTTACAGTGATCACTGGAGTAAGGTTAAAGAGGAGGTTAAGCTATTGAATGTAGAACAATTTCACATTTTAACTACTTCAAAAATATTAAAAGAATGATTATAATCAGAGGTGAATTTCACCTGAGTTAAGGAACTCATTACTTTTAGAGTCTATAGTATTAGAAGAGTAATCTGCGCTGACATTAACTTAGTCCAGGATTATCATGTAGATATATGTTCAGTGACTTAGAGCTTAGTACAAGATCTCGTTCTCTATGAGCATTTCTCCCTTTTACCTAGTCCTGGTGTCCTCCAGGATCCAAGAAGTCCAGAACCACCTGGGGCAGTGAGAGTCCCTGCCCTATTATTTCTATCCTGAGTAATTTCTACAGTTAAATTCTTACTGGGCCAATTCCCAGTGTGATCCTCTTTTCAAAGGAGTATTAAGGTCATGAAGATTGTAATGGTGAATTGCAAAGCAAACGTGATAAAATATGATAAAATTATATAACATAATCTTCAGAATTAATATTAAATGTTATCATTGTTATTAATGCTACTTATGATATTATTATTGTTATTCAGAGGCAGGTAAAGACAGCAGCAATTTCTAAAGATGATAATTGGATATTTTGGATTATTCATTGCCTCCTGCATTTATTAATGACTTCCTGAAGGGCTTCTTGCTTTCCTTTTGCACAGAGCATGATAAGGGTGATATTGAAAACTGAAAAATGCAGGTGAATTATGAAGAAAAATTTATTCATTAGAGAATCATTTCAACTTTAGAACCATATTTCTTTCAGTTCAGTTCAGTCACTCAGTCGTGTCTGACTCTTTGCGACCCCATGAATCGCAGCACGCCAGGCCTCCCTGTCCATCACCAACTCCCGGAGTTCATTCAGATTCACGTCCATCGAGTCAGTGATGCCATCCAGCCATCTCATCCTCTGTCGTCCCCTTCTCCTCCTGCCCCCAATCCCTCCCAGCATCAGTGTCTTTACCAATGAGTCAACTCTTCACATGAGGTGGCCAAAGTACTGGAGTTTCAGCTTTAGCATCATTCCTTCCAAAGAAATCCCAGGGCTGATCTCCTTCAGAACGGACTGGTTGGATCTCCTTGCAGTCCAACGGACTCTCAAGAGTCTTCTCCAACACCACAGTTCGAAAGCATCAATTCTTCGGCACTCAGCCTTCTTCACAATCCAACTCTCACATCCATACATGACCACTGGAAAAACCATAGCCTTGACTAGATGGACCTTAGTCGGCAAAGTAATGTCTCTGCTTTTGAATATGATGTCTAGGTTGGTCATAACTTTTCTTCCAAGGAGTAAGTGTCTTTTAATTTCACGGCTGCAGTCACCATCTGCAGTGATTTTGGAGCCCCCAAAAATAAAGTCTAACACTGTTTCCACTGTTTCCCCATCAATTTCCCATGAAATGATGGGACCAGATGCCATGATTTTCGTTTTCTGAATGTTGAGCTTTAAGCCAACTTTTTCACTCTCCACTTTCACTTTCATCAAGAGGCTTTTGAATTCCTCTTCACTTTCTGCCATAAGGGTGGTGTCATCTGCATATCTGAGGTTCTTGATATTTCTCCCAGCAATCTTGAATCCAGCTTGTGTTTCTTCCAGTCCAGCGTTTCTCATGATGTACTCTGCATAGAAGTTAAATAAGCAGGGTGACAATATACAGCCTTGACATACTCCTTTTCCTATTTGGAACCAGTCTGTTGTTCCATGTCCAGTTCTAACTGTTGCTTCCTGACCTGCATACAGATTTCTCAAGAGGCAGGTCAGGTGGTCTGGTATTCCCATCTCTTTCAGAATTTTCCACAGTTTATTGTGATCCACACAGTCAAAGGCTTTGGCATAGTCAATAAAGCAGAAATAGATGTTTTTCTGGAACTCTCTTGCTTTTTTGATGATCCAGCGGATGTTGGCAGTTTGATCTCTGGTTCCTCTGCCTTTCCTAAAACCAGCTTGAACATCAGGGAGTTCACAGCTCATGTATTGCTGAAGCCTGGCTTGGAGAATTTTGAGCATTACTTTACTAGTGGGTGAGAGGAGTGCAACTGTGAGGTAGTTTGAACATTCTTTGCCATTGCTTTTTTGGGATTGGAATGAAAACTGACCTTTTCCAGTCCTGTGGCCACTGCTGAGTTTTCCAAATTTGCTGGCATATTAAGTGCAGCACTTTCACAGCATCACCTTTCAGGATTTGAAATAGCTCAACTGGAATGCCATCACCTCCACTAGCTTTGTTCATAGTGATGCTTTTAAGGCCCACTTGACTTTACATTCCAGGTTGTCTGGCTCTAGATGAGTGATCACACCATCGTGATTATCCGTGTCGTGAAGATCTTTTTTGCACAGTTCTTCCATGTATTCTTGCCACCTCTTCTTAATATCTTCTGCTTCTGTTAGGTCCATACCATTTCTGTCCTTTATCGAGCCCATCTTTGCATGAAATGTTCCCTTGGTATCTCTAATTTTCTTGAAGAGATCTCTAGTCTTTCCCATTCTGTTCTTTTCCTCTATTTCTTTGCATTGATGACTGAAGAAGGCTTTCTTATCTCTTCTTGCTATTCTTTGGAAATCTGCATTCAGATGCTTGTATCTTTCCTTTTCTCCTATGCTTTTCGCTTCTCTTCTTTACACAGCTATTTGTAAGGCCTCCCCAGACAGCCATTTTGCTTTTTTGCATTTCTTTTCCATGGGGATGGTCTTGATCCCTGTCTCCTGTACAATGTCACGAACCTCATTGCATAGTTCATCAGGCACTCTATCTATCAGATCTAGGCCCTTAAATCTATTTCTCACTTCCACTGTATAATCATAAGGGATTTGATTTAGGTCATACCTGAATGGTCTAGCTGCTTTCCCTACTTTCTAAATTTAAGTCTGATTTGGCAAGAAGGAGTTCATGATCTGAGCCATAGTCAGCTCCTGGTCTTATTTTTGCTGACTGTATAGAGTTTCTCCATCTTTGGCTGCAAAGAATATAATCAGTCTGATTTTGGTGTAGACCATCTGGTGATGTCTATGTGTAGAGTCTTCTCTTGTGTTGTTGGAGGAGGTTGTTTGCTATGTCCAGTGCATTTTCTTGGCAAAACTCTATTAGTCTTTGCCCTGCTTCATTCCGCATTCCAAGGCCAAATTTGCCCGTTACTCCAGGTGTTTGTTAACTTCCTACTTTTGCATTCCATTCCCCTATAATGAAAAAGAGATCTTTTTTGGGTGTTAGTTCTAAAAGGTCTTGTAAGTCATATTTCTTTAGGAGAGTTTTATTAGTTTTGCTGTGTTTTGAGAAAAATAAAGGCAACTATTTTCATTTCAGGGCATGGAAGTGTGAGGTGCCCAAGATGGCTCTAAGAGAATGTGATTGAATACTGACTAGCTTGTGAATCCTCCACCCAAATACACACACACACACACACACACACACACACACACACATGCACTTTTTGCTAATATCCGCCTCAATACTATCTTATTTTTTTTCAGACATGAGAATCTAGGGCTTGATTTCTCAATCCTGGAGAAACTGCCTCAATCTTGGGAGCCCCAGGGAATAACCCTGTTTACTAATCTGTGAAATTCTCCATGGTCTGGTATGGGGAGGAGTTTGGGAGCAGCTCAGGAAATAAAAGTCTTCATGTGAGTAGGAATGGTTTTGCCAAGCGAGCCTCAGGCAGCTGGTGAATCCTCTTCCAGCTAGGGGTACCCTAAGCAACAAGGTAAGTTTTAGAGCAAAATCAGAGGCTAAAGTTGTGCTATCAACAGAATATCTTAAGACAATGTTACTAAAGTTTCCAATTGTCCCTCAACCACTTTCCAGTACTTAGTGAAATGGAAGTGTTTTTGTTTTCCTGCTATCACTCAGACAATAGAGAAAATTTGCAATTTTATTGTCCACTAGTCAATCAAAGATCTCTAATGAGGTCATCGGAGAAGGCAATGGCACCCCACTCCAGTACTTTTGCTTGGAAAATCCCATGGATGGAGGAGCCTGGTGGGCTGCAGTCCATGGGGTCACTGAGGGTCGGACACGACTGAGCGACTTCACTTTCACTTTTCACTTTCATGCATTGGAAAGAAAATGGCAACCCACTCCGTGGCAGCCTATGGGGCAGATATAAAACACTTACACAACCTTTTTCCATAAATGAGGCAGTTTTCATGGTCAGTAGAGGGTCAGGTTTGGTGAAACTTTCAGAAGAACTTGGGATCTAAGAAACTGATCTTCACCTGTTTAGTATATCCTGGGCAATATAATTATGGAAAAAATCAAGGACACATTTTAAGGAATAAGCAACCTAGCCAAGAGATGCCTTTTAAAAAATTTTGTCTTTGCTAGCTGAACCTTCAAGCATCTAGTATATTTAGTTGCAACTTTCTTTCCCTCCTTTTCTCATCTGTTTTTCTTTTTTTTTTTTCCATTGACTATGTGTTCAACTCAGAGCAAGTTATTTTCTTTATTTATGCTTCAATTTCTTTAATAATAAAATGTGAAATAGTTCGTCATTTACTTCTGGTTTTCTTTGTGTGCGTAAAGCACTTCAGTCGTGTCCAAATCTGTGCGGCCCTATGGACTGAGGCCCACCAGTGGAGTGGGTTGCCATACTCTCCTCCAGGTGATCTTCTCAACCCAGGGATCAAACCCACATCTCTTATGTCTCCTGCTTTGGGAGGTGGGCTCTGCCACTAGCGCCACCTGGGAAGCACCTGCTGTTCTTTGGATTTATGCTTTTCTTTTTTCATTCCTTTTCTCTCTTTCATTCTCTCACCTTATATTCTATTCCTCTCATTTGTTTACCTCTTAAAAATTCCTTTAATTTCCATTCTATTACAATTATTTGAAAAGCTTAATAAATATTTTCTTTCTCAAAAGTCTGAAAACAAACAAACAAACAAAAAAACAAAATAAGTTTGTTGAAAGAGTAGAAAATATATGTTATCTAAAAAGCCAGAGTCTTTTGAACAAAAGGCTAGCTGTCTTTCATAGGAGCAATGGAAAGACATGAATATTTTATTGAAACAGAGGATATACCCTAAATAAGGCTGGGGGAATCTGTGTCAGAAATCTTTCAAAGAAGATCTTTGAGGAGAGAGATTTCAAAACTCTACAATATGTTTTTGATTCATCAGGAGTATGCATCAGTCAGAGATGTATACATAGCCTGGGGTTCAGACACATGTTTGCAGAGTTAGAGGGTAAATTATTCAAAGATTACAAGAGACACAAAATTAAATGGAATTCTTTGCTGATAGAAGAGCATCTATCAATTTCACTTCCATCAGCTGCAAAGATCTCTGGCTGAAAAATCCAAATCAGAGAGACAAAACAAAAAACAAGAAATTAAAAAAAGAAAACTCAATATCAACACTGATATTGAGAACATGTGAAGAGAACTTTTTTGTTCCAAGGTCTTATAATTAAAAGCACATATTTTGCTTTATTTTTTTTTTTAACTAATGGAAAGATCTTTTGTAACCCTGACACTGCCCCTTAGCAGAGGCATTATTGTCCGTGTGCTACATATATGAGGCCATGTATGAGGAGCAAGGGAAACCAGAATCCGATTAGAAGATGTGTGGATCTGGAGTTTACATTACTTTGCCTTTCGTCACCTTGGTTCTCTTCAATTGATGAAGGCATCTGTGTGTCTTAAGGTTGAGAGAGCTTCTCAAAGAGAGTATGCAGTACCTCTAACTGACATTCATGTCTAAAGTTGAATGACCCCATCAGGAGGCATTTTGGAAAAAACATAGTTACTGATTCTGGAAATATCAGCATGTTTCTTCCAGCTCTCTACTAGGACCTCTATACTGGCCCTCTGAGAGTATAAATGGCATTATGTGAATGATCACTGTGCCTTTAGTAATACAATTTCCAGATGATCCTGATTCTAAAAAAGGCTTCAGAGGAGCCTCACTTCCTTTTGGACAAAATGAGTTAGTCTGAAAACAGAATTGCTGCTGTTGCTTTCCTAAATATAACTAACTCCCCTTTCTAGATTTCATTAGATTAGAGATGACAAATACATTTCATTTTCTATGATCAGAAGTTGCTGTCTGAGGTTCCTGGGTTGAAAATGATGGAGTCCACATCCAGGCTCAGGGGAAATGAAGGTGGTCATGCTCAGATGCAAGCACAGGCCTGTGCCCTGGGCATGTCCATCCCTGCCTCACATACAAGACTCATTGCCTTCATGAGAGTTCCATTACTGGGCATAAGGAGAGTGATGGGTGGAAATGACATCCTTTGTGAGCAGTCAACTAATTCTTGTTTTATACTGATTCTGTCTTAGTTATTGTGTCCTCAGCCTCTGACTCAACAGCTTGTAACATATGGCTGAGAAAGATGGAGAAATGGACTGCAGAAAGCAAAATATTCCCTCTAATGCAGTGTGTTTTAAACTGAATGTGACTTATTTGACTTGGAGAAACTTTTTCATTGGGACAGTAGAAGTTTCCTCCACAGGATATATCTTGGAAGAGTAATTTCAGGGACTCAGCCCTCCCTTAAACTCTCTCTCACCCATGTAAAAATAAAATGGTTCTGTTCTGAGGAAGATCAGATTCTAATAAATTGTTAATACTTGTCACTGTATTCTTAGGAAGACACACATCAGGATCTCAAAATTTCCCTTCTGTGTTACATTGACTTCATGACAGATAATAACCACTCTCGCTTCCAACACCTCTACTTTGTCTTAACTGGAATTCCAGGGCTTGAACTAAAGTATTACTGGATGGCATTCCCACTGGGTGCTATATATGTCATTGCCCTCTTTGGCAATGGTGTCATCATCTCTACCATCAAGTCCGAACCACCCCTGCACATCCCCATGTATTACTTTCTGTGTATGCTGGCACTAGCAGACACGGGGCTTGCCCTTTGTACTATGCCCTCCATGCTAGGCATATTTTGGTTTAACTGCAAGTCCATCGCCTTTGATGCCTGCCTTGTTCAGATGTACTTCATCCATACCTTCTCAGCCATTGAGTCTGGCGTGCTGGTGGCCATGGCCTTTGATCGGGTTGTGGCAATCTGGAAACCCCTCAGGTACGGCACCATCCTCACCAATGGCGTGGTCTGCAGAACAGGGGCAGTCATCTTGACAAGAGCCATCTGTGTGGTCTTCCCGGTGCCTTTCCTCATCAAGCGGCTCCCCTTCTACCGCTCCAATATCCTCTCCCACTCCTTCTGCCTCCACCAGGATGTCATGAGCCTTGCCTGTGCCAGCATCCGGGTCAACAGTCTCTACGGCCTCATTGCGGTTATCTTCACCAAGGGCTCTGACTCCCTCTCCATCCTCCTCTCCTATGCATTCATATTTCGAACAGTGATGGCCATTGCCTCAGGGGAGGGCCGGCTGAAGGCACTCAACACCTGTGTTTCCCACGTCTGTGCTGTTCTCATCTTCTACGTGCCGCTCATTGGGGTGTCTGTCATTCATCGTTTTGGAAAGCACCTTTCCCCACTGACCCATGCCCTCATGGCTGATGCCTATCTTCTTATCCCCCCTGTGCTAAACCCCATCGTCTATACTATGAAGACCAAAGAGATACGGAGGAAGCTCATCCAGATATTTGTTCCAGCCAAGGTCACCTCAGAGGGTTAGGGTCTGCCAGTTTAAGAGAGGAAAAATCTCTTCTGTAAAGGCTCAATTATGACTATGAAAAAATAGTTGTTATTTTTTCACATTTTCGGTGTGATTTGAATTGGGCAGAGATATTTCCCTGCTCTCAGAACATACTTTCCTCTTCCTGTACCAAATCGTCCTTTGTGCAGTGTATAAAGAGTGGCATTTATAAGAACTGTTCCATGTACTTTCCTGTGGCCTTGCATTAGAGTTGGCCCATAAAAAATGAAAGGGGAATATTGCTAATTCCATTCTGTAATAACTCTTTTGAGCAGAAATAAGCCACAAGCCTAATGTCTTTTAAATTAAAGATCATTGAGTTGATTTAACATTCTAGCTCAAGAGTTAGGAATGGCCTCTATTAGCTTACTAGGGGAGAAATGAACTATACTCATTAAATAATAAGACAACACCTGGGGAGAATACATTGCTAAATAAAACATGGATTAGAAAGATGGGTAAATTTTAGGATTAAGAATATAAATGTGTATAATTGAGCAGGGGCCAACCACATTGTATAACTTGAGATCAACAGATGAAGGGTGAGTTTTAACTCTTCTGTGTGTGACATTGGATGTTCCCTTCCCTACCTCTAATGGCAATTTCTTCATTTTGAAGCTGGAAATATTATCACTTAACAAGCAGTGTGGCTATGAAATTAAATTTAATTATATAAGGACAAGTATTTGTAAACTATGAAGGGTTGTGCAATTATAGGAAGTGTTCAAGAATATTGAATGTAAGAAAATAGAAGTACTTACAGACTGTCCACTAAGCAAAAGACAGTACCAGAGCCTTTTACATGCTGTCATATTGGATAACTACAGCATCCCTATGGGGGACAGTGTTGTACGCTGTTTCCAAAACAGTTCATGTGTTGGCCAAGGCTTGCTCAGGCAGATTTTCTGGGGAATGTTGAACTATCTATATTGTGGGAGACAGATAAAATGGGTTGAGCAGGGTGGGGATGACACTCAGGGTAGAAGGTTAAAGAATTACTACAGATTTAATTTGAAGACAAAGTTTCAGATTGGTCAAAACATTAATTTGGATTTATCCTTAAGATGTTATGGAAAAACCCAAATAAACATTTTGGCCAACTCAGTATATGAAGAAGAAGAACAAAAGCAAGCATATACAATGTATACTAATGAGCGACTTACATTCTTTTACATGACCCACATGACTTTTGCTCAAGTTTTTATTTGACTTTTAAAAATAACCTAGAGGGATGGTATGGGGAGGGAGGTAGGAGAGGGGTTCAGGAGTGGGAACTTATGTACACCCATGGTAGATTCATGTTGATGTATGGCAAAACCAATACAGTAATGTAAAGGAAAAAAAAAAAAAGGAAAAATAAAGAAAAAGAAAAAAAAAATCTAACACAAAAGATTCTTTGGGTCTTTCATGGTATGTAGTTACCTATTACTCAAATCAGTAGCTGCTTTATAAGTCTGTCAGAACAGACACCAACCTAGCTAAGACAAATTTAATAATACTGTGTACAAAAAAGCTTATTCCCATTTTAATACTGCTTTCAGGTTCACCAGTCTTTCTGAATTAATTTTAGATAGGTTCACAACAAAAATTTTTCTTAACTCTATAAAAAACAAAGGCACATTGCTGACATTTAATAAAATGAGTATGAAATATCATCTAAACCTTCTGGGATTTGTGGGGAGACTTGAGTCCTATCCCTTCTGGAAGGGCTTGCTAAGAGTTCACCAGTACTATCACAGTCCTGAGCTTGGAACAGGAATTGCTAGGGGTTATTGTTAAGAAGGGATTTCCCTGGTGACTTGGTAAAGAATCTCCATGCAGTGCAGGAAATCTGGGTTCAATCCCTGGGTTGGGAAGAGCCCCTGGAAAAGGGAATGGCAACCCACTCTAATATTCTTGCCTGGGAAATCCCACAGACAGTGGAGCCTGGAGGGCTACAGTCCATGGGGTTGCAAGTCAGATGACTTAGTAACTAAACCACCACCAATACCATTGTTAAAAAATAGGTCTCTATTTGCTTGTTCCAATATGAGAGCAAAGGTCCTATTAGCAGTGCAGTGACCAATATCCTTGAGATGAGCAAATCTCTTTGAGGACCTTCAGCTCTTGGTTGTTTTCACTCAATGCAGCGCTTGACATTTAATTGATGCACCGAATTTCTAAATCACACTCTCATTATTAGAGAAATGCAAATCAAAACTACAATGAGGTACCACTTCACACCAGTCAGAATGGCTGCGATCCAAAAATCTGCAAGCAATAAATGCTGGAGAGGGTGTGGAGAAAAGGGAGCCCTCCTACACTGTTGGTGGGAATGCAAACTAGTACAGCCACTATGGAGAACAGTGTGGAGATTCCTTAAAAAATTGCAAATAGAACTACCTTATGACCCAGCAATCCCACTGCTGGGCATACACACCGAAGAAACCAGAATTGAAAGAGACACATGTACCCCAATGTTCATCACAGCACTGTTTATAATAGCTAGGACATGGAAGCAACCTAGATGTCCATCAGCAGATGAATGGATAAGAAAGCTGTGGTACATATACACAATGGAGTATTACTCAGCCGTTAAAAAGAATTCATTTGAATCAGTTCTGATGAGATGGATGAAACTGGAGCCGATTATACAGAGTGAAGTAAGCCAGAAAGAAAAACACCAATACAGTATACTAACACATATATATGGAATTTAGAAAGATGGCAATGACGACCCTGTATGCAAGACAGGGAAAGAGACACAGATGTGTATAATGGACTTTTGGACTCAGAGGGAGAGGGAGAGGGTGGGATGATTTGGGAGAATGACATTCTAACATGTATACTATCATGTAAGAATTGAATCGCCAGTCTATGTCTGATGCAGGATACAGCATGCTTGGAGCTGGTGCATGGGGATGACTCAGAGAGATGTTATGGGGAGGGAGGTGGGAGGGGGGTTCATGTTTGGGAACGCATGTAAGAATTAAAGATTTTAAAATTTAAAAAAAACATAATAAAAATAAAACATTTTAAATCTTAAAAATAAATAAATAAATAAATCACACTCTACATTTCAGAGGCAGGTGGAAATGCTCTCCATAACTGTCGTCTTTGGTGCTGTAAATACTTAAAAGCCGACCCCAGAAACAAGTGTATTGGTGAAGGAGTTTTTGAGTTTCCCTCTATGTAGTTTGTGTCTCCTTCACATTTCTCCTTTAAAGATGAAGATGATGATTGCCACAGCAACTGCAGCATCAGCAGTAATAGTAATATGTGCAATACCATCTACTAAATAAGAACCACAATAACAGGTATTTTAGGTGTGGTCTCATTAATCCCAGATCAACTCTACAAGTGAATATATTGAGAGGAAGGGCTTGGGTTTAAATCCTGACTGTGCCACTTGCCATCTGTATAATATGGATAAGATACCTAGTTTATTCAATGCTAATTGTTCTAGTCCACAAAATCAGGACAAGACTAGTGCTTATTTTATAGAGTTATATAGACTAAAGGAGTTAATGGATGTAAATTCCCAGGCCCTAGAAATAATGAGCATTCAATAAATGTCAGTTGGTATTATTCTTTTTAATTAAAATGAAATATACTAAAGTGTAGAGGGTTTGTATAGCTTGATCAAGTTCACACAGCAATAAAATAGAAGAGCTACAATTTGAAACCACATCTAGCTCTCAAATCCATGCTGATTCCTACTGGGTCTCATTTGTACTCTCTCCCTCACATTCTTAATGTCCTCTCCCTGGTGTCATGAGGAAAGAACTGTGTAATCTCCATACAAAAGAGGAAGTATAATCTGGTCTCTCACAATAATAAGATTTTCATTCCAAAAGATAGATCAAGGAGAAAAACTAAAGAAGGGGGTGATCTACTACAACACTATTGAAATCAACACTATCGTTGACCTCCTACACCACCAGTACACCAGAAGCATGTACTGGTGCTTGTCTGGGAACGGTCTAGTATGTATCTGTGTGATGAGGCAAGTACAGAGATGGAGTGCATTTGAAAATCAGCATAACAGTTTGACTTTGCAGTGACACTGAAGCACACAGTTTTGTGTACAAACTCAGAACAATAACGTTGCATTTGTTCCAGATAAACTGGAAAAATAAACAAAACTCAAAGTGAATTTACCACTTACAGCTTGAGAAACAGATTTATTTACAAAGAAGGGAGGATATTTCATTTTCTTTCAGTCAGTTGAGTTACCTATAGTTATTTTAGGCACAGAGCTGCACAATAAAATAATGAAACCAACACTGGTTTCATTTAGTGTCATGACTGGACCCTCAAGGCTAAATTCATAGGGCCACACAATGTAATTTCAATTTCTCTCTCTTTACCACTTTCAGGAATCTAAATAGACTACAACTTCCCTTTACAATGTTCAAAAGCCTGAGTTCTGCTCTTTGCAATGTTGGAAAACAGCACAGAGTAGCTCCAATTTTATCTGAAGACTTTCATACTGGCTTCTATCTCAGCTCTCGTTTCTCAAGGTCTCAGGGTCAGCTTTTCTTAAGACTAAAAAAAGGTTTCATGCAATAATAGCATGGGACCAAGTCTCCTGGCTAAGAAGCGTATCTAAAACAGGCACAGGTAATACACTTGGTCCTATATTCAAGATATGTTTTTCTAATATATCTTCTTTTAAGATGTGAAGTGAAGTGAAGTGAATTCGCTCAGTCATGTCAGACTCCCCATGGACTGTAGCCTACCAGCATCCTCCCATGGGATTTTCCAGGCAAGAGTACTGGAGTGGGTTGCCGTTTCTTTCTCCAGAGGATCTTCCCCACCCAGGGATCAAACTCAGGTCTCCCACATTGTAGGCAGACGCTTTACTGTCTGAGCCACATATTGTCTCCTGTGCTGGTTGTTTTCTTCCCCCTGAGAAAAGTTCCCCCTCATTCCATGTCACCTCCAAATTCTGAGGTGATTCACATTTTCCATTTAGATAGCATCTGTCTATATTGAGGCCTTGGATGATTGCATTCTGCACAAACTAACAATTCTCAATTAATTTTGTAACATTGAAAATGTAAACTCCAAGTCAAACTTGAAAATTTATTCTGACTCTGTCTCTATTTCTGGTTTCATCTTGGCAAGATACAAATATGTATCTTACATTTGTAAGAGCACTAAACTAGAGTGATTACCATGGACATGGACAATCCCTCCATCATGTCTGACTCTGCAACCCCATGGACTGTAGCCCACAAGGCTCCTCTGTCCATGGATTTTTCTAGGCAAGAGTGTTAGAGTGGGTTGGCATTTCCTCCTCCAGGGAATCTTTTTGACCCAGAGACTGGACCCTCATTCTTGTGTCTCCTGCATTGACAGGTGGATTCTTCACCACTATGCCACCTGGCAAGCAAACATAGATGACAGAGGCAAATAAAGACAGAAGGACAGTTCCCAGATATGTGCCTGTATGTTTTTGAATGTTACATGAATGGAGAATTTATACCTTCAAAGAAATGGAAAGTGATTATTGTGGGGAAAAGCAAGAGTTAAATATGGCTTGTGTGAGATGGAGGTATACAGAAAACTCCATGTAGAGATTGTGCAAAGGTAGTTAAATATTATGAGTTCGATCTTAAGAGAAGGGGAGGAGAAGGAGAGGGAAAGAAAGACGCATGTGGGCTCTATTTTAAAGCTGCTAGCATGACTGGTATCATGAAGAAAGAAATTTACCGAGGTTACTGAATGGCAAGGGGAGAACTTGGAGAAATACTCACATCATGTGTGAGAGGAAGACGTGAAGGGGGGTAGGTTAGGAAACAAAGAAGGTGGAAGTAGAAGATGCAATAGAATGCCATGAAACCAGAAAGAAGACTAAAAGGGAGGGGACTGTAAATATTTATAATCTACTCAAATACATCAAGTTGAAGGAGGATTGAGGGGAAACATTTGACTTGCTATTTCAGAATAAATCTGAGTCATGGGAACAGCTTTCATCTAGCAATGGAAACCAAGTTAGGCTGCAGGAGCTAGAAAAGAGAGTGTACAGTGAGGATGTGAAGTTTGTGTGTGTATTGCCAGTAACAAAAATTAGACTTTTGATCTTGCCACTACATGGCTCCATCAGAGAATCAAAGATAAATGGGCACTTTCTCCTAATTGCCTCTGTTATTACAGTATTTGAACACTGTAAACATAATCCATGGTGGTTGGCTTTTATCTCTAATTTAAGGATTTCAAATTTTGGTTATGTAATTGTTTAAGGAAAAAAAAGACACTTCTTAATATGTTTTTTAATGAATTAATTTATTTTAATTGAGGCTAATTACATTACAATATTGTAGTGGTTTTTGCTGTACATTGATAGGTTTATATTTTATGTTTATATAAATATTATATATAGGCACACTTTACTAACTTGTATATGACAACACATTAAGAAAAATAAACATTTTTTAAAGATGAGATAAATTTAACTGAAAATAAAAGATCTACTATTTTCTCCTTATAGGCCAATTGACTATAGTGTGCTTTGTTTGGGATTCATGTTTTCCATTTAGATAGCATCTGTCTATAGTGAGGCCTTGGATGATGTTTGCATTCTGCACAAACTAACAAATCTCAAGCAATTTTGTAACATTGAAAATGTAAACTCCAAATCAGTCTTGCAAATTTAGTCTGACTCAGCCTCTCTTTATTTTCTTGGGCTCCAAAATCACTGTAGATGGTGACTGCAGCCATGAAATTAAAAGACACTTACTCCTTTGAAGAAAAAGCTCTGACCAACCTAGACAGCATATTTAAAAAGCAGAGACATTACTTTGTCAACAAAGGTCCATCTAGTCAAGTCTATGGTTTTTCCAGTAGTCATATGGATGTGAGAGTTGGACTATAGAGAAAGCTGAGTGCCAAAGAATTGATGCTTTTGAACTGAGATGTTGGAGAAGACTCTTGAGAGTCCCTTGGACTGCCAGGAGATCAAATCAGTCATTCCTAAAGGGAATCAGTCATTCACTGGTAGAACTGATGCTGAAGCTGAAGCTCACAATACTTTGGTCACCTGATGAGAAGAACTGACTCATTGGAAAAGACCATGATGCTGGGAAAGATTGAAGGCAGGAGCAGAAGGGGACGAGAGGGGATGAGATGGCTGGATGGCATCACTGACTCGATGGACATGAGTTTGAGTAAACTCTGGGAGTTGGTGATGGACAGGGGGGCCTGGTGTGCCACAGTCTATGGGGTTGCAAAGAGTCAGACACAATTGAGCCACTGAACTGAACTGACCTGAAATAACATTTCTATAATATTGATTACTAACATCTCTCACACATCACATCTTAGCATCACTGGTTCTTTCCCTCTCCCTCAAGTTTTCTTGTAAGTCTAGAAAACCCTGAGACATGTGTCAAGTCTCAATTTACAGGTTTTAGAATCAACAGATCTAAACTTGAATCGAGTTCTTCCACTTAGAAGCTGCATGATTTTGAGTAAGTTACTTAACTTCTTTAAACCTCATTTCCTCACGTATAAAATGTGATAACATTATTCTCAAAAATTGTTGGGAGAATTCACTGAGAGAATATATAAAGGCAACTAAAACTACTGGTATAGCAAATTAAATGTGATGTTGTAATGTGATACCTACTTGACTTGTATGCATATTTCCTTGCAGAGAAATATGCCAGAAACTGTGCAGAAAGTTGGTGCATTTTTCTCTGTTTCTTCAGGGACCAGAAGGCTTCCCGGATGGAACAGTGGTAAAGAATCTGCCTGCCAATGCAGGAGATTCAGGAGACTTGGGTTTGATCCCTGGATTAGGAAGATTCCCCTGGAGCAGGGCATGGCAATCCACTCCAGTATTCTTGCCTGGAAAATTCCATGGACCGAGGAGCCTGGTGGGCTACAGTTCATGGGGTCACAAAGAGTTGGGTACAACTGAGTGATTGAACCCACATGCAGGGTCCAGCATCACGACTGGCATTTCATTAGTGTTAAATGTACATCTGTTTAATAAGTCATCCCTCTAGCAACTTGACTGTGTAATGATTAACAAAATACATACAGCAGGTATGAGCTTCAGCACAAAGACACATTGCCTTTGACATACTCATCCCCACACATGGGTACCCTGCTTTCTTAAACTTCTCAGTGCTGCAAGTGTTCACTTGTCCTTATACAAAGCACGGCAGTACTTTTACTTAAAGTTTCGCTGGGTCCTTTGTACACAGCAAAATAGAGTTCACTCCTGCTGGGTTTACAGGGTAAAGGCAGAGCACCTGTTATTCTACTAAATATGTGACTGAAAACTAGAACTGTAAAGAAGTAATAACCCTTAAATGAAAAGGCACATATTGAGTAACCACACATGTGTTTGTTTTAATTTTAACATAGGCACTCTTTGCCCAATAAACATTGAAACAGCAAAATAAATGCTGTGTGATTATGGAACAAGTTTCTTTCCCCATATTAAGAAAAAATATCTCCGACCATTCAGCAGTGCTGTATAGCATTTTGAATCTTTCCTTATTGAATTATTTAATTAATAACTAGAGAGCAATATTACTTAATATTATATGAATAAACACTCAAAAATGTTACCTGGATAAACAGGTGATGATTTATGTCTTCACTGATGCTCACCTCCAGTTTCAGAGAAGAACAATTATAGTAATTACATTAGATTTTGCAAGTGACACCAGATATCAAAAAATATGTATTCCAAAGTGGAGCATATACAGAACAAGAAAGATTTCACCTACAAGCCTTGCCCACTTTTGATTTTCCCAGATGTGCATAATTTGACTGCATTATAGTTGCTCAAAATGCTACTTATTCTCCATATTACATTTGATTCCACTACCCTAGACCCTGTTCTTTTGCCTCTGGAACACAAGGATGATCCTCCTCCGTATCTGCTTGGTTTTCACACTATAGACAACAGGGTTTAGTAAAGGAGGCAATAACAGATAGGTATTGGTCATGAATGTGTGTACTACTGGTGACAGATGTTTCCGAAACCTGTGGATTATGGTGACACCAATGAGAGGAACATAAAAAAGGAGCACAGCGCAGATGTGGGAGAGGCAGGTGTTGAGCGCTTTGAGCCTTTCAGCTCTGGAAGCGATACCCAGTACTGTCTTCAGGATGAGCACATAAGAGAATGATGAGGGCATCAAACCCCAAAGTGAAGATGACCACTATGAGGCCATAGAGGCTGTTGGCACGAGTGCTGACACAGGCTAATCGCATTGCATCTTGGTGGAGACAGTACGAATGAGACAAGCATTGGAATGGCAGAAGGGTAGCCGCTTTATAAGAAAGGGCACAGGGAAGACCACGCAGACTGCCCGGATGATGACAGCTATTCCAGTCTTGCCAATGATGCCATGGGTGAGGATGGAAGCATAGTGCAGCGGGTGTCGGATGTCCACAAATCTGTCGAAGGCCATAGACACTAATACTCCTGATCCTACCTCTCCAAAACTGTGGATGAAGAACATCTGTGTGATGCATGCATCAAAGGGAACCTCAGGGGCATTAAACCAGAAGACGCTGAGCATGGAGGGCAGGGTGGACATGGAGAGACCAACATCAGTCAGAGCCAAAATAGAGAGGAAGCAGTACATAGGCTCATGGAGACTCTGATCTACCTTGATGATGGCTAGGATGGTACCATTTCCCAGGAGAGTCATGGTGTAGAGAAATCCCAGGGGAAAAGCCATCCATGGGTTTTTATCTGGCATTCCCGGGATACCTGTCAAAATGAAGCTATGGAGGTTGACATGTGATGAGCTAGTGTTCATCATGATGTTCTTACCACTGATTGAGGCTGGACTGTCCCACCTGGCTTCCAGCTCCTAAATTGAAAAAAGGTTTTTAGACAGGTAAATGGCTTTATGGATGTAGAAGTGGAACAACAGAGGGGAAAACTATGTTTAAATTAGTGTCTGAGAGGTTTTTGCATCTTTTTACTTCTTAGATAATCACATGCAATGACCTCCACTCACTTGAATTTAATTTGCTTATCTTAAAAAGGGAGATAAAATGAAACAACTGGTGTTTAGACAGAAGAAAATTTTGATATCTTCCTTTAACAGCACTGAATATTTGGCAGAAAAGAAGCAGCAACATCCAAGGACCTAATAGCATTGAGAATTTTGCTAAATAATCAAAGAACAGAACTCATAGTATCATCACTACAAACACACCTACACAAAATTTCATCACCATCCAAACCCATATCCCTCATCTATATAAATCCATGTGTATGCATGCATATATATGTATACATATGCATATATTCTCTTACACACACATATATATGTGTGTGTATATTCTTGCACATGCCTAAATATCTATTTCACTGTTTTTATAATGGTGGCTAAGTGGTAAAGAATCTTCCTGCCAATTTGGGTTCAGTCTCTTGGTCAGGAAGATGCCCCAGAGTAGGAAATGGCAAACTGCTCCAGTATTCTTGCCTGAAAAATTCTATGGACAGAGGAGCCTGGTGGAGTTCATTCCTGGGGTCACAAAGAGTCAGACAGGACTGAACCACTGAGCACATACATACATTTGTAAATAGACACATTAGTGGACATAACTATTCAAATTAATCTTCACAAGTTTTAACTTTTAAGTTTCCATAACCTCATTTTTTTAATTTTTTTTTTAGTTTTTTTTTTTTTTTTTTAGTTTTTTATTTTTTAAATTTTAAAATCTTTAATTCTTACATGCGTTCCCAAACATGAACCTCCCTCCCACTTCCCTCCCCATAACATCTCTCTGGGTCATCCCCATAACCTCATTTTAAAATACATGTCTACCACTCTAGTGCCAATTCACACCATTCCCCACCCCTCCCCCACTTTGGTCTCTTCAATCCAGCCAACTTTGCAGTCTTTAAGTTCCTGGATCTCACTAAGAAACTTCCGGATATGGGATTTCACATGTGTCACTTCCTGTTTCTTGTGCCTTCCTACACCTTCTATAAAGTTCCTCTTTGCCTAATCAAAGCCTATCTATCCTCAAATAGAAAGAAAAAGTGAAAGAAAGTGAAGTCGCTCAGTTGTGTCCTAATCTTTGCAACCCGGTGGACTGTAACTTACCTGGCTCCTCCGTCCATGGGATTCTCCAGGCAAGAATACTGGAGTGGGTTGCTATTTCCTTCTCCAGAGGATCTTCCCAACTCAGGGATACAACCCAGGTCTCCCACATTGCAGGGAGATGCGTTACCCTCTGAGCCACCAGGGAAGCCCAAATAATCCTTCTCAAATAAGCCTTTTCCAATTCTCATAAGAGTTTAAGACTCCTCAGTACATAGTTTTCATATTCTTCTTATAAGTAGGTACAGTTAATTAAACATCACATAGATATTTGTTTAATGTCTATCTCTCCTACTAGAATTAAACTTCCTGAAGGAAAGGACTCTGTTTATCACCTAAAATATCATCCTGGGCTTCCCTGGTGGCTCAGTGATAAAGATTCCACCTGCCAATGCAGGAGAAACGGGTTTGATCTCTGATCCCAAAAGATCCCACATGCCATAGAGCAACTATGCCTGTGCACCACAGCTATTGAACCTGTGCTGTATACAGTCCACGGGGTTGCATAAAGTAGGACCTGTGTGCCTAGGGCCAGTGATCGAGCCACAGCAAGAGAAGCCACTGCAATGAGAAGCCTAGACACTGTAACTAGAGCGTGGTCTCTGCTCACTGCAACTAGAGAAAGCCTGAAAGCAGCAACGAAGACCCAGTGCAAGCAAAAATAAATAAATGAATAAATCTTTAAAAGACCATATGCCAAGCATATGTTAGCTTTCTGTAGGTGTTGAATGAAGGAATGAAATCAAGAATTAATGAATATGGACTATGAAATATCATTCTTTTCAGATATTTTACAAACTCTCAAACTCCTCCCTGATTTTCTGCATGTGGGTTGAAAATCATTGATCTAGAGAAAAATCTCTTTTTCTAACAGGGCACAACAGCTTAAATGAAAGGTCTTTGGGAGGAATTAATTTTTTTTTTTTTTTTTTTTGTTATCATCTAAGTACTGATTGTGAGAAAGGAGAAAGAAAAATCAATGAGTGTTTCTGGGAGAGTTGGGGATGGGAGGTGGTAGTGTTGACAGATACACAAGACCAGGTGGGCTTCCAGGCTCATTCTTCCATCTGTTTCCCTGCTGTGAGAGGAGAGTTTGTGGTTGGGGGACAATACTACAGAGAAGTTATTTTGCAGATTCTGATCTGACACAGGGGGTCTTTGAAAGATTCTGTAGTCTTCTTACAAAGGTTGTGCTGTGTGTTGAAAACAGAATCCAGATGTCTCTCCAAATAAATCACAATGCTCAGATCTAAACAAAGCACTCTGTGCTGCCCAGCTAACCCTCTGGAGCACTTTGAGGAAGCAACATTTTTATACTTTATAGGTTAAGTGAGAGCCCTTCAGTTGGCTGGTCCCTCTTTCCAAGAAATTAGTGATGGCTTTTACTTGAGAAGAATCAGTTGGCTCATCCCTATTAGATATTTTTCTTGGAAAAACTTATACAATATTTGATAGTCTCTGATCAAGTCCCCAGGGCCTGCTAAAGCACTGCTAGTCTATGGAAATTGCTTATTTTATTTTCCCCTTTCTTTTATGTGCCTTTGACTCTATTTTTCTTTACCTGAATATGTTTTACCCCATCTTCTCCTTTTTAAACAATATCATTTCTATCCCTAGTCTTCATATCTTTTCCATTCTCCCTGATTTTTCAGACCCTTATTTTCCCTAGCTTCCAATTCACTTCTCATTTACTCTTCCATCCACTTTTTGTTTCATTTTTTTTCTACATGATAGACCCTCCCTCACAGTGTATCTCTTATTTTACTCCTAATAACATTACCTACATTTTGCTTTTTTTCTCATCTTTTCTTTGTCTTCCAGCAACCCCATAACACTGGACACTGTCTAGGTGCTTCTCATCTGCCTTTGTCATTTTCCTCACCAGAATTTTTATGAAGATTTAATGAAATAATGTGCATAAATAATCCTACACAGAGGTTGGTATATAAAAGTCATGCCAAAAGATTTTAAAATAAATTTATTACCTGTAGCAACTTCTGTGCTCTTGTTCAGAATTAATTTGGCTTCTTTCCTCCCCTGAGACTAGTAAACAGAGCACCTATGAAGTCTCCTCAAACTTTTGGTGGTGTCTCAGCCATCATGGCTCTGTATGCTTCTTAATTCCTCTGGAGAAATCCTCTGAGGCCTGTTATGTAGTGCTGCCTGACCTATTCCATCGCGAATTCCCAAAGAACTCCAAGCTGCTCCTTCATCTGTAAAATTACCCTTTCTTCTACCAACACCTGTTTCAAAATTTCCTTCATTTTGATTTTATTTGTGTCCTCTCAGCCAAGACTGAGGAAGAAAAAAGGATCTACTTCTCCCAAACACACACACACATACTTTATACATATATGTGTGTATGGCTGTGTATATGTGTATGTGTGTATATATATATAATATTACTAAAGAAGTCCTAGAATTCCATCCTAATTTTTCCCTAGAGCTTTTGATTCCAAAACCAGTTTCAGTCTCATTGCTAATATAGTGCTGAGATTTACCTTGAAATAGCACTGAAGTCTATTGTTGTTTTGGATAGAGAGAAGAATTGCTTGGAATTTCCATTAGGAACAAAGAAGACAGAGTTCTTTAAATTTGTTGGACTTTGGTTTTCTGCACTGTTATTCCAGTATCATAAATATAATTTCTTTCATTTGTTTTTATGCATTTTTCTATAATCATATTTTTTCATCAATGAGGTAATTCTTAGGATTGTGGAAACAGCTCATTATTCCATCAGTGTGTGCCTTTGTGTGGTCAGTCATTAAAATGTCCACAAACCCTTTCCACTACTTCTTCATGTCTCTTTTGATACCATTTCTTTACCTTCATAGGCATATTTACATTTTTAAAAATTTTATTGGAGAGTAGTTGATTTACAAATTTGTGTTAATTTCTGCTATACAGCAAATGAATCAGTTATATAACAAATATATCCACTCTATAACCATATACATCATTATAGAGTATTGAGTAGAGTTTCCAGTGGTGTACAGTAGGTCCTTATTAGTTATTTCTTTTATAAATAGTAGTGTGTATATGTCAATCCTTATTTCTCAGTTCATCCCCCGCCTCCACTTCCTCCTGATAACTATAAGTTTGTTTTCTACATCTGTGGTTTTATTTCTGTTTTGTAAATAAGTTCATTTATAGCTTTTTTAAGATTCCACATATAAGCTCTCTATCATATAATACTTGTCTTTCTCTGTCTGACTTAATGAGTATGATAATCTCTGGGTCTGTTCATGTGCTGCAAATAGCATTATTTCATTTTCTTTTTGTGTGGCTGAGTAATATCCCATGGTATTTACATACTACATCTTCTTTATCCATTCCTCTGTCAATGGGCATTTAATTGCTTCCATGTCTTGGCTGTTGTAAATGGTGCTCTACTGAACATTGGGATGCTTGTATCTTTTTGGATTATAGTTTTCTATGGATATATGTCCTGGAGTGGAATTGCTGGATAATATGGTAGTTTCATAGATATAGATCTTTTGTGCTTTGTTTTGAATATTTTTCTTGAAGCCCAGGGTGTTACACAATGGGGTATTACTCAGCCATTAAAAATAATACATTTGAATCAGTTCTAATGAGGTGTATGAAACTGGAGCCTATTATACAGAGTGAAGTAAGCCAGAAAGAAAAACACTAATACAGTATATTAATGCATATATATGGAATTTAGAAAGATGGTAATGATAACCCTGTATGTGAGACAGCAAAAGAGACACAGATATATAGAATAGTCTTTTGGACTCTGTGGGAGAGGGAGAGGGTGGGATGATTTGGGAGAATGGCATTGAAATGTATATGATATCATATATGAAACAAATCACCAGTCCAGACTCAATGCAGGATACAGGATGCCTGGGGCTGGTGCACTGGGATGACCCAATGACCCAGAGTGATGGTATGGAGAGGGATGTGGGAGGGGGGTTCAGGATGGGGAACACGTGTACACCCTTGGCGGATTCATGTTGATGTATGGCAAAGCCAATACAATATTGTAAAGTAATTAGCCTCCAATTAAAATAAATAAATTTATGTTAAAAAATAAATAAAATGCGAAAAAAATCACAAAATATGGGAAAAAATTCTGAGGAGTCTCTACTCTAGAACAAGCTAAATATTCTCTAGAACAAATAAAATTTCCTATTCCTCTTCAGTCAAAAGTATATGCTAAACTATTTGTTATGATTTTAAAGGTTAAAATGGTTTTCATAGAATTTTCCTAAATAAAACAGACTAATGTGCTTCTGCCATATTTACATTTTTAACAGCAGAAAACAAAAGCCAGATATAAACAATTCTTATGAAGATACTTATTTTCAGGTATGATAGAGAATGTATGGAAGAAGTTTATCTATTTATTTTTAATTTGGGTTTTTCACTTTAAATTGGGTTTAAATTTAATTTGGGCTTAAATTTTTATTTAAACCTATTAAGAAATATGTGTATTATAATCTTCAGGAGACTAACTTTATCATACATGTGAAGGGTTGGTGTTTTACAATAGATATTTCTGTATATTTTTTACTATGAGTATGTGACTACATCTAGAGATCTATAATTTTCTGTATATTTATATTTTACATAATTATTTATGTGGGCTATATATATGTGTGTGTCTATATGTATATATATATAACTATATATAGTAATATATATAACTATATATAGTAATATATATATATATACATATATATATATATATAAAGATTTACATTTCTTTAAGCATCCCTTGCCATTATGTGTAAGGAGTTAAAGGATGAAATCCTTATCCTCAAGGAGTTTCTAATCTGTCAGAATATTTAATCCTTCCCAATCTCTCTTGAAGTGCTTTTAGAGACAGAAATAGACATACACAAAATGCTTGATCTGAATGTTTAATGGATGACTTGGGCTCCTCTGCAAACATCAGGACTTGCCTCAACCATATCTACAGAAACTGATGTCCCCTTTAGAATAGCTTCATTCAGGAAAGCCCTCATATTATTCTAACAGAATTTCCTAATATCTGGAGTTCTGCTTTATGAAGGGTATGCCTTTGCAGACCCAAAATGGTAAAATTCAGCAGAAAGAGTAGAGTCTGTGAAATCAGATGCACCTTGCTTGAAATCACCATTTTAATTTTCTGGAAGTTTGATCTTGGAGAAAGTTATTAATTTTTTTATTCAATCAACATTTCCTTGTTATCTATTACTAAACAACATATACTGTTTAAGTCCAGCTGTTTCCTCTCCTCTCCATCTGCATTGATGAGCCCAATACACTTAGAGGAGATCATACAACAATGTTGAGTACTGTATTCTTACTTTAAATGTATCACCAAAGACCTCATGCACTCCCTCACAGCTTTCAAATTATCATTTTTTTATGTCTTTTCTTCTATTCCATTACATCTTTCCAAATTCTTATTCTTTGTTGATGACTTTATTTCCTACATCATCAAGAAAGTTGAATTATCAGAAAACAACATCCAGTGCCCCGACCACATTTACTCGTCTATTAACAGGGTCAAATATACGCTGATTTCTTTGTTACCTTGTATAAATTAGATGAACTATTCATCCTCCTTTCTAAAACCAATCCTTCCATTTTTGTACTAGATCCTGTCCTTATCATTTACTCAGCAACATCATTTAGACACCTGTTTATCATAAAGTTTTTACTCTCTGGTTGGTTGTTTTTATCAATATCATATGTGATGTGATATTTTTCATCAGAAAGAAAGTGTTCCACTGGTATTGTCTCGTTTCTTTGCTTCCCTTTAATGTAAAATCTCTAGAAAAAAAATTAGGAAAAGATGGATTTCTGGCTACTTTAAAAGGAAGAGGTTGGTGAATACTCTCTTCAGAGAAAAAAAAAGAAAAGAAAGAAATGTATAAACCTGGATAAATTATTTTTTTTAAATATAACAACAAAAGATTCTAAGGTTCTAGAAGTTTACCAAAATCAAAAAACAGATTGAGAAACATATTTGAAAACCTTCTACAGTTTCAGGTAAGGACACATTCCTTCACAACTGATTTAATAAGCAAATTTTTAAAAAGTAGTTTCACCAGGTTGGAGCTGGCTCAAAGCCAACTGCTATGCTCTCAGAGAGTACAGAGTCAACTTGAGATGGAGGGAAAAAAATCTGAAGCTTTGTCAGCTATCAGCAAACCTGGGAGCAGTGTTACCCAAAAGTGAGGCCTAGCTGCTTACCACTCTGAAATCAATAAAGTCTTGTACCAGCTTACTATTAACAAAAAGTTCATTCATCTAATTAAATTCAATCTAATTTTAATCCTGACAATGTACAAAGTTCTTTTCTCAAATTTCCTTTTTCACAGACTTTTTCTAACTTTCTGGATCCAAATTAATTTGTCCCTTATTATCCTTATATACATAAGCAACCAGCTCTAGGACAAAATTATTTTCCTTTTCTTTCCTCAATAAAAATATCATTGGTCTTTATACTTTCTCTCACTGGCAACACATATCCTAATGCTTAACAAACTGAAATGTTTCCCCTATCATTTAAGTAGGTTTAATTTATGGGGGAGCCTGGTGTGCTGCCATCTATGGGGTCGCACAGAGTCGGACATGACTGAAGCAACTTAGCAGCAGCAGCAGCAGCAACAAAACCAAGGAACAAGTGACAACTGTTATATCACTATTTTCTCATTGGTAAACTTAAGAACATATTCCATAGCCTCTAAAAACATACATTTTTCTCATACCACAATTTCCCTTTGATGTAGTACAAGATGTGTGTTTAATGAACCCAAATATATTTTAAAGTTCTACTAATTAACCCAATGCTGAGGCTTCAAGCAAATCGGGTTGTCGTGTATTTCAAGGACACAGTAAGAGTTTAGCTTTTTCTTAAGCATATTTTCGTTCTCACAGGGTCAGATTCTGAAAATGGTATTTTGTCAAGCTGGCTTTCTCTAACTGTGTATGCAAAAAGTATAAGTTTTTAAATTTCAAAAGAGCTTCACCTTAACCAAGTTTCTTTGGAGTCTAAAGGATACTGTTGCCATACAATGATTAATTTATTCATGATTTCATGGCTAATTTTTTTCTAATGAATTGACCCTGTAGTTCCCCTTTTACAAAAGACAACAATGAGACCAGTCACACAAATGGAGTATATACTCACACACCAGAAGACAGAACTGTCACAAGTCCCCCAGGAAGATGACCAAATAAACACTTGCCCAACACAAACAGTTCCTGACATGACACAGATCAGATCAGTTGGCAAAATGCCCAAATAACACTCAGCGTTCACAAACTGACCCTCAATGGTAGACACATGTCAGATCAACTGGCAAAAATGTCCAAATAGTACTTCATGCTCACAGATGGTCCTTGACGTCAGATACACATCAGGACCAACTAACAAAATGCCCAAATGACACTCAGTGCTCACAAACTGTCTTTGGTGTCAGACACATGTCAGAACCAACTGGCAAAATGCCCAAATAACACTTCGTGCTCAAAAGACAAGTTTACCTGGATCCACACCGGGAGACTTACTGAGTCTTGGAGCTTCTCAGATGTCCAGATGTATCTTTCTGTTTCATCAAGGAAAAATGTAAGTTGGCAGCCAAAGATTCTGCTGGAAAGTGAAAGTAAAGTGGGATTTGAAAGCTGGTTGATATGAATGTAAAATGATTCAGCACGCTGGTAAACAGTTTGACATCTTCAAAATTAGACAAACACCTGTCATACTATCCAGTAATTCCTTTCCCTGATATGTACCCAAACATGCCAACACAAAGACTGTCCGTTAATGTTTTTAGTGGCATTATTATAACAGTCAAATCTGTAAACAATCCAAATATATATCAACTAGTGATTGGATAAATAAATATGCTTTATTTGTACAGTGACATACTTTTCATTAAAGAAAAAGAATGAATTATGGATATATTCAGCAACAGGAGTAAAACTCGTAACACTGCATTACTTGAAGGAAGATAGACATAAAGAATAATATATTGTAGTAATATGACTCCATTTACATGAAATTTCTAGTAAAGGCAAATTATATAGATAGAAAGTGTATCAGTGGTTTCCTGGAGCTAGAGACAGGCCCAGGACGGACAAATCATCATCAGGGAATATTTTTATGTGATGGAAGTCTTAAAATCAGTTTGGTATGAGAGTTTCACAGCTGTATAGATTTACTGAAACCCTTTAAATTGTACATCTAAAATGGATAAATTCTATGGTCCATAAGTTATACCACAACAAAACAAACAAGTAAGAAAATGAAAACATCAATAATTAGGAGGTTATTGTTATATTACAGATGAGGGGTCATGGTGAATTTGCTAAAATGACAGAGATCAAGAGGAAGAGAATTTGAAGTATGTGGAAAATATTTTGGTTTGTACTTAATAGGATTTGGCAATGATAGAAGGAAGAAGGGGAGAAAATCTGTAGTTTTGATTTGAGCAGCTGAGTGAATTGTATGGTTAGTCTGATTTCTTGAAATTAATCCGCAAAAAAGTTTACAGTATTCATCTTGATAATTTTTATCTTCCTATTTGATATCCAAGTGGAATTATCAAGTAGAAAGCTGATCCTGGAGATTAAGGCAGAACTAAATCAATATATAGATGGTATGTGAAGCAATGGGACCTGATAATATCCTTCAGTAGGAGAATGGACCTAAGAAGAGATACATTAACATTTAGTGATGTAGGAAGAAGATAAGCCATCAAAGGATATTGAAAAGTGGACATTAAAGCTAGAGAAAAACATGGTGTCACACACATAAAAAAGAAAACAAACAATGCGAAAAACAGAAAAGAAAGCAATTCAACATCAAGGCAATTTTCCACTGTATTGAATTTTGCTTAAAAGGAAAGTAAGATGGGGAATGTTTGGCAATAAGCAGACCATTGGTGAAATACACAAAGATAGTGTCAGAGGAGTGGGAAAGAACTCTCACTGAAGCTGACTGAGGAGAAAATGGGAAACAAGTGGGAAGAGGGGCCACAGATCACAGCATTGAAAGGCTTTACAATCATGAAGCAGAAAAAAGAAACAAGATAGTAGGTGGATGCAAGACTGAGCTCCACATTTTCTTTTAGTTTCTTTCCCTTTCTCTCTTCTTTCCTTCCTTCCTCTCTCTCCAGGCATTCGACCCTCCCTCCCCTCTTTTATTTTTTATTTTTTTGACTGAATTGTAAAGATTAGGCAGTAAAGTATATCTGTAATTTGATACAGTTGGTGAAGTACCATTCATATGAGATTCAGATTGATTCTGTATTTGAATGATTGTCATCACAGGTTTGTATTAGGGAAAATTAGGTCCAATATGCCCAGAAGCCTGGGTCTATATGGTCTATGCCCCTGGGCACATCTTCAGCAAGACTGATACTCTTGTCTCCAGAGAATCACCCCAGAGGGGATTCTAGACTAGATGCTGCTAGTTTATCATCCCAGTTTTACTGCTGTGGCTGTCAGTCAGCATCAGAAGTGATTCTCATTTCCTAGACTGGATTTTTGGTAAGTTGGAGACCAAGATTTGGGTGGTACTTTTTCTAGAATGCTGTCACAGAATGCAGGGAACTGTAGTATATACGGTTTTTAGGGAAAAAAAAAAAAATAAGGTCAGTGAACTTACAGATGTTCAAGCTGGTTTTAGAAAAGGCAGAGGAACCAGAGATCAAATTGCCTACATCTGCTGGATCATCGATAAAGCAAGAGAGTTCCAGAAAAACATCTATTTCTGCTTTATTGACTATGCTAAAGCCTTTGACTGTGTGGATCACAATAAACTGTGGAAGATTCTGAAAGAGATGGGAATACAAGACCACCTCACCTGCCTCTTGAGAAACCTATATGCAGTCAGGAAGCAACAGTTAGAACTGGACATGAAACAACAGACTGGTTCCAAATAGGAAAAGGAGTACGTCAAGGCTGTATATTGTCACCCTGCTTATTTAATTTATATGCAGAGTACCTCATGAGAAATGCTGGGCTGGAAGAAGCACAAGCTGGAATCAAGATTGCTGGGAGAAATATCAATAACCTCAGATATGCAGATGACAACACCCTTATGGCAGAGAGTGAAGAAGAACTAAAGAGCCTCTTGATGAAAGTGAAAGAGGAGAGTCAAAAAGTTGGCTTAAAGTTCAACATTCACAAAACGAAGATCGTGGCATCTGGTCCCCTAACTTCATGGGAAATAGATGGGGAAGCAGTGGAAACTGGCAGACTTTATTTTCGGGGGGCTCTAAAATCACTGCAGATGGTGATTGCAGCCATGTAATTAAAAGATGCTTACTCCTTGGAAGAAAAGTTATGACTAACCTAAACAGCATATTAAAAAGCAGAGATATTACTTTGTCAACAAAGGTCAATCTAGTGAAGGCTATGGTTTTTCCAGTGGTCATGAATGGATGTGAGAGTTGGACTGTGAAGAAAGCTGAGCACTGAAGAATTGATGCTTTTGAACTGTGGTGTTGGAGAAGACTCTTGAGAGTCCCTTGGACTGCAAAGAGACCCAGTCAGTCCATCCTAAAGGAGATCATTCCTGGGTGTTCATTGGAAGGACTGATGCTGAGGCTGAAACTCTAATACTTTGGCCACCTCATGCAAAGAGTTGACTCATTGGAAAAGACTCTGATGCCGAGAGGGATTTGGGGCAGGAGGAGAAGGGGATGACCGAGGATGAAATGGCTGAATGGCATCACCGACTCGATGGACATGAGTTTGAGTAAACTCTGGGAGTTGGTGATGGACAGGGAGGCCTGACATGCTGCAGTCCATGGGGTTGCAAAGAGTCAGACACGACTGAGCGACTGAACTGAACTGAACTGAACTGATTAATGGTAGGAGTGAAGGAAGTCAGATCTATTGAGGCCAATCTACTGTTCATTCTTGAATTTGAATTTGATGACAGAAATTTTCTCTGTGGTTAAAAGTTTATCCTCTTTTTTTAAGATCAAATAGAACTTAAAAGAAAAATGGTCAGAGCACCCCAATGTAGCTTTTACTTTTGGGATTTGGGTCAAGTTAATTAACTTGCCTGACTCTATTTTCTATTTTTCATTCATGCATGCAGTGGCTATAATAAACAGCAATTTTCCATCAAGTTTTCATGATCATTTGAATGTAGAACATATGAAAACCTGGAACATAAATAAGCACTTAGCAAATTTTAGATGCTTTTATTATTAAATGATTTAATTTAAAATGTCTGCCCATTATCCCTTCCATTGTCTGTTGTCTGTCTACAATATAAATCTATTGCTTGTGATTTCTATTTCTATAAAAAGCCTAGAATCAAGAGTCTCAGCAAGAATTATCAATTTCACTTCCTTCTATTTTTTTTTCTTCTTTTTTAAGTTTTTTTTTTTGGCTGTTGGGTCTTAGTTGAGGCACGTGGACTTCTCTCTAGTTGTGGCACATGGGCTCAGTAGTTGCCCAGTGGCATGTGGGATCTTCATTCCCTAACCAGGGATTAAACCTTTATACCTTGGATTAGAAGGCAGATTCAAAGTGAAAGAGGAGAGTGAAAAGTTGGCTTAAAGCTCAACATTCAGAAAACAAAGATCATGGCATCTAGTCCGATCACTTCATGGGAAGTAGATGGGGAAACAGTGGAAACAGTGTCAGACTTTATCTTTTGGGCTCCAAAATCACTGCAGATGGTGACTGCAGCCATGAAATTAAAAGGTGCTTATTCCTTGGAAGGAAAGTTATGACCAACCTAGATAGCATATTCAAAAGCAGAGACATTACTTTGTCAACAAATGTCCATCTGGTCAAGGCTCTGGTTTTTCCAGTGGACATGTATGGATGTGAGAGGTGGACTGTGAAGAAAGCTGAGCGCCAAAGAATTGATGCTTTTGAACTGTGGTGTTGGAGAAGACTCTTGAGAGTCCCCTGGACTACAAGGAGATCCAACCAGTCTATCCTAAAGGAGATCAGCCCTGGGATTTCTTTGGAAGAACTGATGCTAAAGCTGAAACTCCAATACTTTGGCCAGCTCATGTGAAGAGTTGACCCATTGGAAAAGACCCTGATGCTGGGAAGGATTGGGGGCAGGAGGAGATGGGGCGACAGAGGGTGAGATGGCTGGATGGCATCACTGACACAACGTACATGAGTTTGAGGAACTCTGGGAGTTGGTGATGGACAGGGAGGCCCGGCGTGCTGTGATTCATGGGGTCACAAATAGTCGGACACGACTGAGAGACTGAACTGAACTGAACTGATATATATATATATATATATATATATATATATATATGTATATATAATTAGTATAGAAATAACACCTCTCTATAAATGAGAGAATTAGGTAGAGAGTGTGTCATTTTACCAAAGGCCAATTAGAAAAGTAACAAGATCCCCCCAAATTTTGCCCTTCCCTCCTAAGTTCCAGCTCAAGGCCAATAGCAAATACATTTCTTCTCAAAGTGAAAGACTGATCTACGGTTCCTCAGAAGACAAATCCAAGGTGCCAGAACTCTGTTTCAGCCTGCAGCTCAGACACTATAAGAGTCTAGATTTCTCAGTCAGTCTTTCAGGGAATAGTTCTCCCTGACTGCCTGGGTGGTAAAGAACATTGAATGTTACTTCAGTGTTCTTCAATGTTGTGAGTAGAAAAGGGAAAGATCTCATTTCCTACTTCTCCTCCACTTCCCCACATACTCTTCTTAAGCCATAAAGTTTCTGTCCTTTTGCTGTGAGGAAAGTTTATGTTTGATCTTCATTGTCTGTCACTAGTACTGAGGGAGGCAGAGTTAATTTGAGTCCAGTTGAGGATACATAGGTGAACAAGGTGAACATATTGACCCATCTGTAAAGCTTGTTTTTATTCAACCCCAGGCACACATTCTACTCCTCTTTCTGATCTTGTTTTTCATGTGTTCTTTGCTAAGGGTCTTGGAAGGAAAAAAAAAAAAATCTCATTTTGAGCCTCTGATTATGATGACTTGTCTTGAACTTAGTAGGCATTCAACAAAGTGATTTATCAGTAAATTAGCTAGACATGAAAACTTTTCCTGGGTTCACAAGATCTTAAGGAATCAACAGGCTAACGTGCAAACCTCATCTTGAATTTTTTGCTTCCCTGGTGGCTCAGAGGTTTAAGTGTCTGCCTGCAATGCGGGAGACCCGGGTTCGATCCCTGGGTTGGGAAGGTCCCCTGGAGAAGGAAATGGCAACCCACTCCAGTATTCTTGCCTGGAGAATCCCATGGCTGGAGGAGCTTGATGGGCTACAGTCCACGGGGTCGCAAAGAGTCGGACAAGACTGAGCGACTTCACTTTCACTTTGTGTTAATCTCTGTGATGAATCTCCTCGGATGGTCAGTGCAGAGTTTGTTTTATACTCCTAGTCCCTCAGAATCAATGTTCTTTATTCCTCTTTTCCTCTTCCTTTTCACTACCTATGATTTCTACTAGTATATTATCCTTTCATCTCTATTTTATCTAGGATCTGCTTCCAATAAATTCTTCACAATAAGCATTCATGATTAAGTGAAGAGTCACTGAGCACAGATCAGTAGAGTTCATGATCTTGAGCACTGCAACAGTCACTGCATGCAAGCCACTGATACTGAGTGATGGACTAAATTCACTGATGGATACAAAGATTTAGATAGTATAGAATTTGATTAAAATGCATCAGTAATATATGGGTAGGTAGATATATCTATCAGTGTGTAAATAAATTCCACAGCCTATTGATATTTTTGAGATTAATTTTCACAGCCAAATATGACAAAGTTCAGAGAAAAAAGGTGCTCATTAATTATAGCTAAATTTTGAGTGTTAATTTGTCTGGTGCTTAACAAAATGCCCAATATCGCCAGTGAATACTCTTAACTATCCCACTCATTTTTAAAAGGTGAGGAATAAATCACAGAGATTCTTAAGTAACTTGTCTAAGGAAATAGAACTATGATTCAAACCCAGGTGGTTTCTCTCCAGAATTTTCAGTTTTAGTGGTACTTTCCTATTTAATTTCCCCAAAAAAGAGACAAAGACAGAGAGATAGGTAAAGGGAGGTAGAGGTTATGCAGTACGAAAGACTCTTAAATCCACTTGGAGCTAAGATTTGGCAAGAGGTCACCTAGAATGTTGGTATTCTCTAAATCTGCAGTCTGCATCATTAATTTTTCAAATCTTAATAGAATTTTTTGGAATGATGAAAACATTCTGCATCTGTTCTTTTCAAATACAGCAGTCACTGGCAACATGTAGCTACTGAATACTTGAAACACAGCAAGGGCAACTAAGGTATTGATGATGTAATTAGCTTAATTAATATAAAGATAAATGAGCACAGGTCTCTAGTGGCTACCAGAGTGGACAGTGCAGCACTAAGCTATTGACTCTCAAGGAACTTGGAGCAACTTTTTCCTGTCTGCATTTATTCCCAAGCATCCAGAGTTTTCTGCCCTTTGTAGCCAACCCTGGATTTTGTCTAGTGACTTTGCTATTTCTGTGACTCAGGCTTCTGTTCCATTTTCTTTAATATGGATCCTGAGATGGGCTTCAGTAATACATGAATTCACTTAATTTCTATGCAGAATTTTGCTTGTATTCATGTATGTGTATGTAAGTTAAGTTAAGTCACTTCAATCATGTCCAACTCTGTGCGACCCCATAGATGGCAGCTCACCAGGCTCCCCCGTCCCTGGGATTCTCCAGGCAAGAACACTGGAGTGGGTTGCCATTTCTTTCTCCAGTGCATAAAAGTGAAAAGTGAAAGTGAAGTCGCTCAGTCGTGTCTGACTCTTAGCGACCCCATGGACTGCAGCCTACCAGGCACCTCCATCCATGGGATTTTCCAGGCAAGAGTACTGGAGTGGGGTGCCATTGCCTTCTCCACTATGTGTATATATGAACACTTTTATTTGAGAAACTCATTATGAGATGTTCAATAAGGATCATAACACACAGTTAAGAGCCATTATAGCACTGTTTTTTCCTTCAATCCTGAATTCTTATCATTTGTGGCTAGACTGACCCCCTCAAAGTGATATCTCAGCTGTACATTTGGATACATCTTCCTAAAGATAACAAGTAATTGAAATAGAAGATATTTAATTGTATGACACCAATATTTTAATACTGATCTTTGTTACTGCAACCGTTAGGCACTAACATCTAGAATGATTTTAAGTTCATCTAGGTTTTACTCCGGAGAAGGCAATGGCACCCCACTCGAGTACTCTTGCCTGGAAAATCCCATGGATGGAGGAGCCTGGTGGGCTGCAGCCCATGGGGTCGCTAAGAGTCGGACATGAGTGAATGACTTCACTTTCACTTTTCACTTTCATGCATTGGAGAAGGAAATGGCAACCCACTCCAGTATTCTCGCCTAGAGAATCCCAGGGATGGGGGAGCCTGGTGGGCTGCCGTCTATGTGGTCGCACAGAGTCGGACTTGACTGAAGCGACTTAGCAGCAGCAGCAGGTCTTACTTAGAATTACAATAGGAAATAGAGCTGCTGGAAACTCAAGGAGATTACTAAAGTAGCTGCACAGTAGTGAGAATGCATAGAATGAGAGATCTTAATGCAAGAACAGGGAAACTAAGTCCAAACGTGTTCTCAACACCAAGGCCAATGATGTCATCAATCTGAGTAATGTTTGAATCTATCTTTTGGGAGATTCTCCAGAGATGGTTTTCACCTGACTGGATCAGTTGTTGGTTGTAAAACTCATTGCAAGTTCTATCCGGCATTCTGTTCTCTTAGGTGTAACACAGAAATGGATCTCAGAATTATTTTCCGGGTATACCTTAGGACAGAGAAGTCTAACTTCCATGAAGAAAAAGGGACAGAGTCTGAGTAAATGAGACTGAATGGGAAGATTGCAAATATTTCTGAAAAGGGGTTAAAGCAACTCTCTTCTGGCTCCTCTGGATATTAGTTTTCTTCTTCTCCCACAACAAATTACCGTGAATGTAGTGACTCAGCATACATATATTTATTATCTTACAGTTCTGCATGTCAGAAGAACAACACGGTTCTTCCTGGGCTAAAATCAAGGTGTCACCAAGTCTGCATTCCTTTCAGAGGACTCCAGGGAAAATTCCACTCCCTTGCCTATTCCAGCATCTAGGGGCTACTTACATTCCTTGGCTCTTGGTCCCCCTCCTTCTTCTTCACAAGTACTGCTGAGTCTTTCTCAAGTTGTCTCTCTGGTTTTCTGCAGCTGGGGAATTTTCTTCACTTTTGAGGACTCATATGATCAAATTTGACCTATTTGGGTAATCCAGGATAAACTTCCATCTGAAGCCGTTAACTTTAATGACATCTTCAAAGTTTCTTTGGCCATGCAAGCCACTATGTTCACAGGTTTCCAGAATTAGGAGGTGAATATCCTTAGAGACGGTTATGCTGTCTATCATAGTGGGTCCTTATAAAATTCTGAGGAAAGCCAAATAATTCCTTCCTTCATCACCTGCTGTAATCTCAGGTCCTTTTAGTGCCCATACACTACTAGGAATGCAGATAGTCAGAAGTTTAGTCCTTGAAGATTATCTTTCTGATTCTGTCCCATGTCATGCAAGTGGAAAACTTGAGTCTCAATGAGGATTTTGTCTAAATCACAACAATTTAAGATCATAATTAAGATACACACAGGTCTTCATATTTGTGTTCATGAACACTCCTTATGTCTTGTTTGTGCCTGATAACATTTCTTTTCTGGTTATTTGTATCAGTTTTTATGACCCAGATAAATGTACAGCATCATTTTCCCTGAGGAAGGAGGCAAGCAACTACTCCATATTTCTAGGTGAATTGTATTCCAATTAGCTAGGTGTTGATTAAAGTTTTTTGTTGTTGTTCTCCTAGATATTTTAGCATATGGTGGTCAGTAATAGAACTGCTTCACAGGGGTGGGGATATCAGTTTCTTTATCAGACTGCGAACATAAAATATTTATCACTGCCTCTCATGGTTACCACCTCAAAACTTATTGTCAGTGATTCTAATTGAAGCTGATTGGCTTAATGAGTTCTCCTCTTTTTGCCTAGTCAAACCTTTGATCCACAATGCTATCATTCAACCAAACTATTAATAACCATAAGACCTTCACCCTTACTGGGATTCCAGGAATGCCAGAGAAGGACTTCTGGTTGGCCCTGTCCCTCTGTCTTCTTTACAGTTTCACATTCCTGGGTAATGTCATCATCCTAGCTGTCATCAAAGTTGAACAATATCTCCATGAGCCCATGTATTATTTTCTGGCAATGCTAGTTGCCACTGACCTCAGCCTTCCATTGTCTTCCGTGCCCACCATGATCAGTGTTCACTGGCTTAGCTGGTGCTCAGTAACCCTTGATGTCTGCGTCACTGAAATGTTCTTCATCCACACCTTTGGGGGAGTGGAATCGGGTGTTCTGGTGGCCATGGCCTTTGACCGCTTTATGGCTATTCGCTTTCCTCTGCACTACGCTACCGTTCTCACTCATGGAGTCATTGGCAGGACTGGAGCAGCAGTCCTGCTGTGGAGTGTGGGGATTGTGCTCCCTGCACCTCTCCTCATCAAAAGGTTACCTTTCTGCCACTCCAACACCCTCTCCCATGCATACTGCCTCCATCAGGATGCCATGAGGCTTGCCTGTGCTGACACCCGTGTCAACAGCATCTACGGCCTCCTGGTGGTGACCTTCGTCATTGTGGTAGATGCCTTGCTCCTCTTGGCCTCTTCCTTTCTAATCTTCCAGGCAGTATTGGGCATTGCTTCCTGGAAGAGACACTCAAGGCTCTCAATACCTGCCTCTCTCATATCTGTGCCGTGCGGCTCTTCTATGTACCTCTCGTTGGCATGACTGTGATTCACTGCTTTGGGAAGCATTTGTCACCCATAGTACACACAGTCATTGCCAGTACCTACCTGCCACTGCCTCCTCTGCTCAGTTCGATTGTATACAGTGTTAGGATCAAGCAGACCTGTCAGTGGATTGTCCAAGTGTTCCGTGGGGGTAGGGTGGGCTCTTAGGACTTTTGTGCAAACACAATCGAGTCAGAGAAGAGGATCAAGTACAGCACTGTCCGATAGGAATTCCTGCAGTGATGTTAAAAGTCTCTGTTGTTAATATAGTAACCACTAGCCACACATGGCTATTGAGCACCTGATACTTAGCTAGTGCAACCAAGGAGCTGAATTTTTAAATTATATTCAATTCTAATAAATTGAAATGAAGATTTAAATAGTCACATGTGGTGAGAAGCACCTAATAGGTTTTATATGCCATTGCATAGGTAGTTTTGATGAAAGCAAAAATTTAACTTGATACAAATATGAATGTTTCTTTCTCAAAATGGTGTATAGTAACTTTTCAATATTTATATACAATAAAATTTACTGGTTTTGGTATATAGTTCTATTAAGTTTTCACAGATGCATAGTCATGCAACCACTACTGATACCTAGATACAGAAAAATTATATCACTCTCTCAAATTACCTCATGCTGCCCCTTTCGTCAACCCCTGTACCTATGCCCAACCCTGACAAGCTCTAATTTGTTTCCATGCATATAATTCTTGTTTTTCCAGAATGCCATGGGCCCTTCAGCACATAATCTTCCATGTCTGGCTTCATAGTGTAATGCATTTGAGATTCAATCATGTTGTTGTGGGTCTTTGTGGTTTATTTCTTTTTATTGCTGACTAGTATTCCATTGCACGCCAATCTTTAACAACTTATTTAAGAAAAATTCTCAGATTGTTTTTGCTCCATCGTAAATATGCTGACATATATTGAATATATGATATGAATACAGGATATGTCTTCTTTTGTCTTTAGTGTTTATTTATATGTTCTGTAAATATATTTCATAAAAATAGTGTAGGCATATATAACGGGTTGGAAGCAGGAGAGAAATATATTAAAAATAAAATAGCAAGTAAAAAGTATGATGAATTCAGTGAGCTAGAATAATAGGGAACTCTGTATAAATTTTTGATATAAATTTCAACTTTATTTCTGTCCAGAAGACTTTTCTGACATGCCCTTTATTATGTTAGAATTTCTCACAGTATCTATGTTCTAATTACCTAATAGCATGTGTTCCTGCTATTCTACATACTTCATAAGAACCATACCATGAGAGACCCTTTTTATACTACATCTGTCTATCTCAAGTATGTACCTAATATAGTTCATAAGATATGTCCTTTGTGAATTAATGAATGAGTGAAAACTCTATTTTATCAAGATTGATTTCATGCTGCCTAACTTCTCTGTCTCATTTAATTTTAGTAAGTCTCATTTGAAATTTCCAGAGTCACTCATTTTTGCTGAGAAGAGTCAGTGGAAAAGGATGGTATTTACATATAAATCTAAACATTCCTTGCTGTATAAAAAGTTTATGCTATAACTTAATCTCTCTAGATATACATTGGGGTAGGTATCTCCATCGTTGCCCAGTGTGTCATCATTGGAAAAATGTTTCAAGAAGGATAAAAAGTCAAGAATTATTAGATATGGTGCACACATGCTAAGTCACTTCAGTTGTGCCTGACTCTTAGGGACCCTATGGACTGTAGCCCACCAGGCTCTGCCATCCATGGAGTTATGCAGGAAAGAAGTGGGTTGCCAAGCCCTCCTACAGGGCATCTTCCTGACCCACAGATCAAACCCATGTCTCTTAAGTATCCTACATTGTCAGGTGGGTTCTTTACCACTAGCACCACCTGGGAAGCCCGTTAGATATGGTAAGAATTATTAATTTACTGCCTACTATGGAGAGACAGATTCTTGTCAAAATGAGGCTATAATGAGCTATAAGCACATAGTTGAGAATCAAGCAATCTATTGAATGGATAGATCAAGAACCATGTATTACAATCGCATTTTCTGAAATATCAGTGGAAGCAGTTGACCAGAGAAGACAGTATAGCATATTGTTTAAGATTAACAGCTTTAGAGTAAGATAGACATGGGTGAATACCAGTTCTGTAACTAGCTAACTTTTATAGTTATTCAAAACCTCTTTGAGTTTCAATTTCATCAACTGCAGAATAATACTTAACGCATAAGCAAGATAATAAATAAATACAACAATGTGTTTCAAGTGTTAGCATTATTTCTGGCAAGTGTTATGAGCTCATCAAATGCTAGTTTAATTATGCTTAGAATGGTAGGTGGGCTGTAGATGTGATTCAGATAACAAGATGGCTTCTTAGAAAGGGATCCTGAGCAAGAGGAGGAACACAGGAATGACAAGGAGGGCAACAAGATTTGTTAGAAAGAGTAAGTATAGGAGCTGAGAACATAGAGATGACTCTGTACTCTCCTGAGCCTGCTCTGACATCAGGGAGCATCCCGGGCTAAGAATCTGTAGCCTAAGGCAGGGTGAAGAGGAATGGTTGCAGTTTTCTGACCCAGGCAGGCATATTTTGAAGACACCCATTACTGTCAGCCCCCAGGGCCAGGGATTTGCTTACAGCCCCTGATATATGGAATTTGCCTGGGCCTGGGAGCAGGGTTGGAAGCATGTCAGGGAGATGTGTCTGAGCTGTTGGAGAGGAACATAGTCTTATGGGCGCCATAACTCTTGATCCAACCAGTTCGCTCACCAGCCCTCTGTTGCCTGGTGACTCTACTAATCTTCCTATAAAACCCCCACTCTTGGGAGCTGGCTTAGTTCCTGCTCTGTGGTGGGACTGAAGAGAAGTTGGTGCTATTTCCTGATGATTTGAGCAGGTAAGAATAATACATTAGTGGGTTGGAACAGAAGGGAAGGGATTAAAGTGAGAAATGCTGGGAGAAAGAGGGAAAGAGAAGATCAGTGAAGTGATGGAAACTATAAAATAAGGTAGGATGAAGAAACAGAGGAGTGTGATGGAGCCTTGAAGAAACTGAGACAGAAAAATGAAGGACATGAGGGAATGGGAGGAAGGAAGAGAAAAAGGGATAGAACTCATAACTCTCTGCCTGTGGTCAAGATCATTTAGAAATCAGTCAACAATAATTAAAGATTTGTGTTATTCCATATCCTCCTTTATGTAGCTAGCACTAAGAGAAGAAAATCGGTCATTTCCAAACCTTTAAGAAACTCACACTCGAGGCAGAAAAAGGAGATGGTGCTTGCATATGTAACTTACTGATCTATATCAACCATGCCTCATTATTGAGTTAAATGTTAAGATCCAGCCATAAAGTGGAGGCGAAGTTTCAGATTAATATGGCCTGGATCTGTTGTGACAGGGTTCCAGATTGTGGAAAGAATAGATTTCAGTGTCGAGAAATGAATAGAAGAAGGTGGAGATTGGTCTATACTTTACTGATGCCAGTAAGCAGTGATGCTGTCCTTTGGATCACTACATTATTTAGTTGGGTGGATCTTATCCAAGTCATTCAGTCTAGCTTTCTGTATGTGAACTGATAGATGTTACCTTCTGCCTGACCTGTCAGGTGGACAACTGGTGCTATAAAGCACTAGCCTACTCTTCTCGTTAGTAGGTAGTACGGAGAAAATCTTGATAAAACTAGGCACTGAGCTTTGTCCTATAACTTGTTGCAGAGTGCATGGGCTTGTGTGAGCTGGAGAGAAAGCTTCTCTTTCTCCTGCCTACATACCCCTATCCCATTGGAAACAATTTTTCCAGTAGCATAATGAACTGAAATGAATTTCCTTTCCTCCTAACCCCTCAAATCATCCCATATTATCTTTTTGTCCTTTATGAGATACATCTCAAATAAGAGAAGATAGTTGATATCTGATTTTTGGTCATCTTTTGATTACGTTCCCATTCTAAAACTCCTCTCTACATCCACCAGCACATGGAGGTATACACAAAACAAATATATGTGGACATCCGTTCATATTTTTATACTGATTGACTCCACAAATATTCTTTAAATAAGCCATAAGGACATTGTTCTGTGTTTTACTTATTTCTCATCTCTATACTTTCTCTAAGTCACATACTAGTATATAATAGAAACTGTTCTTTCATTTTCAAGGAAGAATATCACAGTGTTTAACTTCTCTCATAAGCCTGATTTCTCGAATGGTCTATGGTTTAATAAAAAATGGTTTAATGGATTTTGAAGTTAGTAAATTTGGCTTTGAATTTTGAATGCGTATGTACAATTTTGCCTTGCCAGTTTCATTTCCTTTCTCTAAAATAGAAGAATAAACATCTGTATCATTTTTTCCTGGTATTATATAAAATTACATATAAAATTTACATATAAATTGGCTAACAAATGATGATACATATAAAAGACTTTAATTCTTTTCCTTTTCTCTTAACTTACCCTCCTTCTTCTCCCAATCAATAAGAGGATTAATTATTCTCCTTATCCTCCCCATATCTGTGGAAACAATTTGCCCTCAAAACTTCCAGTCTCAATTTGTGTTTCTCTCATCTAGTCGTTATCTATCTCTCTATTATCTATTTATTCACCTGTTAATACACCTAATGAAAACTAGTTTGTCTGAACTTTTATCACCATGCTTTGTCTCTGGAGAAAATATAAAGATGAACACATATGTTTTATCTCCAGAGAGCCAGAATTTTAGAAGAAGAAAGAAATGTGATCAACCAATAGAATACTAATGTAATAAAAAGCATATGTAAAGCACTGTTGAAAGACAGTCAGTAGATCGAGTGACTTTATTGCAGAGAGATTCCAGGATGGTTATCACAGAAAAGGAATTCACTTTTAATATCTTTGCTTATCAAATTGAAAAGAAGTTGTCACTAGTCTTCCTGATTCTTTGTGTTTTATTCTCAATCAACTATAATATAACAATACTAAGTATTATAGCAGAAAAAGCAATTAATTTTTTTTCCTTTGGTGTAACAAGTAATTTTATCTGTAACCATCTAGAGTAGATTGAAGGATGGGAAGAAAATAACCAGCAATCCCTCATTTATCTTTATAAAACAACTGGAAAGATCTGCTACTCACAAATTCCTTGTATCTATTCTGTCGCTGGTGCAGAAAGCCTAGACTAGGGAAAAATAGGGGTAAGAATATTATGATTGGCTATATCTATACAATGGTTAGGCTAGGTATATCATTCCTTTTTTTTTTCTTAATAACTAAATGTCCCAAGTTCATGTTTGGGATCGCATGTAAGAATTAAAGATTTTAAAATTTAAAAAAAATAAAAAATTAAAAAAAAAAAAGAAAAAAGAAACAAAAATTAAAATGAGCAATGACATTAGAGCTTATTGAAACAGTCCTATATAGAATTTCAATGCTTGTCTTAAATATCAATTACAAGATTCTGCCTCCCTTATGACATCATCTGTGTGTGTGTGTGTGTGTGTGTGTGTGTGTGTGTGTGTTTGCAGCTATTATTCTATGGGCATCTCACTCAGCAAACTACCTGATATTCCAGTTTATGATAGCACCTCATCCTGTCTGTCTCTGAGTGTCTCTCTTTAAGCTCCTAGTCCCTACTTCAATTCCATTAAAGATTTTTACAGTCATTCATTTCATTTTGCTGAGGGCCTCTTATATTTTTTTTATACAAGTATTTTGTCTAGCTTTACCCACTATCCCTAGATTAGGATGCTTGAAATCATGTATTCTAGAATATTATTTGAAATTTTTCACAGGATTCATTAGGGCAATCTACTCACAGTGAGTTGGTTACAAGTTACATGGTAGAGACCTATGGGAAGGAGTAGAAAGAAGTACCAAAGTGTAAGCTTGGAGAAAAGGAAGACAAGGTCTTTTTATTTCAGTAGACCAGGAACAGGATTCAGAGAAACAGAATTAGAGCACAAGATGATGTGGAGTAGAGGAGAGAGGACTTAAGGAAGCTGCTCCATTAAAGGAAAAGAAATAAAGAAGCTCTGATATCTAAAGGACATTTCTAATAGAGTCCACTAGGAGAGAATGGCTAATAACTCAGGTTCAAGGGTATTTCTGGATATAAAATCCTAGCCCATCTTCCAGCAAGAACATTATGAACTATGCTTTCACAGGTGCCCTTAAGAAGTGCCCTTAAGCACTTCTCCATTATTTCTATAACAACTCATATAGCTTGGAGACTTTTTTTCTTGAGCATACCACATAGCATGTGGGATCTTAGTTCCCCAAGCAGGAATGGAACCCATTGTTCCTGCAGCAGAAGCTCATAGTCTTAACTGCTGGACCACCAGAGAATTTCCAGCTTGGAGATTTAATACTAAGACCCAATAGTTGTAATTACAGTTGTTTTGTTGGTGTGTGTGCATATGTGTGACATGTCGATAAGTATTTCCTACTTCAAGTCAGGGCTGGTCTGGGCAATAGGGTGGGATGAACCTAGAGAGACTGATGGTTTTAATTGGGAGGTGATAGAAAAAGAAAAACAGAGCCAAATCTGATAAGAAAAATTTAAGATACTGTAGAATTATGTGATAGGTATCATGATTAAATTGGAGGTTTTGAATAGAGACACATGTAATTTGGAAAGAGTTTATAGAAGAGTTAGTGCTTGGAAAAAGGAAAAAAAAGGATCAATATGGCAAATACTATTATTGTTATCTCTTTTTTCAGGGCATGTCCTCAACCCACCATGATGATTTTCAATAACACCACATCCTCCCCTTCAACCTTCCTCCTCACTGCATTCCCTGGGCTGGAACTTGCTCATGTCTGGATCTCCATCCCTGTCTGCTGTCTCTATATCATTGCTCTCTTGGGAAATACTATGATCCTGTTTGTCATCTTTGTTAAGCAGCGTCTCCACAAGCCCATGTACTATTTCCTCTCTATGCTGTCAGCTGCTGATTTGTGTCTGACCATCACGACCCTCCCCACTGTGCTTGGGGTTCTCTGGTTTCATGCCCGGGAAATCAGCATTAAAGCTTGCCTCATTCAAATGTTCTTTGTACATGCTTTCTCCTTCCTGGAGTCCTCAGTGCTGGCAATTATGGCTTTTGACCGCTTCATGGCTATCTGTAACCCACTGAAATATGCCACTATCCTCAAGGACATGATGATTTTGGCAATCGGACTATTCATTTGCGTACGACAAATAATTTTCATCTTTCCCATGCTTCTAGCCTTGAAGACTGTATCTTTCCAGGAAAGAAAGGAGCTTTCCCATCCATTTTGTTACCACCCAGATATAATCAGAGACACATATTCCAACCCCTGGATCAACAGCTTTTTGGGCTTGTTTCTTCAGCTCTACATGACTGGTACTGACTTAATGTTCATTCTTGTCTCCTATGTCCTGATAATCCGTGCTGTCCTGAGCATCGTGGCCCCTAAGAAGCAAAAAAAAGCTCTCAACACTTGTGTGTGTCATATCTGTGCTGTCACTATTTTTTATGTGCCAATGATCAGCCTGTCCTTTACGCATCGCCTCATATTAGCTCTACTCCAAGGGTGATTTGTAGCATTTTGGCCAATGTTTATTTGCTCTTACCACCTGTACTGAACCCTATCATTTACAGCTTGAAGACCAGGACGATCCGCCAGGCTATGCTCCAGCTACTTCAAACTAAAGGTTCATGGAGCCGTAATGTGAGGGGTCTTAGAGGATCGTGGGACTGAAGGGGAGAAATTGTCAGTACATAAAGTATATTTAAGTAGGAGAGGGATTTATATCTGTGTCATCCTCAGGCACTGCAGTTACTAAGACAATTTCAGTTAAATTATAGGAGTAGGAAGACGAGAATCCCCTAAATTTATCAAAGAGTTCAAACAAACAAACAATATTCAAAACCAAATTAATTGTGTATTAGTCAAACATTTGGGGCTTCCCTGGTGGCTCAGTTGGTAAAGAATCTGCCTGCAATGCGGGAGAGACCAAGGTTTGATCCCTGGGTTGGGAAGATCCCCTGGAGGAGGGCATGGCAACCCACTCCAGTATTCTTTCCTGGAGAATTCCCATGGACAGAGGAGCCTGGCGGGCTACAGTCCATGGGGTGGCAGAGAGTCAGACACGACTGGGCGACTAAGCACAGCACAGCACAGCCTTCAAACATTTAAAACCACTATGTGGACTTTTGTGCATATTAAAAGCACAGAAAGACTAAACACACACAGAGTGACGTCATCTTCATCCATCCAGTTAAACAATTTAATTATCTGCTTAAAAATGATAATTCTTAGGACCAAAACAAATGACAATAATTTTATTTTTCATTCAGCTGAACAAAACCATTTATTTCTGTGGTCAAATTCCCCAGTGGGAATTGAAGATTTTCGGTTGAGCTGGTAAACAGAAGAGTTACATGTGTGTGCAAAGGTTCACACATAGAAATTTGTAATTTAAAACTGGGTAATTATTGTACACTGGTTTCATTTCCTAGATCAGCTCTAGAGACCCTTGCCTCCTTCTGGATACATGCCCTGAACGTCTCTTTTTGATTTTTTCCCTTTAATCCTTTTCCTCCTTAACAAAAATGAAACTTTCTAAGTTCCAATTTGTTACACCTCCAATGAGTGCAATTTATAAAGTCACACATTGCCTTTTATTATTTTCCACTGCCTTGACAGTCTAATACAGTTCTGATTCTGATTCTATGCCCCTCTTCAGTATCTACTGTGCCGCAGGACTGAAACTTCTCTCTATTCGCCCTGGTTTCTTGAGTTGTTAATTTTCTCCCTAGCTGTTAGGCTCCTTGACCTTTTTGTGTACTTGTTACCATAGAATTGCACAGTGGTTCTGATGCTTTTTAATATGACATTTGTGGATTATCTCTATCAACAATATTTATTTTGTGAAAACGTAACCTCAGTACAGAGTTGACAGGATATTGGGAGAATTCTCCTAACGTTTGTTTCACACAAAGGGTTATGAAATTTTAATTCCACTCAGAAATTCATGTGTAAGCTCAAGGGACCAAACAGATACTCTGATCTAAGGCACTTATCTCCTCCCTCTAAGCCAGCTTCCTACTTCTAGGAGACAGGGAGTTGTTGTTGTTTAATCCCTAAGTCGTGTCTGACTCTTTGTGACTCCATGGACTGCAGCATGCCTGGCTCCTCTGAACTCCACTATCTCTCAGAGTTAGCTCAAATTCATGTCCATTGATTCGGTAATGTTATCTAACCATCTCATCCTCTGACATCCCCTTGTCCTTTTACCTTCATTTCCCCCCAGAATCAGGGTCTTTTTCAATGAGTCAGTTCTTTGAATCAGGTGGCCAAAGTATTGTAACTTCATGGATCACAGCGTTGTCATGGTGATGGGGCTTGCATAACTCAATGAAGTTATGAGCCAGGCTGGGCAGAGCCATCCAAGATGGACGGGTCCTAGTGAAGAGTTCTGACAAACCATGGTCCACTGGAGAAGGAGATAGCAACTCACTCTGGTATTCTTGCCTGGAAAACCAGACAGGGAACCCCACTCCCAAATTCTGGTATGTTTGCCTCAGCTTTCTGTTCAGCTCAAGCGCTAACAACCCTGTGAATCTGCTTTACCGAAACCCCAACCCACTTTTCTCTAACCATAAGCAATGATATCCATGTATTGTTTATCCTGAATATTATTTGCATGATTTCATTTTTATACAGAATATTCAGATTTTTTTGATATCTCACTAGAATCAATTAAATGTCACACAAATGTGTATGCCTAAAGCCACTATTTTAAGTGGAGAAAAATTAATGTATGAGCATACAGAAAGTAGGGCAAATGGAAATAACATTTGGTTTTTTAGCCTCCAAGACCAGCATCACAGCACAGAAGCTCTCTTGGCCTTGTGCATTTTGTGGGAAACCTTTATATTTCATCATACCACAATTCAGTATTTCAGATTTCAAAGTTCCATCTTCATGTTGCTACCAAATGTCTCTTTGGTTATAACCCCTTCAATGGGATAGAATACAACTATTATGTAAAAGTTCAAGAGTCCCAAGGTATAGACATGAAATATCTATACCTCATCACAGAAAAAAAAGGATTAAGAATGGAAGACATTTTTATTAGTCAGGTAGCCTATTAGTAAGCCCAGAATTAAAAAAAAAAATCTTAAGGAAAGAGACTCAAGTAAGAGAATTTTGTGAATTTAGGTAAGAATTATAGGAATGGGGTGAGGTCACAGAACTGGGCATGTTCTAGATGAGGTTACACAGTACTCTTTGAGGACTCCAGGGAATGACATAAAATACCAAACAATGTTTTTCAATATTTATGTTTTTGAGTCCAGACATTACTACTCCTAGAGAGGAAAGAGGGCTTGTATAGCACCTATGAAAGGCTGGTAGAAATGAAGAACTATGAAACAAGAAAGAAAAATATTTTTCTTTAAAGAGCATCACAGTACAGCAGAGACTATCACTCTGAAACCATCCTGTGGCAGAGTAGACAGCCCACACCACACCCTAAGCTAACCATCCAAACATCCCTTCACCAGCTCTTACCAATATCAATAGCTTTTTAATTGCTTCTTTGGAAGAGATTTCTAAATTTATTTTTCCTTTTCTTTCTTTTTTTTTTTTTTTTTGTAGATCCACAGCACTTCACAATTCATATATTTAAAAACATCTGGAAAAATACATATATATATATTTAAAATTTTCATAAGTCTTGATACCCAAAGGCATTAGCAACAAACAACAAAGCTAACATGAACTGTTGTGAATATACTTATGGACATTACTTATTTCAATTGTGTGGATACTAACACATTTCACTTCAGTAATATAACTGTGTTAGAATACAGGATAATGCCCCAAGTGTTACAGGGCCTTTCTAAAGTATAAAAAATTCTGAGTTCTGAACATTTTAGGTGAGCAATTATAGAAATGTGTGATTGTTCTTCCAGTTTTATGATGGTCAGTATATAAAGCAGCCTGCTATATGTGTTAATCTTTCATTCCTCCGAATGTACTTTTCATAGTCAACTCAAAATTCAATTGCTCAATACCAAAATTGCCTGCTCAGTGTTGAAACACTTTCATCAGTGTACTCTATAGTCGTTGCTATTAGTAGATGACTTTGCATTTTGGTGTTATTTCAAGCAATGCATTTAATATATTTGGATTTTTCTTAAAAAGTTATTAATATCATTTATATGTATATTTATATGTAATTAAACTTTTGTGAATATATTGGGAAATACAGAAAAGTATTTAAAAGATAACAAAAATCATTTGCAATTCTACCACTGAGAAGTATTATATGCTCTACGGCTTAAACTCTTTTTAATAAGCCAAAGCAGTACACACACAACATATATTTATGAACCAGGGTAGTAGTGTATATTCCAACATATATTTCTACTTGTAGATTTGCCTGATGTTGCTCACTATTCTCCATTAAATCATATTTTATATTAGATTAACTTCCTTTAGGAAGCTTTCCTCTGATTCTTCACTAAAATAGGCAAACTGCCATTCTTTTATTTGTGCTTTCTTACATTCATGCTTAAATTTACCATACTTTACTCAGTAAATTTAACTATTTGTTTGTTCTCCCTACCACTAGACTATAAGCTTGAGAGTGGGCCTATGTTTTATTTTCATTTAATCCTAAACATCTAATTTAGTGTTTAGCAAATACCACTTAGTTCTGACTGCTGTGTTGCATGGGTGAATCATATTTAATATTATTTGTATATCATGGTTTATATTATACTTCCTATTATTTAACATTTCAGTATTTTATAGTATTTTTATTATAGAAAGTAATTCTCAAAATATATTCTTATAAATACATATTTGACCACACATAGAATGTGAATTGTTAAATTGAATGGGTTAGTTTGTAGGCTAAGGAAACACACTGCCTGGGGTAGATTCAAGTTTCTAACACCATAGTTCTGGAAAACTTTTCCCTGGAAAAGCTAACTGCTCAAAGCTTTAAATTCTTAATCCCCATAACAGGGGGGAACTCATAAAATCTACCATGCTCTTGCAAAAATTAATGGAGTTAATGCAGGCAAATATTTAGCCCAAAGTCTGGTTCCTGGTAAATGGTGAATGTTGCATATATCATATTATTATCTTCTAAATTGTAATGATTTAAAAGCCATTCAAATATCTAATTGCTTTTCACTTTTCCTTTCAGCTTTTACATTTTTCTTATTTCTTTAGAAAATTGTTCCCATCCAGAGGTTAATTTATTTACTTATATAAAGTAGATTTGAAAGTTAGCTTTGAACATACTTATTCATTTATCTTATTTTTGTGTGTGATTAAAGATCACAAACACATGCGTAGTTTAAATAGGTGTTGATTTTTTCTACCATAATTATTTGAATAGTCAACCTATTTCAATATTGTTTTGATATTCCTTAATTATATATTGTTTTCATATCATGTATGGTATATTGAAGTGTGTTCTTTATATTTCCTTGTCTTTACCATTGATTCATTGACCAAACTACACAGAATTTATAGCTGAGTAATAGTTGTTCTTATTATAAAGAGCCTTGTTACAATTTTTATTTATTATTATCATAATCTTCAGTTTAATCTTATAAGTCTATTTTTGGAATCATTGGGTAAATTTCTAAATATGTTACTGGGAGCTTGATTGAAAATGTGTTAAACCTGTATGGTAATTGAGGAAAAGTGACAAACTGAAACATATTTACCCTTCTGATCAAGAAACATTTATTGACATCTTATGACTTGAGTTATTGTAAAGATTTGAATTTCTGAGTTGAGGGTAAACACTAAAAAGAGAATAAGTATTCTTTCTCATGTTTTCATGACAATGTATTTGCTCTTTCTTGTGGTTAAACAGAACATTAACTGTTTTTTAGGACACCTTCTTTAACCTAAAATGTATAGTTACTCCTTAATGATTTTGGCAATAGGTTTTCTATCATTCCAGATATTCTGCATGCCTGAAATTTATCATCACATTCTGAATTGTTAAGAGTTTTTACTGCTGTTGTTCAGCAATAAAATGTGTTGAGAGTTGAGAAATGTGTCAGACTACTATTCAGATGTCATTTCCATACACCATACAAGTGCTGGAGATATGCCAATCTGTGTGATGTGTACAGTTATTTTAAAGAAATCAATTATAAGAAAGAGAGGCAGACATGTGAACTAATAAACATAACATAATTGGAAACTGTTAGGGTCCTCAGAGAATTAATAGTACAAACTGGAAGGATGTACAAAAGGTTGTCCTTCATTTTCCTAAAGAAGCTATAGACATCGAGACATCAGTTGTTGAACAAGAACTCAGTGAAATTCACCTAGGGACATCAAATCTGTAGTAATATTTAGCCATCTGGAACAACTTCTTCAAATGCTTTTTGGGAACATCAATACTGTTAATTATTTGTCATTTTGACTTAGGAAGTAAAACATTGAAATTTATTAACAGTAATTTTCTCTCACTGCATAGTACAAATTGTTGGTTAGCTTATTCTAAATTTTATGCTTTCTATCTTTGCCCCCAACTAAATACTCATGAATACAACATGAACAAAAACCAAATGACATAATTCATAGGAAATAATCTGAGGTAACCCATCATTCTTAGTTGGCTATTTACCTTTTTAAAAGTGCAACTATATATGCATGAATATTATTTTATATTCCTTAATATATGTCTAATTTGTCATTTTTTCTGTTAGCTCAAAATTATTTCTAGCATTCTTAGTGTAAATTGACATGCCAAATACCAAAATACTAAGTATCTAAAAGCATTGAAATCATTATTTTAGAACATATATTTTAAGGCATTTAAGAATATCGGTGCTTTAAAAATTATCGTGCTACTATTAATAGCTTTCCTATTTCTTACTAATAGCAGAACTGCCCCTCTGTTCTTTTAGTAAATACGGTTTTTTAGAACCCTGTTGTAAGTTAGAGGAAAAGAAAAGCAAACCTACTCTGTCTTCAAGAATATTATGAGTTTGTTGTCAGTTAAAGGCTGTGTCTGACTCTCTGTGACCCCATAGATTATAGTCCACCAGGTTCCTTTGTCAATGGGATTTTCCAGGCAAGAATACTGGGGTGAGTTGACAGTTCCTCCTTCAGCGGATCTTCCTGATCCAGGAATCAAACCCATGTCTCCTGCGTCACCTGCGTTGGCAGGCAGATTCTTTACCACTGAGCCACTTTGTCTCTATTTGATGGTCAAGAATAGAGCAAAGACAACATCACTAATTATTAGAGAAATGTAAATCAAAACTAAACTACAATGAGCTATCACCTCACACTGGTCAGAATGGCCATCATCAAAAAATCTATAGACAATAAAAGGGTTTAGAGAAAATGGAATCCTCTTCTACTGTTAGTGGGAATACAAATTGGTACAGTCACTATGAAGACAGTACGGAAGTTCCTTAAGAAACTAAAGTCACCATGCTTGCATGCCTGCTATGTTGCTTCAGTCATGTCTGACTCTGTGAGACCCTATGTAACGTAGACCAGCAGGCTCCTATGTCCATGGGATTCTCCAGGCAAGAATACTGGAGCGGATTGCCATGCTCTCCTCCAAGGGATCTTCCCAACCCAGGAATTGATAGTTACCATATGTTCCAGCAATCCTACTCCTTGGCATACATCCAGAGAAGACATCAACTCAAAGAGATTCATGCACCCCAATGTTCATAACAGCACTATTTACAATAGCCAAGACATGGGAGCAACCTAAATGTCCATAGACAGATGAATGGATAAAGAAGATATGGTATATTTATACAGTGAGATATGACTCAGCCATTAGAAAGAGTGAAATAATGCAATTTGCAGCAACATGGATGGACCTGGAGATCATCATGCTAAGTGAAGTAAGCCAGATAGAGAAAGACAAGTATCATATGATATCACTTATATGTGTAATCTATAAAAAGATACAAATGAACTTGTTTACAAAACAAAAACAGACTCACAGACTTAGAAGACAAAGTTAGGTTAACAAAGGGGGAAGGTGGTGAGGATAAATAAATTAGAAATTTGAGATTAAAATACACAGTACTATATATAAGACAGATAATCAATAAGGACCTACTATACAGCATGAAGAACACTACTCAGTATTCTGTATTGACCTAAATGGGAAAAATATCTGAAAAAGAATATGTAACTGAATCACTTGGCTGTATACCTGAAAGTAACACCACATTGTAAATCAACTATGAAAAGTGAAAGTCACCCAGTCGTGTCCGACACTTTGCGACCACATGGACTATAGTCCATGGAATTCTCCAGACCAGAATACAGGAGTGGGTAGCCTCTCCCTTCTCCAGGGGATCTTCCCAACCCAGAGATCAAACCCAGGTCTCGCACATTGCAGGCAGATTCTTTACCAGCTGAGCCACAAGGGAAGCCCAAATCAACTATAACCCAATGTAGAGCAAAGGGAGAAAATACATAAGCAACTCATATTTGGAAAACAGACTTTTTAAATTTAAATGGGAAATCAAGAATTTAAATTGAGGCCCCACAGTAAATACATGTCTGAAGACTGCAGGAAAGGTAATCAGTAACTGGTTTGGAGTAATGTCTTTAGACTCCAGCTCCTCTGATATTCATTCTCTATAAGGGAAAACAATCTCTACTTCCATTTTTACATCCTTGTGTTGTAAACACTGTAACTAAAATTCCACTTCCATGTATTGGTTCATGATTTTAATTATATTACAGAATTATCCCATACATACCTATCAATGCCCATGTAAGTCCTAAGCTCACAGACCTCAATGCCCAGACCATATGTTGTTGTACTGATTACAATCATGATTAGGAAAGATAAGAATGACCCATCCATAATACTTTGCTTAGAAAGGTATTGTTTTATTCCCTGAACCTGGCTGACCCTGCCTCACTTTTCCCCATTCCTTTATTTTAGACCAAATTTCCCCAGAACCTTCTCACGAATTTGCTGTGTCTTCACACAGTAGACAATGGGATTCATCTGAAGCGGCACTAGCAAGAAAATGTCAGCAATGAGGATCATGGCCACTGGGCACTTGAGCTTGCCAAAGAGGTGCATGGAAGCCAAAGAGATGATGGGCATGTAGAAGGTGAGCACAGCACAGATGTGGGAGACACAGGTGCTGAGGGCCTTGAGCTGCTCCTTATAGAATCCAATTCCCATCACGGTCTTCAGGATGAATACATAAGTGAAGTGAAAGAAAGTGAAGTTGCTGAGTCGTGTCCGACTCTTTGTGATCCCATGGACTGTAGTCTACCAGGCTTCTCTGTCCATGGGATTCTCCAGGCAAGAGTACTGGTGGGGTGGCATTTCCTTCTCCAGGGGATCTTCCTGACCCAGGGATGCATATGAATACATAGAACACAGCAATGAAGACGCTGTCTGTCATCACACAGAGAGCAACAAAGAAGCCATAGAAAGAGTGGACTGTGTTGTCCACGCAGGCAAGCTTCATGACATCTTGATGGAGACAGTGAGAATGAGAAAGTAGGCTCTTCCTACAGTAGGTCAATCTTTTAAGAGTGAAAGGAAATGGGAGCACTAAGAGCATGCTTTTAATGAAAAACACCAGACCCATTTTGGCCACTCTGGCATTGGGGAGGATGGAGCTGTATCTCAGGGGGTTGCAGATGGCCAAATCCCAGGAGCACTGAGGACTCCAGATTTGTGAATCCATGGATAAAGAATTCTTGAGCAAAGCAGGCACTTGGGGAAATTCCTGTAGCATTGAGAGCAAAGATCTGCAGCATAGTGGGGAGGGATGAGCGGGACAGTCCCAGGTCAGAGACAGCCAACGTGGAAAGGAAATAGTACATGGGTGCATGGAGTGAGGGCTCTGTCCTGATCATGAAGAGGATGGTGCAATTTCCAAGGATGGCCACCAGGTACATGAGGCAGATGGGAACAGAGATCCATATGTGAACATGCTCCAGTCCTGGGATTCCAATCAGGAAGAAGGTGGTGATCTCCGCCTTAGAGGAATTGAGATTGTGCATGATAAATTGATTGGAAAGTATTTATTCCCAGATCTGAAATGGCACTTTCAGCATAGGTCTGTTATGCACTTCTCCCTTCTTTCAGCACTTTTGTCTGAGACATAAACAGAGAAAACACAGTTTTGAAAGACTTCTCATAAAAGAACAAGGAATAAAGAAGTTTTGAAAGACTTCTCATAATAGAATAAAAGAATGAGGTATTTCTTAAAAACAGACTATTGATAATATAGTCAGATAATGTTAACTGACAAGGAGAACCATGGATGGATGTCACATTTCCCCATCAGGTCCTGAGAAAAAAAGTACCCAAATAAAGATATGTCCTGCAAATAAATTCCCCTTCTATTATTAGTTTTTGCCCCTCCCCATGTATAATCTAATTAAACAATTTATACAGTCAGGCTGAACTATAGGGTAGCTCTTTCTGCTTGATCCAAAATGAACATAGAATTAAGAAGGAAAGAAGAAAAAATGGCAAAAAATAGATTTTAGTAAAGCAGTTAGGAAGTGGTTTCTCCAATTTCCAGAGATGCTTGCTCCAAACACTTTTCAGGCCAGCCTTCTAAAGCTGATTTCACTTGCAAGCTCTCTGTAGAACTTGCTAGCACTGTTGATAGCACCATCCACCAAGTAGAATCAACTGTGACAACGTGAAGGTACAAAATCAACACTTGCTCAGTCAGATCAAGAGATGAAGATGAGAGATGGCTCTTAACAAGCTGAAAGAGGGGAAAAAGGAACAAATATGTTGAAGAGATTAAAAAGAGAAAACATCAGAAACTATTACTCTGTGCTAGGATCACGGAAAAAGCAAGAGAGTTCCAGAAAAATACCTATTTCTGCTTTACTGACTATGCCAAAGCCTTTGACTGTGTGGATCACAATAAACTGTGGAAAATTCTGAAAGAGATGGGAATACCAGACCACCTGATCTGCCTCTTGAGAAATCTATATGCAGGTCAGGAAGCAACAGTTAGAACTGGACATGGAACAACAGACTGGTTCCAAATAGGAAAAGGAGTATGTCAAGGCTGTATATTGTCACCCTGTTTATTTAACTCCTATGCAGAGTACATCCTGAGAAACGCTGGACTGGAAGAAACACAACCTGGAATCAAGATTGCTGGGAGATATATCAATCACCTCAGATATGCAGATGACACCACCCTTATGGCAGAAAGTGAAGAGGAACTCAAAAGCTTCTTGATGAAAGTGAAAGAGGAGAGTGAAAGAGTTGGCTTAAAGCTCAACATTCAGAAAACGAAGATCTTGGCATCCGGTCCCATCACTTCATGGGAAATAGATGGGAAAACAGTGGAAACAATGCCAGACTTTATTTTTTCAGGCTCCAAAATCACTGCAGATGGTGACTGCAGCCACGAAATTGAAAGACGCTTACTCCTTGGAAGAAAAGTTATGAGCAACCTAGATAGTATATTCAAAAGCAGAGACATTACTTTGCCAACTAAGGTCCGTCTAGTCAAGGCTATGGTTTTCCCTGTGGTCATGTATGGATGTGAGAGTTGGACTGTGAAGAAGGCTGAGCGCCGAAGAATTGATGCTTTTGAACTGTGGTGTTGGAGAAGACTCTTGAGAGTCCCTTGGACTGCAAGGAGATCCAACCGGTCCATTCTGAAGGAGATCAGCCCTGGGATTTCTTTGGAAGGAATGATACTAAAGCTGAAACTCCAGTACTTTGGCCACCTCATGCGAAGAGTTGACTCATTGGAAAAGACTTTGATGCTGGGAGGGATTGGGGCAGGAGAAGAAGGGGTCGACAGAGGATGAGATGGCTGAATGGCATCACTGACTCAATGGATGTGAGTCTGAGTGAACTCCGGGAGTTAGTGATGGACAGGGAGGCCTGGCATGCTGCTATTCATGGGATCGCAAAGAGTTGGATACGACTGAGCATCTGAACTGAACTGAACTGAACTGAAACATTCTTTAGACAATTTTTACAGTTTCACTTTCAAAATATTTGTTCCATTTTTATGTGAACTTAAAAATAAATATTTATCTGTGAAGTTTCATACACTTACTGATGAACAGGAAATAGTAAAATAGCAGAATTTCTTTGAGGATAAGAGACAATTGGCAAAGTCCTGATCAGTCTGAAACATAATAAACCTCCTACTAACAATCAGTTCAGTTCAGTTCAGTCTCTCAGTCGTGTCTGACTCTTTGCGACCCCATGAACTGCAGCACGCCAGGGCTCCCTGTCCATCACCAACTACCGGAGTTTACCCAAACTCATGTCCATCGAGTCAGTGATGCCATCCAGCCATCTCATCCTCTGCCATCCCCTTCTCCTCCAGCCCCCAATCCCTCCCAGCACAGGGTCTTTTCCAATGAGTCAGCTCTTCGCATGAGGTGGCCAAAATATTGGAGCTTCAGCTTCAGCATCAGTCCTTCCAATGAACACCCAGGACTGGTCTCCTTTAGGATGGACTGGTTGGAGCTCCTTGCAGTCCAAGGGACTCTCAAAAGTCTTCTCCAACACCACAGTTCAAAAGCATCAATTCTTCAGCACTCAGCTTTCTTCACAGTCCAACTCTCACATCCATACACGACCACTGGAAAAACCATAGCCTTGACTAGACAGACCTTTGTTGGCAAAGTAATGTCTCTGCTTTTTAATATGCTATCTAGGTTGGTCCAATTTTCCTTCCAAGGAGTAAGTATCTTTTAATTTCATGGCTTCAATCACCATCTGCAATGTTTTTTTAGCCCCCCAAAATAAAACTGACACTGTTTCCACTGTTTGCCCATCTATTTCTCATGAAGTGATGGGACCAGATGGCATTATCTTAGTTTTCTGAATGTTGAGCTTTAAGCCAACTTTTTCACTCTCTTCTTTCACTTTCATCAGGAGGCTTTTTAGTTCCTCTTCACTTTCTGCCATAAGGGTGGTGTCATCTCCATATCTGAGGTTATTGATATTTCTCCTGGCAATCTTGATTTCAGCTGTGCTTCCTTCAGCCCAGCATTTTTCATGATGTATTCTGCATATAAGTTAAATAAGCAGGGTGACAATATACAGCCTTGATGTACTCCTTTTCCTATTTGGAACCAGTCTGTTGTTCCATGTCCAGTTCTAACTGTTGCTTCCTGACTTGCATATAGATTTCTCAAGAGGCAGGTCAGGTGGTCTGGCATTCCCATCTCTTTCAGAATTTTCCACAGTTCATAGTAATCCACACAGTCAAAGGCTTTGGCATAGTCAATAAAGCAGAAATCAATGTTTTTCTGGAACTCTCTTGCTTTTTTGATGATCCAGTGGATGTTGGCAACTTGATCTCTGGTTCCTCTGCCTTTTCTAAAACCAGCTTGAACATCTGGAAGTTCACGGTTCTCGTATTGTTGAAGGATGGCTTGGAGAATGAGCATTACTTTACTAGCGTATAAAGGGCCATTTGCATTTGTTTCTCAAGTGCAGTGACTCATGTGGAGAAATTACTCAAGATGTTCAAGTAAATTTATTGCCTTGAGAGACAGTCCTACATGTTATTACTAAAAAGAATTAAAATTTAGGGATACTATCTCTAAGATGAATGATATCTCAGACTCTTTATATACACTTTATTTAATTCTCAGAGAAACCTTGTGAAGCAGGTACTGCTATTATCTCTGTTTTATAAATTAAAAAAGAAATACATAGCTAATCTTGGATAGATATCCATATATGTGCTGCATACTTAGTGGTGTCTAACTCTTTGCGACTCCATGTACTGTAACCCAACAGGCTCCTATGTCCATCGAATTTTACAGGCAAGAACACTGGAGTGGGTTGCCATTCCCTACTCCAGGAGGTCTTCCTGACCCAGGGATCGAACCTGCATCCCCTGTGTTTCCTGTGTTGGCAGGTGGATTCTTTACCACTGCACCTTCTGGAAAGCCCCAGTCATGGATGGAACTAGAATTCAAACCCAGGTGTGTCTTATTCTCTGGCTGAACACTAAGGACTGTCTTATACTGCACCTTACAGTACTTTCCTTGCAGTCACGTACCACTTACCTGGAGTAGCTAGATAGTTTCCAGGCCCCTCTTCCAATTAACATGAGGCTGTAATATCCTCTCACCTGCCCTTTCTTCCAAGACCAAATAAAGTCCTCTCCTCTGATTTGAGTCTAGTGACTAAGATCCTGTCATCCATGGCCTGACTTCTGTACCCATGTCTACCTTACTAGTCTTTGCTTAGACGAATACATTTCACTCTTTCAGCTGATGAGTCTGCCTATTTCCCAGTTCCTATCCCACAGAGTTCCAACTCTATCCAGCGTTTTGTCTAACTGTGCATGAACAACTGGATGCTTTCTCAGATGAACCATAGAAAGGTGAACTGAACAGTGGCAATGGATGGCTAAAAGCATTTTAGTGCATTTTTACATTTTCATAGCTTCTTCTCCAAATTTAAGTTAAAAGTATCTTCCTATCAGGTAAACATATCACCAAGAGAAGCTCTCCTACCCATTTCTCCCCATTGCAATCTTTTTTGTTTTTGTTTTTTACCTTTGAGCGCTTCCTATGTCAATAAGTCATCCTTATTCATTATCCACTCTAAGGCCCAGTTCATAGTTTCCATGTTTCAGACATACTCACTATACAAAGCCATATTATAAGACAATGCTATGTTAGGGCCCTCCTGCACTTACCATGTAACCACACAGTGAAACAGAAATGATTTTAGGCTAGAGGCTTCTCAGCCTCAGTGCACCGCATATGTTGACCAACCTTCATCTACAGATCACTCTTTGAGCTGTCTTTTGAGTTTTGTGCTTATGGTACACCAATTCCTATAGCTCTGCTATCCTCTGTAAACAAATGATTTCCCCGATAAACTTCCTAGAAATTCCCAGAAGAGAGCCTGATACAGGATTGTAGTTTTAACTCACTGGTTCCCATAAGAACATGAAAAGGTCAGACTGCAATATTCCACAGGTTTTGGAGAGTTTTATCACTGCAAAATGTTTCCTTTTAACTTGGTGATGCAGTTCACTTCAGTTCAGTTCAGTCGCTCAGTCATGTCCAACTCTTTGTGACCACATGGATCATGGCGTCTGGTCCCATCACTTCATGGGAAATAGATGTGGAAACAGTAGAAACAGTGTCAGACTTTATTTTTTGGGGCTCCAAAATCACTGCAGATGGTGATTGCAGTCATGAGATGAAAAGACGCTTACTCCTTTGAAAGAAAGTTATAACCAACCTAGATAGCATATTCAAAAGCAGAGACATTACTTTGCCAACAAAGGTCCGTCTAGTCAAGGCTATGGTTTTTCCAGTGGTCATGTATGGATGTGACAGTTGGACTATTAAGAAAGCTGAGCGCTGAAGAATTGATGCTTTTGAAGTGTGGTGTTGGAGAAGACTCTTGAGAGTCCTTTGGACTGCAAGGAGATCCAACCAGTCCATTGTAAAGGAGGTTGGTCCTGGGTGTTCTTTGGAAGGAATGATGCTAAAGCTGAAACTCCAGTACTTTGGCCACCTCATGCGAAGAGCTGACTCATTGGAAAAGTCTCTGATGCTGGGAGGGATTGGGGGCAGGAGGAGAAGGGGACGACAGAGGATGAGATGGCTGGATGGAAATGAGTTTGAGTGAACTCAATGGATATGAGTTTGAGTGAACTCTGGGAGTTGGTGATGGACAGGGAGGCCTGGTGTGCTGCAATTCATGGGGTCACAAAGAGTCGGACACGATTGAGCTTCTGAACTGAACTGAACTGGACTGCAGCATGCCAGGCCTCTCTGTCCATTACCAACTCTCGAAGATTACTCAAACTCATGACCATTGAATTGGTGATGCCATCCAATCATCTCATCCTCTATCGGCCCCTTCTCTGCCCTCCTTCAATCTTTCCCAGCATCACAGTCTTCTCAAATGAGTCAGTTCTTCACATCAGGTGGCCAAAGTATTGGAGTTTCAGCTTCAGCATCAGTCCTTCCAAAGAATATTCAGGACTGATTTACTTTAGGATGGACTGGTTTCCTTGCAGTCCAAGGGACTCTCAAGAGTCTTCTCCAACAACACAGTTCAGAAGCATCAATTCTTCAGTGCTTAGCTTGCATATCCATACATAACTACTGGAAAAACCATAGTCTTGACTAGACGGACTTTGTTGGCAAAGTAATGTCTCTGCTTTTTAATATGCTGTCTAGGTTGGTCATAATTTTTCTTCCAAGGAACAAGTGTCTTTTAATTTCATGGCTGCAGTCACCATATGCAGAGATTTTGGAGCCCCATAAAATAAAGTCTGACACTGTTTCCACTGTTTGCCCATCTATTTCCCAAGAAGTGATGGGACCAGATGCCATGATTTTAGTTTTCTGAATGTTGAGTCTTCAGCCAACTTTTTCACTCTCCACTTTCACTTTCATCAAGAGGCTTTTTAGTTCCTCTTCACTTTCTGCCATAAGGGTGGTGTCATCTTCATATCTGAGGTTATTGATATTTCTCCCAGAAATCTTGATTCCAGCTTGTGCTTTATCCAACCCAGCATTTCTTCTGATTTCTTATGGTCATATATGGATGTGAGAGTTGGACTGTGAAGAAGGCTGAGCGCTGAAGAATTGATGCTTTTGAACTGTGGTGTTGGAGAAGACTCTTGAGAGTTCCTTGGACTGCAAGGAGATCCAACCAGTCCATCCTAAAGGAGATGTTCATTGGAAAGACTGATGCTGAAGCTGAAACTCCAGTCCTTTGGCCACCTCCTGTGAAGAGTTGACTCATTGGAAAAGACTCTGATGCTGGGAGGGATTGGGGGCAGGAGGAGAAGGGGATGACAGAGGATGAGATGGCTGGATGGCATCACTGACTCGATGGATGTGAGTCTGAGTGAACTCTGGGAGTTGGTGATGGACAGGGAGACCTGGCTTGCTGCGATTCATGGGGTCGCAAAGAGTCGGACACGACTAAGTGACTGAACTGAACTGAACTCTGCATATAAGTTAAATATTCCGGGTAACAATATCCAGCCTTGATGTGCTCCTTTCCCAATTTGGAACCAGTCTGTTGTTCCATGTCCAGTTCTAACTATTGCTTCCTGACCTGCACACAGATTTCTCAAGAGGCAGGTAAGGTGGTCTGGTATTCCCATTTCTTTAAGAATTTTCCCAAGTTTGTTGTGGTTCACACAATCAAAGGCTTTGGCATAGTCAATAAATCAGAAATTGTTATTTTTCTGGAACTCTTTCTTTTTCAATGATCCAATGGATGTTGGCAATTTGATCTCTTGTTCCTCTGCCTTTTCTTGCTTTAAATCCTATGTGCCCTGGAATTTATGGTCATATTCAATTGGTATTGGAATGCATGACATTTTCCCCATCCTTTTACACTAAACTTATCTGTGTCTTTTTATTTATCATGCAATGTATGTAGTCAGAATGTTTTTTAATCTTGTGTGACAAGAGTTCTTTGGAATCTTTAGCCCAGTGGACTGTAGCCCACCAGGCTCCTCCTTCCTTGGGATTCTCCAGGCAAGAATACTGGAGTGGGTTGCCATTTCCTTCTCCATTAGCCCAATATAGTTAATACAATTATTGATACTTTGATTGTTTGTTTGTCATTATTTTTTTTGTTTCCTCATTATGTCATCTGTTTTCTCTTCTCTGTCACAACTTTACTCACCCACTTCTTTTGAATCTTTAAATCAAATCAGTTCAAGTAAGTTTTGATATTCCATTTTATTTATTCAGTTGACTGTTTGGCTATACTTTTTTGTTTCTGTTTTTTTGTGGTTGCTCCTTGGGTTATGGTATGCAACCTTAACTTATCAGATTCTGCCTATGAATTAATATATTCTACCCCACCCCAAAATCCTACTACTGGGCATATACCCTGAGAAAGCCACAATTCTAAAAGACACAATGTACCCCAATGTTCATCGCAGCATTATTTACAATACCCATGTGGTGGAAGCAACCTAGATGTGCATCTCTGGATGAATGTATAAAGAAGCTGTGGTACATATATACAATGGAATATTACTCATCTATAAAAAGAACAAATTTGAGTTAGTTCTGGTGAGATGGATGAACCTAGAATTTGTTATACAGAGTAAAGCAAGTCAGAAAGAGAAAAGCAAATGTCATATATTAATGCATATATATGCAATCTAGAAAAATGATACCGATGAACCTATTTACAGGGAAGAAATGGAGACACACATGTAGAAAATGGGCTTGTGGATACAGTAGGGGAAGAAGAGAGTGGGACAAATGGAAGAAAGCACTGAAGTATATACACTATGTATGTAAAACAGATATCCAGTGAAAAGTTGCTGTATAACCCAAGGCGGCCTCCAGCCTGGAGCTCTGTGTTGACCTAAAATGGTGGGGGAGGGGGAGGGGAGGAAGGCTCAATAGAGAGGGGATAAGGAACAAGAGAGTTTATTGACCTCTCTTCCCTTCCCTCTCTCTTTCCTCTCCTTAACCCTTCCTATTCTTCCCTGTTTTTCTAGTCCCCCACTCCTGGACACAGGAATCTGGTCGAAGGGCCCTCAGCCTGAGCTGAGGATTGGAGACTGATCACTTCCTCTTGGCAGAGAACTTGAATTCTGGTTCTGGTATGGTCTGATATCTGGTAGGGCCGAGTTCCAGTTCTCCCTTCTCTGGAGGCCCAGGAAAAAGTCCCATAATGCCTGGGTATCTGTAGGTGGCAGGAGATGTCTGTAAGGCCACCCCTTTCCCATCCCCACCTCCCGCCTCCTCCCCCTTCTTCTTTCAACCTGGCTTCCTTTCCTTCCTTGAAATCTTTGATGTCAGTACTCCAATAGGAGCTAGAGACCAATTGTGTATTATTTTTCCATTTTGTCGATGATTAAACTGAAGTAAAAGGTAGGTGGTATGATCTCAAATTAGAACTCAAATATTTGATAACAAATAGCCTATTCTTTTGCCTATATTGCTGAGTCTCTGTGACTGACACATATCAAGCATCCTTCATCAATATGATTTCCAGCATATTTTTAACTTGAGTAGTTTTCTAATTGTGTTTTGCCTCAATTGGTCTCTAGCTCCTATTGGAGTTCCTGGGTACCAAAGAGTTAATGTACTATGTCAAACCCTTTCTACTTAAGTTTCCTGGGAGATTACAGAGAGCTGGCTACCTTTTTATTCCACCCAAGGGCTGCATCCCAGAGGGAAATAGAAGTAGGTGCATCTAGATAAATTAAATGTTAAAGTTGAAATTTCTTGCTCTTGTCATTCAGGGATATACTGAGCATCCAGTATTGGTATGTGCAAGTAGTTAAAACTCTGCTTGAAAACCCTAAGCTAAGGCTTTGTGAAACAATTCATATCTGAAGAATTGACTATGGGGAGGAAGAAGTAGCTTGAGAGAGAGAGAGAGAGACTGTGTGTGTGTGTGTGTGTATGTGTGTTAAAGGAGTATGGATGGGGTTGTGTGGTCTGAAGGTTAAAAATAATTTTATTAAATCTGATATTAGCAGGATCCCATTTATTGGATAATATAAAAAGTAATAACAAGCCTTAATGTCAACTGAAAAAATGAAAAACCTTCTTTGGCCAGTCTAGGACTTGATGTGAAGAAGAAATGTTAGGAAATTTTTGTTGAAATATATAATAGTAGCTGATACTTACTAATATATTCAGTATGCAAAAACTATATCAGACTTTCTAAGATAACTATGTTAGATAGATATTATTGTTTATAATATTTAACAGCAGAGTAGACACCAGAAGCTTACCCAAGTTCACACAGCTGGTAATCTGCAAAGATGAGACATATATCCAGATGTTTCTGTATCAGATTTGAGGGTTTATTTTTTACCTTAAAGAATGGAAATTCTAAGAAATCTAGGCAATGTTTGAATTGATGACTATCTCCTTGAAATATTCCATGGGAATATACTATATCTCACTCTCTTAATTTTTCTTCCTGATGTCCAGATATTCTTGAGCAAGATGCTCGCAACAATCTTGCTACTCTTCAGGGTTCAATCTGAGATTTCAATTTTGTATTTTGCATAGTTTCCTAGGGGATCTCATCTACTCCAATGACCATAGATATCAACTATCAGTTCAATATTTCAGAATTGATGACCAATATTTATGTTGAGCTGTTTTTCCTGACATTCAGACTCTGTATTCAAAAGCATGGTGTATAAGAACAAGTTTACCACTGAAAGTGTACATGAATGGACTGAGCATAAATATCCCTTGTTTACCACTACAAAAGAAAGGGAGATGGCACTGAGAAATGCTTCTATGTCTTATATTTGTTCCACTCACATTCACTCTTCGCATGCCTCCCAAGAAACTTTCATAATCTAGAAACTACTTTGATGGCAGATACATGAAGACAAATAAAATCCCATCTATACACTATGTAGCAGTCTGTGTATATGATGGGGGTTTGGCTGGGTAGGTATACATGAAAATAGTACATTATAAAAGTATAGAAGAGACTAGAGTAAAAACTGCACAGCAGAAATATTCCCTGGAAGACCAAAAGCAACACCTCTTAGCCAAAAACAGCAAAAAAGGAAAGGGTTATGTGCTTTTGGGAAATGAGGACTTCCTCCTGGGGTGGAAGGATCAGCATAAAATTTGCTAAATAGGCAAAGTTTGACAGATTACATACAGAATAAGGTTTACAGCATTTGAAAATCTACTACCATCTCCAACATGCACTTTCTTTGGACTTGGCAGGAGGCTTGCTGCCATGGTGGGAGATAAATAAGATCTGTCCGACTGCTTAGGGGCTCCAAGTCAGCAGGTGAGGCTTGTTTACAAGCTGACAAAACAGAACTGCATAGAAAATTCCCCAAAATGTTGATATATAATATGAACCAAGGGCTGCTGGCTATTTATTACATTTTCTTGGTTATCCTCTAAAGAATTATAAAATAAAATATCAATTCACAATCAAACTTCAATTTAGCCAAATTATTTCCAATGTCCCCTATGTTTTCCCTTGGAGACTGATGATTTTTCATCTCTTGCAATTTGAACTTATAAATTCTCTAATGAGGTTAATGCATCACATGAACTCTTGACTTCCTTTGTCTCTCCCTTTATTTTTGTGTTTTGCCATTATTTTTGTGCAATTGAAATTATTACTTTAATAAGTTGTATTTACATATGCATGTATTCTTTATGTTTACCAAATACAAATGGGATTTATGATGGTTAGCTTAAATATGTGCATTTCTCTGGTAATTTATATCAATTATCCAACACTGGGATATCTTAAAGCTCAAAAATTTCATAAGCTGCAAGACTGTATATTTTACCTTTGAAAACATAATCTGTGAACTCTTTAATGACATTGTTCAGTTGATAAATTGGGTCCGATTCTTTGCAGTTAGGCTCCCGTTAATCACTGTCTCCCAGTTTGTTCAGATTCATGTAGGAGACATTAACAATAAAATCAAATTTTTTTTCTTTTTTTCTTTTTTAAAATTTAAATTTATTTATTTTAATTGGAGGCTAATTACTTTATAATATTGTATTTAGTTTAATGCATAGGTGGAGTTAAAATTTTTAACTTACAAAGGTAAATGGAATGTTTGGGATATTTTTCATTTTGAATTTCTTTGACTAATTCAGTCATAGAATTTCTTTGACTAATTCAGTCATAGATAAAAATATAAGATAATTGATCAAGAGAAACAAGATGAATATGATACTAATGTATGGCTTCAACATTTTCTCTTGAAATAATAATAACTTGAAGTGTGGCCCAAAGGTGTTTGAGCTAGAAACTATCATATTTTGTGTAGGAAAATGAAGGCATTATGGATACATAACTCCCAAGGGAGTATCCATGTTCCATTTCTCCTAGCTTTTCATTTGAAAACCACTATATCATCAATATTAATATATTACAGGTACTTGTTCATGATTTTTTGAGCCTAGAGTGGTGTTTATGCTCATGTATAAAATAGAGTAATAAATACCAAGATCACAAATTTAAGAAATAAATTAGTTTATAAATTTACTTTCTAGCACTTGATATTCACCATAGTGTAGATATCTACAGGGATCTCTGTGTAGGAGAGCTACTGAAGATCACGTGGAAAAGCTGCAGAAAAGATTCTGAGTCTCTGTCAGTAACTCAGTCAAAGCAGCTTTGACATGAGTTTCATATTTGGCTAGAAATGTTGGAAAATGACCACCTTAGGATAATTTACTGTAAGTAAAATTCCTTTGTTAGAAAACATGAACATGTTTAAGGCTTTTTGATAAATGTTGGCAGTTCCTTTTTATTAATATTATGTCAAATATGTGCTCCTGTATATAGTATAAGAAAAACTGCTCATCTTCCCCTGCTCCTCCCCACCCCTGTCCGGCACCAATCTTTATTGAAAAGCGTTACTGCTTTTTGTTTATGTGATTTCAGATCTGGCTAAAGAGTTCATATTTTTACTTCTCATGGCTGTTCTCAATAACTCTGAGGTCCAGCTTTTCCTTCTGATTGGAATTCCAGGATTGGAACATGCCCACGAGTGGATCTCCATTCCCATATGCCTCCTATATCTGGTTGCCATCATGGGCAACAGTACCATTCTCTTTATCATAAAGACAGAGCCCTCACTTCATGAACCCATGTATTATTTTCTTGCCATTTTGGCTATCTCTGACCTGGGCCTGTCCTTCTCCTCTCTCCCTACCATGCTGAGAATCTTCTTGCTCAATGCCATGGAAATTTCACCCAATGCCTGCTTTGCTCAAGAATTTTTCATCCATGGATTCACAGTCATGGAGTCCTCAGTACTGCTGGTCATGTCTTTGGATCGCTTTCTTGCCATTCACAATCCCCTGAGATATCATTCTCTCCTCACTAACAACAGAGTTGCTAAAATGGGACCGATTTTAGCCACCAGGAGCCTTCTCTTAGTGCTTCCATTTCCTTTCATGCTAAGGAGATTGAAATATTGTCAGAAGAATGTCCTTTCTCACTCATACTGTCTTCATCAGGATACCATGAAGCTGGCCTGCTCTGACAATAAGATCAATGTTATCTATGGTTTCTTTGTTGCTCTCTGTACTATGCTGGACTTGGCTCTCATTGTTCTCTCTTATACACTGATTCTGAAGACTGTACTCAGCATTGCATCTTTGGCAGAGAGACTTAAGACCCTTAACACTTGTGTCTCCCATTTCTGTGCTGTACTCATTTTCTATGTGCCCATTATTACACTGGCTGCCATGCACCGCTTTGCCAAGCACAAAAGCCCCCTTGCTATAATCCTTATTGCAGACATATTCTTGTTGTTGCCACCCCTGATGAATCCCATTGTGTATTGTGTAAAGACTCAACAAATCCGGGAGAAGGTCTTGGGGAAGATATCTAACATATGTAGGAGATAAGATGAGGATGAGACGGTTGGATGGCATCACCAATTCAATGGACATGAACTTAGGCAAACTCCCGGAGATAGTGAGGGACAGGGAGGCCTGGTGTGCTGCAGTCCGTGTGGTTGCAAAGAGTCGGACACAATTTAGCGACTGACCGACAACAAGAAGAGACAAGAACTGAATATTTAGACAATAAACTGTTGACCAGTATTTATTGGCATCTATGATATATTCAGGAATTTCCCCGATGGCTCAACAGGTAAAAGAATTCACCTTCAATGCAGGAGACACAGGAGATGCAAGTTCAGTCCCTGGGTCAGGAAGATCCCCTGGAGAAGAAAATGGCAATCCACTCCAGTATTCTTGCCTGAAAAATCCCACGGACAGAGGAGCCTGGCAGGGTAGTTATGGCGTACAAAGAGTTGGACATGGATGAACAACTAAGCACGCACAGTGCATTCAATGCCACAGCAATTACTCTTTAATGGAAGACTGGGGGCAGAGTGAAAAGCTGTGCAGTATGGAACTTGTTATAAAGTCAAGAATACATCATGAATAGAGCACTTAATTTGACAAATAGTGATGGAATATTTATAAATAGTATGAGTGAACCAGATTTTGGTACTTTTAAATGTTTTCAGAGGAGTCTGAGCCTCAGAATTCTCACAGAAAGGTGCAGTCCATTTCTTCCCTTTTCCCATCATTTCTGGGTTACATACGTTGCAAAGTTTAACAATTACAATAGTAGATACAAAGGACTTCATCTTAGGTCCCTCAGAGCATTTTTAACTCTCACAGTTGCCTAAATCAAGGAATCTTTTCTGACAGTGACCTTAAAACATCAGCTTTGCCTAGCATTCCTGTCCCCTGTATTCAATATCAAATTATTGCTTTCTAATTTTCCACTGGTTAATGTTTACTCACTTAGCTTTAGCCATACTGGCACTGGTCTTTTTGTTTTTCCTACAACCTTTCCGTTTGGGTTTTTTTTTTTTTTTCCTTGTCTTTGTTTTTTTCCCCACCCCAGACCATTGACATTTATTCTGCATTTTTGGAATGCTTTTCCTTTCAATAATTTCATGTCTCACATAATTTAGAATTTTATTGAACACCCCCCCCCCCCATTTGGTTTCCTTCAGAGTGCTGTCTGAAATGGTTACCCTTTGATTTTTCTATTATCTGTGTCTCTCAGCTCCGTAACAACCTAGAGGGGAGTGATGGGGAAGGAGGTGGAGGGATAGTGAAGAGGGAGGGGACATAGGTATACCTGTGGCTGATTCATGATGATGTTTGGCAGAAACCAACACAATGCTATAAAGCAATTATCCTCCAATTAAAAATAAAACAAAAAAATAAATAAACCAAGAACAAAGTCTTTCTTTAATATTTTGCCCACTGTGTTTCTAGGATGCAGACTCTGCCTAGGAAAAAAACAAACAAACAAACAAACAAACAAAAAACCCACACTCAAAAAATACTTGTGGACTGAGGGAATATTCCTTCACACACAGTTTGGGCTTCCCTGGTAGCTCAGCTGGTAAAGAATCCGCCTGCAATGCAGGAGAGCCCCATTCAATTCCCCGGTCGGGAAGATCCTCTGGAGAAGGAAATGGAAACCCACTCCAGTATTCTTGCTTGGGAAATCCCATGGACAGAGGAGCCTGGTGGGGTACAGACCATGCAGTCGTGAAGAGTTGGACCCGACTGAATGACTAAGCAAAGCACAGTAAAGCACAGAGTCTTGTCTATTTAAATTCTGCTTGTTCTTTAAGAAGCAGCTAGGACATTCCCCTTGGGAAATTTTCCAGTTTTTTTGGAAGGAAGTGGTTCTCCTTCACCTCAGGGCTGTTTCAGAGCTTCTTCTCTGACTGATTACACATTCTCCATGGTATGTTTTATTCTGTGTCATTAGGCTTTGTTTTAGGAATGAAAGTAACTAAAATTTATTTGAAGCTAAAAAACATGCTAAGATTTGTTTTGAAACTTTCATATATATATATATATATACATATATGTGTGTGTGTATATATATATATATATATATATATATATAATACTTGGACTATGTAAAAAGCCTTGTGGGATAGACATTGTTAGATCCATTTTAATAGAAATAGTTCCTAAGTTCACAGTTAGAATCCAGAACTTTCTCAAAACTGACTCCAAGTTTACTGACTAGTATATCACAGTAACTCTTTAATTCATTATAAGATAGAAGAGAACATGACTCCCACTGAAGGACTGAAATTGCCTGTAGATGACATACATATTGTTTCCAGATGTGGAGTTGTAACGTATGCTTCAGTATTTGCAGTGGCTTTGTGGTTGTTTTGAAGTTTTGTGGGGGCTTCCTAAGTGAAACTAGTGATAAAGAACCTGCCTGACAATGAGAGAAACACATGAGCAATGGGTTCAATCCATAAACCACTCATGATACTCAAGGACATATTCTATTTGCTGTCTATAAGAAATCTTGGATCTTTCAAGTGATATCATCTAAGGTTCCCACATAGCTGTCACTGAAAACAGTTTTCTTAAGCCAGACTGGATGAAGCACTGGTTGGCAGTGGGACATGATGCATCCAATGTTAAATGCCAAATGGGATAGGTAGCCTTGAATGAGACTAACTTCCAGTGAGAGAGAACAGGCTCCACGTGAGGTCCTAGTAGAGAATTCTGTCCTTGGCCCTCTGTCACTCTCTTTCTAGACTCTGAACTAAAACTATGCAGGAACACAACATCCTCATGCTTCCCTCTAGATGTTCAAAACTACCCTTGGTTGTATCTTATCCAGGCCTGCTTTCCTTGCAAATATCTCCAAGTCAAAATTACAAATACTGTTCTGACAAGTATTATTTAAAAGATCAATTAAAAAAAATATGGAGCAATGTAGTAGCGCTGCAGTGCACAAATAGGAGGGTGTAACTAATTCTCTCCTTTTAGTTCATTGGGTCATCACGATAGGGTCAGTGCCTCCACCTCAGTCCACTTACCACCACCCACCCCCACATTATCTACTCTTCTCTGACTTGCTAGGGAAGAACAATGGCAATAAGAACAACTTCAGATATTTTCCTGAAGACAGTGTCCTCTCTCTCATCTCTGTGTCAGGTTAGCAAATGCTGTTCTCTCAGGCTGGACCATCACTTTTCAGTTTGCCTGTCTAACTTCAATACATCCCCGAAGGCTGCCTCCTATGCCAACTCAAGGAAACCTTTCATTCCACTTGTTTCCCTAGCTGGAGGAAGATATCTTTCTTTTAGCTTCTATATAAACATTTTTCACTTTAACACAGTTAACATATGGAACACAGTTAACGTATCGTTAACAAAGAATCCCAAAAGGTAGTGTCTTAAAAACATACATACAAACAAACCAACAAACAAAAAAAAACAGATATTCATTTGACTTACAAATCTGCAACTTGGGCTGGGTAAAACATTGGTTGTTTTACCAGGTGCAAGTGGGAAAGACAGGAAGGTTTGGTGTTAGAATAATTTGAAGATTCATTGACACTAGTAGTTGATAATGATCCAACCAAGTCTGAGGCCTCAGCTGGGTCTATTGGCTAAAACACCTAAATGTGACCTCTCCATGTGGTTTGAGCTTCTGCTCAGTATGATGGCCAGGTTTCAAAAGCAAGCACTGAGTGAGAGCTATAGATACATATTGAAAGAGAGACAGAAAAAGAGGGAGAGAGAAAGAGAGTGAATATCAATGAGTAACATGTCACCTCTTATGACTCAGCCTCAGAAGTCTTATAGCATTGCTACCTCAACAGCCAATCCATTGAGCTGCTGAGTTTGACCTAGTTACAAGGGGAGAAGCTACATACTCCATCCCCTGATGGAGGACTCAGGCATTTCTGGAAGAGAATTGGGGATAGATGTAACCCTGTGGCCTTCTTTGGAAAGTACAAGCCACCATGTCATATTGCCATGTATTTCCTTGATGACACAGTGAGGGTTCCATGACAGCTGTGACTTCTTATTTGTTCAGTAAATAAATAACAATCTATTCCACTTCATGCACATTAGATATTATAAAGAATAGAAGAGTAAGGGTACATTTACAAAAACAGTGCCTCCAAGATTAGACCCAGCTAGAAACAAAAGGCGTGGGTCACACGATCGCGGATCTGTTTGGTCTTCACACTGTAGACGATGGGATTCATCAGAGGAGGGAAGAGAAGATACACAAAGCCCAGAATCACCTGGACCAGATGAGGTGCCTGCTTCCCAAAGCGGTGGATGACTGACAGGCCAATCATGGGAGTGTAGAAAAGGAGCACAGCACAGATGTGGGAAACACAGGTGTTAAGAGCTTTGAGCCTCTCGGCCCTGGATGCAATGGACAGCACAGTGCGCAGGATCAGGGCATAGGAGAAGAGAATGAGCAGTGAGTCTATACCCACTGTAGAAACGATGACAAACATGCCGTAAATGCTGTTGGCTCTGATGTCTGCACAGGCCAACTTCATCACTTCCTGGTGGAGGCAGTAGGAATGTGAGAGGACTGGGGAGCCGCAATATGGGAATCTTTTGAGCATAAAAGGTAAAGGAATAATGAGTGCTACACTGCGACCCAAAGAAGCCAGGCCGATCCTGCCAATGACTGTGTTGGTGAGAATAGAAGCATAGTGCAAGGGGCGGCAAATGGCCACAAAGCGGTCAAAGGCCATAGACAGGAGTACAGAGGACTCCAGGAAGGACAAGCAGTGAATGAAAAAGAGCTGGGCAAAACAGGCATCATGGCCAATGTCTCGTGCCCCAACCCAAAAGATGCCCAGCACTGTAGGGAGGGTGCAAAGAGACAGCCCCAGGTCAGTCAGAGCCAGCATGGACAGGAAGAGGTACATGGGCTCATGGAGCGAGGGCTCTGTTTTAATGATAAAGATGATAGTGCAGTTTCCCAGGATGGAGACTGTGTATACGAAGCACAGTGGGATGGAGATCCAGGTGTGCATGTGCTCCAGGCCAGGAATGCCACTCAGCAGGAAGGTAGAGGACATGCTGCTGCTGTTCTCCAGGGACCTCAATGGCATTGTGTGTGGAGGGAAGGGGAAGGTTGGGGTTCCTTCAAATTGCTGAAATGAACTGAGGAAAAGCTAGTGACTGCACCTGGGAAGATATTTTTTTTTTAAAGAGAAAGGTTAGAATCAAATAGATTTAACTCCTCCAGAGGTCATTTCCTTCTGGTCCCTGGTTTCCTCTCAACATTTTTTTTTTTGTTTTGAAGAGAAAATCTTTTCTTTGAAATTGTTTTGCCTTGCTTCTTCAGGCTAAGAGTTGTGAAACACCTTCACTACAGTGCATATAATTCACCGTAGCAGATATCTAAATTTGTTACACTTAATTTCATTTACATCTTATGAGTAGGTCTTTAAAGAAACACTTCCTCATATGCCTCTTTCCTGCTGGGGCTCTCGCTAATATTTCAACCTTTCTTCCAGCTTCTCTTCTTTTCCTTCTTAGTTCCTTTCCTATTGCATTATCTTTTTTCTTCCTTTCTTCCCTCCCTTCCTCCTTCCTTCCTTTTCTCTTCCCTTCCTTCCCTCTTTTTTCCTGCCTTCTTTCTGTTTTATTTCCAGTTGTGTATAATTGGTAAACTTAGATACCTTCTCACTTTCTCCTTTGATCTTCCTACTTTGGAAGCCTAGCTTGATCCAGAAAACACATAAATGATACTCAGCTCACAGAATTCCAGAGAGAACTGGAGGGTACAGGAATGGCTGTCTGTAAAGTTACTCTTGGCTGCTGGGATAAGAAATCAAAGCTCTGATGCTCAAAATAGTCAGAAACTGCCATTCCTTCTAAGTCTATGAATTCAACTACTGTGAACCTAGGTGGGAGGAGACCCTGGCACACCATCAACCATGGTCATGACCCCAATCACAAAGCAGAGTCCAAGTGCATCCAGAGAACAAGAGGCAACAATGCTAGGGCTTATTCTGTCGATGAGAAGATGAAGACTTAGAAGAGGATATTACTGGGTGGAAACCGTGTGTTAATTTTAGCCTCCCGACTTCCAGGGCATTGATCTTTCCACTACTAATCCCACTACAATGTGAACTCAAAATGGGTGAGGGTTTTGCTTTGTTGACTTCCGTCAAGACAGTGCTTAGAAGGTACCTTAGTACACAGAAAGTGCCCAGCAATTTTTTTTATGAAAGAATAAGAGTTTAATTTTATTTAGCTAGCTGTTACTAACTTCATGCATGTTTTATCTCCTTAAAAAAATCTGTGAATAAAGTTCTATTAACAGTACCATGTTATGGATGAAGAAACAGAGGCTTAGAAAAATCTGACATTTCTAAGATCAAACTAAAAGTAAAATGGCCAAAATGGGATTTGAATCAAGATCTGATTTTTCTCTAGATTTCAAGCTCTAAATGATGGCTATATACAACACTGTCAACTATCAGCAACTAGCATGAAATCAAGGCTTAATGGACCTTCAAAAAAAAGTTCTGACTCTTTAGTTGAATTAATAAATAAACTTCCTGGAGAAATACACACAATTGTATACACAGACATTTTCTTTCTTGCTTCAAATACCAATGAAATGAATAGTCAGTGCCATGAACTCACTGTTCACTTGAAGATCAGGTTGACTTTCAGTGTTCCTCAGTTTCTTCTTTGGCTATGATCAGTGCCCAGCACATTATTTATCAAAGTAAATTCAGAAGAGCTGTGGTAAACTTACATATCAAGTAAGCTATGTGGTAACAGGTAACTTACATGGTGGCTAACAATGAAATTCATAAAAGCTAATGCAGAAAATATTTTAACATGAAAATGAGGTAGGATGGTGAAGAAGAAAGAACACTTTTTTTGGACATCTGCTATATGCCAGCCACTGCACAAAGAACATGGCAAGTGAAATAGCATTTAGACCTTAAAAAAGCTTTGCAAGTTAATATTGTCACCTCAATTGGCAAATAAGGCAAGAGAAGCTTAGAGAATTTGTAATGTGTCTCAAGTCTTACAGCCAATCAGCAGCAGAAATGGGATTCAAGCTTAAATCTCTGGAACTCCAAGGCACAGTCTGAAAATTCAGAAGTGTTTAGGTTAACAAATCCAGCCTGAGACAGCTTGGAACGGGTAGAGATTAAATTAAAAATGAGAAAGACAAATATCAAAGGTCTGGGTGCCTACCTCCATTTAGTCAAGACCGACTCTGGAATCAATGCTTGTACTTCAGAATTTAAGGAAGCAGAGCAGAACAGGAATCAGAAAGAGGATTTACGAGGAAAAAAGGGAGCAGGGAACTTGGACATAAAACAAAATTCAGAATAGTGAAGCCGGGAGATCTCTGCTTGGAAAAGATTGGCTGAAGAGATTTCAATAAGATGACTATGCTAAGTTCTTCTTAAAGTATCTTTAGAGTATTCATCCTCAGGTTTGCTGAGAATTTCATTGTTCCTGACAGGACAAAAGTCATTTGTCCAGGGTAGAGGTGGGTGGCAGATTCAGCAGATGGCCTTTCTGCCCCAGTTGCTCTGCTTGGAGATCACTCCTAGAGGGACTTAAACAATTGCAGTGATTGCTTCTAATTCCATTAGTCATACACTGTGGTCATTCCAGGAAATGTCCTTTTATATCACAGTCTAGCTTTTCTCCAGAGGATCACATTACTTCCTACCACTCTTTGCTTCTTGGAAATAACCTCTGACTCTTGTAACCTTGTGTTGAGGCTAAGAGGTAGATATGGAATCTATAGTAACTTAAACACAGACCTGATGTTGCCTACTAAATCAGCAAGATCTGATGGCAGCAGTCACCCCCCTTGGGCAGGCACCCTTGACAGCCATTCCTGTCACTTTCAGTCCCTTCTCTCCTCTCTATCTCCAAAGCTCAGGCTGAGACTTTGGTGGCCTCTTCTTGGTTCTACAGTTCGGCACCAAACACCTGCTCATTGTGACGACTCCTTACATACCAGAAACTCCAGGTCTTACAAAAGAGCACAAAGCTCTGAGGACATGGTGACACTGGAAGGTGGATGCTTAACTTCCTGATTTTTATGAAACTGCCTGAGAGACTCGTTGCAAACTTTTTAAGGATATTTAATCTATTTCCTACTAGGACTGGTTCCCTAGCCCTCATTATCACATACCCTGGAGATAGAGAAAGAGAGAAGAGTATGTCCCCTTGAGCTATCTGGATGGGAAGCCCAGAGGATCTAATGCACTGTAACTAATTTTAAAGACCTGGTGAAAATTTCGAACAACCCTCACAACTTCACAGAAGCACAGTGTGTGTAGGTGATGGTGCCTTGTTAATGACATATCCTAACTATAGTTTATGCACAACAAATGTGAAGGGTGCATCTTTAGTTTATCTCAGTCACTCAGTCATGTCATGGACTGCAGCACACCAGACCTCCCTGTCCATCACCAACTCCCAGAGCTTACTCAAACTCATGTCCATCCAGTTGGTGATTCCATCCAACTGTCTCATCCTCTGTCATCCCCTTCTCCTCCTGCTTTCAATCTTTCCCAGATCTGGGTCTTTTCCAATGAGTCAGTTCTTCGCATCAGGTGGCCAAAGTGTTGGAGCTTCAGCATCAGTCCTTCCAATGAATATTCAGAGTAGGTTTCCTTTAGGATGGACTGGTTGGATTTCCTTGCAGTCAAAGGGACTCTCAAGAGTCTTCTCCAACACCACAGTTCAAAAGCATCAATTCTTCAGCACTCAGCTTTCTTTATAGTTCAACTCTCACATCCATACATGACTACTGGAAAAACCATAGCTTTGACTAGATGGACCTTTGTTGGGAAAGTAATGGCTCTGCTTTTTAATATGCTGTCTAGGTTGGTCATAGCTTTTCTTTCAATGAGCAAGAGTCTTTTAATTTCATGGCTGCAATCACCATCTGCAGTGATTTTGGAGCTCAAGAAAATAAAGTCTCTCACTGTTTCCATTGTTTACCCATCTATATGCCATGAAGTGATGGGACCAGATGCCATGATCTTCGTTTTCTGAATGTTGAGCTTTAAGCCAACTTTTTCACTCTCCTCTTTCACTTTCATCAAGAGGATCTTTAGTTCTTAAATTTATGCTATAAGGGTGGTGTCATCTGCATATCTGAGGTTATTGCTATTTCTCCCAGCAATCTTGATTCCAGCTTGTGTTTCATCCAGCCTGGCGTTTTGCATGGTGTACTCTGCATACAAGTTAAATAAGCAGGGTGACTATATACAGCCTTGAAATACTCCTTTCCCTATTTGGAACCAGTCTATTGTTCCATGTTCAGTTCTAAACTATTGCTTCCTGATCTGCCTACAGATTTCTCAAGAGGCAGGTGAGGTGATCTTGTATTCTCATCTCTTTCAGAATTTTCCACAGTATGTTGTGATCCACGCAGTCAAAGGCTTTGGCATAGTCAATAAATCAGAAGTAGATGTTTTTCTGGAACTCTCTTGTTTTTTCGATGATCCAACAGATGTTGGCAATTTGATCTCTGGTTCCTCTGCATTTTCTAAATTCAGCTTGAATATCTGGAAGTTTACAGTTCACATACTGTTGAAGCCTGGCTTAGAGGATTTTGAGCATTACTTTGCTAGCATGGGAGTATTGCAATTATGCAGTAGTTTGAGCATTCTTTGGCATTGCCATTCTTTGGGGTTGGAATGAAAACCGACCTTTTCCAGTCCTGTGGCCACTGCTGAGTTTTCCAAATTTACTGGCATATTGAGTGTAGTACTTTCACAGCATCATCTTTTCTTTTCTTTTCTTTTTTATTTCATCATCTCATAATTTATTGGTGGACTTGGTGTGTGAATGTGAACATCAGGTTAATTATACAGTGATTATGTATTATACAGTTCGATGTATTTTACAACTACATGTAAATAATATAGAGAAAGTTACAGAAAAAGGACTGATGAACATAGTGGAGCAAGGTTAGAGTCACAACACTAACCTATGGTAACAGTTCTACATTTACCCAGGGAAGTTCCATGTCATCCAATTTAAATGAAATATATCTATATTCCCCTGAATTGTGTGTTATATAGAAAGATAACACTGATCTTAAGATTCAAAACTTCCCCAAATTAAATATGCATATAATATACATATAATCACCCTTAATATGAATATCCAGTTCTTTTATTTTTAAACATCTTATGAAAACATTTTTTAAGAATACTATTGAACTGTGAATTATATTCATGATAGAATTTGTTTCTATTGCCCTGAGATAATTCAGTTCAGTCACTCAGTTGTGTCCGACTCTTTGTAACCCCAAGGGCAGCACACCAGGCTTCCCTGTCCATCACCAACTCTTGAAATAGTTCAAGTAGAGTTCCATCACCTCTGCTAGCTTTGTTCCTAGTGATGCTTCCTAAGGCCCACTTGACTTTGCATTTCAGGATGTCTGGCTCTAGGTGAGTGATCACACATATCGTGGTTATCTGGGTCATGAAAATTTTTTTGTATATGTGTGTGCATGTGGGTAAATGTAAAACCATATGTAACATTAAATGGGGCTTTTTATTTTTATTTATTCTATTTTTTAGTTAATTTTTATTGGAGTATTGTGTTAGTTTCTGATGTACAGCACAGTGAATCAGCTGCACACACACACACACACATCCCACTATTTTTTTTTAAATTTTGTTCCTATTTAAGTCACCACAGAGCATTGAGTAGAGTCCCCTGTGCTAAACAGTGGTTTTTCACTAGGTATCTATTTTATACAGAGCAGTGTAGAGTTATCAATTCCAATTTCCCATTTCATCCCACCTTCTCCTTCCCCTCATTGGTATCCATATGCTTTTTTTCTATGTCTGCGTCTCTATTTCTTCTTTGCAAATAAGTTCATCTGTATCATTTTTCTAGATTCCTCATATAAGTGATAATATACAATATCTGTTTTTCTCCTTCTGACTGACTTTACTCTACTCTGTGTCAGTCCCTAGGTCATCCATGTCTATGCAAATAACACTATTTCATCCCTTTTATTGTTCAGTAATATTCCATTGTATATATGTATCACATGTATTTTATCCATTCTTCTGTTGATGGACATTATGTTGCTTCCATGTGCTGATATTGTAAATAGTGCTGCAGTGGATATGTGGGTGCATGTATCTTTCAATTGATGATTTTCCTATCACCAAAGGGGAAGAAAGAAGTCTGGGAAAGCAAGTTCTTGGAAATATTTTGTGTTGATGCTTATTCTTGCGGTCCCAGGTAACCGCATATGCTCCTGACTCCTGCCCACACTCAGGGACTCCATTTCCTCTTCCTGCCTCTGAATCATCCTCAGTTCTCTCTTGTTCCTAGACTTCAAGGAGCTAACTGGAGAAACTAGTCCATTCTGGTACCTTTGTGGGAACATGAGTTTCTGCAAAGGGTGGTTAAGCTTAAAGAGGAGTTTTATGTGTTAGCGTAGGATTGTAAAGAGTTAATCATCTATTTGGGACTCTTAAAAGCTGATAGAGAAGACATTTAGAGAGAAGAATGGAGGTCATTTCAGTGTTTTTATTACCCACCTAATTAGCATCCACCACATTGTATCTCTTTGGGGACTACAAAGGCATAAACATTAAGGATTGCCCCAGAATCCCCAAACCAATCATAGCACATTATTCCAATTCATTGGCCTGTCAGGTCCTCTTGGAATATGATGAGATTTTTCTTGTGGCCACATTCCATTAACTTTTCATCAACTACATTGTTGACACATTTTGAGTGTCATGAAGCAGTGTTTTTCAAATTATAATCTCCAGATAATCAGAATCTTAATTACATGTGATGCTTGCTAAAATTCAGATTTCTGGGCCTCCTCTCTGTTTTACAGTTAGAAACGGACATTTATGATAACCAGAGAGGTTTAGGAATTTCATATATCCTTGTCTTAATGATTTGATTTCAATACTGATTCCAAATTTTTCTATTCTTTCTGTAGTTCAAAATCCATCTTCACTTTTAACATTGAATTTATTCCAAAACACAGTTATACCTCTTGTTTTAGTTTTACAAACTGCCTTATGAAAAGACCAGACTGAGTGGTTTTAAAATCAGCAATTCATATTGTCACAATTCTGGAGGTTAAAAATCCAAGATCAAGGTGGCAGCAGATCTGGTTTCTTCTAATTCTTTCCATTGGCAAGTGACATTTCTCTCTGTGTCCTCACTTGACTTCTCCTGTGGACATGAAAATCCTTTGTGTCTCTTCCTTTTCTTGTAAGGGCACCAGGTGTATTGGGTTAAGGATGACCATGAAGGTCTCATTTTAACTTAATTACTTCTTTAAAGACCTTGCCCTTGAACACAATTACATTTTGAGGTACCGGGGATTGGGACTTCCATATGTAAGTTATGGGTAGAGGATACAATTAATTCCATAGTACTTGTTTGGGCATACATCCCACCACTCATTTTTTTCATCTAGTTAATAAATATTTTAGAACAGAGATAATGCTCCCCTATACACAAGTAATATTTGTTTATAGCCTCTGAGTCCAAGCACTGAGAAGAGAGAGATAGTATTATTAATGGATGTATATTGGCATAAAATTGGTCTGCATCTCAGGAGTTATGGAGAGAAAGAAAGACAGAGATAAAGGGAAAGATAGGGAGAGAGAAGGACTAGATTAATCTTTCAATAGCTTTGATTAGAAGGAACATAGAGTTTGATTATAGTATAGGGAAGACAATACTGTCTGCTGTAAAATCTCAGTTATTCAGCTTCTGCAAAGGAAACACAGGACATGATGTGTTGAGAGACAAAAGCTCATATTTTCTAGCCCAGAAAAGTGTGTGGATTTGGGGGAGGTAGAGAGAAAAGAGAAGAGTCAGGTGAACATTTTTTATCCAAAGATCTATCTTGAGGAGAGACAGAACTTAGAGAGATTTCAGGGTACCTAAAGAAGGCAATGGCACCCCACTCCAGTACTCTTGCCTGGAAAATCCCATGGACGGAGGAGCCTGGTAGGGTCGCAGAGAGCTGGACACGACTGAGTGACTTCACTTTCACTTTCATGCACTGGAGAAGGAAATGGCAACCCATTCCAGTGTTCTTGCCTGGAGAATCCCAGGGATGGCAGAGCCTGGTTGGCTGCCATCTATGGGGTCGCACAGAATCGGACATGACTGAAGCGACAGGAGCAGCAGCAACAGCAAAGGGAATATTATCGGACTGAGACAAACTCATGCTAAATGAGTGCTTTTTAAAATAATTTTTTTAGTTGTTATTGAACAATGAGAAAATAAACAATGAGATTAAAAAATGGGTCAAAGATCTTAATAGGCACTTCACTAAAGAAAACATTTAGAAAGCAAATTAGCATATGATAAGGTTCTCCATATCATATGTTATCAGGGAAATTCAAATTAAAACGATGATACACCACTGGGTACCTATTTCAATGGCCAGATCAGAAACAGTGACAACACTAAATGCTGGTAAGGATGCAGAGCAACAAGAACTTTCATATATCATTGGTGGGAATGCAAAAATGGTACAGTGACTTCAGAATATAGTTTGACTAAACTGCTCTTAGCATAAGATCCAAAACTTGAAAGCAATAAAAATGTTGCTGAGGAGGTAAATGGATAAACTGTGGTACATGCAGACAATGTAGGAATAGTTATGCAGATACAGAGAACAGACACGCGAATACAGCAGGGGTGGGGGAGGGGAGTGAGGTGAATTGGGAGATTGGCATATATACACTACTATGGGTAAAATAGACAGTGAGCAGGAACCTGAGCATAACACAGGGGACTCAGCTCTGGGCTCTGTGGTGACCAAGATGGAGGGGATGGGGGAGGAAGGAGGTCCAAGAAGGAGGGGATATATGTATACATATAGCTGATTCTCTATTGTACAGCAGAAACCAACACAGCATTGTAAAGTAACTATACTCTAATTAAAAAAATAAAAAGTATAACTCCAAAAAAAAAAAACAAACAGGAAAAGACCTGTCAAATCATGAAAACATGTAGAATATTTAAATGCAAAATATTATGTGAAAGAAGTCAATCTGGAAAGGCTACATGCTATATGATTCCAAATATATAATGTTCTGGGTAAGGCAAACCTAGAGACAGTAAAAAGGTCAGTGGTTTCCAGAGGATGGGTTGGGGAGACGGATGAATAGGCAGAGTACAAGGGAATTTTTGAACAGTGAAAATACTTTGTATGATACAATAATAATGGATACATGTCATTATACACTTGTCTAAAGCACAGAATGTGCAACACCAAGAGTGATCACTGAGGTACCATCATGATGACCACCATATGCAAGATGAGGGTGTAGGAGGTGAGAAGCGGACAATATCCATGCTCAAACCTGAATCCAATGCCTTTAGACCATAAATGTAGGTGACAGTTATACCAGAACAGGTCAGGTTTGTGTTATCCTGGTGGATACAGCATCTTAGGAAGAAGGGCAGGGAAAGGATGAGAGTCAGGTTCCTGGCCCCAGAGTCTACCTATTGGACTCTGGAAACAGTAAACAAAGAGGTCTATCTCAGTGAATGAGAAATGACATCTGGTAGCTAAGGTTGTGGTAAGAACTGAAGACTCCCAGAAGGAGAAACTATAAATCAAGAATTGCTGAGTGAAGTGGGCATCTATAACAACATAACAGAGATTAAACCATAATAGCCAGGGCACTAAGGAGGGTAGAAAAGGCCAAACCAAATTCCGGGAATGCCAAGAGAGTCAATAATTTATACATGGGTTCACAAAAGTGATAGTCGTACTTAAAAATGCATAGCATCATTGAATTGCTTAGGGAAAAGAAAAGATGGGGATGACAAGTTGCTGGTGTTATTCAGTTACTAAGTCAAGTCTGCCTCTGACACTGCATGGACTGCAGCATGCTGGGTTCCTCTGTCCTTCACTATCTCCTGGAGTTTGCTCAAGTTCATGTCCAGGCATATAATTTCTGTGGAATGACCATTAAAATAGAGGCTATGGGTATGTGCTGCCAGTCATGGAGGACTCCATGGTTTTGGCTCTAGAGAGAAATCTCAGATCCATTAGCTTATATACATATGCAATATTCTGTCATTACTATCATGAACATTATTAGATGCTCCTTCAGAACACATTTTCTGCCCAATTCTGACCACCCTAATTACTCTGATGTTTGTTTTTCTCATTATTTCTTGGTGTGTATTACTATGTGATTATTATCTCCTTTGTAGTCCTAGAATTTGGACTCAGTCTATTTGGGCTGTTGTAACAGACTGGGTTTGAAAAACATTTATTTTTCAAAATTCAGGAGGCTGAGAAGTCCAAGACCAAGGTGTGGGCTGACTGGGTTCTTGCTAAGGGTCCTTGTTCTGGGTGTGCAGACAGCTTTCTTCCCTCTGTGTCCTCACATGGTGGAGAGAGATCATCTCTCTTATGTCTCTTCTTATAAGGGCGCTGATCTTATTCATGAGAGCTCCACTCTCATGAGCAAACTTCCTTCCAAAGACCCCATCTCAAAATACCATCACATTGGAGATTAACCTTCAAAATATGTATTTTGAGGGTGGGGGGTGGGATCACAAAAGGGGCCTCCAAGGTAGCACTAGTGGTAAAGAACCTGCTTGCCAATGCAGGAGACATAAGAGACACGGGTTCAGTTCCTGGGTTGGGAAGATCATCTGAGGGAGGGCATGGCAACCCACTCCAGTATTCTTGTCTAGAGAATCCCATGGACAGAGGAGCCTGGAGAGCTACAGTCCATGGGTTGCAAAAAGTGTGACTTAGCATGCACGCATGGGAGCACAAATATTAAGTTCACAGCACAGACTTTTTTTGAATTATTTCTTTTTAGTTGGAGGATAATTGCTTTACAATATTGTGTAGGTTTCTGCCATACATCAACCTGAATTTTCTTCTGTTTTCTGACAGTTGATTGTCTTACATCTTTCCTGATATTGCAGGAGACAGATAAAAATTGAACTGAAGCATACAAAATGAAGAAAAACAATCTCTTTAAGAAATAGTCTTATCTAGAAAGATGAAGCTGTTTTGATTAATTCACTCATTGGTTCCTTCATGTGTTGATTTATTCAATCCATATATATTAAACCTTTTTTGCAGTTCTGTGTATATTGTGTGTATGTGTGTGTGTGTGTGTTGTTTATTAAGGCTAGACATCGACATGAGAAAAACATCTTGCAAAAAACAAAATATGCATGTGTTTCTCTCACTTTTCACCCCTGTAATAACAGGATAATGGAAGAAAGAAATTAAATCCCTTGACTAGTTATTCAGATGATGGATGATTACCCTAAACCTTAACTACCTTCTAAAAGGCTCAACTATGATTATTGCTTTGCTGTTGTTCTAACTGGAGAACTTACCTCAAGCTCCTAGAGTGTCTTCTTTTTCTTAACTTAGCAAGAAGCCTCATGAAAAGTTATTAACTGAGGCATAGGTATGTGTATCTGCAAGTCTGTTGCAAACGAATAAAAGTGATACTTATGATAAAGCAATTAACCAAAATGCAAATTTAAATATATAAATCTCTGATCAAATTCCACTGACTAGAGGAGTAAAAGATGAAATTTGTGTACTCTTTTGGATTTTTTCCAAGTAATAATAGGCAATATTTGTTGAGACTTGATAACACTTCAGGCACTGTGTTACAGAGTTACGTGAATGATCTCATTTAATCTTTACAATATTTCTATAAGGAAGGTAATATAATAATTTACATTTTCATTCTGCAATTGAGGAAACTAAAATAGAGAGAAATTGAGTAATTTTCCCAAGGTCACGCATGCTGTATATTGCATATTTCCTTTTTATTGATAATTGGGAGATTGCTACTTTTCCCTAGTAGTAGTAGTGTTAGCCACTCAGTCGTGTCCAACCCTTTGCGACCCCATGGACTGTAGCCTGCCAGGATCCTCAGTCCATGGGATTCTCCAGGCAAGAATACTAGAGTGGATTGTCATTCCCTTCTCCAGGGGATCTTCCTGACTCAGGTATCAAACTCAGGTCTCCTGCGTTGCAGGCAGATCCTTTACTGTCTGAGCAATAGGGACAGCTAAAATAAAAAATATCTATGGGTTTTATGCCCCAAACTTCTCTTTCTCTAAACTAATCCCGCTGAAAACCCCTGAGTGATTTTATAAACTCAAACTTCTTAACAATGCGTTGGCGGATTTGCTTGGTCTTGATGCTGTAGACAATGGGGTTCATGAGCGGTGGGACCAGCAGATACACATATGACATGAGGAGGTGTACAGTGCGGGGCAGATGTTCGCCGAAGCGGTGCACAAGAGACAAGCCAATCATGGGGATGTAGAAGGGGAGCACAGCACAGATATGCGAGACACAGGTGTTAAGGGCCCGAAGTCGCTCATGGTGGGAGGCAATGCTTAACACAGTACGGAGGATAAGGGCATAAGAGAGGAAGATGAGCAGTGAGTCCACACCAACAGTGCAGGCCACGACAAAGAGCCCATAGATGTGATTGACGATAATGCTAGAGCAGGCCAGCTTCACGATCTCTAGGTGTAGACAGTAGGCGTGGGCCAGCACATGGGAGTGGCAGTACTGGAAGCGCTTCAGGAGGAATGGCAGGGGAAGGATGAGCAGCGCACTTCTGAACACTGAGCTCAGCCCCATCCTGATGACACGTGCAGGTGTCAAGACTGTGGAATAATGCAGTGGGTTGCAGATGGCTACACAGCGGTCAATGGACATGGATAACAGGACTGAAGACTCCACCAGGGACAAAGTATGGATGAAGAAGAGCTGAGTGAAGCAGGCAGGGATACCAATTTCTCTGGCATCAAACCAGAAGATGCCCATCACAGTGGGCAGTGTAGAAAGGCAAAGGCCCAGGTCTGTGAGGGCAAGCATGGCCAAGAAATAGTACATGGGTTCATGGAGGGTGACATCAGTACGGATGACATGGATGGTGACATCAGTACGGATGACATGGATGATGGTAAGGTTGCCTATGATAACTGTCAAATAGATGAAGCAGAAGGGAATAGAGATCCAGCTGTGGAGATCTTCCAGACCTTGGAAGCCCGTCAGGAAGAAAGTAGCTTTCTGGAGGCTGCTATTATATAGGATTCTCATGACTTCATAACCTTGAATTCACCAACCTGCAATATAGAATGGGATTTCTGAAGAATGACAGGGCTGAATGCTCACTCACCTATCTTGGGGGTCAGTGATCCAGGAAGGATCTACAGATGAATTGGCAAAGAATTGGGGCACCTATCTATTAGCCTTTTCTGGAAGGTCTAGGAAGGTGATTGTCATAGGTGATTTCTATAGCTCATGGATGCTGTGTGATTTAGGCTTATGGTGATATGTCCCTCTGTATTGGACTCTCAGTAGTTTAATGAGGTCACCTCAGATGTCACCTTTTCCATATGTTCCTCCCTGAAAAAAAAAAAATCTCCAATTCAATCAGCAAAGCGCTTAAAGCGGCACCATCTATATGTGGAACTGGTACTATACACACCATTCTGCATAACTGTCTTCTAGAATCAGCTGCATATCAAGAGCCTTCAAACGTATTTGTAACCTGGCTGGGGACTGTCTTTCATTCCACAGTGCCTGGCCCTCAGGGGAATGCAGGGGAAGCATTGAGTAAATATTTGTTGGACTACTTAAGCTTGTAACTCGTGACCAGAGTGATCACTTTCCTGAATTTACATAAAACCTTTGATGGCTGAGGAGGCAAATGTCGATGTGCAAATTTGAAGTCTGGAACTGAGAAATGTCTGAAAAGGCAGTTTTCAAAAAAAAAAAAAAAAAAAACTTCTAGGACAGGGTGCTTCAGGGCTTAGTTCTGAGAGACATTAGGAGAGATGTGTGTTTCTGTCATCACGGTGGTTAAGCTGAGGCTAGATGTAGAAATGGAGATAAGGAGGTGGGAAACATTAACTCTAAAACAGTGATACCAAAGACAAACCTGAAATAGTCAGGAAAAGCCTCTAATCTCTAGCCTAAGGAAAGTCTATCTTAAGGCTCTCAGAGTAAGCTGTGCCTCTGGGGTTTGGATAATATGACACAGAGGTATATGTCTGTCCTATAATATCTGAAACCAGGCTCTCCCTTACCTCTGCCTTCTGAACTTTTATTCAGTTCTGTTTATTGTAAGCCACACTCTAATGGGTTCTATGTATATTAATGTAGTGTGACTAGTATATTATTTATCACATGTATGCTGCTGCTGCTGCTAAGTCGCTTCAGTCGTGTCCGACTCTGTGCGACCCCATGGACGGCAGCCCACCAGGCTCCCCTATCCCTGGGATTCTCCAGGCAAGAACACTGGAGTGGGTTGCCATGTCCTTCTCCAATGCATGAAAGTGAAAAGTGAAAGTGAAGTCGCTCAGTTGTGTCCAACTAGTAGCAACCCCATGGACTGCAGCCTACCAGGCTCCTTTGTCCGTGGGATTTTCCAGGCAAGAGTACTGGAGTGGGGTGCCATTGCCTTCTCCATCACATGCATAAAAAGCTTAAAATAGCTAATGTTTAATATGTTATCTTTCTGTCACCTTCCTAAGTGCTTAGAGTTTATTATGCCATTCAACTCTCACAATGATCACATTATCAATAGATAGATTCTATTTTAAGCAGCATATTACAGGTGAGAAAACCATAGCCCAGAAAGATGAAATGACCTGGGTAAATTTACGGAGCAAGTAAGGGTTGAGTATGGAATTCAAACTCTGATAGGGTATTCCAGAGTCTACATTATTGTCTTACATTATATTTCCTATTACTGTTCTGCTAGTACTGTAGCCTACTACTACATGGCACTTTAGGTCTTACAAAAGTCAGATAATTTTTAAAAACATCAAAAAACAAAACAAAACTATACCAAGATATATGTATCTACAACCATTTCAACTATGTACATGACAGATGAGAGGAGATGTGTTCTGGGGACTAAGCTCAGTTGGGACATGCTGAATGTTAACTTAAAAAGAAATTTTGGGGGAGATTGTCTAGAGGGTATTATAGGTAGTGATTTTTGCGTTGAGTGGAGGCTTGAGTTATAGGATATCTCCCAAGAATATGCAGAAAATTGCTAGGAGATGCAGTGTGGAAGAAAAGACAAGGCTCTGTTCATAATACTGGAAACTATTTTACAGGAGAGTAGAACATAAAATTAGAACTAGAAAAGAGACAGAGATTGGAGAAAAGAAATAGGATAAAAATAGTAGTGTATAATGTTACTGAAGTCAAATCACTACTGTTGACTAAGAAAAAGAGATGGTGTAAGATGTGGGTTTTTTAAAAGGCATTGCACTTATGATGGTGAGTTCATTATTGATTTTTCAGAGAATATTTCCATAGATTGGAGAAAGACCATAGAGGCTTACACTATCAGTGAATGGGCAGAAATATGTAAGAAGTGTATGTTACTTGTAATTTTCCTCCAGGAAAAAATCTACATGATAGGTGAAAATGGGATATTTTAAGGAAGAGAGATGGAAAGTTGAGGGTACTCTTTCAAAAAAGCTTCTTTTATTAATCAATAAAGTGAAGAAGCATTGAATGGCTGAGAATAAAGAAAGACAAAATGTCCATGCCAAGATTTTGCCATTCAAACTACAAATCAAAACAAGTAGTAAAACAGATAATAATGCAATAATTAATATAATACTGAAATTAATGTTGTTTTATGATCCCAAAGGAGAAACAAACAAACAAACAAATATAAAGAGGCACTTCTAGCAAACAAGAGAAAAGCAGGAGAAAAGTGGAGACTTGGAGAGAAGACGGGCTGTGAAGGAAGAAGGGAATATCATAAGATTTGAATAGCATGCTGTTGGTGGCACAGACAACAATGCAATCTGAGTCCAACACTGTGAACATTGATGGAAGAAAAATAGTTTCAACAAAACCTTAAAAATGAATGATAATAAAGAAGGAAAAATTTTCCGTATGTTAAGTGGAGATACAAATAAGAGTTTAAACATGTGACTTTTCAGCCAGCAGACTCAGTCAAGCTGGTTTCCATCCATTCCACATGGAGAGATTTCAGAGAGTTTGAGAAATAGAAGAGGTAGAAACCATCTATTTCATCATATATCTCCAGACAGAGAAGCTTCACTCTGCCTGCTTAATGAAAAGTTGCATCCATAGTATCCCACACCAATTATTATCTCCACTTCCTCCAGATTAATGGATCAGAGAAGTGTCAGCTGACACTAGACAACATCATACACCCTTGAACTACCCTTAAGCTCTACTTTATTGGTGTAAAGGGATGTTGTCCTAGAGTCTGCAGCAGAAATAGAGAAGAGATGGGCTAAACAGATTTCAATGACATCTGACTCCCTCTGTCTCTTATTCTTTTTTTTTCTTTTAATTTTTATTTTTACTTTATTTTACTTTACAATACTGTATTGGTTTTGCCATACATTGACATGAATCCACCACGGGTGTACATGCGTTCCCAAACTTGAACCCCCCTCCCACCTCCCTCCCCATAACATCTCTCTGGGTCATCACCATGCACCAGCCCCAAGCATGCTGTATCCTGCGTCGGACATAGACTGGTGATTCGATTCTTACATGATAGTATACATGTTACAATGCCATTCTCCCAAATCATCCCACCCTCTTCCTCTCCCTCTGAGTCCAAAAGTCCATTATACACATCTGTGTCTCCTTTGCTGTCCTGCATACAGGGTCGTCATTGCCATCTTTCTAAATTCCATATATATGTGTTAATTGCACACAATGGTATTTACAATGATCAACATCTATGTTGGTGACTGTCTGCAAAGTTACTCTGAAGGACAATTATGACCTCATATTAGTGTAAAGTGTTACACTAAATATTGGTGTTACAGAGTATGATCAAATTCATTTTAATATTTCATTATCATAATACAGTTTTAAGGTAAGCAAAGTAGAGATCACAATTTTAGTTTTAAAGGTAGAGGAACTATTAATAATATTCCTAATGAGGAGGAAAGAGATGAAAGGCAGCAAGAATTAAAATGGACGATGAAGATGACTTTTACAGGGTCACAGACAATGACAAAGTGAGGACTGACTATCCCCAGGCCATCTGCTTCTCAAAACTTCCTTGACTAATTCTATGATTTGATTTGGAGATTCAGAAGTAACCAAGATTGAGAGTTCAGTGTCTGATTCTATGTGCCCCAGTAATTTTTCTTTTTCTTTTTTTTTTTTATTACATACCTGAGCAGCAACAGCTGGAGAGAAAAGTGAGTTGGGTGCATTACTTCCAGTCAGAACTCAGGAAAAATGATAGCTCAACTATAAGATTTCCTGCTTGAAACACAGGGTTCTTTTAAAGAGCCCAGCAGCTTCTCCCTTGGGGCCTCAGCTGAGGTTGAAAATTCCCTGAAGAATTCTCAAAGCACTTGGCTAGAGAAGGAGGCTGTGAGAGGCTGAGAAACCCTAATCTTGTATGTAGGCAAGGGATATATTCAAAAGGATGTTTGTACTAACAGATTTCATTTTCTGAAATTGTGTAAGAAAGCACTAGCTCAGATTGAAGAGAAGTATTACACAAGAAAATGTTTTGATTCAGATTCAGATAAAACATATAGTTGATCCTAACCTTATCTCTGATACTTTATATCCAGCAACCTAGGACATATGACTTAATGTCCAGAGAAATTATGTCCTTAGGTTAGGAAGCAACAGTTAGAACTGGACATGGAAAAACAGACTGGTTCCATATAGGAAAAGGACTACGTCAAGGCTGTATACTGTCACCCTGCTTATTTAACTTCTATGCAGAGTACATCATGAGAAACGCTGGACTGGAAGAAACACAAGCTGGAATCAAGATTGCCAGGAGAAATATCAATAACCTCAGATATGCAGATGACACCACGCTTATGGCAGAAAGTGAAGAGGAACTAAAAAGCCTCTTGATCAAAGTGAAAGTGGAGAGAGAAAAAGTTGGCTTAAAGCTCAACATTCAGAAAATAAAGATCATGGCATCTGGTCCCATCACTTCATGGGAAATAGATGGGGAAACAGTGGAAATAGTGTCAGGCTTTATTTTGGGGGGCTCCAGAATCACTGCAGATGGTGACTGCAGCCATGAAATTAAAAGACGCTTGCTCCTTGGAAGGAAAGTTATGACCAACCTAGATAGTATATTCAAAAGCAGACATTACTTTGCCGAATAAGGTCCGTCTAGTCAAAGCTATGGTTTTTCCTGTGGTCGTGTATGGATGTGAGAGTTGGACTGTGAAGAAGGCTGAGCGCTGAAGAATTGATGCTTTTGAACTGTGGTGTTGGAGAAGACTTTTGAGAGTGCCTTGGACTGCAAGGAGATCCAATCAGTCCATTCTGAAGGAGATCAACCCTGGGATTTCTTTGGAAGGAATGATGCTAAAGCTGAAACTCCAGTACTTTGGCCACCTCATGCAAAGAGCTGACTCATTGGAAAAGACTCTGATGCTGGGAGGGATTGGGGGCAGGAGGAGAAAGGGATGACAGAGGATGAGATGGCTGGATGGCATCACTGACTCGATGGATGTGAGTCTGAGTGAACTCCGGGAGTTGGTGATGGACAGGGAGGCCCAGCGTGCTGCAATTCATGGGGTTGCAAAGAGTCAGGCATGATTGAGCGACTGAAATGAACTGAATTGAACTGATATCTAAGAAAAGGAACCTCTTCTCTCTCTTTTTTTAAAACACAGACCCTGATACTATTAAGTATTCTGACATGTTTTAGAGTCAACTGCTAACGTACTTTGGTTTGCATTTAGGGAAAAGGATAGTCCTTATCAGCCTTCAGTCTTTTTAACATTTTTTAAAAAAATTTATATTGAAGTACAGTAGATTTAACAATTTTTTGTTAGTTTCAGGTGTATAGCAAAGTGATTTAGTTATACATATATATGTATCTGGGCTTCCCTGGTGACTCAGATGGTAAAGAATCCACCTGCAATGCAGGAGACCTAGGTTCAATCCCTGGGTTGGGAAAATCCCCTGGAGAAGGGCATGGCAACCCACTCCAGTGTTCTTGCCTGGTGAATCCCACGGACAAGGAACCTGGCAGGCTACAGTCCATGGGGTCACAAAGAGTCAGACACGACTGCGACTAAGACACACATACATGTATCTAGTCTTTTCAAATTCTTTTCCCATTTAGGTTGTTGTATGATATTAAATAACAGCTTTCAGTCTTTTTTTTCTTCAGTTTTTTTAAAGATCTGCCTACATCCACTTCTTTTTAAAAATTATCTATTTATTTAATTTTGGCTGTGCTGGATCTTTGTTGCTGTGCGGGCTTTCTCTAGTTACAGCAAGCGGAGGCTACTTTCTAGTTGCGGTGGGCGGGGCTTCTCATTGCAGTGGCTTCTTTTGTTGTGGAGCATGAGCTCTAGGCACTGGGACTTGAGTATCTGCAGCATGTATTCTCAGTAGTTGTGGCTCCCGGGCTGTGAAGCACAGCCTCAGCAGTTGCGGCCCACAGGCTTAGTGGCTCCAGGCACGTGGGATCTTCCCAGATCAGGGATTGAGTCTGTGTCCGTTACATTGGCCGGTGGATTCTTTACCACTGAGCCACCAGTGAAGTCCCCAGTCTTCACTCTTAAACTATGGGTTTCTTAATCATGATTGAACAGCTTCTTTTAGACTGATTTAAACAATTGGAGGAAAGACCTCAACAGGATGGCTTACACAATGGATTCTCGGTAAGCATCATTATTAAAACAACTGGTAGAGTGATTCTAGTTTGCCAAAAATGGGCCTGTTGTATAGTTATTATCTTTATTTCTCAACCAATTTGGATTTGCGATTCCCTGATGATTAGTGATGTTGAACATTCTTTCCTATATCCTCTGGCCATTTGCATATTTTCTCGGAGAATTATTTATTTAGTTCCTCTGCTCATTTTTTAATCAGGTTGATTGTTTTATTATTATTATTGAGTTGTATGTTCCTTATATATTTTGGAGATTATCACTTATTAGATAAATGTTTTGCAAATATATTCTCCCACTATGTAGGCTGCTTTTTCATTTTGTTGATTGTTTATTTTGCTGTGCAAAAGTGTTTTAACCTGTCCTTCCACCTCTTGATTTTTCTTTTTTTACCAGTTGGGAAGATCTTCAGGTGATACTTTCCCATTGGCTCATAGACAGACTTCCTAATGGAGTTCGCTACATAGTCATCGCTACATAGTCATCAGGGACCACTGCCCTTTAATAACCTCTGAGAATTTTATCTGCCCTTCTCCTGATATTTTTCCTCTTTTCAGTTATGGAGCTTATGATTTGGTGCTTTGGATGCTACATGAGAAATAAGTCACTTTTGTAGTTTCCTGCACAGCTGGGGAAGCTGGGTGTCAAGTCAACCATGCTCCCTTTCCCCTGCAGGGGAAATCAAGGGACTGAGAAGGTCTCACTTCTCTCTAAACTTAGCTGTCTTAGGAAGGAGTGATTCATAGAAAGTCTAACTGTTCTTCTCATACACTCTAGGACATTGAAACTCATATATTTTTTGCTCCAATGGCATGCTGGAATTTTTCTGGAAATCTGGACTTCCACAAAGCTCTCTCACTCATGGGGTGTCTACCCCAATCAGTATTTTCCAAGTGCTAAAGGACCTAGGCCCAGAGAGACTGGAACTAGTTCATAGCTCTCTAGGAGACCACACCATATAGCAAGGTCTGTCTGCCTATTACGAATGCATGGCTGTGTGTGACCTATCTAGGTTCCTTGAAATGTGGTACTGGATTCCGCAGAAGCACTTTGCTGTTCATGGATGGGTGGTTAATTTTTGTTTTTGTTGCTGGAGGGAGGACAAATAAGAGATGCCTTACCCACCATGATTTTAAAGTCACTCTAAAAATCAATCAGTTATATAAGTTGATGCTAAAGTCACTCTAAAAATCAATCAGGTATACAAGTTGTTTAAATAATGTTATTCCAAGTCATGATTCAAAGATTTTGAACATGTTTTGGGTTCACATTTTATTCTATAAAACATGTGGTCCTATTGCAAATGCTATTTTGAATTCAATTAAGGAGCTCAACATTAGATATACATTAAAAAAATTTAGATATAAGTTCATATTTGTTAGGACAATAGTGTGGTAAAAAACAATGCTCTTGAGAAATTAGGAAACTGTTCACAATGTTCTTGGGATAGTTGTGGTGCAGACATAATTCATGACTACATCCAGACAATTCTTCCAGCCTATTTTCTTTTTACGTATACGTTTAGAATAACTGAAGTAACAAAATTTTAAGGCAAATCTGATGTTTAATTTAAAAAGAAAGAAAATCTTTAGCATTATAGTGAAAGAATAATCAGGATTCTCTTTTACTGACTAATCACTTTCAATCAGATTTTAAAGCTAGGTGAGCCTCTGAAGGAGTGTCTGGTAAACCGGAATAATTTGGTGTTGAGTTCAGTTCAGTTGCTCAGTCGTGTCCAACTCTTTGTGACCCCATGGACTGCAGCACACCAGGCTTCCCTGTCCATCACCAACTCCCAGAGCCTACTAAACTCATGCATCGGTGATGCCATCGAACCATCTCATCCTCTGTCATCCCCTTCTCCTCCTGCCTTCAATCTTTTCCAGCATCAGGGTCTTTTCAAATGAGTCAGTTCGCATCAGGTGGCCAAAGTACTGGAGTTTCAGCTTCAATATCAGTCCTTCTAATCCTGTAGGATGGACTGGTTTAATCTCCTTGTAGTCCAAGCAACTCTTAAGAGTCTTCTCCAACACCACAGTTCAAAAGCCTAAATTTGTCAGTACTCAGCTTTCTTTATAGATCAGCTGCACACCCATACATGACTACTGGAGAAACCATAGCTTTGACTAGACAGGCCTTTGTTGACAAAATAATGTCTCAGCTTTTTAATATGCTGTCTAGGTTGATCTTCCCAGAGAACTCATCCTTTAAACAATTTTTATATTTTTGTTCAAAGTCGGTTAGACATCTTTAACCAAAGCATTGAAAAATTAGAGTATCAAAATTTTATTTTTGGTTTCCTTTAGCAACCATAAACCATTGTCTAATTCAAAACTTGTAAACAAAGCTTGTACAAGGATAGAAATTTATTTACTTTCAGAGAAAATTTCATGTTTGAAATCATTTTTGTTTAAAATGATTTGATTGGCCAACCAATATTTTAAAAATATTTGCTAATGAATATATTTCAATGTGTATTATGTATGAGAATTCATATGAAATATGTATATAAAATTATAAACAATACAAAATATGTATATATGACATTTTACGTACAATTCCATTTTTGTTTATTCTCAAAAGTGTCTGATCATTAACTCTAAATGTTTTAGTTATTAAACAAAATATGTTTCAAGAAAGTTTAAAAAACTAACAGAAAATATGTGCAGACAAAATTAGAGGTAATTATCTGATAAAGTTGAAGGTGATTAATATTATTTAGAAAAATATGCCCCAGAAAGGTAAATGCATACATATTACATAAATACCAAAAAAATAGACTATTGCAAATAGTTATTTGAGAAATGCAAATCATGTTTAATAGTGGTAATCCCATCAACGTACATGTCAGTTTATGTTGTATGAAAGAAAGGATTCACAACCATTGCTAAAGGTCTGAGTGAACTATTGGCAGTTAGTTCCTGAGTTTTTAAATGTCCTTCAGTAAGCACAGCATTCCCATTTGGCATTTTCCTGACTCAAATGTAGGTAGTACAGTCTTTACAGAAATACGTTTACCTACTAATACTAGTTGCCTGAAGGACTAGAGTGATTTACACATGTCTGATAGATAGAAGAGAAGAGGAAAAGAAGAGCTAAGAAACAAACAAAAAAAAGTTGCATGCATTTAACTATACATGCACACAGATTCTTAAATCAGAGAACATGTATACGGAGCTTTGGAGTTCAGGAATTAGATATATAAACTGCATTATTATGAATTAAAAAAGGAAGAAACACTCAGTCTTTCCTCTAGTATACTTTTATTAGCTAGGAAAGTGAAAGTATGGAAACTATATATTTTTCTTTTAACATAGGCATTGTTATAGGTAAGTTCTCCTACTTTATTGGCATGCATTTTAAAATTCAAGAAGTAGAGGCTTCTAGTCATCATTGAAGTCTTGAATTTTTAGATGTTCAATCTGAGAAAAAGAATGGAAGTAATTTTCTCAAGATCTCAGGGACACTGAGGGTACTAAGTATACTCAGTATTAAAGCCATTTACTCTATGAGTTCTAACCATAAAACACAAGATGATTCCTCTAGATCATGCTTTCCCCTGGCTATACAGTTTATTTACTTACCACTTATAAGTTTACTCCCTTTCTTATTGCATTGATAAACTTCTTTTTGAACAAAATTTCCCCTTAACCTTTTCACAGATTTGATGGGTCTTCACACAGGACACAGCGGGATTCATCAGGAAAGGCACCAGTAGGAAAACATCAGCCATGAGAATGTGGATCATAGGAGACACATCACTGGCAAATTGGTGGAGCATGGCTGCACTCAGCATGGGCACATAGAAGATAAGCACAGCACAGATATGAGAGATGTGGGTGTTGAGGGCCTTAGGCTGCTCTCTGGAGGTTGCAATGCCCAGTATTGTCTTTAAGATCATCATGTAGGAGAAAGTAATAAACAGAAAATCCAAAATAGTAGAAAGGGCAGCACAGAGTCCATAGACAACATTGACTCTGTTGTCAGAGCAGGCCACCTTCATGACACCCTGGTGGAGACAGTGGAGTGTAAGAGCAGGTTTTGATGACAGTATGTCAGCCTTTGCAACAGAAAGGGCAGTGGAATAATCAATATAATATTCTTGGAAGTCACCAAGACCCCTGTTTTGATGATTCAGGAGCTGGTTAAGATTGTGCTGTATCTAGGAGGGTTGTGGATAGCCACATACTGGTCAAATGCCATTACCAATAGCACAGAGGCTTCAGTGACTGTGAATAGATGGATAAAGAATTCCTGGGCAAAGCATGCAGCTGCATGAATTCCATGGACACCAAACAGGAACAGTCCCAAAGTGGTGGGTAAGGACGACAGGGACAACACTAGGTCAGAGATGGATAGCATGGAAAGGAAATAGTACATGGGTTCATGGAGGCTTGGCTCTGTCTTAATAAAGAAAAGGATGGTGAAGTTACCCAGGAGAGATGGATATCCAGAAGTGACTCTTTTCCAGTCCAGGGATCCCAGTAAGGAAGAATCTAACAACTTCAATGTTGGTGTCGTTAAGAGGAGCCATGACGCGTAAAAAAGATACTTAACCAGGTGCTTGCCTCAGTGGAGATGGAAATTTCCTAAATAAAGAAGATATTTCTTTTTTATAAAATGTAGGTCATAGAACTAAGACAACTCAGGAACTTCTTAAGGTAAATAGTCTATTTAAACTGTCAGTTCAGGTTGTAAGAAAAGTCAAACAAACAAACAAACAACAACAACAACTAAAAAAAAAATGAGAAGAATCTGACTTGCTTCTTCATCCAGCTATTTGTTTCATTTTGTGAAAGCCTCAGTCAATTTGGACTTTATATAACTAAAAATTCCAAACAACCTTTTGACCACATGAAGCTACTCATGGCTGAATTTCATAAAATCAGATCTCCAATTTTATGGTTTTCCTAACTTAGTTTTATAAAAACAAAATCTTGAAGGGAAAAGCAAACTTTACTATGAGTAGGGGGATTCATAAATTAACTCATATATATATAAAATCAAATCTGCATATCTCTGATAGGATATAGACTTGAAGTAATGGCAGAACTGAAAATTCATAATTATATAGTTTTAAAGTTAAAAATTTCCTTTAGAAAATATATAGTTGTATTTTCCTGACTATACGGACCGCTTTAACCATCAGTTCAGTTCAGTTTAGTTCAGTTCAATAGTCACTCAGTCAGATCCAACTCTTCGTGACCCCATGGACTGCAGCAAGCTAGGCTTCCCTATTCATCACCAACTCCTGGAGTATAATCAAACTCATGTCCATTGAGTCAGTGATGCCATCCAGCCATCTCATCCTCTGTCATCCCCTTCTCCTCCTGCCTTCAGTCTTTCCTAGCATCAAGGTCTTTCAAATGAGTCAGTTCTTTGCATCAGGTGGCCAAAGTATTGGGGTTTCTGCTTCAACATCAGTCCTTCCAATGAATATTCAGGATTGATTTCCTTTAGGATGCACTGGTTGGATCTCCTTGCTGTCCAAGAACTCTCAAGAGTCTTCTCCAACACCACAGTTGAGGGGCATCAATTCTTTGGCATTCAGCTTTCTTTATAGCTCAACTCTCACATCCATACATGACTACTGGAGAAAACATAGCTTTGACTAGATTGATCTTTGTTAGTAAAGTAATATCTCTGCTTTATAATATGCTGTCTAGGTTGGTCATAGCTTTTCTTCCAAGGAACAAACGTCTTTCAATTTCACCATCTGCAGTGATTTTGGAGCCCCCCCAAATAAAAGTCTCTCACTTTCCATGAAGTAACGGGACCTGATGCCATGATTTACTTTTCTGAATGTTGAGTTTAAGCCAACTTTTTCACTCTCTTTCACTTTCATAAGAGGCTCTTTAGTTCTTTGCTTTCTGCCATAAGGGTGGTGTCATCTGCATATCTGAGGTTACTGATATTTCTGACAGCAATCTTGATTCCAGCCTGTGCTTCATCCAGCCTGGCATTTTGCATGATGTACTCTGCATATAAGTGAAATGAGCAGGGTGAAAAAAATACAGCCTTGACATAGTCCTTTCCCTATTTGGAACCAGTCTGTTGTTCCATGTCAAGTTCTAACTGTTGCTTCTTGACCTTCATAAAGATTTCTCGGGAGACAGGTCAGATGGTCTGGTATTCCCATCTCTTGAAGAATTTTCCACAGTGTGTTGTGATACACACAGTCAAAGGCTTTGGCATAGTCAATAAAGCAGAAGTAGATATTTTTCTGGAACTCTCTTGTTCTTTTGATGATCCAGTGGGTGTTGGCAATTTGATCTCTGGTTCCTCTGCCTTTTCTAAATCCATCTTGAACATCTGGAAGTTCACAGTTCATGTATTGTTGAGCCTGGTTTGGAGAATTGTGAACATTACTTTGCTAGCATATGAGATGAATGCAATTGTGTGGTAATTTGAGCATTTTTTGGCATTTCCTTTTGAAAGGTTGTTGCTGAACCACAAAAACGCCAGGATTCTTGGCCTCCAAAGGAGAAGAATTCAATCTGGGGCCAGAGATGAGGCTTGATTGCTCAGAGTTTTTGTGTATTAAAGTTTTATTAAGATATAAAACAAGAAGAGAAAGCTTCTGACAGGGACATCAGAAGGGGGCAGAAAGAGTGTACCCTCACTAGTGTTAGCAATGGAGTTATATGCTTTTTAATGTTATTACAATGAATCAAAAGAATGTCTGGAGATTGTAAAGACTTTACTAGATTCACTCCCATAATTTACATTTTAAGATAACAGGATTAGCCAGAAGGTTTTTTCCAGAAACTGTTCTCAACAGGATACATTTAGTCAGTTCAGTTCAGTTGCTCAGTCATGTCCAACACTTTGCGACCCCATGAGTCGCAGCACGCCAGGCCTCCCTGTCCATCATCAACTCCCAGAGTTCACTCAAACTCATGTCCATCGAGTAGGTGATGCCATCCAGCCACCTCATCCTCTGTCATCCCCTTCTCCTCCTGCCCTCAATCCCTTCCAGCATCAGAGTCTTTTCCAATGAGTCAACTCTTCACATGAGGTGGCCAAAGTATTGGAGTTTCAGGTTCAGCATCAGTCCTTCCAATGAACACCCAGGACTGATCTCCTTTAGAATGGACTGGTTGGATCTCCTTGCAGTCCAAGGCACTCTCAAGAGTCTTCTCCAACACCACAGTTCGAAAGCATCAATTCTTCAGTGCTCAGCTTTCTTCACAGTCCAGATCTCACATCCATACATGACCACTGGAAAAACCATAACTTGACTAGACGGACCTTTGTTGGCAAAGTGATGTCTCTGTTTTTTAATATGTTATCTAGGTTGGTCATAACTTTCCTTCCAAGGAGTAAGCGTCTTTTAATTTCACGGCTGCAATCACTATCCACAGTGATTTTGGAGCCCCCAAAATAAAGTCTGACACTATTTCTACTGTTTCCCCATCTATTTCCCATGAAGTGATGGGACCAGGTGCCATGATCTTCATTTTCTGAATGTTGAGCTTTAAGCCAACTTTTTCACTCCCCTCTTTCACTTTCATCAAGAGGTTTTTTAGTTCCTCTTCACTTTCTTCCATAAAGGTGGTGTCATCTGCATATCTGAGGTTATTGATATTTCTCCCGGCAATCTTGATTCCAGCTTGGGCTTCTTCCAGTCCAGCGTTTCTCCTGATGTACACTGCATAGTAGTTAAATAAGCAGGGTGGCAATATACAGCCTTAATGTACTCCTTTTCCTATTTGGAACCAGTCAGTTGTTCCATGTCCAGTTCTAACTGTTGCTTCCTGAGCTGCATATTGGTTTCTCAAGAGGCAGGTCAGGTGGTCTCGTAGTCCCATCTTTTTCAGAATTTTCCACAGTTTATTGTGATCCACACAGTCAAAGGCTTTGGCATAATCAATAAAGCAGAAATTGATGTTTTTCTGGGACTCTCTTGCTTTTTCCATGATCCAGTGGATGTTGGCAATTTGATCTCTGGTTCCTCTGCCTTTTCTAAAACCAGCTTGAACATCTGGAAGTTCATAGTTCATGTATTGCTGAAGCCTGGCTTGGAGAATTGTGAGCATTACTTTACTAGCATGTGAGATGAGTGCAATTGTGTGGTAGTCTGAGCATTCTTTGGCATTGCCTGTCTTTGGGATTGGAATGAAACTGACCTTTTCCAGTCCTGTGGCCACTGCTGAGTTTTCAAAATTTTCTGGCATACTGAGTGCAGTGCTTTCACAGCATCATCTTTCAGGATTTGAAATAGCTCAACTGGAATTCCATCACCTCCACTAGCTTTGTTTGTAGTGATGCTTTCTAAAGCCCACTTGACTTCACATTCCAAGATGTCTGGCTCTAGGCAAGTGATCACACCATTGTGGTTGTCTGAGTCATGAAGATCTTTTTTGTATAGTTCTGTGTATTTTTGCCACCTCTTCTTAATAACTTCTGCTTCTGTTAGGTCCATACCATAGGTCACCATCAATGAACATGTCCTAGCTTATTCCCAGTATTAGTATATTAACAACTGCCTAAAGCTTTCTGCTTCATACAGTTAAATAGTCAGTTTTCCTTCATTGAATTAAACTGATAAATTTTTCTAAAATTTTTCATTCCTTTTCTCTGCAGGTACAGAATCTAGTCTCATTTATACAAAATAGCTTCTTTATGAAGGTGAAAAGTAAAAGTGAAAGTGAAAGCTGCTCAGTCCTGTCCGACTGTCTGCAACCCCTTGTACTATACAGCCCATGGAATTCTCCAGGCCAGAAGACTAGAGTAGGTAGGTTCTCTTCTCCAGGGGATCTTCCCAATCCAGGGGTCAAACCCAGGTCTCCTGCATTGCAGGTGGATTCTTTATCTGCTGAGCCACAAGGGAAGCCCATATATACTAGACATGGCTAAAATTATCTTATGTCAATAGACTGTAGCCATTTGCATTCTGGCTTTTTTATCACTACTGCCTGAAGACTGCATTATTTTTAGAGATAGTCACTATTAGATTTAATTTAAATGCATAGAATAAGCACACATAGATTTAATTATTTTATTATTTATTCTTATTTTAAATTTTATACAATAATATGCATGCATTTTGTGTCTGTTCAGTCATGTCCAACTCTTTAAGATCCCATGGACTTTAGCCTGCCAGGTTCCTCTATCCATTCAATTTTCCTGGTAAGAATACTGGAGTGGGTTGCTATTTCCTCCTCTAAGGAAACTTCCTGACTCTGGATTGAACTCATGTCTCCTGTGACTCCTGCCTAGAAGGTGGATACTTTACCACTGGGCCACCAGGAAGCCCCTATATAGTAATATGACACCCTGCTAAATGGTTTATATATTTTTCCTAATTTATGTTATATATGATTATTTTGTCCACCTTATAATTAATAAACAGGTCTTAGAGAGGTACAATAATTTGTCTCAGTTCAGTTCAGTTCATTCACTCAGTTGTGTCCGACTCTTTGTGACCCCGTGAATCGCAGCACGCCAGGCCTCCCTGTTCATCACCATCTCCTGGAGTTCACTCAGACTCACGTCCATCGAGTCCGTGATGCCATCCAGCCATCTCATCTTCTGTCATCCCCTTCTCCTCCTGCCCCCAATCCCTCCTAGCATCTAAGTCTTTTCCAATGAGTCAACTCTTCGCATGAGGTGGCCAAAGTACTGGAGTTTCAGCTTTAGCATCATTCCTTCCAAAGAAATCCCAGGGTTGATCTCCTTCAGAATGGACTGGTTGGATCTTCTTGCAGTCCAAGGGACTCTCAAGAGTCTTCTCCAACACCACAGTTCAAAAGCATCAATTCTTCGGCGCTCAGCCTTCTTCACAGTCCAACTCTCACATCCATACATGACCACAGGAAAAACCATAACCTTGACTAGACAGACCTTAGTTGGCAAAGTAATGTCTCTGCTTTTGAATATACTATCTAGGTTGGTCATAACTTTTCTTCCAAGGAGTAAGCGTCTTTTAATTTCATGGCTGCAGTCACCATCTGCTGTGATTTTGGAGCCCCCAAAAATAAAGTCTGACACTGTTTCCACTGTCTCCCCATCTATTTCCCATGAAGTGATGGGACCAGATGCCATGGTCTTCGTTTTCTGAATGTTGAGCTTTAAGCCAACTTTTTCGCTCTCCTCTTTCACTTTCATCAAGAGGCTTTTTAGCTCCTCTTCACTTTCTGCCATAAGGGTGGTGTCATCTGCATATCTGAGGTTATTGATAAGGCCATGAATCTACCTATGAGACATAGAGAAAATGAATCCTGTGGTTTTTGAGACATACAGGCTTCCCCAGGGACTCAGACTGTAAAGAATCTGCCTGCAATGTAGCAGACCTGCGTTCAATCTCCCGGTAGGAAAGATCCTCTGGAGGAGGAAATGGCTACCCATTTCAGTATTCTTGCCTGGAAAATTCCAAGGACAGAGGAGCCTGGTAGGTTACAGTTCATGGAGCTACAAAGAGTTGGACATGACTGAGCGACTAACATATTCTCTTTCACCCTTCTCACACATATCATCCATACTGGGCATTTCTAAGACATCTCTGGACACATACCCCTATCAACACATACATTCCATTTCTCCTTGGTTGTTCTATAAGATTTTCTATCTCCATGGGCATCTCCTGATTTGCTTTTAACATCAAGCATATCTATTGAGAATACAAATAGATAGAAAATGGAATGAAAATTATGTCAAATATCCTGAATGAATAGAATTATATCTTACCTTCTTTGAGATTATTTTTTTACCAATGTGATATTAGAATCTGGGAAGCATCCTTAGACTCCCCTTTTTTGCTTTGTAAGCCCTGTCTTATAAAGCCTAGAGGACCCTTGGAGTTGACTATAAGCAAGCGCTAACACCATATTTCATGGGAAATCGTAGGGGTTGACTGAAGGGAGATGAATCTAACACCTTATAACACAGGCTCAGACTAAGGAAATTAAGTAAAACAAGATCTTGGAGACCATATTAAAACCCAATAGCCATTCATCAACTCTGGCTCTTGACTCATCTGCCAAGATATTTCAGGATAAATTAACTAGGTGTTTAGAATATCAAGTTCTGGAAAAGATCATACTATCAATTTTATATATTAATTTTCTTTTAACATGAAAGTATACTTCTCTATTAATATGTTTACTGCTCATTTTTAATTCCTCTTTTTGAAGCATCTACTGAATCCTTTTGTCCATTTTCTATTGGATTACCTGTCTTTCTCTAATTGATTTGCCAAAGTGTTTAAATAATATAGTCTAAGCCCTTTTTTGGTGATGTATAGCATATATCTTCTCCCTTTACTGCTTGCCTCTTTAGTTTCTTACTCAATCCTATTTATTCAGTTGGTGGAGTTAGTCATGTTATGCCGTGTAGATTTATAGTATACTTACTTGTAGGCAGATACAGGGGATACTCTTTGGAACAAATATGAGTAAAATATAGGTCAGCAATCAAATGTAGCCAGCCTGTCTTTGCTGCATAAATCATATCTACTTTTTCAAATATCATAATCTTATGACATAATTAGAAATGTGGAAATTAGAGAGAAATGAATTCTCAGTGGCTTTACACTTCTTGTTTAAAATCCTTGCAAGCCTCAAACCCCACTAATACACACACACTAAATTCTCACACTTTTGTCAATAAAGAAGTGCTTTACTAAAGTGCCTCTTAAACTTTAACGTGAAGATCAATCACCTGAAGATTTTGTTAAAATGAATATTTTGATTCAATATATTTTGAGTGGATCATAAGTTCCTGTACATTTAATAAACTCCTAGGTGATGATTTCATTAGTGGTCCAAGGACCACACTTTGAGAAATGCAACTTAATTTTCCTAGCACATGATTTTGGTAGATGGAAGAAACTCTGTCCATCATGTTGGATTTGCTTCTGAGTGATTAATTTTGTCTAAAGATAATAAGTAAATGTGATTGATGAAAATTGTCTATCTTCAATTAGGTTGACTAGCATTTCTATTGTATCAAAATCAATAGGCTAGTCTTACATTTTAAAATGTATTATTATTTTCCTTTTGAGTTATGCTATATTTATTCATTCTTCTATTTATCTATCCTTTTTTTAAAATCCTGGATTATTTTCAGGAATTTTTGTATGTCTGTTCTACCTTCCATTTTTATTATATTCTCAGTAATCTTAGTGTTCTAAGACCTGAATCCAAATTGAATATAGACGATGATATGGGATATCTTGTCCTGTCATTCAGTTTTGAAGGGATTCTTAAACATTTTGTCATTGATTTTTAGATTTACTATTTATTTTGAGAAAGTGATTAATTTTAACAGTGAATCAGCTATCTTCTACTCCTTACCTTTTAAGAATCTTCTAAAATCACGCTATTGCATTTTATTGATTTTTAAAAAACTTTTGTTGCAACAATATCTTTTTAGTTTATTCATATTGTAAATTATTTACATGTATATATATTTTTAAATTCTGATAATTATCTAAGAAAATTGAAAGGAGAAGAATTCAGGCCTGTATGTTTCAGAATCACACTGGGGAAGCTCATGCACAGACACATAGAAGCACATATACAGATACATTACACGTTTGATATATGGTATGTGTAGGATTTCAAATTACTAAGAAATAATAATGCATTCAATTATTATGTTTTGATTGTCTCAGCCTACCTGTAACCAACGTTTGTGGCTGGACTGGCTCTTGTGGTTCTTATTATGATTGCTAAATGTACTCAGCAATAGGAAACTTTGGAAAAAAATAAAAGTTTTAATATTTACAAGCCCTTGGAATTGCATAGTATACCTGGAGCCACACACTGAGGGCACTGGGAAGGAGGGAGGAGAGAGAGACACAGATCTGGAGTTCTGCTTTTATTGGGATTGGGGATTGGCCAACAACTTTTTACACTCACTTTTTATTGGTGAATTTAAACAGAGAGCACAGAAATTAAATTGCTGGAAAAGCAAAAAAAAAAAACAAAACAAGGACTCAAAATGGATAATTATGGAAATCAACCAAGATCTCTAAAACAGAGGAGCCAGATGGGGGGTAGGGAGATGGTAGGGGTTTGGCCTGGCTCTTTTTCTAGTTATGTGGCAAATGTGTCCTTCAAAGAAGGGACATCCTTCTTTGAAAATGTCTCTTGGCAATCAAAGATAAAAGTCAGGCACTGCCATTACATAAAGAAAAAACAACTGTCAGAGCTTACTCTACAGTTAAATTAACTGGGTTGATTGTACTCAGTTAAAATGTGTTACACAAGATCTTCTCATGGGGTCAATCATTTTTTCATAAACATGTAGTAAAGTGGCTAGAGTAAAGTAGGCATTTAACAAAGAGCATCTAAAGAAACTAATGCCACAAAATTAAATATGTGGCATTAAATACTCATGCTTTAAATGGGCACTCTAACAGGTGCTTATGAGAATCTCTGCAGTTTCTGGGTTCAACAATTTGCCAAACAGCTTGAGAGGTAAATTGGAAACTGAAGGAAAATATTTCCAACTGAAAATTAAGAACATCAGGGAAAAACTGAGCAACAGTCATACATAAATAGAAATAGCATGTGTGTGGGGCACAAAAGATAGAAAAAGGTGAAAGAACAATGCAAAGAAAATGTTTTGTAAATGTGTGCTAAAAAAATGGAGGCATTTATTTCTGTCTCTTGACATTGATGAACTCAAGATTCATAGGGCTCTCATATTTATGAAACTGTCCTTGGCCAAAATGACCAGAAGTGACTTCCATACATAAATAATACTGTGTCTTATGTGTTCTAAGATGCACTTTTTTTTCACATTTCAATATCTCTGAAAATGGCATGCGGGTTATAATCAATGTTATCTTTGATCTTTGATTTGATGCAACATGGCATTTACATATTGCACATTAGGATTGGATAGAAATTTAGAAATCAGCAGATTTCCAACTTACTTGAGGCCTTATGCTTAGGAGATCATTTCTATGGGATGATACTAAAGAAAGGGCCCCAGTACACTAAGATGTCCTTCTACTTTGAAAATTATGCTCAAGAGATGAATTCATGTAACTCCTATGCCATAAGGGTATATGCCCTATAATTCTCACCATTCTACATCTAGGAAATAATGGTATTTTTTGCCCCTTTAATTTTACACAGTGTACCATCCTTTGTGATATTGTTTCCATAAAATTCCCACAAATGGCAATGTTTAAAAGTAAAACAATGGCAACAGAAAAAGAAAACAATAATTAAAAAATTATTGTCTCCTAATAAGGATTATATGCATTCCAATATGATTTTGTTGCTTTTCACTTACAATAAAAATTATTTTTAAAATACATTTTAACTGAAATATTTTGATTTTTCAAAGGGTTCTACCAGTCTTCCACTGGGTCTTTTTCTGAGGGATTTCTGGATAGTAGATTATTCCTGGGTGATGGACAGTCTTTTTCTCCAGGCAGTGAGTAACCATGGGGGTTAATCATTCATGTTTGACTACTACATTCAGATTAGCATTTCCAGTCCTTGGAATTACTGATATTTTGCTGTAAAACTTATTTTTACTCTACACATGGAGATCACCAGATGGTCAACACTGAAATCAGATTGATTATATTATTTGTAGCCAAAGATGGAGAAGCTCTATACAGACACCAAAAACAAGACCAGGAGCTGACTGTGGCTCAGATCATGAACTCCTTATTACCAAATTCAGACTTAAATTGAAGAAAGTAGGGAAAACCGCTAGACCATTCAAGTATGACCTAAATCAAATCCCTTATGATTATACAGTGGAAGTGATAAATAGATTTAAGGGCCTAGATCTGATAGATAGAGTGCCTGATGAACTATGGATGGAGGTTCGTGACATTGTACAGGAGACAGGGATCAAGACCATCCCCATGGAAAAGAAATGCAAAAAAGCAAAATGGCTGTCTGGGGAGGCCTTACAAATAGCTGTGTAAAGAAGAGAAGCGAAAAGCAAAGGAGAAAAGGAATGATAAAAGCATCTGAATGCAGAGTTCCAAAGAATAGCAAGAAGAGATAAGAAAGCCTTCTTCAGCGATCAATGCAAAGAAATAGAGGAGAAGAACAGAATGGGAAAGACTAGAGATCTCTTCAAGAAAATGAGAGATACCAAGGGAACATTTCATGCAAAGATGGGCTCGATAAAGGACAGAAATGGTATGGACCTAACAGAAGCAGAAGATATTAAGAAGAGGTGGCAAGAATACACGGAAGAACTGTACAAAAAAGATCTTCACGACCTGGATAATCACAATGGTGTGATCACTCAGCTAGAGCCAGACATCCTGGAATGTGAAGTCAAGTGGGCCTTAGAAAGCATCACTATGAACAAAGCTAGTGGAGGTGATGGAATTCCACTTGAGCTATTTCAAATCCTGAAAGATGATGCTGTGAAAGTGCTGCACTCAATATGCCAGCAAATTTGGAAAACTCAGCTGAAGGGTTAATGCGGCCACAATAGGGAAAGTGGAGATGTGCTGCTTGCAAACAGGATGTTCTGCCAAGGAGACAGACACAGCCTTGAGATTAAAGGTCTCTTGCAAATAAGGGAACATCCCCTTCTTGTGATAAGGGCTCTGGACAGACTCTGCAGTAAGCCGGAATTTCACTCCCTTTTGCTATACGATAACATTTATGCACATGTGCTGTACTGAACAAGTTTGGTCATACAGTCTGGAATTCTGCCCAGGGGGGCTATAGAAAAATAAACCGTGAGCTTGCTTGCTTGCACAGTTATTATTTTTCCTCTGGCCAGAGTGTGTCTGTCTCTTGTATGTCTTATATCTTGTTCTATGTCATTTCACTCATAATCTCCAGAAATCTCCTACACTCAGCAGTGGCCACAGTACTGGAAAAGGTCAGTTTTCATTCCAATCCCAAAGAAAATCAGTGCCAGAGAATGCTCAAACTACTGCACAATTGCACTCATCTCACATGCTAGTAAAGTAATGCTCACAATTCTCCAAGCCAGGCTTCAGCAATACATAAACCATGAACTTCCTGATGTTCAAGCTGGTTTTAGAAAAGGCAGAGGAACCAGAGACCAAATTGCCAACATCTGCTGGATCGTAAAAAAAGCAAGAGAGTTCCAGAAAAACATCTATCTGCTTTATTGACTATGTCAAAGACTTTGACTGTGTGGATCACAATAAACTGTGGAAAATTCTGAAAGAGATGGGAATACCAGACCACCTGACCTGCCTCATGAGAAACCTGTATGCAGGTCAAGAAGCAACAGTTAGAACTGGACATGGAACAACAGACTGGTTCCAAATAGGAAAAGGAGTACGTCAAGGCTGTATATTGTCACCCTGTTTATTTATCTTATATGCAGAGTACATCATGAGAAATGCTGGGCTGGAAGAAGCACAAGCTGGAATCAAGATTGCCGGGAGATATATCAATAACCTCAGATATGCAGATGACACCACCGTTATGGCAGAAAGTGAGGAATAACTAATGAGTCTTTTGATGAAAGTGAAAGAGGGGAGCGAAAAAGTTGGCTTAAAGCTCAACATTCAGAAAATGACGACCATGGCATGGACATGGGTTTGAGTGGACTCCAGGAGTTGATGATGGACAGGAAGGCCTGGTGTAATGTGATTCATGAGGTTGCAAAGAGTCAGACATGACTGAGCGACTGAACTGAATTGAGCATTGAAACATACATTACCACATGTAGAATAGATAGTAGGTGGAAATTAATTGTATGATGCAGGGAGCTCAAACCTGTGCTGTGTGACAACTTAGAGGGTTGGGATGATGTGAGGTGGGAGGCAGTTCAAGTGGGAGAGGACATATGTATACCTATGAGTGATTCATGGTGATGTATGGCAGAAACCAACACAATATTGTAAACTGATTGTCCTCCAATTAAACATAAATAAATAAATAAATAAATTGATGTGGTTTGTGGTGAGGACTTAGGTCAATGAATTGAAATTTTAAAAAAAGCTAGAAATTTATTCTACAATCTACAAAGATCATATTAGGAAGGGAAGTTGAACTATTTGTCACACATAAAATGTAAGACAGTAAATTCCTTCCTAGCCTCATATAATTTTTCTGTACTTTCAAAATCTTTGAGCATGTGTGATATGCTTATTTTTGAAATACAGACTTAAGGAAGTTATATTCCATCTGAATGGAGTATTGAAGAACTCTTCTGTAATTTCATTTACCTAAAACATAGTCTTATGTGAAAATAATAATATTATTTGTTAATAATTATTTACTGGAGATCTACTCTGTGTCAGAAATATCCTAGATATTAGGCAAACAGACAAAAAAAAAATAGGCATGCTTTCTCCTTTCAATGATAGCACACTCTTTTTCAGTTCTGTTCTGTCTCTCAGTGGTGTCCGACTCTTTGCAACCCCATGAATCGCAGCACGCCAGGCCTCCCTGTCCATCACCAACTCCCGGAGTTCACTCAGACTTATGGCCATCTAGTCGGTGATGCCATCCAGCCATGTCATCCTCTGTCGTCCCCTTTTCCTCCTGCCCCCAATCCCTCCCACCATCAGAGTCTTTTCCAATGAGTCAACTCTTCGCATGAGGTGGCCAAAGTACTGGAGTTTCAGCTTTAGCATCATTCCTTCCCAAGCTTTCCTGGTGGCTCAGATGGTTAAGCATCTGCCTGCAATGCGGGAGACCCGGGTTCAATCCCTGGTTGGGGAAGATCTCCTGGAGAAGGAAATGGCAACCCACTCCAGTATTCTTTCCTGGAGAATCCCACGGATGGAGGAACATGGTAGACTACAGTCCATGGGGTCACAAAGAGTCGGACACGACAGCGAGCTTCACTTCGCTTCCAAAGAACACCCAGGGCTGATCTCCTTTAGAATGGATTGGTTGGATCTCCTTGCAGTCCAAGGGACTCTCAAGAGTCTTCTCCAACACCACAGTTCAAAAGCATCAATTCTTCAGCACTCAGCTTTCTTCACAGTCCAACTCTCATATCCACACATGACTACTGGAAAAACCATAGCATTGACTAGATGGACCTTTGTTGGCAAGTAATATCTCTGCTTTTGAATATGCTATCTAGGTTGATCATAACTTTCCTTCCAAGGAGTCAGTGTCTTTTAATTTCATGGCTGCAGTCACCATTTGCAGTGATGTTGGAGCCCCCCCCAAAAAAATGTCTGACACTGTTGCCATTGTTTCCCCATCTATTTGCCATGAAGTGATGGGACCAGATGCCATAATCTTCGTTTTCTGAATGTTGAGCTTTAAGCCAACCTATTAAATAGAAAAAAAAAAATCAAAGAAATAAACTATGTATTTAATTACCTGATGTGAAGAGTTGACACATTGGAAAAAGACCCTGATGGTAGGAAAGAGTGAAGGAAAAAGGAGAAGGGGAAGCAGAGGATGAGATGGATAGATAGTATCACTAACTCAATGAACATGATTCTGAGCAAACTCCAGAAGAAAGTGGAGGAACGAGGAACCTGGTGTGCTGCAGTCAATAGGGTTGCACAGGGTCACACACAACTTAGCTAATTAACAACAAAAATATATTTAATTACAAATCATAATAGCAAGTATAATATAATAATAAAGAATAATAAGCAATAAAAGAGGTTAAAAAGAGGAATCCATGATTTGAACTGAGGGTTTAAGGTAATCTATAATAAAGTTAAGCTGAAACTTCTAAAAATTGAATAGAGATAGTAAAACTAAAGCCAACAGCATCCTAAGGGAAGGGTTAAGATCTGAAAATTTATAAAAAACAGAAAAATTGGCAAATTCAACAAATTGTGAGAAGACCAATGTGACTAGAATTTCATTATTTGACAATACTGGAGAGTTAGAGAGGGTAAAGAACATGTATCAACTTACAGTAGGTACTTTATTTCTTTAATTCTATTCCCAAAGAAGTAATAGTTTTTATTTAAAATAAAAAATACATCATTAAATTTGTCTTTTTTAAAAGATTACCATTATCTTGCATAGAGAATCAGTTAGAAAGTAGCAAAAAGTAGATATTTAAAAACTAAACAGGTTACTGGTGTATTTCACTAAAGAAGTGCTGGTGACATACTAAGATGATTAATAGAGATGGTGAAGAGATGTAATTAAAATATAGGTTATGTTTAGAACCAAAAGAATATAGTATAGATGAACTGAATGTGAAGATGAGGAATTCATTTTTGTTACAAGGATAGGAGCTACCATTTGTCTGTCTTGATTGGAATTCGGCTCTTTTATAAAAGATAATATCACCAGGCATCATTTTCTTTTTTGTTAATTTGGATGGAAACCCCCTCAAAATACACACCATTTCCTATTTTATGCCCATGGACAGTAATCAGTTTGAATGAAATCTGATGATAATAACAAAAATATATTGATGATTATTTGAGACAAACATTAGGGTTTCTCAAACACATCTTTAATCTTTTATGCAAAACATTCCACCATATATTGCCTATTATCTATGACTGTTATTAATATATTTGTTTCTGACATAATTTTGCTACAACTTTTACTCTAATCTGCCTGGTTTTCACACAGTACACTATGGGATTCATCAGTGGAGGCACAAGTAAAAGAATATTTGCCATAAGGACATTGAAGAGGGGAGAGACATGCTGGACAAAACGATGAACAATGGCAAGGTTGATGATGGGCAGATAGAAGATGATCACTGCACAGATGTGTGAAACACAAGTGTTGAGGGCCTTGAGCTGTTCCTTTTGGGATGCAATTCCAAGCACAGTCTTGAGGATTAGGATGTTTAAGACACAGCAATGAGCATAAAGTCTACCATAAGGCAGAGTGCTCCAAAAAAACCATAAATGACATCAATCTGGTTGTCAGAGCAGGCCAGCTTCATGACATCCTGGTGGAGACAGTAGGAATGTGACAGTTGGCGTTTCTCACAATATTTCAACATTCTCAAAGTGAAGGGAAAGGGAAGAACCAGGAGGAAGCTCTTGAAAAAGCATACAATTCCAATTTGGGCTACTCTGAGAGTTGTAAGAATGGAGCTGTATCTCAGAGGGTTGTGGATGGCTAGGAAGCGATCAAATGACATGATCAGGAGCACTGAGGATTCCAGCGCTGTGAATCCATGGATGAAGAATTGCTGAGCAAAGCAGGCATTTGCAGAGATTTCAGAAGCTTTAAATAAGAAGATCCTCAACATAGTGGGAAGAGAGGAAAAGGATAGGCCCATGTCAGACAAAGTCAACATGGAAAGGAAACAGTACATGGGCTCATGCAAGGATGGTTCTGTCTTAATGATGAAAAGGATGGTGCAGTTTCCCAGAAGAGCAATAAGATACATGCTGGATATTGGAATAGAGATCCAGATGTGTGCATATTCCAGCCCCGGCATCCCAACCAAGATGAAGGTGGTGACTTCAGCATGTGATATGTTGATAATGGACATGATAAATTTAGAGGGCTCTGCAATGATACATAGAGTCTTGAGTAAAAAAAAAAATGAATATCTGGAAATTTAGTTGAAAAAATGCAACTCTTAAGTTCTGACTGTTTAGCTATCTTTTGATAGAACAAAGCATTTATGTGACTATCATATTGTGAGAAGTGGTGTCCACTTTAGAATAGAATCTACCTGTATCACAGATTAACAAAATTACTTCTGGGCAAGTTTTTCCTAAATAGAGAAACTAGAAATATATTTTGAATTCATATGAAAACTTGGTTTCTTTTTCCATGTGAAATATTAGTAAACCTTAGTCAATTAATCTAGAAGCCTCTACAATTTCTTTCTTTCACATTCTAGATGAGATGTTGGGCAGAATATGTGATTTCATGAAGGCAAAGGAGTCTCACAACTTAATTTCTATGTACTTCTTGGAACTCCCAAAGAAATATGGTCTTCTCGAAACAAAACTACCCTTAGTTCCATCCCTTGCTATCTGAAGATTTTTTGTTAAATACCCTTTTAAAAAACCCCATGGTTTTCAAATCATTTATATATTTGAAAGAGCAGTTACTACAGATTACTGACAAATTACATCTCATTTTCTCCTGGCCCGGAATGTGTGATCAATTGTATCATGTTCACAGGAGAACAACAATCTGAAGAGCTCAGTATCATGATTTAGGAGAATTTGAATTCTGTTGAAGACTGATATCTTAAAAACTATTTACATAGTTTCTGAAATGAATGATTTTCCTGGATATATGACATTTGGAGATGTATTCTGCTCTATACAAAGTTCTAAATGGTTGATTTCCAAAGAAGAGAAGTAAAGTGAACACAAAGTAGATAAAGATAATCTGAGAGTTTACCAGAGAATGTGATATTTTGCAGAGGACTCTTGAGAGCAGCTGAAGGATTCTAGCATAAAATCTCAGAAGCCATTTGTCTCTTACCAAAGCCTCCTTCTTATATATGAGGATTTGCCTCTTCTTTCCAAGTCACCTCCTCTAGAGGCACTGAGTTCTCTGGGGATTTCGGCTAAGCTGGATCTATTCTGAGACTAAAAATAATCATGTACAGACGTGGTAAATCCACAGAGATGGTTAACAGTAAAGCAAGTAAATGAGGATCTAGACTTTGCTGCTGCTGCTGCTGCGAAGTCGCTTCAGTCGTGTCCTACTCTGTGTGACCCCATAGACGGCAGCCCACCAGGCTCCCCCATCCCTGGGATTCTCCAGGCAAGAACACTGGAGTGGGTTGCCATTTCCTTCTCCAGTGCATAAAAGTGAAAAGTGAAAGTGAAGTCGCTCAGTCGTGTCCAACTCTTAATGACCCCATGGACTGCAGCCTACCAGGCTCCTCCATCCATGGGATTTTTCAGGCAAGAGTACTGGAGTGGGTTGCCATTGACTTCTCGGTCTAGACTTTGAGCTAGGGTTTATTTCAGTTGGTAGGTCCTTTATAACTGAGCATGATAGAGGTATGGTAAATCTTAAATAAAGTCTCCTGATATTTCTGTTGGGTGTTCGACTCAGATATTGCTTCTCTGCCATGGACAATGTCAAAGCAGAGATGCTATGAGATGAACCTTGGCATTCATGGAAGTGATGTGAAACAAACATCCTATGACATATATTTTAGCCTAGCCTTTACTCTTGAACTCTAGATCCATGATTCTAAATGTTCCTGAACACTGTTAACTAAATATCCCTTAAAATCAACTTATTTAAATTAGATGTAATCTCTCCCTTTCCAAATTTGTCCTTTATGTAGGGCATATTAATCTTTTATACTTAATATGTCACAAGTTCAAAATCTGAGCCCTTTAAACTCTTCTCTCCCACATTTTGCACTTAGTATTAGCCAAAATTTAAATTAAGAATCTAAATTGTTCCATTTATTGAGTTTCATTCATTGTTGGATAATGATTTTGAATCTTTTGAACAATGATAAGTATTATCTTTATTTTATTGATCAAGAAAATATTTCTCAAGGAGTTCAAGTAGTCTGTCCAAGGTCATATCAGGGTTGTACATTAGAGGTAAGGTAGGAGCTGAGGTCTGATTCTTGACAACTGAACATATATTAAGCAATTGGAATGGTCAATATGTAAGAAGTTAGGGATTGAATGGTTGTCTGGAATTTCATACTATTTTCAGCATCCTAAATTGCCTACTAGTTAATTTTGGGGACTAATATAGAACATGTGATGTTATCTTTGTTGTACTTTTGCAAGGAAACAAAATGGTAGTTTGAGGATCTTAAGGAAAATGCTCCTGAAATTATATCTATACTCGCTTCCATTAATACATAGCTTTTGGATAAGAGCAAATATTGAATTGACCAAAAAGAGGAAGCACAACAAAATATAACCATAATTTTCTGGAATAAGTTCTTTCTAAATTTTATCATAATAATTTTATTTTACCAATGTCCTATTGTTTTCATCCCCTCAAAAGAAATCCTCTTGGCCAGATAGTCAAGAATTTTCTAACTTCCACTCTTTCTTTATCTCTGAATGTTCTCTGGGTCCTTCTTATATAAGAGATAGAAGGATTAATTTTGGTTCCTTGTAATTAGTGTGTGCATATGTATGTGTGTATGTGTGTGTGTGTGTGTATAATAATTGTGATGATGGTTGTATGCATTTATTTACTTTTTGTCCAGCTTTGGAGACTGATCCCATTTGTCCCAAGTGAAGTCGCTCAGTCATGTGTGACTCTTTGTGACCCCATGGACACCAGGCTCCTCCGTCCATGGGATTTTCTAGGCAAGAGTACTGGAGTAGGTTGTCATTTCCTTCTCCAGGGAATCTTCCCAACCCAGGGATCGAACCCAGGTCTCCTGTATTGTAGACAGACATTTTACCATCTGAGCCACCAGAGAAGTCCTGATGATGATGCAATTAACCTACAACGGGACACTTAGGGCGTTTGTCCTTTTTATTTGATATGTCCAGTCAATAGCACATTGAATGGCTTGTGGTAGCTTGTAAATGTTTCTTGAATGAATGAGGGGACTGCATTTTTTAAACTGGCATCATGTAACACATACCATTTTTATCTTTTTTATCTTTAGTATGGTTTCCATTTATTAATAGCTATGTCTGTCATAGAGTAAAAGCACAGACTTTGGTAAATGTAACATCTATTCATATGAATTTTTATTTTATAAACTGACACCTATTTTTGCATGTTAAATTTACATACTATTACAAAGTTTTACTTGTATATAAGTATATTTAAATCATAACTATATTATAATAAATATGCATTATGAAGTATATCATAAATGTTTTGTGATACAACTTTGATGTTATTTTCTTGTGATAAAACAAAACATTACATTCTAGTTGAAGTTTTTCTTGGTCCTATGTACTAAATGTTAATAAAGACATGCATATCAAATAGATGGGATGCAGCTTAAGCAGTACCTCTATGGTAAAATACAGATGAAGTTCATTTATTAGGAAAGAAGAATAGGTTGAAAACAAAAATATAACATCCATTTCAAGAAGATATTAAAAGAAATATATGTTAAATCTGAAGGAGAAAAGAAGGTAAGGTCAGAAGTCAATGAAATGGAAATCTATCATAAAATACAAAAAGTCAACAAAACAGAAATTTTGTAGTTTGAAAAGTTTAATAAAGAAAATCCATTTAAAAACTTAGGAAAATTGATCAAGAGAGAAAACAAAGTGCATATTAATAATGAAAACAGGAACATAATACATAGATCTAACAGATATAAAGTAAAATAAATATGATGAATATAATAAACAACTCTTTTTACTGTACATAAGTTAATTTAAATGGAAAATGCCTTTGAAAAACATTAGTGTCCAGAACTCAAACAAGAAAGAGAAAATCTGGATTGTTTCATATCTGTCAAAAATTTTTAATACTTTTTTTTAACAAAAAGGTTTCAAAGAAAACTTAAAGTCAAGAGGGTTTCATATGAATTCACTGCATGCATTTAAGAAAGAAATAATATCAATATTGGACCTGCTCTTTCAGAAAATACACCAATATCTAATTGGCTTCATGAGTGACATCTAAACAAGACAAAGATAAGAAAAAGTAATTAATGGCTACTATGGCTATGAACATAGATCCATACATTTAACAAACAGTAAATAGTATATAGTGACCCATAAAAAAGATAATATGTCATGGTAAAATACAGGTTATCCCAAGAAATTATACTTCAAAGAAATTATGAATGTGCCTTATTCTAATAGACAAAGAGATAAAAACCAAATGATTATCTCATTAAATAAAATTAAAATATTTTTAATTACAAAACTCTGAGTAAATTAGAAGTAGAAGAGTAGTACTTTAATTTGAAAAAGACATATATAAAAACAGAAAAGCTGGGCTTCCCAGGTAGCTCAGTGATAAAGAATCCACACGCCAATGCAGGAGATACAAGTTCAATCCCTGGTCCAAGAAGATCCCACATGCCACAGAGCAACTAAGCCTGCATGCCACAACTATTGAACCTGTGATCTAGAGCCCAAGAATCACAACTACTGAAGCCCATGTCCCCTGGAGCCTGTGCTCAGCAACAAGAGAAGCCACTGCAATGAGAAGCCCATGCACTGCAACTAGAGAGAGCCCACACTCTCCACAACTAGAGAAGAGACCACACAGTAGTGAAGACCCAGTACAGTCAATAAATCCATAGATAAAATTATTTAAACAATTTAAAAATACAAAAAACTGACATTATTTTAATGAAAAAAATGTTGAACATTTACCCACGGATGTAAGGAAAACTCAAAGATGCTTCTCAGTATTTTTGTCCAAAATTATATGAAATGTCCAAAAAAGAAATGAAAGTATAACAGTTTTAAAGGATAAAGCAAAAATATCTGTGTTAGCAAATGGTTAAATGGTAAACATAACATATATAAACATTAAACATAAGTGAAATTAGAAAAGATTGCCTGATATAAAAACCATATACATATACACAATGGAGTATTACTCAGCCGTTAAAAAGAATTCATTTGAATCAGTTCTGATGAAATGGATGAAACTGGAGCCAATTATACAGAGTGAAGTAAGCCAGAAAGAAAAACACCAATACAATATACTAACACATATGTATGGAATTTAGGAAGATGGCAATGACGACCCTGTATGCAAGACAGGAAAAAAGACACAGATGCATATAACGAACTTTTGGACTCAGAGGGAGAGGGAGAGGGTGGGATGATTTGGGAGAATGGCATTCTAACATGTATACTATCATGTAAGAATTGAATCGCCAGTCTATGTCTGACACAGGGTGCAGCATGCTTGGGGCTGGTGCATGGGGATGACCCAGAGAGATGTTGTGAGGAGGGAGATGGGAGGGGGATTCATGTTTGGGAACGCATGTAAGAATTAAAAATTTTAAAATTTAAAAAATAAAAAACTAAAAAAAAAAATAATAATAATAATAAAATAATTAAAAAAAACCATATACAAAGCTGAAATTCTGCATAATTGAAAAAACCTGAAATTAAAATTTTAAAAGTCATGTACAATAGACTTCAAAATATCAAATATGTAAAAATAAATGTAATAAAATACTTTCAAGATTTTAAACTGAAAGCCAAAATAATGCAAATAATTTCTAGAAGATCTAATTAATAGATATATCTTATTTTTTGGAAAACTTTGTGATGTTAAGATGACAGTTCTTCCCAAAATGACATGTTGATTTAGTAAAATTCTAATCCAATTCCAGTAGATTTTATTGGGAAGACTGACAAGTTGATTGCAAATTTTATATGAGATCACAAAGAGCCAGGATATGTAAAATAAGCCAGGATATAAAAAAAAAGTGGGATGAATTAAGCATTGCATTTCATGACTAACTCTTAAGCTGCATTTATTAAGCAGTGGGGTATTAATATGAGAATTAGACAAAGTAATGGAATAAAACATTTCAGATAGTGACACATGCACTTAATGTCACTTGATTTATGACAGTGACATAATTCAAAAGGGAAAGGAAGGTTCAATTCAAGAAATCGAATAATGTATAGACAAATTGTGAGAAAAAGTCTTAAACTTTATCAAAAACTAATTTAAGTTAGATAATAGACCTAAGTACTAAATACAAAAAGAAAAAGATTATAGAAGAAAAAATTATAATATTTTCATGAGCCTGATAAAACCAAATACACAGAAAGATTAATCCTGTAGCAAAAATAATTGATAATTTGCATTTAATTAAAATAAAGAACTATTCACTGAAAGACATTTTTATGAGACTGAAAAGGCAAACCATCCACTGGGATAAATACTCTCATTACATATATCTGACAAGAATATATAAAGAATTCCTACAGATGAATAAGGAAAAGAACATTAAAAATAGGCAGTGTACTTGAACTGGCACTTCCAATTTGCATTTAGAAAAATGCAAATTAATATTAAATGAGACACTATGATATACATACTAGAATAACTAACATTAAAAGAATTGAGAATCACAAATTTTGGTAAAAATATGAAACAACTGACACTCATACTTTGCTGGTGACAGTGTAATTTGATACAAATTATTTGGCAACAAAGAGTTTGGCATTATCTACCATAGCTAAATAAATATACAACTCAGTGGTGTAAAAACCCCATTTCTAAAGAAATTATTAAAGGATCTTTATTAAAACTTTATAACCACAATTTGGATATAACTTTAATATTCATCAATAGGAGAACTGCTTAAAAACAATTTTGCATTCTGTTTTAATTGGCCTGTGATGTTATACTATGATCCAGCTTTTAAAAGCTTCCCATGTGATTCTTATGCTTTGCCAAGATTGAGAAGAGGGCTTTCAGTAGCTACTGTATATGCGCCGTGAGTTAAGATGACATATACTTGGGTGCCTGTCTCTATACTTAAGCATAGCCTTCTGAAAATGACTTTATTTCCATAATGATTCAAAAATTATTACTAATACATTGGTTTGTAATCAGTGGCTTCATGATGGCTGTATTTTCTAAGATCTAAAATAAAATCCCTATAGGCTACTGCATGAGTTAATTTCTTATGTATCTTTTACTAATCATTTTCCTTAAATAAGGGTGTTGACATTATTTCTCACTGGTGTCAGTCTGCCATATTTGGCAGTTTTAGTAGACAATTATTGGGTTTTCTTGGTCTATTTTAATTTATTTATTTTTGTCTGGTTTATTCCTATCCAACATTTCACCAACTTTTCTGGAAATAGAATTTCCTTATTTTGTATATTGAAGGTGAAGGTGAAGTCGCTCAGTCGTGTCCGACTCTTTGCGACCCCGTGGACGTTAGCCTACCAGGCTTCTCTGTCCATGGGATTCTTCAGGCAAAAATACTGGAGTGGGTTACCATTTCCTTCTCCAGGCAATCTTCCCAATCCAGGGATCGAACCCAGGTCTCCTGCATTGGAGGCAGACACTTTAACCTCTGAGCACTGGTAAAGAATCTGCCTGCAATATGGGAGACCTGGGTTCATTCCCTGGGATGGGAAGATCCCCTGGAGAAGGGAAAGGCTACCCACTCCAGTATTCTGGCCTGGAGAATTCCATGGACTATACAGTCTGAGTTGGACATGACTGAGAGACTCACTCACTTGTTTCATTTTATATGTTACTTATATATAAACTTACTTTATATGCTAAATCACAATGATTGAAATGGGGGATAGAGATTTGTACGTGGCCAATTTTCCAAATCACATTAAATTTATATTCACTATATGGGTATAGTGATCAGTTCTGCTTCAGGATATTAACAAAGTTACATTCAATATTTTCCCTAGATCTCTAAATGGAGCTGATAGTGAAAGTTCTCTTTTCTCTGTTAAGTGAAGTGAAAGTCACTCAGTTGGGTCTGACTCTTTGTGACCCCATAGACTATAAAGTCCATGGAATTATCCAGGCCAGAATACTGGAGTGGGTAGCCTTTCCCTTCACCAGGGGATCTTCCCAACCCAAGGACTGAACGCTGGTCTCCCGCATTGCTGGCAGATTCTTTACCAGCTGAGCCACAAGGGAAGCCCAAGAATACTGGAGTGAGTAGCCTATCCCTTCTCCAGCAGATCTTCCCAACCCAGAATCTAGCCAGGGTCTCCTGCATTATAGGCAGATTCTTTACTAGCTCAGCTATCAGGAAAGCCCAGTTAAACAAGGAGTAAAAAGTGTCCCTACTGCCTATTTATCCAATTTTTGTCTATTTAGCACACCATGTGGGTTAGCTCCATCCAGAACACTAATAGAAGTAGGAAGACAGGGGGAAGAGAATGAGAATTTAATGATGCTGATGACCTTTTCCCGCACTTAGTTATGCTAAGGCTCCCCAGGTTCCTACAAATTTCACATCTGTGAGCCATTGTAATATCTTACCTAAAGAAAATTTTATTAAGATAATATTTAGTATTTATTGTCACTTGCAATAGAGTATATGTCTTATTTACTAAAGCAGGCTTTTTTTTCAGAGTGTGAATTAATGATATTAGTTCTGATTACAAGCAGATTTAAATTCATTTAGGAACTTTCAGTGAGGATCTGATTAGATCCTATATATACATGGTATTATTTCATTTTAAAATAATGTCCAAGTGCTACTTTCACTTGCTTTTATTTTCTTTTTTGCCCCAAGAAATTGATTTGTAGAACAAGCGAGCTCTACATTAATGGGATTTCTCAGACATAGTTTACTTGATTCTTTGGCTTTACAATTATGTATTTTATTCATGTATTTAAAACTGATTAAAATAATGAGGTTTTTAAATCCAACAAATAACTGGTATGTAATGGGTACTGACAAAGACAAAGATTAAAATCTGCTTCTTAAGTCACTGGCACATTGATTTAGCTGATTTAGGATACAATTAAAAAATCATACTGCTTAAAAATAACAAATAGCATTGCACATACTTGGATAAAGAATAGATAACCCAATGTACATTTAAAGGAGATAATTTATGCTGCTGCTGCTGCTAAGTCGCTTCAGTCGTGTCCAACTCTGTGTGACCCCAGAGATGGCAGCCCACCAGGCGCCCCCATCCCTGGGATTCTCTAGGCAAGAACACTGGAGTGGGTTGTCATTTCCCTCTCCAATGCATGAAAGTGAAAAGTGAAAGTGAAGTCGTTCAGTCGTGTCCGACTCCTAGTGACCCCATGGACTGCAGCCTACCAGGCTCCTATTGTAAACAATTGAAAATATAAATAAATATTTGCTTATCTATTAATTTTTTGCATTTCATTTAAATTATTTTATGTATATAAGCCTTTTATCTCCAAACGCATTTCATAGTACTTTAGGAAAGGGGAATTTTTAATAGTTTATTTGAATTGCTAATGACTAGAATGCATACACATACAAGTAAGAGATGTTTTGTTTGTGTGGGGATATGTAGTTAATCTCATAGCACACTTCAGATACTGCTAACCATGTTTGAGTTCATTAGAGCCATAATTGGCTTCTTTTTTATTCTGCAAAGGAACATATTATTTTACTGTTTTTGTCTTTTTGTTTAGAATAATACTTTGAAAACCTATTTAGTCTTAATTGAGCCTATGTTGCTGTGGTTAAGGTTGATATACAGTTGGATGCCTGTAGAGATAAAAACCAGAGAAGAGGTGGAAAACTTAGCTATAAAAAGATTATAATTCCAAACCTAACTCCTAAAACATCTAATCTAGATTGTTTGTTAATGCTTAGTTAAAGAAACAACTTGATATTTGATGGGCCCACTAAGTATGTACCGTGTATCCTTGTATTCAGTTTCTATTCTTTCATTACCATCTTCAGATTTCTACAGTTGCTCAGGAATTGCCAAGTAGGGGAGCTTCCACTGCAGCTGTAATTGCCCATCAACTTTGTTTCACATAATTTTACCAGGATTCGATTTCTAATCTGCTGACTTTTTACAGAGTACACGATGGGATTCATTAGAGGGGGAACCAGAGGAAGATACCAGCTATGGTGACCCTAATAACTGGAGAAGCATTTTTGGCAAAGTGGTGAAGGGCAGCCAAGGTGACAGTAGGCACCTAGAAGACGAGCACAGCACAGATGTGGGAGATGCAAGTGTTGAGGACCTTGAGACTGCCTTTGTGTGAGGTGATGCTCAGAACATCTTTTAGGATTAGCATGTAAGATGTAGAAATGCACAACAAATATAATAAAGAAGTAAGAGCCATAAACAGTCTGAGGTGATATTGACCCTGTTCTCAGTACAGGTCAGTTTCATAACACCCTGGTGGACACAGTAGGAGTGGGATAGAAGGCTTTTCTTACGAATTTCAGCCTCTTTACAATAAAGGGGGAAACAACGACAAACAGAAGCATAATGCTGTGAATACAAGGCCAACTTTAATGACTCTGGCACTGGTCAGAATTGAGAAGTATCTCAGAGGGTTGTGGATGGCCATAAGGTGATCTATGGACATAATAAAAAGAACTGATGACTCCATAGCTGAGAATCTATGAATGAAAAACTCTTGGGCAAAACAGGCATCAGGGGAAGTTCCAGTGGCATTGAACAAGAAGATTCTCAGCATGGTAGGAGGAGGGCAGATGGATAATCCTAAATCAGAGAAGGCCAACAAGGAGAGGAAATAATACATGGGCTCATGCAGAGAGGTCTCTGTTTTTATTAGAAAGAGGATGGTACAGCTCCCCAAGATAGCAACAAGGTGTATAAGGCAGATGGAGACTGAGACCCAAATGTGCACATGCTCCATCCTGGGGATTCCAATCAGGAAGAAGGCAGAGATTTCCCTTTCAGAAATGTTAAAGATGGACATTGCAGGAGTATAAAGGAATCACAATGCAGATCTTGCAAAGGCCTTCCTGCAGTGGAAGAAATAGATTAGTTCAAATGTACATGCTTCAGTCAACTGTTTGGTACAAGTCTTGGGACTTCAGCTATTTTCCTGTAATTCACAGTATGAAGATAATATTTCATAATATGTAAATAGAAATAGTATCAGGACCCATACGTATAAGTAGGATATCAAGAGAAACATAAACAAGTAACCACCAACAGTTAGCTATAATCTTTTTCCCCCTTAGATTTAGCATACATAAAAGAAGCAGTAAATTTCACAAGGTCTATTTCCTATACCGTTGGTTTTTAGATAGTGATGGCCTTTAGCTGGAACAATGTATGGATAAATATAGGATCATAGAGGGCGTGACTTACCACAATTGCATTGCATTTGTAGTTGCTGAAGAATATTTAACTTCAAGAAACAGTATTCTTTAAAAAAAAATAGGGCTAGGACAACTGGATATCCACACCCCAAATAATGACATTAGACCCCTATTTCACACCTTATACAAAAATTCTCTTAAAATATATCATAGGCATAAGTTCAAGAGCTAAAGCATTAAAGGTATTAGAAGGAAACATAGATAATGAATTTTTGTGACCTGGGATTAAACAATGTATATGACATCAAAGGCACAAACAGAAAGCTAAATATGAAATTCATTACATAAATATGCACATATGTAAAAAACAATTCATCAACATTAAGAAATATTCAAATGACATCAACAAGAAAGTGAGAAAAACAACCCACAGAATAAAAATGTTTGCAAATAATATATCTGGACTTGTATACAAAATATATGAAGGACTATTACAACTCTACAATGAAGATAAGAAGATCCTTTAATATCATTAGTCATTAGGAAAATGCAAGTCAAAATCAAATCAGATAGCGATTCATGTACACAGATGAACTAAAATAAAAAAGACAATTTTAACTGTTGACAAGAATGTGGAGAAAGTTAAAAGTGTTGCTGGCTGTTTAGTCATGTCTGACTCTTTGCAACCCCGTGGACTATAGCCTGCCAGGCTCCTCTGTCCATGGAGTTCTCCAAGCAAGAATGCTGGTGTGGGTTGCCATTCTCTTCTCCAGGAGCTCTTCCCAACCCAGGGGTCAAACCCGGGTCTCCCACATTGCAAGCAGTTTCTTCACTGCCTAAGCCATGATTCCCCTCAGAAAGCTGAACTCTCCTACATTTCTAGAAGGATTTTAAAGTGGTTCACCAACTTTGGAAATCATTTTAACAGTTTTTGAATGTTATGATAGAACAACAGTATCTCAATGGAGCTGTTAATATAATAAAATGAAACTACATCCCAAATACTTACCTTAATGTTTCTCTCATATAACATACTAAAATGTGGACATTTTTTTTTTTTTTCCTCTTACCAAGAAAACCTACTTGGAATACTTGATGCAGCTTTTGAATAGCTGAATACAGCGTACATTTGTCTGACTGCTACCTAGGAAATTTTGAGGATAACTGAAATGGCTAGCTAGCCTCTTTAGGCTAAAAGGCACATGGATTTAGGTACCAAATGTGGAGTAAAATATAGGAGTGCCAACTTGGGGTCATTTTGAAAGAGATCCTGTCAAAGCAATGAGGATATGAGAGGAGGACTGAAAGAGAAACACAGGTCACAGGAGGGCAGCACTGAAAACACTCAGCAGGGAAATGAACAAAGGCTGAAGAGCTACCCTAAAGAGAAATAAGGAGCTTTAAACACCTACAAAACCTGAAAAGCCTGAAGCTACTCTATGACAAGACTAGTCAAAGAGTTTCATGGCTCCACTAATTTTATGAATCAGCTAGATCAAAAAAAAAAATTTAAGCTATAGCAGAACCACAGTTGTTATTTTATATTTGTTTGATTGTATTTACTGTCAAAGTGCTAAATACAATGTGTTCCATAATCATTGTTAAGAGAAAGTGAAAGTGAAGTCGCTCAGTCGTGTCTGACTCTTTGCGACCCCATGGTCTGTAGCCTATCAGGCTCCTCCGTCCATGGGATTTTCCAGGCAAGAGTGCTGGAGTGGATTGCCATTTCCTTCTCCAGGGGATCTTCCTGACCCAGGAATCAAACCCGGGTCTCCTGCATTGCAGGCAGACGCTTAACCGTCTGAGCCACCAGGAAAGCCCATTGTTAAGGGGGTCACAAATGGAAACTTAAAATTCATATTCAAACTATATAATAGTCCTTATGATATGGAAAGGGCATTACCATTCTAGATCAAGAGAAATGTTACTTTTCCTAAAATGAATTGTTGAATTCCAGTAGGAAAATACATAATGTGAATATTTTTATCATGTGGTGAACATAAGCAGATAAAGTATGAAATTAATCATTCATAATAGTGATCACAGTGTAATTCTGGCCACAAAAGGACATTAATTACCATCCTCCTCCCTCTCTGTGTTCAACTCCCCTGATTATGTTCCAGCTACCTTTTAATTTCTGCAATACTATGCTTTTTCAAGTCTCTTCCTTTTGCAAACAGTAAAAATGCTCTCCTTTGCCTTGACTTTTCTTTGTTCAAATGCTTGGTTAGTTATGATGTCCTTTGCCATCCTTTTCTGAGACTTCTTTATACCTGCCATTCAAAATAAACTGGAAGCAGTGACAGGTTTTATTTTCTTGAGCTCCTAAAACACTGCAGATGGTGACTGTAGCCACAAAATTAAAAGATGCTTGCTCCTTGGAAGGAAAGCTATGACAAATCTAGATAGCATATAAAAGCAGAGACATCACTTTGAAGGAAATGGTTCATATAATTAAAGCTATGAGTTTTCCAGTAGTCATGTATGGATGTGAGAGTTGGACCGTAAAGAAGACTGAGTGCTAAAGAACTGATGCTTTCAAATTGTGGTGCTGGAAAAGACTCTTGAGAATCCCTTGGACTGCAAGGAGATCAAATCAGTCAATCCTAAAAATCAACCCTGAATATTCATTGGAAAGACTGATGCTGAAGCTGAAGCTCCAATTCTTTGGCAACTTGATGCAAAGAGCTGACTCACTGGAAAAGACCCTGATGCTGGGAAAGGTTGAAGGCAAAAGGAGAAGGGGGTGCAGAAAATGAGGTGTTTAGATAGCATCATCCACTTAGTGGACATGAACTTAGCAAACTCCGGGAGATAGTGATGGACAGAGGAGCCTGGCATGCTGCAGTTCATGGGGTTGCAAAGAGTCTGAGATGACTTAGTGACTGAACAATAACAATGGGCAAAAAAAAAAAAATCTCCTAGTAGTCACTCTTGCCTTCTCACTGATGTTCACTGCAAACTCAGTGGTCTCATATATCTGCATCCAGAAACAATGCATAGTAATGTGTAAGTTGATAACTACCATTTAAAAATGTGTCACCCAAGAGTCAAGTCTGAGTACCTGGCTTTGAATTTCTTTCTGTGTTCACTCAGTGGTTCTGGCCTAGATTTGTTTAACTCTGGCCTTCTACTGTGCATTTACAGAATTGTTGGACTTCTCAGAAGATCAGGGTAATGCCATTCATTTCTAATCACTTAGTGACTATAATCAGTCAAATACTATGTAAATTATTTTGCTTGAGATAGTACAAAGGCATGTGGTAGCTATGAACATCAGAGAACTTACAGTAAGTTGTTAAGTCTTTGGACCCACATGTCCGCATAAAGGTGAAATGGAGGTGGTAAGCAATCACCAGAATTTCACTGCTTTGTAGTCAGAACCATTTATCCAGAGCTGCAGAATCTAGTCCTGCCTCCCTGGTGCTTTCTGTTTTTTTTTTTTAAATTTTTATTTTTACTTTATTTTGCTTTACAATACTGTATTGGTTTTGCCATACATTGACATGAATCAGCCACGGGTGTACATGAGTTCCCAATCCTGAACCCCCCTCCCCCCTCCCACCCCATATCATCTCTCTGGATCATCCCCATGCACCAACCCCAAGCATCCTGTACCCTGTATTGAACATAGACTGGTGATTCATTTCTTACATGATAGTATACATGTTTCAATGCCATTCTCCCAAATCATCCTACTCTCTCCCTTTCCCACAGAGCCCAAAAGTCCATTCTATACATCTGTGTCTCTTTTGCTGTCTTGCATACAGGGTCATCATTGCCATCTTTCTGAATTCCATATATATGTGTTAGTATACTGTATTGGTGTTTTTCTTTCTAGCTTACTTCACTGTGTATAATAGGCTCCAGTTTCATCCACCTCATTAGAACTGATTCAAATGTATTCTTTTTAATGGCTGAGTAATACTCCATTGTGTATATGTACCACAGCTTTCTTATCCATTCGTCTGTTGATGGACATCTAGGTTGTTTCCATGTTCTGGCTATTATAAACAGTGCTGCGATGAACTTTGGGGTACAGGTGTCTCTTTTAATTCTGGTTTCCTTGGGATTCCAGCAGTGGGATTGCTGGGTCATAAGGCAGTTCTATTTGCAATTTTTAAAGAAATCTCCACACTGTTCTCCATAGTGGCTGTCCTAGTTTGTATTCCCACCAACAGTGTAAGAGGGTTCCCTTTTCTCCAAACCCTCTCCAGCATTTATTGCTTGTAGACTTTTGGATTGCTGCTGTTCTGACTGGTGTCAAACGGTACCTCATTGTGGTTTTTATTTGCATTTCTCTGATAATGAGTGATGTTGAGCATCTTTTCATGTGTTTGTTAGCCATCCGTATGTCTTCTTACACCTTATCTTTGATAAAGGAGGCAAGAATATACAATGGATTAAAGACAACCTCTTTAACAAGTGGTGCTGGGAAAACTGGTCAACCACTTGTAAAAGAATGAAACTAGATCATTTTCTAACACCATACACAAAAATAAACTCAAAATGGATTAAAGATCTAAAAGTAAGACCAGAAACTATAAAACTCCTAGAGGACAACATAGGCAAAACAGTCTAAGACATAAATCATAGCAGGATCCTCTATGATCCACCTCCCAGAATACCGGAAATAAAAGCAAAAATAAACAAATGGGATCTAATTAAAATTAAAAGCTTCTGCACAACAAAGGAAGCTATAAGCAAGGTGGAAAGACAGCCTCCCTGGTGCTTTCTTATTGACCAAGAATACTTCGGGGATTGCAGATCAGCAGGCCACACTCAGAGAAAAAGAAAACTCTTGGTAGGTGAGTCTCAGTGGGACTGGAACCAAGAAGAGTCATCCAACCTCCTGTAGGAAGAATTAATTCATTGAGGAAAACATCTCCTAAGCCTCCTCGGATCCCTCTGGCAGAATGAATATTCCTCTTTACTTTGATTGACAGCATCATGTGAATAATCTTAGAGCAGTTTCAAAGGATATGATAACCATGCCTTCTAAGTGAAGTAAGTCAGAAAGAGAAAGACAAATAACATATCACTTGTATGCAGAATCTAAAATATGACACAAATGAACTTGAAATAGACTCACAGACATAGAGAACAGACTTGTGATTGCCAAGAGGGAGAGGTGAGGTGGTCGGGGAAGGAAGGATTGTGAGTGTGGGGTTAGCAAACGCAACATATTATATATATCCAATGGATAAACTAGACAGTCCTACTGTATAGCACAGGGAACTACATTGACTATCCTGTGATAAACCATAATGGAAAAGAATATGAAAAAGAATATACATGTTTATAATGGAACCACTTTGTGGTGCAGCAGAGAGTAACACAACATTGTCTATCAACTATCTTCAGTAAAAATTTTAAAAAAGAAAATATAAGTGTATGCATGACTTTAAGTTTCTGTCTCCTCCACTAGAATTTAATCTCGTGAAGTTATATGTCGTCTAGAAATTCAGAAGGCCTTGAAACTTTAATTTTCATCCAGCGTCAAGGGCAGTTTTCAACCTGGGATGTACATAAGAATTCCTTATGGAGTTTTATAAAAATGCAGTTATCTAGGCTTACTCTAGATTCACTTAATCTCTTTATTTGGTATTTTCTCTGTATATTATGTATATAATTTCCCATGATTATTATGTCATGTATCAATGTTGTTTCCATGGTAAAAACTATGCCAATTATTTTTGTATATCATATATAACATTACTGCACTTAGATAGCGTATATAATTACCCTTAGAGACATTTTGCTTGAAATCTTTTTTTTTTTTTTTTTTTTGGTAGTAGCTTTATTATCTTGTTTTGCATGCCATGGAAACACCCAGTTCTACTTGTCAGTTGCATTATTTGTGTTCTCAATTCTCATCTGACTTTTTACATTTGAAAGCATAAGTAATAAATTAACAATGACCACTTAAAGATAAACTTAACCATGTTAAGTTAGCTTAACTCTCTCAAAATAATAGATAATTTTTGTTTAACTCTGATATGCATTCATGAAAGCTCTGTACTCAGCAATAGGGCTGGAGTTTTGTCTTCAACACAAAAGGAACCTGTCAGAACAAATGAAAAAGGACTGAATCAATGACTTCAAACTCTTATGACTCAACTCCTGGGTAACTTTCAGGTTGCTCCAGTGGGCTGAATCACGATTTCCATAACTCTTTTTAGTCAATAGACAAATAAGTTCATGAGACTGCTAAAACAAGATCGAGTGGAACAATAATAAATAGCATAGAACTGGATGAACTGATGAGTAACATTTTATTGTGTTTGTTTGGAATACTGTTGATGTGATTTATGTTCTATTTTCTGAATATATAATGAGGCTGTACCTCATTCTCTTAAGTTATAATAATCTAATAGACTCTGCTTTTATGAATTGAATGAAACATTATGAAGTCATAGCTGATTCTCACTGAATCCTCTGAGTTCAAGAAACTTTTATTGAGGGTCTTTACTTTTCCATACAATGTATTACTTTTATAGGTAATAATAAGAACCTGTCCTCTTTTTAAACATGACATAATTTGAAAAGTTGATTATGCAACATTGAAAATGTTACTCATTTAATCAGGTCTGACCAGTCATTTTTAGGGAACAAAGGCTGACTTTGCAAAGTCTATGCTGACAAAGCCCGTCTAGGTAAATTAGCCTGTTACTTGACTTATAGGTAGCCATAGAGATGGTAAAAGAGATCAGAATGGCAGGTCAGAATGGTGGGATGTGTTAGAGAGTGCAAGAAAGTAAAATACTACCCATATGTTTGGATACCTGAGAAGTAATCTGATCAAGGATTTTTTTTTAAATTATAGCTTCCTCTCTTTCCTCTTTTGATAGAATACAATAGCAGTTTTAAAACATCCTATCTGAGAATCTATGTGGAAATTTCCAGCACTGAAGACTTAGGAAATCCTATCTGATAAATTAACATTCTTTCTTCATCTGTATAAATAATGAATCCAAATCTAATGAGGAGAGCCTTTTCTTGGATCAAGAATGAATTTTCTTTGAAATAATATTTCATGAAAATGGAAAAGGCTATATGAAAAAAGGTATTCTTCAATGGAAATTCTTCATTGTTCACAGTCCACTCCGATGGGTCATTTACTTCTCATCATGCGGGGACATGGAGTTTTCATTGTCTTTAATCTATTTTCCAACTCCGCAAGTTGTAGATACTAATAGCAGTCAAAATAATTCATGTTGGTAGACATTCATATAAATTATCTGGCGGAGAGTAAATTGTCATGTGTCCTATATGATGGAAGAAGTCATATTTCAACTCATTTGCAAATTAATGTAATTTTTTTCATAAATGTATCTTTTATATTTGGTCTCCTTTGTACTAAGTGTATCATTTGCCTGGTCTTTCATTAAAAATGAGTTAAGTGATATAATGGATGTTATTTTATTTCTTTGTGAGAGCTGTTATTTTATGAAAATTAATCCTTCCCAAGGTTTATATTCTTGCATAAGAGAAAAAACAAATTATATAATGTAAAATGAGCTATCAGTTCAGTTCAGTCGCTCAGTCATGTCCAACTCTTTGTGACCCCATGAATTGCAGCACTCCAGGCCTCCCTGTCCATCACCAATCCCTGGAGTTCACTCAAACTCACATCCATTGACTCACATCCATTGAGTCTGTGAGTCCATATGTCTGTGGTGGCATACAGACATCTCATCCTCTGTCATCCCCGTCTCCTCCTGTCCCCAGTCCCTCCCAGCATCAGAGTCTTTTCCAATGAGTCAACTTTTCGCATGAGGTGGCCAAAGTAATGGAGTTTCAGCTTTAGCATCATTCCTTCCAAAGAAATCTCAGGGACGATCTCCTTCAGAATGGACTGGTTGGATCTCCTTGCAGTCCAAGGGACTCTCAGGAGACTTCTCCAACACCACAGTTCAAAAGCATAAATTTTTTGGTGCTCAGCTTTCTTCACAGTCCAACTCTCACATCCATACATGACTACTGGAAAAACCATTGCCTGGACTAGACGGACCTTCGTTAGCAAAGTAATATCTCTGCTTTTGAATATGCTATCTAGGTTGGTCCTAACTTTTCTTCCAAGGAGTAAGCGTCTTTTAATTTCATGGCTGCAGTCACCATCTGCAGTGATTTTAGAGCCTAAAACAATAAAGTCTGACACTGTTTCCACTGTTTGCCCATCTATTTGCCATGAAATGATGGGACCAGATGAGCTTTAAGCCAACTTTTTCACTCTCCTCTTTCACTTTCATCAAGAGACTTTTTAGTTCCTCTTCACTTTCTGCCATAAGGGTGGTGTCATCTGCATATCTGAGGTTATTGATATTTCTCCCGGCAATCTTGATTCCAGCTTGTGCTTCTTCCAGCCCAGCGTTTCTCGTGATATACTCGGCATATAAGTTAAATAAGCAGGGTGACAATATACAGCCTTGACGTACTTCTTTTCCTATTTGGAACCAGTCTGTTGTTCCATGTCCAGTTCTAACTGTTGCTTCCTGACCTGCATGGAGGTTTCTCAAGAGGCAGGTCAGGTGGTCTGGTATTCCCATGTCTTTCAGAATTTTACACAGTTTATTGTGATCCACACATTCGAAGGCTTTAGCGTAGTCAATAAAGCAGAAATTGATGTTTTTCTGGAACTCTCTTGCTTTGCCTTTTGAATACAGAAAATGTTCTGCCTTATGTAACGTAGAAAATGATATCTTAATGCTCATGGAAGAAATAGTACAACAAAATAAATGAACCAAATTAGTCTTGTATTTTTGTAAACTCTGTGTACATGCATACTTGCTTGTCTGATTGGCTCCATGTGTGTGCTGTCATTGCCCTTCTCAATTTCAGTTCCTGAGAGCACAGGTATACATCATTAAGTGAGAAACTATGTGTTCAAAAGGGATATTCTAAATGAACAATCAATCCCCTGTCACTTCTAATCACTAGACAGTTGTATGCACATATAGAATATTACATTAAACATGATCAAAATGGAAAGTATCTATTGTGTTCAAAAGGCTGGTAAGGAAAGCTGAGTGAAAAGAGAGCTTAGAACATTTTATGTTTACATAAGAACTCTAATCCTAAATCCTTAACCAGGAAGGCTGAGTTTTCAACCTTAATAAACACATTGAGAGAAGATATTGTATATTGTAAAGCAGTTAATATATGGTGTGATTGATTAACTCTGCTGCTCCGTGTCTTGTACTAACTGGATTTACATTTTGGTTAAGAACCCCTGTCAGCTGTATTTTTGACACAGTTTCACTAAAATCAAATTTCTTATCTTCTGGTTCTTCACACAGTATATAGTGGGGTTCATCAATGGAGGTACCAGCAGGAATACATCAGCCATGAGGATTTTAACAACTGGGGAGCTGTATTTGGCAAACCGGTAGATGACAGCTAGGGAGATAATGGGAACATAGAAGATGAGCACAGCAATGATGTGGGAAACACATGTATTGAGGATTTTGAGCCTTTCATTCTGTGATGCTATGCTCAACACTGCTTTAAGTATCAGAATGTAGGACATGAAAATACACGTTATGTCTAGGATGCCTGTGAGAGCCACAAACAAGCCATAAATGACATTAATCTTGTTGTCAGAGCAGGCCAGCTTCATGATATCCTGATGGAGGCAGAAAGAATGGGAAAGGAGGTTCTTCTTACAGTATCTTAGATGTTTCAGGGTGAAAGGGAAAGGAAGGATCAACAAAACATTTTTGAGAGAAAAGACAAGACCTATTTTTATGACTCTGGTACTGGTTAGGATAGAAGCATATCTCAGAGGATTGCAGATGGCAATAAAGCGATCAAAAGACATAATGAGAAGTACTGATGATTCCATAGCTGAAAATCCATGAATGAAAAACTCTTGAGCAATACAGGCATTGGGGGAAATTCTTGGAGCATTGAACAAACATATTCTTAGCATGGTAGGGAGAGAGGAGAAGGACAGTCCCAGGTCAGAGACAGCCAACATGGATAGAAAATAATACATGGGTTCATGCAGAGAAGGCTCCATTTTTATGAAAATGAGGATAGTGCAGTTCCCCATGATGGCAACAATGTACATGAGACAAATGGGAATGGAGACCCAAATGTTGGCAGACTCCAGCCCTGGGATTCCAATGAGGAAGAAGGTAGCGATATCAGTTTCAGAGGTGTTGAAGATGGACATGCCAGAATATGAGGAAATCAAGATGAGAGGCCCAGGAAACACTTTCTGCAGCGATGAAAACAGATTGGCTCAAATGCCTGACTCTAGCCTATTGCAATCATTTAAGGTCCTGTCAATCCAACGGCTATTCATATAGTTCTCAAGTATAAACCTAAATGGATAAAAATAGATACATATAGAGTTAGATGTCAACATCCAACTAAAGATGAAAACTGAAAGAAAAGGAAAACAAATTGAAACCTACAAGAGATATAGTTTATAACAGACATACATTCAACACAAGGACTGATGGTTCAACTAAATAGTCATACAGACAATATCTTATACAAATGAATATAGTTACATATAATTATCTATTTTCCAAATAAAGAATTTGAGACTTTTGCTTTTCTTATGTAAATATAACACTCCATTGTTCAGGCAGAGAAGGTGATGGCACTCCACTCCAGTACTCTTGCCTGGGAATTCCCATGGACAGGGGAGCCTGGTAGGCTGCAGTCCATGGGGTTGCAAAGAGTCGGACATGACTGAGCGACTTCACCTTCGCTTTTCACTTTCATGCATTGGAGAAGGACATGGCAACCCACTCCAGTGTTCTTGCCTGGAGAATCCCATGGACAAAGGGGCGTGGTGGGCTGTGGTCTATGGGGTTGCAAAGAGTTGGACATGACTAAACAACTAACACACACACCAGTCATATAGAAAAATACCATAAATTGTTGTCATAGAAGCCTGTGATCAGACTATATTGTTTATTTTATTTTTGCATATTCTCCTCCTACCACAGTTCTGAATGTTCCTTCATCATCTTTCTTCCCCTTGATCCTTTATGTGAGTGTGCAGGCTAAGTTACTTCAGCCGTGTCTGACTTTTTGCAGCCCTATGAACCGTAGCCTGCCAGGCTCCTCTGTCATGGAAGTTTCCCGGCAAGAATATTGGAGTGGGTTGCCATGCCCTCCTCCAGGGGATCTTCCTGACCCAAGGATCAAACTGTCTCCTAAGCCTCCTACATTGGCAGATGGGTTCTTTACCACTAGCGCCACTCAAGAAGCTCATACACTGTATACACCTCTGTAAAGAAATCCTTCAAAAAACATTCCTGAATTGATTCTTTATGGACATCTATTTCTTGCTGGCACATAGTCTTTTGTTCCTTTTAGCTGAAGTGTTCTTCCTCTTTTTAGTCCTTACAATGTTCTCTTTATCATTGATGTTCTGCAGTGCAATTTGAAGCACATAGGTAGAGATTTACAGTTAATATCTTCTACTTGGAGACTGATATTTCTAATTTGATTTTTCAGTTTTGAATGTCCTCTGACATTATAAATTTCAACATTGTCTATTTAGTAATAACTTCTTGTTAGATTGAAAAAGTTCAACATTTTCCAGCTAACTTACTAATTAGATTGTTTCATATTTTCAAACTCTTCCTTTATTTATGTTGCATTTAGGTACATTCTTTAGTACTACCTTCTAATTTATTAATTCTGTCTTTATCTGTGTCTGGTCTCTAACAACTATTGAGTTTTATTTCATTTATTCTATTTTTCTTTTAAAATAAAAGTTATTTTAATAATCCTTAGTGATAATAATAGTAGTAATAATAATATTAAATAAATAGTTAATAATTTAAATATTTTCTATTCCATAAAATATAATATATTTTATAAATTATAAAATTATAATTTATAAAACTGTATAAATACAATTTCAATTTATAGCTACCAATTCCCCCAATAATTTTTCATTTATTTGTATTGTTATTATGGTCTTTAATTTTTTTGAGAATAATAAGGTTGCCAAATTCCAAAATTCATCTCTAGTTTGATTTACTTCTTTTCTCATGGGTAAGTAACCTTATTATTGAAAGTGTAGAATATTTTTGTCAGTATTAGTCTTCATCTTTGTTTTGCAATTCTACTTATAATCCCATCTTGAGTGGAAATTTCCTTGTTTGTTTCTAGATTTATTTTATTCCTTTTCCATGATTAGATGTAGTAGTTGGCTCTTCTGACTTCCTGAAGTTTGTAAATTGTAATGTCTTTTTATAATGGGTAAGGGATCTTATTTCAAAGGAGAATTAAGTGCAGTGTTGCCCATTTTTCCCCAACAATCTCAAGACCTAGCTGGTTATTGGGAGCAGACTCATGTTGTGACAACAGGTATTTCCACCCTCCGTGTGGGTTAATAACTTGGTTCTTTGAACTGATTCCTTGTCAAACATGAGGCGCTATCATTCTGAGTCTCATATAGGTGCTGAGCTGCCAACCACCAATGTGTCTCTATAGTAGGAATCAAGTGGGTTTGTGGATTCAGTTTCAACACAGTTATATGTTTTTATATTGCATCTCAAAATATCTACCTATCTACCTATAATGTATTTGATATTTGTTGTCTGACCTAAGGAGCATAACAATGTATTTTTGTCTTTTTTATTATATCTATTTTTGCTATACGTTTTGGTGTATAGTGGAAATTTACATATATGATTCAGCTCATCACACTGAGTAAAATTCACCATCAAAAGTTAGATACAATTTTAGAAATATAATTTGTTAATGCTTATGTTTGGGAAAAATTAATTTTGTTGAGAATTACTTGTTCGTGTGCTCCTTGGAAAATAATGAATTAAGGTACAAATTTGTCCAAAAATACAATAGAGCTAATTGCAAGTTTATCATCAATCCTTGTTATGAGGGATTTGATAATACTCCTCAGATTTGAAATATTCAGGCAGTTCCTAGGTACTAGTATTCTTATCTTTAATTATATTTTCAATCATTGTGTTACTATGATCCTGTTGTCATGATGAAGAATTCTTAAAAGGTCATGTTCCCTTTCTTAACTATTTGTTTTCTGTAATTATTCTCTTTGGCAATCTCAAATTCTAATGATCGCAGTCCACCTTCAATTGTTTCTGAGCTGTTGCAGCTGCTCCATGAACTGGATTATCTGGATTGGACTCCACCTCTAACTTGCTATAATTATTTTCCTCTATCCAAACTACTTCTATTTCTAGGCTGTCTATAACATTTTAGTGATATTTATTAACCTTAAGGATTAGATGTCAAGGAGAAAGTCAATTAGAAAGAAACACTTAGGAGTTCCCAGATTTGATAAAATAAATTACATCCATTGAAAAGAAAAAAACCTGGCAGGTGTTTGAATATTGTTCACCTTAGACGTTGGAAGAATCATTCATAATACGGCGATGAATAAACTTGTTGCTGCTACTGCTACTAAGTCACTTCAGTTGTGTCTGACTCTGTGCAACCCCATAGACGGCAGCCCACCAGGCTCCCCCGTCCCTGGGATTCTCCAGGCAAGAACACTCGAGTGGGTTGCCGTTTCCTTCTCCAATGCATGAAAGTGAAAAGTGAAAGTGAAGTCGCTCAGTCATGTCCGACCCTCAGCAACCCCATGGACTGCAGCCTTCCAGGCTCTTCCATCCACGGGATTTTCCAGGCAAGAGTACTGTAGTGGGGTGCCATTGCCTTCTCCAAAATAAACTTGTTACAGTGACTTAATACCATTGTGATATTTGTCTGCCTAAATGCTAATCCAGTTGTGTCAAGTCATAGAACTACTAGCAGAGAACTATTTGCTAGACTTGGTCTTCCAATTCCCAAAATTTGCTCATGACACTAATTTGAAAGGAGTGAGATAAATGTTCAAAGAAAAAAAAAAGTTTTATTCCAACAGATATTGTGCAAGAATGCAAGTTGTTTGGTTTGTGTAATCGTGCCGTTAAGTAGAGATTGGAAGTTCTGTCTCTAGGACAGATGCGTCACACTGTGAAAGGTAAGTGAGCTGTTGGAGGAGAATGTTCTTCTGCTGCCTGGGGCCCCTCTTTTGTCTGGTTTGTCTGTTAACCTCACCTGGTTCAGTCTCTAACATCAGCCTTCCTTGCTAATGCTTCTCCCACAACTGTTAAGTTGTTCCTTTTTGGCTAAATAGAGATTCTGATCCTCTTTCAATTTTCTTCCAAATGTTATCTAGCAAATCAATTTAAACACTTTGAATTTTGAGTTGTAAATCCTTCTATACCATATCCTATAAATAACTCTGTTCATATCAGTTTTCTTAATATAATGAAAAACTACTTGATTACTGATTAATGAAGAGAAAACTAAATAATAAGAAAATTTTCAAAAGCACATGATACACTAATCACTATCAACCTCTACTTGTCCTGAATTATCAAAAAAAAGAGTATGACTCTCTTTAGGTAATACTATACCTCTCTGGCAAAGCTATTTTATTATTTTTTAAGATACTTTAGAGGGAAGCAGAATACTGCACAGAAAATTTTCCAGTATGTTTTCCTTTCAGAAGGGCCTAAACAACCCAATTCTTTGGTTTCACAAAAATATGAAAATGTAGTTTAAATAACACATACATAATGGCTTTAAAGTTAGAATAAAGTTCACTATTTATATGGGAGTTATTAAATGAGACTGTTTATTTGTTCTTTGTATTAAAAGTAGAGTGATATTTATGTAGTCATAATGGTAGTACTACCCAGACTGTTTCAGGTCTTGAGTATATCCTGAGACTGAAGCAGCTATTAAACAGTAAAAGCACAACAGCTTATTAGGACTAAGATACACATCTTCAAGTTCATGATACTTATCTTCATTGACAAGATTCATAATTTGAACATGACAGTTTTCAGGTACTTACATATCAGGGTTAAACAAGAGATGAATTTAGGATGAAGGTACCTCAGTCCCAGTTGTTAGGGACAAGGGTTGATCATGACAGTATGATTCTAGTTCTCCTATGCTGTTACATTTTTAGTAGAACTGAGGCCTCTGAGGTTGATAAATCAGGAAACAGTACCCAGAGACTGAAAAGTCCACAGGTAAGTCTTGAAATGAGTTAATTCACAGAGAGGTCAACTGAATTCCCATTATGCATATGCATCAGCCATTTATGGTTAATGCCCTACAAGGCTTCCTTATTCCATGAAGCAGAATAATCAGACAGAGCTGGAGCTATATCATGGAGGCTGCTTTAGGGTCTGTAGTCAGATCCATGTTTTGTTAAGCACATCTATTTGTGCTCTTTTGTGTATGTATATGTATTATAGGTAAAAACTGCATGCTCTAGTAGTTAAAGCTTCCCAACTTTGGACAAATGATTTAACTCTGAGTTTTAATTCCCTAATCTATAAAATGAGGAAAAATACAAGAACTCATGCAACTGGCTTGTGACACTTAAAGACTGGTAAAAGTGGCTGCTCTTACTATTGCAGTTATCATTTTGATAATTATTACTATGCCTATTTTCAGGGTTTCCTGATGCTTCTTGATGAGGGTGCTTTGCAATCATATTGGAATCACAAGGGCCAGTCCCAAACAACACTGGTTATCAAAAGTCTGAGATTGTCACAAAACATCAATAAATATAATAAAAGACACAATGTTTGGAAATAAGAGATATGCTAGCATAACGTATGAAGGTATGATTGGTACAAAATAAGGCCTAAGTGTTATACAAAAGATTCATTAGAAATAAAAATAATAATTTTTCATAAAAAGACAAAATATAAATTGATCTTACTTTTATATATCGGTACCAAAGATTTAGAAAAATATAATTTTAAATGCTCTTCACATAAGGATAAATTAGTACAAACACTTAATAATAAATCTAATATAAGAGGCGGTGCTAATGGTAAAGAACCCTGCCTGCCAATGCAGGAGACATAAGGGACGCAGATTCAATCCCTGGGTCAGGAAGATCCCCTGAAGGAGGAAATGCAACCCACTGCAGTATTCTTGCCTGGAGAATCCCATGGACAGAGGAGCCTGGCGGGTTACAGTCCATAAGACCACAAAGAGTAGGACATCACTGAAGCGACTGGGCACACACACTTGCACAATATAAAATATATATTATCTTTTTAATGTTGACCTTAAATAAATAATCTGACAAATATTTTTCCAGCCAAAATGAGTTTGTTCAGGATCAGCAGAAAATTGTGATTTCAGGGTCTTCAACCATGGTGAGCCATGTGCAAGTTTCCATATGGTAAGGGAAGAAAAAAGCTTTTGTAAGAGAGAAAAGGGAAAATGGGAAAGCTATTGGAAACAAAGAGTCCAGGACTTTTCATTAGTTAAGTCCTTGTCAGAAAAGAAGAGTAGTTTTTCTTTTTCCTCTTGGGCTCTCCTATTATTGCAAGGCAGGAGAGCTCCCCCCTCTGGTCTCCCAATTCTATTTAATTGAGTTTTGTAGTAAATTTTTTATACAGCAGAAAACTATAAAATGGCACTGAGAAAAAATAAAAACTTTAATTCATTGAGGTTTATATTCTTGGATTCAAATTTCAATTCTTCCAAAATTGGTTTATAGATTTAATACATTTCAGTAAAAGTCCCCCTATATATCTTGTGTAAATTGATCCTGTTTCTAAAATCTATAAATAAATTCAAAGAGGTAGATAAAGAAGATATAAGCTAAGAAAAAGAATGGATTGGAAAACTGCTCCGTGCTAAATACTATGGAAATTGTAATGAACCAGAGAATGGAATTTGCCTTTACAGAGCTTAGTGTGGAGACTTGAATCCTCTTAGAACTTAATGCATGATTATGAAACACATAGCTAATGAAAAGCTCTGTTCAGTGAAAAAGCAGGAAATACCTTATAACAGAAGGGGGTTAGAGTATTATCATGAATTGATTCTCATATGCTCTTTAGAAAAGTGAAAACTACTAGATTTTAAAGGACTGGAAGAGGTATGTGGATAAATGTAGTGGCACATTTTTACAAACTTCAGGATCACATGCTTTTGATACAGTTAAGGGCTGTTTATATTAATTTCATCTCTAGGGATCCAGTTGGCTCTGAAACCAATCCCTAAGCTTCTATCTCAGGTGAAACCAGGAATATATATAGAGATGGTATAAACATTTAAGCCTCATTATTTACAGGATCAAAGGTTTTCAACACCTCAGGTATGTGGAGAATCAAAATTATAGCCTCTGGAATCCATTCAAGTTTGATCTTCAGACAGAGATGAAAAGTCTTCTTGGGTGAGAAATAAAGCAAAGAGAGCAAAAAATAAAAGCACAGAAATACAAAGAGAAATGAGAAGAAATATAAAGATAATAGCAAGGCTGAAAAAAAATAGAGAAAGCAACCAAAAGAGAATGTGAGTTTACCTGCAGTGGAGGAAAGTTTAGGCAGAGAAAATCAGTATGGAACTGAAACATTGGGAAATGAGTTACTGGTTGTATGATTAGGGATTCATGTTGATATAATTGGCTTACTTGTAAATTTCAAAATTTTTAATCACAAATAAATAGTGGGTAGATTTTGGCACAGTTTAAGATACAAAGATTAAAGAGACCAAAAATCATTGAAAGAACAATGTGTAATTTATGAAGAATGAAAACAGGAGTGTCATTGTCTTTAGAGGTAAACAATTTTGAAGTATATGACATATCTTAATATCCTACTTCAATATTTGTCAACAATTTTAAGATAGGTTGGTCAGGGAACAAGTAATTGAAGACTACAGGCAAGATGCTAGAGAGGCTATAATAAAATGGTTTCTTATCCTCCGTGGTTCTCCCTAAACTGTTTGGAATAGGTAACTGTATTCCATAAGTCTTTTCTGCCCTTTGAAACAATCTTGTCATTGGTCCAGTCTCTTCCTACTCTTTATTTTTCACCTTCCTGTGATTAAATTGCATTAAAATAAACAAAATGACCCAAAGAATTATGTTTAACGAAATGTATTGAATGTCAGAAGAAAACATACAGAAAAAGGGCAATAATGAAGGGATTGAGAAAAAGTGAAACACATCATAGGTGAGTCAGTTAAGAGAAAAGGGTAGGAAAAACAGAGTATAAATAGGGATATTCTTGCCTGTCCCAAAATTAAAAATATGGACCGGCCAATCACTGAAGTTTTCTAAAGCTGCAGTTTGCACTGAGAGGATGTAGAGCACGGAGAAAAATATTTTAAAAGAACAATGATTCACCTTACTTTTTGTAACTTCTCTGAGAATTAAAGAAAATGTGATTTATATTAATGTTAGCAGAATAAAAGGAAAATGCATAGAATAATTTTGGGCATGGGAAAAGTAAATCTCCTTCTAATATGACCATAATATAATCTTTGTATGTGTGCATTCTGTATTTCTACTTCTATGTTAATATCTAAAGTCTTTTGATATGTTGAGATTTAAATAGAAATTAAAGCAAAATTTCTGAATAAGGAAGAAGAATAAAGAAATTCAATCAGAGATTTTAGTAGATTTTTCAGATTAAGCAAAAAGTGTTGTTAGAAGGTAAACAAAAATAAATGTGTTGGACAATTATTCTGACTGGTAAATGCAGAGCATGGTGAGTGGCTGACTGCTTCATCTTAGACAACAGAGCTAGCGAAGTTTCAGTGTAAACTGCTTGGGGCTGGAAAACAGGACAGAGAGATGTCCAGCTCTAAGAGGACAGAGATGACTGCATTGGCGGAAAAGGGGGAAGGTGACAAATCTTTCTTATTCCACGAAGATAAAGTTTGCTTGGTATTTCCTTCTGTTCCTCATTATAGATGCCAGGCAAAAGTCCTCTTTGGAATTACAGACTGCTGAGCCTGAGAACTTTCAGTTTTTAAGCTGTCAGACACTAAGGGTCTACAAAGAAGCATGAGGGAGAAGCTGAGACATTGTAGCAAAGATGTCTGAAGCTAACAATATCTAGACTAAAGGATGAGGCAAGTGAAGAATCTTCACAGGACAGTCAGTAGGCTTAGACAGGGCTAAAATAAAACAGAGAACTGAAGGGGCTGGTTATCCCATAGGGCTTAGCTTCTGTGCCCAATGCCATCAGTCAAGGTTATGGCATACACAGCACTAGTGGAGGCAAGCACAATGAAGACTGTTCGGGGCAAGTAAACCAGATGTTAAAATTGCATTTTCAAAAGGGAAAAAGTACTTGTTTGTTATTGAAAGCCAAAGCCACTGATGGTAAATGCCTTGGGCTGCATTGATGGGTTTGCTATGGGTTCTCAGAGGTAGGTGCCAAAGCATCATAAAATTAGGAAAACAGTTACTATTTTCTAAAAATGTTTAATGGAAGTATAGTTGAGTTACAGTGTTGTTTAATTTCAAGTGTGCAGTGAAGTGAATCAATTACACATATACATATATCCACTCTTTTTTTCTTTTTTAAAGATTCTTTTGCCATATAGATTATTACAGGGTATTGAGTAACGTTCCCTCTGCTATACAGCAGGTTCTTATTAGTTACCTATTTTATATACAGTATTGTATATATGTCAATCCCAGTGTCCCAATATATTCCTTCCCCTCACTTATCCCATGGTAACCATGTTTGTTTTCTATCTCTGTGCCGCTACTTCTGTTTTATAAATAAGTTCATTTGCACCTTTTTTTTCCTCAGATTCTACATATAAGAAGTACGATATTATATTTGTCTTTGTGTCTAATTTACTTCACCAAGTACGATAGTCTCTAGGTCCATCCATGTTGCATTATTTTGTTCTTTTTTATGGCTGAGTGATATGGCATTGTACATATGTACTACATCTTCATTATCCAGTAATACTTGATAGAATATTTTGTAAAATGTGATTATGTAGAAACCTCATTTACAGAAAAAAAAAGCAAGAAATGATTCATAGAAATGAAGAGTATTATTGCAAATTATTACTAATTAAAGACACATGACATGTACTAGATGTCTGAAGTAAATCTATTTTAACATTATTTTGTGGGAAGGCATATAGGAAGAGCTTCAAAAATTACAGTGACCTTATTTTATGTATATATACATATATATTCCCTCTTACATACATATATATATATATGAAAAGAGTGGGTAAAAGAGAGAATGCATATACATATGTATCCTTTTCCATTCCCTCTTTCCATATAATGTGTGCTTATTTTTTTAATTTTTTAATTTTTTTTATTTTTATTTTTTAATTTTTACTTTATTTTACTTTACAATACTGTATAGGTTTGCCACTATTAAAATATTACATATTTTCAGTTTAAAGTATTATACATTATTAAATAAATATGAAATTAAATTAATGGTGAGCCTTTAGGGCCAAATCAGCTGTCAGGGATTAAAAGATAGCCTAGAAACAATAAGTGATTAATTCAAGAACATTACTGACAGGAAGCTTATGAAAATCCATAGACATTTACTCTGAATTTTCTCTATTTTTATCTCATAATATATAGTAAATATTTCTTTCTCTGCTCTTTTGCTGTTTAATTTTTTAGTGTCTTCAATGAAAATCCATCAAAGCTCTTGTCAGAGATGACCAGACTTGTGGGGTACACACTGTTGTTCTAGAAATTGATGCTTTTGACTGCTGGGAAATGCTTCTTACATAAGAACTGTGAGAGTTAACTCCTTCCTTTCTCTATGAGATTAGAGGAAAGGTATATCATATACCAATTGTTCTGCTTATGTTCATCAGGGATAACTTTGATAAAGCAGGATAACAGAAAATATTCCTGTTTGTCAAGAGTCACCATGGTGGTCTGGAATAACAGTGATACTACGGAACCTATATTTATTCTGAGGGGTTTTCCTGGACTGGAGTATGTTCATTCACATCTCTCCATCCCATTCTGTCTTGCATATTTGTTAGCATTTATTGGTAATGTTACCATCCTCTCTGTTATTTGGACAGAGTTCTCACTCCACCAGCCCATGTATTACTTTCTTTCTATGTTGGCACTAACTGACCTAGGTATGTCCTTGTCCACACTGCCCACCATGCTTGCTGTATTATGTTTGGATGTTCGGGAGATCCAGGCAAGTGCTTGCTATGCCCAGCTCGTCTTCATCCACACATTCACATTCCTGGAGTCCTCAGTGCTGCTGGCCATGGCCTTCGACCGCTTTGTTGCTATTTGCCGTCCACTGCACTACACCACCATACTCACCAACAGTGTAATAGGCAAGGTTGGTTTGGCCTGCCTGCTAAGAAGCATGGGAGTTGTACTACCCACACCTTTGCTGCTGAGACACTATCACTACTGCCATGTCAATGCTCTCTCCCATGCCTTCTGTTTGCACCAGGATGTTCTGAAGTTATCCTGTTCAGATGCCAGGATCAGCAGTGTTTATGGACTGTGTGTAGTTATTGCCACACTGGGTGTGGATTCTGTCTTTATACTTCTTTCTTATGTCCTGATTCTGAAGGCTGTGCTGGGCATTGCCTCTCATGAGGAGCAGCTAAAGGCACTCAACACATGTGTGTCTCATATATGTGTGGTGCTCATCTTCTTTGTGCCAGTTATTGGGGTATCAATGGTCCATCGCTTTGGGAAGCATTTGTCTCCCATAGTCCACATCCTTATGGCTGACATATACTTGCTTCTTCCCCCAGTGCTTAACCCTGTTGTCTACAGTGTCAGGACAAAGCAGATTCGTCTAGGAATTCTCTGCAAGTTTGGGCTAAGGAAGAGGTTTTAAGTACCTCTAACCTTTGGTTGGAAAGGCAATAGCAACCCACTCCAGTACTCCTGCCTGGAAAATCCCATGGATGGAGGAGCCTGGTAGGCTGCAGGCCATGGGATCACTAAGAGTCAGACACGACTGAGCGACTTCACCTTCACTTTTCACTTTCATTCATTGGAGAAGGAAATGGCAACCCACTCCAGTGTCCTTGCCTGGAGAATCCCAGGAACGGGGAAGCCTTGTGGGCTGCCGTCTATGGGGTCGCAGAGTCGGACATGACTGAAGCAACTTAGCAGCAGCAGCAGCCACCTTTGGTTTTCCCACTGAAAATCATAAGGCAGCTTTTTAAGTAGATGAGGAGTACATTATTGAAGCCTGGCCACCTGGTTAAATTCCTAATTCTTTCCCTTCCTATATACATGATCTCAAATAATCATTAACCCTTAAGAAATTCACATTTTCATAGCAAAATTGTAAGTATGACCTTTTGTATCCCCAAGGTAATTATGAGATATGTGATAGACAATGTATGTAAAAGAGATTATTTTGAAAAAGTTTACTATTTGTTAATATTATTAAATTTCTATTAATGATTATAATAACTTTCATTAAGTTCATATGTTTCTCATATTTATGATCTAAAATTCAGAAATCAATCTCTCTTTCTCCATTTTATTTTGCTTCTCATGCCAACATGTCACAATATTGTAACAAAAATATTTCTGACTTTTGGGGTAAGTTTGGAGCTTGTCTTCCTGGGAGGAATTTGAACTGCTACCATCACTGTTGGTTATGAAATAAGTCCTCACCTCATCATTGGTTGGCACTAACTGACCTAAGTATGTGCCTATCCACACTTCCCATCATGCTTGCTGTGTTATGTTTGGAGGTAATGTTTGGGAGATGCAGGCAAATGCTTGCTATGTCCAGCTCCTCTTTATCCACACATTCACATTCCTGGAGGCCTCAGTGTTGCTGGCACTGGGAGAAAGATGGGTTCTTTCTCCCAACCCCACTGAAAGTCTATCTGCTCCTTCAACTTGCCATCAAATGCTGGGGCAGACGCATGGAGTTGCCCAAGAAATCCTGATAGCACATGTCTAAATATCTGTAGGTTTCCTGTTCAGTACTATAGCTCAGAATTCCATGTCTAAATCTGTGAGTGGATTGGGATGGGTGCATGATAATCACCTTCATTTTTTAATAGTATTCTTTCCTCTTCTTCATGTCTGTGTGGATTGCTAATATTAGCGTCATTCTTAGTTCCCTTATTGTTGATAATTTACTACTTTTTTTTCGTTAAGATGACATACATATGGTTTCATCAGTGGTATTTTATTATTCTTATATATTCAGTTTCTTTTTAGCTGTACTGCAATTTTTTTTTATCATGGGGTCATTACTAGTATAATAACATGTCACCATGGGGCTGGTATTCCCCAATCAGCATGAATGTTCACAAAATATTTGTTAGTATAAACACTACTATCTTTTCATGCTGCCAATAAATATATACTGAGAAATATGAAACTCATGTCATAGCAATTACTGCTTTCAAAACTGTGGATATATAAAAAGTGGAATAGATGATCTAAATAGTAAGAAATTAATATTTAATAGAATTATACATGTAGAAAGCTTAGAAAAATTAACAGAAGTCATTGAAATATTGTTATTCAAGAGTGGCCAATTTTACTTGAGGATTAAGGAACCAGGTATTGTGGTAGTTGACACTCAGCAGTGCCTCATGGGTCAAATTCAGTCCTACCTCCTGAGCAAAGTGTGAAAGACATCGGTATGCTTAAGCTGGCTTGTTTTGCCTTATGAAAGCTAACTGTGCATATCTCATTTCAACTCCACGTTCTGTAATGTCACATTGGTAGTTTGAAGTTAGTCATGATGGGAGTATTTCCACAACAGAAACTGATGGACACTACACATCAGGGCTTTTCAAAATTCTCCTAGAGAATGACAGTCCCTTTGCAGTTCGCCTGGAACTATTACAGCACTGTTGATTGGCTATACTCCAATGCAAATTAAAAAGCTAAAAAAAAAAAAGAAAAAAAAAAAAACAACGATCTCACAAACATTGCACTATAAAAGAAAGTACTTTGTATTTTACTCTTAATGACTGGTTAAGTCATTAAGTGTTTACCAGCACACCACTGGACAAGGTAATCCAAGAAGAAGAGGCAGCATGAAGAAAAAAAAGAGTGTGTGTTAGTAACATTCTCCAACTTCCAGGAGAAGTTTAAGACTTGATGCAGCCACTACAGAGAACAGTATGGAAGTTCCTTGAAAAACTAACAATAGAGCTACCATTTGACCCTGAAATACCATTCCTGGGCATATATCCAGAGAAAAACATGATCCAAAAGGATACATGCACCCCAGTGTTCATTGCAGCACTGCTTACAATAGCTAAGACGTAGAAACAACCAAAATGTCTATCAACAGAGGAATGGATTAAGATTTTGTATGTATGTGCTTAGTCGCTCAGTTATGTCTGGCTCTTTGTGACCCCATAGATTGTAGCCCATCAGGCTTCTCTGTCCATGGGGATTCATCAGGCAAGAATACTGGAGTGGGTTGCCATGCCTTCCTCCAGGGGATCTTCCCAACCCAGGAATTGAACCCAGATCTCCTGCATTGCAGGTGGATTCTTTACCATCTGAGCCATCAGGGAAGCCCAGAAGATGTGGTATATATACATATATACAGTGGAATATATTACTCAGCCATTGAAATAAATGAAATAATGCCATTTGCAGCAACATGGATGGAGCTTAGCTTCCCTGGTAGCTCAGCTGGTAATGAATCTGCCAATAATGCAGGAGACCCTGGTTCAATTCCTGGGTCAGAAAGATTCACTGGAGAAGGGATAGACTTCCTACTTCAGTGTTCTTGGGCTTTCCTGGTGGCTCAGCTGGTAAAGAAGCCACTTGCAATGTGGGAGACCACCTGCAATGGGGGATGGACCTAGACAGGGTCATACTGAGTGAAGGAAGTCAGATAGAGAAGGAAATCCCTTATATGGGTAATCTAAAAAGACATGATACAAATGAACTTAATATACTTATTAAGTTCATTAAACTGAAACAGAAACAAACTCACAGATTTAGAGAACAAATTTATGGTTGCCAAGGCAGGAGCTGGAGGGAGGGAATGATGGGGGAAAGTGATAGAGAGTTTGGGATGGACATGTACACACTGTTATATTTAAAATGGATAATCAACAAGAACCTACTATATAGCACATGGAGCTCTGCTCAGTATTATGTGGTGGTCTGGATGGGAGGGAAGTTTGAAGGATGGATACATGTATGTGTTTGATTGAGTCCCTTTGTGTCCATATGAAACGATTACAGCACTGTTAACTGGCTATATTCCAGTGCAAAATAAAAAGCTAAAACAAGCAGTCAAACAAACAAACAAAAAGAAAAACACCTCTCTCACATACATTACTCCAGAAGAGAAAGGACTCTATTTTTTTTCTTGATAGCTGGACATTATGTACCAGGTAAAAGGAACAGCTTTAAATAGGCCCTTGTTAATGTGTGGTAAGGCATGGGGGGAGGGAAAGCATCCTGTAGTCCTGTGATTAGGTCTCAGTCTTTTAGTGAGTCTAAAGAGTTCACAGAGCCCCTGGACTGAGAACTTCACAACTGTTTCTTTTCTTTTTTTAAAAATTCTCTCCCTTACATGGAATAGGAAGGCTAGTGCGGGCTGGAGTTGGGTATTCCTTCCCTCAGGACAGTTAGGAACTGATAATGCCCTGGCAGTTTAGCCTCTGATTAACTAGTTTCTCCCTACGACTGGCCTTCTTGAAAAGAACAAGTGCTCTGGCATATTTCAAAATGGTCCCTTTCCCCTTCTCCCTACCGGGAGCACAAGGGAATTTTTCTCACATTTACTATGGAAACTTTGAAAAACTCCTGAAGGTAAATATCACAATATTTTAGGGAACCCCTATTACAGGGTTCCCTTGGGTTTTTTTTTAACTCTCAGACTTGTTCACTCTGAGTCCCTAGCACTCCATCAGTAACAGCTCAGGTTTCCTACCCCACCAGCTGTTCTCAGTTGCTGCTGAGCCTGGACTCCCAGATTGGGAATTTGGCATGATCATCTCATTTTCCAGAGCAGGAGACAGTCTTCCAATGGCAATGACATCATTTATCTTCCCTGGAGTTCACATTAAGGAAATAAAAAGTTAGTCCTGAGGGAATGGACTAGTCAAAGAGAAACATGCCCTTTAGAGTATTTAAAGCACCAAAGTGTAGTGCTGATCAAGCACCTAGCTGGGCAGAGCCAAGAACCTTGAACACAAAAATATGCTATCTTGGTTCTGGAGTTGCAAATACCCTGCTCAGGACACCTATGCTTCCCTGAAAAACTATCTGCATCAAGATCCACTGTGTTTTCATTATTCTCTTATGCCCGTATTCAGTGGCTTTCTCTACCTATAAGAAATTCCCGTGCTTCGCAGACTGGAGATCCAGCCAACCTGTCCACACCTGAAAGAAGTCTTCAAAGGTGAAAAAATGGGTAATGAATTAATATCTAATATATTTGAAGAATTTAGGAAGTAGAAAGAGAAGTCAAGTGATAAGATGACCATAGCTTGTGTGAAATCACTGTTTTGGGATAGGTCAGAGGTGCAGATTGCCATGTCCCTGAAAGGGACAATTGTCCCAAGTAGTTGTCCTCAGAGGCTTCTCAGAAGAGCTCTGGGATGGTATTATTAATTCATGTCCAGGCATAGATAGAACATATGATAGGGACCCATGTACTAAAATCTCTGGTCTCTGAAAATACTGCTATCTGATATTAACTAAAAACGATGATGTTAAAAATGACAACAATAATAATTTAAGTATCCCCTCTATCTCACTCTCAAGTAAATCATGCACTGCTGCTGCTGCTAAGTCGCTTCAGTCGTGTCCAACTCTGTGCGACCCCATAGACGGCAACCTACCAGGCTCCCCCATCCCTGGGATTCTCCAGGCAAGAACACTGGAGTGGGTTGCCATTTCCTTCTCCAATGCATGAAAATGAAAAGTGAAAGTGAAGTCGCTCAGTCGTGTCCGACTCTTTGCGACTGCATGGACTGCAGCCTACCAGGCTCCTCCGTCCATGGGATTTTCCAGGCAAGAGTACTGGAGTGGGTGCCATCGCCTTCTCTGAAATCATGTGCACTTAGCAATATTATTGGGTTGGCCAAAAAGATCATTTAGGTTTTTCCATAAGCTCTTAAAATACAAGCCAAAAAGAGAATTAAGCAAAATGATTCTGAAGAAAAGCCCTGAGGAGTAATACTTGTAAGTGATAACTTGGGCACTCCAGGTTACACCTGATTTTGGTTACTAGTGCACAGGGCTGATATGCTTAAGACTGTGGCTACTTTAGCATTTCCATTACCATTTTGCTTCACTTAAGTCCCAAATGTCTCCTAGGTCTTGGAAACTGTGCCAAAATTTCAGATATATGTTCTTAAATCTCTTAAATATTATATAAAGTTATACAATTCCCAATTTTATGCTCAAAAATTTTCTTCATCTTCCAAAGTGACAGAACCAGTGAATGACAATTATCTTCAGACTTTCTGTGACTCTGGAGAAGCAGCCACTGGGAGCTGACTGCTTACGTCTGTACCAGAATTAGGAATATCCTAAGTCAGAGACTTTTGTACAAAGTAGGAGAAAGGGATCTTAGAGGGAAGACCTGGAATATGTAGGCAGGATGGAATTTCTGAAGGTATTCAAAGATTTGAGGAAGGGTATCAAGGACAAAGAAAATAATTGTGTGTAAGACTCAAAGGAATGACAATTATCGTTCAGTGATGATACAAGAGATCAGGAGAAATCTGTGATATAAAAAGCTAGGAAATAAAGGGAGATGTGAAAGACCAGTATTACCTAATATTCTATGAGTAGCATAGTGTATAAACCACATGACAAGACTATATAAAGCAATTATTCTAATTGAATCTGTTCCTGCAAAGGAAGGAAAACGATATCAGAGAGAAAATTTCCTTTGATCCCTATAGAGAAATAAGAAATTATTTACTTTTTTTTTAAGTGTGTCAGAGGAAACTATAAAGTATAATTGAATTAGTGCAACAGGGTAGATTGGGGATCATATGACAGCAATATAGAACAAATATGGTTGAATTTTTCCCTTTTTGTTAAAATGTCTTTCTTATGTCTTTTAAGATTATGTTCAAGATCTTTATACTTATGCATAAATTCCTCCTGAAATTTTGGTCCATATATGCAGTCTTAATTTCAGTAACCGTCTGAAAAGCCTACCTACCCTATGCTTGTGTGCTAAGTTGCTTCAGTCCTGTCCAACTCTTTGTGACTCTATGGACTGTAGTCTTCCAGACTCCTCTATCCATGGATTCTACAGGTAACAATACTGGAATGGGTTTGCATGCCCTCCTCCAGAGGATCTTCCCAGACCAGGGATTGAATCTGCCTGTCCTGAGGCTCCTGCATTGCAGGCAGATTCTTTACTGCTGAGCCACGGGGCACTTCTGTCCCTAACCTATAGCTTTATTCAATTATATTCACTTACACTAATACCTCTCTGCATTTACATGTGTGTTGATCAGCATAGACCACCCAACACAGTCCTTTGTTTCCATCTAACTCATGTTTGTCATTTGAGACTTAATTCAATAATTACTTTTAGGAAATCTTCTCTGACCTCTCTGCATTGTCAGTTTTCTCTTTCTGTATTTTAAAGGACCTTGCATTAAACTAACACTTTATTTCAATTTTAACTCTCTCTATCCACTAGATTGTAAATATCTGAAGGCATTTCTCATAATAGATTGGCCGAAAGGTTCGTTTGGGTTATTCTGCAAGATGTTAGGGAAAAATCTGAATGAACAGTTTCTCCAGACCAACATATTTCTCTATATTTTAGCTTACCCAGATTTCCTTTAATAAAATATGTTCTCAATAAATGCACAATAAAGAAAATTAAATAAGTTGTAAAATAAGAAATACAGGTGGTAATTATACATAATGAGCATGGGAGTGACTGAAAGAGCAGAATACATCAGAGTGTTGTTTCTTTGTGCATTTCACCCTAACTGTTCTGTGTTTTTGTCTCCCCACCTAGACTGAAGGTGCCTCCATCAGCACAATGTCTGTCTTTAATGACTCTGTCCTATACCCCTGCTTCCTCCTGACAGGCTTCTCAGGCCTTGAAAGCAGATATGGCTTAATTTCCCTCCCTATTTTCTTGGTTTATGCCACCTCAGTTGCAGGGAACATTACCATTCTGTTTATCATCAGAACTGAGCCTTCCCTCCACCAACCAATGTATTACTTCCTGTCAATGCTGGCATTTACTGATCTGGGCCTATCCACTACAACCTTGCCTACCATGTTCAGCGTTTTCTGGTTCCATGCCCGGGAGATCTCTTTCAATGGCTGCCTGGTCCAGATGTACTTCATTCATGTTTTCTCAATTATTGAGTCAGCGGTGCTTTTGGCTATGGCCTTTGACCGCCTAGTAGCAATCCGAGCACCCCTGCGTTATGCAGCCATTTTAACCAATGATGTAATCATTGGGATTGCCTTGGCAATCACCGGAAGGGCCTTGGCTCTGGTCTTTCCAGCTTCTTTCCTCTTAAAAAGGCTTCAATATCGTCCTGTCAATATTCTCTCCTACCCTTTCTGCCTGCACCAAGACCTCATCAAGACAACTGTATCCAGCCGTCGGGTCAGCAGCATCTATGGCCTCATGGTGGTCATCTGCTCCATGGGACTTGATTCAGTCCTCCTCCTCCTTTCCTATATCCTCATCCTTGGCACAGTTTTGAGTATAGCCTCCAGGACAGAAAGAGTGAAAGCACTTAATACCTGCATCTCTCATATCTGTGCTGTACTCACTTTCTATACACCAATGATTGGACTATCTATGATCCATCGCTATGGGCAGAATGCATCCCCATTTGTCCATGTGTTCATGGCCAATGTCTATTTGCTGGTGCCACCCCTCATGAACCCCATTGTCTATAGTGTCAAGACCAAGCAGATTCGTGACAGAATCCTCAAGAAATTCAACCAACAGAAAGTTTGAAAGAAACTCTAAAACATACTTTTCTCTTCCCCCTCTTTATGTTGATTTCATATTAATGTAGATTTTTTTATTTTAAATATTAAAACTGATGTTTTGTTTTTAAGATAATAGTACTATTATGTGAGTACATGCTCAAATGTGTCTGACTCTGCCATCCCATGGACTGTAGCTCTCCAGGCTCTTCTGTCAATGATATTATCCAGGAAAGAATACCAGAGTAGATTGCCATTTACTGGGTTTCCCTGATAGCTCAGTTGGTAAAGAATCAGCCTGAAATGCAGGGGATCTCAGTTCGATTCCTAAGTCATGAAGATCTGCTAGAGAAGGGATAGGCTACTCACTCCACGGGATAGGCTATGCGCTCCAGTATTCTTGGACTTCCCTTGTGGTCAGCTGGTAAAGAATCTGCCTGCAATGTGGGAGACCTGGGTTCAATCCCTGGGTTGGGAAGATCCCCTGGAGAAGGGAAAAGTTACCCACTCTAGTATTCTGGCCTGGAGAATTCCATGAACTTTGTAGTCCACAGGGTTGCAAAGAGTCAGACCCAACTGAGCAACTTTCACCTTCACTTGTCATTTCCTACTCAAAGGTATTTCCTTGACCCAGGGATCAAACCCACATCTCCTGCGTCTCTTTCATTGCCAGGTGGATTTTTTACCACTGCGTCACCTGGGAAGTCCAACAGTATTATAGTAGTATGATGATACAATAATAGTAACCTGTATTTTTTCACTATACAGAATAAAAGCATGATTTTGATTTATATTCATACTGATATACTAGAGAATATGCTCACTAAATCCAGGTTAGACTATTCTTAATAGAACTATGATTTTAATAATTAGCACTAAATGTTTATGAGACTAAAAGGGTCATCAAGACAATATTCTAGTGAAGCTATTAGTTATAACTTGTAAAGTCCTTACTTTATGAAAAGGATTTGGATTTCAAGATTACTTCAAGTCTAATATAGGGGCTTCCCTCATAGCTCAGTTGGGAAAGAATACACCTGCTATGCAGGAGACCCTGGTTCGATTCCTGGGTCAGGAAGATCTGTTGGAGAAGGGAAGGCTACCCACTCTAGTATTCTTGGACTTCCCTTGTGGCTCAGCTGGTGAAGAATCTCCCTGCATTGTGGGAGACCAGGGTTCGATCTCTGGGTTGGGAAGATCCTCTGGAGAAGGGAAAGGCTACCCGCTCTAGTACTCTGGCCTGGAGAATTCCATGGACTAAGTCCATGGGGTCGCAAAGAGTCAGACATGACTGAGCGACTTTCACTTCAAGTATAATATAGACTCTGTAGTCTACATCAACAATATTTCCCACAAAATTGATATAAAAATATTTTAATATAATGTGTATTCTATATTAATGTAAAATATTAAATATATTAATATTAATATATTATATTATAAAGTCTTTGTTCAAGAGAGAAAAAAATTTCCATCAGGTAAGACTTCTATTAAAAGAAAATTATAACAATGAATATCAGTACACTTTCATAAACATAAAAGAAAGAAAACTTGGGCTAAAATAATTGAACTGATTTGGTTAGCTCTCAAATAATCCAGAAACCATAGGTTCTGTGTGTAGGAACTAGGAAGGCCTTTCTTCACTGAATGATATAGATACTTCTAAGACCCAGATTTTCATCTGTTTTCTGCTTGATTTTGACCTATTAGTTATTGAAAAAAACATGTTAAATTCTCCAAATATCATAGTGGATTTCTCTATTTCTCCTTGTCATTCTATCAGTTTTACCTCAGAATTTAGAGGTTTGTTGTCTGGTGCATAGATATAAAGATTTATCTTTGAAATTATTTTATCAAAATATAATATCCCTGATATTTATCCCTGATACTTGTTCTCATTTTCTGAAATTAATATAGCTTATCCCATTTTCTTTGGATTAGTGATAGCATTGCATATCTTTCTCCACTTCTTTGCTTTAAAAAATGTATGTCTTTAGTATGGAGGTTCTTTAAAAAACTAAAAATAGAGTTACCAGATGATCCAGCAATCTCAATCCTGGGCATATATCTGGAAAAGATGGAAACTCTAATTCAAGAAGATTCATGCATCTCAATGTTCATAGCAGCACTATTCACGATAGCCATGACATAGAAGCAACTTAAATGTCCATAGACAGAAGAATGGATAAAGAAGATGTGTGAGATGTATATTCCATTTTATATATACACATACAATAGAATATATACTAAGCCATAAAAAAGAATGAAATCATGCCATGTGTAGCAACATGGATGGACCTAGAGACTGTGATTATCATACTAAGTGAAGTAAATCAGACAGAAAGAGACAAGCATCATATGATGTCCCTTGTATATGGAATCTGGAAAAAAAATGATACAAAGGAACTTATTTACAAAACAGAAATAGACTCATAGATATAGAAAACAAACTTAGGGTTACCAAAGGGGAAAGTAAGGTGGAGGGATAAATTAGGAATCTGGGATTAACAGATAAATGCTACTATATATAAAACAGATAACCAATAAGGATCTGTTGTTTCAGTCGTGTTCAACTCTATGCGACTTGGTGGACTGTAACCTGTCAGGCTCCTCTATCCGCAGGATTCTCCAGGCAAGAATACTGGAGTGGATTTCTGTGCCCTCCTTCAGGGGATCTTCCCAACTCAGGGATTGAACCCATGTCTCTTATATCTTCTGCATTGGCAAGCAGGGTCTTTACCATTAGTGCTACCTGAGCACAAGATCTATTTTTAATAATTTAAAATAACCTACAAAGAAAATTGATCTGAAAAAGACTCTGTCTCAAGGAACCACTAATCTAATTTCTGGTCTAACAGATGTCCCTATTTTGGACTTTCCTATGAATGTAATTTGCCAACAAAAGTCCATCTAGTGAAGGCTGTGGTTTTTCCAGTAGTCATGTATGGATGTTAGAGTTGAAAGAAAGCTGAGTGCTAAAGAGCTGATGCTTTTGAACTGTGGTATTGAAGACTCTTGACAGTCCCATGGACTGCAAGGAAATCCAACCAGTCCACCCTAAAGGAAATCAGTCCTGAATGTCATTGGAAGGACTGATGTTGAAGCTGAAACTCCAATACTTTGGCCACCTGATTCGAAGAGCTGACTCATTTGAAAAGACCCAAGTGCTGGGATAGATTGAAGGCAGGAGGAGAAGGGGATGACAGAGGATGAGATGGTTGGATGGCGTCACCAACTCGATGGACATTAGTTTGAGTAGGCTCCAAGAGTTGGTGATGGACAGGGAGGCCTGGTGTGCTGCAGTCCATGGGTTTGCAGAGTCAGACACAACTGAGTGACTGAACTGAACTGAACTGATGAATGTAATAATACATAATGTATTTTGTGGCTAACATTTTATTTAGCATACTGATGCATAATGATTCAGTACTTCAGTCCTTTTTATTGCTGAATGATTTTTCATTTTATGATATTATGTAAATAGATTAAAGATAGAACCTGTTTATTGACTTGTATGTTGTTTACTTCTTTATAGCAAGTAGGACTTTAATCTCAAGCTCACTGGCACCAAATTGAAATTCTTTACATGCAGTCCCTGTCAATATATCCCACATAAACATAATTGTAACCACACAGAGACTGCCTAATTGGTATACTCACAAAGCTGACCCAACTTCTATTAGCTATAGATAAGACAAATCCAGAAGCTATAAAAAATTCCAAATCACTGTTGCCCTTGAGGGCTCTCTGACCTAGTGTCTACCTTCCATGAGAGTGAAAGATATTATCAAGAAACATAGTAGTGGAGCTTAGTCGCTCAGTTGTGTCTGACCTTTTGTGACCCCATGGACTCTAGCCCTCCAGGCTCCTCTGTCCATGGAGTTCTTCAGGCAGGAATATTGGAGTGGGTTGCCATTCCCTTCTCCAGGGGGTCTTCCTGACCCAGGGATCAAATCCAAGTCTCCTGTATTGGCAGGCAGATTCTTTACCATCTGACCCACCAGGGAAGTCCCAAGAAACATACGTCCTGCCTAATTGCCCATTTGTCTCAAGAGTTTCCTTGTTCTTTTCCCCTTGGAGTGGTGGCACTGACCACTACCCCTGGGAAGTCCCGCGGTGTGGGGCTTCTCTTACTATAGCTGTCCCAGTGCTGCCCAAGAGAGATGTTATGGGGAGGGAGGTGGGGGGGGGTTCATGTTTGGGAATGCATGTAAGAATTAAAGATTTTAAAATTAAAAAAATAAAAAAATAAAAAAATAAAATAAAATTAAATTAAAAATAAATAAATAAATAGCTAAAGTTATGCTGCTGCCACTTTATGGTTAAGCCTTTTCCTGATCCCCAAATCCTCAAACTCAGCACAATGTCTATCATACATTTTGTTTATCATTCAGATTGCCGATAACCATTTGATTTAATTCCACATTCTGCGAAGAACTATAATGCGAAGAACTGACTCATTGGAAAGGATCCTGATACTGGGAAGGATTGAGGGCAGAAGGAAAAGGGGACGACACAGAATGGCTTTGTTGGATGGCATCACCGACTCGATGGACAAGAGTTTGAGTGGGCTCCGGGGATTGGTGATAAACAGGGAGGCCTGGAGTGCTGCTGTCCATGGGGTCACAGGGAGTCGGATACAACTGAGCGACTGAACAGAACTGATTATAATGCTGATATGTATATTCTTGTATATATTTTTGTGTGGACACATTTTCATTTCTTTTAGATATTTATTATAGAGTGGAATTCTTGGATTATACAGGAACTCTAAGCTTAACCACTTAAAGAATTTTGCCAGACTTTTCCAAAGTAGCTTCAAATTTTACATTCTCACAGTAGTGTATGAGGATTCTAGTTTCTCCACCTTCTCAGCAACACTTGTTTCATTTTTAAATTCTGTTTTAATGAATATGTAATGATATTTCATTGTGGCTCTGATTATCATTTCACTAATGACAAGCATTTGTTCATATTCATATTGACTATTTGTGTATTCTCCTTGCTGATGCTGCTGCTGCTGCTGCTAAGTGGCTTCAGTCGTGTCCGACTCTGTGCAACCCCATAGATGGCAGCCCACTAGGCTCACCCTTCCCTGGGATTCTCCAGGCAAGAACACAGGAGTGGGTTGCCACTTCCTTCTCCAATGCATGGAAGTGAAGTCACTCAGTTGTGTCTGACTCTTAGCGACCCCGTGGACTGTAGCCTACCAGGCTCCTCCATCCATGGGATTTGCCAGGCAAGAGTGCTGGAGTGGGTTGCCATTGTATTCTCCTTAAGAAATGTTTATTCAGATCTCTTGGTTACTTTTAACTTTTTTTTTTTTGTCTTTCTATTATTTTACATATTTTAGACATAAGGCTCTTATCATATACATGATTATAGGTATTTCCTACCAATTTTGGATTTATAATTTCATTTTCTTGGTGATATCCTTTGAAGCATAAAATTAGTTAATTTTGATGAAGTCTATTTTTTTTTTTACTTTTGTAGCTCATGCTTCTGGTGTCCTAATAGTTCAGTTCAGTTCAGTTCAGTCGCTCAGTCATGTCCAACTCTTTGCAACTCCATGAACTGCAGCACGCCAGGCCTCCCTGTCCATCACCAACTCCCGGAGTTCACTCAGACATCTCTGCCAAATCTGAGATCATTAAAATTTTACTCTATGTTTTATTTTAAGCATTTTACAGCTTTATCTCTTTCATTAATACATTTGACTCACTTATAAGTTAATTTTTATGTATTGTGAACTAAGATTTTTATTTTCAAAAAATAAGACTATGTTCAGGTGGCAATATGTCTCAAATTTATCTACAGATTCATTAAAACCATATCAAAATCATAGTTGATGTCTTTGTGCAAAATGTCAAGCATATTCTAAAATTCATATATCCTAAAGGAAATTAGTCCTGAATATTCACTGGAAGGGCTGATGCTGAAGCTGAAGCTCCAATACTTGAGCCACCAGATGTGAAGAACTGATTCATTGGAAATAACCCTGATGCTGGGAAAGATTGAAGGCAAGAGGAGAAGGGAATGACAGAGGATGAGGTGCTTAGATGGCATCACTGACTTGATGGACACGAGTTGGGAGACTGGGAGCTGACTGTGACTCAGATCATGAACTCCTTATTGACAAATTCAGACTTATATTGAAGAAAGTAGGGAAAACCACTAGACCATTCAGGTATGACCTTGATCAAATCATTATGATTATAGAGTAGAAGTGAGAAACAGATTTAAGATCAGACAGACAGACAGAGTGCCTGATGAACTGTGGACGGAGGTTCATGACATTGTACAGGAGACAGAGAGCAAGAACATCCCCAAGAAAAAGAAATGCAAAGAAAGCAAAATGGCTATCTAAGGAGGCCTTGCAAATAGCTGAGAAAAGAAAGGAAGCAAAAAGCAAAGGAAAAAAGGAAAGATGTATCCATTTGAATGCAGAGTTCCAAAGAATAGCAAGGAGAAATAAGAAAGCCTTCTTCAGTGATCAGTGCAAAGAAATAAAGGAAAACAATAGAATGGGAAAGACCAGAGATCTCTTCAAGAAAATTAGAGACACCAAGGGAACATTTCATGCAAAGATGGGCTCAATAAAGGACGGAAATGGTAGGGATCTAACAGAAGCAGAAGATATTAAGAAGAGGTGGCAAGAATACACAAAAGAACTGTACAAAAAAGGAGCTTCACGACCTAGATAATCACGATGGTGTGATCACTCATCTAGAGCCAGACATCCTGGAACATGAAGTCAAGTGGATCTTAGGAAGCATTGATACAAACAAAGCTAGTGGAGGTGATGCAATTTCAGTTGAGCTATTTCAGATCCTGAAAGATGACGCTATGAAAGTGCTGCACTCAATATGTCAGCAAATTTGGAAAACTCAGCAGTGGCCACAGGACTGGAAAAGGTCAGTTTTCATTCCAATCCCAAAGAAAGGCAATGCCAAAGAATGCTCAAACTACCACACAATGGCACTCATCTTACACGCTAGTAAAGTAATGCTCAAAATCCTCCAAGCCAGGTTTCAATAATATGTGAACTGTGAACTTCCAGGTGTTCAAGCTGGTTTTAGAAAAGGCAGAGGAACCAGAGATCAAATTGCCAACATCCGCTGGATCATCATAAAAGCAAGAGAGTTCCAGAAAAACATCTATTTCTACTTTATTGAGGATGCTAAAGGCTTTGACTGTGTGGATCACAAGAATCTGTGGAAAATTCTGAAAGAGATGGGAATACCAGACCACCTGACCTGCCTTTGAGAAATCTGTATGCAGGTCAGGAAGCAACAGTTAGAACTGAACATGGAACAACACATTGGGCACAGACTCAGTTCTCATACGCCTCTCCTATGTCCTAATTCTCCATGCTGTTCTTGGGATTGCATCTCATGAAGAACAGCTAAAGCACTCAATATTTGTTTATCCCATGTATTGTGGTACTTAGCTTCCTCGTCCCTGTATTTGGCGTATGCATGGTTCATCGCTTCAGGAAACACTTTCCTCCCACAGTCCATATTCTCATGCTGGACACATACCTGCTTCTCCCACCAGTACTTAATCCCATTACCTACAGTGTCAGGACCAAGAAGATTCATCTAGGCATTTTTCACATGTTTAGGCAAAGAAAGAGGCTTTAGAAAGCATCCCACTTTTATCAGTTAGCATTGATTTAGAAGAATATTTTCTCCACTGGAATCTTAACTTTGCAACATATTAGATATGTGACTTTGGAGAATTCCCTAAATTTTATTCTATTTCCAGGTTTTTTTGTTTTCTTGGTAAATTTGGGATTTTATCCTTGTTCTGATTATATTCCAGCATTATATGAAGATCACTTTACAAATATGAAGATTTTAATATAACAAAGCAAACTGATTTATAATGTTTTACAGTTTTTAAAAATAATAAATCAATTGAAATCTCTTAATCCAAAGACTCAATTGTGGTTATCATTCATTGTTAGTCCATGATTAGTTATTCCTTTCTCAAGTGCCAGAATTTTGTGCAAACTTTTGTTTGTTTTAATGATCTACGCTTGGCATGTATTGGGCATGAAATTTTAAAGACCTTAGCAAGCCCAATCTTTACTCTGCCAAATATCATCACTGTAACTGACTTTTTTTCCTTTATCCTTTGCTTGTACCTTAGTTTCCTCTTCAGTTATTCCCTTGTATAGCTATTAGAATCATGCTCACTTTCTAGTGTTGAGATAAACACAAGGCCATGATTACTTACTCAAGGTTGACATATAAGTTGAAATATCAAAACAGGCATTCATTCCTTTGAGAGCAAGGGAGTGAGGCTAAATCTGGAACACTGATGGTTTTAGAGTGTGTTTACCCACACCTTCAGATTATAATTTGGGATTAAAACAATGACCCAAACAATTATATACAAAATAAACATCCAATTTCTCTTCATTGCTGTGATGGAGCAACAAAGATCAGATATAGTCCCTCACTTTAAACAACAACAGAAAATGTGGAAAATGTATGAAAGAATAGTTCTAAGAAGGTGGGTAAAAGATAACAGAGTGATTTCTAAGAGAAGGGGAAAAATGAGGTGAGCCTGGTGATTGCCCTCCTTTATTTATTGGACATTTATTGAGTCTTGAAGTGAGGAGAACCCTAACAGAGTCTAGTGGTCTCCCTGAATTATGAGGCAGAGTAACAGAGAGCAGAAAGTTGCACATAGACAGATATGTGACCCGTAGGACACTCCTCAGAGGTCTTCAGTTCTGTACTGATCATTGTATGTTTATGAAGGAACTACTGAGGCTGGGAAAAAATCATCAGAAAGGAGCATATAGAATGATTTTTTAAACTTTCTATATGACTGAGAAGAGTTTATATTCTCATAGCCAGAGTAGAGAAACTTTATAATACACAGAACATCTGTTTGTATATTTAGAAGACTATTGCCTTAGCCTTCTAAATATACAAACAGATGTTCTGTGTATTGGCAATGGGGCAAATTATCCCTAAATTAAAAACTGTTTTGGTTATTGCTAACCTTGTATAGAGAAAAATCTTGAAAGAATTAAACCATTTATATGTAATTTTATTACACACAAAAATAAAGATAAAATTTATATTTAGAGAAATACAAAAAAATCCTTTGCTTAACAGTATAAGATTCACAATGTATAAAATTGAATAAAAAAAATTGAAAGACATGGAAAGATGAGTAATAGCAGAATCCACATTGATGACTCAATCCATAGAAACACATGCCTAGATGAGACTAATGATGTGATAAGTAGATAAGAACATTAAAAAATAGATAAATATGATCATTATATCCAAAAATGTAAAGGAAAGCATTAACATATTAAATAGAGCTATGACCTTTTTAAAGATGAAATTTAAGTTCTAGAATGAAAACTAGTATTAAGAGATGAAAAGCATACTGAATGTATTTAAATGAGAGAGAATAGACTCAAAAGTGAACTAAGCATCTTTGAAATACTGGAGATCATCATGCTGTCTAATATATGCACATAACTGGAAATTTAAAAAGAGAAGAGAATAGAAAAAAAAGTATAAACAACAGTTTGTTTCCTGAATTTAATAAAACTTAGTCCACAATCCAAGAATCTCAATAAACACAATCTGGAAAAGAATATGAATAAAACCATAGAGAAGCACATCCTAATCAATTTGCTTAAAAGCAGTGGAACTGTCTGAAAGCTGACAGAAAAATGACATCAAATTTACAGAGAGACAAAATTAGAATGAAGACAGCCTTCTTGCCAGTAATCATGCAACCCAAAAGACAGTGGAGCTATATCTTCATAGTACTAGAAAAAGCAGAAATAGCAACCAAACACCCTAAAATGCTATACTCAGCAAAAACTCTTCAAAAATGAGGACCAAGTAAAGACAATATAATATATTTAGCACCTGAAACAATTTAACTCAAACAGAGTAGCAATACAATATTAAAGGATCACTTACAGCAAAGATAATAATAATGCATTGTGGTATTAATTACATAGGTAGAAATAAAATATATGACAAAAATAGCAAAAAGACCAAGGTGTGGGTAATATTAGTATATTCTTATAAGATTCTTATTTTTTTAACTGCTAATAGGATTCTTATTCTATATGCAAAATGATACATTACAGGAAAGTAGATAATGATAAGCTAAAGGTGTATACGAAAAATTCTGAAGGTGTTACTAATATATACAGCTAAAAAAGGTATAGGTAATAAATAATAAGTGGTTATATTAAATCATAATAATATTCAATTCATTAGAAATATAGGAAAGGTAGAAAAGGGGAAAAGAACAAATTAACTATAAAATAAATAGTAAGATGGTGGTAAATGGAAACATTTACTCTTCTGTTTCTCAGAAACATATATTCTTTCTTTAGAATAACTGATAATTTAGAGTGTGTACTGTATCCTGGATGGTTTACGCATCATTGTAGATAGCAATTTATAAGCTGACAACTAAGACATACACACAATAGGTAAATCTACCACTTCATTAGTTTGCCAGCTTAATAGTATAAGATATAATCAAGGCATCTCATGGACATGTGTCCACTGCTGTAACTCACTGAACACCTCTTGTTGTAAAATGGGTCCCTTGTTTCTATATGGTATTATGCAAATTCTATATCAATGTATTGCTGCTCTCAGTCGCTTCAGTTGTGTCTGACTCTGTGCAACCCCATGGATTGAAGTCCACCAGGTTCCTCTGTCCATGGGATTCTCCAGGCAAGAATACTGGAGTGGGTGCCATTTCCTTCTCCAGAGTGGTGGTGGTGGTGGTTTAGTGGCTAAGACGTGTCTGACTCTTGTGATCCCATGGACTGTAGCCTGCAAGGCTTCTCTCTCTATGAGATTCTCCAGGTGAGAATACTGGAGTGGGTTGCCATTTCCTTCTCCAGAGGACTTTCCTTACCCAGGAATCGAACCCAGTTCTCCTGCATCACAGGCAGATTCTTTACTGAGCTATGAAAGAAGCCCCCACTAGCTTCTCCAGGGTATCAATGTATTGAGCATGCTATAGTCCTTGGGATGATGAGTGAGACTCCATGGGAAGGAAAGTCAAACTCATGCTTAGAAAATACGTCCAATCTAAATGAAATGCTGCCCTTTTTAGAGTATAAATGTCTAGTGTAGCCAAGTTGCCACCAAACGGTTGGTCTTCTTAGAAGACGGTGCCATATTGGGGTTTATTACTGGTCTCTTGCTAAGGTTTGGATATTCAGCACTGGCAAGAGTAGCACAAAAAAAGATCTTTATGACCCAGATAATCATGATGGTGTGACCACTCACCTAGAGCCAGACATCCTGGAATGTGAAGTCAAGTGGGCCTTAGAAAGTATCACTACGAGCAAAGCTAGTGGAGGTGATGGAATTCCAGTGGAGCTATTTCAAATCCTGAAATGATGCTGTGAAAGTGCTGCACTCAATATGCCAGCAAATTTGGAAAACTCAGCAGTGGCCACAGGACTGGAAAAGGTCAGTTTTCATTCCAATCCCAAAGAAAGGCAATGCAAAAGGATGCTCAAACTACGGCACAATTGCACTCATCTCACATGCTAGTAAAGTAATGCTCAAAATTCTCCAAGACATGCTTCAGCAATACATGAACCGTGAACTTCCAGATGTTCAAGGTGGTTTTAGAAAAGGCAGAGGAACCAGAGATCAAATTGCCAACATCTGCTGGATCATCGAAAAAGCAAGAGACTTCCAGAAAAACATCTATTTCTGCTTTATTGACTATGCCAAAGCCTTTGACTGTGTGGATCACAATAAACTGTGGAAAATTCTGAAAGAGATGGGAATACCAGATCACCTGATCTGCCTCTTGAGAAACCTACATGCAGGTCAGGAAGCAACAGTTGGAACTGGACATGGAACAACAGACTGGTTCAAAAAGGAAAAGGAGTACGTCAAGGCTGTATATTGTTATGATGCTTATTTAACTTATATGCAGAGTACATCATGAGAAATGCTGGGCTGGAAGAAGCACAAGCTGGAATCAAGATTGCTGGAAGAAATATCACTAACTGAGAGGGTAACAGGCAGGAAGGTCAGGGGTCTCCAAAGGGAGGAGATAGCCTGCAAGTGTCAGACATTTTTATCTCCCTTAAGCAGCAGGAGGAAACAAACTTGGTATTTTTTTTCCTTCTCTATACAAATTTAAAAGGAGGTTTCTCTAAAATACTGTGTTGCCATAATGACACCTGGTTTCACCTGAAGTTAACTGTTCTCAAACCTAGAGATAGCCAACCCACTCCAGTACTCTTGCCTGGAAAATGCCATGGAAGGAGGAGCATGGTAGGCTGCAGTCCATGGGGTCTCGAAGGGTCAGACTCGACTGAGCGACTTCACTTTCACTTTTCACTTTCATGCATTGGAGAAGGAAATGGCAACCCACTAGAGTGTTCTTGCCTGGAGAATCCCAGGGACGGGGGAGCCTGGTGGGCTGCCATCTATGGGGTTGCACAGAGTTGGACACGACTGAAGTGACTTAGCAGCAGCAGCAGCAGCAGAGATAACCAATGCGTTTCTCTTATGGAGATGCTTATCTTAAGCTATGCTAATGTACTATGCATTTACCCCAAACTCTGTCTTCAAGTTGGTTCCACCTCTTTGTTCAGAACCTACTTGACCAACCAGTATGTTACACTCAGATATTGTTCCCCTAATCTATGTAAACGAAACTATTTGTATGGTGATCTGCCTTCCTTCAAGATTCATGTTAATCATTTTAAGGCCCAGGATGAACCATTTGGTGCCAAGATTATCCCCAAATGCATCTTATGGGTGAGGGGCCTGGTGCCATTTTGAGTTTAAGACATTCCTTTCTTTCATTAAAGACTGCTGGTGACCATATAACATCCAGCTGAAGACTAGCAGGGGGGTACTCTTTCTGCCCCCTTCTGATGCCTATGTCAGAAGCTTTCTCTATCTCCTTTATACTTTAATAAAACTTTATTACACAAAAGCTCTGAGTGATCAAGCCTTGTCTCTGGCCCTGGATTGAATTCTTCTCCTCCAGGGGCCAAAAATCCCGGCGTCTTTGTGCGATTCAGCAACAACCTTTCATAACCTCAGATGACCCTACCACTATGGCAGAAAGTGAAGAGGAACTAAAAAGCCTCCTGATGAAAGTGAAAGAGGAGAGTGAAAAAGTTGGCTTAAAGCTCAATATTCAGAAAACGAAGATCATGGCATCTGGTCCCATCACTTCATGGCAAATAGATGGGGAAACAGTGGAAACAGTGTCAGACTTTAGTTTTCTGGGCTCCAAAATCACTGCAGATGGACAGCAGCCATGAAATTAAAAGACACTTACTCCTTGGAAGGAAAGTTATGACCAATCTAGATAGCATATTAAAAAGCAGAGACACTACTTTGCCAACAAAAGTCCATCTACTTAAGGCTATGTTTTTTTCCAGTTGTCATGTCTGGATGTGAGAGTTGGACTGTGAAGAAGGCTGAGTGCCGAATAATTGATGCTCTTGAACTGTGGTGCTGGAGAAGACTCTTGAGAGTCCCTTGGACTGCAAGGAGATCCAACCAGTCCATTCTAAAGGAAATCAGTCCTGGGTGTTCATTGGAAGGACTGATGCTAAAGCTGAAACTCCAATACTTTGGCCACCTCATGTGGAGTTGGCTCACTGGAAAAGACTCTGATGCTGGGAGGGATTGGGGGCAGGGGGAGAAGGGGACAACAGAGGGTTGAATGGCTGGATGGCATCACCAACTCGATGGACATGAGTTTGAGTAAACTCTGGGAGTTGGTGATAAATAGGGAGGCCTGGTGTGCTGTGATTCATGGGGTCGCAAAGAGTCAGACACGACTGAGTGACTGAACTGAACTGAAAATTAGAAAATATTTAATATCTTTAGAGATTTCAGAAGGAAAATGGGTATAGAATTCGAAGTGATTCCTTAATCAGTTTTTCATGAATAATATCTATGGACTTGTTCTTGTCAGTTTAAACCCAAAAGAGACATACAGATGGCAGTCAGATGTACGAAAAGGTGCCAACATCACTAATCATCAAGGACATGCAAATCAAAACCATAGTGAAATATCACTCACACCCGTTAGACATTCTCTCATCAAAAAGGTTACAAACAACAAGTATTGACAAAGATGTGGAGAAGAAACCCTCGCAGGTAGAATTGTAAATTGGTGCAGCCACTATTCAAAACAACGTGGAAGATCCTCAAAAACTTAAAACTACAACTGTCATATGATCCAGAAATTTCACTTCTGGGTATTTACCCAAAGAAAGCAAAAACAGTAATGCAAAAACATATGTGTACCCTAATATCCACTGCAGCATTATTTATAATAGCCAAGATATGGAAGCATCTAAGTGCCCATTAATAGATGGATAAAGAGAATGTGGTATACACCTATATTGGAAAATTACTCAGTCATGAAAATGACTGGACTTTTGCCATTTTTGACAACAGAGATGGACCTAGTGGGTACCATGCTAAGTTGAACAAATCGGCACAGAAAGACAAGTAACAGATGATTTCACTTATGTGTAGAATTTTTTAAAAATGAAATAATTGAACAAACAAAACAGAAACAGATTCATAGATGCAGTGAAAAAACAAGTGGTTGCCATAGAGAAATGGCATAAAGGGATGAGTAAAACAGATGAGGGAGATGGTGAGGCAGAAACTTCCAGTTATAAAATAAGTAAGTTACAGAAATATAATTTACAACATTGGTGAAACTGAAAGTGTTAGTCACTCAATTATGTCCAACTCTTTGGGACCCCATGGACCAAAGCCCACCAGGCTCCTCTGGCCGTGGAATTCTCCAGGCAAGAATAATGGAGTGGGTTGCCATTTCCTTCTCCAGGGGATCTTCCCGATCCAGAGATCAAACCTGTGTCTCTTGTGTCTCCTCCATTGGCAGGAAGTTTCTTTACCATTACACCACTTGGAAAGGTAATATAGTCAATATTATTTTAATAACTTTGTATAGAGAAAAATGATAATTGGACTTATCCTGGTGACCATTTTGCAATATGGAATCATTATGTTGTATACCAGAAGCTAATATTATAAATAAGTTATATTTTAATTAAATTTGTTGCTAAAATAAAATAATAATAATAATAAGATGAACTATAATTGACCACTTACAATGAACATGATAGTGTTCTGAATGTACAAGAAAATTATAATTTATTCCCAAATTTTCTCAAGAAGGAAGGCAGTATTTTGAGTCCCTTTTTACTTTTGGGGAAACTGAGGTGTAGAAATATGTAAGTCACTCAAAGTGACATGGCTACTATGTGACAGGGCCATGACTTAGACAATAGCACTCTAAATCTAGGATTGAAATTTAGGCATTTATAATTAGTAGGATTTCAGAATTCTGTACATGTGAAATTGTGAGGATAGTGCTAGGGAAAGTATGTACAGAAAACAGTGTGAAAAACTAATGATTAATCTGTGTCAAGACTAATCAGGGAAACTCAGTAGTTACTATAGCTTATGGTATATGATGTCAGATTCGTGATCTCTGAAGAAGAAGATTTGGCTTTGGGACCAGGGACCAGACTTGATCACTCAAGAGCTTTTGTGTAGCAGAGTTTTATTAAAATAAAAGAGGACAGAGAAGGCTTCTAACATAGACATCAGAAGGGGGACAGAGAGGGCCCCCCTTGCTAGTCTTAGCAAAGGAGCTATATACTTTTTCAGTGGGCTATTACAGTAAATCAAAAGAATGTCTCAAGATTGTAAAGGTCTTACCAGACCCATTCACACAACATACACTTTAAGATGACAGGATTATTCAGAAGGTTCTTAAGAAGGAGAAACATGTCCTCAAGCAGGACACATTGCTGCTATATAATCATTGGTACAGTGTTTAAGGGAAAATACATTGCTGCTATATAATCATTGGTACAGTGTTTAAGGGAAAAACATATCCTTGAGCAAGATGAGTTGTTTTGTTGTATAATCATTAGCTCTGGGCTTAGAGGGGCTTCACTGGTGGCTCAGAGGTTAAAGTGTCTGCCTCCAACGCGGGAGACCTGGGTTCGATCCCTGGGTCAGGAAGATCCCCTGGAGAAGGAAATGGTAACCTACTCCAGTATTCTTGCCTAGAGAATCCCATGGACAGAGAAGCCTGGTAGGCTACAGTCCACGGGGTCACAAAGAGTCAGACACGACTGGAAAAAAACAAACCATCAGTGAAGAGAAAGAGTAAAATCTAAAGCAAAAGAAAAAAAAAAAACTTAATATTTTTAAAAACATTTTAAATTAAATTAGTTTATTCTCTGTGTAGAATGTCATTAACAGGTAGAATTGGGCCATGTATTCACATTCACATGAAGGTACAATAACATATATCTTTTCACATATGTCAAGTATAGATGAACTAACTGTTTTATCTCCACTTGTTAACTTTTATTTACATACACTTCAGTCTGCTTCTATATCCTTTGGAGTTTTCGGCCTCTAGAGTAGAATCTTGAAGTTTGTGAGCAGTCCCTGAGGATTCAGTCCCAGAGCTCTGCGCAAGGTTGCAGTGTTTTCTTAGAAATATCTCTTGAATACTCAATCTCTAATATAAAGGTGCCCTCCATGCCCTGTTCAGAATGAGGGGTAAGTATTGTGCCGCTTGACGCTGTGCGTAAGACCCAGGCACACATGCAAAAGGTGAATCAGCTGCTGATTTCTGGTGAATAGATCTCTCTAGTAAATGGAGAGACACACGGGCAGAACAGGCTGAGAATGGATCATGTTGCCAGACTGCACTAGGTAGGAAAAAATAATATGTTTTTAAATGGTGATAAGTTCATTCTTTGGAGAAGGAAATGGCAACCCACTCCAGTACTCTTGCTTAGAAAATTCCATGGATGGAGGAACCTGGTGGGGTACAGTCCATGGGGTCACAAAGAGTCGGACACGGCTAAGTGACTTCACTTTCACTTTCAAGCTTATTCTTTAAAATGCTCAGAAAGACCCAGGTCATGAAATATCATCTTGTCAATCACACTACATAAGATATATTTCTCTGGCAGTAGGAAGGATTGAAGCTAGTGGTGATCCTCTGTTGAAGGCCGACTCCTAGAGTTGCTGCAAAATAAGCGACAGGGACTCCATAGCCTTGGCCTTGGCCTTGGCCATCATTTTTCTACTGGACAGTGGCATTTTAATTGCCCAGTTTGCTTATGTGTTTATAGATCACAAACAAGAGTCAGTGCATTTGGCAGCACTAGTTCTGTCTCTGTTAGACTGAATTCACAAAAAAGGAAAGTTTGGCTTTTTCACCATGGTATGTTTTCTATATCGCAAGAGAATGAACTAAGAATGTAATAAGGTTAAACAATGACAAGGACAAAAAGGAAGGATCTCTATGCCTTATTTTGAATTACAACTGCTGTAACACAACCCTGGGGCAACTTTCTTTACCTCATTTTGAGTATTTTGAGTGGTTTGATTCATTCTGTAGCTTTATTTTTTAAAAGTGTAGTTGTTTTAACACTGCCGTGTCAGTTCCTGTTGTACAGCAAAGTGAATGAGCCATATGCATACACATATCCCCTCTTTTTTGGATTTCCTTCCCACTTGAACAGTTTAAGAAGGTTCTCTTTTATCCACACCCTGTTAAGCATTATTGTTTGTAGATTTTTTGATGGTGGCCATTCTGACCAGTGTGAGGTGATATTTTATTGTAGTTTTGATTTGCATTTCTCAATCAGGACAGTATGGTACTGGCACAGAAACAGAAATATAGATCGATGGAACAAACTGGGAAGCCCAGAGATAAACCCGCACAACTATGGTCACCTAACCTATGACAAAGGAGGCAAGAATATACAGCGGAGAAAAGACAGTCTCTTCAATAAGTGGTGTTGAGAAAATTGGGCACTACATGTAAAAAGAATAAAATTAGAGATTCCCCAACTCCAATACTTTGGCCACCTCATGCGAAGAGTTGACTCATTGGAAAAGACCCTGATGCTGGGAGGGATTGGGGGCAGGAGGAGAAGGGGACGACTGAGGATGAGATGGCTGGATGGCATCACTGACTCGATGGACATGAGTTTGGGTAAACTCCAGGAGTTGGTGATGGACAGGGAGGCCTGGCATGCTGCGATTCATGGTGTTGCAAAGAGTCGGATACGACTGAGCAACTGAACTGAACACCATGTACAAAAAGTCAAAATGGATTCAATACTTAAATGTAAGGCTGGACACTAAAAAACTCTTAGAGGAAAACAGTCAGAAACTCTTTGTGATAAACCCCAGCAAGATCTTTTTTGACCTACCTCCTAGAGTTATGACAATTAAAAACAAAAATAAACAAGTGGTCCCTAATTAAACTGAAAAGCTTTTGCACAGCAAAGGAAACCATAAGCAAGCAAAAAGACAGCCTGAAGAATGGGAGAAAAATACTTGTAAATGAAGCAACTGACATAGGATTAATCTCCAAAATATGTAAACAATTCTTATAGCTCAATATCAAAACAACAAACCCCCCAAAAAATGGGCAGAAGTCCTAAACAGACATTTCTCTAAGGCAGACATACAGATGGCCACCAAACACATGACAAGATGCTCAACATTCTGCTGTATTTTGAAAGCATCTCTCAAGTATCTTTCTCCACACCTTTAGTTCACTGCAGAGGTAGATTCTTCTCTATTGAGACACTGACATCCCAGAGAGCTACCAAAAATACATCCTCTAGTACCAAAATGATCTTAGGCTTTCAGATTTTTCTACCTACTTCCAGTGTATTGAACTGGTAGGAGGAGTAACCAAGCAAGTGTTGGCTCAACAGCAATGGTAAAATTAGCTCAAGTAAAATTAACAGCTGTTCTGAGAGTACCTGATAAGCTATGGACAGAGAAGAGAAGAGTGTAAATGACACTAGAAAACACTCCCCTTCTCCAACTGATACTCCATGCAGTCTGTAACTCATGAACAATGGCTGTCTCTGCTCCTGGCCAGGCATCTCAAGGGGTCAGTAATTTGTCTGAGAACTTGTAGCTGTGTCTCTTATGATCTGATTTGATGTCTGTGAGAGGCTACTGGGCTTGGGTCAGAATTTTTGCATGTACGTTTCTATGTGAATAATGGGGAATCAGAAGAATTCAGGCTTGAATTGTACAAGCTCCTATACACCCATATCTATAATTTTTCCTTATGGACCCCTTGAAGGCAGTTTTGAATGCCTTTGTAATGCATTAACTTGTTCTTATGTGTAGTCTTGATTTTTCTAGAGTCACTTACCAGAGTATATTTCCCCAAATAGAATCACATCCAATTCTCTTTCAAAGTGAATGGCACAGTCTAATTATTGGTACTCTGCACTGAGCTTGCTGTAAAGCTTCACATTTGGAATTAGAGATCAATCAGCAGGCAGAATAAAAACTGAATATGACTCTGGCCTGGTATATTAAATGCTAGAGGGAACGACTCCATACATGTGATTCATTAACAGGCCTACTTACCTAGTAAACATGACATAAACTCTGTGCTGACACACTGAGCTAGGAATTGATGAAACAGATCATTCTCCCTCTGATCTCTCTCTCTCCCCCTCTCTCTTTCACTTTTTCTGTTGACAGGAGCAAGAGAACCAGATTCACTTTCTTCAAGAAGTGACAGGATGACATGTCACAATGGGAGCACTTTTCACCCGATCACATTTTTCCTCATTGTAATCCCACGTCTGGAAGAGGTCCATGGCTGGATCTCCCTGCCTTTCTGCTTTATTTATATAGTGGCTTTACTGGGCAATGTCACAATTCTGCTGGTCATCAAGATGGACCAGACCCTCAGAGAGCCCATGTTCTACTTCCTGGTCATTCTTTCAACAATTGATTTGGCCCTTTCAACAACCTCAGTACCCCGTATGCTGGGTATCTTCTGGTTTAATGCTCATGAGATCAACTTTGGAGCTTGTGTGGCCCAGATGTTCCTGATCCATGCTTTCACTGGCATAGAGGCTGGGGTCCTGGTAGCAATGGCCTTTGACTGTTATGTGGCGATCTGTGCTCCACTCCACTACACAGCCATCCTGACGTGCCAGGTACTCATGAGCATCACTTTGTACATTGTAATTTTTACAGTCTTGCTTACCCTTCCCATGATCTATCTCATCTACCACCTACCCTTTTGCCAGGCTCATGTAATAATACCTCATTCTTACTGTGAGCACATGGGAATTGCAAACCTGTCTTGTGGAAACATCCGTGTCAATGGTATTTATGGGCTCTTTGTGGTCTCTGTTTTTCTCCTGGACCCAGTCCCTATTGGCATCTCTTATGTTTATATACTCCACGCTGTTTTCCATCTGCCATCCCAAAATGCACGGCTAAAAGCCCTAAGCACATGTGGCTCCCATATTGCTGTCCTCTGTGTTTTCTATATCCCCTCACTCTTCTCTTTCCTCAGCCACCGATTTGGACACAACATACCCCACCATATTCACATTCTTGTTGCCAACCTCTATTTGGTTATCCCACCATCGCTCAACCCCATCATTTATGGTGTGAGGACCAAACAAATATGGGAGCGAGTGCTCCATATGTTATTAAAAAATAAAACACCTACCATATTGTTTTACTAAGGATTTTGATCTCTCTAGGAAAATTTGTGTGTTCTTGTCTTAACAAGTATCTCCTGGTTCTGACCTATTGCTGCCAGATTGCAACCCAAGTTGGTTTGTTCCGGACTGCTGACTAATGAATTTTAGAACTTGTGGAAACTCACTGGAACTTTGGTTCAAAGGTTAATGGGCTGTCCTGAAAGGGAGTTGTGTGACCCCTATTTGTATGCTATCATACATTGTCCTTGATAGCATGAAATCACTTCTTTTCTGGAGATGATTTACTATACTGTGTGTTTATTGCTCTGCAATTAGAGAAATGGGGTGCTAGAACTTGGACCCTGTTTCCTGTGTCCACTCATTCACTCATTCATTCATTCATGTTTTACTCAGTTTGTACTCATTTGTGTTTATTGTATGTCTTCAATGATTCTTATCACTGAGGGTAAATCAATGACCGCAACTAACAGGAACATCTATTCTTATGGAGCTTGCATCCTGCTGTACCCTTTAAAAAAGCCAGGCTCATAGTTTCAATAAAAATTATTACCAACTCTGTATCCTGAAGTGGAAAGGTCTGCCAAACATGTAACACTCAGTGTAATGAGAAGCCAAAACAAACATAAAATTCAAATACAATTTATCATTAATGTCATCAGTGCCATTTAGGTGATTTTTTCTTTGCACTCAAGCTCATAATGTAAATGTGGTCTTGAGGTTTATTATATAGTATTGCTGTCTATGTGACGCATGCTGGACTTCTTCCTATCACTTTATTGCCTTGTTCTCTCAATCTACACTTGACCCTGAGATATTCCATCCTCAAATCCAAGACCTCTCTTTCTAAACCCATGATCTATCCCTAATGCCTTCACTGACTTTAAAGTACAGATTATTAGATACATCTAAGAATAGTCAATTTTTTCTGTGACCAAGGACTTTTGATTGATTCAATAAGATTTTCCAAGACCAAATAATAAGCTTTTAGATCAACAAACTTGTTACATTACTATTTTCAAAGTGGCAGATTCATGTTGATATATGGCAAAACCAATACAATATTGTAAAGTAAAAAAAATAATAATAAAATAAAAAAAAGAAAAGACATTTCAAACAGACACACACACACAAAAGAATCATTTTATTTTTCAGTCTTTTAACAAATGGAGGAGTCTGGTGGGCTACAGTCCATGGGGTCACTAAGAGTTGGACACGACTGAGCAACTTCACTTTCACTTTTCACTTTCATGCATTGGAGAAGGAAATGGCAACCCACTCCAGTGTTCTTGCCTGGAGAATCCCAAGGACGGGGGAGGCTGGTGGGCTGCCGTCTATGGGGTCGCACAGGGTCGGACACGACTGAAGCGACTTAGCAGTAGCAGCAGCAACAAATAAAACTAAAGTAAAAATATAATAAATATTTTTGTTTCTACAACTCACACATTAATGACTTTTAACATTGCACTCATCTCAGAGATAAAGCTTAATAAGTATGTATACAGAATTAAAGTTGAAATTATCACTGTTTCAATACAGCTTTTCTGCTATTTTTCCAGAGGCAAAACTTATCATGTGTTTTTCTGACATCACAGTACATAAATTTTTAGCTCTACAACCAATTGCACTATTTTAGTTATGAATTCATTTAGATTAAAATATTTTGTTTTACAACATTGATTTTATTTACGTAGCCATTGATTAATAGGTATTCATATTAATTTCCAACTAGATATATGCTGCATATTCTTTTATTTCTATGAACAGTTTTTAGATCGTTTATCCAGGGTTTATAATTTAATATAGAATTGTTGGTCAGCAGGATTGTTAATAATTAGAACATAATTCTGCTTTCTGACCTTTGTTTTTGATCACTTTTTTAAGTTTCACATTTTCAAATATTCCTTTTTTCTATCTTTCATGCTTCCCTAATTTAACTTTGTTTCCTAACACTAACTGCTCAAGTGTTTGCTTTCTAATCACACTAAATTCTAGCTTTACTACTTTACTACTCTGAACACAAAAAAAAAATTCAGGCTTATTTGCTGTTGTGCAACTTTTAGGAATTGCAATTCCAGTGACTTAACAAAGTGGCACCCCACTCCAGTACTCTTGCCTGGAAAATCCCATGGATGGAGGAGCCTGGTAGGCTGCAGTCCATGCTAGGGGTCGGACACGACTGAGCGACTTCCCTTTCACTTTTCACTTTCATGCACTGGAGAAGGAAATGGCAACCCATTCCAGTGTTCTTGCCTGGAGAATCCCAGGGACGGGGGAGCCTGCTGGGCTGCCGTCTATAGGGTCGCACAGAGTCGGACACAACTGAAGCGACTTAGCAGCAGCAACAAAGTGCATCTAACTCCTTGGAACTCCTTTTCTGACCTCCTGGCAGTGCTGTCTCCAGTCTAGCATTTGATCTCAGGAGTAAAGCCAGAGTTAGAATCAGAAGGCTTGGCTGGTTGAGAAAATAATACTGCACTTAACATGGATATTCATCAATTTCTTCAAATGGGAGATTTTTAAGTCTCTCTATAGAAGTAATCTCCATTCATTTTTCCATAACACTTGGCCATAGGTTCTGTTGTTCCTGTTTCAAATAGGAAGAAGTGGTGGCAGTACGGAACAAAGTGGCTTGAATTCACGCAGTATCACAATAAGCCTGTGATTGTCTGCTGCACCAAATAGATGAGAACATGAAAAAAAGATACTATCACACATCATGAGTCAGATTGCAGCTTCAAGCAAAACCATGAAGGTTAATTGATTCTGAGGATACCAGCTCCTCAATCTCCCAGCTATTTCTGGAAATTAGAAACCAATTTTTATGGTTAGAGAGACCCACCCACTGAAATGGAAGGTAGGTGTTAGGTACCTTGGAAGGCATTCAGAACAATCAGTGCCTACCACAATACATGTATTTTTAAGTGTGTATGAAGTTATAAGCTCACGTGTAAGTGAAGACTGTACAGTATGATTCTGGAAACTTTAACAGGCTTGTTGAAACATGAGATAGGCTCAAAATCTCAAAACTGAAAATGTAGGCAGTATAATGTATCAAGGGACTTCCCTGGTGGCTCAGTGGTAAAGAATCTACCTACCAAGCAAGATAGGCGAATTTAATCCCTGGGTCAGAAAGATCCCCTGGAGGAGACAATTCCACTATTATTGCCTGGGAAATCCCATGGACAGAGGAGCCTGGTGGGCCATAGTCCATGGGGTCACCAAGAATCGGACAGGAGTTAGTGACTGAACACCACCACCACTATAATATATAGAATAATAGCACAGATTTTGGAATCAGACATTTGGGTTCAAATTTTACATTTATTGTTTCTAAAATATTCCATAGTTCAAGTTTGCCATCTGTATAAGCAATGAGCATACTATCTATACCATATAGGGCTATTTCAAAGACTAAAAAGATGAACAAAATAAGATGCACTTTGAAGATTCCTCTTACGCTTCCCTCATAGTCCAGTTGGTAAAGAATGCTCCTGTGATGCAGGAGATCCCGGTTCGATTCATGAATCAGGAAGATCCACTGGAGAAGGGATAGGCTACCCACTCCAGAATTCTTGGACTTCCCTTGAGGCTCAGCAGATAAAGAATCCACCTGCAATGTGGGAAACCTGGGTTCGATCTCTAGGTTGGGAAGATCCCCTGGAGAAGGGAAAGGCTACCCTCTCCAGTATTCTGGCCTGAAGAATACTATGGACTAAGTTCATGGGGTCTCAAAGAGTTGGACATGACTGAGTGGCTTTCACTTTCACTTACTTAATAACACATTAAGTAAAAGCAAACCTAGCTGGGACAATGGGATAAAGGCCTCTGATAAGAAGGTCTCATGGGAAAAATAAAAATGTGAAAATGCAGTTGTGTATCTTTAAGACATATTAGGTATGAATAAAAAAATAAAACAAACAAAAACAAATCTTACTTCAGTTCAGTTCAATTCAGTCACTCAGTCATGTCGAACTCTACGACCCCATGAATCACAGCACAACAGGCCTCCCTGTCCGTCACCAACTCCTGGAGTTCACTCAGACTCACATCCATTGAGTCGGTGATGCAATCCAGCCATCTCATCCTCTGTTGTTCCCTTCTCCTAAAGCTGGCAATTGCTCCCAGCATCAGAGTCTTATCCAATGATTCAACTCTTCGCATGAGGTGGCCAAAGTACTGGAGTTTCAGCTTTAGCATCAGTCCTTCCAAAGAACACCCAGGACTGATCTCCTTTAGAATGGACTGGTTGGATCTCCTTGCAGTCCAAGGGACTCTCAAGAGTCTTCTCCAACACCACACTTCAAAAGCATCAATTCTTCAGCACTCAGCTTTCTTCACAGTCCAACTCTCACATCCATACATGACTACTGGAAAAACCATAGCCTTGACTAGACAGACCTTTGTTGGCAAAGTAATGTCTCTGCTTTTGAATATGCTATCTAGGTTGGTCATAACTTTCCTTCCAAGGAGTAAGCGTCTTTTAATTTCATGGCTGCAATCACCATCTGCAGTGATTCTGGAGCCCCCCAAAATAAAGTCTGACACTGTTTCCACTGTCTGCCCATCTATTTCCCATGAAGTGATGGGACCAGATGCCATGATCTTCATTTTCTGAATGTTGAGCTTTAAGCCAACTTTTTCACTCTCCACTTTCGCCTTCATCAAGAGGCTTTTCAGTTCCTCTTCACTTTCTGCCATAAGGGTGGTGTCATCTGCATATCTGAGGTTCTTGATATTTCTCCCGGCAATCTTGATTCCAGCTTGTGCTTCCTCCAGCCCAACATTTCTCATGATGTACTCTGCATAGAAGTTAAATAAGCAGGGTGACAATATATAGCCTTGACATACTCCTTTTCCTATTTGGAACCAGTCTGTTGCTCCATGTCCAGTTCTAATTGTTGCTTCCTGACCTGCATATAGATTTCTCAAGAGGCCAGTCAGGTGATCTGGTATTCCCATCTCTTCATTCCCTTCTCTTCATCAATTCCCATTATCTTCAGAATTTTCCACAGTTCATTGTGATCCACACAGTAAAGGCTTTGGCATAGTCAATAAAGCAGAAATAGATGTTTTTCTGAAACTATCTTATTTTTTCCATGATCCAGAAGATGTTGGCAATTTGATCTCTGGTTCCTCTGCCTTTTCTAAAACCAGCCTGAACATCAGGAAGTTCACAGTTCATGTATTGCTGAAGCCTGGCTTGGAGAATTGTGAGCATTACTTTACTAGCATGTGAGATAAGTGCAATTGTGCAGTAGTTTGAGCATTCTTTGGCATTGCCTTTCTTTGGAATTGGAATGAAAACTGACCTTTTCCAGTCCTGTGGCCATTGCTGATTTTTACTGACATATTGAGTGCAGCACCTTCACAGCATCATCTTTCAGGATTTGAAATAGCTCCACTGGAATTCCATCACCTCCACTAGCTTTGTTCATAGTGGTGCTTTCTAAGGCCCACTTGACTTCACATTCCAGGATGTCTGGCTCTAGGTGAGTGATCACACCATCATGAATATCTTGGTCATGAAGATCCTTTTTGTACAGTTCTTCTGTGTATTCTCACCACCTCTTCTTAATATATTTTGCTTCTGTTAGATCCCTACCATTTCTGTCCTTTATCGAGTCCATCTTTGCATGAAATGTTCCCTTGGTATCTCTAATTTTCTTGAAGAGATCTCTAGTCTTTCCCATTCTGTTGTTTTCCTCTATTTCTTTGCATTGATCACTGAGGAAGGCTTTCTTATCTCTTCTTGCTATTCTTTGGAACTCTGCATTCAGATGCTTATATCTTTCCTTTTCTCCTTTGCTTTTTGCTTCTTTTCTTTTTACAGCTATTTGTAAGGCCTCCTCATACAGCCATTGTGCTTTTTTGCATTTCTTTTCCATGGGGATGGTCTTGATCCCTGTCTCCTGTACAATGAGTCAAACCTCCGTTCATAGATCATCAGACACTCTATCTATCAGATCGAGTCCCTTAAATCTGTTTCTCACTTCCACTCTATAATCATAAGGGATTTGATTTAGGTCATACCTGAATAGTCTAGTGGTTTTCCCTACTTTCTTCAATTTAAGTCTGAACTTGGCAATAAGAAGTTCATGATCTGAACCATAGTCAGCCCCCAGTCTTGTTTTTGCTGACTGTATAGAGCTTCTCCATCTTCGGCTGCAAAGAATATAATCAATCTGATTTCAATGTTGACCACCTGGTGATGTCCATGTGTAGAGTCTTCTCTTGTGTTGTTGGAAGAGGGTGTTTGCTATGACCAGTGTGTTCTCTTGGCAAATCTCTGTTAGCCTGTGCCCTGCTTTTTTGTACTCCATGGCCAAACTTGCCTGTCAATCCAGATATCTCTTGGCTTCCTACTTTTGCATTCCAGTCACCTATGATGAAAAGGACATCATTTTTTTGGTGTTGGTTCAAGAAGGTCTTGTAGGTCTTCATAGAAACGTTCAACTTCAGTTTCTTAAGCATTAGCGGTTGGGACACAGACTAGGATTACTGTGATATTTAATGATTTGTCTTGGAAATGAACAGAGATCATCCTGTCCTTTTTGAGATTGCACCCAAGTACTGTGTTTCAGACTCTTTGGTTGATTATGAGGGCTACTCCATTTCTTCTAAGGGATTCTTGCCCACGGTAGTAGATATAATGGTCATCTGAGTTAAGTTTGCCCATTCCAATCCATTTTAGTTCCCTGATTCCTAAAGTGTCAATGTTCGCTCTTGCCATCTCCTGCTTGACCACTTCCAATTTACCATGATCCATGGACCTAACATTCCAGGTTCCTATGCAATATTGTTTATAGCATTGGACTTTACTTACACCATCAGTCACATTTACACCTGGGTGTTGTTTTTGCTTTGGCTCCATCTCTTCATTTTTCTGGAGTTATTTCTACACTCTTCTCCAGTAGCATATTGGGCACCACCAACTTGGGGAGTTCATCTTTCAGTGTCATATCTTTTTGCCTTTTCATACTGTTCATGGGGTTCTGAAGGCAAGAATACCGAAGTGGTTTGCCATTCCCTTCTCTAGTGGATCACATTTTGTCAGAACTCTCCACTATGGCCTGTCCATCTTGGGTGGCCCTATGCAGCTTGGATCATAGTTTCATTGAGTTAGATAAGGCTATGGTCCATGTGATCAGTTTGATTCATTTTCTGTGATTGTGTTATTCATTCTATCTGCCCTCTGAAGGAAAAGGATAAGAGGCTTATGGAAGCTTCCCGATGGGAGAGACTGACTGTAGGGGAAACTGGGTCTTGTTCTGATTGGCAGGGCCATGCTCAGTAAATCTTTACTTACTATCTCTTAATAACACATTAAGTAAAAGTAACTCTAACTGGAACGATGGGATAAAGACCTCAGAGAAAAGGTGTATGACCTTACCTAATGTTTCTCAGCTTTTGTTCTGAACTTAACTCTTACTAAACTTATCATTTACATGCCCATGATTTCCAAGAAATTACCATATTTGAATATATGTATATGAAAATGATTTAGAATATATATATGTAGACATATATATACTTAAGTATGTACATGCAGATACACATATATGTTTCACTTCATATGATGTATGAAGTTTTATATTTCCAGAGATTTTACTTTAAGATTTGTGTGATATAACTGAAAGACAAGAGTGAAAAGAAACATTTAACTTCATTTTTTGTAGTCTATGCTTTATATCTTAAACCTGATCATGCTCTTTCTTAAGTATTATCTAAGATATCTGCTTAAATCTAAAGAGATTCAATTTTTGCACTCAAATACATTCTTGTCAGAATAAGAACTATGTGTACATTTGACTCAGCACTAATGGATAAATGTTACAATAAATGAGAACTTTCACCAAATGTTACAGCCTGGTGGCATAAGAGATTTCTCAGTATAGTTTACATAGGTCTAGTGTTTACAAAGGTGGTGCTGTGAGCTAAATTTTATTTTAAATTAACCGCTTAAAATATGCCAGGAATTATACAGATTGCCTGATATCTAGTACTTAATTTATCTTCAAAATGCCTTATGCTTTTGGTCCAGTTATTATCCCTAATTTTCCAGTTGAGGAAACTGAGACATAGAGATAATTAGTAAATCACTCATGGTGATATAGCCATACATGGGTAGTCCAGTATTTGAACTGAGTCAGATCAATCCCAGGGTTGGCTATTTTGATCATTTGTCTCTATGGCCTCTGTGACATATATATGAACAACTGTAAAAGGGGAACAATCATGGACAGAGGATAGTGGGTCCAAAGACCTTTAAAGCTAAGCATTCAATGAACTGAGATACCTGGTCAGTGAAGGGAGACAGGGAGAGCTAAGGTTGAAAATGGAGTCTCCAATGCTAGCTTTCTATGTTTGAACTTAGACTACGAATTAGGTGCCATTTTGTCTAGAAAACAGCAACCCATGGAATTTGACTACAGAATCTTCCCTAGAGGAACATGAACGCTTCTCTCTATGGCATATACAAATGATAATATCTGTGTTTTTGTCCCACATTCATAACTTTCTATAAATCCCTAACCATGTTACTTTCTCTTGGGTTTCTCTTTTTCTAAATCATAGTCTGAGGGTTTTGTCAGCAATCTCAGAGGAGTTAATCTCAGAGCACACTTTATAAGAGAAAGCTGAATTAACTCATTTTTTTCCAAACCTATAAGCAGCTACAACCTTAATATAAAACTTCTCTCTCTGGACTGTATGAAAAAACAGACAGAGTTTTACTATTTGATAGTTATCATGTGTCTCTCTTTCTATGGAAAAATGAAGCATCACACATGAATTTTCTTTTTATTTAGGTGTGTACTGAACTCAAATGAAAGAGTCATGATCCATCCAACGTGGCTGAGAACTACTACTTTGATATGATATGCTTGATGCAGTAATCCATTTCAGGTGGGAAATCTTGCAACTTTTAAATAGAGATTGGGTATCTTTAAAAATATCTAAAATATCAAAGGCATTTAAAACCTACTTACAAGAGTAGTTATTTAGTTGGTTGATAAAGTAAAATTTCTGCCTCTGGAATAGGTTATAAGGATTGAATGAAATGCATTTATGAAGCAGGATGAAAGTCTGAGGTGAACAGTGGCATGTTATTGAGCATTTATTTATAGAGATGAACCCAAAGTAGGCATCACAATGTCTAGAAGGTTTGCTCTTCACCTGCACCCTGACAAGGGCCACTGGCAATTACCTGGAAGTTTCAGTTTAAACACACACACATACACACACACACACACACACACACACACACACACACACACACACACACATAAAGGAACATTGCAAAATACAGCTATTCTCTATCTCTCCATCTCTTTTTTTCTTTCTCTCACAAACACACACACCAACTTCAGAATGTATACCACATTTATTTCATTCATTCAACCTGATATATTTCCCATGGAAATATGGAGTTATACTAAGGTTAAAAACAGGAGTCTATGCTACTTTATCCTGAACTTGAAGTACTGTGCCTCAAGTTGGGAACCCAGAGAAAGTGTCTTAGCATCATTATGAGTTGGGATTTCTCCAGACTGCTTCTCCATCATTTTGAAGGCATTGAAAAAGTGCTCCTATTTCCTTCAGACAATGATGAAAAGCAATTCTCTCTTCTATTAGATTTTGTTGTTCCAGACTTTTTGTGATGCTCAAAAATACCTTCTGCAGATTCATAACAACCTGAAGCCTTTTAGGCTGTACTCTACCCATACTTCCAAAGTCTTAGCCAGGCAGAAGGAGTGAATAGATTACATGCCAGTTCTGAAGCCGTGATAAAATTATCAGGTTTTCTCAGAGGAGCTGATGTAGAGTGAACAGTGAATGCAGAATTTGTCACATACCACTAGAAACCAACATATTCATAACAATAGAAAATGAATCACTATTAAATGAAATGACTGAGAAAATAGAAACATCAATGAAAATCTACAGAAGTTTATTATCTTTTAATTATTATCTTTCTTTCAGGGATCTTTCAAGTACAGAGGTATGTGTCCACTTGAGTCTGCTGTTGGGCAGGTATCTCAGAATGTGTGTATTTTTTATGATAATATATATCTCTGATATTTTGCTTCTGTCATTTCATAGAAAACTCTTTGATCTTGGAATTTTCTGTATGTCAAAATGATAAATAAATCTTTAGAGAAATTCTGCCTTTTCTAATTATGGAAGAGTTGTGTGCATTCATGCCCATGACTACTTTTTCATCTGCCTATCTCTTTTTGGGTTATGTCTGCATTCTCATATGTGTATCCTTGGTTTTTCATGTGTCCCTTTTCAGTATGAGATTTCAAAAAAGATATAGAGAATATTAAATTATTCCATATTTCATGCTATGGTTTATGTTTTCTATTCTGCCCAGGGCTTGATGATAAACCTTAGATGATAAAAAATAGGATTAAATGTTTATAAGGATTACATATTTTAAGACTGGACCATTCAAACGAGTATGGATTGATTTAGAATATGAAAAGAATTAATAGATCTTCCAAAGCAAAATTCTTCATTTCACATTATATTGAAACACTAAGCTAATCATTTTCATAACACGTACTTACTGAAATTTCTTTTTTTCTTCCTCCTTCTAGGAGTGACAGCTGCTTCTACTCTGTGACTTGGAAGGATGTTTTATCACAATAGGAGCATTTTTCACCCAACCACATTTTTCCTCATTGGAATCCCAGGTCTGGAAGAGGTCCATGGCTGGATCTCCCTGCCTTTTTGCTCTGTTTACCTTGTGGCTTTACTGGGAAATATCACAATTCTGCTGGTCATCAAGACAGAGAAGACCCTCCGGGAACCCATGTTCTACTTCCTGGCCATACTTTCAACAATTGATTTGGCACTTTCAACGACCTCAGTACCCCGTATGCTGGGTATCTTCTGGTTTGATGCTCATGAGATTAATTTTGGAGCTTGTGTGGCCCAGATGTTCCTGATCCATACTTTTACTGGCATGGAAGCTGAAGTCTTACTGGCAATGGCCTTTGACCGTTACGTGGCTATCTGTGCTCCACTCCACTACACGACCATTTTGACATCCCGGGTGCTCATGGGCATCAGCGTGTGCATTGTAATTCGTCCACTTCTGCTTACACTTCCCATGGTCTATCTCATCTATCGCCTACCATTTTGCCAGGCTTATATAATACCTCATTCTTACTGTGAACACATGGGAATTGCAAAACTGTCCTGTGGAAATATCCGAATTAATGGTATCTATGGACTTTTTGTTGTTTCCTTCTTTGTCCTAAACCTAGTCCTTATTGGCATCTCCTATATTTATATCCTCTGGGCTGTCTTCTGTCTCCCATCCCAAGATGCACGACTAAAAGCCCTAAGCACATGTGGGTCCCATATTGGGGTTATCTGTGTTTTCTATATCCCCTCAGTCTTCTCTTTCCTTACCCACCGATTTGGACACAAAATACCTCGCTGTATTCATATTCTTGTTGCTAACCTCTATTTGATTATCCCACCCTCACTCAACCCCATCATTTATGGTGTAAAGACCAAACAGATATGGGAACCTGTGCTCCGTGCCTTTATTAAAAAATAAGACACTTACCACATTGTTTTATTAAGAATTTTGATCTCTCAAGGAAGATATGTGTATTCTTGCTTTAACAAATATCTCCTGGTCCTGACCTATTGCTGCCAGATTGCAACACAAGTTGATTTATTCCTAACTGCTGACTAATGGGTTCTAGGACTTGTGGAAACTTAACTGGAGCTTCAGTTCAAAGGTTAATGGGCCGTCTTGAAGGGAAGCTGTTGTGGTCTCTATTTGTATGTCATTATACTTTGTCCTTGATAGCATGAAACTGCTTCTCTTCTAGGCAAAGGATGTATATATGGCGTGTTTTTAGCTCTTTAATTAGAGAAAGGTGGTACTGGGACTTTGACTCTGTAGCCTGTGCCCATTCAATCACTCATTCATTTTTTTAAATTCTCCTAATTTACATTCATTTTGTGTTTACTGTATGTATTGAATCATTCTTATCATTGTTTTTGTTCAGTTGCCAAGTTGTGTCCGACTCTTTGTGACCCTATAGACTGCAGCATGCCAGGCCTCCTTGTCCCTCACCATCTCCCAGAGTTTGCCCAAGTTCATGTCCACTGAATCCATGATTCTTATCATTAAGGATGATAAATGAACCAAAATAAAATGAACGTCTGTTCTTATGGAGCTTGCATTCTCTTGTGCCCTTAAAAAAAGCAAAGTTCATGGGCTTTGGCAACCTATGAACCAAGGAAGGAGAGAGGTGATCACCAGGGGATGACTGACTCATACTGCACGTGGCCAGGACTGCCGATCGCCTATGCTCTGTCCAGTTCAAAATAAAATCATTATTAAATGTGTAGCTGAAGTGGAAAGTCAGCCAAATATGTAAGATTCAGAGAACTGGTAGCCAAAACAAACATAAAACTTTCTCACTAATACCATCAGTGTCATTTCAGTGAACTTCCCTCTATACTCAGACCCATAATATAAGGGTGGTATTGTAGTTAAATTACATACAGCATTTCTATGTGATACATGCTGGTCTTTATCACCTCAATGCCTGTTCTCTCAGTCTACACTTCATCATAAAATACTCCATCCTCAAGTCCAAGACTTCTCATCTTAAACCCGTGATCTATTTCTAGTGCCTTCCTGATTAACGTTCAAGTAATCCAATCAGTCAATGATTAGTCAACTTCTTCATGATCAAAGACTTTCCTTAGACCAAACAATGGGGTTTTGCAGCATCCAACTTGTCACATTATTTTCTATTGTTAACAAATTATTTTCTTTTTCAGACTTTAAAAAAATTAAAGTAAAAATGTAATAAATATATTTCTTCCTACAACTCATGAATTAATGAATTTCAACACTGCAGTAATCTCAAAGGTAATGCTTGTTAAATTAAAGTTGAAATCATTTTTAACACTGTCCCAATAGATCTTCTCTCCTATTTTTCCAGAGGCAAATTTTATCGTGTGTTTTTTGACATTACAGTATGAATTTTTTCCTTTATAACCAATCACGCTATTTTAGCTAGATCATGTTAATTTAGTTAGAAACCTTACTATGTATTTTGTTTAATAGCATTGATTTTATTTACATATTACTCTATGAATAGATACTGATATTAATTTTTAAGTAGAAATATACTATCTATGCTTTCATTTTCTTCTTGGTACATTTTTTAGATCATTTATCCAGGTTGTATAATTTAATATAAAATTACTGGGTAGAAGGATTGTAATCAATTATAACATAATTGTGCTTTCTTGATCTTTGCTTTTGATCACTTTTTAAAATTTTCATATTTTTCAATATTTTCCTTTTTTCATATTTTCATGCTTTCTGATTTAACTTTCCTAAGATTAGTTAATTAAGTGTTCATTTTCTAAGTACACTGGTTTGTAGTTCAGTTCAGTCGCTCAGTCGTGTCCAACTCTTTGTGACTCCATGAATTGCAGCACGCCAGGCCTCCCTGTCCATCACTAACTCCCAGCGTTTACCCAAACTCATGTCCATCGAGTCAGTGATGCCATGCAGCCATCTCATCTTCTGTCGTCCCCATCTCCTCCTGCCTCCTATCCCTCCCAGCATCAGAGTCTTTTCCATAGAGTCAGCTCTTCGCATGAGGTGGCCAAAGTACTGGAGTTTCAGCTTTAGCATCATTCCTTCCAAAGAACACTAAGGACCGATCTCCTTTAGAATGGACTGGTTGGATCTCCTTAAAAGTCCAAGGGACTCTTAAGAGTCTTCTCCAACACCACAGTTCAAAAGCATCAATTCTTCGGCGCTCGGCTTTCTTCACAGTCCAACTCTCATGTTTACTCTACTCTAAAAAGTGAAAGAGGAGAGTGAAAAAGTTGGCTTAAAGCTCAACATTCAGAAAATGAAGATCATGTCATTTGGTCCCATCATTTCATGGGAAATAGATGGGGAAACAGTGGAAACAGTGTCAGACTTTATTTTTTGGGGCTCCAAAATCACTGCAGATGGTGACTGCAGCCATGAAATTAAAAGACACTTACTCCTTGGAAGAAAAGTTATCACCAACCTAGATAGCATATTCAAGAGCAAAGACATTACTTTGCCAACAAAACATCCGTCTAGTCAAGGCTATGGTTTTTCCAGTAGACATGTATGGATGTGAGAGTTGGACTGTGAAGAAGGCTGAGCGCCGAAGAATTAATGCTTTTGAACTGTGGTGTTGGAGAAGACTCTTGAGAGTCCCTTGGACTGCAAGGAGATCCAACCAGTCCATTCTGAAGGAGATCAGCCCTGGGTGTTCTTTGGAAGGAATGATGCTAAAGCTGAAGCTCCAATACTTTGGCCACCTCATGCAAAGAGTTGACTCATTGGAAAAGACTCTGATGCTGGGAAGGATTGAGGGCAGGTGGAGAAGGGGACAACAGAGGATGAGATGGCTGGACGGCATCACCGACTCAATGGACATGGGTTTGGGTAGACTCTGGGAGTTGTTGATGGACAGGGAGGCATGGCGTGCTGCGATTCATGGGGTCACAAAGAGTTGGACATGACTGAGCGACTGAAATGAAATGAACTGAACTGAAACAAAACAAAAATTTTAGGCTTCTTTGATTTTTTCCCATGATTTGACTTTAGGAATTGTCATTCCAGCAGGTTAGCATAATGCATTGGACTCCCTTTGAACTCCTTTCCTGACGTTAAAGCAGCACTGTCTTGTCTAGCATTTGATCTCAGTAGTAAAGCCAGAGTGAGAATCAGAAGGCTTGGCTGGTTGAAAAAATAGTACTTCATTTAACATGGACATTTCATCAATTTCTTCAAGTGAGAAATTTTAGTTATCACTATATAAGTAATTCTCATTCATTTTTCCATAACACTTTGCCACAAGTTCCAGAGTTCTTATTCTAAATAAGAAGTGGTGGCAGTACAGAACAAGGTGGCTTGACTTCAGGTAGTATCAGAGTAAACCTGGAATTGTCTTCTGCACCCAATAAGTGAGAACATGAAAAAGAGACACCGAGACATCATGAGTCAGATTGCAGCTTAAAGCAGAACCATGCAAACAAATTGATTTTGTGGATATCAACTCTTCAGCCTGTCAGTTATATCTGAAAATTAGAAACCAAGACTATTCTTATGGTTAGAGAGACCCATACACTGAAATGAAACGTAGGTATGAGGTGTGTTCTTGGCATTCCGAAGAATCACTTCCTTCCCCTCATATTTGTATTTTCAGGTGTGTATATAGTTACATGCAAAGGTATAAGTGAAGATTTTACAATATACTTCAGTAAACTTTAACATGTTTGTTGAAACATGAAATAAGCTCAAGATCTAAATACAGAGAAAGAAGGCAGTATAATACATTGAATAATAATATAGATTTTGGAATAAGACATTTGGGTTCAAATTCTTTGTTGTTGCTAAAATTTTCTATAGCTCAAGTTTTCCATATGTATAATGGCAATAAACATAGTATCTATGTTGCACGGCTGTTTCAAAAACTAAAGACATTAAGAAAGTATAATGCACTTTGAAAATACCTCTTACCTAATACCACATTAAGTAATATCAGTCCTAACTATAAAAATGTGATAAAGGCTTCAGATAGAAAGGTCTCATGGGGAAGAAAAAAAACCAAAAACTTAAGTATGATCAATGGAACAAAACAGAAAGCCAAGAGATAAATCCATGCACCTATGGACACCTTATCTTTGACAAAGTAGGCAAGAATATACAATGGAGAAAAGACAATCTCTTTAACAAGTGGCGCTGGGAAAACTGGTCAACCGCTTGTAAAATAATGAAACAAGAACAGTTCCTAACACCATACACAAAAATAAACTCAAAATGGAATAAAGATCTAAACGTAAGACCAGAAACTATAAAACTCCTAGAGGAGAACATAGGCAAAACACTCTCCGACAGAAATCACAGCAGGATCCTCTATGACCCACCTCCCAGAATATTGGAAATAAAAGCATAAATAAAAGTAAAAATAAACAAATGGGACCTAATTAAAATTAAAAGCTTCTGCACAACAAAGGACACTATGCTGCTGCTGCTGCTGCTGCTAAGTCGCTTCAGTTGTGTCCAACTCTGTGAGACCCTATAGACGGCAGCCCACCATGCTCCCCCTTCCCTGGGATTCTCTGAGCAAGAACACTAGAGTGGGCTGCCACTTCCTTCTCCAATGCATGAAAGTGAAAAGTGAAAAGTGAAAGTGAAGTCGCTCAGCCATGTCTGACTCTTAGCGACCCCATGGACTGCAGCCTACCAGGCTCCTCTGTCCATGGGATTTTCCAGGCAAGAGTACTGGAGTGGGATACCATTACCTTCTCCTAAAGGAAACTATAAGCAAGGTGAAAAGACAGCCTTCAGAATGGGAGAAAATAATAGCAAATGAAGCAACTGACAAACAACTAACCTCAAAAATATACAAGCAACTCCTGCAGCTCAATTCCAGAAAACTAAACAACCCAATCAAAAAATAGCCAAAGACCTAAACAGACATTTCTCCAAAGAAGACATACAGATGGCTAACACATGAAAAGATGCTTAACATCCGTCATTATCAGAGAAATGCAAATCAAAACCACAATGAGGTATCACTTCATGCCAGTCAGAATGGCTTCTATTCAAAAGTCTACAAGCAATAAATGCTGGAGAGGGTGTGGAGAAAAGTGAACCCTCTTACACTGTTGGTGGGAAAGCAAACTAGTACAGCTACTATGGAGAACAGTGTGGAGATTCCTTAAAAAACTGGAAATAGAACTGCCATACAACCCAGCAATACCACTGCTGTGCATACACACTTAGGAAACCAGAATTGAAAGAGACATGTGTACCCCAGTGTTCATCACAGCTCTGTTTACAATAGCCAGGACATGGAAGCAATCTAGATGTCCATCAGCAGATAAATGGATAAGAAAGCTGTGGTACATATACACAATGAAAAAGAATATATTTGAATCAGTTCTAATTAGGTGGATGAAACTGGAAAGAAAGAAAGTGAAGTCACTCAGTCGTGTCTGACTCTTTGTGACCCCATGGACACCAGGCTCCTCCGTCCATGGGATTTTCTAGGCAAGAGTACTGGAATGGGTTGCCATTTCCTTCAGAGCCTATAATACAGAGTGAAGTAAGCCAGAAAGAAAAACACCAATAAAGTATACTAACGCATATATATGGAATTTAGAAAGATGGTAATGATAACCCTGTATGCGAGACAGCAAAAGAGACACAGATGTATAACAATCTTTTGGACTCTGCGGGAGAGGGAGAAGGTGGAATGATTTGGGAGAATGGCATTGAAGCATGTATAATATGAATAAAAACTTATTGCTACTGAAAAAAATACTTAAGTATGTATCTTTACATAATTTTGAATTATAAGTAAAATAAAATCAAACAAACAAAAACCTCCACTAATCTTACTTAATTTACTTAAATATTAAGGGAGATTTTCTCTCACCTTAAAACAAAGTACAATAAAAATATTGGTCTGAGTTCCTTGTCACCAAGAAAAAGTTGTTCTGATATTTTTTGATAACTAGGCAATACATTTTTTAAAGTATTTTAGAGCTGACATCCTGTGACTCACTTGTGTCTAAGGTTGCTCTCGTCATGATTCTAAAACATCTAACCAGCAGCTCCTCAAAATAGACGCTCTTTATTCCCAACTAGCAGAAAAAGGGCTATGAACTTCCCTAATATTTCTCAGCTTATGTTCAAAAAGTAATCCTGACTGAACTTATCAGTTACATGCCCATGATCTCAAAAAAAATGCTATGTTTGAATATGCACATATTAAACTATTTTAGAACATATATTTATGGAGATATATACACACATACACATATACATATATAGATATGTATAGACTTCCTTGGTGGCTCAGATGGTAAAGAATCTGCTTACAATGAAGGAGACCTGGTTTTGATCCCTGGGTCAAGAAGATGCCCTGGAGAAGGAAATGACAACCCACTCCAGTATTCCTGCCTGGAAAATTCCTTGGAGAGAGAAGCTTGATGGGCTACAGTTCATGGGGTTGCAAAGAGTTGGACACAACTGAGTGAATATATTTATACTTTATATTATGTGTGAAAATTTAAATTTTGTAACAGTCAACTTTAAGGTGTGCGTGATATAACTGGAAAGACAAGAATCAAAAGAAATATTTAATTCCATGCTTTATATTTGCAGCCTTTATATCATCTGCTTTATATCTTAAGCCTGATGTTGTTTTTTCTTAAATATTATCAAAAATGTCTGCTTAAATGTAAAGAGATATAATTTTTGCACTCAAAATAAATTTATTCCAGTGAGAATAATAACTATGTGTACATTCAATTCAAAACTAATGAAAAAATGTTTAAAATAAATGCAAACTGTCCGATCAAATGTTACAGATTCTGTGGCATGAGCAATTTCTCAGTATAGCTTATATAGGTCCAAGTTTATGAAGGTGGTGTTGTGAACTAGCTCTTATTTTAATTAATCACTTAAAATATGCCAGGTATCAGACTTCCCAGGTGATTCATTGGTTGGAAATCTGCCTTCCAACACAGGGGACTTGGATTCAATAGCTGGTGCAGGAGCATTCTACATGCTGTGGGACAACAAAGCCTGGACCCCACAAGTACTGAGCTCATGCTCTTCAGTTAGAAAGCAGCCTCTGCTTGCTGTAACTAGAGAAAGCCAGTGCAGCAAGGAAGATTCAGTGCAGCCAAAAATAAATTATTTAATTAAAAAAACAAGCCAGGTATTATACTAAATGCCTGATAGCTGATATCTACTACTTAATTTACTCTTCAAAATACCTCTAGGCAATTGGTATTATTATCATCCCTAATTATACAGTTGAGAAAACTAAGATATAACTAATAAATCACTCATGGTGATATAGCTGGTACATGGGAAGTCCAGTATTTGAAGTGAGTCAGGTCAGTTCCAGGACTGACTTTTTACCACTTCTCTATGGCCTTTCTGATATACATATGGATCATTGAGAAAAGGAAGTAATCATGGACAGAAGATAGTGGGAGCAAAGACCCACAGATTGGAATCCCTGAAGCTAAGCATTCAATGAACCCAAAATACCTGGTCAGTGAAGGAGGACAGGGAGAGCTAGGGCTAAAAATGGGGTCTTCTATGCTGGGTTATTCGGAGAAGGTGATGGCACCCCACTCCAGGACTTCTGCCTGGAAAATCCCATGGATGGAGGAGCCTGAAAGGCTGCAGTCCATGGGGTCGCAAAGAGTTGAACATGACTGAGCGACTTCACTTTCACTTTTTACTTTCATACATTGGAGAAGGAAATGGCAACCCACTCTAGTGTTCTTGCCTGGAGAATCCCAGGGACAGGGGAGCCTGACGGGCTGCCATCTACGGGGTTGCACAGAGTCAGACATGACTGAAGCGACTTAGCAGCAGCAGCAGCATGCTGGGTTATTATGCTTGAATTTAGAATATAGATAAAGTACTATTTTATCTAGAAAACAGAAATCCATAGAATTTGACTGCAAAATGAGGGACATGAACATTGATCTCTATGCCACATTCAAATAATAATATCATGTTTTTGCCCCGTATTTATAATTTTCTTGATATAAATTCATATCCATTTTACATTCTCTCAGACTTCTCATTTTCTAAATCATAGTCTGATGGTTTTGTCAGTAATCTCAGAGAATTTAATCCCAGGGCATGATTATAAGAGTAAGCTGAATTAGCTCATCTTTCCCAAGGTATAACCAGCTATAATCTTAACATAAAACTTCTCTCTTTGTACTATATAAAAAATGGACATAGAGTTTTATTCCTTGATATCTATTGTGTGTCTCTATTTCTGTGGAAGAATGAAGCATCACAGATGAATTTTCTCTTCATGTGGGTGTGTACTGAAGTCAAATGAAGGAAGTATGATCCAAGGTGGCTGAGAACTAAAATCTTGATATGATATGCTTGAGGGGGTGGGGGTGGGGATGAGGATCTTGTAAATTCTAAATGGAGATTGGGTATCTTTAATAATATTAGAAGATCTGAGACTTTAAAAATCTGCTTACAAGAACAGTAATATACCTGGTTGATAGAACAGAATTTCTGCTTCTGCAAGAGGTTATAGGGATTGAATGAAACATACATATGAAGCCCAATGAAAGTCTGAGGTAAGCAGTGGCTTGTTACTGAGAGTTTATTTCCAGAGATGAACCCAAAGTAGGCATTGCAATGTCTAGAGGGCTCGCTCTTGACCAGCACCCTGACAGTGGTCAGTGGCAATTACCTGGGAATTTCACTGTTAAACAAGCACACATACAGGAACATTGCAAAATGCAGTTTTTCCTTCTTTCTCCCTCTGTCTCTGTCTCTCTCTCTGTCACAATAAACTGTCTCCCTCTCTAAATTAATAATGTTTACACACTTATTTTATTTTCTCAACATGATATATTTGCCATGGAAATATGGAGTTATACTATGGGTGAAAACAGAAGTCTGTGCTACTTTATCCTGATCTTGAACCACTCTGCCTCAAGTTGAGGTCCCAGAGAAAGTTCTTTTGTTTCATTATTTAAATTTATGGGGCTTCTCCTGATAGCTTCTCCATCATTTTGAAGGCATTCCAACAGCATTCTTCTCTATTTCTGTTAGATAATTACAGAAAACGATTATCATTCCTATAATACCTTGTTATTCCAGACAGTTTTAATATGCCTTCCCCAGACCCATAATGACCTGAAGCCTTCTAATTTGTCTCTACCCACATTTCTCTTGTCTTAATCAGGCAGGAGTGAACTCAGTCGCTAATTCTGAAACAGTGATCAAATTATCAGGTTTTCTCAGAGGAACTGATGTAGAGTGAAGAGTGAATAAAGAAGTTGTCACATACCACTGGAAACAACCTCAAACATAACAATCTAAAGCCATTATGAAACGGAATCACTTCGGGAAAATAGAGACATCAGTGGAAATCTACTGAATTGTATTATTCAGTTCAGTTCAGTTGCTCAGTCGTGCCCAACTCTTTGCGACCCCATGAATCGCAGCACGCCAGGCCTCCCTGTCCATCACCAACTCCCGGAGTTCACTCAGACTCATGTCCATCGAGTCCATGATGCCATCCAGCCATCTCATCCTCGGTTGTCCCCTTCTCCTCCTGCCCTCAATCCCTCCCAGCATCAGAGTCTTTTCCAATGAGTCAACTTTTCGCATGAGGTGGCCAAAGTACTGGAGTTTCAGCTTTAGCATCATTCCTTCCAAAGAAATCCCAAGGTTGATCTCTTTCAGAATAGACTGGTTGGATCTCCTTGCAGTCCAAGGGACTCTCAAGAGTCTTCTCCAACACCACAGTTCAAAAGCATCAGTTCTTCGGTGCTCAGCCTTCTTCACAGTCCAACTCTCACATCCATACATGACCACAGGAAAAACCATAGTCTTGACTAGATGGACCTTAGTCAGCAAAGTAACGTCTCTGCTTTTGAATATACTGTCTAGGTTGGTCATAACTTTTCTTCCAAGGAATAAGCGTCTTTTAATTTCATGGCTGCAATCACCATCTGCAGTGATTTTGGAGTCCAAAAAAATAAAGCCTGACACTGTTTCCACTGTTTTCCCATCTATTTCCCATGAAGTGATGGGACCGGATGCCATGATCTTTGTTTTCTGAATGTTGAGCTTTAAGCCAACTTTTTCACTCTCCTCTTTCACTTTCTTTAAGAGGCTTTTTAACTCCTTTTCACTTTCTGCCATAGGGTGGTGTCATCTGCATATCTGAGGTGATTGATATTTCTCTTGGCAATCTTGATTCCAGCTTGTGTTTCTTCCAGTCCAGTGTTTCTCATGATGTACTCTGCATATAAGCTAAATAAGCAGGGTGACAATTGTATTATTATACTTTTATTATTATCTTTCTTTCTGGACTCTGGGCTCTGGGCTCTTTCAAGTACAGAGGTATGTGCCCACCGGTGTCTGCTCTTGGGCAGGCATCTCTGAATGTTTGTTGCTTTTTTCTTGTGATAATATGCATCTCTGATATTTTGTTTCTGTCTTTGACAGGATACTAGGCTTGATTTTGGAATTTTCTCTATGTCAATAAATGATGAATGAATTATTAGAGCATTTCTGCATTTTCTAATTATGGAAGTGTTGTGTGCATTCATGCCTGTGATTTTACTTTCTCACTTGCCTATTTCATTTTGGGTTGTATCTGCATTCTCATATGTGTATCCTTGATTTTTCATGTGTCCCTCTTTAGCTAGGGACTTCATAAAAGGTATGAGGATTGCTAAATTATCCCATACTTCATGCTATGTTCTATGTTTTATAGGTTTGCCATGGGCTTGATAGTAAACCTTCATGTATGCTCAGTCATGTCTGATTCTTGGTGACTATGATTCTTGATTCAGGCTTCTCTGGCTGTGTAAAATTTCCTGGCAAGTATACTGGAGTAGGTTGCCATTTCTTCCTCCAGGGATGATAAACCTAACATTAAAAAAAAGTAGGACTAAATCTGTATAAGTATTACATTCTTTACACTGGACCATTTAAAATACTATGGCTTGATTTAGAATTTGAAAAAAAAACAAAAAGAAATCCTTCCAAAGCAAAATTTTTCATTTCATATTATACTGAAGTGCTAAGTTAATCATTTTGTATAACCAACTCTTACTGAAATTTCTTTTGTTCTTCCTTCTTCTAGTAGTGACAGCTTTTCCTACCCTGTCATTTAGCAGAATGTTTTGTCACAACAGGGGCATGTTTCACCCACTCACATTTTCCTCATCAGAATCCCAGGTCTGGAAGAAGTGCATGGCTGGATCTTCTGGCCTTTCTGCTCTGTTTACCTTGTGGCTTTACTAGGCAATGCCACAATTCTGCTGGTCATCAGTGTGGACCAGACTCTCTGCGAGTCCATGTTCTAGTTTCTGGCCATCCTTTCAACAACTGATTTGGCCTTTCCAACAAACTTCAGTACCCTGTATGCTGGGTATCTTCTGAGATTATCTTCTTCATGAGATTAATTTTGGAGATTGTGTGGCCCAGGTGTTTTGATCCATGCTTTCACTGGCATCAAGGCTGATGTCCTGGTGGCCACGGCATTTGACCGTTGTGTGGTAATTCGTGCTCCACTCCACTACATGACCATCTTGACATCCTGCGTGTTGCTGGGCATGAGTTTGTACACTTTAATTTGTCCAGTTCTGCATACACTTCCCGTGATCTATCTCATCTACCATCCACCCTTTTGCCAGGCTCATGTAATAATACTTCATTCCTACTGTGAGCACATGGGAATTGCAAAACTGTCCTGTGGAAACATTTATGTCAATGGTAATTATGGGCTCTTTGTGGTCTCTTTTTTTCTCCTGCACCTAGTCCCTGTTGGCATCTCCTATATTTACATTCTCCGTGCTGTTTTCCATCTGCTATCCCAAGACGCAAGGCTAAAAGCCCTAAGCACATGTGGCTCCCATGTTGCTCTCCTCTGTTTTCTATCTTCCCTCAGTCTTCTCCTTCCAGGCAAAACATACCCTGCTATATTCACATTCTTTTTGCCGACCTCTATTTGGTTATCCCACCCTCACTCGATCCCAGTACTCATGGTGTGTGGACCAAACAGATATTCCTTTATTAAAATATAAGAGGTATTACTATGTTCATTAAAAAGCATTTTGATCCAGAAAGAAAACCTGTGTGTGATCTTTCCAGAAAGATGGTGTGTCTAAATTTAGTGCTATCAAACTCCATGCTGGGGATTTGATCTTGGCTCATTAATGATTCTATACTTTGAATAATCTGTAAAATGTTTCAATTTCAAGTGCTGATTCCTATTGTGGAATTAAGAACTGTTTGTATGACTTCACTCTGAATGTGGATAATATGTGCAACAACCTCTCCTAGCGTAATGTTTCTTAATAATGTTTTCCCCCAATTTTCCCTCTCAGCTTAACGAAATAAAGACAAGGAAATGTATAACAAGAAACTTTGTTCCCATAAAATGGTTGTAAATATATTATTTATATTATTTATCTTAAATGTTAATTTTAATCAAACATATGAGGTATTTAAGTTGAAATAACCGATTCAGAGACAACGTGACTACCAGAGGCTTTTTGTCTTTCTGAGAGTCCAAATTTATCACTTTAAATTCAATAATTTCTGGGTAATGAAATTGTGATTTTTAATTCATATAAATAGTAGCACTGTATAGGACCTCACAGTTTTTTCACTTAATATTAAACTTAGAGATATATCTATGCTAATACAAATAAGACATAGTTATTTCCTTTAAAACTTTCCTTTTAAACTTCATTTGCATTTCATTTTTCCTCATCTTTTGATGACATGAATAGTACTTTAGTTATTTTTAATTTAGAATCAATGTGACATCTTTATGAAATATTTTTGTGCATATTTGAAAATTTTCTAAAGTTTCTATATTTGGAATTGTTAGAGAGTAGGCTACAGACTAAAAAGTTTTGCTTTCTTGGATTGTATTTCTTATTTATTGTAATTTCCTTCCCATCTAACCAATTTTTCTGCCTAGCTGCATAAAAGTCTCATTGCATGAGTTGAGTGCACTTGACATTAACACTTTCCTATAAACCCTTTGCATTTACTACTTTATTTTTACATTAAATGTAGTCATTGCTGCTGCTCTTAAGTTGCTTCAGTCCTGTCCGACTCTGTGCGACCCCATAGACGAAAGCCCACCAGGCTCCCCAGCCCCTGAGATTCTCCAGGCAAGAACATTGGAGTGGGTTGCCATTTCCTTCTCTGATGCATGAAAGTGAAAAGAGCAAAGGAAGTTGATCAGTCGTGTCTGACTCTTAGTGATCCCATGGACTGCAGCCTACCAGGCTCCTCCGTCCTTGGGATTTTCCAGGCAACAGTACTGGAGTGGGTTGCCACTGCCCTATCCAAATGTAACCATTACCGATTATTTTACCTATGGCACCACCTTCAATCACTTTCAAATTTAGGACTCTGCATAGCTTTATTATATACCATCATCCCAATATCTATTTTATTATTTGGATTTGTCCATGTGTGTTTATGTGTATGTATGAATTTTTACATTTTCTTCTAATCTAACTGTAATTTGTTTTGGTGTAAAATGTAGGCAAGAAAATTAAACAATCTCTTTTTCTATTCCTAACTTGTTTTATAACACAATTGATTTATTAAAACTACACAACTGAATTGTACTTAATCTTTCTTCATATTGCATTTCAATTTATACAAGAATATGATTTTCATTAATAGAGTAGGCTTGTCTGCCTGTTCTTTACTCAGTATCACAATGTTTTAATCACTACAGATTTGTAATATATTTGAATAACTTTCAGAGCTGATTATCCTTCTGTAATTATCTTGTCCTCTTTTTGTTCTTTATTATAATTTTTACAAAAAGTGTTGTCACTTTGCCATAGTTAACAATATCCTCATGGAATTTTGAGTTAACTTATTCTTGGGTTCACTTACACAATATATTCATTTCTTACAATATCAACTAATAATTAAATATTCTCCACACTTAAATAAGCACAGATGGTAAGATGTTCCATGGTAACTTTGCACTGTGGCCACTTAGCTAAGCTAACATTCTATTTCCCAGAATCCTCTCCCCTACTACTTCTCAGTTTAGAGTTGATTACATAAGAAATGCAGAAGCTGTGGGCACAGATGTGAAATGGTAGTCATTTTTTGTTCTGTAGTGTTCTTGCCTTGAGAATCCCAGGGATGGGGGAGCCTTGTGGGCTGCCGTCTATGGGGTCGCACAGAGTCGGACACGTCTGAAGCGACTTAGCAGCAGCAGCAGTTCTACACTTTACGGGCAATGACAGGTAAACAGTGATACTAGAGAGTCCTAATTTCTCCTCACTTCCCCCAGCTCCACGTCCAGCTCTCCATCCTACCAACCCTACTGACAAAATTATTTCAAGTTCACCACTAGATACTGCAAGTACACAGGTGCAGTAGCCACAGGTTATAAACCATCTTCCATAAATTTCTATATCTTCTTCCTTTATGATTCCATCCCAGAAGCTGAATGTACCTAGCTTTCTGCAGAAAGCAACTCATTTATGTATACTTAATATGTTTAGCAAATTTGTTTTCAAAACTTTTCTAGCTCCTTCTACACTTGTATCAATTCCTGTGATAAATTCTTTACTTCTTATACTCATAGTAGTTCTGAATCCTAACTGACATAAGTATATACGCATGCATGTATGTGTGTGTGTGTGTGTGTGTGTGTGTGTGTGTGTGTGTGTATGTATGTATATCAAGAGTAGTTCCTGGGTAAAAAGTTCTTAAGAATGCAAATTTAGGATTAGTCCCTTATTCAATTAAAGTCATTAAGATCCCTGTTGGTAATGAGGACACTAGTGGTGCAGGGGATACAGTGACAAAATTGTTGTGTATATTATCCCTCTAAACTTCCTTAGAAGTGAAGTGAATTTGCTCAGTCGTGTCCAACTCTTTGCGACCCCATGGACTGTAACCCACCATGCTCCTCTGTCCATGTGATTTTCCAGGGAAGAGTACTGGAGTGGGTTGCCATTTCCTTCACCAGAGGATCTTCCTGACTCAGGGATCGAACCCAGGTCTCTTGCATTGTAATCAAGACACTTTATCGTCTGAGCCACCAGGGAAGTCCTTAACCAAGTGCTTAAAAGAGGCAAGGCTCTCAATGTCCAAGTATTTCTGCCAAAGAAGATTTTGATAAGAATAGAGACAGTATAGATTTGGCTTTTTGTAAAAAATAAGCTGGAGAACCTGAATAAAGGAAATAATGAGCTCAGGGTTTTAAATATCCAGCCCAAGGTCCAGGTAAGAAAATGGAAATCATTTTTGACTATCATAAAGAAATATACATGTCTCAGTAGTCCATTTATTGGGAAGAAGTAGAGTTCTAAGGATTAAAATGACATTATATGAGTATAACCCAGTGAAGCAAATATCACGATTTGAAGCAGCTCTTCTTCTCCTGTTTGAGGTTTATTGTCTCCCCTTGTCCGAAGAAAATGCAATACTCTCCCCTGAGATAGCTGAATTAAAGTATATTGCTTATCTATCCCATAAGCTATTCCCATCACTCCTTATTGTTTCTAGAATGATGCTCTCTAATACAAATAAACTGTGGGTCACCTGTGTGGGTCAAGTTTTCTAATCATCACTTTACAAAAGCTAAAGCAAAATGAAATTAATTTGGTAGACTATTTAATAAAACATAATATGGAAACATTATTTAAATATAAATTCAACATAAAACATCAATTAAACACTTTACATCCTTTAAATATTCCAAGCAAATCTTCTTAATTCAGTACTTTACACTTGAAACACAGGTTGCTTCATTCACTAAATTTTCAATGACTGAAATAAAATGCAGCCTTAGAAAAACAAAGCAAAATATCACGTTGAACTGAAATTTTTTATACTGCTTCAGACTTTAAATTAAAGTGAATAAATGTTAAAATTAAGTTCTTCTGTTGCATTTGCCAGATTTCAGATATTCAATAGTCATGTATGGCTGGTGTCTAACATAATTTCAGACTTATAACCGGCAGCAGACTTTTTAGGGAATAAAATATACTAACCAAAAGAATTGCAAGATTTTGTCACTTTGTACAGATAGAAACCTGGGGAACATACGCCTTAGAATTTAGAATGAATTCTAAGATTATTCAATCTGAGTAAAAGGAAAATGACATTTCAAGAGACTGGATTTTAAAAAGAGAATCCAGATTTGATGTTTCCAGGAGTGGCCCTAAGACTTTATTTTGTTGGTTGACTAAAACCTGGACTCAATGATGGCTTGCAGCAAATGTAACTGAAACGCCAGTATTTCCTTGGAGAAGCTGCAAAAAGAGTTTCCAAAGACTTCAGGGAGCACAGAAATTTCAAGTGGATTTATCATGCAATTTCTGCTCAACCAGCTTCCATCTCTATTCTCAGAGGGCCTAGGAAACCTTCTTTTCACTATGGCTGTGATAAATAATATTCATGAAGAGAACCCAGGAAACCAGGAAAATATCCATTTTGACTAATTTCTGTAAACCAGAAGAGATATCATATTTTTTCCTGCCAAACTACTTTCTGAATCAATCTTGAGACAATTCTAAAACATAAAGCCCATTGAGCTGGAAGCTGTATTTCTTGGAGGAAAAATTCTGTTGAATCACTATAATATATACTGGTCTTCTTGAAACGGACATGTGATCATTTATCATCAAGACTGTGGATTGGAAAGGGGACCAGCTAGAGTCTTGGTGAGGCCAGGGGAGGAGTGGACTGGACACTGGTCCTGAACTGATACTAATATCTGGAGAAGCAAAATGCCACTGTGGTTCACTATTCAGAGTAGGGGCACATGAAGGTCAGGGAATCAATGGAGTTTTGACTGGTGTCCATATCATAGTGAACCACAGGCTCTTGGAATATATCATAGAAAACAATAGCACATCCACAGATGCTGTGTGTTAGTCATTTAATAATGTCTGACCCATTAATGTCTGACATTTAATAATGTCAGCCCACCAGGCTCCTCTGTCCATGTGATTGCCCAAGCAAGAATACTGGAGTGGGATGCCATTTCCTTCTTCAGGGGATCTTCTTGACCTAGAGATCAAAACAGGTCTCCTGCATTGCAGGTGGCTTTTTTACTGTCTTGAGCCACAAGGAATGTCTCTACATTCATAAATAAATTGCAGAAATTAGTTCTACCATTAAGAAATTAAAATGTTTACTCCTGCAACATCTCCATTGAACTTGTTTCTCAACTATATGAAAGACAGACTGATCTTGGGTAGAATCCATGGTGCTTGGGTTCAATCACATTACTATGCAGTCTTTGAGGAGGTTAAGAGTTCTCATAATTTCAGGAAAGGAGTATAGTTGGTTGACTTAGGCTCAGGCGCATATCACTGATTTTGAATAACTGGTATACTTATCCCCAGAAAAGGGTAGAAATCTCTAGCGGATTTTTCTACTTAGTGTAGGACCTGACTTAAAACAGGGACTTCTGGACCCTTCAGTCTTTAATGAATATCACTCTAGGGAATTTCATTTAGAGGCTTTCCTTTGGGGAGCATCATATTAAGGATAAAAATTTCATTCTCTATTTGAGCATACATGAAAATGTAGAGATGAAGATAGACTCAGAAGCACTTAATGTGCACAGTTTGGTCAGTCAATCACACCTTTCCCCAACCCACAGACAGAATAACAGAGAGAGGGGAAGAAAGGAGAAAAGACAGAAGTGCCAGAGAAGGGGGAGAGCAGTGTGGCTGAGACTGAGTTCATGAGATGATGTTCAATATTTACATATAATAGAAAAATTATCACTTTATAACTAACCCCTGTTTGCATTTTCATCTTTTCAATCATTACAAGGTCAGGTGTCTCAACCTAGGTAGATTTGTCATTGATTTATATCAGAATGAAGTACAAAAAGAGAAAGAAATCCTAGATGTGTCTTCTCATATCCCAGTGCTAAAGTGGTTATAACTAAGCCCTTGTGGCTAAGCTGATGAAGAGTCCACCTTCAATGCAGGAGACCTGGGTTCGACCCTGGGTTGGGAAGATCCCCCGGAGAAGGAAAAGCTACCCGCTCCAGTATTCTGGCCTGGAGAATTCTGTGAACTGTATAGCTCATGGGGTCGCAAAGAGTCAGACACGACTGAGTGACTTTCACTCACTCACTCACTCATGTGTATATATATAAAAAAACAGTAGAAATAGAGAAATAGTCTGGTGTATTTATTTCTGATCACTGTTATGTGCCAGGCAAATGAAAGATCAACTCCATATTCAAAGCGTATTGTGCTGTATAAACAGTTTCCAGCATGTATGGATACTAAAGGGGAAAACAAACAAAATTATGTCTCTAAAAGTCATAAAGCTTTGCTAATGCATTTCCCTGTACACTCTTGGCTTTTGACACTACTTGGGTCCAGAGTTTTCAGATTCTAGCTCCTTGGAGGGGGGCATGTATTATACATCAGAAAACTAATGATTTCCTAAAATCATAAAGAATTCCCCACATGAATTAAAATTTCTGAGACAGGCAGTAAACCTTGGGTCTACTTCATAATTATCTCTGTCACTCAAAACTTAAAACTCTTTCAGGAAACTAAATATTTAAGGTATATTTTTCTTTTTATCAAAGAAATCTTACAGAGTACTTATATTTTGTTTATTACTTAAACAACAGAATACAAAAATCTCAATTAAAATACTTTCTGTGTCCTGGCTATTATAAACAGTGCTGCGATGAACATTGGGGTACATGTGTCTCTTTCAATTCTGGTTTCCTCAGTGTGTATGCCCAGCAGTGGGATTGCTGGGTCATAAGGTAGTTCTATTTGCAATTTTTTAAGGAATCTCCACACTGTTCTCCATAGTGGCTGTACTAGTTTGCATTCCCACCAACAGTGTAGGAGGGTTCTCTTTTCTCCACACCCTCTCCAGCATTTATTGCTTGCAGATTTTTGGATCGCAGCCATTCTCACTGGTGTGAAGTGGTACCTCATTGTGGTTTTGATTTGCATTTCTCTAATAATGAGTGATGTTGAGCATCTTTTCATGTGTTTGTTAGCCATTGTATGTCTTCTTTGGAGAAATGTCTATCCATCAGCAGATGAATGGATAAGAAAGCTGTGGTACATATACACAATGGAGTATTACTCAGCCGTTAAAAAGAATTCATTTGAATCAGTTCTGATGAGATGGATGAAACTGGAGCCAATTATACAGAGTGAAGTAAGCCAGAAAGAAAAACACCAATACAGTATACTAACACATATATATGGAATTTAGGAAGATGGCAATGACGACCCTGTATGCAAGACAGGAAAAAAGACACAGATGTGTATAACGGACTTTTGGACTCAGAGGGAGAGGGAGAGGGTGGGATGATTTGGGAGAATGAGAATTCTAACATGTATACTGTCGTGTAAGAATTGAATCGCCAGTCCATGTCTGACGTAGGGTGCAGCTTGCTTGGGGCTGGTGCATGGGGATGACCCAGAGAGATGTTGTGGGGAGGGAGGTGGGAGGGGGGTTCGTGTTTGGGAACGCATGTAAGAATTAAAGATTTTAAAATTAAAAAAAAAATACTTTCTGAATTGTACTTTAAGCTTACCATTCAAAAAAATTCCTTAAAATATATTTTTAAAATTCGCTTAACTGATATGCCAGGCTCAGTACTATATCTCTTCCTATCTCTCCAAATTTGTAAGACATTTACTCTTGTTTTTTCTATTTACCTAAATCTACTTCTGAATCTTACTGAATTACTTTTCTCTTACCTTTAAGAAAATTATTGTAAATCACTCTAGAACATATCTGTGAGATCTGGGAGATTCATTTTTGCTATTGTTTATTATTCCCCGAAATTTAGACTAATACAGATTCTCCTTAAACACAAGAAAAAATGTTCCTTAACAATAATTTGTGTAAAAGCTACTTGTATTTATTTTACCATTTGCAAAAGTAAGCAAACCTTTACCACAGCATATATGTGTTTGTCTGTGAGTGCATATAGTTGACCCTTGAACAACATGGGTTTCAACATGGTCACTTATTTCTGGATAGTTTTCAATACATATGTGCTATAGTACTACACCACCTATGGTTAATTGAATTCACAGGTGCACAACCAAAGATACATATGGTTGACTACAGAGTTATATACGGAATTTTGACTGCATGGGAGTCAGTACCCCTAATGTATGCATCGTTCAAGGGTCAAATATAGGTAGCTGTGTATATATACATATCTATCTACATAGAGAAAGAGAGTTATGTAATTATATATGTGTATATATATTTATATATACAGTTATACAGTTATGTGTTATATATATATATGTATATATACAAATCTTCAGCTAGCCATACCTCTCGATAAACCCATCATAAGTCAAAAATGCATATAATACATCTAACCTAGCAAACATCATAGTTGGGCCTATCCTACCTTAAACCTACTCAGCACACAGTTACATTAGCCTACAGTTGGACAAAATCATCTAAGACAAAGTGTTTTTTGTAACAACATGTTGAATATCTTATGTAATCTGAAGGAGATCAGCCCTGGGATTTCTTTGGAAGGAATGAGGCTAAAGCTGAAACTCTAGTACTTTGGCCACCTCATGTGAAGAGTTGAACTCATTGGAAAAGACTCTGATCCTGGGAAGGATTGAGGGCTGGAGGAGAAGGGGACAACAGAGGATGAGATGGCTGGATGGCATCAGCGATTCGATGGACGTGAGTCTGAGTGAACTCCGGGAGTTGGTGATGGACAGGGAGGCCTTGCATGCTGCAGTTCATGGGGTCACAAAGAGTCAGACACAACTGAGCGACTGAACTGAACTGAACTGATACTGAAAGTGAAACACAGAATGGTTGTGTGGGTACAAGATAGTTTTTTGTTTTTTTTGTGTGTGTGTGTGGTTTTTTTTTTTAATTTTTTTTAATTTTTAATTTTTTTTAAATTTTAAAATCTTAAGATAGTTTTAAAACATGTTGCTTCTATTTATATATATACACACATATTGAGAGAGAAAATTGGAAGATCTCACTGTTTACAACATCATATAACTTCCGCATAAATATCTATTCAGTTATAAAGAAGATATTTGAGATTAAACAAGGAGTTATTTGATAAGAAACAATGTTTGGTTGCCAGTTCTGTAACTTTTTCTGCCCAACAATGATTGCATTTTTAGCCCTCCAGCCTCCTTTCTTAGCTCTCCATGCTCTTGGCAGAAAGCACTCATTTTAAAGCTATGGGGCATGATCAATGATGTGTTACAAAGAAGAAATTCTAGTAAAATTATTCTTAAGATTATTCAATATCCTACTTTTCAGTCTCGACTTCCTTCCCTCCCTCTCTTGTTTCTATGAAACAAAGATTTAGAGTAATGAAATTAATTCAGTTTTCTTTAAATTCCAATTATAAGTTTTCTTAAGGTAGAAGATTTCAATCAATCTGGTAAAAAAACAACAACAAAAAAAACGTTTACTGATGAGGTTTTTTTTTGCTATTGGGACAAACAGATAATTGCTTCTTTCTAGTACTGGTAAACATCATGGTAACAGACTGGAACCTCCCGACATGGATCAGCACACATTTGCAATGAACACATTATATGAAATCACAAGAAAGATGCCTCTTTCCAATGGCACCCAGTTTCACCTCTCCTCCTTCCTGTTGCTGGGAATTCCAGGAGTGAAAAACATTCACATCTGGATTGGCTTTCCTTTTTGTGCTGTGTACCTGATCACACTCATAGGCAACTTCACCACCTGTTTGTCATCCAGACTGAGCACAACATTCACCAGGCTATGTTCTGCTTCCTGCCTATGCTGGCTACCATTGACTTGGGGCTGTCCACAGCCACCATCCCTAGGATGCTGGGCAGATAATTCAGATGCAGGGAGATAATTTTTGATGTTTGCCTCATTCAAATGTTTTTCATTCACATCTTTATTGGAGTGGAGTCAATAGCCCTTCTTGCCATGACTTATGACTGTTATGTAGCTATTTGTAACCTTCTTCATTATAGCACTTCTGACTGGGCTTCCCTGGTGGCTCAGTCAATAAAGTATCTACCTGTAATGCGGGGGACCTGAGTTCAATCCCTGGGTTGGGAAGATCCCCTGGAGAAGGAAATGGCAACCCACTCCAATACTCTTGCCTGGAAAATTCCATGGATGGAAGAGACTGGTGGGGTTGCAAAGAGTCGGACACAACTGAGCAACTTCACTTGTTCACTTGTTCAGTACAGCACAATTCTTACTAACAAGATAGTATCTCTTACTGGTTTGAGGGTGATAGGGAGATCAGTCCTCTGTGTATTTCCTTTTGTATTCCTCATCTTGCAACTGCCCTTTTGTGGACACCAAGTCATCCCCCACATGTACTGTGAGCACATGGGTCTTGCTCATCTGGCCTGTGCAAGGATCAGGGTCAACATCATAATTGGTCTGGGGACCATTGCTCTCCTGGGATTTGACATAATGGCCATTGCTCTCTCCTATGTTCAAATTCTTCATGCTGTTTTCCATCTCCCCTCCTGTGAGGTCAGACTCAAGTCTCTCAGCATCTGTGGTTCCCATGTATGCATAAGTCTAACCTTTTATACCCCAGCCCTCTTCTCTTTTATGACACATTGATTTGGCTGAAATGTTCCCTGCTACATCCATATTCTTCTGGCCAATCTCTATGTGGTTATTCCACCAATGCTTAACCCTGTCATCTATGGAGTTAGGACCAAGCAGATTCATGAAAGAGTGCTCAGAATATTCATCCTGAAATAAATAGCAAATGAATACCTTCAGTTTTAGTCCAAAAGATTAAATGTTAACATGTATACATCTGAGAAATGAAGAGAGGCCTTGAAAATGGCAAATAGGTGCAGCCATGATTACTTACTGGAAAGGATGTCTTTTAAATGTGGATCTTATTTACTTATGGAGTGAGAGAATAACCTTTGAATTCTTTTTTTTTTTTAGTTGAGAAATTTAATCTTCAATTTTTATGTATTTTCATACAGGGATAAAACTCATGGAAAGATTTGTTATAAAAGAGTCGGACACAACTGAGCAACTTCACTTCACTTCCTTAGACATAAGCTTCCCTCCCCCCCCCAAGCCCCACTATAATAAAGTTTTATTTTATTTTATTTTATTTTATTTTTTTAATTTTTATTATTATTATTTTTTTAAATTTTAAAATCTTTAATTCTTACATGCATTCCCAAACATTGAATTCTAAATAGTGTGAGTGAGTGAACATTCTATATGATTGTTTGGAAGGTGGACAAGAGATATGTTCATGATTTTCAAGATATATGTCATGTCTTTTGTGACTAGGTCAAGTAACAGAAGATATTTTTCCATTTTCTCTATGGGTACCAGGTATTACTCTTCCTCTCCTATTCCTTTTTCTCTCTACCTCTTTTTTTTTCCTAGAAAAATTCATTTTAATTTCAGTATTCAAGTGAGTTTTATGACCTCTTGAAAAAATAAATTTTCTTTTAAATTACGTATGGGGTTGTCATCCCAATCACTTTAGTACTTGGATCTTCTAAAATTCTTAACCCAGCCCTGAATACAAAGACTCTAAGAACAAAAGGTTAAGGAATCAAAGATGAAAGCTAGTATACTCACAACTATTTATATCCCCAAAGCTTTGACATTCTGCAAGAGCATGCCATTTCTCAAACACTAACTTCTCTTTACAAGGTTATGATTATTAGCTGGGATTTGAAGCTCAATAATAATACTGCCAGTTAATGTGAAACTCAATCATGAAAACTTGAGATTTTTGTTTTATGAAAACAGAGAATTGAAATTCTTTTATGTAATAAATGTGCATTCATAGTCCATGAACTATGCTCTGATTTTATTTAGGGATAGAATATTTTCCTGTCAGACCCCATTCTTCCCATTTGGTAGAAACATGGTATGGAGTGCATCTCTTGGCTTCCTGCTAGTGTATAGGACACTCCTGAACAACCCACTCTCAGTGCCTACCAGCCCTGCTGTAGGACATGATTTCTCCTGGTGCTGTTCTTCACTTCATATCCTGTACTTGATGGGAGTATGTGACATGCTGCTCCGACACTATTCAATTAGTGTTTGTCTTTATACTGGTGCCCTTGCTTACTGCATATGTCATGGCAGCAGTTTAAGGGGTTCGGCAGAGCTGGAGAAACCATGCATTCAGGAGGCATGTGCAGTTGATAACAGACCAGTTTACATGCCTTATGAAGGCAGTCAGGAGACAGATCTGTAGGCTTGCTTCTCCATATTCTGATACCATGAGCTAATGAAAGAACAAGGTTTAGGGGGTCTTAGTGTGCTAATGGGATTCCCAGGTGGCTAAGTTCATAAAGAAACTGCCTACAATGCAGGAGACATCAGAGATAGAGGTTCAATTCCTGGGTTGGAAAGATCTCCTGAAGGAGGGCATAGAGACCCACTCCAGTAATCTTGCCTGGAGAATCCCATGGACAGAGGAGCCTGGTGGGCTACAGTCCATAGGTCACAAAGAGTTGGACATGACTGAAGCGACTGAGCAACAATACTGCTCATCCTTGGGTCAACTGAGCTTGCAATTTCTCTTTAAACTAGTTGCTCTAATAATCATATGGTAAGTAGGTTTGATCACTCATCTTTCTGAGATCAGGTACTTGATTTAAACACAGAGTCACTTATATTTCTGAAGTCTTTCAGCATCACGATGATTGGGACATAAACTCTGGGTTGAGAAGTTTGAAAAAATCCTTTATACATCATTTTCACTTCCTTGTTCTTTTTATGAAACTAAAATTCCTGATTGGAAAAGCAAAATTTTTTCTAGATATGAGGATGAAATTTTAAGAGGTGTTTTGAATTAATTGTGGAAGCTATATACAATTTCATTGTCCCCAATTTCAGAATTTGAAAATAAAAAAGATTTTGCTTTACCTCAGTCTAGTTCACTCTTTATTCTCTTTCTTCTGTTCTTTCTCCTTTTCCTTCTTCTGATGCTTATCTTTATTCTTTTCCTCTATCCTCCAAATTTCTGTCAGTCAGTTCAGTTCAGTCACTGAGTCTTGTCTGACTCTTTGTGACCCCATGGACTGGAGCACACCAGGCTTCCCTATCTATCACCAACTCCCGGGGCTTGCTCAAACTTAGGTCCATTGAGTCGGTGATGCCATCCAACCATATCATCCTCTGTCGTCTCCTTCTCTCTTGCCTTCAATCTTTCCCAGCATCAGGGTCTCTTTCAGTGAGTCAGTTCTTCACATCAGTTGGCCAAAGTATTGGAATTTCAGCTTCAACATCAGTCCTTCCAGTGAATATTCAGGACTGATTTCTTTTAGGATTGACTGGTTTGATCTCCTCCCTGTAAAAGGGACTCTCAAGAGTCTTCACCAACAACACAGTTCAAAAGAATCAATTCTTTGGCGCTCAGTCTTCTTTATGGTCCAACTCTCACATCCATACATGACTACTGGAAAAACAATAGCTTTTACTAGATGGACCTTTGTTGGCAAAGTAATGTCTCTGCTTTTTAATATGCTGTCTAGGTTGGTCAGTTTTTCTTCCAAGAAGCAAGTGTCTTAATTTCATAACAGCAGTCACTATCTGCAGTGATTTTAGAGCCCCCCAAAATAAAGTCTGTCACTATTTCTGGTGTTTCCCTATCTATTTGCCATGCAGTAATGGGACCGGATGCCATAATTTTAGTTTTTTGAATGTTGAGGCAATGGCAAACCACTTCTTGCCTTGAGAACACCATGAAGAGTGTGAAAAATTTCTTCAGCCTTTTTCAATATGTGTTACTATAGCTCTCTCTCCCTGCCTTACCCACTTCTTCCTAACCTAATTTAGTTTTCCATTTCATTTACACTCAAAGTACAAACAACTTTTTTCTTATTGGTTTTAATGAATAGTTGACTAATTGGGTTAGTAGAGTAACTAAACAGAGGAAGTATAAGTAAAAGAAAGCAGTCAAGTAAATGAAAAACTCACTCCTATAAATACTAGAAATTCTGCATGTTTAAAATTAAATACATAGCCATCTCATTAACATATTTCTTATACAGTTTATCACATTTCACATGCTAGCAAAGTAATGCTCAAAATTCTATAACCCAGGCTTCAATAGTACCTGAACTGAGAACTTGTAATGTTGAAGCTAGATTTAGACAAGGCAGAGGAATCAGAGATCAAATTGCCAACATCCACTGGATCACAGAAAAAGCAAAAGAATTCCAGAAAAACATCTATTTCTGCTTCATTGACTACACTAAAGTCTTTGATTATGTGGATCACAACAAGCTGTGGAAAATTCTTAAAGAGATGGGAATACCAGAACACCTTACCTGCCTCCAGAGAAACCTGTGTGCAGGTCAAGAAATAACAGTTAGAACTAGCCATGAACAATAAACTAGTTTAAAAATGGTGAAGGAGTTCATCAAGGCTGTCTATTGTCATCCTGCTTATTTAACTTATATGCAGAGTACATCATGTGAAATGCCAGGCTGGATGAAGATCAAGCTGGAATCAAGATTGCTGGGAGAAGTATCAACAACCTCAGATATCAATGCCACCCTAATGGCAGAAAGTGAAAGAGGAAAAGCAGAGCCTCTTGATGAAGGTGAAAGAGGCTTAAAGTTGGCTTAAAACTCAACATTCAGAAAAATGAAGATCATGGCACTCAGTCCCATTATTTCTTGGCAAATAGAAGGGGAAACAATGGAAACAGTAAGAAACTATTTTCTTGGGCTCCAAAATCACTGAGGATGGTGACTGCAACCATGAAATTAAAAGACGCTTTCTCCTTGGAAGAAAAGCTATGATTAATCTAGATAGCATATTAAAAAGCAGAGACATCACTTTGCTGACAAAGGTTCATATAATCAAAGCTATGGTTTTTCCAACAATCATGTACAGATGTGAGAGTTGGACCATAAAAAAAAAAAAAATGCTGGGCACTGAAGAATTGATGTTTCAAACTGTGGTGCTAGTGAAGACTCCTGAAAGTCCCTTGGACTTCAAGAAGATCAAACCAGTCAATCCTAAAGGAAGCATCCCTGAATATTCATTGGAAGAACTTATGTTGAAGCTGAAGCTCCAATGCTTTGGCTACCTGATGCAAAGAGCTGAATCACAGGAAATGACTATGATGCTGGGAAATACTGAGGGCAGGAGAAGGGGCAACAGAGGATGAAGTGGTTGGATGGCATTAAAGACTTAATGGACATGAGTTTGAGCAAACTCCAGGAGACAGTAAAGGACAGGGAAACCTGTAGTGCTGCAGTCCATGGGGTCACAAAGAGATGGACATGACTGAGCAACTGAACAATACAAATTGATGAATGTGCTAATTAACTTGACTTTGGTAATCATTCACAATGTGTACATATGTAATATCATCACATGCATACATTTAAAAATCACATTGTATAAGCTAAATACAGACAATTTTTATTTGTCAAGCATACTTTCATAAAGCTGGATAGCCTGAGTTAAATTAGAATTCGATATCTACCAGATAACCTTAAAATTAAAGTGGGGTAAAACTCACCACCAACAGAACTGCATAAAGGAAATAAGACCTAAGTTTATGTAAGAAGGAACACATACCAATAGAAATAGTAGATATCGGGAACATTTAAATGGATATTTACTGTCCTACGTACTTATATGTATATGAGTTTTAAATTTTATAAGAAGTAACTTAAACCAACAATAGTATATGTCAGAAAGCAGATACATGGACTAAATTTTTTCTAAGATCATTTATTAAACAGAAAGTGATAAGACTGTTTATTTACATTAAGATTTGATAAGTTGTTGACATTTGTAGGGCAATGTCTAAAGTAATTTTAAAGTTATTTATAAAATAAATGCAAATGAGACTTATGATAGTAATAAACATAATTCAGAGAGCAAAAGCTTTGTTGTGAAAGATCTATAGTTCAGGTTGAAGTAATAATGGCAAACATAAAATAATAATTTAACAAAACAAATAGCTGTAAAAGTGTCAAATGTGCTTGAAATAGTAGCGTACTTAAGATACTAAAATTGCCAGACTGGTTTAAAAATAAATTGTTTAATATGTGAAAAATGAAACAATTATCAGGATATTAAAAGGCTGAAAGAAAACAGATGACTAAATGAGTTTTTATGACTAATTTTAAACTCTGCAAGTTCCACAGTTATAGAAAGTGACATAGTCACCATTTTATTCCCGGTAGTTATGAAAATAGACACGCAAAGTGATTATAACTATATTGAGAGAAGAAAGAAGCTCGGTAAAACACCAAATGACTCACCAACAATGGATACATTAAAAACTTCTGACATAAACATACCAACCAGATTTTGAGAAAAATTTTTTAAAAATGATATCATTTACTTGATGCAACTACAAGGGACAAAGAATATGCAGCACTGAATGCTGATAAGTGGTCTGAAGAGCTGATGGAAATTAAATGCAATTCAGTTCAGTTTAGTTCAGTCACTCAGTCGTGTCCAACTCTTTGTGACCCCATGGACTGTAGTATGCCAGGCTTCCCTGTCCATCACCAACTCCCGGAGCTTACTCAAACACGTGTTCATCGAGTCAGTGATGCCATCCAGCCATCTCATGCTCTATCGTCCCCTTTTCCTCCCACCTTGTATCTTTTCCAGCATCAGGGTCTTTTCCAAAGAGTCAGTTCTTCATATCAGGTGGCCAAAGTATTGGAGCTTCAGCTTCAGCTTCAGCATGAGTCCTTCCAATCAATATTCAGGACTGATTTCCTTTAGGATTGACTGGTTTGATCTCCTCCCTGTACAAGGGATTCTCAAGAGTCTTCTCCAAAACCACAGTTCAAAAGCATCAATTCTTTTGTGCTCAGCTTTCTTTATGGTCCAACTCTCACATCCATTAATGATTCCTGGAAAAATCACAGCTTTGACTAGATGGACCTTTATAGGCAAAGTAACTTCTCTGCTTTTTAGTATGCTGTCTAGGTTGGTCATAGCTTTTCTTCCAAGAAGCAAGTGTCTTTTAATTTCATGGCAGTTAAATATTTACAAAAGAGACCCAATATAGATGCATATTTAGCATATTTTTTTGAAAAAAGTATTTTTCTACGTTTCATGAAATTGCATATATAGCCTCATATGAGTTAGATGTCATTCTTTTTTCGTTTCAGTTTTAATATTTTCTTTACATGGTCATAAATCTGCTTAGTTCTGACTCCATATATGACAGGGTTGAGCATTGGTGGTACTATGACATAAAGATTGGCCAGGAGTATATGGATATAGCGGGGAACATTTTGTCCAAAGCGATGTGTCATGAAGGAAAAGAGGGCTGGAGTATAGAAAGCAAGAATCACAAAAACGTGAGAACCACAAGTGCTAAGGGACTTGAGTCTGGCTTCACGGGAAGGAAGATGAAAAACGGCACAGAGTATCTGAACATAAGAAAGGGCAACGGCTATGATGTCAAACACTAGATTAAAAATTGCACATAAGCCATAAATAATATTGATCTTGATACTGGCACAAGATAGGCGAGCAAGACCCATATGTTCACAATATGTATGAGGGATGACATAACTCCCACAGAATGGCAGTCGTAAAATGAGAAATACAAACGGAATCACAAAAATAAATGCCCTCCCTAAAACAGCAAGGCCAATCTCAGAAACAACCCTGTTGGTGAGGATGGTGCTATATTGGAGGGGGTTGCAGATGGCTACATAGCGGTCATAAGCCATTGCCAAGAGGACTGCTGACTCCATAAGTGTGAAGCTGTGAATGAAAAACATCTGGGAGAGGCAGGCTTCAAAGAGGATCTCCTTGAGACCAAACCAGAAGATGCCAAGCATCTTAGGGACGGTAGCTGTGGAGAGACCCAAGTCAATGGTAGCCAACATGGCCAGGAAGTAGAACATAGGCTGGTGTAGACTGCTCTCAGCCTGGATCACAAATAGGATAGTGAAGTTCCCTATCAGTGCAGTCAGGTACACAGCACAAAAGGGGAAGCCAATCCAGATGTGGAGTGTTTCCAGTCCTGGGATTCCCAGCAACAAGAAGAAGGAGGGGTGAAACTGGGTATCATTGGGAAGGGACATCCTGCTGAGCAATGCATATGTCTTCAGGACTGTAGACTCACACAGTCTATAGGCCACCAGATAGTTTTCTGTAGCTTTGACGACCTAAAGGTAGTATAAGAATACTTCATTAGCTACCTTCTCTCATTGTCACAGTCATCACCAACAGACAACCCTCATTTTGACCATTTAAAAGTTCTGCAGTCTCTAAATACAGTTATGGACATGAATTCCACTTGCTTGAATGGCAACACAAGGCTTAATACACAAGATGGATAATAACATTTCAAAAAGCATGTGGATTCATCAAAACTTATAACAAAATAATAAAAATTACTTTAAAAACAAAAATGGATTCATTCATTAGTATTTAGTCATGAATATTACAAAATAAGTTAGGGATAATAGTGAAAACAGCAACATCAACTACCAATTATTGAGGTGCTCCTACTATTTGTAAGACATTTTGCAAAAATTACACTTAATATTTGAAAAAATCACTTTTTAAGAAGGGCACACTTTACACATAAGTTGTCTAAAATTCAGTGTGTTTAAAAGATTTATGAGAAGTTTAAAATGTTTTCAAAGGAATATCTGGGAGATTAGGCTAGAAAGAAAATTAGTGAAAGAAAATGGAAGAAAAATAGAAATAAAAGCTATGCCTTATCTATGTTTTACTGCACACAAACACATAATATTCCACACATATTATACAAATACACAATCATTTTTAAAACTCACAACATCTACCTGAATAAAATATGTTAGTATTTCTTATTTACAGCTGAATCAGTCACGATTTTAGGAGTTTAAACTAGATGTCAAAATGCCAATCAAAAATGAGAGAGACAAAAAATTAGGAATATTGTTAAATTAGGCACATGGCAATTCAATCATTTTCAAGGTTCCCTATATCTTTCTTTACATCTTCATGTAGTTTGCTTATAACATTTGATAGGAGATTTCCAAAGCATCTATGCATTCATGTGTTTAATTATTTTGTAGTGAAAAGTCTCTCTTCTGATTATTTGAAGATTCCATGGCAGCAATTCCATGTAATTGTGTTAATTACAACCACATTTTCAGTAAGTAAGACAGGATATTATCTAGGTGCTGATATAAAGAGGGGAAAAAAGAGTGTAATAAACATGATATGGAAGAAGCAGTTGAATATGAATGGTAAACCTGAAGAGGAGCAAATTTAGCAGATGGAGGGACTCTGTGGCAGTTGTGACAGAAACAGTCTATTTCCCTAGGGTTATGTCAACACAGCAGACTTGTAAATACTTTCAAAGGGTATGGCAATGAATGACAGGAGGAGTGAAAGTAGAATTCATTTATGGAGGCAAGTTGTTCTGTGAATCCCATGGGTGAATATAAACAAAAAATCAAAAACATTTTCCTTTCTTTTCCAGTATACAAATATGCAACAGTTTAAAAGCTAATGACAGTTTACTTTGAGTACTAAAGGGTAGATTTGATTGCTAAAGGGTTAAAAAAAAAAAGCTACTTCTCTGGCTTTTCTAAGAAGGAAGGAATAATACTATATTATTTGACTGATAATAATTTAAGTGAAAATTATATCTCCCTGGACATATATAATCATACCCTATGGTGGTGCAGAAGGTAAATATCAGCCAGAAAGTGGTATGATTAAACCAAGTGGAAGACACATATAGACAAGGAACACACACACACACACACACACACACACAAATTAGAGTAGAAACAAGGAGTAGACAGAAAGGAGTAAGATCTGACTTGTCAGCTATATAAACTTTAATGTTCCTGTGGACATTAAATAGTTTTGCTTCAGTCAGTCAGTTCAGTTGCTTAGTCGTGTCTGACTCTGCAACCCCATGGACTACAGCACACCAGGACCCCTGCCCATCACCAACTCCCAGAGTCTACTCAAACTCATGTCCATTGAGTTGGTGATGCCATTTAACCGTCTCATCCTCTGTTGTCCCCTTCTCCTCCCACCTTCAATCTTTCCCAACATCAGGGTCTTTTCCAATGAGTCAGTTTACACTTTAACGCTCCTGTGGACATTCAATAGTTTTGCTTAGCTGATTGTTAAAGAGCAAATTTTGTAAAACCCCAAGAACAATGTGTAACATCTATGGGCATGTGAAAGTGGGAGGGGATAGTAAAGGTAGTCTTTACCTGTTGACAAGCCTTCCGGAATTACACAGTTTAGATGGGACAACAGTTTACAGTGAGATGGATGTGTGGAAGGAAGGGTTGTTAGTGATCCTGGTTCTTGTCACTGAAATTGAGGACACCTACAATCTTGTGTTTAAACCATTTCAAACTTTCATTCCTGTCCAGAGGTATTCTATCCATTTGATGTTACCATGAGAACACCCTGATATCTTCTCCTTGACTCCCTTGGATTTAAATTGGTAAAAATATTAGTGTTATGTCCAAGCATCTGATGGACAAAGCACATAAACAATAATGGAAAGTTACATCAAACAAATTTTAAAAACTCCCTTCAAGACATAATTGAGATATATACTCAGGGTAATGGTGAATGACCTCATACAGACTAAATATCCTTTTCTTCTGTGTTCTTAAACAGTATAGGCTAATAGTGTATATAGTGAAATACTGTACATATGAACAATCTACAACTGCATGTCCTAACATGTAGGTATATTACCAAATGATGATGAGAGAAAGAAATTAGCTATTTATATAAAAGTTAAAAATAGTAAAAACTATTCTAGAGTCTAAGAAGTCAGGATAATTGTTACTTTGTGGAATACTGGTAGTCAGCATGAGTGGGACTCCCAGGGTGTTGATAATGTCTGTTTATTTACTTATACACTGGTTATACAAATGTAATCACTTTGTAAAAAATTGAGCCATGCTTTTATGATGTGTACCTTGTTTATGGATATGGAAGTTCAATAAAATATTTACAAAATATGAATTCTTTAGTGCTGACAGAATATATGTCATTTATTTATATCCCTGATATCACTTAGTACAGTATATTTCATAAAGTAAGAAATCAATATTAAAATGATTAATGGTCATAAAGACATCCTAGGCTGGATATAATCTGAGCTCTAATCTTGTTAATAGTTCCATGCATTTTATGTGTTATTCATTAAATACACATTACTGGGTGTGTTCTGTGTTGGAAAATGTCCTGAAACATTTCAAATTTGAGGTTTGTTATAATCATGAATAAAATGTTATGCAGTTGACCCTTGAACAATTTGGGGGGTGTGGCACCAACTTTCTCTTGAAATAAAAAATAACATGTAACTTTATTGTTACCTTTCCATTTTTGCAGTTTCACATTCTCTGATTTAACCAACCTTGGATCACGTAGTACTATAGCATTTATAATTAAAAAAAAAAAGTACAATTAGACTCACAAAATTCAAAGATCAACTGTATATAATCCGATGCAGTACTGAAAAACAAAGATATTCAAAGGAAATAAATTTCTAAAAATTCATAAAGCTATTCCACAAATAGGGAAACAAGTTCTACATCAATATTTGAATTCAGTCATGTAATCTACTCTTAAAGGGCTTCCCTGGTAGCTCAGATGGTAAAGAATCTGCCTGCAATTTAGGAGACCCAGGTTTGACTCCTGGACCAGGAATATCTCTGGAGAAGGGAATGGCAACCCAATACAGTATTCTTGCCTGGAGAACTCCAAAGACAGGCCATGCGGTATTAAAATAAAATGAAATAGAGTTTCTCAAAATTATAAGACATTCTTAGTCATACATACATAGCACCTCTCAATAGCAAGATCAAGTGCTTCCCTGTAATTGTCATCATTGTGTTAGGAAATTCTATAAATGTATTTCTGTAAGCTCTAGAATGATAAGTCCTATGATACTGAACATTTCATCTTTTATTTCTATTTTCATCTTCACATTTTCCTTTAAAGACATCTGTTCCTCTGATTATTTAGTAAATACTGGTAATTCTTAACCATCAGCTTTAGCTCCTGTTATTTCTCATTTAACTTAATATTTCTAAATAATCTTATCCACATCCATTGCTTTAAAAACTTTCTTTATAATAAAGATTACTAAATAAATGTCACTAGTCCTCAGGACTGTGACAAATTCAGATTCATATAACCAAATTCCTGAGTAACTACTTTCACATTTTCACATGCAAAAATATTACAAATAAAATATTTCTATAATTTAATCCCCAATCCTGCTTCTACAAAACTCCAACTCTAACTTCATCTTAATTGTGCTGTTATCAGTCTCAGTAAATGGTATTACTATTCAGTGATTTGGCCCATCCAGAAATATGAGCATTGCTCTTTTCCCTTCCCCACTTATAAGACTTGATTCTATTTCTGAAAATGTTATTAAATATAGTACCTTGTCTGCATCCTAACTGGGATGGTTTAAACCATCTCTATTTTTTATAGCATAGTACTTTCCAGTGTATAAGAGCACGAGCTCTACATTCAGACTAGTTGTGTTAAAAGCCAGCTTCATGAGTATTCACTCTAGAGTTGAGAGAAAGTAAGAAGTATTACTTCTTAGCTGTGTGGGTCTGCACAAGAACTTTAACATCTCTGTACCTCAGTTTCTTCATGTAGAAAATAGAAATAAGAAGTGTAAATATATCCTTAAAATTAATCTCTATTTAGAACATATAATTCTTTCAAAACACTTTGAACTGTATTCCAAAGATACTAGCTATCCACCTTTCTTTAGACATCAGGCAGACATTTTTTTTCTGAAATGTATGTTGAATAGATTTAGGCTGAAGTCCAATTAAATACCTAGGATTATATGGTCCTTCCTAAATGTGATAATATTCTTTCCCTAAACTCCATCATTTATCTCCTTTCCTCGAAACTTATCCCATATCTCTTTTCTTTCTCTTCCATTCTTCTTTCCTTTCACCCATCATTGTGTCCTATAGATGCAGTCTGAGTTGGGGGACAGAGAAGACTCAGTAACTAAAACTGTCACAACATTGTTAATCAGCTATACTTCAATATTAAACAAAAAGTTAAAACAAAAAAACTCACCAGACTAAACACCAGGATCAAATCCTGTCTGTTTTGTCTCAATCTGCTCAATCTTTATGAGAAGATTTTCCAGAGAAAATCTCCCAGAGCCAGTTTTGTAAAAGGACATAACGTCTCTGAGGATTCTAGTTTCTAATCTGGCCCTGAGACATGATTAGAAAGCCATGATTACTAAGAAAAAGAAGACAGAAAAAAAGTGAAGTTTCTTGATTACCTTGTGAATCTCCATTAACCTTTCATTAACCTGCTCCATCTTACATCATGCAATAATAAATGGAGCCCATTCTCTTACCATCTCAGATCTTCATTTAAGGAGACAGTACAATTCTGTGTTCCAAAACAATGACTCTCACGACAAAACACTTCTGTTGTACCATTTATTTATTTATATGTTTACCAATTAAAAGTGATATTAGATCTATTATTTAACCTCTTCAGTTTATTTTACTTATTTTTCAAATTTTCTTTATGTTTTACTATAGTAACTCACTTCTCATTCATAGTTAACCTCAAACCTAATAATTTACTCCATTTTTTTTTTTTTACTGACTTTGCTTGCTTGCTTGTGAAGTTGCTTTAGTCGTGTCCAACTCTTTGTGACTCTGTGGAATGAATCCCACTAGGCTCCTCTGTCCATGGAATTCTCCAGGCAAGAATACTGGAGTGAGTTGCCATTTCCTTCTGCAGGGGATCTTCCCTACCCAGGGACTGAACCTGCATCTCTTTCAACTCTTGCCTTGGCAGGCAGGTTCTTTACAACTAGCACCACTGAGACTCTTGGTCTTATTGACTTTAACCCTGCAATCAAATTTTGAGTTATATTCAATAGGCAGAATTAATAAAATTTTAATGAATTTTTCAAATATATCAATAATTTTAAGTAGATGTTCATAATGTGTTTTAGATGTTTCAAATTAGTCTAATTATTATATAAAAATAAAAACTTTATTAGTGCATTTATTGACTTACACAGTCTTTTTGCCTTTTTTTTTTTTCTCAGAAATAGCAACTAACTAATATATCACAATAATAGGACTTGCAGAGGCTATGTAATGCTAATAAACATTTTGTGGGTATTTGACCAATACCCACAGTACTCAAGATCTTGTTTTTAAAAGAGGGTCCAATGTGTGGGGGTTAATAATTTGCTGTGCTTGAGTTTTTCAAACACTTTTATCTTTGAATTTGGAAACAGTGACAGACTTTTATTTTCTAGGGCTCCAAAATCACTGTAGCCAGTGACTGCCACCATGAAATTAAAAGAAACTAACTCCTTGGAAGAAAAGCTATGACAAATCTCGACAGCATATTAAAAAGCAGAGACATCACTTTGCCAACAAAGGCTCATCTATTCAAAGCTGTGGATTTTCCAGTAATGATGTACAGATGTGAGAGTTGGACCATAAAGAAGACTGAGAGCTGAAAAATTGATGCTTTTGAACTCTGGTGCTGGAGAAGACTCTTGAGAGTCCTTTGGACAGTAGAGTTCAAACCAGTCCATCCTAAAGGAAGTCAGTCCTGAGTATTCATTGGAAGGACTGATGCTGAAGCTAAAGCTCCAATACTTTGGCCACTGGGTGCAAAGAGTCAACTCACTGGAAAAGACCCTGATGCTGGGAAACATTGAGAGCAAGAGGTAAAGGGGGTGACAGAGGATGAGATGGTTGGATGGCATCACTAACTCAATAGACATGAGTTTGAGCAAACTCCCCAGGACATAGTGAAGGACAGGGAGGCCTGGAGTGCTGCAGATCATGGGCCACGGGATCCCCAAAAGTTGGACACTGCACTGACTGAGTGACTGAATAACAGCAATCTTTGACTTTATATTCTGGAATTGAAATCTTACGTGAAAATGAGGCAGATGATAGGATTTGAAATCAGACATATACCTTCATACCCGCTATACCCATTGTGTCAGACTCATATACATTCACACCTGCTATACTCCTCCTATCTTCCAAGAATGATATTTTGCCACTTGTTACCCTACCCTGGCCCACAGACTGCTGCTGCTTTCTCTTGCCCTTGGCCTGCTTCAAATTCTGAAGTTATCCACATTGGTAGCCAGTACTCTACTTCATAAGACAGAGGCCGTCTGTTCCTGTGCAAGTTTTCTCTTACCCAACAGTTATCCTCACACCCCAAAGAAAGAACAACAGGAGATAAAAAAGAACACCATAATTGCTTGAAAGAGAGAAATCGTTGTGAAATGAAAATATCTCCTGCCATTACCAATCAATATGAAATGTCACCACCATCAGCAATTTCTGGCCTCCGAATGTGAATGACGGATCCCCAAACTGTGATCCAGCAGATTCTGCCACCACCACCCCAAGATGACTGCAGAGGAGCTGGGGAATGCAAGAGAAAGCCATCTGTCACTTCAAAAGGTGACCAGGGAAACAGGACTGGCTCCAGATAGCTGAGGTACATATGAAAGGAATAAATTCGGTGAGCCCAGAGGCTTGCATCTTCCCATACAAAGAATGCTAAACACCGATATTTGATGTTCAGACTGCCTGCTCCTTCTGTTGCAAAGTAGCACAGAGCCTGACTTCCCCTTCTGCCTTCTTGGAGCAGGTTTCTGAGTTACTAGGATGCTGACTCCTGGGCTCAGAGTCCTAAACATCCCCACCAAATAAAAGAACTTTCTACTTTTAGGTTACATGTCTTTTTTTTTTTTTTTTTTTTTTCTCCAGTCAACACTATCAAAGAAAAACAAAGCTCTTTATTTCCCTCCTGCGTTTTCAACAAGGACTCTGGAAGGAGTGTGTAATTTCCTCTCTTTTGTCTCATGGCAGCAAAAATTTGAAGCAACAGATGGAGCAGTGTTACAGCTCAGTTTTATTTAGAAAGCAAAGGAAAACACATCCTCAAGGTGTGGGGGCAGGTTGACCCAAAAGAAAAGAGAAGAGGAGAGAAAAGTCCCTCCTCCTGAATTTTGGCTCCTCTTATTATATGTCTTTTCCTCCTCCCCCTGGGCCTGCCCTATGTAAATTGGGCTAGCCAGGAGGGCTATTTGTTTTACCTGAGGTCCTCACTTAGGTCCTTGGACCTTCCTTTCTATTTTTTCGGACTTTTCCCTTCTTTTGTCTTTTAGCCACCTCCATTCTGCACTCCTTTTTCCTATTCTAATTTCCTAACAACCCCAGGAACTTCACTTTGCACTGGGCTTCTCAAATTCTGCAGCCAGCAGTGGTTAAGACTGAGGATCATACATAATATCCGGCAAGTTCAGGGCACTGCTATGGACTGAAAGTTTATAGACCCTTCATGTGTTGAAACTCTAACCCCCAATGTGATGGTATTTTCAGATGGGGTTTTTGGAGGGTAATTAAGGTTGGAGCAGGTCATGAGGGTGGGGCTCTCATGATGGGATATTTGCCTCATAAGAAGAGCTTCCCTGGTAGCTCAGATGGTAAAGAATCTGCCTGCAATGCAAGAGTCCCAGGTTCAATCCCTGGGTTGGAAATATCTGCTGGAGAAGGGATAAGCTACCCACTCCAGTATTCCTGGGCTTCCCTGGTGGTTCAGCTGGTAAAGAATCTGCCTGCAATGCAGGAGAGCTAGGTTCGATTCCCAGGGTTGGGAAGATCCCCTGGAGAAGGGAATGGCTACCCACTCCGGTATTCTGGTCTGGACAATTCCATGGACTGCATAGTCCATGGAGTCATAAGTGTTGGAAATGGTTGAGGGATTTTCACTTTCAGGAAGAGAAATGGCCATATGTGGACAGCAAGGAGGCAGATATCTACAAGCCAGGAAGAGATCTCTCACAGAGAGCTGAATCAGCTTGGCCCTTGATTTTGCCCTTACCTGGTTTAGAAATGCCATTGAAGAAACTATAGAACAGCTATGATTAGAATCCGAGCCTTTCTTTGTACAGCTTCTACATCTTCCACTGAAGCATTTTATTTTTACGTGCAGCTTCTAGCCTCAACTATTTGCTATGATGACTTTTCATCACAACTAGGAATTAAAGTGAACATAATTTATAAATGGTCCCCCTTTTCCTCTCAAACTATTTTTTCTAAACAACTTTTTCAAGATTCTTCTGAGGAATACACTTGTTCTCTCCTTCAAATTCCTTTGAGTTTTACCTGAATACACCTGACTGCATACTGTCTCCCCACTTTTGTATTTCACAAAATAAACACACTAACAAAAACCTAGAAGAAAGAGGGGAAGAAGAGGTAATATTTGGAAGGAAAATCTTTTGCTAAGCATAAAGGCTAGTAATGAGGAGAGCTGTGAGAATATTTGCAGCCAGAGCACTACCTAAGTCAGTTGTTGGAACCCAGAAAGTATTAAGAAAGAGAAGGAAGACAGAGATCTAGCTGTATTTTGATACTTCAACTCAGAGGGACAGAGTCCTAACTTTATGGCAGCTATCCAATTGTGTTGGCAGATTGAAATATTACTGCTAAAAGGAATTGAGCCCCAATGAAGTCAAAGAGAAGAGCAGAAAGTTCCCATACTAGATACTTAGTTCAAAACCTTATAATACTCTGAAACAGGTGGAAATTCCTAAGTGAGAGTTGAAATCTTAGAACTTGCAAGTGGGAAAGTGTACAAATGTCTGTTTATAGAACTGGAAAACAAGTGAATGAATAATATGACCCTTTGAGGATTGTAGATCATCTGGAGTTATCTAAATACATGTGAAAAGGATTATACCAGCACAATAAAGCATATAATTTGATTTTTCTCAGTTCATCCCTATTCTCTTTATCCTACCCAACATCCTGCTAAAGCTGAAACAGCCTTAGTCAAGTTGATAAATGACCTCTGGTCACCAAACCGAAGCAAATGCCCCTGCCCTCATCATAATACAAGTCTCATCAACATATGAAACCGTTGACCATTCTTTCATTTTAATCTTATTGGTGTATATATCCAAAATAAATTAAAACATGATACTGAAAAATATAGCTGCTTTCCCATGTTTCTTGCAGCAATATTCACAAGAGTTGAGATATGAAAAAAAAAAAAAAAACTAACTGTTTGCCCACTGAGGATGGATAAAGAATATGTAGTGTATATACACAATGAAATATTATTCAGCCAAATAAAGGAGAAAATCCTGTAATTTTTAACAACATGGATGCACTGTCAGGACATTAAGCGAGAGATAAGTCAGGCAGAGAAAGACAAATACTCTATGATATCACTTATATGGGGGAATCTAAGAGTTTAATTCATAGAAACAGAAAGTAGAACAGTAGCTATCAGGGACTAAGGATGGGAGAACTGAGGAGATGTTGGTCAAAGTTACAAACTGGTAGTTAGAGATGAATTCTGGGGATCTAATGCACTGTACAGTGACTACAGTCAATAATACTGTTTTATATACTTTAAAATGGGCTTCCCAGGTGGTGTTAGTGGTAAAGAACCCACCTGCCAATATGGGAGACATAAGAGAAGCGGGTTCAGTCTCTGGGTTGGGAAGATCCCCTGGAGGAGGGCATGGCAACCTACTCCATAGGTTCTTGCCTGGAGAATCCCCAGGGACAGAAGCCTGGAAGGCTGCAGTCCATAGGTTTGCACAGTCAAACACTACTAATGCATACATACTTTAAAATCTCTAACAGATTAGTTTTTAAATATTCTCACCATAAAAAAGTGGTCATGTATGGATGTGAAAGTTGGACTGTGAAGAAACCTGAGCACCGAAGAATTGATGCTTTTGAACTGTGGTGTTGGAGAAAACTCTTGAGAGTCCCTTGGACTGCAAGGAGATCCAACCAGTCCATTCTGAAGGAGGTCAACCCTGGGATTTCTTTGGAGGAATGATGCTAAAGCTGAAACTCCAATACTTTGGCCACCTCAAGTGAAGAGTTGACTCATTGGAAAAGACTCTGATGCTGGGAGGGATTGGGGGCAGGAGGAGAAGAGGACGACAGAGGATGAGATGGCTGGATGGCATCACTGACTCGATCGACGTGAGTCTGAGTGAACTCCAGGAGTTGGTGATGGACAAGGAGGCCTTGCGTGCTGTGATTCATGGGGTCGCAAAGAGTCGGACACAACTGAGCGACTGAACTGACTGAACTGAACCATAAAAAAGGGATAATTGTATGATGTGACAGAGTATTACCAACACTAATGTAACAATCATGCTACAGTATGTAAGCGTGTTGAACAAAGTTCTACACCTTAAACCAACACAATGTTTTAGTTCAATTATATCTCAATAGAAATTAATTGAGATTGTGAGGATAAGGCAATTTGTACGTGGATTGTGTTATCATGATTTATAATAAGAAGTATTCAGCTTCAGTCCTTGTTTCTGGCACAGAGCACTTAAAACTCTTGGAATTTCCTAAATGATAAGAGCCACAAAAGTGTCTTTTTTATGTTAATAGACTGACTTTTAGGTCCTCACCTAAAATGAGGGTGTGGGTGGGGGAGATGGTTGCTGGCAGAGACAATTCTGTAATTAAGAGGATTGTAACTTTCCATCTTCCCCCTCTGGGAGGGGAGGCAAGCTAGAGATTGAGTTCAATCCCCAATGGTCAATGATTTAATCAAATATTACCTGTGTAATAAAGCTCCAATAAAAGCACAAATGATGGGATTTAGAGAGCTTCTTGGTTTGTGAAGATGTGGAAATTTGAGGAGAGTAGTATGCCTAAAGAGGGCATTAAATTCTAAGGGTTTTAGAGACTCTGTGCTAGAAATAGGGATTAAAGCAGTGTTCTCTTAAGTAAATTTTTTCTCTGAATTCTGTAAGCTGCTCTAGCAAGTTAATTGAACCCAAGGAGGAGGTCATGGCAATCCATCCCAGTATTCTTGCTTGAAAAATTCCACGGACAGAGCAGCTTGGCAGGCTACAGTTCGTGAGGTTGCAAAGAGCTGCATGCAAGTGCAGTGACTTAGTATACAAGCATACAAGGAGAAGGTCATGGTAATCTCTGATTTATAACCAGTCAGTCAAATGTACAAGTAATAATTTTAACTTGAAATTTGCCACTGAAGTCAAAAGAGTGAGTTTAGAGTTTACAATCAACCTACAGTCTGGTCTGTATGCTGGTCTGTCAGAAGCAGGGATGATATAACTGGGCTTGTGACTGGTATTGGAAGCAGGGCAGGGGAAATCTTGCAGAAATGGATTCTGACCTGTGTGATCTGATGCTATCTCCAGGTGCATGCACGTGTGCTCAGTCACTCAATCATGTCTGACTCTTTGCACACTCATAGACTGTAGCCCATGCCAGACTTTATTTTCTTGGGCTCCAGAATCACTGCAGATGGTGACTGCAGTCATGAAATTAAAAGAAAAAAAGCTATGACCAGCCTAGACAGCATATTAAAAAGCATAGACATTACTTTATCAACAAAGGCCTGTCTAGTTAAAGCTATGGTTTTTCCAGTAGTCATGTATGGATGTGAGAGCTGGACCATAAATAAAGCTGAGCACTGAAGAATTGATGCTTTTGAACTGTGGCGTTGGAGAAGACTCTTGAGAGTCCCTTGGACTCCAAAGAGATCAAACCAGTCAATCCTAAAGGAAATCAGTCTTGAATATTCATTGGAAAGACTGATGCTAAAGCTGAAACTCCAAAAGTTCGGCCACCTGATGCAAAGAACTGTCTCATTGGAAAAGACCCTGATGCTGGGAAAGATTGAAGGCAGGAGGAGAAGGGGATGACAGAGGATGAGATGGTTGGATGGCATCACTGATTCGATGGACATGAGTTTGAGCAAATTCTGGAAGATGGTGATGGACAGGGAAGCCTGGCGTGCTGCAGTCCATGGGGTGCAAAGAGTCAGACATGACTAAACTGAACTGAAGACTGTAGCCTGCCAGGCTCCTCTGTCCATGAGATTTTTCAGGCAAGAATACTGGAGTGGGTTGCATTTCCTCCTCCAGGGTATCTTCCAGACCCAGGGACTGAAGCCCCATCTTCTGTGTCTCCTGCATTGGCCAATATCAAATCAAAATGGTAGCTATACAATACTAAGAAGAGAGATCCAAATTTAATGCAGCCATTGCTTTATACATCATGTGGCCTGGATCAGGCCCAGCCATCTCAAGGAGTTAGGATGAAGAGCTTAGAACCAATCCGAAGAACTCTGTTGTGAAAAATTTTTTAATAATTTTAGAATATCAAAAAAAAAATAATTTTCCCTTGAAAATAAACAATACTGAATTTGAAAGTCTAGGCCCAGGATCAGGATGTGGGCTACTTATGTCTGTTGATGTTCTATTTCACTGAAAAAGGAGTTATTTCAGATCTCAGAGATTTATTGTTCTCTCTCCCAAACTTAGAGTGTTCCCAATACAACCAAAGTCTCATTCTGGAGTTTGTGTCCACCAAACCATAAAACCTCCCACCTAAGCAAAGGGAGTTCAAAAGGATGCTAACTTCTCTAGAAATCTCTTCAGGTAAGTTACTTTTTAGAAATGAAGATCTTTTTCTGTGATCAGCTGAGCACAAGAAAAAGAATGTAGGTGGTAGGATAGGGGGAAGCAAGCAAAGCTTTCTGACTAAGGGGAGAGGATAAGGGAACTGACTATAAGAATGTGTTGGTATAATCCTTTATGTACACGAGCAATTACTGCTTTCATTTTTCTAATACATTATTAAACATTCTCTGTGTGCAGCTCATATATCTTTTGATACTTGTGACATTCTTTCTGTGCACTAGAGCTCTTTGCTAACCTGACTCTTAATCTATTTACTGATCTATTGAAATTCTCTTTGTGTTTTCTTTCTCACCATCAACCCTTTCTAAACCAATATAAAGATTGGAGAAATGCCCCTATCCTGAGATAATATTCAACACAGAGGGAGAACTATAATTGAACTTGAACTATTCAGAAATAATCCCTCATCAGTTACATCCTAGTAAAACACAACCAAACAACTTGCTGCTGCTGCTACTGCTAAGTCGCTTCAGTCGTGTCTGACTCTGCGCGACCCCATAGACGGCAGCCCACTAGGCTCCCCTGTCCCTGGGATTCTCCAGGCAAGAACACTGGAGTGGGTTGCCATTTCCTTCTCCAATGCATGAAAATGAATGTGAGAAAAAAAAAAAAGAAAAGAAAATGAAGCCACTCAGTCGTGTCCGACTCTTCACGACCCCATGTACTGCAGCCTACCAGGCTCCTCCATCCATGGGATTTTCCAGGCAAGAGTACTGGAGTGGGGTGCCATTGCCTTCTCCTAGTTTCCTCCAACTAGAACATAGTCCTAATCGTTTCAAATAGGACAATCCCCAAGTATGTAATGCAAATATCTGTGAAAATGTCTAAGGATAAGGGTAATCAGATGTACTTCATTATAAATATAAGGAACTCTCTCAAAATATTTATATGCAAATGAACTATCAGGATTTAAAGTCTGCCCTGATATGAGAATTACCTAACAAGCTGAGATATGCAGAACCAAGTTCACTATAGCTGTTTATTTCTCACGTTCTCATCAATAGGTTAATCAGTAACTGTAGCTACCTTTTTGATGAACACATTATGACCCATGTAAACCTTGCAACAACCAGTGATGTCAACATTTTAACCTCATTTCATAGGGGAGGAATTTCAGACTAAAAGGAAAATAATTATTTAATTAAATTCAAATGGCAATGAGCAATAGCATTTGGCTTCAATTCCTAATATCTATGTCTAAAAATTATGCTGTTTCCCAAACAGTAAGCTCTAAGTTAGCTGAACTCAAGCCACAGAAAAGAAACTTGATGATAGGATTCTACTTCGTTTCTTTCCCAAATCCCCTCAATTTAAATATCATTCCTTAATACAACATTGTTAATCAGCTATATTCCAATATAAGATAAAATTTTTAAAATTTAATAAATAAATAAATATGACTCCTTATAACATCATCCTTCTTGATATTATGCATTTTTCCTACATAGTTCTTATTTCTTTTTGCATATCCCTTTTCTTTCTTCTCAATTCTATAATTTGCTTGCTTTTGACTAATTATCTTAATTCACAGTTTTATTTCCTTCCTGTATCTGGGATCAAAGTCTCCTTTGTAGAATTTCTCATGCAATGTGTCCAAGGCTCAAGCAGCAATGTGCCCTTTCAACACACACAAACACACACACACACACACACACACACACACACACATGCACACACACACACACTTTCATGCCTAGAAATATTGTTCTAATACAGTTTACCTATCTAATGCTGTGTCTCCCTGTTTTGCATCGGCATATGGCCCTTTTTTATGTATATGTCAATCCATCTCTCTCTCTATTGACAGACAGAGTATGTGAGTGTGAAAGAGAAAGAAACAATTCAATTACAGTGTGCTCAGACTTATTAAGGTGATATATCATGGTGACAACTTTGTATAGTAAAAATAATGGTATATTTGGATTCAGAGAGTGATGTGTATAAATTAACTCATTTTACTGGACCATTTTGTGATCTTTTATAAACCTGAACATTAACATTTGTGTGTATGTATATATATATCTGTGTTTCTGTCTTGACAGGAAGACACAAATAGCAGGCTCCATTTGCCTACAGTCAGAAGAGAAATGAAGGGGGAAATATACATTCCATACTAAGCAGACCCAGTTTAAGAAGATCATCCAGAGATGACGTTTCCCATGGCTTCACTGATAAAACTTCATGGAAGGTTATTTTATGATGTTAGAACTAACAAGAAAGGAGAGACCAGAAGATGACTACGATATGAGGAATAGTTTTGGGTGGTTTAAACAGTGAAAGGCCAGCACAGATCCAAAACTGTCTTACAAAGTTCTTGTTACAGTTATAGTTCCTTTTAATAGTGTATTGTGTATGTTTAAGTTAGAAATGTGGTATATTCAGAATAATAATGGTTCTCATTTTTATTTATTTATTTATTTTTTTTTAAATTTTTTATTTTTTTTTAAATTTTAAAATCTTTAATTCTTACATGCATTCCCAAACATGAACCCCCCTCCCACCTCCCTCCCCACAACATCTCTCTGGGTCATCCCCATGCACCAGCCCCAAGCAAGCTGCACCCATTTTTTAAAAGAGAAATTTTTTTGAGATATAATTCACATACCATATATTTCTCATTATGTATAAGATGTATTCTTACCTTGTATATAAAATATATAGTCATGAATCAACCAGTTTTTCTATAAAATAACAAAAAGTTTTCAAGAAATATTTTGTGTACCCAAGTAGCCAGGGAACACCTTATCTTAAAATTATTTTATTAATTTGAATGGCCTATTTGTATGACTCTTTCAACCACTAACATTTTAAGTTCCACCAGGAAAGATACCTTGTTTAACTCATCTTTTGCATTCGGTCTTAGCATAGAACTCAGTGCATATATGGTAGATACGCAGTCAATGTTTGTTGAACTAAAATATAAAATTCAATTGAATGGATTTGAGGAAGTACATGAAATCTTGTGGCCGTGTTTTACCATTAAATTTCATAGACTCTCAGGCCTCTATGATGCAACAAAGCCAGCAGTTATAGTACAAGTTTCACTGATTTCTTCATTTTCTCTGTAGGATGAAACATGTTCTCTGACTGAGAAGATCTTGGTCTCTGAAATATTTCACTGCAAAAAGATCCCCAAATGATGGCCTCACTCAATGCCACACTATTTCATCCCTCCTCTTTCCTTCTTCTGGGGATACCTGGACTGGAACATATGCATATATGGATTGGTTTTCCTTTCTTTGTTGTGTATCTGACAGCTGTACTTGGGAATATTAGCATCCTTTCTGTGATTCAGACTGAAAGTAGTCTCCATCAACCCATGTTCTTCTTCCTGGCCATTCTATCATCTGTTGACCTGGGCCTGTCCACATCCACCATCCCCAAGATGCTTGGCATCTTCTGGTTCAAGCTGAGAGAAATCTCCTTTGAGGGCTGCCTGGTCCAGATGTTCTCCATCCACCTATGCACTGGCATGGAGTCGGCTGTGCTCGTGGCCATGGCCTATGATCGCTATGTGGCCATCTGTAACCCTCTTCACTACACACTGGTGCTGACAAACAAGGCAGTAACCATCATTGCACTGGCAGTCCTCCTGAGACCTCTGACTTTTGTCATCGCCTTTATTCCACTCATTCTAAGGTTACCATTTTGTGGGCACCAAATCATACCTCACACTTACTGTGAGCACATGGGTATTGCCCGCCTATCCTGTGCCAGCATCAGGGTCAACATCATCTATGGCTTATGTGCTATCTCTATCTTGGTGTTTGACATTGTAGCCATTGTCATCTCCTATGTACACATCCTCCGTGCTGTATTTCAACTTCCTTCCCATGATGCCCGGCTCAAAGCTCTCAGCACCTGTGGTTCCCATGTGTGTGTCATGTTGGCTTTCTACACTCCTGCATTTTTTTCATTCATGATCCACAGGTTTGGCCGGAATATACCACGCTATATCCACATCCTTCTGGCCAATTTCTATGTAGTCATTCCACCTGCTCTCAACCCTGTAATCTATGGTGTCAGGACTAAACAGATTAGAGAGCATGTGCTGAAAGTATTTTCCAAGAAAAAAGCATAACTCTGGTAAAGAATCAAATCTAAGAAGGGAGTGGCACTCTATGGTCAAAATGAAATATTTGGAAGCAACAGAGGCCTATCTTAGAAAAGGCGTGTCAGCTTCCTTCACAAACCCAAAATTAGAAAGTTAGAATCATGTCAAATGCATTTATAAAGGTGTTTTATAATTTCCATTGTTTGAAAGTAATTCAGCCTCTTCACGTGGAAGAAAATCAACACTTTGTTTTGCTTCTACTATGACTGAACAAAACACATCACATTCCATAGTCACCATCAGATTGAAATTAAACCATGCTGCCCCCACTGCAAAAAAACACAAGCAAACAAAAAAGGTCTTTATATCTTGATTTAAACAAAAATAAATGAGTTACTGTGATCATTGCTAGTTCTAAAATAACAGATGCTGGAGCACTTCCCATATGCCTGGAATCACTATTGAAAAGAATGCTGCTCTTGACTTTGCTATGTTAATGTTAGAGGATATGAAATTGACACTGTGTATATGCTATGTGTGAAGATGAGAATTTTCCATGAACAAAACCGAGGAAAGTTGCCAATCTTTGTAAATATATAGTTTTCTTTTCTTTTCTTTCAAGCTGCATTGTGTTGCTTGTTTAATGGATGAGTTCTTACAGAGTCTTGCTTGCTGATACTTCTTTTCAAAGAAGCTCTTATTTTTCAAGCAGCTTGCCTCTGTGTTTTCTGCCATTTTGCCACTCCATAGAAAAGTTTTATCCTAATAGAATGTTGGAAGCCTTAGATTTCAAGTCCAGTATTACCCCTGAGTTTGTGTGTGTGCGTTTAAGATGAAATTTTAATTCCATGTGTTATCACTCACTATTTCTATTTCTATATGGCTTTACTGGCATTATTTGTAGAAAAGATTTAAGGGAAAATATGTTTGTAAATCTTGGCCAATAAAACTAAATTTTTAGCTATATTTTACTGCAGAACTCTCAGAGCTTTTAATTAATAAATTATTCATTTTAAACTTGGAAATTATCCTCCAAGCATACTATGACACTCATTCTATAGAAGGCACTTTAGGAAAAAAGTTCCACTTATTTTTATTGCAATGGAAAATATAATGTCATAAATTATTGGAGTTTTCATTAATTAACATCACACACTGAACTTGGGTTTATTCAAAAACAACCAGTTATGCTTTGGATTTTCTAGAACCTTACTGTGGTTCTAGAAAATTAATTGTCCACTTATTCTACTTATGAAATGGACTCTAGCTATACAGCCTAATTTGTTTTCTTGAGTGATTTGGAAAGTATTCAGTGTGTTTGTATGTTTTGGTTAATTCATGAAGAACTGGTATTTAACCTTTATAAGTTTGGTAGAATTCACCAGTACCGCTATTTAGGCCTGGAGGCTTCTGTTAGAAGTTTGCTCACTACAGGTTCAAATCTTTAAATTGGTAAGGGACTACTAAAGCCATCCATTTCCTCCTGCAATTTCTTTGAATGTCCTCAGTGAATGAGTCACAGGATTCATATCTCTCTAACTTTACCTTTTACTCAGGCTGAGGGCTGGTGAGAAGGTTTTCTAATGTCTATCCCAGTATCAGCTTTGGATCACCCCTTTATTCCTATGTACCAGACAAGACCAATCTCCAGGCTCTCCACACACCCTCAGGAACAGAGCACAGTGCTTTGTTACTTAAACCCACCGAGTCTGCTGGTGGGAGCTGGAGGATGGGGTTGTCTTCTGATTGTTCTGTTTCAGCCTGTCTCAGGCAGGTGCAGTGTTCCTGGATATTGAAGGTGCAGATTTCTCTGTGATTCTGCCCCTCCCTCAGTGCTGCAGGGGACTTCTGATGAACCTGCTTCAGCCTGGGATTATAGAGTCTGTTTCTACTCCTTTACCTCACAGGCAACAGATCTTCACTTGATACTTAGGGAACAGGAATTGGGTGACGTATAGTCCCCATCCTACAGCGGATGCCATTCCCATCCTCCAAGTCTGTTCCATGATGCAAGCCTTCTCAGGCCTCTAGTCCTACTTTCCAAGAGTAGGCTTTCCAGGAGTACCTGGCTGAGCTCTAGGGAGAAAAACCTGAGTGGGTCTAAATTCTCATTTGTGTCATACACAAATGGCCCTCAGCCATTCTATATTCTCAGTAGGTCTACACTTAGTTGTGAGGAATTCGCTTGAAAATTTTAACCAGTTCTTTTTTACAGGCTTGTATGTCGTATGGCATCTTGGCTGGTGAGCATGGAACTATGTTTCATACATCTTTGGCTCTGCCTATCTTCTCTGAGGTTTTGTGTTGGTTAGTTGCTCTCTAATTTCAGTCATCTGACATTTTCAAAAAAAGTATGGATTTTGATTATTTAGCATTTTTTTGTTTTTAGAGACACATCTTCTAAGTTTCTATATTCTACTGAAAAGCTATAACTCCTGATAGGAATTTTAAACCATGTTATATCCTTTAAGTGGAAGGTCCTTTATGTGTTCATTCTCAGTTTCCTACAACAGTATTTCTCAAAGCTTGGACCACTGAATCATAAGTACTCAGTATGATCTATCAAAAGAAAATAGGATTTTATTTATGAGACATGTGACAGAAGTTCTGAATCTTAATAGCTTTAGAGTAGGTCTGAGCAATCTGTATTCTTAAGAGACATTAAGCCTCCTTAATCTTGAGAACTATTATTCTCGAAAGTTGAAATTTGATTATTAATCAAAATGGTTCATTGCCAGAGGGGAGAAAAATCAGATAATCGTTAGGAAGTGAGATGTTTGAATGTAGAATTGGCTAACGCAAAACTGGACACTTCCCTTTATCCAACACACAAGCGCATGCATGTGCACACACATAAACACACACACACACACAACTGACTTGACCTAATCCACACTGACTTTTAATTATCTATCTAATGTTCCTGATGTCCTATCCTTCTGGAACACTTTTATGATTCTCTAAATCCCATGCTGTTGCTGCTGCTGCTAAGTCACTTCAGTCGTGTCCGACTCTGTGTGACCCCAGAGACAGCGGCCCACCAGGCTCCCCCGTCCCTGGGATTCTCCAGGCAAGAACACTGGAGTGGGTTGCCATTTCCTTCTCCAATGCATGAAAGTGAAAAGTGAAAGTGAAGTCGCTCAGTCGTGTCTGACTAGTAGCGACCCCATGGACTGCAGCCTACCAGGCTCCACTGTCTATGGGGTTTTCCATGCAAGAGTACTGGAGTGGGGTGCCATTGCCTTCTCCATCTAAACCCCATAGCCTTGGCTAATTACCTATTTTGTATTAATACTTCTATCATAGCACTTGTCACACTTACATAGCAGTGTGTAATATAACTAGATATAGTGTAGTGGCTAAGAATGTAAATCTATATATGGAATTACTGTGAGATTAGAAGAAAACTATGGTTTTAGAGCTGGAAAAGACTTCCAATTCTAGCTCCTTGACTCACTAACCTGTTGAATATGAGTTTGTTAAGCTATTTAACATATGGATATTTAGGATAACTAACCCTAGAAAATATAAGAGTTAAGTCATTATGTATATAAAATACATAATGAAGAGCTTGGAACCTAGCAAATGCTTAATAAATGCTGATTAACTTCCCATTTTTAGCTTGAATGGTGAAGTCCTTGACTAAAATATTTCCCCATTGGTCAACTAATTTCTCTGTGCACAACTGAAGCTGAATTTTAGTTGCATCTGTAGATTACCTAGGGAACTTGAAAATATGAATGCTTGAACATGATGCCTCATAGTTTTACTTTCTCTAGATTTTCATTTACATAGAACCATACAGTATGTATTCTCTTGTGTCTGACTTATCAGTTAGCATAATGCCTATGAGATTTACCCACGGGAACCTGTGTGGTGTGTGCTCAGTTGCATCTGACTCTTTGCAACCCCATGGATGCCACCCACCAGGATCCTCTATCCATGGGATTTCCCAGGCAAGAATACTAGAGTGGGTTGCCATTTCCTTCTCCAGGGGGTCTTCCTGGCTCAGGGACTGAGCATCTTTTGCATCTCCTGCATTGGGAGGCAGACCCTTTACCACTGAGCCACATGGGAAGCCCCATGTGAACCTTTAAGACATCAAGAAAAGTAAAATTATTTAATGACAAATAGAAAAGATAACAGTTGAGGATAATTTGGTCAACAATGAGCCTATTCAACTAATAATAGATTCCAAAAGACTGTAGGAGAATAACTTGAAAAGACTAATAAAATGTAATAACTAGAGAATAGAACTGCATAGTTAGAGAAGTGCCATTCAAGAAGAGGGTGAATTGAAGAAAATTTTGGTGAACAGATAACAGAGAAGGTAGCACCAAGAGACTCTGACTAAGACAATATTAAAGCATATGCTTGAGAATGAAGTACATTTAGTAAAGAAGGAAGAACTGGGGCAAAAAAATAGAAATTTCTAAATCCAGTAGTAAATTTTATACTGTAAGCCAAAGATGTGATTATATATCATGCTGATTTTAAATTTCTCTTATTTTTCACCTCATATGATTCTCCATTTTTGAAACAATATTTTATTATTTTGACAAAGAGCCTTACTTGGTAATATACCTGCCTTAATGCCTATGACAACATAGATATAATAATGTAATAACCCATCTTTGGATAAGTTACTTCCCATAGAAAAACCTTAGCCCTCAAACAATTAAAAGAAGTTCTTGATGAAGAACCCACACATTCACAGTTAGATAATATAATGTTGTTCAGATATTAGTTATGAATAAAAAAGATTTAGTTCAGAGACTTTGAAAAATTGAAAAATTTAAGAAACCTGTTTCGTATCTTCTTGGTCCTTACCCCATAGATGATGGGGTTCACCAGGGGAGGGACTAGGAGATAAATGTTGGCCACAAATATGTGGACGTGGGGTGCCACATGGTCCCCAAACTTGTGAGTAAGAAAAGAGAAGAAGGCTGGAGTATAGGACACTAAGATTACACAGACATGAGAGCCACAAGTACCCAAAGTCTTGAGTCGGGCATCCTTGGGTGGGAGATGGAAGACAGTGTAGAGTATGAGGACATAAGAGCAAATGATCAATATGAAGTCCACTCCTCCTGTAAGAAAGGCAACAGTGAGGCTATAGGCTCTGCGGATTCTGGTCTCAGCACAGGCAATCTTGATGAGGGCCATGAACTCACAATAGGTATGGGAAATGATATTTCTGCAGTAGGGAAGCCACCGTAGCAAGAAAGGGTGAGGAAAGAGAAGTACTGTGCCCTGGAATACAATTGCTAGACCGATGCACCCAATTGTAGAATGTGTCAGAATAGATGCATGTCTTAATGGATTACAAATGGCTATATAATGGTCAAAAGCCATTGCCAGGAAGAAGCCAGACTCCATAGTGGAGCAAGAGTGAATCAGGAACACTTGGGTGAGGCAGGCTTCAAAGCGAATCTCTCCATCATGGAACCAGAAGAGGCTGAGAAGTTTGGGCACAGCTGTAGTGCACACAATAAGGTCAGCCAGAACTAGCATGCAGAGGAAGAGGTACATCGGCTCATGGAGGCTAGAATCTGTCTTGATAATAAAGAGAAGAGAGCAGTTTCCCAGTAGGGCTAAAAGATAGATCACACAAAAGGGGATGGAGATCCAGATGTGAGCAGTCTCTAATCCAGGAATGCCGATGAGAATGAAGGTTGATGGATAGATATCAGTCTTATTATATGCTGACATAATCATCAGATGTTTTAGTTTTCCCTTCATGGATTTTCATCTAATGCAAACAAATCATAACATAAATTTTGAAGCCTCTGGGAAGTTAGCCAAAATGCAGAGAATTATAGTCTATGGAATAAATACAATGTCTGTAAATATTTTGATAGAAATTATTTCATTATCTGTCTGAGTGTGGAATATTACTTCAGAGTTATAAATTTCAGTGTGGCTGCTCTGTAGATGCTAAATGAGAAAAGATATCTAGGTATCAAAAAACTGGAGTTACATATATGAAATAAAAATCTTCCATTAAGAAGAAAGGGATATCAGTTGAAAGCTGAAGACTATGTGAGAGTCATGGGTTTGGATGACTTAGAAACAAACATGCAACTGTAAGATACAAAGCAGAGTGAAACAGGAGGGGTGATAGAATATTTTGAATGGAAAATAAACTTTATTTTTGATTTTAGTTATAATAGTTTGGGCACATGCCAAATTATAGGGGGTGGGTGGCTTTGAGATTTAAATATTGCAGTTCTGGGGACTGTTGTAGAATAAACAGAAGGGGCTTAATTCAGACCAACATGGGATTCATGCAGGATGATGGCAAGAGTGAGCCTGATGACAGTGTGTCAGAAAATGAACAGCTCATTGTATTGCTTATGACCCACATCTGGCCCCAGAATTTGTGTTTGCGCTAGTAGGTAAAAATTACAATATTATTATAACCTGTATTCTGAGCTTCCTTCACTTTTTGGCATTGCTGTTTAGTCATTAAGTAGTGCCCAACTCTTTTGCAACCCCAAGGACTGTAGCCGCCAGGCTGCTCTGTCCATGGGATTTCCCAGCAAGAAACTAGAGTGGATTGCCATTTCCTTCTCCAGGGGATCTTCCCAACCCAGGGACTGAATCCATGTCTCCTGCATTGGCAGGGGGGTTCACTGAGCCACCAGGGCAGCCCTACCCTTGCTTACCTTTAGGTTTATGTCTACATTCATTAGCTAAAATGAGTTTCTACAAACTTTCCCTTTTTGATCTTCAAATGAAATTTTATATCCTTTTATCTATAGTTGTGTTTCCATCAACATTCTCCTATTACTCATGCACTTTATATTTGTTCTACCTCTCTACACAAGTTAAATATATTTCCTGGTAGAAAATAAGTGGATAAATTGTGAAAAATTCATACAGAAGTGAATGCAATTTTCCAATTATTTAAAACAGATTTTATCCTTACTTGCAATCATGAAATTAGAAATGAAAATATGATAGAAATCACAGTTTATATTTTTATCCAACAGAATATCATGATTGATATCAAGCATTAGAGAGGTTTGAGCTAACAAGCAGCTAGTATGCGTAATTGGTAGAAGACAATTGACCTGTTAGAGAAAAAATTGTTTAGTAACTATTCTTATGAAACAAAAGGTTTGGCAGTTCAATTTAACAATTTGCCATCCAAGGAATAATGCTCATATATACATATGGAGGGAAGATCCCCTGGAGGAGGACATGGCAACCCACTCCAGTATTCTTGCCTGGAGAATCTCAGGGACAGAAAAGCTTGGTGGGCTATGGTCCATAGGGTTACCGAAAGTTGGACATGAGTGAGTGACTAAGCACATAGACATAGAAGTATATACAGCGATTCTCATTGTAAAAATGCCTATAATAGAAGAAAAAAATCAAGCATCCAAAATGTCCATCAAGGTAATATTAAGTTAAAATCTGTAGCATATTATAGAGTACTCAGAAGCAATTAGAATGAAGTTATTTATACATATTTACATATAAAATATCCAAATGAAAAATGAAACAGAAATTTGATTTTTCCATTAACACAAAAACACAAGCAAAAATGAAACATGTATGTTTGTGTGTGTGTGTGTCTGTGTGTGTGTGTATACACACACAAAACACATTTATACTAAAGCTTTTATAAACACAGAAAACAATCAAGAAGGGTATACTTAGGAAGCATAGATTTAGAAAGAGCTTAAATTTGGGACTGTGATAAGAATATAATTTAGCTGTATCACTGTGGTTACCTCTTTTTTAACAGCCTCAGTATAGTCGATAAATTGATGTGCTATATATACTTTAAGGTAAGTAAATAAATAATGCAAAGTTGCAATGGTATTCATTATAAAAATATAAACCATGAAATTACAGAGGAGATGGGGCTTTCCTTCTCTTATAAAATATTGAAACATTTCTCTAACCTTTTAAAATATCTTTCCCACATCTCTCATAGAGAACTTGTCACTTAGTTTGTGAAAGTGGTGGCCCAGCGTCTTTGTTCTTCATTGTGGTATTTTTTCCACATAAAATCCCTCAATAACCCAAGAATTTACTCACATATCACTCCTCTGAGATTACTTTTCTAGTTATTTTCAACCATCATTTGATATCCCTCCTCAGCGTCCATATGACGTGTACACTTACATGTCTCTATTTCGCCATACTGTGTTTTTACTTCTGTACATCTTTCACATTTATTATGGTACAAATTCTAACTTGACAGAGTTCATTTCTTTTCATATATTTCTTTGACATTTCAATGAATGAATGAATGAACAAAAAGAAAAAAAAAGAATGTAAGGGGGTGTTATTTTTTTCTGGTAAATAATTTTATTTAAACTTAAGACAAACAATGGAATCACTATAAACTGACTCTGGTTCACACTAACCCCCAAACACTATAGTACATTAACAGTTTATACTATTTTCATATTATTTATACTGTTCATACTATTAAAATTTTTAATACTACTTTAATATGTTTATTTTTTATCATATTAAATATTTAAGACATATCCAAGAAAGTAAACGGAGATGGCAACCCACTCCAGCACTCTTGCCTGGAAAATCCCATGGACAGAGGAGCCTGGTAGGCTGCAGTCCATGGGGTCGCTAAGAGTCTGATGCGACTGAGCGAGTCCACTTTCACTTTTCACTTTCATGCATTGGGGAAGGAAACGGCAACCCACTCCAGTGTTCTTGCCTGGAGAATCCCAGGGACAGGGGGAATGGGCTGCTGTCTATGGGGTCGCGTAGAGTTGGACACGACTGATGCGACTTAGCAGTAGCAGCAGCAATAAATTAAAAATACAACAAAAATAAATTATAAAAATGAAATACAACAAAATTAAATTATATCAATATTTTTTTCTTTGTCTGATTATAGCGGGGCGGGGGAGAGGGAATGGAGGAGAAGAAATATCCGAATGTGAGGAGAAACAAAATAAATGAGCTATAACATCTGGCAAAATTCTGCATCTCAGACTTTCTCCATGCTGTTGAATATTCTATATAATTTTTAATTTTTGTTGGTTTTTTAAACTTTTTATTTTGTATTGGAATACAGCCAATTAACAATGCTGTGATAGTTTCAAGTGTGATGCATTGATACATGAAAAAATGTTGTTACAAAATAAGAGCATAGTAGATCCTGATATTATAAATCAAAACCCAAAAGACCTGTATTGCACACTTAGAAGAGTCAAGAACATGGATGTACATATGAGTGAAAGATACTGTATAAAATAAACACACCAAAAAGTAAAAAAGAAAAAAAAAAGTTCTACATCTCTATCAAGCTTATAACAAAAATAAAATAAATCAACATGAACTGAGCTTCTATTAGATATTATATTTCTTTATACTGAGGGCATTGTCGTACTGAATCCTTAAAGGGACTTTCTAGATAGGTACTCAAACATATAATACAGATATGAATACAAGTAAACGATGTTTACTCTAGGTTCCCAAATCTCTTCTACAATGAATTCAAGGAGCTAGAATTGGAATCCAAGTGTAATTACAAGGTTTGCAATTTTGTAAAATGTTATAAAGTTTATATTAACCATTAAAAGGCAAGTGCTGCACAGGATTCTGTAAGTATAAAATGACATAAGGCATGTTAGACAGTTTGGGGCAGCATGGAGAGTTATTCAAATACCCGAGATCTCTAAGGGTTGTTCTGAACGTAGGGCTGATACATCTGCACTCCCATCCTTTCTTCATTGCCTTTTTCTGCAGGCCTGATCTAAGTAGAGAACCCCATGCACATATTTATTCTCAAGGAAAGCTGCACCCTGAATCAACTCACATCAGAGTAAAACAGAGGCCACCTATTCAGGGGTCATAAATCCAAAGGGGCTCAGTTGCTCCAAGAAATCTTACACAAGTCTGTTTTTCACAGCCTGTTTACCCTGATGAGAGTCCTGAAACCTTCTCTCTGGCTATTGTCAACCTAGCCTGTGACACAAATGAGAGCAAACTGCATTGCCTCACCTCACCAGGGGTGCTTCTGGAATGAGGATGAGTAACAACCTCAACTGAAGAAAACTTCGTAACTTACAGCTTTTCATAATGAGCTCAGTTATAGACATGCTTCCCATTTTCTGAGGGTCCCATGAGCATTGAGTGGGAATGGTCTCCCTATAGAGTCAGGGAAAGATAACACTGGGGGTTAAAGACCTGAGTTCAGAAATCAGGTTGTAAATCTTTGGAGCTGACATCTTCATAACAGGAAAATCCAAGAGAGGGGAGAGGGAAAGATGAGTCTTCCTCAGTTTCCTGGAGTCTATTTTTCAGCAGGATTGCTTGCATCTCAGAATTGCTTGTTTTTAAAAATAAATGCACAAATCTAAAAAGTAAAGATAATGTCTAGTCCCTTTGTTTTAAATAATGCCTTTTTAATTTTTAATATAAGAAAAATAAAGAAAAACTAATTTCAATCCTAAAGTCACCTTGTTATTTAAATTATATATCATAATTTTCATATTTACTTGATTTAAAATATTCAAATCATATAGACTAAATTTTATAGCATAACCTATCTCAAGACATGATATAAACTTTATTACTCTCATATTAATCAGAATAAATTCCATTGATTTTTTTAAAATGCACATCATGGTGATTTGATATAGATATATATCATGGAAGGATTTCCCCTCCTCCCACATCTAGTTAATTAACATATCTGTAACCGCACATATTTATTTGTATGTGAAAACATTTGTGTGTGTGTGTGTGTGTGTGTGTGTGTATAAGAGAGAGAGCATTTAAGTTCTAATCCTCAGCAAATTTTGATTATATAATGTAGTAATATCAACTATAGTCTTTAAATTAGGTGCTAAATCCTCAGACCTTATACATCTTATAGCTGAAAGTTTGTACCCATTTACCAATCTCTTCCTATTTTTTCCCCTAACAGCGCTTGGCAACTACTTTGTCCTGTATGTCTATTTCTATAACAGAAAATTTATTACATGAAACAAATGAAAATATGACTTTGTTGAAAACTGAATAGCATTTAAACATTATTGTGGAAACTTTGATGTCTTTAAATAAGCCACTGAGATTTATTGCTTGATTTTACATGTATGTATTCCAGGCTAGCTTTTGACCTTTAACTAATTTTTATTTTTTTTTATTTTTATTTTTATTTTATTTTTTTTAGTTTTTTATTTTTTAAATTTTAAAATCTTTAATTCTTACATGCGTTCCCAATCTTTATTGTGTGTGACAATCTCACTAATTTCATTCATTATACAACTTGGAATTTTATCATTTAACTTTAAATTTAGTTATATTCTTTATGTTATTGTTAGTGTGTCTTACATACATTACATATACACTTGAGAGGGGAACAGGCAGGAAGGCCAGGGGTCTCCAAACGGAGGAAATAGGCTGCAAGTGTCAGATATTTTTATCTCTCTCTTAAGCAGCAGGAGGAAACAAACTAGATTTATATTTTTTCCCCTTCTCTATACAAATTTAAGACAGTCCCCTGGTGGCTAAGATGGTAAGCATCTGCCTTCAATGTGGGAGACCTGGGTTCTATCCCTGGGTTGGGAAGATCCTCTGGAGAAGAAAATGGCAACCCACTTCAGTACTCTTGTGTGGAAAATCCCATGGACAGAGAAGTGTGGTAGGCTACAGTCCATGGGGCTGCAAAGAGTCGGACATGACTGAGCAACTTCACTTTCACTTTATACAAATTTAAAAAGAGGTTTCTCTTAAAATTCTGTGTTGCTACAATGACACTCAATATGCCAGCAAATCTGCAAAACTCAGCAGTCGCCACAGCACTGGAAAAGGTCAGTTTTCATGCCAATCCCAAAGAAAGGCAATGCCAAAGAATGCTCAAACTACTGCACAATTGCACTCATCTCACATGCTAGTAAAGTAATGCTCAAAATTCTCCAAGCCAGGCTTCAGCAATACATGAACTGTGAACTTCCTGATGTTCAAGCTGGTTTTAGAAAAGGCAGAGGAACCAGAGATCAAATTGCCAACATACACTGGATCATGGAAAAAGCAAGAGAGTTCCAGAAAAACATCTCTTTCTGCTTTATTGACTATGCCAAAGCCTTTGACTGTGTGGATCACAATAAAATGTGGAGAATTCTGAAAGAGATGGGAATACCAGACCACCTGACCTGCCTCTTGAGAAATCTGTATGCAGGTCAGGAAGCAACAGTTAGAACTGGACATGGAACAACAGACTGGTTCCAAATAGGAAAAGGAGTACATCAAGGCTGTATATTGTCACCCTGCTTATTTAACTTCTATGTAGAGTACATCATGAGAAACGCTGGACTGGAAGAAACACAACCTGGAATCAAGATTGCCGGGAGAAATATCAATAACCTTAGATATGCAGATGACACCACCCTTATGGCAGGAAGTGAAGGGGAACTAAAAAGCCTCTTGATGAAAGTAAAAGAGGAGAGTGAAAAAGTTGGCTTAAAGCTCAACATTCAGAAAACAAAGATCATGGCATCTGGTCCCATCATTTCATGGGAAATAGATGGGGAAACAGTTTCAGACTTTATTTTTTTGGCTCCAAAATCACTGCAGATGGTGACTGCAGTCATGAAATTAAAAGATGCTTAACTCCTTGGAAGAAAATTATGACCAACCTGGATAGCATATTCAAAAGCAGAGACTTAACTTTGCCAACAAAGGTCCGTCTAGTCAAGGCTGTGGTTTTCCCTGTGGTCATGTATGGATGTGAGAGTTGGACTGTAAAGAAGGCTGAGCACCGAAGAATTGATGCTTTTGAACTGTGGTGTTGGAGAAGACTCCTGAGAGTCCCTTGGACTGCAAGGAGATACAACGAGTCCATTCTAAAGGAGATCAGCCCTGGGTGTTCTTTGGAAGGAATGATGCTGAAGCTGAAACTCCAGTACTTTGGTCACCTGATGCGAAGAGTTGACTCACTGGAAAAGACTCTGATGCTGGGAGGGATTGGGGGCAGGAGGAGAAGGGGACTACAGAGGATAAGATGGCTGAATGGCATCACTGACTCGGTGGACATGAGTCTGGGTGAACTCAGGGAGTTGGTGATGGACAGGGAGGCCTGGCATGCTGCGATTCATGGGATCACAAAGAGTCAGACACGACTGAGTGACTGAACTGACTGATAATGTCACCTGGTTCCACCTGAAACTTAACTTTTTTCAAACCTTGAGCTAACCAATGCATTTTTGTTATGGAAATGTTTGCCTTAAGCTGTGTTAATACACTATACATTTACCCTAGACTCCATCTTTGAGTCAGTTCCACCTAAAGGCTCAGATCCTGTATGTTTTACTTGTACATTGTTCTCCTAATCTATGTTAATAAAACTATATATTTGCTTGGAAATCTACCTTTCTTTAAGTTTCATGTCAATCATTTTATGGCCTAGGATGACTCACCTAATGCCAATGTTATCTCAATGCCTGTTGTGGGTGAGGGGCCTGGTGCTATTCTCTGAATTTTGAGACATTTCCTTTCTCTAATTAGCAGACTGCTAGTAGCTGTATAATATCTGGCTAAAGACTAGCAGGGGGCACTCTTTCTTCCCTCTTCTGATGTCTATGTGAGAAACTTTCTCTATCTCTTTTATACTTTAATAAAACTTTATTACACGAAAGCTCTGAGCGATCAAGCCTCGTCACTGGCCCCAGATTGAATTCTTCTCCTCTGGAGGCCAAGAATCCCGGTGTCTTATGTGGTTCAGCAAAAAACCTTTCAACAGCACAACCCCATTATTTGGGAATTCTATAGTTGCAAACTTGCCTGCTCTCAAGAATTTATTTGTAACCTCAAATAAATAGTTATGACATTTTCACAGTCATCTATAGACATGCAAAGATCCGGGACAAATTAAATTGCCTGACATGTACATTCTCAGCTGAGGTGGACTTTTCATTTCCTCTTTCATGTTGTAAACAAGCATTATTTTTGCATTCTATTCAGTGCCACATTTTTATTATTTCCATGTTTCTTGTTGATAATCTTGCTGTTTGTAATAGCTGTCAAGTGTAGTGAAATGCACTAAAATAAATAAATATTTTAAAAATTTACTTTTGAAGTGTACTAGAATAAAATAATATTTACCTGCATTGTCCTTCTGAGTGAGTTTGTTTCCTGGAACTCATGGCTACAGCAGTGCAAGAAGCTTGTAGGAACCTAGATCTGCGTTTCCTCTAGGAATGATATTTTCCTACATTTTAATTCAGTGACCATGTGATTTTATGGAAAATAACTACTGAGAATAATGAGAAAGGACTATGCCTGTGCATGAATACCTATGTATATGTATACCCTGCACCCCTGCCACACACACACACACACATTCATCTGGAGTTGGGCTTACTCTCTCGTTTCCCCACAAGAGAACTCAGGTTGAGGGAATTTGTTGGTGCAGAGCAGTGCCAGTCTGAGGAAAGGTGAGTCGATGAGGGTAAAGAGAAACATTTCTTCTTACTCTTGCCAATCTGTTTTGTCTTGTTCTTTGCTCCACCGGGGTCCTATAACCTCCCATCTAGATTTTGGAACTCTTATTTTCATCCATTACTGGTTGCTAAGCAGGTGTTTCTGTGAGGGAAGATTACAAAGACCTCCTATTCAGTCACCTTCCTAATGTAAACCTGACATCAATCACTGCAGATGGTGACTGCAGTCATGAAATTAAAAGATGCTTACTCCTTGGAAGAAAAGTTATGACCAACCTAGATAGCATATTCAAATGCAGAGACATTACTTTGCCGACCAAGGTCCGTCTAGTCAAGGCTATGATTTTCCCTGTGGTCATGTATGGATGTGAGAGTTGGACTGTGAAGAAGGCTGAGCACCGAAGAATTGATGCTTTTGAACTGTGGTGTTGGAGAAGACTCTTGAGAGTCCCTTGGACTGCAAGGAGATCCAACCAGTCCATTCTGAAGGAGATCAACCCTGGGATTTCTTTGGAAGGAGTGATGCTAAAGCTGAAACTCCAGTACTTTGGCCACCTGATGCGAAGAGTTGACTCATTGGAAAAGACCCTGATGCTGGGAGGGATTGGGGGCAGGAGGAGAGGGCGATGACTGAGGATAAGATGGCTGGATGGCATCACGGACTCGATGGACGTGAGTCTGAGTGAACTCCGGGAGATGGTGATGGACAGGGAGGCCTGGCGTGCTGTGATTCATGGGGTAGCAAAGAGTCAGACACAACTGAGCGACTGAACTGAACTGAACTTTGTTTCTTTTCCTTAGAAACCAGGGTTCCCTAATGACTCTCTCTTTTTTTTTTTTTTAACTCAAAACCAGATTAGAATCTTGAATCCTCAGAGGTCTCTTTTGTGCTTTATAAAGCTAGCTTTGGGGAATTTCTACTGAAAGCTCTTCCAGGCAAAAAGCAGTGCTCTCATAAAGACTAAGTGGTTTAAGAAAAAACAGAGACAGGATTCCATCCTGGTGCTCTGTCTGGTGAGTCTTTTCTGTCTCCTAACTCACAGTGTATCCAGAGGCCACAGTGATGGACAAAAGGAAAGATGAGAGAAAAAAAGGAAGAGAAGAGACACAAGATAAGTTTGAGGGAAAGAAGACTGAGACAGAAGTTTAGAGAAATGGATAAAATCATATTTAGGAAGGAGCATGTAATCATAATATACACATTTGGACTTCAGCCTGAATCTATCCTGTGCAGTTTAGAAAAATCACTCTCCTGACATCTAAAGAATGATGGATAGCATGGTATCTTTAAAGTAGGCTTAAAGTGTTCAATATCTATCTAAAACCAAAAGTATATCATATTTAGGGCTTTAACTTTATTCCTTCTTTTATAGATGAAAAATGCTTGTCACTTACTTTCCTTTGATTACACTGTAAATAAGTCATAAATCTGGGTTTCAACACAATTAGTCTGACTGCAGACCTCATACTTTCAAGTACTGTAAAGTACTGTGCTGTAATAAATCCAAAAAATGATAATGATTTAAACTAATTTCACTATGAATGAGACAAATGCACTGATTTTTAAAATACTGAAGAGGTAAAATTAGTTGTATTTTTTGATAATGTGTGAGAGAAGAGGATGCTATTCAGATATTTTTCTTTCTTTTTTAAATTTAGGTATAATTGACATATAATGTTATATTTCTTTCAAGTGTACAACATAACCTACATCTTATGAAATAATAAGATACACCACAATAATCTGATTAACATCCATCACCATAGATAGTTACAACCTGATTTCTGGTCTAGGAATACAAAAAAAAAAAAAAAAAATTAAGACTCTGTCAACTTATGTTAATGAATCACAGAAAATTTTGCTTCCATAATTGAATTCTACTTTCAATTATCTATACCACACATTTTTTAGAGTATTCACTATTGCATTTCAAGGCCACAATATTATGGAAGAAAGAGTTTATTCTTAAAGACATTTCACAGAGTGCCTCCTACAAATAACATCTATTGCTTTCAGCTTCCCTTGTTTTCATGTCTGTCATTTCCTCCTAGGAGTTCCCTGCTTCCTCACACTTATCATCAGGTCTAGATGATACCTGATTGTCTTAGTGAAACTGTGATCATAATTTCCATTGCTCTTCTGGCATTTTCCAATAACACAAAATGATGAAAAGACCCTTCTTACTACAAAACCACTATCAGTAATAAATGATCAAAATTTTTAAAATACTCATCTAACAATTGCCATAAGTAAACTACATAAAATCTGTAAAAACAGCTTTAGTAATTTTGAAAATGGTATACCCAGTTTGCTCAGAGCAGGCGTCTATTTAGTTTTTTTCTTCAACATACTTGCCATGAATCTTAAACTGTTACAACTATGACCTCCTTAGATTATAATGAAGATATGACATCTTGTATTCAGATAGATGTGGGTTTAAAAGAGATGATGTGTCTGTTTGAATGTGTGTAAAGGAGAGGGAACTATGTACATATGATACGGGTTAGGCATGTATTAGCTTTTCCTTATTTCCATTCTCTTTTCATTTCAATTTAGTGTTTTCTCCTCTATTTTCTTTCTATAGCTCTGTAACTATAAAAATTACAAGTTTTGACAAGTCTTTTAAACTATATGAGGTTTAGATCCATACGTAAAGATGGGATTAATGTTTTCCTATCTGTGTTTATAAAGATTAGAGATAATATTTTCACATGTTCTGTAGCATTGGAATTAGTAAGCAAGTACCTTAATGAATGGTAGTTGATGCTGCCATTTTAACTGCACTTTAACTGCATATTTTAATATTAATGAATAAATATTAACAAATGGCTTACCTGAATCCTTTATAATTATTTTGAATCTTTTAGATTGCATCTTAATGAATATGTATTCATTAGTGATTATTAGAAAAAATGCTTTAATACCTGTGTGTTACCATCTAATCAAATGAAACTACAGACCATTTCAGAGGCTGGCAAAGCCCTATGTATGTCAATATTGAAAATAAATTATGCTGCTGATGATAAGAGAAGGTAATTAATGAGTTGTTAATATTAAGGCAAAATTTTAGCATAATACCAGTGATAGAACCATTGCAAATTAGCAGAGAAGAAAAGTGCTAACAAAGATGAATACATTATGTAGAATTTTTTATGACAATCCACTACAAAATTTCTAAAACCTTCTAAGAATTTGCTTTTTCACACTATGTTTATGTATTGATACTACATTTCTTATTGTGTGAATTAACTGAGGAAGTGAGTATACTCAAATGTATGGTATTCTTATTTTCTTTAGGTTTAAAACATTGCAGAGTTTTACTCAGTACTCTGAAGATTGGTAAACACCCATTTGTAAGGAAGATGGACTTACGCACTACCAAGCAGGATGTCCCTTCCCAATGATACCCAGTTTCACCCCTCCTTCTTCTTGTTGCTGGGAATCCCAGGACTGGAAACACTCCACATCTGGATTGGCTTCCCCTTTTGTGCTGTGTACCTGACTACACTGATAGGGAACTTCACTATCCTATTTGTGATCCAGGCTGAGAGCAGTCTACACCAGCCTATGTTCTACTTCTTGGCCATGTTGGCTACCATTGACTTGGGTCTCTCCACAGCTACCATCCCTAAGATGCTTGGGATCTTCTGGTTTAGTCTCAAAGAGATTCTCTTTGAAGCCTGCCTCACTCAGATGTTTTTCATCCACAACTTCACTGGTATGGAATCAGCAGTCCTCTTGGCAATGGCTTATGACCGCTATGTGGCCATCTGCAACCCCCTCCGATATAGCACTATCCTCACCAACAGGGTCGTTTCTATGTTTGGTGTTGGTGTGCTGGTGAGATCATTTATTTCTGTTATTCCATTTGTATTTCTCATTTTACGGCTGCCCTTCTGTGAGAATCAAGTCATCCCTCATACCTACTGTGAACACATGGGTCTTGCTCGCCTATCTTGTGCCAGCATCAAGATCAATATCATCTATGGCTTAGGTGCTATTTCAATCCTAGTGTTTGATATCATAGCCATTGCCCTTTCTTATGTTCAGATACTCCGTGCTATTTTTCGTCTTCCTTCTCGTGAAGCACGACTCAAGTCTCTCAGCACGTGTGGTTCCCATGTTTGCGTAATTCTTGCCTTCTATACACCAGCTCTATTTTCCTTTATGACACATCGCTTCGGCAGAAATGTCCCCCGTTATATTCACATACTTTTGGCCAATCTCTATGTTACAGTGCCACCAATGCTCAACCCTGTCATATACGGAGTAAGAACCAAGCAGATCTATGACCGTGTGAAAAAAATGTTATTACAAAAATAAGGAATTAAAATGGAATAGCACCTAATATGTATGAGATGGAACTTTTGAGCAGGGAAATAACTTATTATATTAAATTATGTACATTTAAGTGTGATTGACAAAATATGTATTTTGGCTCCCTTCTGTAACTATTTTAATTAGGTCAGACACTGAAAAATCTAAGCTTTGTTATCCAATTCAAATGGTAAGTGAAAGTCCGTGACAGTCTTTATATATGATATTTGATCACTGGTATCAGTAAATTTGAAGTAGAAATATAGAATGTACCTTTTTTTTTTGTATTTGATCTTTCATGTGGATTTTTTTGGATGATTCTCACTCCCTCTTTATCTCCATGTTGCCCTGTAACTGTTTATCCCTTCTTGCTTTGCAATCCTCTCTTGTTTCTCCTTCTTTTTCTCATTTTCTCTACCTTTAGAACTCAATCATTTTTATTTTAAGGACTTAAATATGATATCCTTTGATTTCATCATAAATATTATAGACATCCAAAATTGTGTCATAGATTAGGTATTTATTTTGCACATAAAATTGAACTAGGGAAATGAATGCCTATAAAAGCTTCATTATAAATGTTTGTGTAGAGTTTATCACAGATATATTTAGGTTTCATAAACCAAACTATGACATAAACGTAAGTAAATAAACCATCTACAGCCTAGAATGGTTGACTACATTCACATTCTTAGTTCTATCTGTTTCATTTATTCATTAACAGACAGAACTTGTTTGGTCCTAGTTCTGTCTTTAATATACATATTTCAATGATCCTCAGTTTCCTTATTTTATAAGCATTGCCATAGTTTTATTTCAAAGGTTAAGCATGAAGACTTAATTACATTGCATAATGTTTATACAATATAGTACCTGCATGTTTTTTATAGTAAATAAAAATAATTATTAGTCATTAACATTATCATCAGACTTCCTTGGTGGCTCAGTGGTGAAGAATCCACCCGCCAATGCAGGAGATGTGAGTTTGATCTCTGAATCAGGAAGATCTCCGAGAGAAATAAAATGGCAACCCACTCCAGTATTCTTGCCTGGGAAATCCCATGGACAGTGGGACCTAACTGGCGACAGTCCATGAGATTGCAAAAGAGTTGGACATGATTGGATGGTTAAACCACTACAACAGCATTATCATCATTATCATTTGTGTTATCATATCTTGTTATTGATGCTCACCCTTGACAACAATATTTCTATTAGAGATGTTTATGGGTTTTTATTTTAGTATTAGCTTTATACAAAATACCCTGAAGCTGTAGTGACACAATTAAAGTACAATTAGTGTCAAATTTAATATATATTATCCATAAATTTAATTTATATTTTTTATATTTATGTTTAGTGTTACCTCTTAGTCTTTAAAATAGAAATGTGTAATTTGGAAATACTTACATAATTTATTTTTCTCTTTATCCATATATAATGTGAGGAAAGTAATCTCTACAATCTTCTGTCATTTCATTTATATCTGTTACTTTTAATCATATGTTCCTCTTTCTAATTTCTTGTATCCTAATTTCTTATATCATCAATCTGATGACTCTATCACTGAAGTACCTTTATCACTGGGCACTTTCAATCTTCCAGATCAGCTGATTTTATTTCATTTGTTGTGTTTAATCACTAAGTTGTGTCTGCCTTTTTATAACCCCATGGACAGTAGCCTGCCTCTATCCATGGGATTTCCCAGACAAGAATACTGAAGTGGTTTGCCATTTCTTCTCCAGCTAATCTTCCTAATCCAGGGATTGAACCTGCATCTCCTGCATTGGTAGGCAGATTCTATACCACTGAGGCACCAAAGAAGCCCTTTTATTTCAGAATTATCTGAAACATTTTCATTTTTGCCTCTGATACTACCATCTTACTGTTTCTAGCAATCAGCATATGACATTTGTAATTTTGCTACATACTCTATGCCAAAAATCTCTCCCAGTTTCAGTTTTGCTATTACTTTTAACATTCTTTTTGGTCATCATTTTGTAGAGGTATGTCTAGTCCTTAATAAACTCCTCTGCAATCCAAATATACCTACTTTATAAGACTTACTGACTTGCCCTCCCTTCCCCAACAAGTAAATACTAATATTACACCAATTTTCTGAGATTTATATTTTAAAATCTACTACTCAAATGAAATCTTATTTCAGAAAAACACTGGTTTACATGGGAATGAATTTTTATATATTAACAAACTCTAGGGAAATTTCTTTTACACTATTTAAAGTAGAATAATGCTTAATTTTTCATTTATTATTTATTCAGGGTTCTCTTACAACTTAATATAATATCTTGCAATGACTGCCTATCATCTCCTCTACTCCCAGATCATATGAAATTTAATGCTACTTACCTATTAAGTGACTCACAGGCTACTCAATAAGTGTCTGCTGAATGAATCAATATAAGAATGAAAGAACTTATTGCTTATCAGTCATAGCATAATACAAGAAAGTTGATATCAAATATATGTATTGATATAAGTTATTATGCCAGAAACTACTGAAACAGGCTGGGTAAAGGATACATTGTATTGAGAAGAAAAGAGTAACTGATTTAATTATGAAAGCAGGGAGGAAGTAAGTTAGCAAAGCTTTCCAATCCAATGAATTTATTCATGCAAAATAGAATATAAATTGGCAAATTATTTGTGACAAGTAATAGCAACATTAGGTAATAATTGTCTTAAACATGTTTACAATTATCATCCTGGTTAGGATGTCTCATCATTACAAATAAAAAAAATCTTAGTATAAATTTACTTCAGTGTAATGAAATGTACTATTTTGTATAACAATAAGCTCAGTGAAGAACAGGATCAGCTGCCCAAAATGTAATCAAGGTTTCAGTTTCTATGTAGCTTTTTAGGAACTAAAAAAATTATCTCCATAGGGATATTGAAGTCTTCCTTTCATGATTGAATGCCCAGTTTTAATTTTTCTATGATTAAATATTATACTTTTAACTTTATGCTCTCATTATGTTAAAAATACATTTTGATTTATGACTTTGAAATGTTAGAATAACATATCTTTTCTTTCTTTGGTTCCCATTCATTTCATTTATCTAAATACATTCCTTTTATAATTTTTATGTTATTTATTTTTTATTATCTTACACCCAGTAAGAGTAGCACTGCATGGGAAAAAAAAAATTAAAGACTTTGTCTTATAGAAAAATTATGATATGTCAATAAATTATTGATGAGTGCTAAGACATGGATGTGGGAAGGGAAGATACATGTGTCAGTGACTGATGCCCTAAACTGCATTTTTATATTTAATAAAATTGTGTTCTAAAATTCAGCCAGTAAGAGATTCTGTTCACTTCATTCTGTTCACTTCATATGCATAGGTTTTGATGGTATTAGTTTTGTGTCTCTGACTTCCTATTAACAATATATGCTTGCATTGGGGGAAAGGTGTGGACTAAAGACTATGTCTGCCTCCACATCAGTCCCTTTGCCCCAGGTACAGATAATGGAATTTTCCCCAAGAGACTCTGAGTTGTTAGTCTTGATTCCCATAGGGGGTATGAGTTGGCTTTGCTTTCAGACATGACCCCAAAGATCCTAAGTACAGGTAGTATAAAACCATATTCTCTTTCGTAGGTGTATTGGAGCTCTCTAGCCCTATTCCTCCTGAAGGTAAGTTGCTTTTGAAATGTGTGATGGAGATGGATAGTCATTAGAGACCAGTGTTCAACAGTGAAGGAATGAGCTACAGTTGAATTTATTAAGCTCTGTATCACCACTGTAGAAAGATTTTCTGACAGAAAAAGTTTTTCAGTGGGTCATGCTGAAACAATTTAAATTTTTAAATAATCACCTATAAAGGGAATTTAAATTATGGTATAAATGATGATCTCTACTGCCAGGGATAATTGTGTATTTGGGCAATTTGTGTATTATAATACTTTAAAAATAAGATCATCATAGACCCAGAGTTAAGTGCTAGTTTATAAAGCTTATTACCAAGAGGGAAGCAGAGAAGTAAGAAATCTGAAGATGGAGATTAAATACAGTCTAGAAGGATTTACTGGCTGGGGATTCTCTACTTTAGTCATAACATTATTAAAATATTTCCCCAAATTTAGACTTTTGTCTCTCACTTTCATCAAGAGTTGATTAACCTGAGACTCCCTTCCTCCCTTCCTTCTTTTTTTATCCCATCCTTTGTTCCTCCCACCCTTTCTTCCTTTTTACTTCCATTTTTGTTTTCTTCTTTCCCTTCTTTAAGCTTCTCTTTCCCTTCCTCCACCCCTTTCTTCCCACACTCCTTGGCCCCCTTCTTCTCTTCAGTAGTGCTGTACAATCTCTTCTTGTTTTTTGTTCCAGAAAGAAAGAGGAGAGAAAGAAAAAGGGAAGAAGAAAGAAAGATGGAAGAAAAGAAGGAAAAAAGAGCTGACAGAAAAGAAAGAGAATGAAAGACAAGGTGAGGAAGAGAGAAAGGATGGAAAACCATACCTACATTGTGGTAAATCAGGAGCACAGGTTTCATCAGCCTGATTAGAAAGGTGTTTTTATTCTCTGAAATCATCTCCTTTCAACAAAATTTTCACTGCTCGCCCTCAAACTCTCCCCAACACATGACAAGGAACTGTAAAGATTTTAGATATTTTGAGATATTCTTAGCATTATGGCAGCCAGTAGAAACCCTGGAGAGTCTTTAGTCTATATATCCCATCAGACTATTAATATCAAAGAGACACATATGTCTCCTGGAGGTTATTTCAGGCTGTAACGTTTCCTCATTTTGTGCAACTATCTTCATATTCAATGTACAGTACAACTTGTATATCTTTGTATACCTTTTTTCTATATCTGTGGTATATTACAGTGTGTCATTGGGGTTTGTGGATAAATATGAAAAGAACAAAATGAAGCATATTTCTTCATTTAGGATATGGTATTCAGTGTAAATATTGATATTGAATAAACTGGTTTCAGAAATACTGCTTGATATGCATCGCTCTGTATATTTTGGTGCAACTCTGTCCCCATATATATATATATATGGTTTATGTGCAGGTATCCACATCTGATGTTCTGTGATTTGGTGTTGATATGTTTAATTAAGGTATACTTCGTCTTCAAAAAGACTAAAATCTCAATATAAACATAAACTCCTTCATGTTCCATGAATGAATTCTATGTTTTATGTGAGGTCTCAGCAAATGAGCATAAAATATTACTGCCTAATATTCAGATAAAGTCTTTCATAAAGTTAATTTTCCTTCCACTGAAAAATAGTCTGTCTGTGACAATACCTGCTTTTGTACGTAAGTTTTAGAATTAACTTTAATAATAAAAATAGAGATAAAAATTAAACCTACCGGTGTGAGTTTTTATCACTCTTATTTTCACTTCCAGAGATGGTCAACTCTTTATCTTCTCATCGATGGCAAGATGCTCCACACCAACACTTCCACTTTCCACCCAGACACCTTTTTTCTTGTAGGCATCCCAGGACTTGAGGATGTCCATGTCTGGATCTCCCTGCCTTTTTGCTTCATTTACTTAATGGCTCTGCTGGGCAATGCTACCATTTTGCTGATTATCTGGTCTGACCACACTCTGCGGGATCCCATGTTCTACTTTCTAGTCATCTTATCAGCCATAGATCTGGCCCTCTCCACATCTGCAGTGCCCCGGATGCTGGCAATATTCTGGTTTGATGCACATGAGATTAGTTTCTCAGCCTGTGTGGCTCAGATGTTCCTGATACACACCTTTACAGGAATGGAGTCGGCAGTTCTGCTGGCGATGGCTTTTGACCGCTACGTGGCTATCTGTGCACCACTCCACTACACAACCGTCCTGACGCCACAAGTACTAGCAGGCATTGGTATTGGTATTATAATGCGCCCAGTTCTACTCATGTTTCCCATTCTTTACCTAACCCATCATCTGCCCTTCTGTGGGGCTCGAATTATTGCCCACTCCTACTGTGAGCACATGGGAATCGTCAAGTTGGCCTGTGCCAGCATTCGGATTAATGCCATTTATGGACTTTTTGTGGCTTCTTTCCTCATTTTGGATGTGGCCCTGGTTGGAATTTCTTATGCCTACATCCTCCATTCAGTTTTCCGCCTCCCATCTCGAGATGCTCGCCACAAAGCCCTGAATACGTGTGGGTCCCATGTAGGGGTCATGTTTGTTTTTTATACACCTTCTCTATTCTCCTTCCTCACCCACCGTTTTGGCCAAAAAATTCCACCTTACATTCACATCCTTGTTGCGAATCTCTATGTGGTCATTCCACCTGCCCTCAATCCTATTATCTATGGTGTGAAGACAAAGCAGATTCGTGCACATGTGAGTCATGCTTTCAGCTCAAAATAGGGTTGTTTCCTTAGTTCTTGAAGGCATGGATATAACTGAAATAGTAACTTTCAGTCTACTGTAGACTGATCATCTTTTTAAATGTTTCTTATATCAAAAGGTCTTGCAGATCCTAAAAGAACAAAATTTTTGGTCTTAAATCCTTTCCTTTTCCTATTGGTATTGAGTATTTATTCTTCTGAATAAATTACATTTATTCATTACAGCAGGGAAACGTTCCATTGGAAATTCTTTCATGTTTAACTATGGAGATTGAGTGAAACTCCATATCCATCTATTTGAAAATGACATAGCATTTCAGTGGGGAAAAATTAGTTTATTATATATGCCTTGGTTTCCTCTGAATAAAATAAATACGCTTAAATATAAAATTTTAAAAAGATCTTGGGAGAGCTTATCAATAAATTTTTTAATGTATCTGATTTCTTTAAGAATGATACTGGCTATTAAATGAGTTGTTAAAAGCATCTCAAGTTCTTTCCTTTAATTTCAGTTCTCTTTTCCTTACTCTTCAGGAGAATCTATAGGCAATATGTGCCCTCACTATGTCACTATACTTCTGTCTTTCTGGAGGCATATGAAATGAAAGAACCTGGAAAAAGTACTTATATTAAAGCATGAAAATTTTGTTATGAGAAAATTGAATGTACAGAATTTTAACAGGTGGATTTTGAGTCAGGTTAAACAAGGTGTATGGAGAAGGCGATGGCACGCCACTCCAGTACTCTTGCCTGGAAAATGCCATGGATGGAGGAGCCTGGTAGGCTGCAGTCCATGGGGTCGTGAAGAGTCGGACACGACTGAGTAACTTCCCTTTCACTTTTCACTTTCATGCATTGGAGAAGGAAATGGCAACCCACTCCAGTGTTCTTGCCTGGAGAATTCCAGGGACAAGGGAGCCTGGTGGGCTTCCGTCTATGAGGTCGCACAGAGTCGGACACAACTGAAGCGACTTAGCAGTAGCAGCAGTAAACTAGCTGTGTTTTGTGTGTGTGAGGGAAAGACGTTGTTAGTTTAGTCGCAAAGTCATGTAGGACTCTTGTGACCCCACAAACTGTAGCCCATCGGTTCCTCTGTCAGTGAGATTCCTCAGGTAAGAATAGTGGTGTGGGTTTCCATTTCCCTCTCCAGGGGCTCTTCTGACCCAAGTATCAAACCCATGTTTCTTGTGCTGGAAGGTGAGTTCTTTACTACTGAGCCACCAGGGAAGTGGAAGAGGGGTGGATACTTTGGTTTATCTACATATATTTAACATATTTAGGAAAGCTTTTACCTAAATAGGCTACTTCTCCTCCAAAGACCTCGTTATTTGTGTAATATAGAATGCATTTATCATTTTGGTTGATACTTTGCAAAAGTAGTTGACTTTCAGGCATTCGGTAGAAACAAGTTTTGAAAGTCAGCTATTATAAAGGAATTTGATGAATATTCTCACAAGTACATTTTGTTTTCTTATAAAAACATTTTTCCACTATGAATCTGAGGCATTTAAGGCATTATTGATTAATGTTTCTAAATTAGTTGTGGCAGAAACTAATCTCATCAAAATAATGAAATAGAACACAAGACCAATTGTTTAATAAGAGTCTAGGAACTAATTTTCTGATGGTAAGCTCACAATATGATAAGAGAAAAATGGCTGCACAATTTTATAATATCATTAAATGGATTAGAACACATATTTTCAGAGATTGGAAATGGGAATGATAGGGTATATATCAGCAAGGCACAGGGATTGAAGATTCAGAAAAATCTTTCTTGAAGGAATTAATGTAAGGTGGCACAAGGCACATCTAAATATGATATATTTGAAGAATCTATTTCTTGTAACACCTTAAGTACTTAAATGCTCTCTTCTCTTAGATAATGGAAGATACGCAAAATGAATTTTAATTACGTCTTTTCAAGAGTTCATCCAAGAGCAGTCTTTTGAGTGTTTTTGTCCAGTTGGATGTTGTATTTCATTTGTGGCACAAATTAAATTTAATATTATCAAAGACAACAAAAACTAAAACATTAACTTTTATTATTAATGTTATTAATTTACTCTTATTAAATTGACTTTAAATATTCATTTAATGTGTGATCCCACTTTTAAGGTCACCCAGGATTACTGAAATCATTTGCAAAATAAATGCAGTATCTATCTTTAGAAGGAAACATATACATATTTCTGGAGATTGATAGGATTCATATGCATTAATCAGTAAGCCATGACATTCTCTATTAAAACTTAAAGAGTAGCTTTATTTTATTTATTTATTTATTTTTATTTTTAAATTTTTTTTATTTTTTTATTTTTTTAATTTTAAAATCTTTAATTCTTACATGTGTTCCCAAACATGAACCCCCCTCCCACTTCCCTCCCCATAACATCTCTCTGGGTCATCCCCATGCACCAGCCCCAAGCATGATGTATCCTGCATCAGACATAGACTGGCGATTCAATTCTTACATGATAGTATGCATGTGAGAATGCCATTCTCCCAAATCATCCCACCCTCTCCCTCTCCCTCTGAGTCCAAAAGTCCGTTATACACATCTGTGTCCTTTTTCCTGTTTTGCATACAGGGTCGTCATTGCCATCTTTCTAAATTCCATATATATGTGTTAGTATACTGTATTGGTGTTTTTCTTTCTGGCTTACTTCACTCTGTATAATCGGCTCCAGTTTCATCCATCTGATCAGAACTGATTCAAATGAATTCTTTTTAACAGCTGAGTAATACTCCATTGTGTATATGTACCACAGCTTTCTTATCCATTCATCTGCTGATGGACATCTAGGTTGTTTCCATGTCCTAGCTATTATAAACAGTGCTGCGATGAACATTGGGGTACATGTGTCTCTTTCAATTCTGGTTTCCTCGGTGTGTATGCCCAGAATTGGGATTGCTGGGTCATAAGGTATTTCTATTTGCAATTTTTTAAGGAATCTCCACACTGTTCTCCATAGTGGCTGTACTAGTTTGCATTCCCACCAACAGTGTAGGAGGGTTCCCTTTTCTCCACACCCTCTCCAGCATTTATTGCTTGCAGATTTTTGGACTGCAGCCATTCTGACTGGTGTGAAGTGGTACCTCATTGTGGTTTTGATTTGCATTTCTCTGATAATGAGTGATATTGAGCATCTTTTCATGTGTTTGTTAGCCATCCGTATGTCTTCTTTGGAGAAATGTCTATTTAGTTCTTTGGCCCATTTTTTGATTGGGTCGTTTATTTTTCTGGAATTGAGCTATATAAGTTGCTTGTATATTTTTGAGATTAGTTGTTTGTCAGTTGCTTCATTTGCTATTATTTTCTCCCATTCTGAAGGCTGTCTTTTCACCTTGCTTATATTTTCCTTTGTTGTGCAGAAGCTTTTAATTTTAATTAGATCCCATTTGTTTATTTTTGCTTTTATTTCCAGAATTCTGGGAGGTGGATCATAGAGGATCCTGCTGTGATTTATGTCAGACAGTGTTTTGCCTACGTTCTCCTCTAGGAGTTTTATAGTTTCTAGTCTTACATTTAGATCTTTAATCCATTTTGAGTTCATTTTTGTGTGTGGTGTTAGAAAGTGATCTAGTTTCATTCTTTTACAAGTGGTTGACCAGTTTTCCCAGCACCACTTGTTAAAGAGATTGTCTTTACTCCATTGTATCTTCTTGCCTCCTTTGTCAAAGATAAGGTGTCCATATGTGTGTGGATTTATCTCTGGGCTTTCTATTTTGTTCCATTGATCTATATGTCTGTCTTTGTGCCAGTACCATACTGTCTTGATGACTGTGGCTTTGTAGTAGAGCCTGAAGTCAGGCAAGTTGATTCCTCCAGTTCCATTCTTCTTTCTCAAGATTGCTTTGGCAATTCGAGGTTTTTTTGTATTTCCATACAAATCTTGAAATTATTTGTTCTAGTTCTGTGAAAAATATTGCTGGTAGCTTGATAGGGATTGCATTGAATTTGTAAATTGCTTTGGGTAGTGTACTCATCTTCACTATATTGATTCTTCCGATCCATGAACATGGTATATTTCTCCATCTATTAGTGTCCTCTTTGATTTCTTTCATCAGTGTTTTATAGTTTTCTATATATAGGTCTTTAGTTTCTTTAGGTAGATATATTCCTAAGTATTTTATTCTTTTCGTTGCAATGGTGAATGGAATTGTTTCCTTAATTTCTTTTTCTACTTTCTCATTATTCGTGTATAGGAATGCAAGGGATTTCTGTGTGTTGATTTTATATCCTGCAACTTTACTATATTCATTGATGAGCTCTAGTAATTTTCTAGTGGAGTCTTTAGGGTTTTCCATGTAGAGGATCATGTCATCTGCAAACAGTGAGAGTTTTACTTCTTTTCCAATTTGGATTCCTTTTATTCCTTTTTCTGCTCTGATTGCTGTGGCCAAAACTTCCAGAACTATGTTGAATAGTAGCAGTGAAAGTGGACACCCTTGTCTTGTTCCTGACTTTAGGGGAAATGCTTTCAATTTTTCACCATTGAGGATAATGTTTGCTGTGGGTTTGTCATATATAGCTTTTATTATGTTTAGGTATGTTCCTTCTATTCCTGCTTTCTGGAGAGTTTTTATCATAAATGGATGTTGAATTTTGTCAAAGGCCTTTTCTGCATCTATTGAGATAATCATATGGTTTTTATTTTTCAATTTGTTAATGTGGTGAATTACATTGATTGATTTGTGGATATTGAAGAATCCTTGCATCCCTGGGATAAAGCCCACTTGGTCATGGTGTATGATCTTTTTAATGTGTTGTTGGATTCTGATTGCTAGAATTTTGTTGAGGATTTTTGCATCTATGTTCATCAGTGATATTGGCCTGTAGTTTTCTTTTTTTGTGACATCTTTGTCAGGTTTTGGTATTAGGGTGATGGTGGCCTCATAGAATGAGTTTGGAAGTTTACCTTCCTCTGCAATTTTCTGGAAGAGTTTGAGGAGGATAGGTGTTAGCTCTTCTCGAAATTTTTGGTAGAATTCAGCTGTGAAGCCGTCTGGACCTGGGCTTTTGTTTGCTGGAAGACTTCTAATTACAGTTTCAATTTCCGTGCTTGTGATGGGTCTGTTAAGATTTTCTATTTCTTCCTGGTTCAGTTTTGGAAAATTGTACTTTTCTAAGAATTTGTCCATTTCTTCCACGTTGTCCATTTTATTGGCATACAACTGCTGATAGTAGTCTCTTATGATCCTTTGTATTTCTGTGTTGTCTGTTGTGATCTCTCCATTTTCGTTTCTAATTTTATTGATTTGATTTTTCTCTCTTTGCTTCTTGATGAGTCTGGCTAATGGTTTGTCAATTTTATTTATCCTTTCAAAGAACCAGCTTTTGGCTTTGTTGATTTTTGCTATGGTCTCTTTTGTTTCTTTTGCATTTATTTCTGCCCTAATTTTTGAGATTTCTTTCCTTCTACTAACTCTGGGGTTTTCCAATTCTTCCTTTTCTAGTTGCTTTAGTTGTAGTGTTAGGTTATTTATTTGACTTTTTTCTTGTTTCTTGAGGTATGCCTGTATTGCTATGAACTTTCCTCTTAGCACTGCTTTTATAGTGTCCCACAGGTTTTGGGTTGTTGTGTTTTCAGTCATTAGTTTCTATGCATATTTTGATTTCTTTTTTGATTTCTTCTGTGATTTGTTGGCTATTCAGAAGTGTGTTGTTCAACCTCCATATGTTGGAATTTTTAATAGTTTTTCTCCTGTAATTGAGATCTAATCTTAATGCATTATGGTCAGAAAAGATGCTTGGAATGATTTTGATTTTTTTGAATTCATCAAGTTTAGATTTATGGCCCAGGATGTGATCTATTATGGAGAAGGTTCCATGAGCACTTGAAAAAAAGGTGAAATTCATTGTTTTGGGGTGAAATGTCCTATAGATATCAATTAGGTCTAACTGATCTAATGTATCACTTAAATTTTGCGTTTCTTTGTTAATTTTCTGTTTAGTTGATCTGTCCATAGGTGTGAGTGGGGTATTAAAGTCTCCCACTATTATTGTGTTATTGTTGATTTCCCCTTTCATACTTGTTAGCATTTGTCTTACATATTGCGGTGCTCCTATATTGGGTGCATATATATTTATAATTGTTATATCTTCTTCTTGGATTGTTCCTTTGATCACTATGTAGTGGCCTTCTTTGTCTCTTTTCACAGCCTTTGTTTTAAAGTCTATTTTATCGGATATGAGTATTGCCACTCCTGCTTTCTTTTGGTCTCTATTTGCGTGGTATATCTTTTTCCAGCCCTTCACTTTCAGTCTGTATGTGTCCCTTGTTTTGAGGTGGGTCTCTTGCAAGCAGCACATAGAGGGGTCTTGTTTTTGTATCCATTCGGCCAGTCTTTGTCTTTTGGTTGGGGCATTCAACCCATTTACGTTTAAGGTAATTATTGGTAAGTATGATCCCGTTACCATTTACTTTATTGTTTTGGGTTCAGGTTTATACACCCTTTTCGTGTTTCCTGTCTAGAGAATATCCTTTAGAATTTGTTGGAGAGCTGGTTTGGTGGTGATGAATTCTCTCAGCTTTTGCTTGCCTGTAAAGCTTTTGATTTCTCCTTCATATTTGAATGAGATCCTTGCTGGGTACAGTAATCTGGGCTGTAGGTTATTGTCTTTCATCACTTTAAGTATGTCTTGCCATTCCCTCCTGGCCTGAAGAGTTTCTATTGAAAGATCAGCTGTTATCCTTATGGGAATCCTCTTGTGTGTTATTTGTTGTTTTTCCCTTGCTGCTTTTAATATTTGTTCTTTGTGTTTGATCTTTGTTAATTTGATTAATATGTGTCTTGGGGTGTTTCGCCTTGGGTTTATCCTATTTGGAACTCTCTGTGTTTCTTGGACTTGGGTGATTATTTCCTTCCCCATTTTAGGGAAGTTTTCAACTATTATCTCCTCAAGGATTTTCTCATGATCTTTCTTTCTGTCTTCTTCTTCTGGGACTCCTATAATTTGAATGTTGGAGCGTTTCATATTGTCCTGGAGGTCTCTGAGATTGTCCTCGTTTCTTTTAATTCGTTTTTCTTGTTTCCTCTCAGATTCATTTATTTCTACCATTTTATCTTCTATTTCACTAATCCTGTCTTCTGCCTCCGTTATTCTACTATTTGTTGCCTCCAGAGTGTTTCTGATCTCATTTATTGCATTATTCATTATATTTTGACTCTTTTTTATTTCTTCTAGGTCCTTGTTAAACCTTTCTTGCATCTTCTCAATCCTTGTCTCTAGGCTATTTATCTGTGATTCCATTTTGATTTCAAGATTTTGGATCATTTTCACTATCAATATTCGGAATTCCTTCTCAGGTAGATTCCCTACTTCTTCCTCTTTTGTTTGGTTTGGTGCGCAACTCTCCTGTTCCTTTACCTGCTGAGTATTCCTCTGTCTCTTCATCTTGGTTATATTGCTGCGTTTGGGGTGGCCTTTTTATATTCTGGTAATTTGTGGAGTTCTCTTTATTATGGAGCTTCTTCACTGTGGGTGGGGTTGTATCAGTGGCTTGTCAAGGTTTCCTGGTTAGGGAGGCTTGTGTTGGAGTTCTGGTGGGTGGAGCTGGGTTTCTTCTCTCTGTTTTTGAAGACAATGGTCTGCTTTTCTGGTTGCCTGATGTCCTCTGCTAGCCTACAGAAGTTGTTTTGTGGAGTTTGCTCGGCATTGAAATGTTCTTTTGAGGAATTTGTGAGGGAGAAAGTGGTCTTCCTGTCCTATTCCTCCGCCATCTTTTCAGCAGTCTCTATACACTTTAAATTTACACAATACTATATGCCAATTACATCTCAGTAAAGCGTTCTTTTCCTTTTGGCAATCCATGGCCCTTGTAATTTTGATTCTTCGGTCGTGACATGATAGGATTCCCCAGGGCGCGATCCAAACCGCCACTTTGTCTGGCTACAGCCTTAGCGTCCCGTTGCCAAGGCGAGGGAGGGAGGGCTCTGCCGTTCTGATTGGATGAGGTTAGGAAACTCCTTTCCGCACAACTCACAAACCCCAGCTCAGAAGCCCTTGCGTGCCAAGGCGGCCCAGACTCCTCTAATGCCTAAAACTTTCTCCCCCAGCCCTATGCCACCGCAACCTAGCCGGAGACTGGCTGCCAGCCGAGGGCACTCACTCCTGGTGTCTCCTCCGGCTGCACTTCGGTTGACCTAATAGACCTGCATCTTGAAAAGTTGTCAGCTTTTGGTCAATGCAGTGGTTCTAGGTTTCCTTACTCGGTCGCTCACAGTCACCTCCAGATTTTATTTTTTAAAAAAGCAGCCAGTTGGGTTCTTGTTTTTCTTAAGACTCTTGCCACAAAGACACTGCAGCATATGCGTTCCTTTGCTCCGAGTCTGACAGCCGAAGACACAGCCTCCCTTCTCTGTGTCGGTTTTTTTTTTTTTTTTTTTAATAATCAATCACCGGTGCTCAGTGGGATCGGATAGAACCTGCAGTTCTCAATCACCACGAAGAAAAGATGCAAATTGAGGTGCCTGGGCAGGCTGGTCGTAGTAGATAGACAGTGCCACGGATCCCCTGGCTCCTGGCTCGCGCTCCGCCAGTTTCCAACAACGGTGAGCATGGGGAAAAAAAAGAAAGAGTAACTTTATAGTCAAATCAAATCTAACAATGCTTTTACAGTTTTAACGTTGACTCCAACCACACAATCAAAATTATGTCTGCATTTTTTCCCTTTACCTAGATGACTGTGACTAATGGTAAGAAGCAGCTTTTTGTTACTTCTGTCTTTTAAAATCACTTTTACCTGTAAAAACAAACCACTAAAGTGCTTGTCATTTTCCTTAGGCATATATTCTAAGGAATAATTTAAAAATTATTAAAATAATAATTTAATATTACATAAAATAATAAATAATAATTAATTAACTTTTATTAATCCTACCCATCATCTGATAACTTGAAACTAAAGATTTCTAGGAACTGAAGCACATAACATCATATGAGACAACTTTCTAAAGATATCTGAACCAGGGCTGTTGATGTTTGTCACCAAACCTTTTATGATGACATTATGGTTCAGATGATCTCCAGTATCTATGATCTTGATAACCTATGGACTTTAGACCAGAAGTGGCCCAAGTGTTCTTCCTCTAATCTTTCTTGTTACCCGAATGAGCCCTGAACATTTACCTAATCTGCATACTTTCCCTCTAACATAAAACAATGTACCAGGAAAGATCCTTCCTGGCATTTGAGAGACAAAAAACTGCTGAAACTGGGAAACCTGACTCTTGATCAGCAGTGCTTTAGAGAATCTCAATAAAAAGGGGAAATGTAAAAAATAATGATAATAAATGGAAACCTTAATTAAATAGAGTCAGGAGACTAGAAGGGGGAATGCTCATCTCTTGGAGCAAGAGTAGAATCCAACAGGAAGAAGCAGTGCTCTTCTTTCTTGGCAAAGATTAGGCCATTAAAAAGCCATAGACTCTTCATTTACTGTAGCCTGACTAAAATTCCTTTTTTTCTTATGTACATAAAAATGTTCTCCTTCCCTTGCTTTGTGGGACCTGGCATATGGTTCTTTATAGATTCCAAATCATAATTATTTGCTGACCATCAATAAACCCATTTTTGTTGGATAAATATCTGGCAGTCTAATTGTTTTAGGTCAATATATGTTATTGAGAAATCTGTTACTTAGACTTCACATTTTGGAGTTTTCCAGTTATCTTTCTATTATTGATTTGTAATTTAATTCAATTTTTGTCAACAGAACTTTTGTATAATTTGAATCATTCATTGATAAGATGTTTTATAGGGCAGAATATATTTTATCTTGGTAAGTAGTATCCCGGCACTTGAAAATAATTTGTACTTGGCTCTTTTGGGGGGACTGTTCTAGTAATGTTAATTATATCAAGGTGTTTAATAGTGTTTGTGATCTATTTATATTCTTATTGATTTTTTTCTGCTTGTTATACCAATTATTTATTTTTCTCTGCTTGTCATATCAACTATTTATATTTTTAATTATGATTTTATGTATGGATCACTACAGTTCTATCAGTTTTTTTGCACGTATTTTGAAGGTACTAAAGAAAGTGTATTAAATTTTTGTGATTGTGAGGTCTTTAAGATAAAATGACTTCTTTTAATTATAAAAAGTCACTCTTTATCTCTGATAAGAGAGCTACTTGGAAATTTACTTTTTCTAGTATAGTCACTTTCTTTTGATTAGTGTTAGTACACTATAAAGTTTTCCATCATTTGATCTGAACAAATTAATTTCTTTATATTTAAAGTTATATTCTAACAGAGCCTTCTAATAGTTATAGTATCAAAAGGTGTGATATTACCAAAAGGTGTGACTTGCCATAGATGTGTGGAATAGAGTGAAAGCCCACAAAATCAACCATACACATAGACTCAGTTGATTTTCAATGAGAATGCCAAATCAATTCAATGTGTGAAGACATTCTATGCAAAAAATTGTCCTGGGAAAACTAGATACTCAAATGTATAAGAATTAAATTGGATCTATCTCACACCATGTAAAAATTTAAGTTAATTAATAACCTAAATATTAGGGCTAAAAAAATAAAACTCTTAAAAAAAATTTAGGAGTAAGTTTTCATGACCTTGGCTGTGAAAATAGATTCTTAGAACATCAAAAGCATGAGTATTGAAATAAAACATAAGTAAATTAGACATCTTCAAAACAAAACAAACCAACAACAACAAAAACAATTTTGTGCATCAAAGCATGTTATGATAAAAAAAAAAAAAAGTCCAGAATGGGAGACCAGAATATATAAATATAATATCTACCTTTCAACAATAGAAAGGCAAAAAATAAAATAAAATAAAATAACTAGTTAAAAATTGGATTGGTGGGGGGCTGTGTAGACATTTTTTAAATAACACATACAAATAGCTAATAAGCACATGAAAAAAGGCTGAACTTCATTAATAACTAGGGATATTTAAATGAAAACCACAATAAGCCAGGATTTCACACCTACTAGGATTGCTTTAAACAAATAAAGAAGTAAACAAAATAACAGGTGTTGGTGAGGATGTGAATGAATTGGAACTCTTATGCAATGTTGGTGGATATGTAAAATGGGACTGCTGCTAGAGATATTATTTCAAACTACCTCAAAATATCAACCATAGATTTGTTGTGTGCCACAGTAATTCTACTTTTAGGTTTATATGGAAACGGAATTGTAGGTCAATGTTTGTTGCAGTATTATTTACAATATCCAAAAGGTAGAAACAGTCCATTCACCACCAACAAATGAATAAACAAAATGTGATATATACATTGAATGGAATATTTTGTTGTTGTTTGGTCACTAAGTTGTGTCTGACTCTTTGCAATCCCATGGACTGCAACACCCCAGATTTCCCTGTCCTTCACTATCTCCCAGAGTTTGCTCAGACTCATATCCATTGAGTCAGTGATGCCATCCAGCCATCTCATCCTCTGTCACCCCCTTCTCCTCCTGCCCTCAATCTTTCCCAGCATCAGGCTCTTTTCAGTGAGCTGGCTCTTCTCATCAGGTGGCCAAAATATTGGTGCCTAGCATCAGTCCTTTCAATGAATATTCAGGGTTGATTTCCTTTAGGACTGACTGATTTGATCTCCTTGCTAACCAAGGGATTCTCAAGAGTTTTTTCCAGCACCACAGTTCAAAAGCATAAATTCTTTGGCTCTCAGCCTTCTTTATGGTCCATCTCTTACATCCATATACAACTACTGGAAAAAAACGTAGTTTTGACTATATAGACCTTTGTTGGCAAAATGATAACTCTGATTTTTAATGTGCTGTTTAGGTTTGTCATAGCTTTCCTTCCAAGGAGCAAGCCTTAATTTAATGGATGCAGTCATCATCTGCAGTGATTTTCGAGTCCAAGAAAATAAAATCTGTCATTGCTTCCACTTTTTCCCTTTCTATTTGCCATGAAGTGATGGCATGGTATGCCATGATCTTAGTATTTTGAATGTTGAGCTTTAAGGCAGCTATTTCACTCTCTTCTTTCACCATCATCAAGAGGCTCTTTAGATCCTCTTCACTTTCTTCCATTAAAGTGGTATCATCTGCATATCTGAGGTTGTTGATATTTCTCTCAACAGTCCTGATTCCAGCTTGTGATTCATCCAGCTTGGCTTTTTCTTTTTTTCTTTTCTTTTTTTTTTTTTTTTAATTCCCTTCATGGATCATAGCTTTGCTGTGGCAAAGACACTTGCATAAGTCAATGAAGCTATGAGCCATGCCAAACAAGGCCCTGCAAAATGGATTATTATGGAAAAATAGTCACTTGGAAAAAAGCTTGAAAGTTTCTCACAAGGCTCAATATAGTTTTACCATATGATCCATCAATTATATCCCAAGAAATTTATCCGACTGGCTTGAAAACTATGTCCAAACAAAAACCTACATGTGGATATTTATACCAACTTTATTCATAATTGCCAATAACCAGCAGCAATCAAGATGCCCTTCAAAAGATAAATGAATATCCAAACTGATACGTCTATTGAACATAATATAATTGATATTATTCAGCATTATTAAGAAATGAGATATCAAGACATAAAAAGACATAGATGAATCTTAGATGTATATTCCTAAATGAAAAGAAGCCAATCTGAAAAAGCTTCATATGGTGTGACTCTAAAGAATATTCCAGAAAAAGCAAAACTATAGAGACAGCAAACATATCCATGCCTGCCAGGAGAAGGAGGAGTGAGGAGATGTTGACCATGTGAAGAACATGGGAATTTTCAAGTTAGCAAAACTATGTTATATGATAGTGTAATGGTGCATATATGATGCTACACATTTGAAAAATACATGAAATTTTACAACACAAAAGATGACTTAAGTGTATGAAAATTAGAAAATCATTTAGGAGTTCAGAGGATCCCATGATAAAATGCAAAATGTAACAGACACAATGTACTACAAATGTAGGTTAAAACCTCACTAAAGTTGGTGGAGGAAAGTGTATCAACCTAAATAACTTTGGACATGAGTGGAGTCTATGAGACTAAAGGCAGAAAGGACTGTATACATAAGTGCTGTACCCTAGCAGATGCATTTTTGCCCACAGGGTTATAGGTTAATAATTCTATTATATTTACATGTAAATGTTGCTGTTGAGCAATTATTCAAATGGATGGCACGTGGTGGGATCCAGATTTCTCATTGTTGGAGTGGTATTTTACAGATAAGCATGAGAGGATACTAGAATAATTCATTTGGTAATGAACTGGAGTTAGAGACATCACAACGATATATTCAAATAGATGATAGATGTGTAGATCTTTATAGATATGTATTTAATATAACATACACAGGTTAATATATACATATATACTTCCTTGCTCTGTCAGCTGAGAGGGTCTTAAAGCAATGACATCCTAGTAGTAAAGCAAACCTAGCCTTTTCTAACACCATTATCAAAGTAAAAAAAACCAGTAATACTTAGAGAAATATCATATTCTAAGTTTGGGGTAGGTGATATGCAAGATAAGCATTATAGCATGATGTGGGGCCAGAATATAAAGAAGTCTATCCACCCCCCAAATAAGAACCTACAATTATAGGGGTGTGTCAAAGAGACATAGTAGTCAACTGAAAGAGTTTCCAATAGCCACAGCTAAAAAATGTGAGAATATAAAGTAATACTGAGTATAACCTACAGTATAAATATGATTCCATATTGGTATAAATAAATGATTGAATACATAAGCAAATGGGAGAAATAGATATATCTCTTATTAAAAAAAAATGTCCAAAACAATATATGAGGATACTCTTTCCTCAAGGAAGAGGAGCATCACACCTCACTTAAAGGTTCCACATTACTTACTTTGAGAGAGTAATTTTCTTCCACAGAGCAAACCTGGAAATGGGTGAGAAAAAAGATCCTGATAAACACTGCCTCAGATGGTAAAGCCATGGGAATAGTAAGTACCCTTATGTCCTGATATAATATTTTACCTCACTGATCTTTCTCCCCGAATCGCATAAATATAGTCTAGTCATGAGGAAAGTATCAGACTACTCTCAAAAATCTGACCAGTATTTCTAAAACCAATCAAGTCTTCAAAACCAAGAGAAGCCTGAGACACTGTCACAGCCAAGAGAACCCTAAGAGATCTAACTAAACCAAACTAGTAAATGTCATTTGGTATCCTGGATGGGATCCTATAAGTGAAAAAGAACATTAGGTAAAACTAAGGGAATATAAATAATATTTGAACTTTAATAACATATGAACTTTGATTAACACTGGTTCATTAACTGTAACAAATAACCATACTAAAGTACAATATTATTGATGGGGGGGATTATGAATGGGTCAAAATTGAGAGATCTGTTTACTGCATCTGCATTTTTCTTTACAACTGTTCTATTTTTTAAGTTTATTTAAACTTTTAAAATATTTTATAGAAAATCAATTAGTCAGAAATTATCTTTCAGACCTTCAAGAGGGAAACAGGACATAATCTGTGAGAGATAAAGACTTTTAATATACTGCTGATATTATGAAAGATGAAGACTGACGATTGAATAAACAAAAAAAAAGATGAATATCCTAGATAGAGACTCCAGAAATACGTAGATTTATTCGATTTATTTGTCATATGGTAGTGCTGACATTGCAGATCTCAGTGTCAGTCTCCAAAATTCATGAATTCCAAAGCTTTCTAAAAACTTCTGCTTCTGCAACCAAAAACCCAAGGTTTTCAGGTAAGTTAAGGGTGTGAGGGGATTCCCAGGTGGGTCAGTGGTAAAGAATCTGCCTGCCAATGCTAGAGAACGCAGGAGACACAGGTTTGATCCCTGGATCGGGAAGATCTTCTGGAGGAGAAAATGGCAGTCCACTCCAGTATTCTTTGGGGAAAATCCCCAAAGACTGAAGAGTCTGGAGGGCTACAGTCTGTGGTGTTGCAAAGAGTCTGACATGACTGAGCAACTGGACACGCATACAAGGAAGTGCAGACAAAGATTTGTTAGACAGCCTACTTTCCCAGCTTAGATGCATAGCTAAGGCAAGAAATGACATGCAGCTTTTACTTAGTATTAATTCTGTTGTTCTAAAAGCCATTTATTTGACCCAATTATTTTTTCATTATTGGCAATAAGTCTAGGCAAGGAATATGATGACATTTATTGACTCCCCTATAATTCCAGGTGTGAGTTCTAGGAGACATCTTCATGGTAACTCCAATCAGTATAAGCTTCCATAAATTATCACAGCTTGAGAATATTAAGTATTAGCTAAGTAGCTCAACACACAGTTACAAACTTCTTACTATATATCAGGAAATGTTTTAAGTGTCACACAAGAATCAGCTCTTTTAGTCATCACAGCAATATTTGTATTTGGTATTATTCTGTTCACTATAGAGAAGAAAATGTAGACACAAATTTCAAATTTCATGCCTAAACTCTTATGTCTATTAAGTAAGGGAGATGAGATTCAAATCCATACAATCTGTCTAAAAGTCCATCCATTTAGCTAATTTCCTATATAACATACTTCTTTCCTTAGACCTCTGCCTTTTTATCATTAAATTTAACCCTGTCTTATTTACTATTAATAAGAATAATAAAGAAGAAAGTGTTTGTGTTTGAAACAATTGGTCATTGTTTTATTATATTATCATTCCCATTTAAGTTCTAACATATACCTCATGAAGTGATGGCTACTAGCTGAGCTTCATTTTCCTGAGATCATATTTAAGGTTGAATTGTGCTTAGCATTGGGGTGTGTGAGGTAAATAAGTGGAAAGTGAGCCCTCCTCAAAGCATCTCCTACTTAGAAATAAGACAGTTCATCAGTAGTCACCTCAAGCTTGGGAATCAGCATCCAGATACAGGACTTTCTTTTTTTTTTTTTTTTTTAATCATCAATGATGTTATGCTTCATATTTATGAAGCATCTAGCTCTGTGCCTCTGGACACTTCTGTTCTCCAGAGAACACTAATATTTGGAGACACTCCATTTTAAAGGCAGTGTTTACAGTATGAATCTCCCATTGCACTCAGAGTACGTGAAATGTAAACATTCTGGAGCAGTTGAACTAGCTAATTCAGAAAGCTTTGCTGGTAAGTCTGGCCTTGGGGCCAGAAAGGATGTACTAAGACAGGAACCATTTTATTATGGTCATTTCATTGAGATTTAAGATGAGCCAAAATAGATGACAGAAAAGTAGAAAAAAAGGAAAGCTAATTGAATACAGAAGGTATCACCCCAAAATGTAACAAGATGATAATTTACATAGATTCAGAGCTGTACTCCAACAAATATTTTATTAAAACATCATTCTTAAATATTTGGATAAGTGATGCATGTGTGCATATGCGAATACCTTCACAATTTCCTGTATTGTCTTTCTCTAAGTCTTTGTCATTTATCTCACTTTTTCCTTTGCCTGTCGTGGTTGTATCTTCACCTTCAATCTTGTCTCCCTTGCTTTCTCTTAGCATTTTGCAACTATTTTGCAGAACTTAACTTTGTGTATTTCTCTAGCCTCCATTCAGCTCTCAAGATAAAAAGACAAGACAATCACAATCTAGTTAACTGAAAAATTTTGACCTTCTAAATTACCATTCCTCTTATAAATGGAGTAGACAAACAAACAAAATCCACATATCAGTTGGTAGTTTTGCACAATATCTGTGAAATTCATGGAAGTTTCTGCCTGAGAGTTGGAGAACAAGTAGGGCTCCAAGAATTTCGAATTTCAAGAGTCTTCAAACAACATGCAATGTTTCATCTGCATAAGTCTATTTATGTTTTTTTCTTATCTGTTCTTTTTTTAACAGAGGAGCATGGGCATAGGGAAATCCTGAGAAAAATGTTAATAGCTGATGACTATATTTACCACATAACTTGGTAGCTCAGCTGTAAAAAATTCCTCCCGTATTGCAGGAGACCCTGGTTTAATTCCTGGGTCAGGAAGATCCCCTAGAGAAGGGATAGGGTACCCACTCCAGTATTCTTGCCTGGAGAATCCCCATCGACAGAGGAGCCTAGTGGGCTAGTCCATGGGGTTGCAATGAGTCGGACTCGACTGAGCAACTAAGCACACAATCATTCTATTTTCATATACTTCTTTAGAAATGTGCCAATATGCATATTTAAGTGCTTAGAAGATATACATGTAATAAACAAAAGATTTCCCATAAGTAACTCCAGTTGAGGAAAGGGATGAAGCACTACAAAACCTGTAAGTATCATAGTTCTGGGTGGAATCAGTGACTATATTTTGTTTTGAGAATTCAAAGAAGGGTAAAGGGCATATTAAGTCAAGGTTATAAGATATTGAATTACATACCAGTTTACTAAATGCACAGATATTTTTAACACATTCTAACTCATAAATGCTTATGTACATTATCTTATTTTGCAGCAGTTCCCAAATTACAAAAACATTGAATCAGAATAACTTGAGGAGCTTCACAGAAATCATGAGGTGCTATACCGTACCATTCAAAACTTCCAGAGTTTGGACTTAAAACTTGTATTTTCATGTAGTTCTCCACAGGCTATAAAGGATGAGAAGCCACTGCTGTGTAATCCCTCTTTCAGTATATTTATAGGAACCACGTGGAGAGCTTTGGCCTACTTCCTGACTACCTTAATCTCTGACAACTTTAAGAAGTAGTTCAACTGTTGTACATTAACTGCCTGGCAGAGTGCAGCCCGATGTGAGCAACTGATACATCTTCGAAATCTCCTCTTTTCAATTTCTAAGCACAGTGCTAAGTAAATATTTGCTAGAATACAGGACAAGATGGTAACACTGTACACTAAAGAAATGCGACAGATATTTTTGAAGGGTAGTCACAATCTGACATAGAGAAATGAGATAAAGTGTAGGCATGAAAGAAGAGGGAAAAAGTTGAAGAAAATAGTGATCCAGACTTCTGTGTGATCCACAAAATCCAAATGTATGCTCTTCTCAACTATGATACTTTAATACTGAAACTTTCCTCTTCTATATTAAAAATTTCATCACCTTGACTCTCTTTCCAATTTAGTTTCATATGCTCTACTATTATGTTTTCAGGACTATGTCTTAAATATCACTTTGAGTAAGTACTTAAGAAGCTGCATGCTGCTGTGAACCAAGCTCTTACAATTTCATCATTATCTCTTCTGCTATTTTCAACAATCAATTGTAAAATCTAATGGTGAGGCCAAGTCAACTCTATCAACTATATCCACCATAAGTCTGGATTTCCTACATTCAGTACAGTCTACCCAAACTACAATGGTGGTGTTTCTGATGAAAGAGATATAGGAGTTGATTGAGTGGCTTTCTTTCCTGGGTTTGGTACTTCTAAAAAGATTTTGTGCGAGTTCTACCTTCACAGGTTGTGGCAATTAACTATGAGATGGTAATTGCCTAGGATAAAAGGAAAATATACCTGTTACAATTCCAAAGAAACCATTTTATTATTGCTTTAATTCTTAAGGTATAATTGAACATCCTTAAGAGGAGTAATGATGCTTAATTTATCTGTGCATACCAAATATCTGGCCATTTGCCTGATAAGCTATCAGTCTTTGATAAAAGTTTTATTAAATTAAATTAATAATAAAATATAAAAGTATAAAATTAAATAAATTAATCATTAAAATTATTGAAGAGATTAATGAAAATAAATGTAATGTCTGATAAGCTATGTCAAAATTAAACAAGAATGATGTATTTTAGTTTCCATAAAGGTCACATAATTATGTCACGATGAGCTTGGTGACTAGAAAAGACCGCACATATTTTTGTATAATTCTGTAGGAAATCCATATAACTGGACAAGAAGTGCTGGAGCCTCTCAATGAACGAGACATCTGGTATGAAATGTTCAGCTGTCACAGTGCCAGAGAAGCATGGTCCCTCCTAATGACACACAGTTCCAACCCTACTTTTTTCTCCTTCTGGGAATTCCAGGGCTACAAGGTGTGCATATGTGGATTGGTTTTCCATTTTGTATTGTATATATGACTGCTCTACTGGGAAATACTGCAACTCTTTATGTGATTCAGACTGAATGCAGTCTCCATCAGCCCATGTTCTACTTCCTGGCCATTCTGTCATCTGTTGACCTGGGCCTGTCCACATCCACCATCCCCAAGATGCTTGGCATCTTCTGGTTCAAGCTGAGAGAAATCTCCTTTGAGGGCTGCCTTGCCCAGATGTTCTTCATCCACCTATGCACTGGCATGGAGTCTGCTGTGCTCGTGGCCATGGCCTATGATCGCTATGTGGCCATCCGTAACCCTCTTCACTACACACTGGTGCTGACAAACAAGGTGGTATTAGTGATAGCATTGCTCATCCTTCTGAGACCCTTGGCTATTGCAATTCCCTTTGTTCTGCTCATCCTGAGGTTACCCTTCTGTGGGCACCAAATCATCCACCACACTTATTGTGAGCACATGGGCATTGCCCGCCTGTCCTGTGCCAGCATAAAGGTCAACATCATCTATGGCTTATGTGCTATCTCTATCTTGGTGTTTGACATCATAGCCATTGTCATCTCCTATGTCCATATCCTGTGTGCTGTCTTCTGCCTACCTTCCAGGAGTGCCCGGTTAAAGGCACTCAGCACATGTGGTTCCCATGTCTGTGTCATATTGGCCTTCTATACTCCAGCATTCTTCTCCTTCATGACCCACCGTTTTGGTCGAAATGTTCCTCAGTACATCCACATTCTTCTTGCTATCTTTTATGTTGTCATCCCACCTGCTCTAAATCCTGTCATTTATGGGGTGAGAACCAAGCAGATAAGAGAAAGGGTAATTAGAACTTTCAGAAACAGATTATGAAACTTGCTTTTCAGAGATGAAGAGGCTTGAGTAGGAGAAAACAAAACTTCATCTCTCCGCCGATGATTGAAATAGTACAATGTCAGGGGACAATGATATTCTATGTATAGATTTACAAAGTATTTCACTCATTTTAGAAACTATAATCCAAAAGGGACAATAATAAATATTTAATATATGCATAGATATAATCACATACAAATGTAAACAACTGCGTAAGTTAAAGAGAAAAAAAGCACACGAGGTTGGCAAAAATTGACTAATATTAATATAATAACACTCACTTACATACATATATTATGAGCCAGACTCATAACACATATTATGAGCCATATTTCATAACTTTTAAAGTATGAACTCCTTGAATTCTTATAGCTATGATGAGAAGTAGCTACTAATTATTCCCTTTCTATAGCTCAGGAAATGGAGATAATAATATGGGATGAAAAGGAGTGTATATAGAGGAGGTAACTGGAGAAATCTATCTATCTGAAAAGACAGAAGGGTTAAGCATGGGGAGGTAGCTGTGTTTTAAACAGGACAAAAACTCAAAATTTTCTACCAGAGAAAATATTATTCCAAACTAACAAAGGCAGAGTTTGAGAAAAAGTGCAAAGGCAACTTTTTATTTTTTTATTTTTTTGTAGTTTTCTTGTTTGTTCTTGACCCATGTCAGGATAAGATCACGCCCTCATGATCTGGCTTGAAGTGACAAAGTCTGAAAGTAAGACTGAGCAGTGGAAGGGAAGAGGAATAATTTAATAAAACTAGTTTTTACAGCTAGTGAAATATAACATAGAAATATTAAGCAAAATGTTTATGTGTTCATTAAATAAAAAGCACATATGCCCTCAGACTTTTCTTTACCAGTAGTTTTAGCAAAATATTCAATGAAACTGTGAAAATGAAAGCACCAACATAATACGGTAGATCTACACCTTAGTAGAAGTGGTATGTGCCATGCTGTGTGTTGGGCTCAGTCAGTTGTGTCCAAAACTTTTCGTGACCTCATGGACTACAGCCTGCCTAGCTCCTCTGCCCATGGGATTTTCCATGCAAGAATACTGGAGCAGGTTGCTATTCCCTTCTTTAGGGGATATTCTGACCCAGGGATCTAACCAGAATCTCCTGTATCTCCTGTACTGGCAGGTGGATTCTTTACCACTGAGCCACCTGGGAAGTCAGAGTGGTCTATGAACAAGTAATTCAACAAGTACCAAGAAAAAGAACTCATGCAGTAATAACAATATACATTAATATTATATTGGGGAAGTAGCATTTTTAAAATAGGAATAGAAACTTCCATATTTCTCAACTGAGTAAACCAAAATATATGACATGAACGTATTCAAAGACTGTGGAACAAAAGTAAGTATATAGGTTTTGCATGTAAATAGGTGTAGACACAACTGGTAAGAAAAATTGATTCCTTATATAGGGTACAAGGGGAAAAGTACCCCCAAATTCCATATGACATAAGAATCATAAAAAAACATTAAGACACAAGAGGTAATAAAACTAATAATAATGGAATTTAACATTCTTTGAACAATCACAATGTTATAGAAACTATATGTAGTTCTATAGGTAGTTCAAGTTTAAAAGTAAGTAGATATCTAGGAGTGAAGTGACTTACACACAGTCACACAATTATCATGTAACAGAACTTTAAATTTAGTTTCAGCACAATTTCTTTAGCTTCTATCCTATGATTTAATATAGAAACAGATGATGACACAACAGACAAAGAAAGGTTAAGTAAACATATAGCTGTTGAGAACAAGATGGCAGAGGAGTAGGTGGACGTGGAGTACATCTCTCCTTATGGATATGTAAGAAATACACCTTCAGACACAGAAGTGAATGCAGAACACCAGCTGAGGGCAGACAGGAGTACCTGACCAGTGGAAAAGAATATATAGAACCATGCAAAACTCAGTAGGATGAAGGAATTAGAGGAAAGAACAGTGTAAGTAGGACTGGACCTGCTCTAGTGGATGGGGGAACTGAAGCAGTGGTCTAATTCCCTCACTGGGGCAATCGTCTAAATCAGAGGAGAAACATTTAAGGCTGTGAGGGAAACAGCTGATCTGTGGCAGCCTAAAGGAAATGAGACTCAGAGAGTCCTTGCCACAGCCATACATACCCCAGATAGGCATGCAGGTCCCCTAGATGGTTCAGTGGCTGGGAGTTGGAGTTTAGGGGTTGTAGAACAATCCCAGGGTGAAGGTTACTGTAAGCTGTGAAAAGACAGATCGAGTGGATGTCAGGGAGGAGATTGTGATGGGAAATGTCTGTGGAGGAAAGCCAGGCAGCCATGGGAGCAAGGCAATACTGCTGAGTCATGCGGTTCTGTGGAACATTTTTTTCCCCTTTCTTCCTTTTTTCTTTTCTTTTTTAAATTTTAACTTCTAATTTTTTTTTTTAATCTAGCATTATTGTTTTCTACATTTATCCTTTGGTTTGCTTTCTTACAGTTCTTTTCCCCTTGTAGTTAATCTTTAAAGTATATAAATCTTCTTTACCTACTTCTATTTAACTTTGCATGTCTATTCTTTTATCTCTGCTTTCTTTCCTTTCCTCTCGATATATTTGTTAGTTTTGTGTTCATTATTTTTTTCTCTACTTGTCACCTTTCTTTAGTTTTGTTTTCTAGTTTGCACTTTAGTTAGTTTTGTTCTTAACTGGTAGATATAATTTTTGGTTTCCTTTGTTCACCAGGTCAATCTATTATACTTTATATTTGTTGGGCTGTTTTTATTTTGCTTATGTATATGAATATGTATATGTGTATATTCCATTATCTTAATTATTATTTGCCTGATTTTGTAACTGCCATTTATCTGGGGTTTCTCTTTGGTTTCTTGTTTTTGGGTATTTGTTTTATTCTTACTTAATGCTGTAACAAACCACTTGTGGAATCTTTATTCCTGACCAGAGATCAAGCTCTGAGTCTTTGGAGTGAGAGCACTGACTCCAAAACCCTAGATTACCAGGGAACTAACCCTAAGGAATACCAAATAGTGAGAACTCACACAAAGGAAACCACCTGATTACAAGACTGGGTATCGCCCAACCACCAGTAGCACCCTTTACAGGACACCTTATATAAACAACAAGCAAAACAAAAATACAAAACTATCATAGCAGACAGGATTACCACCTCAGTCAGCCTTGACCATCAGAGGAAAAACAAAAACAGACAAAAAACCTTAGCACAAATCTCACCATATATGAAGCTTACACAAACAACTGGACCAACCACAGGAGGGCAGAAACCAAAAGGAAGAAAGAATTCAACTTTAAATTCTGAGAAAATTTGACCACAAACACAATAACTTAAATAATGAAAAGACAAGCAATACTATACAAATGAAGGAACAAACCAGTGACACAGAAGTTCAAATAAATGAAGAGGAAATAAGCAAACTACCTGAAAAAGAATTCAGAATAATGATGGTAAAGATGATTAATGACATTCTAACATGTATACTATCATGTAAGAATTGAATCGCCAGTCTATGTCTGATGCAGGATACAGCATGCTTGGAGCTGGTGCATGGGAATGACCCAGAGGGATGTTGTGGGGAGGGAGATGGGAGGGGGGTTCATGTTTGGGAACGCATGTAAGAATTAAAGATTTTAAAATTTAAAAAATAAAAAAATTAATAAAATTAATAAAAAAAAACCCTTGAAAATAGAATGGAGGAAATACAAGAATCAATTAACAAAGAACTAGAAGAATTAAAGAATAGACATACAGAGACAAATGATACAATTACTGAAATTAAAAATACTCTAGAAGGAATCAATAGCAGAATCTGAAGCAGATGAACAAATCCATAGGCTGGAAGATAAAATGGTAGAAATAAATTCTGAGAAGCAGAATAAAATAAAAAGAATGAAAAGAACTGAAGATAGTCTCAGAGACCGCAGGGTCTCTGATATCAAATGCACCAACATTTGAATTATAGGGGCCCCAGAAGAAGAAAAAGAAGAAGAAGAAGAAAAAGAATGAGTATGAGAAAACTTTTGAAAAGATTACAGTTCAAAATCTCTCCAACATGGAAAAGGAAATAGTCAATCAAGTCCAAGAGGCACAGAGTCCCATATAGGATAAACCCAAGGAGAAACATACCAAGACACATACTAATTAACCTAACAGAGACTAAACACAAAGAAAGAATATTAAAAACAGCAAGGGAAAAGCAAAAGTAACATACAAGGAAAACCCCACATCTTTAACAGCTGATCTCTCAGCAGAAACTCTGCAGGCCAGAAGGGAATGTCAGGATATATTTAAAGTACTGAGAGGGAAAAATCTACAACCAAGATTACTGTACCCAGTGAGGATCTCATTCAAAATTGATGGAGAAATAAAAAGCTTTTCAGACAAGCACAAGTTAAGAGAATTATGTACCACCAAACCAGTTTTATACCAAACGTTAAAGGGACTTATATACTCAAGAAATAAAAGAGAATAAAAAAAAATGTACAAAGTCAACCCCAAATAATTAAGAAAATGTCCACAGGAACATATATACCAATAATTACTCTAAGTGTAATGTATTAAATGCTTCAACCAAAAGACACAGACTGGCAGCTGCTGCTAAGTCACTTCAGTCAACTCTGTGCAACCCCATAGATGGCAGCCCACTGGGCTCCTCTGTCCGTGTGATTCTTCAAGCAAGAATACTGGAGGGGGTTGCCATTTCCTTCTCCAATGCATACATGCATGCTAAGTCGCTATAGTTGTGTCCGACTCATTGCAACCCTATGGACAGCAGCCCACCAGGCTCCTCTGTCCATTGGATTCTCTAGGCAAGAATACTGGAGTGGGTTGCCATTTACTCCCACAGACTGGTTGAATGGATCCAAAAACAAGACTCATATATATATGCTGTTTACAAGAAATCCACTTCAGACCTAAAGACACATATATACTTAAAGTGAGAGAATGGAAAAATATATTCCATGCAAAGGAGAAGCAAAAGAAAGCTGGAATAGCAATCCTCATATCAGACAAAATAGACCTTAAAACAAAAAAAATATTAAAAGAGATAAGGAAGCACACTACATAATGATCAAGAGATCAATCCAAGAGGAAGCTATAACAATTGTAAATATCTATGCACCCATCATAGAAGAACCTCAATACATAAGATAAACACTAACAGACATAAAAGGAGACATTGACAGTAACACAATAATAGTAGGACACTTTAACACCCCCTCACATCAATGGATAGATCATCAAAACAGAAAATTAATAAGGAAATACAAGTTTTAAATGATACATTAGATGAAATAGATCTCATTGATATCTTCAGGACATTCCATCCAAATGAAGAAGAATACACCTTCTTTTCAAGTGCATATGTAACATTCTCTGGGATAGACCACATCTTGGGTCACAAATCAAGCCCGTGAATTTAAGAAAATGGAAATCATATCAAACATCTTCCCCGACCACAATGCTATGAGATTAGATATCAATTACAAGGAAAAAAACTTAAAAAAATACAAACACATGGAGATTAAACAATACATTTCTAAATAACCAATAAGTTACTGGATAAATCAAACAATTTCTAGAAACAAATGACAATGAAAACACAACTCAAAACCTATGGGATGCAGCAAAGGCAGTTATAAGAGGGAAGCTTATAGCAATACAATCCTACCATAAGAAAGAAAAATACTTGTAGCAATACAATCCTACATTAAGAAAAAAAAATATTGAATAGACAAGCTAACTTTACACCTAAAACAACTGGAAAGAACTGGAAAAAGAACAAAAAAACCCAAAATTAGCAGAAGGAAAGAAATCATAAAGATCTGAGCAGAAATACCTGAAAAAGAAATGAAAGAAACAATAGTAAAGATTAATAAAACTAAAAGCTGATTCTTTGAGAAGATAAACAAAATTGACAAACCTTTAGCTGACTCATCAAGGAAAAAAAGAGAAGAATCAAATCAACAAAACTAGAAATGAAAAAGGAGAGGTTAAAATAGACAATGCAGAAATACAAAGGAGCATAAGAGACTATCATGAATAACTATATGGCAATAAAATGGATAACCTGGAAGAAATGGACAGATTCTTAGAAAAGTTCAATCTTCCAAGACTGAACCAAAAATATATAGAAATTATGAACAACCCAATGACAAGCACTGAAATTGAAGTTGTGATAAAAAATCTCCCCATAACAAAAGCCCAGGAGCAGATGGCTTCACAGGAGAATTCTATCAAACATTTAGAGAAGAGCTAATGCCTATCCTCCTAAAACTCTTTCAAAAAATTGCAGAGGGAGGAACACTTCCAAACTCATTCTATGAGACCACCATCACTATGATACCAAAACCAGACAAGACAACACACAAAAAGAATACTACAGGCTAATATCACTGCTGAACATACATGCAAAAATCCTCAACAAAATTTTAGCCAGCAGAATTCAGCAACACATCGAAAAGCTCATACACCATGATCAAGATGAATTTATTTCAGGTATGCAAGGATTCTTCAATATATGCAAATCAGTGTGATATACCATATTAAAAAACTGAATGATAAAAACCAGATGGTAATCTCAATAGATGCAGAAGAAGACTTTGACAAAATTCAGCAACTATTTATGATTAAAACTCTTTAAAAAAATGGGCATAGAAGGAACCTACCTCTACACAGTAAAGGCCATATATGATAAGCCTATAGCAAACATTATTCTCAATGGTGAAAAACCAATTCCCCCTAAGATCAGGAACAAGACAAGGGTGTCCACTTTCACCACTATTATTCAGCATAGTTTTGGAAGTCTTACCTACAGCAATCCGAGAAGAAAAAGAAATAAATGGAAACCAGATCAGAAAAAAATAAAGCTCTCACTGTCTGCAGATAACCTGATTCTATACATAGAAAAACCTAAAGATGATGTCAGAAAATTACTAGAGCTAATCAGTGAATTTAGCAATGTTGCAGGGTAAAACACACAAAATCATTGCATTTCTATATACCAACAGAAATCACGTGCATTTATATATACTAACAATGAAACATCAGAAAGAGAAATTAAGGAATCAATCCCATTTACTACTTCAAAAAAAGAATGAAACATCTAGGAATAAACTTACCTAAGGAGACAAAAGAACTATACACAGAAAATTATAAGTCACTAATGAGATAAAAATTACATAAACAGATGGAGGCATGATATTCCATGTTCTTGGGTAGGAAGACTCAATATTGTGAAAATGACTATACTACCAAACACAGTCTATAGATTCAATGTAATCCCTATCAAATTATCAATGGCATTTCTCACAGAACTAGAACAAAAAAATTCAAAATCCATATGGAAACACAAAAGGCCCCAAACAGCCAAAGCAGTCTTGAGAAAGAAGAATGGAGCTGGAGGAATCCTTCCTGACTTCAGATTATACTACAAAGCTACAGTCATCAAGTCAGTATGGTACTGGCACAAAAGCAGAAATATAGACCAATGGAACAAGATAGAAAGTCCAGAAATAAACCCATGCACCTATAAGTACCTTATTTTTGACAAAGGATGCAAGAATATGCAATGGGGCAAAGACAGCCTCTTCAATAAATGATGCAGGGAAAACTGGACAGCTATATGTAAAAGAATGAAATTAGAACACTTCCTAACACCATACACAAAGATAAACTCAAAATGGATTAAAGATCTAAATGACAGACCAGAAACTATAAAACTCTTAGAGCAAAACATAGGCAGAACACTTGATAGCATAAATCAAAGCAAGATCCTCTATGACCCACCTCCTAGAGTAATGGGAATAAAAACACAAGTAAACAAGTAAACATAAATAAAAACAAGTAAAAGCTTTGCACAGCAAAGGAAACTATAAGCAAAGTGAAAAGACAACCCTTGGAATGAGAGAAAATAATAGCAAATGAAACAATTGACTAAGGATTAATTTCCAAAATATACAATCAGCTCGTACAACTCAATACCAGGAAAACAAACAACCCAATCAAAAAGTGGGAAAAAGACCTAAACAGACATTTTTCCAAAAAAGACACACAGATGCCTAGCAAACTCATGGAAAGATGCTCAACATCGCTCATTATTAGAGAAATGCAAATCAAAACTACAATGAGATATCACCTGACACAGGTCAGAATGGCCCTCATCAAAATGTTGACAAGCAATAAATGCTGGAGAGGGTGTGGAGAAAAGGAAATGCTCTTGTACTGTTGGTGGGAATGTAAATTGATACAGTTTTTTATGGAAGATGGTATGGAGATTCCTTAAAAAACTTGGAATAAAAGTACCATATGACCCAGCAATCCCACTCCTAGGCATATACCCTGAGGAAACCAAAATTGAAAAATACACCTGTATTCCATTGTTCATTGTAGCACTATTTACAATAGCTAGAACATGGAAGCAACCTAGATGCCCATCAACAGATGAATGGATAAAGAAGTTGTGGTGCATATACACAATGGAATATTACTGAGCCATAAAAAGGAACACATTTGAGTCAGTCCTAATGAGGTAGATGAACCTAGAGCCTATTATACAGAGTGAAGTAACGAAAGAGAAAGAGAAATATAGTATTCTAATGCATATATACAAAATCTAGAAAAATGGTACTAAAGAATTTATTTACAGGGAAGCAATGGGGAAACAGACATAGAGAATAGACTATGGGCATGGGGAGAGGGGAGCAGAGGGTGATATGTATGGAAAGAGTAACATGAAAACTTACATTACCATATGTAAAATAGATAGCCAATGGGAATTTGCTGCATGACTCTGGAAACTCAAACGGGGGCTCTGTATCAACCTGGCGGCGGGGGGTCGGGGGGTGGGGGGGGTGGGGGATGGAAAGAGAGATGGTAGGGACGTTCAAAAGGGAGGGGATATATGTATACCCCTGGTTAATTCATATTGAGGTTTGACAGAAAACAACAAAATTCTGTAAAGCAATTATCCTTCAATAAAAAAATAAACAAATAAAAATAACATTTACCTGTCAACATGTTTTACAACTTGAAATTATATAAAATAATGAGCATATGTGCATGCATACTAAGTCACTTCAGTCGTTTATGACTCTGCAGCCCCATGGACTGCCAGGCTCCTCTGTCCATGAGATTCTCTAGGCAAAGTACTGGGGTGGATTGTTGTGCCCTCCTCCAGGGAATCTTCGCAATACAGGGATCATACTGGATCTCTTATGTCCTCTGTATTATCAAGCAGGTTCTTTACCACTAGTGCCACTTTCATAGCTGTCAATTCTGGAATGTAAGTGAAAAAAAGGAATATTTTATATATATATATGTGTATATATATATATATATATATATATATATATATATAAAGATATATGCAATGAAGATAAACTACATTCAAAAATATTCTGGCTAAGGGACAAAATACAAAATGAGTTAGTTCTTGATTGCCTAGATTGAGGTTTAAACCACAATGGTTCATAGTCAATGCTTGAGTCAACACTAGATCTTCTCAGTCCCTGAAGAGATGGACACAGAACGTCCCTCTCAGGGGAGATACAACCTTTGTATAAAGTGTTCCTCTTAGGGACTGTGGGCAAGAAGGCCAGCCTGACACACAGGAGGAGGCAGCACATTTCCTTGGGAAGGTAGCCCAGGTCATACTTTATACTTGTGTGTATGAGGGGTCTTCCACAAAAGGCTCATACTGGTGGGGCAGCTTAGCACTGCAGACATTGAGGAGAGTTTCTAGAGGTCACATCGGGTAGAATCACTTGCAGATATACCACAGATGACATGCCAGGCCCCCTTTATTTCAGTTACTGCTACAGAGAAGGAGCATCCTGACGCTGTGTTCTGTACTTTCCCTGCAGATATGGGCCTGGGTAAGTGATTAGAGTCCAGAACCATGGAAATCAAAGTGATAGTCAGTAAAGTGACCTCTAAAATAGTTGCTGTATCATATGGGCTGTAAGGCCTTAGGGATGACCTTTGCACTCTGAGCTACAAGACAGGGATGCTAAATATTTGCTTTCTCTGTGTATTAACCTACATTCAAGAATCAGATTCTGTAAAGGTGACTGCTTTCCACAGTTTGTGTTATAAAACATGAGTTGACTGACAGCATTCAATTTTGTTCTGAGTTGAATCTAACTCACATATTCTATATTTTAGAATGAAAAGCAAGTATTTTTAAATTTATCCCAGGTAGAAAGTCTTTCAAAAATGAGTAATGAGGCTTTAAAACACAGCTCCTCATCTAATTAGATGAAAAAATTAATTTTGAACTTGAATAGTGGGGCTCAGTTAACATATTCCCTCAGAAGGGGCCATGTGTATACTGTTTGTAGCCTATTGTGTTTTATTAGAAAATCAAACAGTAGCATTGAGCCATATTTGTGGATAATAATGTCAGATTATTTCAACTAATGTTACTTAAGGGGCCAGTGTTAAGGCATGTTTACATTTCACATATGTATCATCTTATTTTATTACCACAAGAGCCATTTGAAGTTGATACATGATTATCTCAGACTAGACAGTTAAAATAAAGCTCAGGGAATTATTTTCCTAAGGTCATCAGAGTATAGGAGAGTGAAGACTTAAAACCATGTTTTGTTGGGTTAAAAAAGAGTGTTCCCAAATACCAAACAATTGATTTTTAATCAACCACAATAGGCAGAATATTTAGACTTAATATAGGTTGTTTCTTTAGTTTATGTTCTTTGACCTTAATTTTTTAATATTATTGTTAGATTTTAGGATTTTTAGCTCTCAGCAGTAATTGAGTGAGATAAATGATTCTATCTTTAAAATAAGCTCCAAAATTGAATGTTTTATTAAATCAAATTATACTATAGTTTGCATTACAAAATGACTAGGTTTATATTTATGCTTTTTAATATGAGTCATTTTAAACATATACGATCAATAGACACACGTAACACTCTTATCAGCAATATCAAGAACTATATATTGAATTTTCCTTCAGATCTAAATTTGATTTTTTAAAGTAAAATTTACACACATTTACATGTATACACTTTATCTGTATATTTTTAACAAAGGTAATTGTATATCCATTTATATCCTGCTGCTGCTGCTGCTGCTAAGTCGCTTCAGTCGTGTTCGACTCTGCGCGACCCCATAGACAGCAGCCCACTAGGCTCCCCAGTCCCTAGGATTCTCCATGCAAGAACACTGGAGTGGGTTGCCATTTCCTTCTCCAATGCATGAAAGTGAAAAGTGAAAGGGAAGTCTCTCAGTCGTGTCTGACTTTTCGCGACTCCATAGACTGCAGCCTACCAGGCTCCTCCGCCCATGGGATTTTCCAGGCAAGAGTACTGGAGTGGGTTGATTTATAGCCTACATTCTTATAAATAATTTTTCTATCATGTCAAAAATCTTTTTTGGTTTCTTCCCAATCTGTCCCTGAAACCACTGAGCAGATATCTTCAGCACTTATTTTATCTATATAATCTAGAACTTCATAGAAATAAAATTATTTACTTAATACTCTTTAGTAGTAATTGGTAACTCAGTATGATGATTTTAGATTCATCTATGCTGTTGCACACATATGAAGCAAATCCAGCTTTGTTGCTGAATAGAGTTGCATTATGTAAACATCCCAAAACTGATTTGTCTATTCACTTGGTGATGAGTAGTTGTGATGTTTCCATTTTGGGGTAATTATGAATAAAGCTGCTATGAACATTCCTGCACAAGTCTTTGTGTAAACATATGCTTCAATTTATCTTGAATAAACACTCAGGAGTTCAATTATTTCAGGTAATTTAAGAGAATATGTTACTCCACATTATTACCAAAATTTGATTTTGTCATGGTTTTTAATTTGATCGTTCTAGTGCTTGTGTAGTAATAAATCATTATATATTAAACGTGTAATTCCTGATGCCTAATGATTTTGAGAATTTGAATGTCATTTGTATATTTTCTTTTGCCAAATGTGAGTTTAGGTTGCTTTATTTTTCCATTGTTTGTTTTTCTTATTTATTAGTTGTGTTTTGCATGTTTTTGACATGAATTTCTTTTCAGAGAGTAGAGATTATGAATATTTTATTCCAGTCTTACTCTCTAAATTCACATTCTCTACAGTAAGTTTTAAAATTTCATGTAACATGTAATAGCTTATGTCTTACGGTTCTTGCTTTCTGTGTTCTGTCTTAGAAACCATTACATTCCATCGGGTTGCAAAGATATTCTCCTTTTTATAAATTTTACAGAATTTAAGTTCTGTGTTTTTTTTTTTAACCTAGGTCTATTTTAGAAGTATAATTAAAATTTTGCATATGTTGTGAAGTTGGAGACAAACTTCTGTTTTTCCCTCATAAGTATATTCAGTTGCACCAGATTACTAGAAGAAACAACTATCCTATTTTCAGTGAATTACCATATTTTTCACTTGATAAAATGTAACTGAGTTTGTAAAGTGTGTTCATTTCTTTTCATTACCTTCTATTTATCTATCATTGCACAAATGCTATAAGTTTTGATTACTATAGTTTTATAAGTTGGAAGTTCTATAGTATGTTTCATCAAGTTTTGTTATTCTTTTCCCAATGAAGATATTCTTAAAATAAGTTAGATGAAGCTTAAATTTCTTGGAATTCAACAAAGCTGTTCTAAACTTACTGATGAATTTAGGAATAACTGACATCATAACAGACTTCAGTCTTTTAAACTATACATTAAAAATTTTTTAAAGTCTTTTAAAATTTCTGTCATGTTTTATAATTTTAACTGCTTTATTGCTAAGTTTCCCTGTTTCCGATGTCATTGAAGGTGATATGTACTTTTATAAAACTGTAATTTAAAATTTCAATTTCCAATGTTTTGTTAAAACAAGTATAAAATATATTCTTATACTTGAGTAATTGATAAATTAAATTACTGGTTCTAAATTAACAGTTTATGTACATTTTTCTTGATGTATTGACCTTGTTACTTCCAGTGGTATATTAAATATAATTGATGTTTGTTGATATTCTTGGCTTTTTCCAAATCCTAAGGAAAAAAATTTCAGTGTTCCACCATTCATTATGATATTAGCTGGAGAATTTTCATCGATTCCTTTTGCCTAATTGAACATGATTTATGCCTTGCCTTTTCTATTGAAATCTTTTCTTTTAATATAATACATAAATATTGAATTAAATGACTATTTTCCCCACCTCTTTAAGATGATCACATTTGTACATGTATAGAATCACAGCTTTTTATTGTAAAAGTATAAAAATACTAATAATTCTGCAACCACAACATAAAAGACAGTTTCACTAAAATGCAGATTTAAACACAGTCTATTAAGCCAAATACAAAAAAGTAACACCTAGAGAGACGGGACTATGACAGGCAAATAAGCCTAAGACGTGGATGTTTTATTGACCACAATGACCATTATGGGGCTTCCCTGATGACTCAGATGGCAGGAGACTGGATTCAATCCCTGAGTCAGGAAGAAGGGAATGGCTGCCCACTCCAGTATACCTGCCAAAAGAATTCCATGGACAGAGGAACCTGGTGGACTACAGTCCATGAGTTCTCAAGAAGTCAGACATGACTGAGCAAATAACACTACTGACCATTATAAGGAAAGATTCCTAATCCAATACTTACACTTTTTAAAAAAATAATATTTTGGAGGCTTTTCTTTTTTGTACTGCTCAACTAGGTAACCAAGGTAACTTGAAAATATTATACAAGTTACGATTATTGAAAGGATTTTCACTTGATATTAGCATATGTAGGTGAGCATTCCACAAAAGAATGAGCTCAGAGATGATTCAGTTCAGTTCAGTTCAGTTCAATTCAGTTGCTCAGTTGTGTCCAACTCTTTGTGACCCCATGGACTAAAGTAGGGCAGGCCTCCCTGTCCATCAGCAAATCCCAGACTTTACCCAGACTCATGCCCATTGAGTTGGTGATGCCATCAAACCATCTCATCTTCCGTTGTCCCCTTCTCCTCCCACCTTCAATCTTTCCCAACAACAGGGTCTTTTCAAATGAGTCAGTTCTTCGCATCAGGTGGCCAAAGTATTGTAGTTTTCACTTCTACATCAGTCCTTCCAATGAATATTCAGGACTGATCTCCTTTAGGATGGACTGGTTGGATTTCCTTGCAGTACAAGGGACTCTCAGGAGTCTTCTCCAACCCCACAGTTCAAAAGCATCAATTCTTTGGTGCTCAGCTTTCTTTATAGTCCAACTCTCACATCCATACATGACCACAGGAAAAACCATAGACTTGACTAGATGGACCTTTGTTGGCAAAGTAATGTCTCTGCTTTTTAATATGCTGTCTAGGTTGGTCATAACTTTCCTTCCAAGGAGCAAGCATCTTTTAATTTCATGGCTGCAATCACCACCTGCAGTGATTTTGGAGCCTCACAAAATAAAGTCTGAGACTGTTTCCACTGTTTCCCCATCTATTTCCCATGAAGTGATGGGACCGGATGCCATGATCTCAGTTTTCTGAATGCTGAGCTTTAAGCCAACTTTTTCACTTTCCTCTCTCACTTTCATCAAGAGGCTCTTTAGTTCTTCTTCATTTTCTGCCATAAGGGTGGTGTCATCTGCATATCTGAGGTTATTGATATTTCTCGTGGCAATCTTGATTCTAGCTTGTGCTTCCTCCAGCCCAGCATTTCTCATGATGCACTCTGTATATAAGCTAAATAAGCAGGGTGACAATATACAGCCTTGACGTACTCCTTTCCCAATTTGGAACCAGTCTGTTGTTCCATGTTCAGTACTAACTGTTGCTTCCTGACCTGCATATAGGTTTCTGAAGAGGCAGGTCAGGTGGTGCGGTATTCCCATATCATTAAGAATTTTCAACAGTTTGTTGTGATCCACACAGCGTTGGTTATGAATCATTATACCACACTAACATCAGAGAAGTGCAACTTATAAAATCCATGTGGAATATCAAACAGCTTAAAAATAATTTGAATATCTTTGAGAGTTAAATTTAATAGGACCCTAGTTTCCTTCCATTATGTTCTCAATAATTTTAACATTATTCTACTATATAAATTTATACAGTGACATCCAACCACCATACTTATATTCCCTCATGTCTCCCCAGAAATACTGAAGAAGACAGAAGACCATCCTCCAAGAATTTTCAGCAGAATGTCCTTTGTTAATGACACCACCTCACATCCTTCTGCCTTCCTTCTGCTGGGTGTACCTGGTCTGGAAGATTTCCATATATGGATTGCTTTCCCTTTCTTTGTTGTTTACCTGATAGCCCTTGTAGGGAATGTCACAATCCTGTTTGCAATCAAGACGGACCAGAGCCTTCATCAACCCATGTTCTACTTCCTGGCTCTTCTCTCCTTTATTGATCTGGGTCTGTCCACTTCTACCATACCCAAAATGCTGGCCATCTTCTGGTTCAACCATAGGAAGGTAAGCTTTGAAGCCTGCCTCATCCAAATGTTCTTTATCCACACCTACACAGGCATGGAATCTGTTGTACTCCTGGCCATGGCAATTGACCGCTTTGTCGCCATCTGTTATCCACTGATGTATACCACTATCCTCACCAACAAAATGGTAGCCATCATGGCCTCTGTTGCAATGGTGAGGCCAGTCCTCCTGGCCATCCCCTTTTGTCCTCTTCTCAAAAGACTTCCCTTCTGTGGACACTATATTATTCCTCATACCTATTGTGAGCATATGGGAATTGCTTGTCTAGCCTGTGCTTAATATAAGAGTCAACATCATCTATGGCTTATTTACCATTGCTACCCTGATCTTTTACTTGCTCCTCATTGCCCTCTCCTATGTTCAGATCCTACAAACTGTTTTCCACCTTCCTTCTAGGGATGCCAGACTCAAAGCACTCAGCACATGTGGTTCACATGTCTGTGTCATCTTAGCCTTTTACACACCAGCATTTTTCTCCTTTATGACACACCGGTTTGGTAGAAATGTTCCTCATTACATTCACATCCTCCTGGCCAATTTGTATGTGGTTGTTCCTCCTTGTTTAAATCCAGTCATTTATGGGGTCAGGACGAAGCAAATTTGGAACAGAGTTGTGAGAATATTTGCCAAGAAAGAGGGACCTAATATATTAGAGAGTTGAAAACTTCTACAGGCTAACTTTTATCTTGTACTTCTCTCAGGGTACCAACTGAAATTATAAAAAGGTTAGTAAGGAATTACTTTGGCCTTTCTTAGAGTTGTCTAAGTGTATAACTCAGTGGTTCCTTTTCATAATTTACATATTTTTAAATTTATTTTTTTATTGAAGCATAATTGCTTGACAGAATTTTGTTGTTTTCTGTCAAACCTCAACATGAATCAGTCATAGGTATACATATATCTGTTCTCTTTTGAATCTGCCTCCCATCTCCCTCCCCGTCCCACCCTTCTGGGTTGATACAGATCCCCTGTTTGAGTTTTCTGAGTCATACAGCAAATTCCCATTGGCTATCTATTTTACATATGATAATATAAGTTTCCATGTTACTCTTTCCATTCATTTCACCCTCTCCTCCCCTCACCCCATATCCATAATTCTGTTCTCTATGTCTGTTTTTCCATTGCTGCCCTGTAAATAAATTCTTCAGAACCATTTTTCTAGATTCTGTATATATATACATTAGAATATGATATTTATCTTTCTCTTTCTGGCTTACTTTACTCTGTATATAGGCTCTAGGTTCATTCACTTCATTAGGACTGACTCAAATGCTTTCTTTGTATGGCTGAGTAATACCCCATTGTGTATATGCACCACAACTTCTTCATCCATTCATCTGTGGATGGTTATCTAGGTTGATTCCATGCTCTAGCTGTTGTAAATAGTGTGGCAATGAACAAAGGGATACATGTGTTTTTTTCAATTTTGGTTTCCTCAGGTTATATTCCTAGGAGTGAAATTGCTGTGTGATGTTGTGGTTTTATTCATAGTTTTATAAGGAATCTCCACACCATCTTCCATAGTGGCTGTATCAATTTACATTCCCACCAACAGTGCAAGAACATTCCCTTTTCCCCACACCCTCTCCAGCATTTATTGTTTGTAGACTTTTTGATGATGGCCATTGTGACTGGTGTGAGGTCTTGATTTACATTTCTCTAATAATGAGCGATGTTGAGCATCTTTTCATGTGTTTGCTAGGCATCTGTATGTCTTCTTTGGAGAAGTGTCTGTGTAGGTCTTTCCCCCACATTTGATTGGGTTGTTTGTCTTCCTGGTATTGAGTTGTATGAGCTGATTGTATATTTTGGAAATTAATCCTTTGTCAATTGTTTAATTAACTATTATTTTTCCCCATTACAAGGGTTATCTATTCACCTTGCTTATAGTTTCCTTGCAATGCAAAAGCCTTTAAGTTTAATCAGGTCCCACTTATTTACTTTTTATTTTATTTCCATTACTGTAGGTGGTGGGTCACAGAAGATCCTGCTTTGTTTTATGTCATCGAGTGTTCTGCCTATGTTTTCCTCTAAGAGCTTTATAGTTTCTGGTCTCTCATTTAGGTCTTTAATTCATTTTGAGTTTATCTTTGTGTATGGTGTTAGGAGGTGTTCTAATTTCATTCTTTTACATGTAGCTGTCCAATTTTCCCAGCACCATTTATTGGAGAGGCTGTCTTTGCCCCATTGCATATTCTTGCTTCCTTTGTGAAGAATAAGGTATTCATAGGTGTATGGGTTTATATCTGTGCTTTCTATCTTGTTCCATTGGTCTATATTTCTATTTTTGTGCCAGTATCATACTGACCTGATGACTGTAGCTTTGTAGTATAATCTGAAGTCAGGAAGGTTGATTCTTCCAGCTCCATTCTTCTTTCTCAAGACTGCATTGGCTATTTGGGGTCTTTATGTTTCCATATGAATTGTGACATTTGTTCTAGTTCTGTGAAAAATGCCATTGGTAAGTTGATAGGGATTGCATTGAAAATCTGTAGATTGCATTTGGTAGTATAGTCATTTTCAAAATACTGATTCTTCCTACCCGGGAACATGGAATATCTATCCATCTGTTTATGTCATCTTTGATTTCTCTCATTAGTGTCTTATAATTTTCTGTGTACAGTTCTTTTGTTTCCTAAGGTAAGTTTGCTGCTACTGCTAAGTCGCATCAGTCATGTCCAACTCTGTGCAACCCCACAGATGGGGTCTAATCCCCTGTCCCTGGGATTCTCCAGGCAAGAACACTGGAGTGGGTTGCCATTTCCTTCTCCAGTATATTAAAGTGAAAAGTGAAAGTGAATTCGCTCAGTTGTGTCCAACTCTTCACGACCCCATGGACTGCAGCCTATCAGGCTCCTCCATCCAAAGAATTTTTCAGGCAAGCGTACTGGAGTGGGGTGCCATTGCCTTCTCCGTAAGGTATTCCTGGATATTTAATTCTTTTTGTTGCAATGGTGAATGGAATTGATTCCTTAATTTCATTTCTGATGTTTCATTATTAGTATACAGAAATGTAAGTGATTTCTTTGTATCGATTTTGTATCCTGCAACTTTGCTAAATTCACTGCTCAGTTCTAGTAATTTTCTGATACTATCTTTAAGGTTTTCTATGTACAGTATCATGTCAGCTTCAAACAGTGACTGCATTACTTCTTTCCGATCTGGATTCCTTTTATTTCTTTTTCTTCTCTGATTGCTGTAGGAAGGACTTTCAAAACTATGCTGAATAATAGTGGTGAAAGTGGACACCCTTGTCTTTTTCCTATCTTAGGTGGAAGGCTTATTATAATTGGCATCTACTATGTAGAGGTAGGTTCCTTTAATGCCCATTTTTTGAAGAGTTTTAATCATAAATGGGTACTGAATTTTGTCAAGGGCTTTTTCTGCATCTATTGAGATTGCCATATGGTTTTTATCTTTCAATTTTTTAATATGGTGTATCACATTGATTGATTTGCATATATTAAAGAATTATTATATCCCTGGAATAAACCCAACTTGATTATGGTGTATGAGTTTTTTGATGTGTTGCTGAATTCTGCTTGCTAAAATTCTGTTGACAATTTTTGCATCTATGTTCTTCAGTGATATTGGCCTCTAGTTTTCTTTTTGTGTGTTGTTTCATCTGGTTTTGGTATCAGGGTGATGGTGGCCTCGGAAAATGAGTTTATAAGTGTTCCTTCCTCTGCAATTCTTTGAAAGAGTTTTAGAAGGATAGGCATTCTCTCTTCTCTAAATGCTTAATAGAATTCTCCTGTGAAGCCATTTGGTCCTGGGCTTTTGTTTTTTGGGGAGGTTTTTGATCACAGCTTCAATTTCAGTGCTTGTAATTGGGTTGTTCATGATTTCTATTTCTTCCTGGTTCAGTCTGGAAGGTTGAATTTTTGTAAGAATCTGTCAATTTCTTCCATGTTATCCATTTTATTGCCATATGGTTGTTCATAATAGTCTCTTATAATCATTTGTATTTCTGCATTGTCTGTTGTAACCTCTCCTGTTTCATTTCTAATTTTGTTGACTTGATTGTTCTTTCTTTCTTGATGAGTCTGTCTAAAGGCTTTTCAATGTTTAACTTCTCAAAGAACCAGTTTTTACTTTTATTCATATTTAATGCTGTTTCATTTCTTTTTCATTTATTGCTGCTCAGATCTTTATGATTTCTTTTCTTCTATTTTTTTTTTCTGTTGTTGTTCTTTTTCCATTTTTTTTCGATGTAAAGTTAGGTTGTCTGTTTGATGTTTTTCTTATTTCTTGAGGTAGGATTGTATTGCTATAACCTTCCATCCTAGAAATGCTTTTGCTGCATCCCATAGTTTTTTTTTTTAATATTTATTTTCATGTATTTATTTATTTGTCTGCTCCAGGTCTTAGTTGCTGCATGTGGGATCTAGTTCCCTGACCAAGGATTGAATCTGGACCCCTTGCATTGAGAGCATGGAGTCTTAGCCCCTGGACCACCAGGGAAGTCCCCATCCCACCGTTTTTGAGTTGTTGTGTTTTCATTGTCATTTGTTTCCAGAAATTTTTTTATTTCCCTCTTGATTTCTTCAGTAACTTGTTGGTTATTTAGAAATGTGATGCTTAATCTCTATGTGTTTGCATTTCTTATAGCCTTTTTCTTGTAAGTGATATCTAGTCTCATACCATTGTGGTCAAAGCAGATGCTTGATATGATTTCAATTTCTTAAATTTAGTGAGGTTTGATTTGTGACCCAAGATGTGGTCTACCCTGAAGAATGTTCCATATGTACTTGAGAAGAGGAGTATTCTTCTGCATTTGGATGGAATGTCCTGAAGATATCAATGAGATTCATTTTATCTAATGTATCATTTAAGACTTGGGTTCCCTTATTAATATTCTGTTTTTATGATCTGTCCATTGGTACGATTGGGGTGTTAAAGTCTCCTACTATTATTGTGTTACTGTCAATGTCTCCTTTTACATCTGTTAGTATTTATCTTATGTATTGAGATGCTTCTATATTGGGTGCATAGATATTTACAATTGTCATGCCTTCCTCTTGGATTCATCCCTTGATCATTATGCAATGTCCTTCCTTATCTCTTGTAATATTCTCTATTTTAAGGTCTATTTTGTCTGATATGCCAATTGCTAGTCCAGCTTTCTTTTGCTTCCTATTTGCATGGAATGTATTTTTCCATCCTTTCACTTTCAGTCTATATGTGTCTTTAGGTCTGAAGTGGGTTCAGCACATATAGATAGCATATATGTGGGTCTTGTTTTTGTATCCATTCAGCCAGTCTGTGTTTTTTGGCTGGAACATTTAGTCCATTTTCATTCAAAGTAATTATTGATATATATGCTCCTATAGCCATTTTCTCAATCATTTGGGGTTGAATTTTTACATCTTTTTTTCTTCTTGTATTTATTGATTATATATAAGTCCCTTTAACATTGTTGTAAAGCTGGTTTGGTGGCAATGAGTTCTGTTAACTTTTACTTGTCTGAAAAGCTTTTTGTTTCTTCATCAATTCTGAATGAAATCTTTGCCAGATATAGTAATCTTGGTTGTAGATTTTTCCCTTTCAGTAGTTTAAATATATCCTGCAATTCCCTTCTGGCCTGCAGAGTTTCTGCTGAAAGATCAGCTGTTGAGTGTACGGGGTTGCCCTCGTATGTTACTTGTTGCTTCTCCCTTGCTGCTTTTAATTTTCTTTCTTTGTGTTTAGTCTTTGTTAGTTTGATTAGTATGTGTCTTGGCATATTTCTCCTTGGGTTTATCCTGTATGGGACTCTTTGTGCCTCTTGGACTTGACTGAATATTTCCTTTCCCATGTTGAGCAAATTTTCAACTATAATCTCTTCAAAATTTTTCTGATGCTCTTTCTTTTCCTCTTCTTCTTCTGGGACCCCTATAATTCAAATATTGGTGCATCTGATATTGTCCCAGAGGTCTCTGAGACTGTTCTCAGTTCTTTTCATTCTTTTTACTTTATTCTGCTCTTTGAAAGTTATTTCCACCATTTTATCTTCCAGCTTATGGATTTTTTCTTCTGCTTCAGATATTCTGCTATCAAATCCTTCTAGAGTATTTTTAATTTCAGTAATTGTGTTGTTTGTCTTTGTATGTTTATTCTTTAATTCTTCTAGGTCTTTGTTAATTGATTCTTATATTTCCTCCATTCTGTTTTAAAGGTTTTGGATCATCTTTACTATCATTATTCTGAATTCATTTTCAGGTAGTTTGCCTATTTCCTCTTCATTTATTTGTACTTCTGTATTTCTAGTTTGTTCCTTCATTTGTGTAGCATTTCTCTGCCTTTTTATTATTATTTTTTTATCTTATTGTGTTTGAGGTCAACTTTTCCCAGGCTTTAAGGTTTAATTTGTTCTTCCTTTTGGTTTCTGCCCTCCTAAGGTTGATCCAGTTGTTTGTGTAAACTTTGTATATGATGATATTTGTGCTGAGTTTTTTTTTTTAAGTTTTTTTCCTACTTGTTTTTGTTTTTCCTCTGATGGGCAAGGCTGAGTGAGGTGGTAATCTTGTCTGCTGATGATTGGGTTAGTATTTTTGTTTTGTTTGTTGTTTAGATGAGGAGTCCTGCACAGGGTGCTACTGGTGGTTGGGTGATGTCTGGTCTTATATTCACGTGGCTTCCTTTGTGTGAGTTCTCACTATCTGATCCTCCCTGGGATTAGTTCTCTGGTAGTCTAGGGTCTTGGAGTCAGTGCTCCCACTCCAAACGCCCAGGGCTTGATCTCTGGTCAGGAATGAAGATTCCACAAGTGGTTTGTTATGGAGTTAAGTGAGATAAAACAAATATCAAAAAATGAGAAGCCAAAGATGAACCCCAGACAAATGGCAGTTACAAAATCAGGGAAATAATAATTAAAATAATGGAATATATACATTTACACCCATGAGTGAAGTCAAAACAGTCCAACAAAAATAAAGTACAGTAGACTTATCCAGCAAACAAAGGAAATAAAAAATTATATTTATCAGTTAAGAACAAAACTAACTAAAGCATTAATTGGAAAACAAAACTGAAGCAAGTTGCCAAGTGGGGGAAAAAAACAATGAATATGAAGACAACACTAACAAATATGCTGAGAGGAAAGAAAAGAAAGAAATAATAGATATGCAAAGTTAAACAGAGGTAGATGAAGAAGATTAATATACATTAAAGATTAACTGCAAAGGAAAAAGAAGTGTAGAAAGGCAAACAAAGGAATAAATGTAGAAAAAATATAATAGGTTTTTTTTTTTTAAAAGTTAAAAATTAAAACCATGAAAAGAAAAAAAGGATAAAAAAATGGAAGAAGAAAGGTAAAATTAAAAAAATAAAATAAAGAAAACTACACAGAACTGCAAAAGCCCAAGTTGAGGCAAAGGTTTATAACAACTATAAAAAATGTGACTGAATATACACATATACATATCCATACAGTCCAAGGAAAATAAAGTACAATAGATTGACCCAGAGTAAAAAGGAAACCAAAAATTATATCTATCAGAACAAAATTAACTAAAGCACAAACTGGAAAACAAAATTAAAGTTCCAATTGCAGATAAAGCAATGAAAATAAAACTAACAAATATGTTGAGAGGAAAGGAAAGAAAGAAAAGAAAGAAAGAATAGATGTGCAAAGCTAAATAGAGTTAGAGAAAGAAGATTTATATACATTAAAGATTAACTGCAAGGGGAAAAGAACAGTAGGAAAAGCAAACAAAAGAATGAATTGGTGGTGGGGGGAGAAAGAAAGAAAAAAATTCCAAAAGACTCTATAGAACAAGTCAAAGCATAAGAATAATAAATGCTTTTCTTGAATCAGTGCTGTCACTGCTGGGAGTCACAGTCCATCTCACCTCCCTAGGATGCCCTGCAACACTGTGCTGATCTCTGGACCTGCTATGGGGGAAGCTCAGATTCTAGTTCGGTCCTGCTCCAGTGTGTTCTTGCCTCCTATGTCTACAGCTATCAGAATTAATGTGCTTTCTTTTGTGGGAGCTCTCAATGTCCTTTTATATATTCCATAGACACAGAGTCTGCCTAATCTAGCACGTGGATTTAATCTGCAGCTTGTACAGCTGGTGGGAAAGTTTTGGGTCTTCTTCCTTAGCCACACTGCCTCTGGGTTTCAATAGTGGTTTATTTCCAGTTGTGCATGTGCGTTGTCCACTGGGGTTTTGCTCATGAGGCTGCCCTGGAGGACTTGGGTCTGCTCCTGTAAGAGCCAGGGATAGACGTGGTGCAGCTGCTTGGCTTGCAGGGGTTCTGGAGGTACCAGGTACTCAGGGGAGTTGATGGCTAGGACAGCAGGAAATACTGTGTTCTAGAAGGGTATGACAACCAGTACTGGCCAATACCCTCCAGTATTCTTGTCTGGAAAACCCCCTCCCTGCATGGATATACTTAAGACTTTTATTGCCTGTGGCAGTTCTGCCCCAATGAGAGTTGAGAATGAAGGTGGCACATCTGCTTGGCTTGCAGGGACCCTGGCAGCACCAAATGTGCAGGGATATGAACTGCCTCTGTCGCAGGAGTTATGGCCCTATCAGAGTCTTTCTTCAAGCTTCTTGTAGCTGGTGATTGCATGGCCTCTTTGGCCAGTCTTTCTCCATAGTTCTGCCCATTCAGGCACTTAGAGGGCTCCCTTGCCTGGGGTCATTCTCTGTTGTTCAGCACGTCAGGCACTTAAAGGGGCACCCTGGGTGGGGTCCTACTCTGTAGTTCAGTGCATCATGTATTTGATGGACCAGCCTATCTATTGTTCAGCTGCTGATGCTGGTGTGTAGAGAGAGAGGCTATGATGATGGCTCCACCTGCTCTGTGTGACAGCATTACTGCCTTGCTCCCATGGCTGTCCAGCTTTCTTCAACAGGCATTTCCCACCATAATCTCCTCCTTCACATCCCTTTGATCCATCTCTCTGCAGTCAATAGCAGCCCTGCTCCACAATCCCTAAACTCCAGCTCCCAGCCACTGTGCTTTCTGGGAACCTGCATCCCCGTCCCTGTACAAGGGACTATGTATGGCTGCAGCAAGGACTGTCTAATTCTCATTGCATTTAAGCTGCCACTTGTGAGCTGTTTCTGTCTTAAATGTTTCTCCTCTAACTCAGACAATTGTCCTGATGTGAGGATCAGACCCCTGCTTCAGCGGGTTTTCCCATCCGCTGAGGGCAGGTCCAATCCTACTAACACTCCTGTTTCTCCCCCTAGTTCCTTTGTCCTACCAAGTTTTGTGTGGTTCTATATATTATTTTCCACTGGTCAGTTACTCCTGTCCACTGTCAGCTGGTGTTCGGTTTGCACTTCTGTGTCTGAAGGTGTATTCTTGATGTATCCATGGACAGATAGGTACTTCACATCCACCTATTCTGCCATCTTGTTTCTGTAATTTGTATTTTGACTTGCAATTGATTATTCTGCTTTTTGTCACTGAAGGTGAGTGAAGAAGAGTGGGCCTAAGTAAAAAATGTAATGGAATTCCTGAATATGTGATGACAATGTGGTTCTCTATGTCAATGGTAACATCTATGTACAGGTTTGTTAAATAGTAAGATTCTGGTTTCATGAAATTCATCATGTTTTGACTCATGCATCAATATTTTGGAATTTTTCCTTCAACTACCTATTTTTATGCCAATATTATTTTCATCTAGATGACAGTGGTTAATTTCACTCAAAGGGTTATTGCAGTCTCATGTCATTTAAAATAGCTTAAGTATAAAGTATTCATCAAGACATACTATACAAAATACATATAGACATAAGACTTACATAGAGAAAACTAATAATCATTTTTGAGAGCAATTTTAAAAGATATACATAAGTGTAGATATATACAATCATCATATATCCAGTCTAGTTATTGTGAATTTCTATTCTAAGTACCTATTTATATTTATACACCTATTTTTCCTTGGAAGAAAAGGTATGGCAAACCTAGACAACATATTAAAAAGAAGAGATGTTACTTTGCTGACAAAAGTCCATATAGTCAAAGCTATGGTTTTCCCAGTAGTCATGTATGGATGTGAGAGTTGGCCCATAAAGAAAGTTGACTGCCTTAAAACTGACACTTTTGAAGACAGGAGGAGAAGGGGACAACAGAGAATTGGGTGGTTGGATGGCATCACCGACCCGAGGGGCATGAGTTTGAGCAAGCTCCAGGAGTTGGTGATGGACAGGAAGTCTGGCGTGCAGCAGTCCATTGGGTTGCAGAGTCAGACATGACTGAGAAACTGAACTGAACTGGACTGATGATGGTTATGTCATAAAGCCACTCTATTTTCAACATGAAATATAGCTTATAATGACGACAACAACAACATTATCATTTACATATGACAGTTATTCCTTAATTGCATCTTGAATTTCATTGTCCATAAAGGGAGAAAATGAAATCAAAACAAGAGTTTGTCTTGTGCTTAGAAGATATGTTGTGTAAATTTTTGTAAACCATACCAGACTTAGACTAAAAGGGATCTTACACATCATACCCACCTATTTGTATAGGTGAGGGTTAAATTTCTTAAGTATATCATTCTGAGTACAATCAAAAACCTCTGAGACTTGGGCACAAAGGTCAGAACTACTTCTAGTACTGCTTTTCTCATTCCCAGAAGCTATCTACTGCAGTGTTAAAACAAGTACAGAGACATACAGAAGTTAAATGTATGGTGGCCCAGAGAATATGGCATTTCAACTACTTCAGCTAATTCTATGGGTGTATTTTTGGTTTGGTACTGAATTACTCAGGTTCAAATTTGGAATGTCATCAGTTGACTTTTCCACTGTATCTTAAACTTACTACTTGAGTAGAACTGGTTAGAGAATGTAGATTTTCTCCCTATTATTTAAAAAGAAAACATGTTTTATTTCAGGCCTAATAATAAATAAGATAGCAAAAATGTTTGGGGATTCTCTTATTATACATTACCCACTCTATTTTCAATAACTATACAAGCAACAAGAGTAGCCAATATTTGTGATGTGCTTACTATTACTCAGATACTATAACTAGCACTACAATTCTGTCAATGACTGATACCTAATGGAGGTGATGCTGATCCCTTAGGGATTATCTTGGAAATTTCTCTTTGTGTTTTGTTATTGTTATCAAAGTATTTAAGAGACATTACTAGATTTAGTGACTATAAACCAGAAAGAAACCTCCAATACATAGAATAATTCCTCCCAACCTCCCACCCTCCACAAAATGTCCTGTATACGAGAGAAATTTCAGATATGCAACTGGATATTGTGTAGTTAAAAAAACAAAAGCCTATATAATATTCTGAATATAGAATTTCACCTTGCTTGTATTTGCTGTTATGAATGTAGATTTTTTTCACTTTGCTTTACTAAAAATCAGAAATTACTTTTGTATGGTTTTAACAAGCAAATATATACTTGATATTATAGAAATATAACTATTCAAGAGAATGGTATATATTGTTTGTTAAGACTATTACCAGAAGTTATTAAATATTTTTAAAAATTACACCACCAACAGCAACAATAACATTTCTCATGGTGTCTGAGTAATCAGTGAAATACACTAAGATTCACTGATATTTATAACTTTCATATTTATAGTTATTCTATGTATAGGTAAAAGGGCTAATTATTATATCACCTAGTATTGTCATACACAAGTATACATGTTGCTAGTTTTACATTTATATTACTACTTGGCAATTATGTATTCTTTTAAATGTAACCATATTTGATTAAGGAGGATAGAGTAGACATTAGAAAACTTTTGTTACAAAAAGGGGAATTTAGACTGAGGTTTATTCCTCTAGCACAGATAAACTTCACTCTAAATCTCACACCTCAGACAACATAAGGTTTTGGAAAAAAATTTAGGAGAAAATCTTTACAACCCAGATTAGCCAATAAATTTCTTAGATATGACACTAAAACCCTGATACATATAAGAAAAGAAGATATATTGGACCTGATTAAAATTAAAATTATTTTGATATAAACTGTCATGGCTTAACAAGTCCCAAAGACTATACCAAATACTAGCTTGGAAAGAAAAATAATAAAAATTAAACACTTTGCTCTAGTTTTTTTACTTTCTGTGTATCTTTGATATTTGCTAATCTCCCTGAAATCAATATACTTACCAAGCTTTCTAGCTTGTATGAATCCAAGATTTAGCTGAAAAGTTTTTCACTTCAAGGTAACGCTGACTCATTTTCAACATTTCCTGTTTAATAAAACCCTTATCTCTGTTGATGATCTGGGGACTCACAAACTTTGCAAAGTTGAACACATTTGATTGTTAAGAATTTAAGGAATCCTTCCCTGATTCTTTTGGTTTTAACACCATAAATAATAGGATTCATCATGGGTGGAATGAGAAGGTATATATTGGCTATAAAAATGTGGACAGGTGGAGCAATGTGGTGACCAAACCTATGAGTGAGAAAAGAGAAAAAAGCTGGTGTATAAAACACCAAAATGACCCATACATGGGAGACACAGGTACTCAAGGTCTTGAGGCGGGCAGCTTTGGATGGGAGATTGAAGACTGTGAAAAGAATAAGGACGTAAGAACAGATGATCAGTATGAAATCCAATCCTCCTGTCAGGAATGCCACAATTAGGCTGTAGGCTCTACGAATCTTGGTCTCAGAGCAAACCAGCTTTATCAGGGCCATAAACTCACAGTAAGTATGGGAGATGACATTAGTTTTGCAGTAGGAAAGCCATCTTAGTAGAAAGGGGTGTGGACTGAGAAGTACAGCTCCTCTGAAGACAATAAGCAAACCCAAGCCTACAATCACTGCAGGTGTTAAGATAGTGGAATGTCTTAGGGGGTGGCAGATAGCTACAAATCGGTCAAAAGCCATGGCCAAGATAAATCCAGATTCCATAGTAGACAGAGAATGGATAAAATACACTTGAGTAAGGCAGGCTTCAAAGTAGATCTCTCTGTCATTGAACCAGAAGAGACTGAGTATCTTGGGAAGTGTAGAAGTAAGTGTCAAATCCGCAACTGAGAGCATGCATAGAAAGAGGTACATAGGTTCGTGCAGTTTGCGATCTGTCTTGATAATTAATAAAAGAGCAACATTCCCCATCAGTGACAGTAGGTAGACCAGACAGAAGGGGATGGAGATCCATAGGTGGGCATCCTCCAATCCTGGAATGCCAAGTAGCAGGAAGGTGGTAAGTTGAAGGTTGCTCCTGTTGTAGTCTAGCATTATCCAAAAAATGAGTATGCCATGATCCTATCCAAATTAAAAATCACAAAGATTACAAAAACATGAAGACCCATTTTTTTTTCATTGTTATGTATTGGAAAAGACACTGAAATCCAGTAACATACAACTGGCTACTGAAGGATTTCTTCAGTAATACAATATTTCAATTCATCAAATGCATGGAACTGTGCTTTTGGGCAGACAAAAAATTGTACAAAGGTATTCTCTTTCCTTTTTTTCTATCTCCCTTGACTTTTTTTCAGAAGTGTCCAGTTAGCTAGATATATTTTAATCATAGTACATCACTACAGAGTTAATAACTGATATATTGGTAAAAATGGAGATGTAACTTTCTACCATTTTAAACATTCAAAAAATTAAAAGTCCAGCCATCGTGGATGAGATCAGACAATGATAGGGCTTATAGATAAAAGGCAAAGGAGACTTGAGAAATACTAAAGGACAACTGGGGACAATGAAGTGGTGTGAAATAAAAATGATCTTATATTGAAAAGAAAGTCACTGAGTTGATAAATTTCATGATTTCATAAAATCATCCAAACTGAATGGTTAAAAAAATTATTTTACAAAGATAAGCCAATAGAGAAAATGACTATGTCTAGAAAACACGGGTGTTCAGGTTACTAGATATTTGTGCTCTATTGTAAATGACCAAGTCAAATTCTTCCAGAAGATGTATAATATATTCTTCAGTCATACAATACACATGAAGTTGATTTTTTGCTTTCCAAGTAAAATTGTTACTTCTTTAACTTTTAATTTAAAAAATATATTGGAGTATAGTTGATTTACAATGTTGTGTTTGTTTCTGCTATATAGCAAAGGGAATTTTATATACATACATACACACACACACACACATACACACACACACACACTCCTTTTTAAATTCTTTTCCCATATAGGCTATTACAGAGTATGGAGTAGAGTTCTCTGTGCTACACAGTGGGTCTTTCTTAGTTACTTATTTTATATACAGTAGTGGGTATACTTCAATCCCAGTCTCCCAGTTTATCCCTCTCACTCCCCGACTCCCTGGTAACTATAAGGTTTTTTTTTTTTTCCTGTATATGTAACTCTATTTTTATTTTGTAGGTAAGTTCATTTGTACCCTTCTTTTAGATTCCACATACACCAAGTAAAATTGTAAATATAACTGTTGGCTCCCAGATATTAGCTGACCAGAAAGCATGATTATTTTGGAAAAGTATTCTAACAATACTAAATTTTAAATTGGTAAATCATTATTTTGGTTCCAGTATCAGTGTTATTATGAGCTCATATAATATGAGGCATCTACTTAGTCTGAATAAAAAAGTTTCATTAAAACAATGAGGTTTTGACCAATATAGTTCAGGATTAAATTCTAGGTCTAGGTTAACAAAAATTATCACAGGTTAAATATTTAACTTAATTTCCATCTATATTAATTTTGTTAATAAGAAGTTGAGCCATCTTTCAGACAATCACACTGGCTAAGTCCTCAGGACTTAGGACTTAACCTAGAACCTTTAACCTAGGGTCCAGCATTCCCTTCTGGTAGAAGCACTGAACTTGTTCTTTCCACCTCAGTCACAACTCTCCTGCCTATAACCTGATTATCCTACCTCTAACCAGATGATCTCACTTCTCAGACTGAGTCCCAGCATATTTACTATATCTACAGCAGGTGCCATTAAACTTCCTATCCTGGGGGACCTGAGGCCTGCAGGAATATCCTATAAAGAGCCTCTCCTGAGAATGCTAATCTCTCCAAGTGTCTCCAAGCACAATTTGGTCTCTTGGAGGGACTCAGTTTTATGGTCTCCTTGTTACCTCAGCTCTGAGCTTAAAAATCAATAGAATATGCCCTCTACTACAGGACTAATAGGATAATTTATTGTACCTAAAGCACACACAAGTGCAGTGAACTAAATGCTTTCTTACAACCTATGTGATGAGAGTTAGAAGAAATTGAAGATATGAATTAATCAGGGCAATCACTGTAATATCCCCACATGCCTCCAGATATTCTTAAGTAATTCACCTGAATCAGATTTACCTCTGAAAAACAATTAGAACTCCATGATATCACTTAGCCGTGTTCCTATTCCTGCATCCCCCTAGACTTACCTATTTGGTCAAGTAAAATATATGAATTATTTTCATGTACAGGAGCATCCCTATTACAGGAACATCCTATTTCAGTTTTAGTTGGAATGTTATGCAAAGATTTGATATGCTTTCCTACAGATGTTCCTTTGCATCATTCTCTTCTGTTCTGTAAATATCAGGAGCAGTGTGTTACTGAGTCCAAGCTAGCTCTGCTCTCTGTATGACAGGCCAATGAATCCAAGAGATAAGGTGCTGAGACAAGGAGGAGTCAGCTGACTGAAGAAATGGCAGGCTAGCATGTCAAAATAACCATCTCATCAGGGTCTGGATGCCAGGTTCTTTTGTAGAGTCAGAGAGAAAGCAACACGGAAATAAAGTCAAAAGACAGAATGGAGAGGCAGAGGCTGTTGGGAAGCAAAGTGTCTTTAGTCTTGCAAAATATCTCCAAGGGAATGGCCAACCTTTGGAAGTGGTGTGCTCATCTCTTATATTCATAGGTGGGCAGGGACAGATTAGCTCTCTATGAACTGAACAAAGGCACTTTAGTTTAGAGTCAGGCATAGGGGCAGGGTCCTCTGAGGCAAGGAGGATTTCTTTGGAAGGAATGATGCTGAAGCTGAAACTCCAGTACTTTGGCCACCTCATGCGAAGAGTTCACTCATTGGAAAAGACTTTGATGCTGGGAGGGATTGGGGGCAGGAGGAGAAGGGGATGACAGAGGATGAGGTGGCTGGATGGCATCACTGCTTCGATAGACGTGAATCTGAGTGAACTCCGGGAGTTGGTGATGGACAGGGAGGCCTGCCATGCTGTGATTCATGGGGTTTCAAAGAGTGGGACACGACTGAGCGACTGAACTGAACTGAATTGAAAAAAAGGAAAAGCAAGTTCAAGAAACAGTCTCTAACATGGAGTTAGAATTGGCTTCCTCCCTGCAACAGGTGAACTTTACCAGCTATGTGTCCTAGGATCACAGATAATTTATATTTACTCTAAGTTTGTTCAAAGATATTCAGGAAAGGAAGGAAAAGTCAAAATACTTCTCCCTATTTCTCACTTTCCTCAGCTGCATCTACTCTATGGTTTCAGATTCTGTTAGAGACCTCCATGGTCTTAGCTTCCACTGGGAGAATCTATATCTCTGGATTTGACAATAAATTTTGGATATGACACTAAAACAAAAGTAACAAAAGTAAAACTAGAGAAACTGATCTTCAACAAAATTGAAAACTTTTCTACATCAAAGGACACTATCACCATCACCAGAGTTAATAGGAAACCAGAAAATTATAGAAACCATAGTAAACCATATATCTGATAAGCAATTAATTTCCAAAATAAAGAACTATAAAAATTCAACAAAAATAACTATATTAAAAAATAGGCAAAGGACTTGCACAGACATTTGTCTAAAGAATATTTTCAAATGGCCAACAAGCACATGAAAAGATGTTTAGCCATATTAACTATTGTGTGTTGCTAAGTTGCTTCAGTTGTGTCTGACCTCTGCAATACTCTGTTGGACTATAGCCACTATAGTCTCCTACAGGTGCCTCTGTCCATGGGATTCTCCAGGCAACAATAATGGACTGGGTTGCCAAGCCTTCCTTCAGGGACTCTTCCAGACTCCGGGATTAAGCCTGCATCTCTTATGCCTCCTGCATTGGCAGGAGGGATCTTTACTACTAGTGTCACCTGGGAAGCCCAAGAAGGAACACAAAAAATGCAGCTGCTGTGTCAAGCATCATTGCAATAGAATTAACATAAGTACTATTGATTTCACAATTTCACTTTTTGGTATATATTGCAAAGAAGTGAAAACAAAGATTGGAACAGACATTTGTACACACATGTTCATAACAGCATTATAATATTAAAAAAGAAGGAAATTCAAACATATGATAGAATTTAGGTGAACCTCAAAGACAGTGAAATGAAAATATTTTTGCTCTATGCTCTACCAGTAAACAGTCAGTTCATCAATTCAGTCACTCAATCGTGTCCAATTCTTTGTGACCCCATGGACTGCAGCACATCAGGCTTCCCTGTCCATCACCAACTGCTAGAGATTGTTCAAACATGTCCATTGAGTCAGTGATGCCATCCAACCATCTCATCCTCTGTCGTCCCCTTCTCTTCCCGTCTTCAATCTTTCCCATCATCAGGGTCTTTTCCAATGAGTCAGTTCTTGGCATTAGGTGGCCAAAGTATTGGAACTTCAGCTTCAGCATCAATACTTCCAATGAATACTCAGGACTGATTCCCTTTAGGATTGACTTTTTTGATCTCTTTGCAGTCCATTGGATTCTGAAGAGTTTTCTCCAACACCACATTTCAAAAGAATCAGTTCTTTGGTGCTCAGCTTTATGGTCCAAATCTCACATCCATACATGACTACTGGAAAAACCATAGCTTTGACTAGATGGACCTTTGTCAGCAAAGAAATGTCTCTGTTTTTTTAATATGCCATCTAGGTTGATCATAGCTTTTCTCCCAAGGAGCAAAAGTCTTTTAATTTCATGCCTGCAGTCACCATATGTAGTGATTTTGGAGCCCAGGTAAATAAAGTCTTTCACTGTTTCCGTTTTCTCCCATCTATCTGCCATGAAGTGATGGATCAGATGCAATGATCTTCATTTTTTGAATATTGAGTTTTAAGCCAGCTTTTTCACTCTCTTCTTTCACTTTCATCAGGAGGCTCTTTAGTTACCCTTGGCTTTCTGCCATAAGGGTGGTGTCATCTGCATATCTGAGGTTATTGATATTGAAATCTTAATTCAAGCCTGTGGTTCATCCAGCCCAGAATTTCACATGATGTACTCTGCATGTAAGTTAAGTATGCAAGGTGACAATAAGCAACCTTAATGTACTCCTTTCCAAGTTTTGAACCAGTCCGTTGTTCCATGTCTGGTTCTAGCTATTGCTCCCTGACCTGCATACAGATTTCTCAGGAGGCAGGTAAGTGGTCTCATATTTCCATCTCTTGAAGAATTTTCCAGTTTGTTGTGATCCACACAAAGGCTTTAGTGTAGTCAATGAAGCAGTAGAGGTTTTTCTGGAATTCTCTTGATTTTTCCATGATCGAATGAATGTTGGCAAACTAATATCTGATTGCTCTGCATTTTCTTGGGCTTCCCTGGTGGCTCAGAGGTTAAAGAATCTGCCTGCAATGTGGGAGACTTGGGTTCAATCCCTGGGTTGGGAATATCCCCTGGAGAAGGAAATGGCAACCCACTCCAGTATTCTTGCCTGGAGAATCCCATGGACGGAGGAGCCTGGTGGGATACAGTCCACGGGGTCGCAAAGAGTTGGACACGACTGAGCAACTTCACTTCCCTTCTGCTTTTTCTAAATCCAACTTGAACATCTGTAAGTTCTCAATTCATGTACTGTTGAAACCTAGCTTGGAGAATTTTGAGCATTACTTTGCTAGCACAATTGTGTGGTAGACTGAACATTCTTTGGCATTGACTTTCTTTGGGATTGGAATGAAAACTGACCTTTTCCAGTCCTGTGGCCACTGCTGAGTTTTCCAAATTTGCTGGCATATTGAGTGCAGCACTTTCATAGCATCATCTTTCAGGATTTGAAACAGCTCAACTGGAATTCCATCACCTCCACTAGCTTTGTTCGTAGTGATGCTTTCTAAGGCCCAGTTAATTTCACATTCCAGGATGTCTGGCTCTAGGTGAGTGATCACACCATCGTGATTATCTGGGTCTTGAAGATCTTTTTTGTACAGTTCTTTTGTGTATTCTTGCCACTTCTTCTTAATATCTTCTTCTGTTAGGTCTATACCATTTCTGTCCTTTATCGAGCCCATCTTTGCATGAAATGTTCCTTTGGTATCTCTAATTTTCTTGAAGAGATCTATAGTCTTTCCCATTCTGTAGTTTTCCTCTATTTGTATTGATCGCTGAAGAAGGCTTTCTTATCTCTTCTTGCTATTCTTTGGAACTCTGCATTCAGGTGCTTATATCTTTCCTTTTCTCCTTTCCTTTTCACTTCGCTTCTTTCTCAGATATTTGTAAGCCCTCCTTAAACAACTGTCTTGACTTTTTGCATTTCTTCTTCTTGGGGATGGGTTTGATCACCACCTCCTATACAGTGTTATTAACCTCATTCCATAGTTCTTCAGGTACTCTATCAGATGCAATCCCTTGAATCTATTTGTCACTTCCACTGTATAATCATAAGGGTTTTATTTAGGTCATACCTGAATGGTCTAGAGGTTTTCCCTACTTTCTTCAATTTAAATTTGAATTTTGCAATAAGAAGTTCATGATCTGAGCTTCCGTGGAGGAGGAAATGGCAACCCACTCCAGTATTTTCATCTGTGAAATCCCTATAGTCCATTGGGTTGGAAGAGTTGGGCATAACTGAGCAACTAACACACAAGAGGGAAAGCCAAATTTATCATATGAAGAGATTTAGTGATCTTCTTTGTATGGGAAGATGCAAGTGTATGGGCTTGCTGAAATAGTTTCTTTCATATGCATCTAATTATCTGGGGCCAATCTTGCTTTCTTTATTGTTCACATACTAATTCCTTGTTTACCAGAAGGTAATGGCAAATGTGGTAGATGCCTGCCTTTCACATCCCTCCTTGTTGCAGTAACAAGTCTTTTCCAAATGTAAATTTCTGAGCCCAGGTGAAATAAAGCCACTTATTTGGAAGTCATCAGCTACTTTCTCCCCTGAGGATCTGGAGGGATGTGAAAGGTGGCCATCCACCACATTTGCCATCTCTTCTGGTAAACAAGTTATTAGTATGTGAACAATAAAGAAAGCAGAATTGGCCCCAGATAAGCTAGATGCATATGAAAGAAATTATTTCAACAAGCCCATACACTTGCATCCTCCTGTACATAGAAGATCACTAAATCTTTTCATATGAGAAATTTGTTTTTTTCTTTTGTGTGTTACTTGCTCAATCATGTCCAACTCTTTCCAACCATATGGACTATAGGGATTCCCAGGCAAACATATTAAAGTGGGTGGCCATTTCCTCCTCCAGGGAATCTTCCCAACCCAGGAATTAAACCCAGGTCTCCTGCATTGCAGACTAAATCTTTATCATCTGAGCCACCAGGGGTTTTCTCTTAATTAACAATAATCTTTTAATATTAAGATTACCTGCCCCATGATACAAACTTATATATAGGTTATATATATATAACCCTGCCTCCTCAGAGTTAGCTCTCTCAGAGCCAGCTGAGATCCTGTCTATTGGGCTCAAATAAAATGTAACTTTCAGGTTTTAGGTGGCACATATTCCTTTAGAAGACAGTATGCTAAGTGAAATAGCCAGACACAAAAGGACAAATATTGACTGGTTCCTTGCATGACATACATAGAGTAGTCAAATTCATAGAGACAGTAGTAGAATGATAATAGTCAGAGAATGTGAGGAAGAGGGAATGGGGAGCTAGTGTTTTCCCGTATGTGGAGTTTGAACTGGGGAAAGGTAAAAAGCTCTGAAGCTGAATGCACAGCAATATGAATTATCAACTACAAATTGGCACTTGCCAAGAGTATTGGCCAACAAATTGAACAACAATAACAACAAGGGTGTTTGCCACCTGCCTCTATAGAGATTGAACCTTGTGCTGCTGCGGCTGTTGACCTTCAACACCCCCTGAGTTCAGGGTGGAGTGAGGCACTCTGTTCTCCAGGGAATCTGGTGGGACAGGTCTTTAGATAGTTGGATGTTTTTAGAAACAGGTTTTATGATCTCAATCCTTACATCTCTTCATGTCTAAAAAAGCACTAAATCCTTTCATGGTGACATCAGATCCTTGTGACTAGCAGAAAGATTTCTGTAAAACAAGTGCCTAATGGTATAACACTCCCTTCACCAAAACTTTATATACTGAACTTCCCCCACTGCCTCTTTGGAGCAGTCTCTCAGAGCTATCTGAGGTACTGCCTCCCAGGGCTGCAGTCCTCATTTTGCCCCCAAATAAAACTTAACTCACAACTCTCAAGTTGTACATCTTTTTTTACTCAACAGAATGTACTAATGTCATTGAACTCTGCAGTTTAAAACAGTTAAAATGATAAATTTTATTTTCTGTAAAATTTACCACACAAGCTACCAGTGAATTGTCCTTTAGTTACATCCCATACTAATTCTAAAAACATGAGCATTGATATTGATAGATAGATCAATCTTTATGTACTTTTCCTTAGTATTAACATAAAAATAAACATTAACAAAGAGAAACATAAGAAGGCTTCTTTCAGTTGTACAATGAGCTGTTCTATAAATAGGAGTGGGAAGGTTATAACAATGATATTTCACAGAAAAGGTATTTGAGAAAAAATGAGACTAGCACTTGAGAATATGCAAGTGCTATAAAACAAAATAGAGCCTGTTGTCATTAAAATTTAGTGATAGAACCCTAATTTGATCCTATACTCTTAATTCACTTGATAAAACAAGAGAAAGGATGCCCTGAGCAATCAGAGAAAACCGTAGAAACCCTGTATTCACAGATGAGTGAGGTAGTTTACAATGTTGCCAAATACATTTGGTAGCAAAAGATTCTAAATAACTTAATTATGTATTCTTAATTATGGATTCTTCATGCAAATTTCTTCAAGAAAAAGAGAAAAAAAGAGCATTACTTATTAATGATGGAAGAAGTCTCAGTGTTGCAAAAATTAGTCCATTTAAATCTAATCCAATTAAAAGGGCATTCACTGAACACATTTTACAAATGAACGAATGAATGACTAAATGATTGTATCAAAAGAAGAAATGAAAAGCAACTGCTATGTTCTCATAACTATTCTATTGCACTCCAATAACATTATATTATTCTTCAGGACTTTAGTGAAGTCTTCAACATATGATATAATATTAAGCAACATACATTACAGAAAATTAAAAAAATATTTTTTTCTCAAGATATTTTCTATATTTAGCAAAATTTAGCTAATAGTGAATAGAATCAAACATATTCATTATATAAATACAAAAATACAAATACATTTGCAGACATAGTCAATAAGATATAATGAGTATTTCCTAAAACATTTTAAACAAAAAGAGTGGAGAATATGAGAAATTATAATCACTGGGGAAGGATAAAAATAACATACAGAGCATTTTTTTCTGTGCCACTTCACTGATCTTTACATGTCTCATTTGATCATCACACAATCATATGAAGTAGGTTTTTTTATTTTTCATTTTTAAATACCAGGAAACTGAGGTGAAGAATTAAATAGCAGTAAAATTAGCCAGGCACATGATATTGGACTTGAACCCTGGCAGGCTAACTAGTTAACTTATCTTTTTAACCTTTTTTTATTGTTAAGTTTCTGTAGTTATCCTCCAAAAGACACAGGACATCAATCTCTTCTCCAGTTTTAAGAGATACAGATGTATAGAACAGCCTTTTGGACTCTGTGGGAGATGGAGAGGGTGGGATGATTTGGGAGAATGGCATTGAAACATGTATAATATCAGATATGAAATGAATCGCCAGTCCAGGTTTGATGCACGATACTGGATGCTTGGGGCTGGTGCACTGGGAAGACTCAGAGGAATGGTACGGGGACGGAGGAGGGAGGGGGGTCCAGGATGGGGAACACGTGTATACCTGTGGTGGATTCATGTTGATGTATGGCAAAACCAATACAATATTGTAAAGTGATTAGCCTCCAATTAAAGTAAATAAATTTATATTTTAAAAAATAATGAAAAAGCTAAAATGACTTATTGAGTTAGAAATTTTAGAATTTGTAGACATCTAGTAAATAAAAGATCTTTCAGGTGGCGAATGTATTTCAGTTTGTGGGAGTAGGAGCAATTCTTACATAATCTCTTGTACTTTCATTTATTTTTGAACCATTTCTTTTATTGATCCAACTACAATCAGACAACTTTGACCACTAGTGTCCTAAGAACGTGTTCTCGTATTTTCTTGGTCCTTACTCCATACACAATGGAGTTGAGAAAAGAGGGCACCAAAAGATACATATTTGCAATAAAAATGTGGATATGCGCAGGTATATTTTTCCCAAAACGGTGAGTGAAAAAGGGAAAACCAGCGGTGCAGCAGAAGACAAGAATAACACAGACATGGGACCCACATGTGCCTTAAAGCTAGCTTCTCAGGATGGTAGGTGGAGTACAGAGCGGAGGATGAAGACACAGGATATAGCAATGAGAACCGCATCACATGAGCCAACGATAGTAGCCATACTGAGGCTATAACGCTTAGTGGCCCCTATGTCCATACACGCCAGCTTCACAACGGCCATGAACTCACCATAGGTGTGGGCAATGATTCGTGTTCTGCAGTAAGGCAGCTGTTTGAGCAGAACGGGGTGTGGAGAAAAGAAAGCAACTCCCCAAATCACCACAATAATACCCATTATAGTGATGTGAGTGTGGGTGAGAATGGTGGTGTGGCACAGTGGATGACAAATGGCCACATAACGGTCAATGGCCATGGACAAAAAGAAGCCTGATTCCAAAGCAGTAAAACTATGAATGAAGAACATTTGGGTCAGGCAGGCATCAAAGGCAATGTTATGGGCTCCAAGCCAGAAGAGACAGAGCATGCGAGGCAGTGTAGACATGGAGAGGACCAGGTCAGTGATGGAGAGAAGGCACAAAAAGAGAAACATAGGCTTACAGAGGCTTCGCTCTGCCCTAATCACAGCTAGAACGGTCACATTCCCCACCATCGCCACCACATACATGGAGCAGAAGGGAATCCCAATCCAGGCATGCAGGTGCTCCAGTCCTGGGATGCCCATCAGCGAGAAGGTGGCAGGAGAGGGATGAGAAGTGTTGAGAGGAGGCATGATGGCTTTTTCTTTGATTTTTATCAGGTCTTCTGAAGATAAAGTTACCATGCCAAGATGATCACAACCAGATGCTGAAAACACAGAGATTTATTATTTCAGGAAGATCCTTAATGACTATTGTTAAAAACAGCTCAAATTCCTACTCAGGCTTATTTAAATGCCTGAGATTCAGATTAATAAAATGAGTTAGAACATGCCAAATTATCGTGCTTTCTGAAATACACAAAGATAATAATTATATCATTTCATATTACCTCGAGGACCTATGTATCACTTTGTCCCTTTGTTTCTTGTAAAAGGTTTCATCTGTAATCACACTTGTACTTAATTGAACAAATATTTCAGTTTTGTGCAGTTTTATGCTTCTCCATTGAGCTCTCATTCAGTATTCCTCCCATGTCACTGAATTTTTCATAAGTGAAAGTGACCAAGCAGAGGCCATATGGAAATTTCAGGAAATTATTTAAAGGAGGCTTAATGGAGGAATAGAATGAATGGTCCCTGTGTCTTTCCATATGATACTGAATTCTTTGGCATAACTTTTAGAATCAGTAAGTCAGTCTATGATTTCACCCTTTCCTTTGCCATTCTGTGTGACTAATCTTACAAATAAAATATTCGGAAGTTTGTTTTTTTATATATTTCTGGGCTTTATTACAGTAAAAAATGACTGATAATGCAAATTTGGCTTTTTTTCATTATTTAGCTTTAAATGTGTAAGTTACTCTTTAGCCTTATGCAAGTAACTTATAAGACAAAAAATTAAACCAGAGGGGAGGGAAGGATAAGTTATGTAGAAATGATAGCAAGGAATAAAATTAAGTGTAGTAAGTCAAGAAAAGTCTTCTTGAGTAGATGACACTTAGACTAGAATCTGAATAATTTATGACTTCATCCTATGGGAACTGAACATATAGGTACAGACAGGTAATTCACATCTATCTATTGTTTGATCTATCTATCTCCACACACATGTACATAAACACAAACAAAGTAAAGCGGCATAAACAAAATTCTATTAGGAAAGATAATCATGACTTAATGAATTAAAATAGGTGTAGGTGGAATTAAATAGTGTAGGTGGAATCAAAGAGTACAAAAGTCATTCAAGTGAGATGAGATTCTATGATTAAACAATCACCTAACAAACAGGACATTTTACAACCCAATCTCTAGAACAGTGGCTATCACTCAATAGCATATGTTGGGGTATAGATACAATACAAAGCGGTGCAAGAACAGAACTGGAAAATATATACACTCACAGATACATACACTTGTTTGAAAAATACTTTTTTTTATACACATAATACTATAATCTATTATATCATTTCCCCAAAAAATGCCAACCTGTAGTAGAGTCCAAAAATCATGAGATATCCATATTGTTGTTCCTTCAACAGATTCATGCAATATGAAATATGGACAAAATGAGAGCTAACACTCACTACTATAATATCCTTAAAAAAAGAGCTTTGCTCCTTGGAAAAGCTTTTTTTTTTTTTTTTCAATTTATTTCATCCAAGGAGATTGAAAAATGTCAATTCCCTTTGTTTTAAACAATTATATCTTCTTCCTTGAATCTAGGTCATTTGGAAAATAATAAGATGTCGTTTAAGGCCATTCAGTGTTCTTCAAAGTTTCCTCGATCACTGAGACCAGACTGTCTCTTTCATTATATCATTCTCAAGGTTAAGAAGCAATCTAGACATGTACCTTCTATATGTAGCAGCTTAAGTATGGCAATCTCAGAGGATAAGCAGGAATGACCTCTGACAAAACACAGTTCCTTAAGGAATCACTGGAAGAAGGGAGTATGTTTGTATTCTTGATGAGGATTCAGTTCAGTTCAGTTTAGTCACTCAGTCGTGTCTGACTCTTTGTGACCCCATGAATCGCAGCACGCCAGGCCTCCCTGTCCATCACCAACTCCCGGAGTTCACTCAGACTCACGTCCATCGAGTCAGTGATGCCATTCAGCCATCTCATCCTCTATCGTCCCCTTTTTCTCCCCAATCCATCCCAGTATCAAAGTCTTTTCCAACGAGTCAACTCTTCACATGAGGTGGCCAAAGTACTGGAGTTTCAGCTTTAGCATCATTCCTTCCAAAGAAATACCTACAGCAAATTCCCATTGGCTATTTATTTTACATATGGGAATATAAGTTTCTTGTTACTCTTTCCATGCATCTCAGCCTCTCCTCCCCTCTCCCTATGTCCATTAGTCTATTCTCTATGTCTGTTTCTCCATTGCTGCTCTGTAAATAAATTCTTCAGAACCATTTTTCTAGGTTCCACATATGTGTGTTAGAATACGATATTTATCTTTCTCTTTCTGACTCACTTCACTCTGTATAATAGATTCTAAGTTCATCCGCCTTATCAGAACTGACTCAAATGTGTTCCTGTTTATGGCTGAGTAATATTCCATCATGTAAATGAACCACAACTTCTTTATCCACTCATCCATCAATGGACATCTAGGTAGCTTCCATGTTCTTGCTATCGTAAATACTGCTGCAATGAACAATGGGATACTTGTGTCTTTTTCAACCCTAGTTTCCTCAGGGTATATGCCTAGGAGTGGGGTTGCTGGGTCACATGGTGGTTTTATTTCTAGTTTTTTAAGGAATCTCCATACCATCTTCTATAATGGCTGTATCAATTTACATTCCCACCAACAGTGCAAGAGTGTTCCCAATTTCTCCACACCCTCTGCAGCATTTATCACTTATCAACTTTTTGATGATGGCCATCATGATGATGTGATCACTAATCTGGAGCCAGACATCTTGGAATGTGAAGTCAAGTGGGCCTTAGAAAGCATCACTACAAACAAAGCTAGTGGAGCTGATGGAATTCCAGTTGAGCTATTTCAAATCCTGAAAGATGATGCTGTGAAAGTGCTGCATTCAATATGCCAGCAAATTTGGAAAACTCAGCAGTGGCCACAGGACTGGAAAGGGTCAGTTTTCATTCCAATTCCAAAGAAAGGCAATGCCAAAGAATGCTCAAACTACCGCACAATTGCACTCTTCTCACACGCTAGTAAAGTAATGCTCAAAATTCTCCAAGCCAGGCTTTAGCAATACATGATCCGTGAACTCCCTGATGTTCAAGCTGGTTTTAGAAAAGGCAGAGGAACCAGAGATCAAATTTCCAATATCTGCTGGATCATGGAAAAAGCAAGAGAGTTCCAGAAAAACATTTATTTCTGCTTTATTGACTATGCCAAAGCCTTTGACTGTGTGGATCACAATAAACTGTGGAAAATTCTGAAAGAGATGGGAATACCAGACCACCTGACCTGCCTCTTGAGAAATCTGTATGCAGGTCAGGAAGCAATAGTTAGAACTGGACATGGAACAACAGACTGGTTCCAAATAGGAAAAGGAGTATGTCAAGGCTGTATATTGTCACCCTGCTTATTTAACTTATATGCAGAGTACATCATGAGAAACACTGGACTGGAAAAAACACAAGCTGGAATCAAGATTGCCGGGAGAAATATCAAGAACCTCAGATATGCAGATGACACCACCCTTATGGCAGAAAGTGAAGAGGAGCTAAAAAGCCTTTTGATGAAAGTGAAAAAGGCGAGCGAAAAAATTGGCTTAAAGGTCAACATTCAGAAAACAAAGATCATGGCATCTGGTCCCATCACTTGATGGGAAATAGATGGTGAAAAAGTGGAAACAGTATCAGACTTTATTTTTTGGGGCTCCAAAATCACTGCAGATGGTGACTGCAGCCATGAAATTAAAAGACGCTTACTCCTTGGAAGAAAAGTTATGACCAACCTAGATAGTATATTCAAAAGCAGAGACATTACTTTACCGACTAAGGTCCGTCTAGTCAAGGCTATGGTTTTTCCTGTGGTCATGTATGGATGTGAGAGTTGGACTGTGAAGAAGGCTGAGCACCCAAGAATTGATGCTTTTGAACTGTGGTGTTGGAGAAGACTCTTGAGAGTCCCTTGGACTGCAAGGAGATCCAACCAGTCCATTCTGAAGGAGATCAACCCTGGGATTTCTTTGGAAGGAATGATGCTAAAGCTGAAGCTCCAGTACTTTGGCCACCTCATGCAAAGAGTTGACTCATTGGAAAAGACTTTGATGCTGGGAGGTATTGGGGGCAGGAGGAGAAGGGGACGACCGAGGATGAGATGGCTGGATGGCATCACAGACTCGATGGACGTGAGTCTGAGTGAACTCCAGGAGATGTGATGAACAGGGAGGCCTGGCGTGCTGTGATTCATGGGGTTGCAAAGAGTCGGACACGACTGAGCGACTGAACTGAACTGAACTGATTCTGATCTGTGTGAGGTGATATCTCATTTTAGTTTTGATTTGCATTTCTCTAATAATGAGTGATGTTGAACATCTTTTCATGTACTTGTTAGGCATCTGTATGTCTTCTTTGGAGAAATGTCTGTTTAGGTCTTTTTCCCACGTTTTGATTGGGTTGTTCGTTTTGCTGGTATTGAGTTATATGAGCTGGTTGTATATTTTGGAAATTAATCCTTTGTCAGTTGTTTCATTAGCTATTATTTTCTCCTATTCTGAGGGTTGCCTTTTCACTTTGCTTATAGTTTCTTTTGTTCTGCAAAAGTTTTTAAATTTAATCAGGTCCCACTTGTTTACTTTTGTTTTTATTTCTGTTACTTTAGAAGGTGGATCTTTCTTTGATTTATGTCATCGAGTGTTCTGCCTATGTTTTCCTCTAAGAGTTTTATAGGGTCTGGTCTCACATTTAGGTCTTTAATCTATTTTGAATTTACCTTTGTATATGGTGTTAGGAAGTGTTCTAATTTCATTCTTTTACATGTAGCTGTACAGTTTTCCCAGCACCATTTACTGAAGAGATGTCTTTGCCCCACTGCACATAGTTGCCTCATTGTCAAAAATAAGGTACCCATAGGTGTGTGGGTTTATTTCTGGGCTTTCTATCTTGCTCCATTAGTCTAAATTTCTGTTTTTCTGCCAGTACCATACTGTCTTGATGACTTTAGCTTCGTAGTATAATCTGAAGTCAGGAAAGTTGAATCCTCCAGCTCCATTCTTCTTTCTCAAGACTGCTTTGGCTATTTGGGGTCTTTTGTATTTCCATATGAATTTTGAATTTTTTTTCTTCTAGTTCTGTGAGAAATGTCATTGATAATTTGATAGGGATTTCATTGAATTGTAGATTTCACTATTTGCGAAAATAGTCATTTTCACAATATTGATTCTTCCTACCCAGGAACGTTGTATATCTCTCCATCTGTTTATGTCATCTTTGATTTCTTTCATTAGCATCTTGCAATTTTTGTGTACAGTTCTTTTGTCATCTTAGATAAGTTTATTCCTAGATATTTAATTCTTTTTGTTGCAATGGTGAATGGAATTGATTTCTTAATTTTTCTTTCTGATTTTTCTTTGTAAGTATAAAGAAATGCATGTGATTTCTGTGTATTGATTTTGTGTCCTGCAACTTTGCTAAATTCACTGATTAGCTCTAGTAATTTTCTCATAGTATCTTTAGGGATTTCCATGTACAATATCATGTCATCTGCAAACAGTGAGAGCTTTACTTCTTTTTCAATCTGGATTCCTTTAATTAATTAATTAATTTATTTATTTCTTCTTTGATTGCTGTGGCTAGAGCTTCCAGAACTTTGTTGAATAATAGTGGTGAAACTGGACCCCGTTGTCTTGTTCCTGATCTTAGGGGGATTGCTTTCAGTTTCTCATCATTGAGAATAATGTTTGATGTAGGCTTATCATATATGGCCTTTACTATGTTGCGGTAGGTTCCTTCTATGCCCATGTTTTGAAGCGTTTTAACCATAAATGGGTGCTGAATTTTGTCAAGGGTCTTTTCTGCATCTATTGAGATTACCATATGGCTTTTATCTTTCAGCTTGTTAATATGGTGTATCACATTAATTGCATATACTGAAGAACCCTTGCATCCCTGGAATAAACCCAACTTGATTATGGTGTATGAGCTTTTTGATGTGTTGCTGAATTATGTTTTCTTAAATTTTGTTGAGGATTTTTGCATCTATGTTCATCTGTAATACTGGCTTGTAGTTTTCTTTTTTTGTGTTGTCTTTGGTTTTGGTATCAGGGTGATGGTGGCATCAGAGAAAGAGTTTGGAAGTGTTGTTTCCTCTGCAATTCTTTGAAAGAATTTTAGAAGGATAGGCATTAGCTCTTCTCTAAATGTTTGACAGAATTCTCCTGTGAAGCCATCTGGTCCTGGGCTTTTGTTTTTGGGGAGATTTTTTATCACAGCTTTAATTTCAGTGCTTGTAATTGGGTTGTTCATAATTTCTATTTCTCCCTGGTTCAGTCATGGCAGGTTGAACTTCTCTAAAATCTGTTAATTTCTTCCAGGTTATCCATTTTATTGCCATATGGTTGTTCATAATAGCCTCTTATGTTCCTTTGTATTTTGCATTGTCCATTTGAACCTCTCCTTTTTCATTTCTAATTTTGTTGATCTTCTGTCTTTTTTTCTTGATGAGTCTGGCCAAAGTTTGTAAATTCTGTTTATCTTTTCAAAGAACCAGCTTTTAGTTGTATTAATCTTTACTCTTGTTTCTTTCATTTCTTTTTCATTTATTTCTCTTTATGGGATCTTTATGGTTTCTTCTCTTCACTTAAATTTTGTTGTTGTTGTTCTTCTTCTTCTTTTTCAAAAAATTTTTTTTTTTATTTTAAAGGATTTAAAAGCCAAAAACACAAACATTATAAATACATGTTATTGGTTACATAGCATATAAAGATGTAATTTGTGGTTGCTGCTGCTGCTGCTGCTGCTGAGCAGTTCCTTCAATCATGTCTGAATCTGTGTTACCCCATAGATGGCAGCCCACCAGGCTCCCCTGTCCCTGGGATTCTCCAGGCAAGAACACTGGAGTGGATTGCCATTGCCTTCTCCATTGTGGTTGCTAAGCTCTAACAAAGAAGAGCTTTTATATGTCTTTGAAGATATATAGATCACATTATGAGAAGTGCTGGGCTGGATGAAGGACAAGCTGAAATCAAGATTTCTTGGAGAAATATCAATAACCTCAGATATGGAGATGACACCACTCTTATGGCAGAAAGTGAAGAACTAAAGCGCCTCTTGATGAAAGTGAAAGAGGAGAGTGAAAAGTTGGTTTAAAACTCAACATTCAGAAAACTAAGATCATGGCATCTGCTCCCATCAATTCATGGCAGATAGATGGGGAAACACTAGAAACAGTGACTCACTTTATTTTGACAAGCTCCAAAATAACAGTAGATACAGTGACTGGCTTTATTTTTCTAGGCTCCAAAATCACTGCAGATGGTGATTACAGCCATGAAATTAAAAAACACTTACTCCTTGGAAGGAAAGTTATGACCAACCTAGACAGCATATAAAAAGCAGAGACATTACTTTGCCAACAAAGATCTATCTAGTCAAGTCTATGGTTTTTCCAGTGGTGATGTAAGGATGCAAGAGTTGGACTATAAAGAAAGCTGAGCACTGAAGAATTGATGCTTTGAACTGCGGTGTTGGAGAAGACTCTTGAGATTCCCTTGGACTGCAAGGAGATCCAACCAGTCCATCCTAAAGGGGATCAATTCTGGATGTTCATTGGAAGGACTGATGTTGAAGCTGAAACTTCAATACTTTGGCCACCTGGTGCAAAGAGCTGACTCATTTGAAAAGACCCTGATGCTGGGAAAGATTGAGGGCAGGAGGAGAAGGGAACAACAGAGGATGAGATTGTTGGATGGCATCACCGACTCGATGGACATGGGTTTCTGTGAACTCCAGGAGTTGGTGACGGACCGGGAGGCCTGGCATGCTGTGGTTCATGGGATCGCAAATATTCGGACATGACTGAACAGAAAATTACTGCAGACGGTGACTACGCCATGAAATTAAAAGATGCTTTCTTCTTGAAAAAAAAAAAAGTTATGACTAACCTAGACAGCATATTAAAAAGCAGAGACATTACTTTGCCAACAAAGGTCAGTCTAGTCAAGGCTATTGTATTTCCAGTAAGGATAAGCGTGGATGTGAGCATTGGACTACAAAGAAAGCTGAGTGCCAAAGAATTGATGCTTTTGAACTGTAGTATTGGAAAAGACTTTCAAGAATCCCTTGGATTGCAAGGAGATCCAACCAGTACATCCTAAAGGAAATCAGTCCTGAATATTCATTGGAAGGACTGATGCTGAAGCTCCAATACTTTGGCCACCTGATGCCAAGAAGTGACTCATTGGAAAAGACCCTGATGCTGGAAAAGATTGAAGGCAGGAAGAGAAGGGGATGACAGAGGATGAGATGATTGGATGGCATCACCGACTCGATGGACATAAGTTTGAGTAAACATTGGGAGTTGGTGATAGACAAGGAAGCCTGGCATACTGCAGTCCATGGAGTCACAAAGAGTCGGACATGATTGAGCCACTGAACTGAAGATATATTATTATTAATTATGAATATCCTGCTATAAGTTTAAAAGGCTATATGTAATCCTTTTACATATATAAGGATATGTATATCCCCTTTTATATAGAGAAATAACCATAAAGAAAATGTTTACAAAATGTATACAAAATGATAAGGAATCAAAAGGTGTCAGTAGAAATATCAGCTGAAAACAAAGGAAGACTGAGGGAGAAACAAGGAACAAAAAGGAGTAAAAATACGTACAAACATAACAAAAATGGCAAGAATATGTCCTTTTTATGAACAGTTAAATGTTAATGGTTTAAACTCCCCAGTCAAAACACGTAGAGTGAAAGAATGAATTTAAATAACAGAATTTAGATATGGATCAAGGTGGTAGAGTAAGAGAATGTAGAGTTCACCTCCCTAAACAAACACATCGAAATTACATCTTTATGTGGAACAATTCTCACTGGAAACAAACTGGAAACTGACTATACTTCACAATCAAGGTTGTATGAAAGATTCATGTAATCATATAGGAAGGGAAGAAAAGTGATGGGTCTGGGACCATGTTCCTGGGAAAGAACACTGAGGAACAGGGAGAATTTATGGATAAGACCCCCGCCATGGGAGTTAGGCAGAAAATGCCACAGATTGGGTAGCCCAGTCCTGGGGTCCTGTGATCGGGAGAAGAGCCCTGTTGGCTGGTTGGAGAATGACTGGCACTAATGGGAGTGTGTAGGAAGCATGTGTGAGGAGCGTGTGTGCACTTAGCTTGCCTGGAAGGCAAGATGGAGGGAAGTCTGCTCTATGGGTTGCCATGTTTCTCAAGACCACCTTGGCATGTGCTCCAGATCAAGCTGAGTGAACACTCTGGCCCTAATCACTCCATGCCACAGAGCAGCACTGGATATGGGTAACTATGACCCACAACCAGGTGGGGGCAGTTGTGGTAGAGGCTGGGGGCAGTAATTGGCTGTGAGGGACAAAGGGGCTTGCACCTGAGGCTGAGACTGATCAAAGTGAGGAAAGCAATTATGGGAAACTGCACAGAAAGCATTATCTTCCCTAGCGGCTCAGCAATAAAGAATCTGCCTAGAATGCAGGAGATGCAGGAAATATGGGTTCAGTCCCCTGGGTTGGGAACATCCCCTGGAGGAGGGCGTGGCAACATACTCCAATATTCTTGCCTGGAAAACCCCATAGGCAGAGGAACCTGGTGGTCTACAGTCCATAGCGCTGCACTGAGTCGGACACAGCTGAAGAGACTTAGCATACATGCATGCATGCATAGAGAGTACAGTTTGGATCCCTGTGTACAGCCAACACGAGTTAAGAGACAGCATGGGCCCCAATAGCTTCACCACTCTCCCATCTCTGGGTTAAGTGTCTGAGTGCAAAGAGAGGGAAAAACACACATTAAAAGGGAATAGGAACAGCTTGGCTGTAAACAACTTGGAATTAACCTCCAACCCTGATAGGGTGGTAACGGTCACTGAGCAGAAAGAATGTCCCACATCACAACTAGCTCCGCTCTAGCTTGTACATTTCCAGTTTCAATGTCTAAACAACAAATGGATCACTGAAGAAAAAAAAAATGAAAGAAAAATTTAAAATGCCTAGGGAAGAAAAAAATCACACACACAAAAATGAATCAAAAACTATGGGACACAGGAAAAGCAGTTTTAAGAGGGAAGTTTGCAGTGATACAAGCTTACCTCAGGAAACTAGAAAATTTTCAAATAAGCAACCTAACCCTACAGCTAAAGAAACAAGAAAATGAAGAACAACAAAAGCCAAAACCAAACCAAAAATATACATTAAAAAAAAAAATCAAACTCCAAAAAACGTTAGTAGAAAGAAAGAAAGAAAGATCAGAGGAGAAATAAATGGAGACAAAGGAAAGAAAGAATCGGTGAAACTATGAGTTGGTTCTGATAAACAAAACTGATAAATCTATAGCCAGACTTATCGAGAAAAAAATGAAAGAGGGCCCAAATGCATAAATCAGAAATAAAGAAGGAAAATTAACAAACAGTACAACAGAAATACAAAGTATCATAAGATATTACTACTAACAACTGTAGGGTAATAAAAAGGTCAATCTAGAAGAAATGGACAAATTCCTAGAAATGTATAATTTCTGAAATAGAAAATGTGAACAGATAAATTATCAGTACTGAAATTTAATCAATATTTACAAATTCTCAACAAACATTATTTCAGGACCAAATGACTTCACAATTGAATTCTACCAAATATTTAAAGAAAAGTTACTATCTGTCCTCAAACTAGTCCACAAAACTGAGGAGAAAGGAACGCTTCCTAGCTCATTCTGTGTGGTCAGCATTCCCTTAATACCAAATCCAAACACCTTATTTAAAAAAAAAAAACAAAACTGCAGATCAACATCTGTTATATACAGATATAAAAAAAATTCTAAAGAAAATATTAGCAAATCAAATCAACAATGCATAAAAAGAATTATAGACCATAACCAATACAAATTGTTCAAAGATAGAAAAAGGATAAAGAAAACTATGACATGATCAAATCAAGAATATATGCAGACAAAGCATTTCACAATACCCAAAATTCATTAATGATACAAAATTCTCAGAAAACCAGAAACAGAGGAAAACTAGCTCAATTTGATGAAGAGTATCTTAAAAAAAAAGAAAAAAAAACTATAGTTAGTACAATTTACAGTGTGAAATTCAAAACATTCACTAGGATCAGGAACAAGGCAAAGATGTTCCCTCTCTCTACTGTTTTTCAACTTAATATTGAAAGTCTTAGCTAATGCAATAATAAAAGAAAAGAAAAGGAATAGAGTTTGGGAAAGAAGAAACAAAATTATCTTTGATCACAGATATTGCAATGGTCTATGTAGAAAAATCCAAAAGAATTGACAAAAATTTCTGTAATTAAGCAATTATAGCCAGGTTTCATGATACAAGGTTAATATACAAAAGTCTATCTCATTCCTACATACAGCAATAAAAAAATTATAATTTAAATTAAAATATATTACCATTTATAATAGTACTTAAATAAAATACCTAGGTATAAATCTTATATATATGAGTTCTGTATGAGGGGAAAGTACAATATACATATTGTATATTTTTACATATTTTATTGTATGTATGTATATTTATTGTATTGTATATATGTATACAATATGTATATTGTATATTTCTATATATATATATAACAAAATACATGAGTTGGAAGACTTTTCAAGTCTATAAGTCTATAAGTAGTAAATTTCAAAATTGTCAAGTTGTCAGTTTTTCTAACTTGATGTATGCTGCTGCTGCTGCATCGCTCCAGTCGTGTCCGACTCTGTGCAGTCCTATGGACGGCAGCCCACCAGGCTCCTCTGTCCATGGGATTTCCAGGCAAGAGTACTGGAGTGGGTTGCCATTTCCTTCTCCAGGGGATCTTCCCAACCCAGGGATTGAAGCCAGGTCTCCTGCACTGCAGGCAGACTCTTTACTGTCTGAAACACCAGGGAAGCTCAAAGGTACCTGTAAAGGTACATTTACCTGTTGCTTAATTTCTCTACATCTTTTCATGTATAAATTTAAAGACAAAATTGCCAATACTTGGCAGTCAAGTGTCTCAATTTAAGATACTCAGAGAACTTAGGTTTGGAGACTAAAATAACCCACAAATATATGAAAAGTTCAGAATTTTTTAAAACCTAGAAAATAAAACTATATTTTGTGCTTCTTTAGCATCCTTCAGAACCACTGTCCCTCATATGTCTCTTGTTCCAACTGATCTGACATGATCAATCTCTGGTAGACTGAATAAATTCATTCAAGCTCAACATTGTAGAGCTTCAAATTATGCCATCCTTCAAACTCCATTCCCAAGGTAATAACTATCAACACCATTAATCAGAAAGTGTAACTGGAGGTGATCCTTCTACAAATTGTAAATGGGAACCAGTAGGTAAATCAAATCCCCTTCAAGTAACAGTCACGAGATACAGTTTCTAAACAATGGTCTCATAAGATAGAGAATGTTGTTACATTTAGCAGCAGCCAGCTCTATAAAGAATCATAATCAAGGATCTCCTACTATTTTGGTCCCTTACAGTCATTAATATATTGTTGTTGTTCAATAACCCAGTCCTGTCCAACTCTTTGAAACCCCATGGGCTGCAGGACTCCAGGAAGTCTAATATGTAAAGTAGGATATGTGATTTTAGAGATCAAGAAATGTAGGGATCCACTGATCCTGAACCTCAGGAACAAACCATTATTTTGCTAATCTAACTTCAGAGTGTGTCTAAACTAGCCAGATCCTGCATGTATATATAATGTATAATAAAAAATAATATTATGTAATATAACAACAAAAAACAGCCTTTCTATTCTTTCCTATTCTGCTCAACAGATCAACCTTAAACATAAATGAGCCTTAATTTACTTAGAGAAGCAACCTTACCTGTCTGTGTCTGAGAGAAGACCACTCTTTTCAAATTTGCATACCAGGTCACATTTAGTGTCCCAAAAAACTGTAGTTTGTTTGATATTTATTGAATGAGATAATTTAAGAACGGTGAAATCTATTCTGACAAATTCCATTTGAGAACCAACTCTAGTAATAAAAAACTCACTCACTGGGACCAAAAGTAGGGTGGCTAATACTGAAGGTTCCCATAGGATTAAGTACTAACACTCACAGGACAACAGAAACAAGGTTTCTTCTGGGACTCCAAGCCACCCAGAAGAATAACCAGCTGCTGTGAAAATAGGAGGGCATTTGTAAGAAGATAAAGAAGAAACTCTGAATGCTGACTTTTCAGGCAAACAAGATAAGAACTCAAGGAAGATGCCAAAGATTGATGCTCTTCATTTCATAATTTTCATTTCCACAAGAGCTAAGAGCTACATCAAGAATACTGAAACTTCCATTTTCCACTTCTGATAAAGCTGTTGTATGATTGCTTGCTTCTGTCATTTGGCATGTATTATAGAACCTCAAATAATTTTGTCTAAACTGCTATCCAAAGCACTGAATGGATGGTCAGTATGGTTGAATGATAAAGGTTGAATGAAAGTGAAGCCTGAACAATTCTGACTTCCTATCCAAGTTTTCTTCTGCGCTTATCATAATCAGTGGTGAGAAGACAGAATACCAACCTCTATGGCACCCATTAACATGTCATATTTGAACCCCAGAACTGTAATCTTGATTGGAATTCCTGGACTACAACATATGCAGTTTTGGATTGGGTTTCCTTTTTTTGCTGTGTGCCTGGTGGCTCTTTTGGGAAACATCATTTTACTGATCATAATCCCTATGGAACGCAGCCTACACCAGCCCATGTACATCTTCCTGGCAGTGTTGGCAGCCACTGACATAGGACTCTGTGCAGCCATTGCTCCCAAGATGTTGGCTATCTTCTGGTTCAGGTCTTACTCCATGGCCTTTGACACCTGCTTAGCCCAGCTGTTCTTCATTCATGCCTTGCAGTGCATGGAGTCTGGTATTCTGTTGGCCATGGCGTTGGACCGCTATATTGCCATCTGTGATCCTCTGAGGCACACATCCATTCTCACACCTTCAATTCTGGGTCGCATGATGGTGATAGTGGCAATTCGAGCTACAGTGTTGGTGGGTCTCTTACCCATTCTAATCAAAAGATTGCACCTTTTCCATTCCACTGTAATTGCCCACTCCTACTGTGAGCACATGGCTGTGGTCAAGCTGGCTGCAGAAGACATCCGTGTCAACAACACATGTGGTCTTTTCGTAGGTTTTACAATTCTGGGATTTGATATGATTTTCATCCTCATTTCCTATACCCTTATTTTCCAGGCTGTTTTTCGTCTACACCAAAAGGAGGCACGGCTCAAAGCATTCAACACATGCACAGCTCACATTTTTGTTTTCCTTGAGTTTTATATTCTTGCCTTCTTCTCCTTCTTCAGTCATCGTTTTGGACACGTTGTCCCTTCTACTCATATTCTTCTGTCTACCATCTACCTTCTTGTACCACCTGCACTGAACCCTATTGTCTATGGGGTAAAAAATAAGGTAATTTGTAAGCGTGTGGCACAGGTTTTTCTTCTGAATCATGGATCCCAACAGTGATCTATCAAATGTCCCTGGACATGTAGAGAATATTTTATTTCCTACAAGGGATAGAGTTCAGACTGTGCTTGTTAACTGTTGGGGTTTTATATCATCATGCTCTATCTTCAAAGTATTTATTTCCAAGACGACAGCTAAGTTGACATAAGAAGTGTTCAGGTTAACACTGATATTATCTCTCTATCTCTAATATACTTCTCTTCTAATATAATCTTTCTTATTCCTTGCCTTGTTTTTAATTTGTAGTTAATTTAGTTCTTCACAAGAGATCATTCTTTGATTTCAGTCTTTGAACTTTTGGTACTGGAATACCATCCAACCATTTCATCCTCTGTCACCCCCTTCTTCTCCTGCCTTCAATCTTTCCCAGCATCAGGGGGGTCTTTTCCAATGAGTCAGCTCTTCATATCAGGCGACCAAAGTACTGTAACTTCAACTTTGGCACCAGTCCTCCAATGAATATTCAGAGCTGATTTCCTTTAGGATTGACTGGTTTGATCTTCCTGCTGTTCAAGGGATTCTCAAGAGTCTTCTCCAGCACCACAGCTGGAAAGCATCAGTTCTTTAGTTCTCAGCCTTCTTTACGGTCCAACTCTCACATTTGTACATGAATACTAGAGAAACAACAGCTTGGACTATTTGGACATTTGTTACAAAGTGATATCTCGACTTTTTAATAGCTGTCTAGGTTTGTTATAGCTTTTCTTCCAAGGAGCAAGCATCTTTTAATTTTGTGACCATTCACAGTGATTTTTGGGGTCCAAAAAAATAAAATCTAAAAATAAAATGTTTCCACATTTTCCCCATCTATTTGCCATGAAGTGATGGGATTGGATACCATGATTTTAATTTTTGGCATGTTGAGTTTTAAACCAGTTTTTTCACTCTCCTCTTTTACCTTCAAGAGGCTCCTTAGTTCCTCTTCTCTTTCTGCCATTTAAGTGGTATCATCTGCATATCTGAGGTTACTGATAGTTCTCCTGGCAATCTTGATTTTGTTTTGTGAGTCATCCAGCCTGGCATTTCTCATGATGTACAATATATAATATAGAGTGACAATATACAGCCTTGACATACTCCTTTCCTGATTTTGAACCAGGCTGTTGTTCCATACAAGGTTCTAACTGTTGCCTCTTGTCCTGCATACAGGTTTCTCGGGAGACAGGTGAGGTGGTCTGGTATTCCCATCTCTTTAAGAATTTTTCACAGTTTGTTGTCACCCACACAAAGTCTTTAATGTAGTCAATGAAGCAGAAGTAGATTTTCTCTCTCTCTTTTTTTTTTTTTTTTCCTGAATTGCCTTGATTTTTGTATGAAACGATGGATGCTGGCAATTTGATATCTGGTTCCTTTGCCTTTTATAAGTCCTGTTTTTATATCGAGAAGTTCTTGGTTCACTGCTGAAATCTAGCTTGAAGAATTTTGAGCATAATCTTGTTAGCATGTGAAGATATGAGGTGCATGATTCCCAAATATTTAAAACCTTTAATAATATTAAGTCTTAATTTAGCTATATTGTATTCAGAGAATATGCTTTTTATAATATTAAACATTTGAAATCTGTTAAGACTTGAATTATGGCCCAGTTTAAGGTCTATTTTGTATATTCTGAAATGAATGTGCATTATATAGTTATTGAAAAGTGAGAAAAACAATAACAAATTAAATATAAATAAGTTGAAAGATAGAAATGATTATGATAGAAAATACATTAATAAAACATGAAGCAAATTACAGGAAAAAAGGCAGAGAGAGAGAATATAAATCACCAACACAAAGAAAGAACAAAGTCTTAATTCTATATGCTATATATATTAAAATATTAATAATGAAATATTGAGAATTACTACCAATGAATTTGACTATGTAAACAGAATAAGCCCAATTCTTGAAAAATATAAATTACAAAAATTATAAAGCAAAACATACAAAACCTGAGTATCTGTAAAGATATGAAATTTTATATCTGTAAAACAACTGAATGTTTAGAATTTTTCTTAATTGTTTTTGAAAAAAATTGTATATATAGAATAGATGTTAAATACACAAACACGCAATTTAAAAATTATACACATACATACACACACTGAAAATATTACCACAAGAAAAGTAACATATCCATCTTCTCATATAGTTACTTTGTGTGTGTGAGGGGAGAACACTGAAGATCTACCTTATTAGCAATCAAGTGTACAACATATTATTATCGACTACAGTTCACCATGTTGTGCATTAGGTTTCTTGAATGTATTTCTCTTACAACTGGAAGTTTATACCCTTTGATAAAAAGCTCCCTTTTCCCCCTATGGTACAGCCTCTGGTAACCATCATTCTTTTCTCCACTATGAGTTTATGAGTTTTTTTTTAACATTCAATATATAAATGAGATCATATTTGTCCTTCTGTATCTGGCTTATTTCACTTAGAGTAAAGTAATCCAGCTACATTTATGTTGTAACAAATGGCAGGATTTCCTTCTTTTTTAAAGCCATAATACAAAGTTATGTATCATGTTTTTTATATACACATTTATCTTTCAATAGACACAGGTTATTTCCATATCCTGGTTACTATGAATAATGACACAATAAACATGGGAGTGCAGATAGCTCCATGAAATACAAATATTATTTCCTTGGGATATGTACCCAAAAGCAGGACTGCTGAATTATATGGTAGCTCTATTTTTAATTTTTTTAAAATACCACCATACTTTTTTTCATAATGGCAATACCAACTTACATTCTCACCAACAGTGAACAAGGTTCCTTTTTCTCCACATCCTTACCAATATTTGTAATCTTTAGACTTTTTGATAATAGCTCTTCTAACAGATGTGAGATAATGATCATTGTGGTTTTGATTTGTCTTTCACTAATGCTTAGTGATGGTGAATAACTTTTCATGTATCCTTATCTTAGGGGAAAATTTTTCAGTGTTTTACCATTGTGCATGAAGTTAGCCATAGAATTTTCCTTCTACTTCTAGCTTTGTGAGCACTTTTATCATGAGAGGGTGTTAGACCTTGTTAAATGTTTTTCTGCACAAGCTAAGATGGCCGTGTGTTTTTGTTTGTTGTATGATTTTTCTCTGTTTGACTGCTTACGTCTTTTGTTCCATTAATGTGGTGTTTCATACTGATTTTTGTTGTTGTTGAGCCACACTTGCATTCCTGAAATATATCCCAACATGGTCATGGTGTATCTTTTATTATGCTACTGGATTCAGTTAACTAGTATTTTGCTGAGAAATTTTGCATCTATATTCATTAAGGATATTGGTCTGAAATTTTATTCTTGTTATATCTTTATTCAGCTTTGATAATCTAAGTCCAGCCACACAGAATGAGTATCCAGTCCTGAATATGTGCTACCTACCACATTCCATGATACATACAGTGGTCCATGTGAGCCTGCCTATATAACCCCAAGAAACATTTTCCTTTATATCCTTGTGGGGTGTTGGAACTGTTTACTGTTTGTCTTAACTCCTGTCCTTTACTCTAGGTGAACATAAAGCAGTGTTTATCTTTAAATCTTTTTGACAAGCCCTCCTTCCTCCTACAAAGCTACTCTAGTCTAAGTGGTTGGGAACAAAAGTGATGCTCTGTGCTGGTTTTTCAGGGAACAAACAGGTCAAAATGCACACTTACAGTGTTTTTAGAAGCATTCATATTATCTCCTGGCACTTGCAAGGTACACCAGAAATTTGGGTCCCCATTTCCACAGCTACTGCTGAACTGTGAAATGGAAGATGGTAAGTGAATGACCAAAAATGCCATAAAACTTTCTTCCAAAATTCAGCTGCTTTTCCTCCTTCCTCATTAAACAGGTCCCTGGTGGTTGTCATATTTTGATTAGATCTTGACATTCTAAAAAATGTTTATTCTGTCAGTTTTTGAAAGTTCATTGTTGTTTGAGTAGAGTAGCTTGATTCTTTGAGTTCCTTACTCCATCATTTTTCATGACATAATTCTTAGTCCTTGTCTTTAACCAATGTTTATAAAGGATTATTCAGTTACATAGAAAACCATTAATGAAGAAATACCAAATGTATATCCTTACCTCCATTTTAATGATAACCAAATCCTTCAGTATAACTATTTATCCAAAATCAGCTTAAGGAAGCTATTACTGGGTTTTATAAATCTTTTCAATGTTGCAATTCTTTGTGATATATATGACAAAAATCACACTTTCAGCTTAAAAGTTTGCTTGAAACTCAACATTCAGAAAACTAAGATCATGGCATCCAGTCCCATAACTTCATGGCAAATAGATGGGGAAACAGTGGAAACAGTGATAGACTTTATCTTTTTTTGGCTCCAAAAGCACTGCAGATGGTGACTGCAGCCATGAAATTAAAAGACGCCTGGTCCTTGGAAGAGGAGCTATGACCAAACTAGACAGCATATTAAAAAGCAGAGACATTACTTTGCTGACAAAGGTCCATCTAGTCAAAGCAATGGTTTTTCCAGGAATCATGTATGGATGTGAGAGTTGAATTATAAAGAAAGCTGAGCACCGAAGAATTGATGCTTTTGAACTGTGATATTGGAGAAGATTCTTGAGAGTCCCCTGGACTGCAAGGAGATCAAGTCAGTCAATCCTAAAGGAAATCAGTCCTGAATATTCATTGGAAGGACTGATGCTGAAGCTGAAACTCCAATACTTTGGCCACCTGATGCAAAGAACTGACTCATTGGAAAAGACCTTGATGCTGGGAAAGATTGAAGGAAGGAGGAGAAGGGGATGACAGAAGATGAGATGGTTGAATGGTATCACCGACTCGATGGATATGAGTTTGAGCAGGCTCCAGGAGTTGGTGGACAGGGAAGCCTGGCGTGTTGCAGTCCAGGGTCAGACATGACTGAGTGACTGAACTGAACTGATGACGATAATTATCCGTGAGTTTCCAGGCAAATGTGTATTTAAATCCTGAAAAGCAGCCTAATTCTAAAAGTGATTCTTTTTTTTTGTATTTTTCAATTTTTCATCAAGCAATGCAATAACATAATAAATATGAGTTAACAATACAGACAATAAGTAAAAAATGTATACTGACCATTTCATTATAAAAACTTAAATATTCTAGAAATCAATTTGGAAAGAGAATATCATGCTCTTCTAACCACAGTCACTTGAATAAACACAGAGTGAAGTGATACTTAAACAGGACAAATTTGCAAATTTGAAGGATTTAATTCATTGCAAATATCAAGTGGCAGTAATTTGAATTCAACCACTAATATAATTTAACACCATTTTGTAAATATTTCAAAATAGCCATTAAAGATGCATACACATATCAAATTCTATCTCCTCACAGTGCAGCTTTGTCTATGTATCTTTCTGAGCCTGACTGAAAGCAAAAAACCAGACAGTGTTTGACAGAAAAAGTTTAATTTAAATAATTATTCACTTTAACTTGGGATTGAACTAATGAGGGACAGGCTAGTAAGAAAGGAAGAGAATTCTAAAGGACGTAAAAACAGCAGATATAAGACTGCCACTACCCCGAGGAAGGACTGAGATAGAGTACCTAAGAGGGGAGCCTCCCTTTCCTGATCTGAAATTCAGACCTCATTAGAGAAGGCGCAGGCTTGGATCACTGAAAAACAGAAATGTTCCTGTGATGCTGATCCAGTGGAACCTGCCAGATATCCATCTTCTAGAGGGTGCCAGGAAAAGCTGCTCATGGGTTCCTGAGGAAGCAGCCGGCTGCTAGGTGCTGCTTACTTCGTGCACTGTAGAACCTGGGCCCTGGAACAGCTGGCAAGAGTTGCAGGAGCCTGTTGGAGACTAGAGATGGCAACCAAACTATGTCTTTGAAATGAGTACGTAGGATGTTGTTAGTCGTTTAGTCATGTCCAACTCTTTGCAATAGTATGGACTGTAGCCTGTCAGGCTCTTGTGTCCATGGAATTCTCCAGGCAAGAATACTAGAGTGGGTTATCATTCCCTTCTCCAGGGGATCTTCCCTACCCAGGGATCAAACCTGGATCTTCTGCATTGCAGGCAAATTCTTTACCGTCTGAGCCAGCAGGGAAACTCAAAGGATTAGAGTTAAGAGCTAAACCTCCATCTGCCAGGGTATCCGAGTGTGTGTGTTAGTCGCTCAGTCATATCTGATTCTGAATCTGGAAGCAAAACTCTTTTCCCACAGTGCCTCACTAGTGCCCTCAACTGACAAAGTTTATCATTGTACCGGCTGGTAAAAAGGAAAAAAAAAAAAAAAAAAACAAACAGGAGGGGGGAGGGTGGGGAGCCATGGCACATTTTCACAAACAAGGAAAAGTTACTTTAGAGCTGAATTAAGACAATTCTTAATTGCAGCACAGGCTACATGGCAAGTAATAAAGTGGTGGGCATGCGCAACTATAAACAGAGCATACAAGCAGGGCCACGTCTTCAGTGAGTGTAGTGCTCAAAGTGGTCCTTACCTACATAGATGACCCCCTAAAATTCTCTTTACTATCTGTTTTAAAAAATCCCAGAATATGGAATCGACAAACAGAAGTTCAATTTGTTCTGATATTTTGCCAGCAATAGGGAGAGGAAATACAGATCAAGAGTGAATACTCAACACCCTTGAAATCCAAGGTGAGAGAATTGGAAAATTTGGAGTTGGGGGCACTGCAAGGGAACTGCATTTATTAATTGGGTATCGATCACAAAAAATAAGTGTTCTGCTGTCTCCATGACTAGAGACTGTTTTACAATTAGAGCACAGACATACCAAGGTTAGGCTCCTACCTCCCCATAGAGACTGGATGTGAGACGCACTGCCTTCCTTGAGGAATAAATTTCAAAGGGGATGGTTACCAGGTCCTTGAGAAAGACATTTCTATGCTGTCAAACTCTCAGAGACTTTTAAATGACTTACATCTCAAAAGAGAAGAAAATTTTCTAAAGTAAATGCTCTACAAGAAGAAAGAATAGCATGGTAAATACAGATTCACTGTAGTTTTGACACTCTATAATCCACAATATCCAATATATTTTTGCAGAGCGCATGAGAATAGCTTTCAGGGAAACGAAGGAGGAGTTCTGTTACTACAGATACTAAATAAGAAAAGCCCAAGTTCCCTGTTTACCACATAACTAAAATGCATTAGAGAAGGTCTACTCCCCATGTAATTTACCAATCAGGATTGTGTTTTGTCTTTTCTCCTTCCTTCCTCCCTCCCTACCTTTTTTTTCTCTCTCTCTATCCTTTTTTCCTTTCTTTCAATGCAGCTGCAGGTCCATCTATAGAATTATCTAGAAGATTAGATTTATAAAGTTAACCTAAGGAAAATCCCTCCTTACATCTTGTGACCTTTGGTCATAATCTTATAAATAATAATAACAGATCATGTACTTGATGAAAAGCATTTGTATCACTTAGAAAGTCACTGATATCCTCTCTATAACCTGAACAATCAGGCTGCTGCTTTGCCCAAATAATTCATCTAAGTCCTCGACAGATTTTAAGTATCACAAGCAAGTTCCCAAGGAGTATTAAAAAAGAATTTAATATATCAAATCACAGAACAGTGTCATTTTTATCACTTTTAGAATAAGTAACACATGTACTGATACCATTATTAAAATCAGGGTTTTACCAAGTCTTATAACACAGTCATATTTAAGTCATAAAATAATAAAGTGTGATGCATATCTTGCACCTGGAACTTTTAAATCGCCACATTCAGTTCAGTTCAGTCGCTCAGTCGTGTATGACTCTTTGCGACCCCATTAATCGCAGCACGCCAGGCCTCCCTGTCCATCACCAACTCCCGGAGTTCACTCAGACTCACGCCCATCGAGTCCGTGATGCCATCCAGCCATCTTATCCTCGGTCGTCCCCTTTTCCTCCTGCCCCCAATCCCTCCCAGCATCAGAGTCTTTTCCAATGAGTCAACTCTTCGCATGTACCGGCCAAAGTACTGGAGTTTCAGCTTTAGCATCATTCCTTCCAAAGAACACCCAGGGCTGATCTCCTTTAGAGTGGACTGGCTGGATCTCCTTGCGGTCCAAGGGACTCTCAAGAGTCTTCTCCAGCACCACAGTTCAAAAGCATCAATTCTCCCATACTCAGCTTTCTTCACAGTCCAACTCTCACATCCATACATGACCACAGGAAAAACCATAGCCTTGACTAGATGGACGTTTGTGGCAAAGTAATGTCTCTGCTCTTGAATATGCTCTCTAGGTTGGTCATAACTTTCCTTCCAAGGCATAAGCATCTTTTAATTTCATGGCTGCAATTGGGTCTCACATTTTGAAAGTTTTGTGAATCTGTATTCCCAATAGTTCTTAGTAGATGATAGCAAAGAACTCTGGTTACATTCTAATAGTGGGTATAGTTGTGCAGCAGTTGTAGCCAAAGATGCTGTGGTGTAGGTGCATGGATATTAACATATTTGGGGGCTGTTGCATTGACATTACCCTTGTAGCCCTGACAGCATCGCCTAGATTCAACTCCACTACCATTACTGCAGCTGTTATTGGAGTTTAGCTACTCTCCAGACACTCTGGGCACTCAGATGGGCACGCAGAAATTCTCAGGTGATTCTCCACTAGCCACAATTCTCATTGGATGAGTGGATACCTATTAATACATTTCCAAGTTCAAATCCTGTCAGAGAAGAGCTGTTCCACTGATTTACATCCTAGCCAGGTATCCGTTTTTCTTGGTGAATTTCTTCTCCATGAATTGGAACCTATGTTCCAACTGAAAACATTGTTTTCAATTTTAGCAAATTTTAAAAAGAAATGGAGAGGAGAGAATCAGGTGATCTTAAACTTTCTTTTGGCATGCCACCTTTCCCCCACTCTGATCCAAGTTTTTTTTTGGTTTGTTTGTTTTTTAATCATTGATAGGAGAGATGAAAGAGATTCATGTCATTTAGAGACATAAGAGATGAAACAGTAATCTAGTATCAGCCTCTTAACTACATGGGGAGAAAACTCAGAACTGACACATCCCAGCTACTTAGTGTCAGGACAATATCAAAATAAGGTTTCACACTCCTCAACAAATGTTTACCTACAAGCACTCTAACACTGCTTGTTTTATTAAAATAAGAAAATACAGTTTATGGTTTGGAAAGTTGTCTGTGTGTGGGTGTGCATGCATGTATATTTGTAATTTAAGCAGGAAAACTTAAAAGATGTGGAGAGATGGTGAAAGATAGAGGCATCCTGTTGCTTTTAATATCTTTGATGTCTGGTCTTGTCATTGTGACTACAGCTCATATCCTATCCCCTGAAATACAGTCTTCTCTTTATCTGGGTGCATTAAAGTCTCATATTTTTGACTCTTGTTTCTTAGACTTTATACTACTTTCATTGAAGGCATCTTCCTATTCCTTTTCCTTTCTCTTTCATTTAGAGATCAGGAATGAACATTGTCTGCTTAGATGATCATAGAGAGAAAATTGCATAGAAGGCATGCCTTTGCTGTCCTAGAAGCATTTTTAATCTAAACTTTTTTCAGAAAACTGGTTTTCCTAATCATGTGTTTTCCATCTACTTGGAATAATTTAAAGGAGGATATGATTATTTCTCCAATGAAGTAGAAACATCAATTTAAATAAGTGAAATTTATTGACTCCACCAAGTTCTATACATCATTGGGAAGTAATTTTTCTATTATAACCATGATCATTTTACTTGCTTACATAAATGTCCAATCTTATGGACTGACTTGATGAAGGTTATTCAGCTCCAGAAAATTTATTGCCTCATGGAATTTTAGTCAATTCTTTCTTTATAATGTTTCCTTGTTTGTGTATTTTAATTTTACACTTCCTCAAGAAGTAATAATGTGTCTCTGTCACACAGAAGTTTTCTGCAGATTCTGACAGCATGAGCTACCAGAGACTGAGGGCTTATTTTCTCCCCCTTTGGTGTTGAATTTTTTACATATAAATTCATTTAGCCTTCCCACTAATTCAATGAATTAAGCAATATTATTATTTCTATTTGGGCTTCCCAAGGCACTAACAGTAAAGAACCCACCTGCCAATGTAGGAGACTTAAGAGATGTATGTTCAGTCCTTAGATCAGGAAGATCCCCTGGAAGAAGGCATGGCAACCCACTCCAGTATTCTTGCCTTGAGAATCCCATGGACAGAAGAGCCTGGCGGCTACAGTCCATGGATTACAAAGAGTTGGACGCGACTGAAGTGCTTAGCTCTCATGCACATTATTTCTGTTTATAGTTGAGTGAACTTAAGGAACTAAATAAGATTTCTCTTGAGGTAAATGTTAGAATCAGCATTTTAGATAATATGTCATATTTCTAAATTTCTATACCATGTTTCACATATTATATTTTATATTTTTATGAGATAATCAACCAGGTGTGGCCACAAGAGAAAAGAGACAGGCTCAGGGAAACAATAGTTATTATACTAATTGGTCCTAATAGAGACAAGAGGCATAGCAGGTCTTGCAGAGCCAAATGGAGAGTAATCAGGGTAAGTGTGGGGGCAAAAGACAGGAGGAGGAAGTGGGGGGCAGGGAAGAACTTGGGTGCTTAGAACAAGGCTTTAATTGGGATTTCCATAGGAAAGTCATGACAGGGAAGGGTGAACAGGTTAGGATTCACTGCTTTGAAAAACTTTTGTGGGTTTTGAATATAGAGATGCTCTCTGTTGCCCCTGGATGTTCAAGGCAGAAAAATACTGCCTCCTGGAGTTTGTGGGCCAGATAAAGGATGAATTCGTTTGCAGACCAAAGATTTGCTGCTGGCTAGGCATTTTGCAGTCACCCAGACAGAGACAGCCTCTTCTCAACCAGAAAGGTTTTCTTAAGATGTCAAAACATAATATGCATAAACATAAAACATAAAATTGTATGTATATAATGTATAGAAAACTATGTTACACTTTTATATTTATAATATAAAGTATAAATAAATATATTTGTATATTACAGCAGTAATCCCTCTAGTTTCCTATCAAATAAAAATATATAAAATCTCATTCAGAGTGGTATTCTCTATTCAATGTATTTGCCTATGACAAAAATCATACACAGAATAAAACTTGTGGATGATTTTAAGTTTGTATAATAATTGATGAAAAAGAAAAAAGAGTATATAAAGTCGCCTTAAGTTTTTTGAGTAGATTTCTAAAGAAAGAGAAGAGGGAAATTATAAAAATTCTAGAAGTTTGGGTTGGGTGTGAAGCAAGGTAATTTGATCAAAAATATCAGAAATGATTTTCATTGCCAACAGAAAATACTAAAATGACAGAAAACATCTAGGTTAGACTGAGCTCCGTTATAAACAGTAGAGTGGCCCACAGGCAACTCTGTCCTTTTGCATCTGAAACATGATCATAACCAAAATATTTAAGCTACAGGGGTTACCCAATAGGTCGATTTTTATATGTTACCATCATATCCTAATTTACTGTGCCTTTTATTCAATTGACTTTCCATTTATTGTCTCAACTTTGTTTTCTTTAAGATCTGTAAGGATTTACATCGCCTTCTATCCCATTCTACTTACATATCCATTTTGAAGTTAATGGGCCAGAATTTTCTCAGTAACTCAAGTTTTCCTCCACTACTGATAAAAGGACACCACTTCCATATAAATTCCAAAACCTGGATAAGAACCTGCACATGGGCCAACCATTTTTTTCTGGAGAGAACAAACCTCCTCACTGTCTCACCTGAGAGTCAATTCCAAGGTTTGTGAGTAAGTATATTTCCTAAACCAGAGTAAATGTGAACCCTGGGAAAAGCTGCCACTTTCTGGAGATTCAAAGTTTCAAACAAAGTAGACTGGGCTATCAGTTTGAGAAGCTAGTCTACGACTTCAATTGTCACAGAGGAATTTCACCTAATCTGAAAGATGTCTGGAGTTTAGAAGTGGATATAGACAAAAAAATTTATGTTGTCATCTGTGGCACCATCTGAGACCACTTCAAAAACTAGTAAGGTCAATGCCCTTAGAATCATAATTTTGATTTCTACAATTTCTAGGTGAGAAACACTGGACTCGTCTTACTTTTCCATAAATATCCATACTGGCATTTGTAAAAGGTATTCCAAATTTTATTATCATGCTGATTTAAGCTGATTTCCAAATATTTATGTCATGCGGCCTTATTTCCATCCATTTTTTTCATGACCTACAAGGAATGACAAAGAGAATTCCCTTCTTCCTTCCCATCCATAATTTGTCTGTGAAGAGGTATCAGGATCAGTCGTGAGGAAAGGATTCATGAGCCTTATGGGATCTACTAACATGTCATATCTGAACCCGAAGACAGTGATTCTGATTGGGATCCCTGGACTAGAGCATGTGCAGTTTTGGATTGGATTTCCCTTTTTTAGTGTGTGCCTGGTGGCTCTGCTGGGGAATGTCATTTTAATAATCATTATTGCAACAGAACGCAGTCTTCACCAACCCATGTACATCTTCTTGGCAGTGATGGCAGCCACTGACCTAGGACTCTGTGCAGCCATTGCTCCCAAGATGTTGGCTATCTTCTGGTTTGGCTCCCATTCCATGGCTTTTGAGGCTTGCCTCACCCAACTCTTCTTCATCCACGCTTTGCAGGGCATGGAATCTGGCATACTGTTAGCCATGGCCTTTGACCGCTATATTGCCATCTGTGATCCTCTGAGGCATGCATCCATCTTCACGCCTCTCTTTCTAGTCCAGATGGTACTGATGGTGGCAATTCGGACAACAGTGCTTGTTGGGATTTTACCCATTCTACTAAAACGACTGCACATTTTCCAATCGGTGGTTATTGCCCATTCCTATTGCAAGCACATGGCTGTGGTCAAGTTGGCTGCGGAAGATGTCCACATTAACAAATCATATGGGCTTTTTGTGGCCTTTGCAATTCTGGGTTTTGACCTGATTTTTGTCTTCATTTCATACATTCTTATTTTTCGAGCTGTTTCTCATCTTCCTCAGAAGGAGGCACGATTCAAAGCATTCAATACCTGCACTTCCCATATTGTCATCTTCCTAGAGTTTTATATCCTTGCTTTTTTTTCCTTCTTCAGCCACCGTTTTGGACATGTATCACCCTATACTCATATATTCTTATCTACGATTTATCTGCTTGTTCCCCCTGCCCTTAACCCCATTGTCTATGGTGTGAAGACCATGGAGATCCGCAGACGAGTTTCTCAGATTTGTATTATGGAGCATGACTCCTGGTAGTAATCCAAAAATAATATTATACAGGAAAAAATATATTTTTAGGTTTAAGATGAAAACTTATTCTACCATGTCTATTTTGATGAGATTTTACATCATAATGATTTCCACTAAAGAATGCATATTCCAAAACAGGAACAAATCAGACTATGAGATCAACTTAGGTGAAAAAAATATATGTATCTCATATCTTCTTACCTCCCTCATATCTTCATCTCTCCCTTTCTTCATCTTTTTTGCCTTCCTTCCATCATTCTTTTCTCTTTTTTCCCTTTCTTTTCTTGTTTACAAGGTAACAAGACATAAGAGTCCTTGTATCTTCCTGTAATATCAACAGGCAGTTTATCTTTTGGATGTGTAAGATTGACACAGATATATCCATTATTTAAAAAGAATAAATCTAATTTTACTTAAGCTCTGCTAAGATAAGAATAAAAGATTTCAATTCACACGTGAGAAGCAATTACTTTAGATTTTTTTAGGGAATCAGAGAGGATCTCATATAGACAGTCATGGAAAATGTGAGATTTGAATAATGTTTCATTTAAAATGATGAAATTGTGTTAAACATAACTCAGTTTTTAAAACACTATAACTTAGGTAGTTATGGAGGAGTAGGTGCAGATATGTGTGAATCTAACTTCCTTGAGCATTTGATTCATGAAAAGCAGAATCAAATATGCCTTCACCAGTTCTTCAGGACAGAATACTGGAGTGGGTAGTCATTCCCTTCTCCAGGGGATCTTCCCAACCCAGCGATCAAACCCAGGTCTCCTGCAATGCAAGTGGATTCTTTACCAGCTGAGCTACTAGGGGAGCCCCTCATCAGTGATCAAAATTATACAAATCATTCTACATTATGAAGTTATGTATTAACATCCAAGTAATATGATACTTGACACCATTTAACAGCCCAAACACAGTCCTTTTTATTGGGTAGGTGAACAATTCCTCTTTTCAAAGTTCCCATTGACTAGCATCGCTTGTGATGGTTTTAGAAGGAGTTCATTTTCTGTCTGTATTTTTGCAACTCACTAAGAACTTATTTTTTTCCAAAAGGTCATTAGGAGACCCTGACAAATTTTGAGATGCTGCCCATTAACCTGAGCCAGTTCTGTGATGATGCACATGGAACAGTTTCTTTTTTCCCCACTCTTTTTATAGATACAGCTCAAAAAATATTACAAAAAACCCCTAATACTCTGTTTAAGCCATCTCTCCCTTACTCTCATTTTCATATCATACCTTCCTGTCCAGTGTCTACAGCTTGAGAGCATATATTCCACCACATGAACACCAATAAGTCTTAGCTCAGGTTTGTCATCAACCACAGCTGTTTGTCTCCTTCCCCTTGATGGCCAAGGTAAGTTCAGTTCAGTTGCTCAGTCATGTCTGAGTCTCTGCAACCCCATGGACTGCAGCACACCAGGCCTCCCTGTCCATTACTAACTCCCGGAGTTTACTCAAACTCATGTCCATTGAGTCGGTGATACCATCTGACTATCTCATCCTCTGTCATCCCCTTCTCCCGCCTGCAATCTTTCCCAGCATCAGGGTCTTTTCAAATGAGTCAGTTCTTTGTATCAGGTGGCCAAAATGTTGGAGTTTCAGCTTCAGCATCAGTCCTTCCAATGAATATTCAGAACTGATTTCCTTTATTTATTTATTTATTTTTTACAGTTAGTTTGAAGCCTCTATTTTTGTTTGTTTGTTTGTTTGTTTTAATTTTAAAATCTTTAATTCTTACATGCGTTCCCAAACATGAACCCCCCTCCCACCTCCCTCCCCACTGATTTCCTTTAGGATGGACTGGTTGGATCTCTTTGTAGTCCAAGGACTCTCAAGAGTCTTCTCCAACACCAGAGTTCAAAAGCATCAATTCTTTGGCGCTCAGGTTTCTTTATAGACCAACTCTCATATCCATACTTAACTACTGGAAAAACCATAGCTTTGACTAGATGGACCTTTGTTGGCAAAGTAATATCTTTGTTTTTTAATATGTTGTCTAGGTTGACCATAACTTTTCTTCAAAGGAACAAGTGTCTTTTAATTTCAAGGCTGAAGTCACCATCTGCAGTGATTTTGGAGCCCCAAAAGATAAAGTCTGTCATTGTTTCCACTATTTCCCCATCTATTTCTCATGAAGTGATAGGACAAGATGCCACAGTCTTAGTTTTCTGAATGCTGAGTTTCAAGCCAACTTTTTCACTCTCCTCTTTCACTTTCATTAAGAGGTTCTTTAGTTCTTCTTCACTTTCTGCCATAAGGGTGTTGTCATTTGTATATCTGAGGTTATTGATATTGATCAAGGTAATGACCTATAATATTTCTTGGAGAAGGAATAAAAAATCAAAGTTTTATTACCTTACGATGGGCTCAAACAATAAACAGGTAAGTATGACATTAGAATGGCCCTATCAAGAGTTCTTCCCAAAGCAAACCAAAGCTAGAATTTTAGTGTATGTGGTATAACTGGGGATTGATACATGAAAAATCTTGCGAGAGAGGAAACAAGTAAGACAGTGAAGAGAAGAAGCTAATAAAGTAATCATGACTGAGCATATTACTGCTGTAGATTGCCAGGGCTTTTTCCTGCTAGGGGTACAGGAAAAATGTAAGAAACCCACCTACAAATTGTTCCAATGGGGGACCAGAAACATGGGATATTTATTTAACAATCTACAACTGGTTCCAAATAGGAAAAGGAGTATGTCAAGGCTGTATATTGTCACCCTGCTTATTTAATTTATATGCAGAGTACATCATGAGAAATGCTGGGCTGGAAGAAGCACAAGCTGGAATCAAGATTGCCGGGAGAAATATCAATAACCTCAATATGCAGATGACACCACCTTTATAGCAGAAAGTGAAAAGGAACTAAAAAGTCTCTTGATGAAAGTGAAAGAGGAGAGTGAAAAAGCTGGCTTAAAGCTCAACATTTAGAAAACTAAGATCATGGCATCTGGTCCCATTACTTCATGGTAAATAGATGGGAAACAGTGTCAGACTATTTTTTCGGGCTCCAAAATCACTGCAGATGGTGATTGCAGCCATGAAATTAAAAGACACTTACTCCTTGGAAGAAAAGTTATGACCAACCTAGATAGCATATTTAAAAGCAGAGACATTACTTTGCCAACTAAGGTCCATCTAGTCAAGGCTAGGTTTTTCCTGTGGTCATGTATGGATGTGAGATTTGGACTGTGAAGAAAGCTGAGCACCGAAGAACCGATGCTTTTGAACTGTGGTGTTGGAGAAGACTCTTGAGAGTCCCTTCGACTATAAAGAGATGCAACCAGTCCATTCTGAAGGAGATCAGCCCTGGCATTTCTTTGGAGGGAATGATGCTAAAGCTGAAACTCAAATACTTTGGCCACCTCATGCGAAGAGTTGACTCATTGGAAAAGACTCTGATGCTGGGAGGGATTGGGGGGCAGGAGAAGAAGGGGACGACAGAGGATGAGATGGCTGGGTGGCATCAGGGACTCGATGGACATGAGTTTGGGTAAACTCCAGGAATTGGTGATGGACAGGGAGGCCTGGCGCGCTGCGATTCATGGGATCACAAAGAGTCAGACACTACTGAGTGACTGAACTGAACTGAACTGAACTCTCCATATAAGAAAAACACAGAAGCTTTAAGTATTACCACAAGCTGGGGTGAGTGAAAAGTATCAGAAACGATTGCCAGCAATTAATTTATTTTTATTAGTTCTAAAGACACTGTCTGTCATAAAATATAGAGTGGAAAGATATCACATTCTACAGAATGTTATTATTGGCAGATGCCAACAATGGTTATAATTATTTTTTGTAGATGAGAATATGAACTGATAAATGAACAGTTTGGGGGGTATTTAATTAGAGAAAAGTGCTTCTTTCTTCTATATAACTTACCATTCCATACCTGTTCCCAATCCACTTTTTTTTCTGGTATACTACCTGGAATGGATTGAGATTTTTCAGTTGAGCGTGGTCCAGATGAGAACCTAACCTCTTAAATTAAGAGAGGAGGAAATTGCTGTTGTGCAGTGTGTTGTCTTGGAAAGGAAAAGATGTATTTGTGAGTCCTGGCTCTCTCATCAATTCCTATTAATTCCTGCATACATAAGTGAAGGTGTATTAACTACCTTAGAATCTCTATAGAAACAAACAAACAAACAACTCAAAAAACTGAGAGTAGACTATATATATGAGATTAATGTGGGAAGCACTGAAAATAATCATTGGAGACAACGCTGAAAATGTTTGGGACCATAACATAGAACCTTTGATAGGGGGTTAATAGTGGTTTTGCATATCTACTGATGATGTAACTGGTGTGTACATCAGATACATGTGCATACAGAAGTTCTTGTGAATGTATGCATATTTCAGGTGAGGTGTATAGATGAATACAAATGTGCATACATTATCATATTCCAGAAAAAAGGAGTTCATAGACAAATAAGATGATTGCAAGGCTGTATATGAATGAAATAGCATGTCTATTTGTATACATTTATGTGAGTAAATATCATCTGTGTGATATTTATTCTAAACAGATTTGACGGTGTCTATATTATAAACATTAGCGGTATGAAGATGGGTATGATTTGCATGTATAGTCCCTTGGTTTATGAATTGGTGTTTAATAATGTTTTTTAAAAAGCTAAGACAAGGGTTTAGAACTGGTTTGCATGAGGTGAAAAGTTCAATTTCTGGGCATGCCATTGCCCTTAAAGAAATGTCAATGTAAGAGGGATAGGGTGGAGAGGGAGGTGAGTTCAGGATGGAAGGGACATATGTATACCTGTGGCTGTCGACATAAGGCAAAAACCATCACAATATTGCAAAGCAATTATCCTTCAAAAATAAATTAACTGAAAATAAAGGTAAAGAGTGCAGACTAAAATTGAACTATAGAACAGATCACAGATGACTAAACGCCGAAGAAACTGGCAGTACAGACTGGCACATATTGTTTGAAGATAAGCATTAAGGAAAACAAACTGAAGAAAGTCTCTTGAGGTGGGAAGAATTTTGACTAAGATCAAGGAAAATGCTTTCTAAGTAGCAGGAGAATGAGCTAAAACAGCAGTAATGTGTTATTTCCTTACAAATAAAGCAGTCAGGTTTGGCTAGACTGATGCCTAGTCAGTGATTTAGTGGAAGTAAAACACCTGGCATGGCAGCTTGAAATCAAGTAATGTACAACTTGAATGCCATGCTATGGAGTTAAGCCATTATCTTAAGGAACAGGCTGTTGAAGATTTTAATTGGACAAAATGAGACATCTGTTTGAAAAAGATGACTCCAAATGGGTGCAGAGTTAATGAAAATTTTGAATATGAGAGAAATTGAATATAGGCAGGTTAGTTAGAATTTTCTGCATAGAGATTGAAAGTAATGAAAATATAAGACAGAAAAAAGACAAAGGAGATGTGCAAAGAAATATTGGTCATTGGTTGGATAACAGGTAGGAAACAGGTAATTCAAAGGTTGTGTATTTAATTTAATTTAGGTCAAAAGAACAATAGTGAAGGCTACAGAGGAACAATCTAGCTGATAAGGAGATAAGGAATTATTTTGGAAAGACTTACATTTAAGGTGCATATGAAGAGAAAAGTGGTTCACAACATTGTTGCAATGTTTTCTGGAACACAGCTATAACTCAGGGTTTAAGACATAAATCTGGGTGTTCTGGTTTGTGAAAACCTGTGAGGTTGGATAGGTGAAAGGAAAAAAGTGAAGCTAGATAAAAAAATAGCTTCTCTGAGTCATTTAAAAGTTGGTTTATAACATTATATAAGGTGTGCATGTATAATATTATATTTCATGTTCTGTATACACTACAGTGTGCTCACCACTTAATACTTATTTTCTGCCCATCATCATACAGTTGACCTTTGCCCATTTCACCCTTCACCCACCCTTCTTCCTTCTGGTAACCACTACTCTGTTCTCTGTTTTTCTGTTTGTTTTTGTTTTCATTTTATTTACTCATTTATTCATCTATGAATAAATATATTCCTCATATGAATGAAACAATATGGTACTTTTCTTTTTTTGTTTGCCTTATTTCACTGAGCATAATACCTTCAAGATCCATCCATGTTGTCACAAATAAAAATATTTCACCCTTTTTTTTTAACTGAAAAGTGTTTGACTATAGGTGTGTGTGTACACGTGTATGTGTATATATATATGTATATATATACACACCATATCTTTATCCATTTATCTGTTGATAGACACTTAGGCTGCTTCCATGTCTTGGTTATTGTAAATAATGCTGTGATGAACATGGGATGCATATGTAGCTTTTAATTAGCATCTTTACATTTCTTTGATAAATACTCAGAATGGCTGGACCACATGGCAGATGGCCAACAGGCACATGAAAAGATGTTCAACATCACTAATTCTACGGGGAATATGAGTCAAAACCATAATGAGACACTACCTCATACCAATCAGGATGTATATTATCAAAAAGGCAAGAGATAATAAGTGTTGGTGAGGATATGAAGAAAAGATAACCCTCATACACTTCTGGTGGGAATGTAAATTGGGGGAACCCTATGAAAAACAGTATGGAAATGGAGGTTACTAAAAAAACTAAGGCTGTCTTTTTTTTTTCCCCCATTTGTAAAATCTATCAAGTCCAATCTACTGTATATTGGTTCTATGTTCTGACACTGAGTAACTCTCTAAGAATGACACTTCTCTATTAAAACCCTTCAGACAAAAAAAGGAGCTCAGTATTTATTGATTTGGTCATGGATACTTATACATATTTATTTCAAATAGGATTATTTTCAATGATATATACTTCTGTTGGTGAAATATCTGACAAATAAATGTGGAAGAAAAATCATTATATCAACAAAAACTTTGGATAATTGTTTTTATCCACAGGTCTTAAGATACATGCCTAAATTCATTTGACCTCATTTGAAAAAAAAATTTCCAATTTATGTTATGTGATGGAAGTAGATAAACAATAAAATTAATTACAAAATATTCTCCTGTTTTATTACACATAAGCATTTAGGGAGGATTGCTTGTCATGAAGGTTTCATAACAACCACATTTGATGGAAAGGACATGCCCCTGCTGCATTCCCACACTGACCAAGTCCTTCTCTTGCCTTGGTTTATACCTTTCCTCACTAAGCCCAATTCAGACAGGAATTCTCTCTACCTACAACCTAACATGATTTCCAGCTCCATCGGTACCAACATCAATCTCCTTGACAATGGAAGATTCGTAGCACCCACTCCCGCATTTGCTTGGTCCGAGCCCCATAAATCAAAGGGTTGATCATGGGAGGCACCAAGAAGTAGAGATTGTCAATGATAATCTGTAGGTGGGGAGCCATACGATAGCCTAAAATCTGGGCCAAGACAGAAAAGATAACAGGGGAATAAAAGAGAGCAATGACACAAAGATGAGAGCCACATGTGCTGAAAGCTTTGCCCCGTGCCTCCCAAGAGGGTATCCGAAAGACAGCATGAAGGATCAGGCCATATGACAGAATGATAAAAAACAGATCAAATCCCACAGATGCTACAATAACCATAAGGCCATAGACAATGTGATCAGAGATGTCTCCGCAGGCTATTTGCACCACAGCCATGTAGGCACAGTATGAGTATGCAATGATGTGAGTTTGGAAGCTTTCCAGTCTTTTCACCAGGATGGGTGCTGGGGTCAGCACTGCCACTGCCCTTGCCAGGACAGCCAGTGCCATCTTCACAAGCAGGTTGTTACTAAGGACAGTTGTATATCTCAGAGGATGCCAGATAGCCACAAATCTGTCAAAAGCCATAGCCAGAAGGACCCCAGACTCCATGACATAAAATGATGGGATGAAAACCATCTGTGTGAGGCAGGCATTAAAGCTGATTTCCTTGGCACTCATCCAGAAGATACCCAGCATGCGGGGCACAGTGACACCGACAAGAGACAGGTCAACAACTGACAGCATGGCCAAGAGGAGGAACATGGGCTCGTGGAGACTCTTCTCCACCCTGATGATACATAAGATGGTGGCATTGCCAATGACAGCAACAACAAATACCAAGAAAAAAGGCACAGAGAACCAGCCATGGGACGATTCCAGTCCAGGAATTCCAGCCAGGACAAATATCAAGGGCTGAGGGATGGAGTTGTTGCAAGAGGACATCCCTCGCCAGACCTCCTCAAGGTCTGATTCCTAGAGAGAAAGAAAGGAGGGACATTTTGAAATCACTGCATCACTTGAAGCTAAAATGCTGGGTACTATAGTAGTTTATGGCGATAAGCAAAATTTACCAACTAGTGAACAAATAAATGTTGCAGCTAATGGAGTTAAGGAGAGAGATAATGCTCAGTTACTTTCTCTGCAGGAGAGAGAAGCAGTCTCAGGGAAAAATTCTCAATAAAAAAATACCAACTCTGCTGTATAAGTTCTCCTGTTGACCTGAGCCTGTTTAATATTCAATGTATATAAACTTATAGGAGAGTTTTTTTTTCCCCTCAGAGAACAGGACCTGAAAGGAGACCCAATATATTCATTATAGGCATGACGTGGGGATGTGGATGAGCTAGAAAGCATGGTTTTCACTCAAGAAGTTGAATTTCATCATCTGAAGCTCCTCAGTTCTTGAGACTGGCTTTGGTGCTTTAGAATTCTTCTCTGGAGTGTTTTTTATTTTCACAAATAACCAAAGAAATTTGCTGATCTTATAACTAAAAAATATGGTTTTCTGGAGGAATAACTGATATTTTGAAGGACAAAGGTAGAGTCAAAAATACGTCAATAGATAATGATTCCATATTAAAATTATATATATATGTATTTATGTATAGCAATCATATTTAGAAGTTAATGGTAACATATTTCTATATAAATAAGATTCAGTTTAGTTCAGTTCAGTTGCTCAGTTGTGTCCGACTCTTCGCAACCCCATGAATCGCAGCATGCCAGGCCTCCCTGCCCATCACCATCTCCCAGAGTTCACTCAGACTCACGTCCATCGAGTCCGTGATGCCATATAGCCATCTCATCCTCAGTCGTCCCCTTCTCCTCCTTCCCCCAATACCTCCCAGCATCAGAGTCTTTTCCGATGAGTCAACTCTTCGCATGAGGTGGCCAAAGTACTGGAGCTTCAGCTTTAGCATCATTCCTTCCAAAGAAATCCCAGGGCTGATCTCCTTCAGAATGGACTGGTTGGATCTTCTTGCTGTCGAAGGGACTCTCAAGAGTCTTCTCCAACACCACAGTTCAAAAGCATCAATTCTTCAACACTCAGCTTTCTTCACAGTCCAACTCTCACATCCATATATGACCACAGGAAAAACCATAGCCTTGACTAGACAGACCTTAGTTGGCAAAGTAATGTCTCTGCTTTTGAATATGCTATCTAGGTTGGTCATAACTTTTCTTCCAAGGAGTAAGCGTCTTTTAATTTCATGGCTGCAATCACCATCTGCAGTGATTTTGGAGCCCCCCAAAATAAAGTCTGACACTGTTTCCACTGTTTCCCCATCTATTTCCCATGAAGTGATGGGACCAGATGCCATGATCTTAGTTTTCTGAATGTTGAGCTTTAAGCCAACTTTTTCGCTCTCCTCTTTCACTTTCATCAAGAAGCTTTTTAGTTCCTCTTCACTTTCTGCCATAAGGGTGGTGTTATCTGCATATCTGAGGTTATTGATATTTCTCCAGGCAATCTTGATTCCAGTTTGTGTTTCTTCCAGTCCAGCGTTTCTCATGATATACTCTGCATAGAAGTTAAATAAGCAGGGTGACAATATACAGCCTTGACGTACTCCTTTTCCTCTTTGGAACCAGTCTGTTGTTCCATGTCCAGTTCTTACTATTGCTTCCTGACCTGCATACAGATTTCTCCAGAGGCAGGTCAGGTGGTCTGGTATTCCCATCTCTTTCAGAATTTTCCACAGTTGATTGTGATCCACACAGTCAAAGGCTTTGGCATAGTCAATAAAGCAGAAATAGATGTTTTCTGGAACCCTCTTGCTTTTTCCATGATCCAATACTAAATTTCACTATTAAGGTCTGGACTTCACATTTCATTAGAAATATTCCAATTATATAGTAGTTATAAAAGGCAATCACAGAAAAAATAGAAGCTTCAACAAACGCTTAAAATACAGAGATGGAAAAACAAAACACAAAATTGCTTTAAAAAATAATAGTACATGGCTTCGGGGAGTGGGAGGGATGTTCTAGAGGAAGGGAAATATGTATATATACAGTCCATGAAATTCTCCAAACCAGCATACTGGAGTGGGTAGCCTATTCCTTTTCCAGCAGATCTTCCTGACCCAGGAATTGAACCGAGGTCTCCTGCACTGCAGGTCAATTCTTTACTAACTGAGCTATCAGGGAATCCCATGTATACATATAGCTGATACATACTGAGGCACAGTAGAAGCCAACAGAACATTGTAGAACAACTATACCACAATAAAAAAGTACAGTAATATTAATACTGTACCCTTTTTTGTTTTGACACACTTGGATTATTTTTCTTTTTGCCAATTAATTTACTCTAAATGCTTAAGACCCCAAAACAGAGTGGCAAAAAGTACACAGATTTTATACATCATAAATTGAGTTATGAAGATCTAAGTATTTCATGTTATCAACCACCTTTGGTAAAAGGCAAGCTACAGCCAAATGACAGGCAGGTCTCCTAGCAGGTAACTTGGTATAGTAAAAATAATAAGGTCTTTAGATAAATGTGGCTGTGATACAATTTCAACCCTGCCACTACTTTTATGTGACTTGACCATAAAGTGTTCAAGGCTTTGAGCCTCTTTCCTCATCTCAAAAATGAGATGAGGTTTACCTTGCAAAACTTGCTGTGAGAATTAAGTCCATCATTAAATCCCAACATTATATAAAATGTACAATGTTTCTGGCCTAATTCTTTTAATGTTTCTGTGCTCTACAAATGCAAGTTTTCTTCTTTTTCAATAAAGTACAAAGATTAAGTGAGATACGCCAAAAATAAAGTCCTTTTTGCTTTGTGTTTTTCTTGGAAAGAACAGTAATGAGGATAATAACGGGTCTTGAATGGATACCATAAGAAGGAATATGTGATGGTCCTGATAAAATATGTAGTTTTATCTTTAATCTTTTTTATCCCTTTAGAAGTGTATTTATTTTACCATAGCTATTATCACTAGGTTCTAACAAAGCACAAATAATTTGATACCCTGTAAAATCCCATTTCCAAGACATCTTTCCAAAAAAGCATTTTAGACAACGTTGGAAGGGCCATAAACTTACATTCAACCTATGTACTTTTCTACCATAGTGTGTTTCCATAAATAACCTTTAATCAGTACTTTATGGATCCTTACCAGAAAGTCATTTCTTCCTGGTCTTAGCAATCCATCTCTAATACAATAGGAGACCTCATCTGAAAGCTTGAGTACACTAGAAAGCCAGAACCCAGAAACCTGGCAGTGATAATGGAAAAGACAGTGTACTTTAAGCACCATGTCAATTTATCAGCATCCAAGAGAAGGTGATTTGAAAGTTTTCATTTTGCTCATGGCCACTGAGGTCAGCATTAAACATTTCATAGAACTGTCCCAAAGTAGCCTCCTCTAACAACTTTTCATAAATCTGTCTGGTTCAATGTGTTCAAAATAAGAACTGTGCATTCTATGTCTCTACTCAGTGTTACTGAAAAACATCTTTTGAAAGTGCATTGGTCATTTTAAAAATACACAGAGAAAAAAATTGAAATATACATTTTCTAAGAAAAATGATATTAAAGAGTTTGTCTTTTTAAAGTATAGAGTTTAGAGTTTGTCTTTTTAAAGTTTGTCTTTTTGAAGTATAGTTGATTTATATTGTTTAGTTTCAGGTGTACAGCAAAGTGATTCAGTTATATATCCATATATATTTTTTATATCCATTTTTACATATTCCTGTTCCTTATAAGTGAGTTCATTATAGATTATTATAAAATATTGAGTATAGTCCCCCATGATTTTTTGATTCATTACCTGCTATGGGGAAAATATATATATTTAGTGTCACCAGACATAGATACCTGGCCAAATAAAGGAGGCTAAAATATTTTTAAAGGTGCATTTTAGTTCAGTAGGGGAAAGAGACCTACCACAAACTCAAAAGAAAAGACAGCCCTGTGAAATTAGACCCTCACTATCAGTGGGAGTTTTCAGGTAGAATTTAAATGGTCATCTACCCGGAATAGTATAAATAAAAATTATCCATGTGCTGGTGGCATTAGGATATTATTTGAGCTTTAAGTACTGCCAGCAACAACTATATAAATACTAATCTGAGTAAAGGAAGCATAAATTTAGATTTAAAAATTAGGAAGATACTTATTATTTTCTAATGAATGTCATTGGGCAATCTAAAGATTACATATCTCAACCATAACTATGCAAGGGTTAGTGACTATGGTATTTAGATGAAAAGATTTGAGAATCTCTTTATCCTATATGACTGTGCATCTCAGGATTTTGTACTCTTTTCCCTCCCCATTTTTCTCTCTTTGCCTAGCATAGTACCTGTAGATGGTTGAGAATTTGGTCATAGGAGGACTGGGACCAGCAAAGCCACTGTCCTCTTGAGGTGTGAGGAAGATCTGTTGATGTCCAGAACAAGATGACCGTCTGAGCTAGAGGCAGATTTATGCTGGTTTGTCCTGGCCCTCCTGAGTCCTTACTGGCCTCTCTGTTAATCAAGGGACATTATTTAGCTTTGCTATTCTGGAGAACAAATCCTAGAGCCAATTAGCGAGGAGAGTACAGATGGCTAAGAATTGCTCAGAAGCACTGTGAAACTAATTGCCGGTGTGTTGTGGCATGTGGTATGGTGTGGTTTAGGAAGCCCAGGGAGGAGTAAGGATTGAATTATTTAGAATGGAAATTAAAGACCACCTGGGGCAACAACAGGCAGGGCCAAATGCGACTATAATTATATATAAATTACTATGGTTTGCTTCAAAACCAACAGTTTAAATCATTTTAATTTCCAGTGGCACTGGGACCTCCATAGACAAAACTGAAACTGAAATTAGAAGTCTTGATTCCCTAGATAAAAAAAGGATCCATAAAAAGCTGGCAAAAAGTATGCAGTAAATAAAATATTTAATTGACTAAATTAAGACCATTGTTTGGTAAATGAGATATGTGGAAAGAAAAATAACATAGAGAAGTGAGATTCAAGTAGAAGAAAGAGATTAGCTCTATAAAAAAATTGCACAATACTAGGTTTAGAAGAGACTGAGTTTCAGAACTCTTGGCAGAAGTCAAAACCTCAACTTGAGAGTAAATATAAAAGCAGAAGAAATTGCTAATAACTATTTTGTTGCAGGATGTAGTCAAATGTAAATATCCTGGAGACAATGACTGGGGCGCTGTTTGTTCACTATTTCCCCACTGCCTGGCAAATTGTATAAGTCTTCAAATATTTTTTAAATCAGTAAGTGCACCACACTCACACACACACACACAGACACATAAATACACAACGGTTCTTCATCAATCATCCACTCTAAACTTTAGGCTTAGGGTAAGCAACAGTCATAAAGTGTGTGAGCTTGTCAAAGTCTTCATCAAGCCAAGTCCTAAAGTATATTCAGGGTACTCAAATCAGTTTAATTCTTTTCATCATGATGACCATCAACATGGATCAAGTTATCATTATACTGTCCTTGAAAACTTTATAACCTCCTAAAAGTTTTTCTCTAGTCATTCCTTCTACTGTGTCTCAATCCATTTTCTTCATTGCAGCCACAATGATCATTTTAAAACACAAACCTGATTATGTCACTCCCATGCATAAAATTTCCTTTTGTTTTTAGGATAAAATTGTGAATTCTCAGCATGCCTACCCCACACTCTCATGATACTCTCTTAGCTGTCCTCAGCACTCTTCATTCCACTCTGTACTCCATCCCAGGAATGGACCTCCTTCAGTTCTTCAAATGTAAGATGACTCTGCCTATCTAAATATTTCTCTTAAAATCTACCTTAAATCCACACATGTTCACATATACTGTTCTCTCTCTCTTTAACACCACCCCAACATTTTCTCTTGCTTCCCTCAGCTAGTTATCTCCCATTCAACACTTACATAAATGTCTTGTTAAAGGGAACTTTCCTTGATTCCCCTAGACCAGATCAAAACTGATGTTAGTTGCCTTTATAAAAATCTATGTTTCTACTTGATAGCACTTGATATCCAATGTAGCTATGCATTTGAACATTACTTACTGAAGCCATGTCACCTCAACCAGAATATAAACTCCCTGACACATGGATTTCTTTTCTGCTCACCTCTCATTAGAATCTATCACAACCTGGCACATTTTAGCCACTCCATAAATATTCTTTTGTTGTATGAATATATGAATAAGCTGTATATCTTCTCCCCATTGACTAGAATTTAATGCAGGGATCTTGGCTATATAATTGTGTGGTTATTATCTTATAGATACACGCTCCAGGAAACAAACTCACTCAGAAGGACAGTGTGGATAATGGGGTACAGTTTATTACACTGGTGGGTCCAAGGCAGAGTTTCTTCTCTTTAGCCAGGGACCCAGACTGACTTTTATGAAAACCTTATATACCTTAAGTGTACTGCGTAAGCCCACATCCCCAAATTCCTTAAACCTAGGCTGGAAAGTGTTAAACGGAGATTCAATCAGGTTACAGCCATGATTCATAATCAGAAGGGTCAGCTGGTTATATATTGTAGCATATAGTAATGGGAGCCATAAAGATTACAAAGGTGATTGACTAGATAGGGGATTATTACATTCTTTTTGGTGACGGGAAATCTTGGTATGGAATCTGGTGTTGATCAGTCCAGGAGACCAGTTCGGCCATAGGTATGTTATCTCCATGGCTACCAGGCATGTAGTCTAAAGTTCACTGAAACTGCAAGATGGAATTGCCTTCTTTTTCAAGATGGAGTCAGTTTGGCCTGTTCCTTTCCTCTTTCAATTATTGTTGAACATCTGCAATTTGAGAGCCATTTTAACTTATAAAAGCTAACTGCTTAGTTCATATTTCCCAATCTAACATATAAACAACCTTGTTTAACATATAAAAATATATTACCTTATCAGGAAATATATTTTAATTAGATTCAATGATCCATCATACTAAAAATTTTAATTAAAAAAATACAACTTGAAGGTCCAGACTTTGAAATTTACCTTTTGGAAACATCCAACATAATCACCAACAGTCTTTTTTTTTTTAATTTAAATTTTATTTTTTTACTTTACAATACTGTATTGGTTTTGGCCTACATTGACATGAATCCACCACAGGTGTACATGAGTTCCCAACCCTGAACCCCCCTTCCACCACCCTCCCCATAAAGATTAAATTTCCCTAGAGATTCTCTTAAGCCTGGGAGAGATCCCTTTGTCATTGAATTTTTCTCCATTATCTTACAAAAATATCATTAAAACCTATCTTTATATTTTTAATTCAGTACTTTAATTATAACTACCACAAAACTAGGAGCTCTGACATATGACAAGTGGATTCCACATCTTATGGCTTCATTGATTAAGAAGCATTCATTGAACACACATGTTCATAGGACACTGAAAGGTGTTAGAGATAAAAAGTAAATAAAGGATAGTCTTTACCCATGGGATTAACTACTTTCATTTTTTTAAAAATATATACTTCACTACTTTATCAACAGGTGATGTTGAGAAAAGTACTTAATCTCTCTAAGTCTAAATTCCTCATTTGTGAAATCAGACTAACATTCTGATGATTATGGTGATAATTATATAATTCAAATTACATATATGTGTGTGCAAACATGTATATATATAAATATTGTGTAAATATTAATAAAATATTAATATATATTATATATTACATATATTTATTGCAGTTGTTTTAGTTGCTAAATTGTGTCAGACTCTTTTACAACGCCATGGACTGTAGCCCACCAGGCTCTTCTGTCCATGGGATTTCCCAGGCAAGAATACTGGAGTGGGTTGCCAGTATGTTTGTATGTGTGTGTGTGTACATATATTTAAATGAGACATATATGTCTCACAAAGTCAGGCATTCAATATACAAAAATTATACATGTCTGTATAATCCACAATCTTAACTAATGTATATTTATTAAAAGCTTACTGTGTGATACTATTTAATGTACCTTACATACTTTCACTCATTCAATCCTTAAAAGTTTATGGAGAAGGCAATGTCACGATCCCTGTTTTATTATGTAAACAAAGCCCAGAAAGTTTTAGCAAAGTGTCTGGGTACACGAAGATAGCAAGTGGTAAAGCTGAAACATGAACCCAGGCACTCTCATTCTAGAGTCAATGCATTTAACCTCTAACTATACTGTGAGCTGAAGTGGCAAAATTACAACATATCATTTCATTTTTTACAATAATGATGGGGAGAATTTCTGTTTAGCTTGATTCAAGGAAACAATCTTTCTGAGGAGTTTAAGCAGGAGCTGTATCTTGAAGGATAACTGAATCCTCTCCAGGTAAGAAAGAGGATGGGACAGAGAGAAACATTCTAAGCAAAAACACAAAGATATGAATAGAACTACTGTTTGAATAAAAGTGAGAATTTTAATGAATAGTATAAAGAGTATACACGATATATAAGAAGGATAAGAGAAACAGTAGAAAAGGTAATTCATAAAGCTCTGCTTTGCCGTCCTGGAGCTTCATGGGTCTGACACAATTACTCGTTTGTTTTAAATTGTTAGGAGGATAACTATGGTCTCCATGTAGAGAATTTACTGAACATAATAATCAAAAGTTAGTTCCTTGAAGATACCAGTGGAAACTGTTGAAATGATACAATGGAAATGATAAAAGCTTAAATAATGGCATTTAATAGTCAAAGAGGAATGGAGAGGAATGGAGAACTTAGATGTTAGCCTCTATGAAGCTCTGAGACTAAAGAGATGGCAAATAGTGAGAAAAGAAAAAAAGTACAAATAATACTTTAGAAGTAGTAAATCACACAGAGAAACCTGGTCAGGGAAGTTCAGCATGTAACTCGAAGTACCTCTGTTACCAAACCAAACTCGAGTCCACTTACACACAAGCAGTAAAGTCAATCTACAGACACCAGGTTGTGGTGAAGAAAGCATTTACTGTAGGGCACCAAACAAGGAGTCTGCGATAGTTAACATTCAAAACTCCCCAGTGGGTTTCTGCAGACCATTTTTAAAGGCAAGATGAGGGAGAGGAGCTGCAGGGATTTTGGTTAGCTCATGCACAATTCTCTCATTACTTGATGGTGAAGTAACAGGGCAGTGACACAAGGGTTAACATTATCAGTCCTCATGCTCCAGCAGGTTTTGGAGGCTAACGCCTGTGGTCATCAAATAGTTAATTTCTTCCATTTGCGGGTCGAGGGGAGGGGGGCGGTTAACATCAGCAAAGAACTCAGGAAATGTGCATTAGATACTGTTATCTAGGTACTTCTGAGACGATCTAAAGTAGAGGATATGGGGGTAGGGTCTACCCCAGAAGGCCCCACAAGGTACTGCTCAGTTACACCTCTAGAGTAATTTCCAATTTTTTGTAAGCCAAGAAGTGAAGGAATGAAAAGTAACAAATATTTAATTTTTTTCCAGTAAATTATTTATATTCCTTTTAATAATTTCATTTTCAATGTCAGCAGTAGTATAATCACTACAAATTTAAATTGAGTTATTTGTAATAATAGACTTTGTCTCTGAACAAGGACTTGTTACATACCAGCATACTTGAATCTAGCTCAGTGGGCTGCCTATGCCCTGGGCAAACTCCCAAGTATGTAACATCAAACATAAAGCAATTTGGTTTTCAGGATAAAGGTTTAGAAATCTCATGTTGGTTCAGGTAAAAAAATAATTGCAGACACATGTTACTCTTGGTGGAGAGAGAATACTCTATGAGCAATACAACGCTTACAGATATGTGGACCTGATTATTTATAGCAACGTTGAACTTTTCCACATTTCTATCTGACAGCTTGTCCAGTTTGTCAATTCGTAGAAATAAAACACAATTACTTGTTGCATTCAGAGGACAGCAACCCTGATATATTGCCTCTTCTATGGATATTTACAGTCATAATTAATTTTTCAATTGCCTATACTTTATGTGGAATTCTTTGAGGTTCTCATGGATTTCCTTCCTTTTAAAATCACTCCCTATTTGAAAATAAACTACTACCCCAGTTAACACCACAAAGGATCACTGAAATTGAAACTGAAGTCACTCAGTCATGTCCGACTCTTTGCAACCCCGTGGACTGTAGCCCACCAGGCTCCTCCATCCATGGGATTCTCCAGGCAAGAATACTGGAGTGAGTTGCCATTTCCTTCTCCAGGGCATCTTCCCAACCCTGGGATCGAACCCAGGTCTCCCGCATTGCGCGCAGACGCTTTAACCTCTGAGCTACCAGGGAAGCCTAGCAGCATACCAGGAAACGATCACCAGCAGCACAAAAAGAGGAGAGTCCCTTTAAGTTCATCAGGTTCTAAGTAAGCTCCCCAAAATTCAAAGGAACACAGAATATATTAAGTGTACTAATTTAATTAAAATTGAGAAATTTCTATCTTGTATGGTCATTCTTCCCCATTAAAATCTGATAAGATGTCTGATACTGTTGCAGGAAGGGGGACCCCTTTCAGGGCCCGAAACTGGGCTCTTGTCTAACACTTTGGAAATGAATTGTCCAAGGAGACACATGTGCTGACAAAGCAAGAGATTTTATTGGGAAAGGGCACCCGAGTGGAGAGCAGTAGGATAAGGGAACCCAGGAGAACTGCTTTGCTGTGTGGCTCACAGTATCGGGTTTTATGGTGATGGGATTAGTTTCCGGGTGGTCTTTGGCCAATCACTCTAATTCAGTTTTTCCTGGTGGTGCACACATTGCTCAGCCAAGATGGATGCTAGAGAGAGGGATTCTGGGAAGTGGACAGACATGCAGTGTCTCCTTTCAACCTTTCCTGAACTCTTCCTGTTGGTGGTGGCTTATTAGTTCCATGGAGAAGGCAATGGCACCCCACTCCAGTACTCTTGCCTGGAAAATCCCATGGACAGGGAAGCCTGGTAGGCTGGAGTCCATGGGGTCGCTAAGAGTCGGACATGACTGAGCGACTTCACTTTCACTTTTCACTTTCATGCACTGGAGAAGAAAATGGCAATCCACTCCAGTGTTCTTGCCTGGAGAATCCGAGGGATGAGGGAGCCTGCTGGGCTTCCGTCTGTGGGGTTGCACAGAGTCGGACACGACTGAAGCGACTTGGCAGTAGCAGTAGCAGTATTAGTTCCATTTTCCTTATCAGGATCTCCTGTCATAAAACGACTCATGTAAATGGTTACTATGGTGCCTGGCCAGGGTGGGCGGTTTCAATCAGTGTGCTTCCCCTAACAATACCAGTGGAAAAAGGCATCATGTCAGTTATGAAAAAGGGGTAAGTCATTTATATTCTTCCCTCCTTATTCTTATACCATCTTTGCAAACAATTTCAATATAATCAAGCAACCTTTACCATTAGAGAACTAAGAACATGGTCTCGAATTTTCTTGGTCCTTATACCATAAACAATGGGGTTAAGAAAAGGTGGTACCAGAAGGTATATATTAGCAATGAAGATATGAATTTGGGGGGCCACATTGTGGCCAAAACGGTGAGTGAGGAAGGTAAAGACAGCTGTGGAGTAGAAAACGAGAATGACACAGACATGGGAGCCACAAGTGCCTAGAGCTTTAAGACTTGCTTCCCGTGATGGAAGACGAAAGACTGCACGAAGGATTAGGACATAAGACACAACAATGAATAACCCATCACAGGAGCCAATGACAGAGGCCACACTGAGGCTGTAACGCTTGGTGGGCCCTGTGTCCACACATGCCAGCTTCACCACATCCATGAACTCACAGTAGGTGTGGGCAATGATTCGAGTCCTGCAGTAGGGCAGCTGTCTTAGCAGGATAGGATGTGGGGAAAAGAAGACCACGCCCCACAGTACCACAGAAGCTCCCATTTTAGCAATGCGAGTGTGGGTGAGAATGGTGGTGTGGCGCAGTGGATGACAAATGGCCACATAACGGTCAATGGCCATGGACAAAAAGAAGCCTGATTCCATAGCAGTAAAACTATGAATGAAGAACATTTGGGTCAGGCAGGCATCAAAGGCAATGTCCTGGGCTCCAAGCCAGAAGAGACAGAGCATGCGAGGCAGTGTAGACGTGGAGAGGACCAGGTCAGTGATGGAGAGCATGCACAGAAAGAGAAACATAGGCTTGTGGAGGCTTCGCTCTGTCCTCACCACGGCCAGAATGGTCACATTCCCCACCACAGCCACCACATACATGGAGCAGAAGGGAATCCCAATCCAGACATGCAGGTGCTCCAGTCCTGGGATGCCCATCAGCGAGAAAGTGTCTGGAGATGTTTGGGATTTATTGGCTGGTCCCATTGCTCTGCTGCTTTCTGTCTCTTGCTGATAGAATCCTCCTTTTTACAGCAAAAGCTTTGTGCCAAAATCATTACAACCAAATCTGACAACAAATGAAAAACAAGTCTGGAAGATCCCAGGGCATCACATTAGAAAACATCCAAGGTTACACTTCAGGGTGAAAACATTTAGTAACACTAATTACTAAAATAAAAACCTTGCAACCAGACACAAAGTACTAATTCTAAATCAAGTCATGAATCTCACACATTTAAGAACAAAACAAACTCTAAATCTGTTAACAATCTACGTATAATAAAATTTAATACTATTTTTAAATTCACAATTTGCTTTCAACTTAAGTCAAATTATCCTTTGATAAACAATATCAGGCATTATAAATGGAAAGGATCTAAGATCTCATCTAACCTAACTTTCTTAATATCATTCTGAGATATAATATTCTAGGATATGTCTGAAGTATTCTCTGGGAGTACATACGCTCAGGTATGATTACTCATTTCCTAGTCCATTACACATGTTCCCAGTACTGTCACAGAACCTATCTTAAGGGGGTATGAAACGTACTGCCCATTCCATGGAGCTCTACAGATTTATCTGTCTTGTACATAAAAGTCTTCACTAAATTTGAGCTTTAACAGTCATACCTTCATTAAGTTCTCTCCTTTTCAGTGAAATAGTCCCAATTGACATATCTACTTATTTTAAGCTTAATTTTCAAAAATCCTAACTTTCTACCTTAATTCTGTACATGCCCCAATATGCCTTGTTTCTTACTTTGATCACTTATATCTGAACATACTAATCACTACAAAGATCCACGCACTTGGTACCACTTTTGATTCGTACATTATTAGTGTGATTTCAGTTACTATAATTGTTTAAGTGAAATAAGAAAGTAAAACTTAGTGATCCTAACATGAAAAAATATATATATTTTCCTGGAATCTTTGTATATGTTCATTTGTAGCTGGAAAAGCAATGTAAGCTAAATATCATTTTTCAAATTTTATCAATTAAAACATAGTACCCCAGAGTGTTATGGATAATGCAATAGCCTCACAGAAAGAATGGCTGAGACATCAGAATTCTAATATAACTCTGTATGACTGCAAAGTTCACATTATTTCCATTACACCAAAATCAGTATTTGTTGTCACAGATGTTAATAGAAAAATATAACCAACAAAAAATTTTCATAATTTTAAAGTCATATTTGTTAAGACACCTTTGAGCATTTCAACATTTGCCTTTTTCATTAAACTTGATCATCTATAGAGTATTATTTTATATATTACTTTAAATAACCATTGTTTTTATTTTATTATTATTAAGCATCTATCAATAGTCACACCCTGAATTAAATGATTATTGTCTATCAATTTTAAAGGTATTTATTCTACATCTACAATGAAGCAATTGAAATCTAATTTTGAAATAAGAATAGACCAATAACAAGATTCTTTTTATCATCCTAGAAAATTGTGTTTAACCACTCTAATATACTCTACATAATATCTATAAATTAGAAATGGATCTGTTGACATAAATGCAATTACAAATATTGAGTCTTATTTACTTCATAACCTCAGATATGCAGATGACACCACGCTTATGGCAGAAAGTGAAAAGGAACTAAAAAGCCTCTTGATGAAAGTGAAAGTGGAGAGTGAAAAAGTTGGCCTAAATCTCAACATTCAGAAAATGAAGATCATGGCATCCGGTCCCATCACTTCATGGGAAATAGATGGGGAAACAGTGGAAACAGTGTCAGACTTCATTTTGGGGGGCTCCAAAATCACTGCAGATGGTGATTGCAGCCATGAAATTAAAAGACACTTACTCCTTGGAAGAAAAGTTATGACCAACCTAGATAGCATATTCAAAAGCTAAGACATTACTTTGCCAACTAAGGTCCATCTAGTCAATGCTATGGTTTTTCCTGTGGTCATGTATGGATGTGAGAGTCGGACTGTGAAGAAAGCTGAGCGCCGAAGAATTGATGCTTTTGAACTGTGGTGTTGGAGAAGACTCTTGAGATTCCCTTGGACTGCAAGGAGATCCAACCAGTCCATTCTGAAGGAGATCAGCCCTGGAATTTCTTTTGAAGGAATGATGCTAAAGCTGAAACTCCAGTACTTTGGCCACCTCATGTGAAGAGTTGACTCATTGGAAAAGACTCTGATGCTGGGAGGGATTGGGGGCAGGAGGAGAAGGGGACGATAGAGGATGAGATGGCTGGATGGCATCAGGGACTCGATGGATGTGAGTCTGAGTGAACTCCGGGAGTTGGTGATGGACAGGGAGGCCTGGTGTGCTGCAATTCATGGGGTCGCAAAGAGTCGGACATGACTGAGCGACTGAACTGAACTGAATTTATAGTCTGATCAAGTGTTATCAAAACTGGCATATGACTTACATTACCCAGCATTTTGGGAGGAACATAGACCTTGTTAAACTGACTATATATTATATTAGAAATATTCCCAGTGTCTTCTGAAAAATTTTCCAGCCTGATCTGAGCTCTGTAAATGATCATTTATATAATACTTTAAATGACCATGATAATTAACTCAGAAGAAATAAAGTTCAATAAAGCTTGAAATGTATCACTCATCATACTGCTGCTGCTGCAGCTAAGTCGCTTCAGTCATGTCCGACTCTGTGTGACCCCATAGACGGCAGCTCACCAGGCACCCCCGTCCCTGGGATTCTCCAGGCAAGAAGACTGGAGTGGGTTGTTATTTCCTTCTCCAATGCAGGAAAGTGAAAAGTGAAAGTGAAGTCGCTCAGTCATGTCCGACTCCTAGCAACCCCATGGACTGTAGCCTATCAGGCTCCATCCATGGGATTTTCCAGGCAAGAGTACTGGAGTGGGGTGCCATTGCCTTCTCCGATCACTCATCATAAGTAACGGTTTAACTTGTTCTCATCTTTTTTTCCCCTTCTGTCTGATTATTTCATTCCTATCACAGGTTCTTCCTATGCCCTTTTATTAAATGCAGGTATTTCCATAAAAACTTTTAGTTGTGTTCTATATACTGATTATGGGCTTCTCTGGTGGCTCAGATGGTAAAAAAAAAAAATCCACCTGCAATGTGGGAGACTTGGGTTTGGTCCCTGGGTTGGGAAGATCCCTTGGAGGAGGCAATGGCAATCCACTCCAGCATTCCTGCCTGGAGAATCCCCATGGAGAGAGGAGCCTGGTGGGCTACAGTCCATGGGGTCACAAAGAATCAGATATGACTGAGCGACTAAGCACACAGCAGAGCACAGACACTGATTATATTTTTTTTCTCGGTTTCCTCAACTGTAAAGTGGAGAAAATAAAATGCTGTTAATGCATGTTAACAAATTAGCACATTATCTTACACAGAGCATTTTAAGATACTGTTTCTATACTTCCCATGGGGTAACAACTAACTTCTAACTATTCCCCAAATACAACATTTTTTTTGTGAAATTGTGCCTTTTTCACATACTTCTCTGATTGTAATGTTCCTCCCCCTCCTTTTTATTAACTTCCTTTTGCAATCCACTGTTCTTGCAGTATCTAGGTCAAAAGTAATATTCTTCCTCCCACAAACATTTGCCATAACTGATCAACATCTATTGCTGACTGGGAGGAACATGGCTCTTCCTCGCTCAGAGTGGAATCTGACCTCAAAGCTTATCCTGGTCAAGGAATTAAATGCTACTTTAACTCTTATTTGAAGTGTCTATGACCATATGCTCCATATACTTTAGATAATCAACTGAGTTCACTACAGCTTTTTAGTGTTTTACATGTCTACAAGATTTCCTCTTAACTTAACTAAGAGTATTTTTGAAGAGATGGACATTACCTTTTTGAGGAAGGATCTCATAATTTAAATGCAGATGTTTGAATGTAGCCTCCTTCTCTCTTTTTCTGTCCTGTATCTCTGTCAACTCACCCAAATTAGAAGTTCAGAGTGATCCAGACAGCCATCTTGCATGACAGCAGGTGCTAAGAAGTGTGGTCATTGACTATCAGCTGGATTATACCCAGCATCAAATCCCACTGGATTTAACAGTGTAGGTGGCAGGGGAATCAGTGATCCTCCAGGATATGGGGCCTTTTCCCAAACTACAAGACTTAAATTACTCTAATTAATATTAACTATCCCATAAGATAACAAATAAGGATATTATTATTTCCCAAAGGTTTTCTGAGTGCTTTGACATGAAATATATTTGTGGGAAAATATTAGGAAATCTCAAAATAATAAAGTATTATGTTCATATGCTGAGAGGTCATCACTTTCCGGGCCTATGTTTAATGCTAAAAAACCCTTCTTTCATTGATCTTCAAAACAACCTTTGTGTATAGGAAATTACCACCAAAAAGTCAAGGAAGCAGTGAGACCATTAGATTAAATGATTCAAGTAAAATTTTTACAGCAAATGAAAAGTGACTTTAGGAACTGAATCCAGATATCTCTAGCTCCACATTTTATTTACTTAATCACTATATGACCAACATTTAAAACTGAAGTATGCCTGAATTAAAGTCTATAACTTCCATGGATTATAACTGATAACATCCCAAAGGACCAACAAAAGCCTTTATAGTCTTGTTGGTTCTTGGCATCACTTTCCGCTACACAGCTCATCTTTAAGTTTCCCTGAGTCTCAACCAGTCCAGACTTTCTTTCACTGTCTCCTTTAAGATTCTGATTCATGTTTTTGCTTCCATGTCTGATACTTCCCTAGGCCTTTTCATTTCCTATTCATTCCAAGGTTATGATGGAATGTCACTGTTTCAATAAGGACTACTATTCTTTTATACTAAATTATGTTTATATGTTATATTTCTACTGCAATTTGTATTCTTCCACTTTCTCATTTATCATATTGGTAAATATTTTTAAATGATTGATGCCAGTCCAGATGTTCAGCATACAATCACACAGGTTGTGATCTAAATAACCACGGGGACACCAGTCTCATAGCCTCTGATATGAATGGTCCCTAGGTCAGAGAGGCCCATGTACAGAGGCAATCTTTGGCTTATTTTTATAACAGAGATCTCAAGCTTGCACTTTTCTACAAAGATGGCTAGAGAAAAACATCATCTACAACCAAGGGACTGGTCTTATTTTGAATTCATATTCATTATATCAAGTAGGCCCCTAATACTACATTTAATTTTGAAGTCTTTTAATTTCTCAGTCTCCTCAAATTGTTTCCTGTATTCGTTTAATCCAAACCTCTGTCACACTTCCCCTAACTTCACTCTTAGATGATAAACTAGATTCCTCTTTCACTGAGAAAAAAGAAGCAAGAGAAGATCCCATCAACATGTTTACCAACATGTCTACCTATCTGTCAACTTCTCCACTTGTGCAATATAGCCTTCCCTGTCTTGCAACTCAACTATTTTGCTTTTGCTTTTTGTTGTTGTTGTTGTTATGCTTTCTCATGTGTAATCATCATTGTCTTTCTGTGGCCTCATATTGGATGCATGATATCTACGTCAGGTAAGTTTTTAAGTTGATTTCTGTCACTGATCTGGAAGAGAGTGATAATTAAGGGAAGGATTAATAATTAAGGGAAGTCTATCACAGTGCTAGACTTCAGGTCATGCACAGAGAGCATGCCCAGGAAGAGATATATGGGTTTATACCAAGTAGGATCTGTCTTGATGATGAACACAAGCACACATTTCTCAACCTGAACCAAAAGGTACAAAAACAAGCCTAGGCAGATGGAAAGGAAGACAATGGAAACCTCCTGTCCTGACTTTATAGGGAGTAGAAAGGTGGTTGGATGAAAACTGATTCTACTAAGAACTAACATCAAAGGAGTTATTTATCCTCTACTCTGAGTTTGAAAGAGATCATTGCATGTTCAGTTATGTTCAACTGTTTGCAACCCCATGGACTGTGGCTCGCCAGGCTCCTCTGTCTATGGAATTTCCTAGGCAAGAATACTGGAATGGGTTGCTATTTCCTTCTCTAGGGGATCTTTCCTGACCCAGGGTTTGAACCCACATCTCTTGAGTCTCCTGCATTGGCAGGCAGATTTTTTTTTTTTAACCACTGTGCCACCTGGGAAGCCCACTCAGAGCTTAAGACTGTTAAAAATCCCAATGTATAAAACTAGAAATTAATTTTAGTCATGAGATAAAAAGCCGAGTATCCTAATGAATGTACTGAATCTTGACCTCTTATATATAGACGATCTGCAACTTAATAGCTTGACTTACAATTTTTGACTTTACAATAGTGCAAACTGATACACATTCAGTAGAAACAGTACAGTGATTATTGAATTTTGATTTTTTTCCAAAGCTAGCCATATGTAGTAAGATACCCTCCTGCTGCTGGGCAGTACAGTGAGCTGCAGCTCCGTCAACCACGCGATCATGAGAGCAAAAATGTTTACAAGCACTGTACATCCACAAAACCATCCTGTTTTTCACTTTCAGAACAGTATTCAATAAATTACATAAGATATTCAACACTCTGTTATAAAATAGCCTATGTGTTAAATGTATCTGCCCATCTGTAGGCTAATGTAGGTGTTCTGAGCACATTTCAGGTAAGTGAGGCGAAGCTATGACATTCAGTAGGTTAGGTGTATTATATGCATTTTTTATCTATGCTATTTTTAACTTATGATGGATTTATCAGGATGTAACCCCACCGGAAAATGAGGAAGATATGTACAGGATTTAGAGCAATATGGGTGACTAGCCACGTCTTATCAATCTCAGTTTTGAAAATAAGTGAGTAGTAAACTGAACTCTGGAGAGAAGAAAGGGCAAAATCTCCAAGTGCGTGTGGATTGGGAGAGTATGACAGTCACTTAGAATATTATCTATATTAAAATAAGTTCTCCATATGTGTGATATGTCTGATGAACAGATTAATATATCATTATGACAAAAATAGAGCATTTCAGTGCACTAAAAAAGCACTGGTTTTACATATTTATAAATTCTTTGAAGCTCTAAGAGATGGAATAAAGGCATATATTCATGTTTTTTCTTTAACAGAGGAAAATAGTCAGTTATATATCTTGGTATAACAATACTTGAGAAATAAATGGAAGAATTCCAAGATTAAAGTATATCTCTTATTTGTATTTCTAAGTTTTATGCCCTTAAGGGGAGATAAGATATAGATATACAGATATAGCCATATACACATAACCTTTTCTCTGAGGGAAATATACTGAACCTATAAGAACTATTGGATTATGTGTTTTCCTCATTGTTCTTTGTTTCAAACTAAGTGGTCTATCCACATTTCTCATGAGAAGTAACAGGATCTCTGTTTTATGTGAGGAAAGAATGTTGAGAAATTCTAATGGTTCTACTATTTCAGACCTGTAGAATAAGAACTGCCAAACCCAGAAAGAAAATTGTGGAGACTGGACTCATACAATAAGATAAAGTCGAGGGTCTTACATCCTGAAATACTGATGATCTATGATGTTGTAGCACCACTACCACAATTCTTTCTCATATGCAGCAAGGCTTTTTCACATTTCTCAAATTTCTGTTCAAACCCCGCCACCAGTTGAATGTCCTTTCCCCTCCCCTCTACACAGTCATCATTTTCTGTTCACGCTTTTCTCTTTTTCTATGATCTCTTCTCGGAGAAGGCAATGGCACCCCACTCCAGTACTCTTAATTCTACCCACAATGAAATTCACATATGGCGAAATCCTATATCTATGATTGCTAATTTTGATTACAAAACATACTGATTATTATCAATGTTTCCTGAATAGGAATCTTAATCACTGTGTTATTTGGAACAACTGACATAAATTTTAAACATCACAAATTTTAAAATTGAGATTCTAAGATTGAAAGTATCGTCTAAACTTATTTAGAATATTTTTATGTGATCTATGAAATTCTGATCAATTTTAAGGGAAGTAGATATAGAAATTTTGGTGAGTTTAAGAAATCTGCTGACATTTTATGAAATCCAGCCAAAAGATCACAATAGGTATTCTACTAAAAGCTTCTCTGTAAGGCATACAGTTGATATATTTCTTAGACAACCTCCAGAGCAGTGTCCAGAGACTACCATCCCTAAGAACTTCTCATCTGCTAAAATCACCTTGGGCTGTGCTGTGCTAAGTCACTTCAGTTGTGCCCAACTCTTTACGACCCTACAGGCTGTAGCCTGCCAGGCTACTCTGTCCATGGGATTCCCCAGGCATGAACACTGGAGTGGGTTGCCATGCCCTCCTCAGAGGATCTTCCTGACCCAGCGATCAAACCTGCATCTCTTACATTTCCTGCATTGGCAGGTGGGTTCTTTACCACTAGTGCCACCTGAGAAGCCCTAAAATCACTTTATCTACCTTTTATTAGAAGCACTTAGTTATTACTAAGCAAAACAATAGTGTATGGGATTTGTACCCTTACCCATGCACCTTGTTATTTTCTCTTCCTGGTAATCTGGCAGTTTGACAATTATAACTACTAAATATCAAATCTGTAATATATGAACTACATTTTAGCAGTCAGTAGAATTCAAGATATTGTTTATTTTTTTTAATATTCCTGGCTCAATCATAATTTCTCTAAAAAGCCACTGAAGCTCTAACATCAATCTTGACACCTTCACAAAAATTCATGTTTCTGAGTTTATTAAATTATTTTTGTTTCCGCTTGTTTCCCTTGAGGGGAGTACTCATGCCTTCTTAATTAAATTTATTTAGTTTTTGGGTATTATTAGTACTACTCATTTTTCTCAAGCCTTTAATTTCATTCAATAAGGTCATAGATACAACACTTATCACTGGTTCTAAATTTTCACAGCCATATATATATATATATATATATGGGACTCAAGATTTCTTCAAAATGTCTGGTCTATAAAATTCAGCATGCAGATCTTAGATAACTTTTCCTTTTTCGGAGCAGGTGTGCAGGAAGAGGTGTCTACTTAAGTTTTCTATCCTTCTATCTACTTTTCATTCCCTATTGTACCTACCTCCAAAAGGTACAGATTTAGAATGATTAACAACTCCATCACTAATATTACTAAATAAAAAAGTTACAGTAATGTGTTGAGTTAGAATCTATAGATATTCTACACATCTGGTAAATAACAAATTTCAGGTGGTAAGTGCTAATCAGCTTACGGGAGTGAAAGCAGTTACTTATTTTCCCTACATCATCTCTTGCAGTTCTATATATCTTGAACTAGGTACTTCATTGATCCAACTAAAATCAAGCAACTTTTATACTTAGTGCCTTAACAACATGCTCCCGTATTTTCTTGGTCCTTACTCCATACACAATGGGGTTGAGAAAAGGGGGCACCAAAAGATACATATTTGCAATAAAAATATGGATATGTGCAGGTATATTTTTCCCAAAGCGGTGAGTGAAAATGGAAAAGCCAGTTGTGGAGTAAAAGACAAGAATAACACAAACATGGGATCCACATGTGCCCAAAGCCTTAAAGCCAGCTTCGCGAGATGGCAAGTGGAATACAGACTGGAGGATGAAGACATAGGATACAGCAGTAAGAATCGCATCACAGGAGCCAATGATAGAAGCCACACTGAGGCTGTAACGTGAGGTGGCTCCTGTGTCCACACACGCCAGCTTCAGCACAGCCATAAACTCACAGTAGGTGTGGGCAATGATTCGTGTTCTGCAGTAAGGCAGCTGTTTGAGCAGAATGGGGTGTGGAGAAAAGAAGGCAACTCCCCGAATCACCACAATAATACCCATTATAGTGATGCGAGTGTTGGTCAGTATGGTGGTATGGCGCAGTGGATGGCAAATGGCCACATAACGGTCAATGGCCATGGTCAGGAAAAAGCCTGATTCCATGGTAGTGAAGCTGTGAATGAAGAACATTTGGGTCAGGCAGGCATCAAAGGCAATGTCATGGGCTCCAAGCCAGAAGAGACAGAGCATGCGAGGCAGTGTAGACGTGGAGAGGACCAGGTCAGTGACGGAGAGCATGCACAGAAAGAGGAACATGGGCTCGTGGAGGCTTCACTCTGTCCTAACCACAGCGAGAACGGTCACATTCCCCACCACTGCCACCACATACATGGAGCAGAAGGGAATCCCAATCCAGGCATGCAGGTGCTCCAGTCCTGGGATGCCCATCAGCGAGAAGGTGGCAGGAGAGGGATGAGAAGCGTTGAGAGGAGGCATGATGGTTTTTTCTTTGATTGTTATCAGTTCTTCTGAAGATAAAGTTGCCATGCCAAGATGACCACAACCAGGAGCTGAAAACATGGGAGATTTAGTTGAGGAAGACCCTTAATGATCTGTTTCTAAAACAATTCAAATTCATAACCACATGAATTTTAATTCACTAGGATCAGAGAAATAAAATGTGTAATATCATACCAAATATTGTGTTTGCAAATACATAAAGATCATTCATGTGTCACTGCATATTATCATAGGTGCATATAGGTCATCTTATCCATTTATTTCCAACAAAAAGTTTCTCTATCTACTTAATTCAACAACTATTTGTTAAGCAGTTACTGTATAACAAACCATGTCCTAGGCACTGGGAATAAAGTAACACACATCCGATATTCTTCTCAAGGAGATTACACTCTACCAGAAAAACATCACAATATGATGGTAATGAAAATGTTACGTAAGCTGATATCTAAACTTGGGAGCTCACACTCTATCTAGGAAATCAGACATTCTTGGAATGGAAATAGCAAGAAATATTACTATGAAGCAGGAGCAAACAGACGAGAGTGTCAGTGGTGGGAACTTAAAAATCAAAGGAGAAAGCAGGAGGCGATGAAGGCAATTTTTCCACATCAATGACTTAATCTTCACATCCCCACTGTCCATTTTAGCAAAACATCAATTTTATAAATGACTGTGTTGAGAATATTCTAAAATTATCTGCTTCAGTTTCATCTGTAAAAACTTTATGAAAGATATTTAATTTTCCAATGATTATATGGTTCCAACTTTGTTGTAGATAACCTGACTTGGTGTATTTTCATCTGTCACTCATAAGTTCTCCATACCACCAGCTCCATAGGATTTATTTCCTTTCTACTTCTTCCTGTGATAGTTGCCTGAAAATTATATTGGTAACATATTCACACTTTTCCAAATGCAGTATCACAATGTGAAAAGTGCACAGTTAATATTTAAACTATGGATTTATGACTTGATAAAGTGGAGTCTAAGAAGAGCATGCTCAAATTCCCCAAGGTGAATAATACAAGATATTATTCCTCAGAATGCAGAAGTATCTTCCAAAGCCATCTTGGGTTTTGACTTCCCTCTTCAAGCTGCTCTTATGTCAGTGATAAACAGAAACTATGTTCTTTGGAGCAAGACTCCTTAATCTCTCAGTCAGTATTTCTCTCAAGTGAGAAGACTTTCCATGGCTGTAATTGATTAAGTAGAGACATTCTAAAACTTTTGGGGAGTTATTGAAAATTCTTGTTTCACTAGAAGACTGCATAACTCACAGTCTAGGTGATTTAAGTAGTAGAAATAAACAATCTCCACCTCCTGATTTAAGAGAAAGAAAGTTAAAATGCAGGCAATCAAGCTCCTGGAGTTACATATTAAATCTGGATAACTAAAAATTCATAGGGCTGCATGCAGTAAAAATGTGATATCAGTTGGAGTATTTCCAAATGAGAGAATGATCTTGACACCCTTGGGTTGGCTCTTAAATGACAATAATATATCCCATGCCTCTGGATCTCATTTGTCACACTGCCTATGTGTCTAATATGAAGCCATGGTGTATTATGATGTCAGTTTTTTCCTATTTTTTCTACTGTATACCTTTTAAATAAAGACATTATCATATGTCCTTTGGAAAAAGTATAAACAAGGACTATACATATACATACACATGTGAATATATACATATATGTGTATGTGTGTGCTAAATCACTTCAGTCATGTCCAACTCTGTGCCACCCTATGAATTGCAGCCTGCCAGGCTACAATGTCCACGGGATTCTCCAGGCAAGAATACTGGGGTGGGTTGCCACACCCTCTTCCAGGGGATATTCCCAACCCTAGAGATAAAACTCAGGTTTCTTACGTCTCCTGCATTGGCAGGCTGGTTCTTTACTAGAGCCACCTGGGAAGCCTATAAATATATATGCACACATATATACATGAAATATATATATATATATGAATATAGATGAATGTCTATTAGGGTTAATGCTATTCAATATTTTCCTATACTCAATATTTCAAACAGGCTATTTCACTGTAGAGATAGGCTCCTTTGTGCTCCTTCATTTATTCCTCCAGAAACCCGCATTCTAACACAAGCAGAGCTGTTCATGCTTGATTGGTAAACTGACCTGCCTGTGTTCATGCTCACTCACTCAGCTGTGTCTGACTCTTTGCGACCCCGTGGACTGTAGCCCACCAGGCTCCTCTGTCCATGGGATTCTCCAGGCAAGAATACTGGAGTGGGTTGTCATTTCCTCCTCCAGGGGATCTTCAACCCAGGGATCAAACTTGCATATCCCGTGTCTCTTGCATTGGCAGGTGGATTCTTTAGCACTGAGCCACCCGGGAAGCTCTCTGTAAACTGACCTAGTGATGTCTGAAAGATCAGTTATTGAAGAAATCATATTGCTTTATGATTCTCATAGTTCTAGTGGAGGGCTAAGCCTACATGGCAAAGAAGACTTTGGGATCTCCCTCAGATAAAGGTGATGGGTGTGGAGGTGGGGGCTAAGAAGGTTAAGGAAAAGAAGGACTCTTTATATCATTACAAATTATTTTGTTGTAGCGAAACCCTTGGTTACTAGCTATCTGTTCTCCCCCATCTCCCATTAAGGCAGCTACACTGAGTAGTACAGCCATCAGCTCTTGAGGACAAATATGATTTTCTTATGTCTCAAACAAGTTCTTTTGAAGATAATGTGAACTCATAAAGAAGCAAATAATTATCCCTTAATATGCTTACCAAAATCATGTAAACGCACCTACGTGGTCCAAATACCACTAACTGAAGAATTGTTTTCTAGGCATCTACATTTACCAAAACTTTATTCTAGTGAAAAACTCTTGAACTGTACATATGTGGCTTTTTGAATGATTTACCTTATAAAGCATACCATAAAGAAGCAAGTTGTAATGCAGTCAACTATCGAGTGAGATATGAATTCTACAGCAATAACAGCAATAGACCTAATTAAGTTTTGTGCCTAAAGGAAAGTCTCCTTAAGTGGTACCTAGAATGGTATCTAAAGAACATATTACTTCTGGTCTTGGGAACTGATATATATATTTGAAATATATACATGATATATATATATATATACATATATATACACACATCTATAGGCATGTGTGTATATATAAATATACACAAAACACAGACATAGGTATAGATACAGATATAGATATCAAAAGAATAAGAGCACAAAGTTCCATTAGGAAGAGCAATCATAACACAATGAACTGAAAATTTTATGTAATTTGGATTCAATGAGTACACAACAGATGAGATTCTATGGGCAATAAGTACATGAATACATATATTGTATAACCTACAGAGAATTTTATTATCCAATGTTTACAACAGTGTCTTTCACTTATTAATATATGTTATATGCATAAACACAAAATAGAACACTGCAAAAGATGAAAAGTACACACACTGATGGATACACACATCAGTTTTTCAAAGTGCTTTTGTCTACAAGCATATATATGATCACTAGGATGACATCTGCTTGAAAATACCAACCTGTGAGTCCAGATGACACAAGGTATTCATTTTCTTGTTACCCATGTTTTATTTTTTGAATGAATTATGCAACATAAAATAATTTTAAAAAGAGAGAGAATCCTTACTTCTATGATATCCTTAGAAAAGATCTATGCCTCCTAAAATCTGGTTCTTTCAAAATTTCATCCATTGAGAATAAGTGTATATTTCCTCTGCTCAAAGACTATTTCTCCTTCTTTGAATTTAGGTCATTCATAAGATAAGATGGTGTGTTTTATGGAATCTCATGTCTTATAAAGTTATACTAAGATCACCCTTTTCTCCACCCTTCTCTACTTTCATAGCCACCCTAAGTCGCTTGTACAAGAAACTGATTTAGAGCCAACAAGAAACTCAAAGACCTAGCTTTCATATGCAGCAGCCTCAACATAATATTCTCAGAGGATAAGCAAGAATTGCATTTGTCACAAAGGGGTCCCTATGGAATTAATGCCAGAAGGAAGACTATTTCGTATACTTGAAGCAATTGATAATCTATATAATTTGAGAGCTAGCAGTTTATTTCTGTATTTCCTCAGATTTTAGTGACACGTGTAGCCATTTTTCAAAAATATGATATTATTTAATGTCAGCCACTTAACAGGACCTGAAATCCTGAAAAAGGTAAATAATATATTGTTTATTCCTTTGATTAACACAGTTTAATTACAACTTGAAACGAGTGAGTGATTCGATTTCCTTTGGATATATTCCTAAAAGTGGAGTTACTGAATAACATGGCACTTCTGTGTTTTGCTTTGTTTAAATTTTTGAGGAAACTCCATACTGTGTCCCATCATTATTGCACTAATTTATATTCTCACAAACAGAGTACAGGGATTTCTGCTTCTTCACAGTCTGTCCAGAATTTGTTGCTGTTGTCTTTTTTTCACTCTAACCTTCATAATAGGTGATATCTATTGCGACTTTGATTTGCATTTCCCTTATGATTAGTGATGTGGAACACCTTTTGCATATAAATATTAGCCATTCATGTCTTTTTTGAGAAACATCTCTTCAGGTCACTTGCCTAATTTCTAATGGAGTTACTTTATTGTTGCTGCACTGAGCTACATGAAATATATGAATTCCTCATATATTTTGGATCCTAACCCCTAACAACTCCATGGCTTGCAAATATTTCCTCCCATTCCATAGATTATTGTTTATTCTGTTGATTGTTTCCTTTAACAGGAGAGAATCTTTTTAGTTCCACACAAACCCATTTGATTATTTTTGCTTTGCTGGCTAATTTTTGATGCCATGTCTAAAACATCATTGCCCAGACAAATGTGAAGAAGCCTTTTCCCTCCATTTTCTTCTAGGAGTTTTATGGTTTCAGGTCTTTAATCCATTTTTGTTCATTTTTTGTATGGTGCTAGATAGAGCTCTAATTTCATTCTTCTGCATGTGGGTGTCCAGTTTTTTTTTTTTTTTGCTGTTGAAATTAAAAATTTATTTCCAAATGAAAATATGTAGCAGATTTTCAGGGTAATTTGTAGCAGTAGCCGTGAAGTTGCTTTTGTAATTCTATTGTTACTATTCTACATAGTGTTTGCCCAATACCATTTATTGAAGAGAATATCCTCTTTTCCACTGTGTTCTGGCACCCTTGTAGAATGTATGGGTTTATTTCTAGGTTGTGTTCTCTGTTACATTGATCTGCTTTCTCTGACTTTATGCCAGTTCCATACTGCTTTGACTATTATGCTGTTGCTGCTGCTAAGTTGCTTCAGTCGAGTCCGACTCTGTGCAGCCCCATAGACAGCAGCCTACCAGGCTCCTCCATCCACGGGGGTTTCCAGGCAAGAGTACTGGAGTGGGTTGCCATTACCTTCTCCATTTGATTACTATAGCTTTGAAATATATTTTGAAACCAGGAAGTGAGATGCCTCCATCTTTGTTCTTACTCAATATTGCTTTGACTATTTGAGATCTTTTGTGATTCCATATGAATTTTCGATTTTTTTTTCTATTTCTGTTTGAATGCCATTAAATTTTCAATAGGGTTTACACTGAATCTGTAGATCACTTTAGACAGTTTGGAAATTTTAACAATACCAATTCTTGTAATCCATGAATGTAATGTCTTTCCAATTACCTGGATCTTCTTTCATTTTTTTCTCAATAGCTTTATAATTTTCAGTGTTCAAGTTTTTTGCCTCTTTGTTTATGTTTGTTCATAACTATTTTATTCTTTCTGTTGGTATTCTGAACAGAATTGTTTTCTCAATTTCCTTTTAGCATTGTTTACTGATTTTGTACAAAAACAAAATGATTTCTTATACTGATTTTGTGTTGTGCAACTAAATTTATTAATTCTAATAGTTACAATTAATAAACCAGAATACTAAACTATTCACTAGTATCAGGAGTAATCAGTCATACATTCTGCACTTTATTCTTGCCATCTTAATCTTTCTTCAATTGGCTCTCCATCACAGCTACTAAACTCACTTATCTGCTTTGTAATGGAAAACTCTATCCCATATTACCCTGAATTTTACTAATAATTTCCCTCAATGCCCAACTTTTTAATGACTCATTTCACAAACTTTAAAAAGAAAGAGAAAAGTGGTTTACATTACACTATAGACTAAAGTTGAGGTTAAGTATTCAGACATACACACAAACACACACACACACACACAAACACACACACACACACACACACACAAACATACATATATATGCATTTATTGAGTACTTAATTCAATATATATTCTTCCCAACCTGGAAATGAAGGATTTTTATTTATTTATTTATTTATTTGCCAATTTTGGAACCATCCATTTTCCAGTCACATAGAGAGAAAAGATGTACCTAGGGATCCTCAAGTGTAGGGCTCACAACAAAGGGCTTGCTGTCTTTTAAAAGACTGTGTTTAAAGGACAAGTAAGTTTCTGTATATATGCACATATATATACAGGGAGGCTGCTTTATTAAAAGATTGTGTCAGAACTGCAGTTCTGACAACAGAGAGCTTGAAACAACTCTCTGTTGTGTAACACAGCTTGAAACAACTGTTTGTGTTCATACTGCAAAGTTGAACATGATGGCTCCTTACTCATCACAGCTCCAAGCACCAGGTAAAGAAGATTTCTGCTTAAAGGAACATCAATCCATACATAGGAGACAGGTATAGCCAAACTAAGTATACATTTATGTAGTGACTTAGAAGTTTTAAAGAGTATTACACGGACTATACAGGCCAGACATAAGTAGTAAAAAGGCAAAATACCAACAGAGACATGAAGAAAGAAGAAGAGGATTCCAGTGTATCCTACTGATCCAAGAAAACGTTGACATTAATTCTTACTTAAATGACTTCACTTTCAACTCTAGTTAATCAATTTTAACTGCAATTAATTCTTTCCTAAAATATTTTCTCCTTCAAATCCACATATCAAATACTTTACCATTCAAAATAGATGAGGAATATTGTGAGAAATACAGCTAGAGAAGCAAGACTATATGTGTGTGTGTGTGTACAAGTGTACATATATATATGAAGGTGTATACAAATATATGCATTTTTATACATATGCCTATATACACAAACTAACTTCTCCATCTTCCACAATATTCCCTATCACAATGAACTGTGAAGTGAAGTGAAGTGAAGTCGCTCAGTCGTGTCCGACTCTTTGTGACCCTGTGGACTGTAGCCTGCCAGGCTCCTCTGTCCATGAGATTCTCCAGGCAAGAATACTGGAGTGGGTTACCATTTCCTTCTCCAGGGGATTTTCCCGACCCATAAATCGAACCCAGGTCTCCCGCATTGGAGGCAGATGCTTTAACCTCTGAGCCACCAGGGAAGCCCACAATGAACTGTAATGACATGAAATGTATGTATGACCTTTGTTTCAAGACTATTTTTTTGCTATGAATCCCTTTGCTTGAATTTCTTCATTATGTTTTTCACTCAGTAAGCTTCAATTTACAATTTACAATTCAAATAAAATCTAAGACAAGGTAAAACTAATCTGTGGTAATAAAAACAATAATTATTAATAGTTGCTTGAAGTGAAGAGAGGTTTGGATGATGATTTGGAATGTGGCCTAAGGGAGTCTCTGAGATACTGAAAATTTTTAGTACCTAAAAATTAGGTAATGATTACATAGTAGTATACATATATTAAAAGTTCATCATATTGAGAAACAAAATCATTATCCTTTTGATGGACATTCCAGCCATTGGGGTTAGTCTGAAAAAGACCACTACAAAAATTACTATATAAGACTTACTGTGGACTTATATGTGTTACTTTTTAGTAAACACTATATAGTAGAATTGTTGGGTCATGAAGGAATTTTGTATTTGTTTGAAAGTAAAATTCTAATAGAGACAAAAAAGATTAAACCACATTGATATGAAGCATACAAAGAATATACATATATGTACATACATTTATACATATATACTAGTGTTCAATAATGCAGCTATAAAATGAAAAATCTCTTTGTCTTTCTTGCTTTATGCTTTAAAAATGAATATTTTACCATTCTATGTATATGAATGGTTTTAAATTCTTTGTAGAATAATATAATATTAAATGAATAAATATACACATAAATATATACAATGAATAACATTTCTGAAATGTTTTTTGCCTAAAGGAGATTATATTCTTTTAATGGAAAATCTCAAATTAATAAATGCAGATTGAAGAAAGGAGAAAGTGAGGAGGCAAATATTCCAGAAAGAGTGGACAACTGATAAAAACCTTACTCTGAGAAAACAGTGTGATAGGCATAAAAAAGGAGAATGAGAAAAAGAAGAGAGAAAGGGGAAGAAAGGAAGGAAAGATACAAGAAAGAAGTGAAAGACGAGCAATTATAAAGGAGTAAAATGAAAAACAATCAGAAAGTAGAGAAAAGAAGGTAAGATAATGAGATGGGAAGAAGGGAGAGATGTCAGCCTTTAGAATAAATTCCTAAGGACACTGAATAAAAAAGGATAGTAAAAGTAATGAAGATGATAACTATTAGTGCATGAAAGCATTTTCTTCTCCTCATAATTCAAATTGATTTTGTTTGTGTACTGAAGCTGGATAAATAATTCTGAGGCTGGGAAACTACTGACAACTTAATACCCAAAATAAAAACATAAATAAGTAAATAAACAAAAATGTGATGGCATCATGAGAGGATTGAAAGTGAGTGCAGACAGTTGAGCCTCACTCAGAAGAAAACTACCTAGGTGCACATCCTCATATTTTGGTCACTGTCACTTAAAACCCCACAATCTGCATGCTTGCTACAGAAACGCAATTTGCCATCTTCACATTGCAATCTTAGTTAATTAATGATTTTTGAAGTAAGTGAGTGAACTACTAAAGCTCCGGATCAGGAAACAGTCTACATTTGCAACCGCTGAGAGGGAAAACCCATTACTGACAGTCTTCTTAGATCCTTATCTCTTCAGTTCAGTTCAGTTGCTCAGTCGTGTCTGACTCTTTGTGACACCATGGACTGCAGTCCTGGAGCTTACTCAAACTCATGTCCATTGAGTTAGCAATGCCATCCAACCATCCTTACCTCTTAACAACTATCAAACTCTTCTGCGACAGTCAGTTAGTATAGTTAGCTTTGAATAAAACATTTTAAAAACCTGACTACTCAGCAAGTCTCCTTTATAATAATGAATAACTTTAATGTTTTTTTAAGATATATCTAAGAGATTCAGAGGGTTATCAGCACATACCAAAGCTCTGTATACCTAAAACAGTAATTCCAGAGAGTACTTTAAGCCTTTAGAACTCTAAGCCCTTAGAGTAAATGGGACAGAAAAGAGCCCAGGAATGACCTGCTGGGCAGTGTGCTCACTCATGCTCAGTCTACTGCTTCAGCTAGAGGGAAATAGACTAACATTTTAAAATGCTGCCTTGGTCATTAATTTTTTTGTCCATTACCATGTCATTTCTGTTCTCTGTGTTTTGAATTTTTCATCAACAAAAAGAGAGTTGGGGAGCTAGATTAATATAATTTAGATTTGAAATAATTTTGCAGATAATTTAGTCTCATCTTGTTATTTATAGTCCTCAAGTAATTTATTATGTATGAAAAATGGTTCCCATGATTCTGGATTCAAGTCACCTGGAGGCTTGTTGACTCTAATGTTCTTCGGCTTCCTGAAAACTAAAAAGAATAATTATGAGCAACAGACCATCTATGTCTGTGGAGATATGGTATATGTTTGAGGGATATGGAAAGTAAGATAATATAGAAAAATTATAAGCCTTGAAAAGGCTTAGTATCTTATCAATTTATACAAAATATTAGTCTTCTTTGTGACGGGGCAGAAGATATCCCAATCTCCTTTCTGGTTTCTTGCTTCTATTGGAGATCATCTATTAGCACCTTTTCTTCCTCTTTTTCTCAATAAGTAAGAATTAGATGATCCTGTGTGTGACTAGATTATTTAAAAGCTATGGTGCACCGGGATGACCCTGAGAGATGGGATGGAGGGTGGTGGGAGGGGGTTCAGGATGGAGGACACATGTACATCAATGGCTGACTCAGGTGAATGTATGGCAAAAACCACTACAATATTGTAAAGTAATTAGCCTCCAATTAAAACAAACAAACAAACAAAAAGCTAAAGGTCATCAAACCCAAGCCCTTATTGTTTCTCATCCCAACTGTATTTTTTTAAATTTAAATTTATTTATTTTAATTGGAGGCTAGTTACTTTACAATATTGTATTGGTTTTGCCATACATCAACATGAATCCGCCACGGGTGTACATGTGTTCCCCATCCTGAACCCCTCTCCCACCTCCCTCCCCATCCCATCCCTCTGGGTCATCCCAGTGCACCAGCCCCAAGCATCCTGTATCCTGCATCAAACCTGGACTGGAGATTCGTTTCATATATTATATTATACATGTTTCAATGCCATTCTCCCAAATCATCCCACACTCTCCCTCTCCCTCTCCCTCTCCCACAGAGTCCAAAAGACTGTTCTATACATCTGTCTCTTTTGCTGTCTCGCATACAGGGTTATTATCATCTTTCTTCCATATATATGTGTTAATATACTGTATTGGTTTTAATGCAATTTAGATGCATTGGGCTCACAGCATTTTATTCCTACTAATTCACGAAGCTTGTAAATGAGTTACTATTACAAATACACTTTAAAAAATTATGTGACATTTCCTAAGTATATGATACTAAAGATATCACCTTAATATTTTGGCTGTGGTCAATCTTATACATAGGAAGATGAAGAAAGCTCTTAAGCTCTGGAATTTTCATCTTCTTGTGAGTTCTTTTTTTTTCCCCCATTTCTATAATCAAGGAGTTTTCAGTTGTGTGTTTTGTTTGGCTTCTTCAATATTATTAGCTTGTTTCTTGGTAAAATAACCAGTTTTTTCATAGCTACTATAGATAATATCTGAACTGTGCCAACCACCAATCTATTCTATATATTATCTCATTTAGCACTGAGGTAAGTGAAGTTATTACTCCTTTATAGACCAGTGAACTCTCATATTCCATAAAATCTTCAGCAAGATTCTACAGTTAAGTGTGGGAAGGTGGGATCTAGGATTAGTAGCCAGGTCATCTGGCATATTTTCAAGCACTTAATTTTAACTTCTTGTTTTGCAGTCACTCGGTTGTGTCCGACTCTTTGTGGCCCCATGGACTGCAGCACACCAGGCTTCCCTGTCCTTCACCATCTCCTGGAGTTTGCTCAAACTCATGTCCGTTGAGTCCATGATACCATCCTACCATCTCGTCCTCTGTCGTCCGTTTCTCCTCCTGCCTTCAGTCTTTCCCAGTATCAGGGTCATTTCCAATGAGTTGGCTCTTTGCATCAGGTGGCCAGAGTATAACTGTGTTAACTGTGCTATGCTGTGCTTAGTCACTCAATCGTGTCAGACTCTTTGTGATCCAATTACTGATAATTAGACAACTAATCTGATAAAAGCATTGTCATCAAGTGGGTGTGATTATTTTTGCCTTTACAATTCAGGCAATTTTTGAATTCAGGAGACACTGATTTATTTGGATTCTGAGATTTCCTTTTCTTTTAGCTTCTATAATTTCTCACAACTCATACATAATCATTAGCAACATCTTCCGCACATTTCATCATTTTTCCCACTACATTCTTCCAAATACCACATATAAATATCAAAGAAAATTATTGGTCACAACATTTATTGCTTTAATCCATATCTTATGACTATTATGACTACAGTACTAATATCAGTACAGTATATAGCATTCATATTGGTGCAGGATCACAAGCAAAGGGATCTCAGTGTACCTCCATCATTCCTCTTTCATTCGTATGAGAATTATTACACCAAAAATCCCTTTTATACCTCTATGCTGCTGCTGCTGCTGCTGCTAAGTCGCTTCAGTCATGTTCAACTCTGTGCAACCCCATAGATGGCAGCCCACCAGGCTCCCCTGTCCCTGGGATTCTCCAGGCAAGAACACTGGAGTGGGTTGTACATGTGCTTTAAGTGACTATGAAACAGCTACTTATATGATCTTTTCAAGAGACTGACACCATCAGTTCAGTTCAGTTGCTCAGTCGTGTCCGACTCTTTGCGACCCCATGAATCGCAGCACACCAGGCCTCCCTGTCCATCACCAACTCCCGGAGTTCATTCAGACTTGCGTCCATCGAGTCAGTGATGCCATCCAGCCATCTCATCCTCAGTCGTCCCCTTCTCCTCCTGCCCCCAATCCCTCCCAGCATCGAAGTCTTTTCCATAGACAAACAAAAATAGACTTCCGCTTCTATTCATAAATGGCTTACTTTCCCATGGTATATGAATATGACCAGATCAGAGGAAACCTCTTTGTGGGAGTAGTTTCAATAAGTTTTTAGGCACGGACAGACAGTAGTAAAATGTGAAATGGTCCAAATATTACAGGATGATTAATGAAACAGACATTAATAGGAAATAAAAATAAATTTCTTACATTTGAGATTAGGTTCTTTTTTTTAGTTTATTTATTTATATTTTTTAAATTTTTATTTTTACTTTATTTCACTTTACAATACTGTATTGGTTTTGCCATACATTGACATGAATCCACCACGGGTGTACATACGATCCCAAACATGGTTCATGTTTGAGATTAGGTTCTTATAAAAGGGAATGCAAGTCAAATACAGAAAAGAGTATAAATCTAGGGAGATATGAAGAGTTGGTCATTATATTCAAAAGTGCTTCAGAATCCAAGCCAAAGCTAATTAACCACAGTATACTGTAGAGAGTCCTAGTGTAATTTGGGGTCACAGTACAGTGTAAAGCTATTAAAAAGAAAAGTAGGATCCCCACTGCATAAAGCAGAATATACAACTAGTTATCTCCTGAACTTTAACTTGTGGAGGAAAAGCATAATATCATTCATCCAGCTATATGTTACATGTAAACTAGCTTAGTTCTGCTTTTGACTCAATTCTATCCTATTTTTAGCTTTTATCCTTCTTGAAATATTTCTCTCTATTCTTTTTTTTTTAATTTCCTAAAGCCTCCTTATAAAAATATCCTCTGTATTTCACCTTCCCTATTCCATGCAACAGTTCTCCTTAAACATAAATGAAGGATAATTTATAGAACCAACAATCCCAGAAGCCTTTAAAAATAGATCACCTTCTCCAAATCTCCTCTAAGGGGCATGTTTAATGCCCTGCCAAATAGTGACTTGTTCGGCATCTTGATATTGGAATAAGTGAATGTAAGAAAGCTTAACTCCTACCGATATACAATTGAGAACTAATGCCAATGACTTGGGGATAAATAGCATGCTCTCTGGGACCAAGAGTAGACTGCTTAAGTGTGAAGATTCCCAATAGGATTGTGGACTAATGATCATGGGCGACAGCAATAGTACTTTCTGGATCTTTAAGAATCCTAGGGAGAATTTGCATCTATAGCAAAATTGGGTTGGTATCTAGAGATAAAGAAAGAAAGCCTGACAGTTTTGCAAACAGCCCAGACTCTAGGTCAAGGAAAATGCAAAAAGAGTGTTCTGAGTCATAGTTCCTGCTTATACAAATGGTAGGTTAGAAATCCTGAGAATTTTCCCTGTTGTCTCAAGTAAAGGTTTTGTAGGATGGCTTTCTACCGCCATCCTGTCATCCTGCATAGAACCTCTCAATATTCTGGCCTGATTGTCATCTAAAGCACTAAGTTTATTTCTTTAATGTCCAATATGTCTTAATGATAGTGAGGTCAGTGTCCTGTTTCACTTCTCATTCATTCTCTTCTGTAGGCATGAGAATCAGCAGTGAAAAGAGATCACTAACATCCATGGAATCCATGAACATGTCATATATGGACCCCAAAACAGTGACACTGATTGGTATCCCTGGACTGGAGCATGTGCAATTTTGGATTGGGTTTTCCTTCTTTGCTGTGTGCCTAGTGGCTCTTCTGGGCAACATCATTTTACTGATCATTATCCCTACAGAACGCAGTCTGCACCAGCCCATGTACATCTTCTTGGCAGTGTTGGCAGCCACTGACATAGGACTCTGTGTAGCCATTGCTCCGAAAATGTTGGCTATCTTCTGGTTTGGCTTTTATTCCATGGCCTTTGATGCTTGCTTAGCCCAGCTGTTCTTCATCCATGCCTTGCAGGGCATGGAATCTGGAATCCTGTTGGCAATGGCCTTTGACCGCTATGTTGCCATCTGTGATCCTTTGAGGCACACAACCACCCTTACACCTTTCATTCTGGTTAGTATGGTGCTGGCTGTGGCAATCCGAGCAACAGTGCTCGTTGGCATTTTACCCATTTTACTCAAAAGATTGCACTTTTTCCAATCCATTGTAATTGCCCACTCTTACTGTGAGCACATGGCTGTGGTCAAGCTGGCTGCAGAGGACACTCATGTCAATAAAACATGTGGTCTTTTCATAGGTTTCACAATTCTAGGATTTGACATGATTTTCATCCTCATTTCCTATATCCTTATTTTCCAGGCTGTTTTTCGTCTACACCAAAAGGAGGCACGGCTTAAAGCATTCAACACATGCACAGCTCACATTTTTGTTTTCCTTGAGTTTTATATTCTTGCCTTTTTCTCCTTCTTCAGCCATCGGTTTGGACATGTTGTGCCCTCTACCCACATTCTTCTGTCTACCATCTACCTCCTTGTGCCACCTGCACTCAACCCTATTGTCTATGGTGTGAAAAATAAGGTAATTCGCAAGCGTGTGGCATGGATATTTTTCCTGAATCACTGATAATAGCGGTGATCCATCAAATATTAAGATCATAGGAAGAATATTTTCATTTCCTAAAGATAGAGATGACATTGGCTAAACTCTGTGTATTCATTGTTAAAGACTTCACTTCATCATACTCAAACTTTTAGACATTTATTTCACAAACTACAAATAGAATAAAATAAAATCTATTCAGGTTAATATTGATATTAGTTCTACTTAGTAATTTTATTTCTAATTTCATTTTTATTGCTTCCTTTTAATTTGTATTTAATTTGTAATTATATTATTTACTGATAGAAAATTCATTAATGTTTTTCAATACTTTCCTTTTGCAATATTTGTATTTTAAACTACAGTTACATCTTAAACCATTTTCTCTGCTGCAGCCCAGAATTTTGACAAAAGTCTTAAAGTGCTGTAATATTCCAGTAACTAATAACAAACTGTCACTCATATCTTCCTGGCTTAAACTTTAAAAACACCAAATCAGAGTCCCTCATTTGGAGTAGCTTCTTGAGTCTACCCACATTCCTCATATATCTTACTAGATGGGAGCAGAGAATGTTGGTTACAGTCTAGGATAGATATCCTAGTGCAACAGTCACAGCTAAAGGAGCTTTCGTCCAGGTGCACAGTTGCTACCACAGCCTTTCTACTGGTACCATTGACATCATTTCTGTTACCCCTAGAGCATCCCTCAAATGGCACTGCCACCTTAACCACTGTAAGCTAGCCTTGAAATATGGCTGCCCTACCAAAACTCCAGTCTTCAAGCAAGCACAGAGAAATTTCTAGGTGATTCTCCATGAGTTGGAGCTTTCCCAGAGTAAGAGACAATCAACCCACAGCTCAGTTTCATTTCCTACAGTTCTGTCTAGCCCTGCATTCTGGCATCTAGATGTATGTCTAAATTGTTGCATCTCCTGGGAAAGATTCACACAGTCTTAATAATGATAGGAGTCAAAGCCTGTTGATCTTTCCGTATATGGGCTTGCAGGTATTCTCACTCAAGATCAGTCAGGTGGTATGGCTTAGTTTGGCCTGTAATCATCATTTGTCCCAGTGGCATTGTCATTCATATCAGTTCAGATATGGCTACATTCATGGGTAGGCTCATTTCATGTCCAAAGTGGAGAAGATAAATCTTTCTTCCAATACAGATATAATTTCATTCCAACTTTTATAAATTGTTCTTCTGGATTTGGATCCTTAAATGTGAGCAATAACCCAGACATGGTGATGGAAATTGTGCCATCTTTCTCAGTTTACCAGTTCAATCAGTTGCATACCTAAGGTTACTTTATACCATGGTGTACAGTACTGTTCTGTGCTAGCAAGGCACTCTTCCTGAGCCATGGACACAAAGCTGGCATTCCTCACTATTCAGATAATCAGTCGCTTCAATCTCATAGTGCAGTTACCTCTTTAACTTGTACTGTTACAACAAGGCCTTGAACACAAAAAGAACCTTTACATTTCTAGCCATCCTGGGAATGTTCTTAATCTGAATCAATCCATCTAATCTCTTTCTCTAAGCCAGCCGTATTGATAGGTCAACCTATGACTCTGGTTAATGCTCAAAGTATTAAAAAAAACATTGTGTTTTCAAATATCCCTGTGAAATGCAATTTACTTTACAACAGTAATATGATCCAATTGAAGATAATGTTATCCAGAATATTCTAGGATCCCTCATGAATATTTTTTCACAATCCTGAATGTAAAATATATCTTCCTCGTACTTCTGAAATAGAGGTAGCACAAGAGTTGCCCCTCAAAAAGTCCCTGATGACTTGTATCAGTTAACAAGAACTAACACAAATTATGTCATTCCCTTAACAGATTTTTATCTAAATATGCAGTCTGTCTTCTCAGTATAGGGTACTTATATGTAGCTGCACACGTACAATGTAACTTAGCTCCAGTTCCTCAGACAACTGACTAAAACTATGCATCTCTAGTAGACCACACTATGTTCAAACAAAAATTTATACTAATTATGACAAAGTGGTATTGATACAGAGATTTTTTTTAATGACCAATGTAATAAATAAGAGGTCTAGAATGGACAGTTGTCTGAATATGACAAATATATCACACAGTTCGATAGAGAATAATGTTCTTTCCTTTTAATATATGCTGTTAAGTTGAATATTCATATTTATTACTCTAAAGTTTAGTTCTAACAACTACACCATATACAAAGAGCAGACTGCAGATTTATTTTAGATTTTAATAGAAGGGCCAAATAATAAAGCCATAAGAAGAAAATATGGGAGGGAATGTATCTGTATTATATCAGGGTAAGCAAAGTTTTCTTAAAGGGTATTAAATAGGCCATTGGACAATGTTAAAATTAAGGTTTCTATATTCATCTAAAAGCACTACTAATTAAAGGAGAAAGCTACAAGGAGAAGATATAAACATTTAATTGCACTGACTCCATTGATTACTCTGGTGAAAATTGATAACATAACTATATTCTTCAAACATAAGACTATAGTTATAGCTTCATTTATTTAGGTCTTTTAAAAATTTCTTTCAGCAGTGTTTTGTAGTTTTGAGTATATAAGTTATAAATATATTTCTATCTATTTTTTGAGCTATTATAAAGGACATGCATCCATGCTAAGTCGTTTCAGTCAAGTCTGACTCTGTGCGACCCTATGGACTGTAGCCCATCAGGCTTCTCTGTCCATGGGATTCTTCAGGCAGAATACTGGAGTGGACTGCCATGCCCTCCTCCAGGGGATATTCCCGACCCAAGGATCGAATCCACATCTCTTAAGTCTCCTGTAATGGCAGCTGGGTTCTTTACCACTAGCGCCACCTGGCAAGGCCATTATAAATGACACTTTTTTTTTTAATTTTAGTTGCAGTTGTTCATTGACTGAATTTTGTACATGGATCTTGATAAACATTATTTCCAGAAGATTTCCTTAAATTCTTTGGTATTTTCTATGTAAATAGCATGTCACTTGCAAAAAGGGATAATTTTATTTCTTTCCAATCTGAATGTCTTTTTTATCTACCCTTAATGAATATACAAAGACTTCAAATATGATATTGGACAGAAGTGGTCAAAATGATCACCCTTACTTTGTTTCTGGTAATAGACACTAATCTTCAACCATCACTTATATTGTTCTTTATCAACTTGAGAAAGTTTGCTTCTATTTCTAGTTAGCTAAAGTTGTTTTTTTAAATCATGATTGGATATTAAAATATTTTCAAATGATATTTGCATGCGTCAATAAAATTGTATGACTTTTTCTTGTTACATCTTTCAATGTGGTGGGCTTCACTGTTTGAGTGTTCAGTCATGCTTGCATTCTTGAGACAAATCCTACTTTTAGTGACATATTGTTTGTCTTTATTTTGTAGGATTCAATTTACTAATGTATAGTTGAAGATTTTAACATCTATATTCATGAGTATTGATCTATAGCTTATTTTCTTGTACAATTTTCATCTGGTTGTCATTATGAGCAAATTTGGCCTCATAAAACAAGTCTGAAAGTTGTTTCCTTTCCCTCTTAGCTTCTAGATGATATTGAAAGTAACTGGTGTTATTTCTTCCTTAAATATTTGATAAAATTCACTAAGATATAGATGTAGAAAAACATTTATTTATTCTTGAGTGTATTTTGATAGTTTGTTCCTTCAACGAATTCATCTGTTTCATCTACATTGTCACATTTATGTGCATAGAATTGTTTGCAGTATTCCATTATCTCATTTTGTTATCTATAAGGTCAGTATTGATGTGCTTTCCTTATTTTTTAGTTTTGATGTTGGTGATTTCTCTCTGTGTCAAGTAAGTTACAGATTTATGAAAGAAACAGGCTTTGGTTTCATTAATTTTTTTAATCTTTTGTTTTCAATTCAGTTTTATTTTTAGTATTTCTTTCCTTATATTGTTTTTGATTTATTTTGGCCTCTGTCTCCCATCTCTTTAAGATGGAAACATAATTTAGATATTGTTATTTTTTCTAATGTAAAAATTAATGCTATCATTTGCCATTAAGAACTAGCTTACCTACCATAGAAATTCTGGTTTCTTGTATTTTTATTTCATACATTTGAAATATTTCCTAATTCTCTGACACTTCTTCTTTGAGCTATGTATTACTTAGATACTCTAATTTTCAAATATTTTAGTATTATCTTTTTCTTGATATATAATTTTGTCATTGGCAATAAGTTTAACTGTATTAGGTCAGAGAACATATCAATACTTTGAATCATGTACTAATTTTTCTTAACAATTGTATGTCCACTTAAAAAGAACATTTATTTTTGGTTGTTACACAGTCTTTTTATTTCAAATACTTTTGCTCATATTTATTTATTCTCAGTTTTCAGTCAACTACGTTTTTACTTTTGCCTTGGTTTCCAGGAAACTAGACCAATCAAAGCAACAGCAGCAGTGGAGAAAGCAATATGTGGGCTTTTCTGGACATGCATAGTTGCAGAGGAAATTTGAATATTCTCTAAGAAATGTTCAGGTAGTAAGTAACATAGGGATAATCTCCATAGAATAATAAGAAAATGTGGGAGAAGCCTGAGACATTCTGTTTTTCTAAGAAGATATCTACATTTTATTTTACTTAAAGTATTACCCTTGACTCCAATCATTATATTATCTTTCATATGCCACCTGTTCAGAAATTTTGTTACCTGTGTCTCCAAGACATGCCTAAACCTAATTTCACAAATTCATTTCAACCAACCTTATCCAAACCATTATCATCTCTTCTGAATTGCTGCAATATCCTACTAATTTGTCTTTATCTCTCAGTTTTCCTCAACTCCTACAAACTTTAACTGATTCTATAAATAGCAGTCAGAGCAACCCCATTAAGATTTAACTTAAATGCTGCCATTACCTTGCTCAAAATCATCTAATTATTTTCCATTTCATTCAACGATAAACCAGAATTCTTATACATGGTTCATGGTACAATACCATATCATTTTCTCTTTTATTTTCTACCGTTTTTCCCACATCACCACTCATCATCCCAGCCTCACTGTCCCCTCATCCCACGCTTTTCTCGTACTAAAGTCACCCATGTGAACCTCCGATTTGCACATTAAACTGTCTATTGGGTATTAGCCTTAGAATATTTGACATTCATCTTCAATTAACATATCCAAAACTATTTTTCTCCAGTGTTTCCCATATCACTAAGAGTAAATACATCCTTAAAATTGCTTATGATAACATTTCCAAAATTCTTCTCTGTAACTCTTTCATATATCCCATTCAAATCAACAAATGCATTTCACTTTTCTACCAAAATATCCAGAATACATATTTATCTAATGAAATTCTTACAAACTATTATTTATTTCTTGGATATTTGTAATAACAATGTAGTATATTATTAGTTCAAAATATTCACTGAACCTGCCTGATAGAGCTGTTGAAGTGTTATTTTTCAATCCTAGTGACATTTGTTTTCATCATGTGATTTGCATTGGCCAATGTAAGATTTAATTGCGTTATTTATGAATGAAGATTTATAAGCCATAATTTAGTTTCAGAGTCTCTTTTTCTCTATGACACAATAGCAGTAGTTAATTATAATGGCATCACCTTCACAATAAGTTCCAGACTGAAGCAACAAAACTGAAAAATGAGTGAGAAATATATTTTTGCTGTTATTATTATAATTCCATGTGAGTTGAGGAATTAATTTTAGTATAATATTACTTATATTACAAGTATCAAGTTAATGTTACTTGATACAATAATGATAAATGATCCCCTTTCTCAACCATTTCCGTCTTTAGCTAGAGATCAAAATAACAATCAGAATTATCCTCTGAAAATACAGTTCAAACCTTACCTATTTGAAAACTACCATGGGTTTCTCATTTTACTCAAAGTAACAGACTAACTCTTATATCTGTTACAAGGGTACACATCCTCTAGACCCCTTTTATGTCTTAGAATATGCTTCTTTCAAGTGATTCCTCCATTGTATATTTTTTTCTAGTTACCTCAGCTTTCTTACAGATAACAAAAAATGCAAGGTATGTGCAACTTCAGAGTCTTTTAATTTTGTGCTTTTGTTTTATTTTGTTTTGCCTGTAACATTCTTCCCCAGATATTCAAGAGGTTCATATTCACCAAGCATTGGAACACATTATTGTAAATCACTTGCTCTCCAATTCCTGTGTCTCCTCAAAGACACTCTACATATAGAAAACCATAAAGTATCCACTAAAAAACTATAAGACTAATAATAAATGAAGTCAGTTAAATCAGAGGATGTTAAATCAATATAAAAAAATAAGTTACATTTTCAAAAGATACAAACTAACTATCCAAAAAAGATATTAAAAATCAACCCCATGAACAACAGTGTCAGCAAATTCCTTGGTGGCTCAGTAGTAAAGAATCCATCTGTCAAGTCAGGAGACACAGGTCCAATCCCTGATTCAGAAAGATCCCACATGCCATGGCACAACTAAGCCTGTGTACCACAACTATTGGGCCAGTGCTCTACAGCCTGGAAGCCTCAGCCACTGAGTCTATGAGCTACAACTACTGAAGCCTGCAAGCCCTAGAGCCCATGCTACACAGCAAGAGGAGCCACCACAATGAGAAGCCCATGCACCACAACTAGAGAGTAGCCCCCACTCTCTGCAACTAGAGAAAAGTCTGGGTAGCAGTGAAGACCCAAAACAGCCAAAAATAAATAAAATTATATATAAAAGCAATAGCATCAAAAACAATAAAATAGTAAGGGATATATGTAACCAAGTATATGAAAGGTAGGTACATTGAAAATTATAAAGCAATGATGAATGAAACTGAAGAAGACACAAATAAGTGAAAAAAATATCCCATGCTGATAGAATAGAAGAAATAACACTGTTCAAAGATCCATAATATTCAAAGTGATCTCCAAGTAAAATGCAATCTTGCTTTTCAGATTTCCAGTGGAATTTTTACAGAAATAGAAATAAATAATCCTTAAATTTATGTGGAAGTGCACAATTTCCTAATATTTTATAATTTATATAAAATTATATATAAAATCAATAGCATCAAAAACAATAGAATAGTAAGGAATATACATACCAGGTAGATGAAAAAACATCAAAGCACTCTGGAGCAGGAAGAACAAAGCTGGAAGATCATACTTCCTGATTTCAAATATATTACAGAGCTACAATAATCAGAACAGTATAGTACTGGCAGAAATCAGAAATACAGATACATGAAAGAGAGCCCAGCAATAAACCAACCCATGTATAGGCAACTGATGTGTGAGAAGAGAATCAAGAACAACATACAATGGGGAAAGCATTATCTTTTCAATAAATGGTTTGGAGAAACTCTCTTACCTGATCCAGTGGCACTACAGATATGGACCCACTCGCTTAGGGCATTTGCTATTCTTGCAGAAAAACATCCAATCTTTGCTGGCATTATCTCCAAATCAGCAACTCAGCAGCACCTTCAAAACCTGTTTCATCACTTAGTTAGGCATACAACTTCTGTGTCCTGTGGTATGTAAGAAGACCAGTGGATGCCATGGCCATTGCCCACAGCTTCACCCCATTACTGTAAACTTTGCTTGATGTGATTGTTTGTAAGTTCCTTTTCTCACATATAAATTATTTTGTGAACACTCAGTTAGCTTTGATGGCTGAGGTCCTGCAAGCAGAGAAGTCAATCTCATAAAGAAAACTGGCTGAATATATGTCAGTTCCAATAATGATGAATTGTAGATCCTTTTAGAATGAAAGAGGTCCAGTGTAATAACGTGCCATTAAATGTCTGGATGGTCTTCTCAAAGGATGGAATTGTATCAGCTCTGTCTGGAAGGTAGGACATTCTGCAGTAGCAGTAGCAAGAGAAGCCTTTGTATGTGGGAACCAAAGGAACTGAGACCATGCAAAACCTCCATCTCTACTCCCAAGTCTACTGCATACATATGACATTTGTTCTAGCACTGGAGGTAACCAGTGACAGACGATGACTGCCAGTCAATCCATTCCAATAGTTGTGCCATGTTCCTTCTATCCTCAGTGCTCTCTGCTGAATATTAACGGTAAATGTAAACATCTTTACACTTGTGCCCTCTGCTTTGAGTTAACCACGTTTCTTTCCCAGATTTCCTTTTCCCAAGGTTCCATTATTTCTCCATCCAGCCTTCTAACCAATTATTCTTTCAAACTTCCCAGGAGTCTGTAGACATTTTTACCTCAGGGTGCTTTTTTAACACAAAATGTATGACCAGGAATACCACTTGAAACTATAACTATTGGGTGCACTTGCTGTAGTCAGATGTTCCAAACGTCAGGTGTATTTCCCTTTATTATTATCTATCAGAGTCACTCTTGATCCTAATAGAGTGATGCTATAGTACAGAGGCAGTCCATTTCAAGGTTGTACAGATACATGCACTCAGAAGTCAAGTTTGACTTGTTTTCTTTTCCTTCAGCTGGTCACAATAAACCATCCTGAGACAACAGATGCAACTTAAAGAAGTGATGGTACAAAAGTGATAGGTGACAGGGGCAAGTGGGAAACTGGTATATGGTGATTACTTGTGTCCTCTGGCCCTGCTTGTACCTGGTCCAAAGGCAGAATTTCCATCTTACAATGAACTGGGATGGGCCATATGACTTAGTTGATATGACAGAATTTAGGTAATAATTTGTAGTCTGGACACAGAATCACATTTCTTTCCATGGCCAAGTGTCCTCTGGTACCTAACAAGGTCAAGTAAAATAACAAAAAAGAAAAATCTGTGTTAATTTCATGTTGCAGTAACTCCTTGTTGGCTAAGGATTCTTTTCCAAATCAGTTTAGAAGTTTCTCCAAATAAATCATAAAATAGTGTCTATTTCCAAAATAAAGTACACGGGAAGGGAGATTCTTTTTCATAATGCCAAGTATGAAATATCTTCTTAAGACTCTCAATCAGACTCATTACGATGGGGGGGTGGGGGGGGTGGGAGGTGGAGTGAAGAAAGGGGAAAAAAAATTAGTGAAGGATTTCAAGGATAAATTAGTAATGGAAAATATAGGGTAGAAACTTTGCTTCCCTACTACTAAAAAATGATAAAAATAAAAAATAAAAACTAGCATCACAGCAAGAAACATATGAGTGCAGTATATATTGCAAAACTGTTCAATGCATATTTCCACACAGTGCCATACGTTTTTCCAATGAGTTAACTCTTCGTGTGAGGTGGCCAAAGTACTGGAGTTTCAGCTTTAGCATCATTCTTTCCAAAGAACACCCAGGGCTGATCTCCTTGCAGTCCAAGGGATTCTCAAGAGTCTTTTCCAACACCACAGTTTCGCAGGAGGAGAAGGGGACGACAGAGGATGAGATGGCTGGATGGCATCACCGACTGGATGGACGTGAGTTTGAGTGAACTCCGGGAGTTGGTGGTGATGGACACGGAGGCCTGGCATGCTGCAGTTCATGGGGTCGCAAAGAGTCGGACACGACTGAGCGACTAAACTGAACTGAACCATAAGTTTCTTCAGTAGAACTCACTAAAACCTGATGCATAATGATATTATCTAAAGTCTTGCAACACAGAAGAAGAAATACTCAGGCTCCATGTAAGGAGCAAGAAGGGCAATGCTGTTCTTTGCAGACTGGAGAATACTGCCACAATAAATATTGCCTCCTAGACTAGGCACAGAGAAGGAAATAGCAACCCACTCCAGTATTTTTGCCTAGAGAATCCTGTGGATTGAGGAGCCTCGCGGGCTGCCATCTATGGGGTTGCACAGAGTCCCGCACTACTGAAGCGACTTAGCATGCGTGCATGCATTGGAGGAGGAAATGGCAACCCACTCCAGTATTCTTGCCTGGAGAATCCCAGGGACAGAGGAGCCTGGTGGGCTGCCATCTGTGGGGTCGCAAGGAGTGGGATAGACTGAAGCGACTTAGCCAGCAGCAGGAGACCAGGCCCTTGCTAGGCTGTGAATATCGGAGAAAGGCTATAAACAGATATGGAAATCACAGGCGCCAAGCATGGAGCTCCTGTAGCTCAAATCCCCTCCGTGTCTCCTCAGGTTGGCTTTAATGAGGACCAGATTTTTCCAATGGACAGAGATGAGATTGTGGTTGACACATTAACAACGGACTTTGGGGCACAGACTTAAGACTCCTTGTCTTCCTTGACCCTGCTGCTGCTGCTGCTAAGTCGCTTCAGTCGTGTCTGACTCTGTGCGACGCCATAGACGGCAGCCCACCAGGCTTCCCCGTCCCTGGGATTCTCCAGGCAGGAACATTGGAGTGGGTTGCCATTTCCTTCTCCAATGCATGAAAGTGAAAAGTGAAAGCGAAGTCGCTCAGTCGTGTCCAATTCTAGCGACCCCATGGACTGCAGCCTACCAGGCTCTTCCGTCCATGGAATTTTCAAGGCAAAGGACCCTATCTTCTATCAAACACTTTAAAAATATTTAGTCCTTTACATGCTCTTGGATCATACTAGTAGCATAACTATGTCCTTATTTACCCCCTTCCTGAACACAGTAACTTTGCCAAGAGAAAGTTTAACTGAAAGTCTTTCAGTTAAATGGGACTGCCCACAGCCTGTAGAAATTACAAAGGGCCACAGGTGAGGGGAAATGGTTCAGCGAATGGCTGCTTTGCAGAAAATCCAGCGTTCACTTCTAGGAGATTCAAAATTCACTGGCTGACCCTCACCCCTTGTGTGCCCCCTCCTCTGTGACCTCAGATAATAGCCAATGATACTATAGGTGCGGGAAAAGGGTTCTAAGAAAGACGACCAGAAAGGAGAGCTGAGGAAAGAGAGGCAGCTGGTACAGAGAGGTGGGTGGAGGGACAGCAGTGAGGACGAGAGAGTGCCAACGGACAAGGGCAGGCGTGGAGGAAGAGAGTGAGCCAGAAAGGCGGGTGCTCAAGAATAGAAGGGCGAAGAGCCAGGGGTGACAGTGCAGGGCTGGATCCAAGCTGTGGGTATGGAGGGGTGCGATAGGGCTCCAAAAGCCAAGAAAGAGTTGGCTTACAGAGTGGGCGGAATGGATCCTACTCTGTTTCGCCCTCCCTTCGCACTGCTCTCACCTGCCTGCAGCATCCAGCCGCGCTTCCACCGCAGTTAACAACTTTCATGACCCTTTTTTCGTTGCCTCAAAGGCCAGAGACTTCCCAAGAGCGCTATCGCCAGGCCCCGCCCCTCTGTCCTGCCGCACCTCCTCATTGGCGGAGAGGACTGTTTCCGTTAGTCAATCGCGTTAGCCCTAGCACCCGACTCCACCCACTCAGCATCCTGGGCGTACGCAATTGGTCAGAAATGGAAGCTTACTTGCTTTGGGTGCTCCTGCTCCTGGTTCATCTCAGCAATTTGCCTGACAGAGGTAGAAATAGTATTATTACTATTATTATTATTCTCTTCCTGGACTTTGGGAACTCTGTATTGCGGGCAAGGGAAGGGCAATAACCTGTATTCGCCACAGGCAAGAGAGAAGCCCCGTGTTCTTTGGGGTAAAAATTCTGCAGCTTATGCCATGGCTTTACTCAACAACTCTAGAGGTCTACAGTGCCTGTACCTTATTAGAGCTGACCATAAATTCCACATGATATCTTTCCACCACAAGTGTTTTAATCCATTAGAGAGAGACTGCTAGGTTGTATGTATCACAGACTGCTGGGCTCTGTATGATGCAGCCAAGGCCTGCTTCATAACTTTCCTGCTTTGGAACTAGCACAAAGCTGAAAGTTTTTCCTGTCACTTCATAAATGCTTTGAGGATATAATCCGAAGCGTGGTACATGTTGTTTGTAGTAGATGAAAAGCTGTACCACAAATTGTGCTTTATTTTGGCGATGGGAGTTGTGAGATGCAAACATTCATCCTTTATTTTAAAATACGCCTTTTAAAAAAATGTCTCAGAGCAATAGGCTTTTTAAAAATTCACTGAGGAGATAGGTTATTTAATATGCGTAAGGTTTATTTCCCACTGCTTGAAACAAATGTGTCTTACCGAGGCCCAATAAAATTTCCATTAATGGTTCAAATATTTCATTAAAATAAACCAGTTTTATATTCTCCAGAATCTATTGATTGTTCAGGGTCCTTTGAACTGTATCAGAACAGTAGGAGAATTAACAAGTCCTGGGCATGCCTAAGTTTTTATGCCACGTTTGTTCTCCCCCACCCCCACCCCCGTGTATGTGAACTGTTTAACTTTCTTCCTGATAGAATTGGAAAATAATGAATCTGACAGATCAATGTCCATCTGTTATATACCTGAGGAATCTAGCAAAAACAAACAAACGAAAGAAAAAAAAAAGCAAAACCTTGTGGAACACTACTGCAATTGGTGCCATTCATTGGTTGTGTTTTCAGTAGTCCATTAACTCCCTCTCCACCTTCATGGTTTGCTTAAAAAGAGACAAAACGTTTGACTGTGTTAGAATTGTGTGGGGGCCAGATTGGTGAATTAAATGAGGATATGAGTAGGATAATCATTCTTCAACATTTATGTTTGCAGTGAGTAATTTGTTCTCTACCTTTCCTCACTAGAAGCAATGTGGTTTTTATTTACTATCTGCAGAAGGACCATTGGAAAGTCTTTCACTTAATCTTTTCTTGTACAGTCTCTTACCCACTGTTCAAGAAATGAGTGTGGAGTTTCTGTTATCTGCTACCTGCTACATATGTCCTTTTAAATTATAGTTTTGAGAAGGAGTAAATGATTATTGGATTTTGTGAATGTGATTGGATTTTGATTCCTCTGTGAATCAAAGTTGAAACAGTCCTCCATTTTAGCCTTTTCCCTGTTTGTTTTTTTTTTTTTTTTCCTTCTATTGTAATTGAACTGAACTGAATAAGGGTATATAATGATACTTTGAGTTTCTGGTATCATGTCAGTTACAAATATCTTTGTAATAAGACTGGACTCCTTTGTAGAAGGACTAGGAGATTCATTTCCAAGAAAACTTGCAATACTATTGCAATATTATTGCTCTTGGGAACACAGCTTCTCTTGTAGTCTCCATCTGGATTCTGGATCTGGAAATTGTCTCAAGTTGAAAACTGAGCAAAGTATTGTGACATTTCCACTGAAATAGTTGCCCTCAGCCGCCTTATGACCTATCTTTGGTTTCTTTTGGTTGTATATATTGAAGAATACCTTTTTTTCTTTTTTAGATGACATTTATCTGCCCCCAGGAATGCCATATTATATTAACCATCTCCATATTTCTTTCTGCATCAGGACCCTTGACCATTACTATGCCCTTCACTTTTCACTACAAAGACAAATTTACCACCTTGTTTCATGATGGCATTTCTAACATCTTTATTTCAGTTAGTAAAATAAAATTTCCAAGAATCAAACTAGCCACATAATAGTATCATTTCAAAGGTTCTTACAAAAAATGTTATAGGGGATTGGTCCTATATCAATAAGATTTCCCCAACCAACTTTTAATTTGTCCCCCCAATTATTGATATTGTCATTTTCTTTTAATTTTTAAGCGAAAGTTTAAATTTTTTTAGGTATGTCAGCTCAGATATCTTCATTCTATGACTCACGGTCCCACTCTTGCCCGAATATGGCCCTGAAGTGGCATAGAACACTTAGGTTTGAGAATTTCACCTTCCCTGGTGCTTCACTATTCCTAAGCATTCTTAGCTCTCCAAGTATGGTAATGAAAGTCAGTCACCTTCTTTCAAGAATGTCCTCTGGCTTTCCAGCTTTACCTTAAGTTAATGGATAATAACGTTCTCATTTCATTGTCATTTTTCCATGTCATCAATGGTCCCCAGGATGGTCACACAATTCTGTGCTCTGAAGAATTATGATTAATGGTTTTGGTTTTTGTAGTCTTCTCCAAATGCATATGTTATGACTCTCTCCTTTGTCCATTTTGTTCCCCAAGCACAGTTCTTCTAATTGTCCTTAACCTATTCTCTATCTTCAGGTCTTTTTACTTTTTCCTTTGCATGAATTTTTCTTTCCCACCTTTTCAAAAAATGTTTTCACTATATTTTAAACCTATTCTGAGAGGGAATATGAATACACCCTCTAGAGAAGAACCCTGTTCTGTTCTTGCAGAGCACTTCTTATATTTTTTATATTATTTTTCCATGATGTGAAATTATTTTCTCACTGTGTGTTAAATCACTTATTGTAAGCACCTTATCAAATGCCCCTTCCTTCCAAGATAAACATTATATAATTCAAGAGGCCTGTGTGCTTCATATTAATCTTGTGTGTTACTGCTCGCATGTCTGGGCCATAGTAGAATTCTAGTATTCATTCACTGAATGAATCTTCTTCAATTAAGCACCTGTCTGAATATAGTGTGACTGGTAGCTTAGCTTCCTGACTACTCCAGAATCTGTGTTGTCACTGATGTAGAAATAAGTGAGGATAGTTCTTCAATATTAAATAAAATTCACACAAATAAAAACTACCTATAAGAGCTGATCCATGAGTCAAAGCCTTATGTTCTTCTTATGCAGACCTGTGTAAACTCAATATAAGCATAATTATGATGATGGTTCTAAGAACTTATCAGCCCAGCTTTTCTAATAGGACCCTTTTCCTTTTCTTTGAATCTATTTTTTATTCACTGACAAATTCTCATCATTTGGTTTGAAAATTAATGAAAATAGATCACAAATGGTAAAATTATTTCCAATTTACTGGATTCCAACTTAAACATTCTTGCTGGATAATGTTTCTTAATTCTAGGCTTAAGTGTTAAGCTCTTGATAAATTAACCCCAGTGGAACCAAATTACAACAGGTATTTTTTCAAGTGTTAGAATTATATTCTGAAATAGCTATTATCAATTTTCTCCATTTTACCATTCAGAAAACTGAGGCAGACAGGTGGCATAACTTGATGAGGATCAACATAGCTAGTAAGTGGTTGTTGGAGTCAGCTGAGCAATATTGCTTGAGAGCCAGTTGTTTTAAATGCTACCTTTTATTACCTCTCAGAATTTTAGATATGTTGGTCTTTTCCATCTTAAATAAGACAATTTGAAATGGACAACAGTAAAATAAGTTTAGATAATCAGAAATAGTAGCACAGAGTTACACTTTCATCTTGAGGGAGAAAGTCATAGGACAGTCAATAGAAATGGGTCAGGTAGTACCCAATACCTAATAATCCACTTGCTTAGAAAGAATTAATTAAAAATCAAAGAGAAAAAGTGGCATGACTTTGAATAACTGTAACTGAGAGAGGTACTCAGACTGAGAAGAGGTTGATAAAATATACTACTGTGTCCTGATGACAAAACTATTTGAATCACAATCAGGAAGAGTTTAGATCTTAAGGGAAACATAATTGTAATATATACTCGTAATGATTTGGTGTACCCATAATGACTTACAGACTATTAATGAATAATTCTACACAATAGTCTATACAAATTTGAGTCAATAGTAGCAAGAAAGATTATTTATGAGGAAATGCCAAGAGAGAATATTTCTCTATTTTACAGTATAGTTTGGTAGCAAATAAAATTAGTGTATGGAAGATAGTTAATGGGAGAGAGAGCTATAGACATTTTCAAAGAATATACTGAATCGACTTGAAACTGAAGAAACAAAAATAGGAAAAATGGTGGGGCAATTATAAAATCATTAAGCATTCTGGAAGAGTATTTGTGGGAATGTATATTACTTAGAAAGTTTCAAAGGATTCTAGCAACATAAATAAATAAGTTAAACATGTAAGAATATGTTACAAAGAGATTACAGGAAGGCCTGTGGAAGACATATCATGACAGTTTTTAAAATTTGCATCTGCTTTCTCCGAAGACATTTTGCTAAAAACCATCTCAATTTCCAACGTTATGAAGTTAAAATAATTTCACTCTTATTGTTGCAGAGATATAGATAGCCCCGTTCACTGAAACCTACAAATGCATGGCAGCTTAATGAAAGTCAGAGGTAGTAAGTCAATAACAATACTTATAATAAAGCTGATAAGACTGAACAACAGAGTAATCTTATATGAATGAACATAGTGAATAAGATGACATAATTATTGAGACATTTCATTCCAAGCAAATATATTAAAAATAAATCATCTAACTAAGCTATCATCTAAAGCAAGTTTTTTAAGAATAAGTCTAGTCAGTGCTAATTAATACCTTATATTACAAATAGAAGATGTAGAGATTCAGTCTTCTAGAAAGAGGGTTAATATCTCTTTTCTTCATAAATCTTAGAAAATTTTTACAGAAAGAGTTGATTGTCTTAGAATTTGTGAGAAGTCAAAACCTGGAGGTATCGTTCTCTGATCCTCTTGGTTCTTATGCCATAGATCATTGGGTTCACCATGGGTGGAACAAGGACATAGATGTTAGCCACAAAGATGTGAATATGAGGAGCCACATGGTGTCCAAATCTGTGAGTAAGGAAGGAGAAAAAGGCTGGAGTATAGGCCACCAGGATCACACACACATGGGATCCACAAGTGCCCAGGTCTTGAGCCGAGCAGCTTTGGATGGAAGATGGAAGACAGTGTAAAGGATGACAACGTAGGAACAGAGGATTAATATGAAATCTAAACCTCCAGTGAGGAAGGCAGCAGTTAGGCTGTATGTTCTGCAGATCCTGGTCTCTGCACAAGCCAGCTTGATCAGAGCCATAAATTCACAGTAGGTGTGAGGGATGACATTAGTTCTACAGTAGGGAAGCCACCAAAGCATAAAGGGTTGAGGACAGAAAAGTACGACTCCACGGAAGATGATAGCCAGCCCCACGTTCTGGATGACTCTGTGTGTCAGGATAATGGAATGTCTCAGAGGATTGCAGATTGCCACGTACCTGTCAAAGGCCATGGCCAAGATAAACCCTGAGGCCATGCTGCATAGTGAGTGAATGAGAAATACTTGGACAAGGCAGGCTTCAAAATAGATCTCCCTGTCATGGAACCAAAAAATGCTGAGGATTTTGGGCATAGCAGTAGTGGAAAGGATCAAGTCGGCCACAGAGAGCATACAGAGGAAGAAGTACATGGGTTCATGCAGGTTGGAGTCTGTTCTGATAATAAATAAAATGGAGAAATTTCCCAGGAGAGCAGTTAAATAAATAAGGCAGAAGGGTATTGATATCCAAGTGTGGATGGCCTCTATCCCTGGAATGCCAACGAGAAGAAAGGTATTGGGATGAAAGCTGATGTTGTTTGGCAGTGACATGATGAAAAATATGGGCTGTGTTCAGTTGCAGAATATGTGTATACTTTCATATTCATATGACCATTTATTAACTGATGACTTCATTTATTAATATAAATCTTGAGAATGTTTTAGACTCTAAAAATAAAATGATAAATAGGACGTAATTCCTAATTTCAAATTAACATTCTAATGGGGAGAAACTGATATAAACCAGTGATTAATTTCCCATGTGATCAGTGTGGTAAAAGGTTTATGAACAGAGAGGTAGAGATATTTATTCTACTTCTGTGAGTCAGAGGATTCACAGATAAGATGTTTAGTCTTGGTTCTGAAGCACTCTGGACCTTTAAGATAAAGAAAAAATTGTAACATAAGTAAATTCACAATCAGATGACTGTAACCTTAACTGTATTAACCCTATTGAAAATTAATTTGTTCAAGACTATTTGTGAAATGGGGCTTCCTCTGTGACTCGGATGGAAAAGAATCCTCTTGCAATGCAAGAGACCTGGGTTTGATCCCTGGGTCAGGAAGATCTCCTGCAAAAGGAAATGGCAACCTACTCCAGTATTCTTGCCTGGGAAATCCCATGGACAGAGGAGCCTGCTGGGCTGTAGTCCATGGAGTCACAAAGAGCTGGACATGACTAAGTGACTAATACTCTCATTTGTGAAATACAGTGCTCCTTCAGTGTGCATGGGGGATTGGTTCCAGGACCCACCATGGATAGTAAAATCCTCAGATGCTCAAATCCCTTAGTCAGCCATCTGTATCCTCAGTTCCACGTCTGTACATGAAACCAACCCTGGATCATGTAGTAGCAGTACATGTATTTATTGAAAAGAATCAGTGTGCAAGTGGACTTGTGCAGTTCAAACTCATATTCAAGTGTCAATTGTCCCTTGAAATGGCAGTGACATTGCAGAATGAAGAGAACACAAGACTCTCCTAAATTCCGCTTGACTCTCCACTGTGCCACATCAATTAGCATGCGTTGATGAATAATTTTAATTGCACATATTCTAGACTTGCCACAGAATGAGAGCTATAAAAGTGATAGCAGAAGGTTGTAAATTAGGACACATTCTGCATTTGTCTCCTCAGATTATGTTAAAATTAAGAGGCACCTTCCTCCTATGGAAGGTAACTATTTTGAACCAGGTAATAATCATCTGCTTTCAACTAATATCTCATTTCTCCTTCAAACATTGCCTCTTTTCTTCATCCTTTCCATCTGATAAGTTCAAACTTCAGAGTTCTGGAGGTATTGTAATTTAGCTAAATTGTGTCATGCTGACAAGTACCAGTGTTAATTCTGAGGCCCGTTTATAGACCAGCTATATAAGAGCAACAGTGGCAGCACATTTACCCATGGAGAGATATAAATCAAAGCAAGGGGAAACAGCTGAAAATACAGGGAGCAGAGCCTGCAAAATAATAAGTGCATATTTTATCACTCATATTCCAAGATGACCAGAGAGCTAATTTAGCAGATAAGTACGTTTCTGTTAGGAAATATATAGATGTATAACTTCTCATAATTGTGCTGTTTGCCTAATTCAAATGTAGGCCAGGGAGCTAATAAGGACTAGAAGTCCTAACACCTAGAAGATGGCATGGGGGCAGAAATAAACATATCTCTCAGTTTTGGAGTTGGCAACCACTGAGGAGCTTTCTCATTTGAAATTGAATAAGAGAAAAGACAATAAGGAAAATCTAAAATTATTTGCTAATGAAGCTGTGAATTGTCTTAATACATATGGTTTAAGATTTACTTTGAATAATAGCTTTACTTCAGCAAATAAAATTTTAGAAAGTAGATATTAGCATGTAAAGGGTAGGCAAAACACATACATTATTGTGCAGTTAAGTTTCCTCTTCAGAATAGCTCTTCATTTAAAGGGTAAATCAAGTTCAGAGCAACACCCCCTTATGTAATTATAAAATATGAAAACATGCCATCTGCATGGCATAATTCCAATTCTAAAATTTGTAATAAATCCCTGGACTGCATTGTTTTTGTTATATAAATGATAAAATTAAATAACAAAACTTTGAATTAGGAATTTTAAAATAACACCAGTAATAATTTTGAGTAAACAGGAGAAAATAAATGATGAGAAGAAAGAGAAAAATATAAAAAGTGGGATATAGCAAACAAGTGAGAAAAAAAAAAAAAGTAAGAGCAGGCCCATACATACTTGCTTGGAATTTTTTTTTTTTTCCTGTGTCACATTGTCACTGCAGGAACTGACTTTTCTTCAGTGGATCACAAAGCTCCTGCTTCCACTTAAGCAATAATAATATATACTTAGACTTCATGTGCAGGTAGCATCCCTGTTGCAGAATCTGAAAAGAAAGTAATACTTACACAACTTCTGTCCTCCCAGGTACCTCTCTCTGTAGCACAGCCTAAATTTCTTCAGTCTTATCTCCCAAATAAATAGATTTGATAACATGGCTTATTCTTGAGTTTGTTGTACATACCAAATGCTGATGTGGGTACTTCGCCCCGGAGTTTGATTGAACAGGTCAAGGAGCAGTTACTGTTATGTCTCCTCTTTTCAGTGGCATTACTTATCCTTAGAGAACCCCAACTGAAAGCCATGCCTTTCCTAGAGATATGATCAGATAAGAAGACTAAGCTCTTGGAGAAAAGGAAAATCCTAGAGGAGTAAGATCTAGTGGTCTAGGAATATTAGCTTTGGTACAAACCATGAGTTGACAGAAATAAGGAGAGAGATGTAATAAATATTTTATAACATCTTGTCAATTCAATGAGGATGTTTATTTATAGAAGATACTAATCATCACTCAGTCATTTTCTCACCACCTACTATTCTAAACCATTAATTTTAAATTAATTTTAATATCATTGTCATTACATTTTAATATCACTCTGTTTTCTGATCCCTTTGGCCTTGATGAAAAACCCAGGGCCTTTTGCTCCACAACTCTAGTAATGAATAAAGATGCTGAGGTGGTTGTATTATCCTTCACCCCACCTGTCCTATATCATCAGAACAGGTTTGTCATAATTCAAATCTACTTCTTCTCAACTAACCTCAATTATAGTAATAGTTCTAGGATCACAGGCTCCCAGGAGCTAAGAAAGTGGCCCACGTGCGCGTGGATTCCCTGTGGAGCCTAAGATATACCAGAGTTGAGCTTCTTGAGCAGGGGATTGAGTTATTCTCACACCACTTTCACAAGAGCCAGGAAGATAGGAATAAACAGATAGTTTTTTCCTTGGATTATGTCTCACTGTATAAGTAATTTCATTAGGGATATATTGATTGGTCACAAATACTTAGAGATATGCTTGTTTCACAAAATTCTTTCAAATTTTTGGCAACATTGGCTTTATGTAATAATTTATGACTTATTTGAGTACATGTAGTTCCTAATTTCCTCTGAGAAAATATAATGGAAGAGGTCTTTCTTAAAAGAAATGATAGAGTTTTCATAATTGTAATTATAATGGTCGCAAAATATGTCATTGAATTGCGTTGCATAGTTTACTTAACCATTCTCCAGTTCCTGAATATATGTATTATTTTATTGTTTTACTAACTAGGAAAAATGATCAAGATTAATTCTTCATGTAGTATGATAGAAATAATAAAAAGTTCACAAAACCATGTGCATCTACTGCTCTGAACATTGCTGTGCAGAGAAACTATGATCTCTAGCTCCATTATCACACATATGGAAATTTTTCACATTCCTGAATTTATTCATAAAAACAACTATGTTAGTCATCAAATCAACTCTTTTATATGTACTAGGACATAGTAATATTCTAGAGACTAGAAATGTAATAAAGCAGACAAGGTCCTTCATTTTAGGAATGTTTGGTGTAGTGGTTAAAATCAACAATAAACAAATAAGGGAACATAATATTTCAGGAAATAAAAAGTTATTTTCCAACATAAATTTGCTGTCTAGAAAGCTTAGAATTTTTATCTTGAGTTTGATTGCAGTTAATTTCTTTAACATTGAAGTTTTTAAAAAATCTATTTTCTCTTCTATACCATGTGTCCTACAAATTTGTTTTTTTGTGTGTTTCCTTAATTCTAGTAATTATTACTCATTTTTAAAGTATTTTCTCCTCTAATTTATTATTTACCTTCTTTTACCTTTCTTGATATATGTATTTTTGGACCTTCTAGTTCACTCCTCCAACTATTCAAAATTTTCCATTTTCTGATCATTATTAATTAGTAATTTCATAATTATTATATGATCTATTAACTGACAGTTTTTAGGTGTGTGTGTTTGAAAGTAAAATTGTATAATTTTATGTGCAGTTTCATAAATAGTGACTAGATCAGTTCTACTAGTTGTCTTTTTTCTTCCCAAATACTCTTTAGAATCCTATCAGAATTAAGTTTCCTATTGCTGCCATAGTAAGTTACCACAGATTTAATGGCTTAAAACAACATAAACTTTTTATTTAATTCTGTATGTTAGAAATTCAACACATATGTCACTGGACTAAAGGTTTCATTCTTTCCCAGAGGTTTTAGGATAGAATCAATTTTATTGACTTTCCAGCTTTTAGAGGCTGCGCCTATTCCTTGGCTCAGAGTCTCCTTGCATCTTCAAGGCTGACAATGGATAATTAAGTTTTTATCACCATGTATCACTAAAACACTGATTTCTCTTCTGCTTCCCACTTCCACTTTTAAGGACCCTTATGACAAACCTAGATAGCATATTTAAAAGCAGAGACATTACTTTCCCAACAAAGGTCCATCTAGTCCAGGCTATAGTTTTTCCTGTGGTCATGTATGGATGTGAGAGTTGGACTGTGAAGAAAGCTGAGTGCTGAAGAATTGATGCTTTTGAACTGTGGTGTTGGAGAAGACTCTCGAGAGTCCCTTGGACTGTGAGGAGATCCAACCAGTCCATTCTGAAGGAGATCAGCCCTGGGATTTCTTTGGAAGGAATGCTGCTGAAGCTGAAACTCCAGTACTTTGGCCACCTCATGTGAAGAGTTGACTCATTGGAAAAGACTCTGATGCTGGGAGGGATTGGGGGCAGGAAGAGAAGGGGACGACAGAGGATGAGATGGCTAGATGGCATCACTGACTTGATGGACATGAGTTTGAGTGAACTCCGGGATTTGGTGATGGACAGGAAGGCCTGGCGGGCTGCGATTCATGGGGTCGCAAAGAGTCGGACATGACTGAGTGATTGAACTGAACTGAATTGATGATTACATTGGACCTGCCTAGGTAAGCTAGAGCATTCTCTATATTTTAAGATGTGGCGATTATTAGACATCAGTAACTTAAATACCCCTTTACCATGTGAAGTAACATTAAGTTCCTAGGACTTGGATGTGGATATATTTAGGAAGCCACTATTCTCCCTGCTAAAGGATTTGCTTTTATTATTTTTTAAAAGTGTGTTTATGTTTTGTCTCAAGTATAGATTTTCAATATACATGTATATGTATTAATAATTGATATATATAGTATAATATATATAGTATGTTATATATATAATGCTATATATTATATAAATATGTATATTACTTATATATATATGTGTGTGTAAGTAATTATACAATTTAATGTATAATTGTAACTAGTTATGGGTTTCTCAGGTGGTGCTAGTGGTAAAGAACTTGCCTGCCAATGCAGGAGACTTAGGAGATCTGGGTTCGATCCCTGAGTCAGGAAGATCCCCTGGAGGGGGACATGGCAACCCACTCCAGTATTCTTGCCTGGAGAATCCCATGGACAGAGGAGCCTGGTGGACTAAAGTCCATATATGTATTGATTAATAATTATAATATAGAGAGAACCCCAGGGACGGGGGAGCCTGGTGGGCTGCCATTCGTGTCCAACTCTGTGTGACCCCATAGATGGCAGCCCACCAGGCTCCTCCGTCCCTGGGATTCTCCAGGCAAGAACACTGGAGTGGGTTGCCATTTCCTTCTCCAATGCATGAAAGTGAAAAGTGAAAGTGAAGTCGCTCGGTCCGGTCCAACTCTTAGCGACCTCATGGACTGGAGTCTACCACGCTCCTCCGTCCATGGGATTTTCTAGGCAAGAGTACTGGGGTGGGGTGCCATTGCCTTCTCTGAGCAGCAGCAGCAGCAGCAGCAGCTAATTATATATATAATTTTAACTAATTAATTTATGTATTTTTTTTGTTTCAAAAAGATTCAAATATATGTTTATTTTAGTATCCATTTGACAGAAAATTACTAGTAAACATATATTTATACCACTAAAATGTTTAAGAAGTTAGAGTTAAGTAATGATACCTAATGCTTATAAAAAAGAATATTATATCTTCAATTATAATTATCTTTCTTCAATTATATAATTTTCATTTGAAATTTAAGCAATATTCCAGTTTCTTCCTGAATATTTAAATCTTGCTTTCTATTTTCTTGAATATTTTTATTCACAGTTATTTTAAAGCCTATCTAAAAATTATATTTTTGAATCCTCTCTGTTTATTCTTGTATTATTATTTTTTAATATTAGTCTTATGTTACATATCTGTGTTTCCTTTTCTGCTTGGTTATGCTACAGCCAAATATTTTCTGTAAAATTAAGCTAGAAATAATTTAAGCCTAGGATAATGACATGTAATATTACACAAGTTTACAGGATGTGTATACACTTCTGGCAGATGGTTATTGGCACTAATAATCTCATATCTCTTTAATAAAATCAGAATTTGAGTTTACTGACACCCATTTTAGTCCCTGTAAGAACATATCTATTTGTGATTCACCTGTCCATCTAGGGAAGATCCCATAGAGGCCGGGTGTCAGAAGCCGCCGAGTTCTAATATCTATTTTAGTTCGGTAGTCCCTTAATTTTATTGTGTAATCTTACTATTCTTAGTTATTTTATTCCACCAGGGAGTTTTCAGTTGGAATCCTTCAACTTCCCATTGTGTATCTAAATTCAGCAGCCATCAGAGGTAGAGTCAGAGTTTCCTTGCATTTGTCCACTTGTGCCTCCCTTAGGCTTTCTCTGTTCCTGTGGAAATTCCTTCTGTCTCATCCTGAACAACATCCATCCCTTAGGCCCACAGGCTCTTACTCCTTAATGTACCATTAGTGGCTCTGATTCCCTCAGGCTTTCAGGAACCCCATATAACCAGGAAAAATGAAAAGCTTCTTTCATCACAGATGTATAAGCTAGAGACGTTCTCTACCCCTTAGAAAACACCATCTCCAACTTGAGCACTTTAAATATGGGCAAAAAACCAAAGCAGTGAAAGTTGTTTAAATGATGAATAAACAGAAGTGGCCAACAGACAGAGGAGTAAGTCTGTTATGGGGCAGAAGGGCAAAGCTGGAAGGCAAAACAGCTATCACTTTGTTGACGGAAAGAAGTGGATAACTGTGGCTCAGGGAAAGAGATTGGTTATGAGTAGTTGGAGATAGGGAATTTGAGTGAGGTGAAAAAATAATGAATTTTGTAGAAAAAAATTGTATAACGATGCAGTAATATGAGATGAGATGTGTTTGGGTATTTTAGATAAGCAGAAGAGCATATTTGAATAGAATTATGAGAAAGGGCCTTGGGTTATTTTATACAAAAAGAAAGAAGGAAAGAATATAATTTGGGAATAAGAGTGGAAATGAGGTTAAAACGAGTAAACTGTGTAAGAGGCAATCTAGGGGATTTGAGCATGAGGGCACATAATGAATTGGAAGGAGAGCCTGGGCAAAATCACATGTATAATCTACCTCCCTTTTTCTATACGTAAGGAAGAAGGATCTTATAAATAATGACAATGGCTTCCCTTTTTTCAGAGATAATTAGCAGCAATTTATACATTTTAAACACAGAATCTCTCGATGAAAGTGAAAGAGGAGAGTGAAAAAGTGGGCTTAAAGTTCAACATTCAGAAAACTAAGATCATGGCATCTGGTCCCATCACTTCATGGGAAATAGATGGGGAAACAGTGGAAATAGTGTCAGACTTTATTTTTTTAGACTCCAAAGTCACTGCAGATGGTGATTGCAGCCATGAAATTAAAAGACGCTTACTCCTTGGAAGGAAAGTTATGACCAACCTAGATAGCATATTCAAAAGCAGAGACATTACTTTGCCAACAAAGGTCCATCTAGTCAAGGCTATGGTTTTCCCAGTGGTCATGTATGGATGTGAGAGGTGGACTATAAAGAAAGCTGAGTGCAGAATTGATGCTTTTGAACTGTGGTGTTGGAGAAGACTCTTGAGAGGCCATTGGACTGCAAGGAGATCCAGCCTGTCCATTCTAAAGGAGATCACTCCTGGGTGTTCATTGGAAGGACTGATGCTAAAGCTGAAACTCCAGTACTTTGGCCACCTCATGCGAAAAGTTGACTCATTGGAAAAGACTGATGCTGGGAGGGATTGGGGGCAGGAGGAGAAGGGGATGACAGAGGAAGAGATGACTGGATGGCATCACCGACTCAATGGACATTGGTTTGGGTAAACTCCAGGAGTTGGTGATGGACAGGGAGGCCTGGCGTGCTGCAATTCATGGGGTTGCAAAGAGTCAGACACGACTGAGTAACTGAACTGAACTGAAACACAGAAATGAACTGACTTGCCTGTGTCTTTAAGAATTCATTGCTCTAAGGAAAGTTGATTTGAGGAATGACATAAGAATGGAAGAAATGAGATTAGCTAAGTGGCCAATAAAATAGAAAAGGAATGCTGAGCTAAGCAACAGAAGTGAATAGATTAAAGTACTCTGGACCTTGAAATGAGAGGACATGGATTTTAATAATCAAGGACAAAGCTTAGTTTTGCTAGGCTGCTAAGTCACTTCAGTCGTGTCTGACTCTGTGAGTCCCCATTGACGGCAGTCCAACGGGCTCTCCCATCCCTGGGATTCTCCGGGCAAGAATACTGGCGTGGATTGCCATTGCCTTCTCTGCAAGTTTTTACATTTGATCAATTGTGTAGCATGAGTTACATTTACTATGATGGAAATATTAAGGCTATTGACAAGAGTTCCTTCTTGGCCATGTGATCTTTTTTATGTTTTTTAGACACAAAACAGAGACATCTGATAGACTATTTGATATCACTCTGGAGGTCAGTAGAGAGTTAAGGATAGAGATGTATGGTGAAGTTACCAGCGGATAGTTTTTAAAAGCAATTACTGAATAGAATATTTTAGGAAAAAATGTAGCTATATATTAGAAATGAAAACAGAAGGAACACTTGGGTACTTTTAGTATTTAGAAATCTGGTACTGGAGTTGGAACCAATGAAGTTTTAATGAAATAAATAGATCAATTAGTAGTGTAGGAGGAAATAAGGCAAGCATGTTTTCAAGAAATAGTATACATGTAAAATATTTTCAGAGGAGAACATGGTCAATAGTTTTGCATACTGCTGAGAGTTATAATGAAAACAGGAACATTTTTTGGATTTGGTGACTAGGGATTATTGATTAATTTGACTAGAATTGTTGCACTTGGGGAGCATGTTGGGCAGGATGCTAGAGTAATGAGAGTGTATATTTTGTAGACCAAAGCTTCATGAGGTAGCTTTCTTGTTCCAGTTCAGTTCAGTACATTTCAGTCACTCAGTCATGTCTGACTCCTGTGACCCCATGGACTGCAGCATGCCAGGCTTCCCTGTCCAACAACAACTCCCAGAGCTGGCTCAAACTCATGTCCATTGAGTTGAAGATGCCATCCAGTCATCTCATCCTCTGCTGTCAACTTCTCCTGCCACCTTCAGTCTTTCCAAGCATCAGAGTATGTTCCAGTGAGTCTGTTCTTTACATCAGGTGGCCAAAGTATTGGAGTTTCAGCTTTGGCCTCAGTCCATCCAAAGAATATTTGGGACTGATTTCCTTTAGGATAGACTGGTTGAATCTCCTTGCAGTTCAAAGGACTCTCAAGAGTCTTCTCCAGTACCGCAGTTCAGAAACATTTATTCTTTGGCGCTCAGCATTCTTTATAGTCCAACTCTCACAGGCATACATGACTACTAGAAAAACCATAGCTTTGAAGAGACAGACCTTTGTTGGCAAATTAATGCCTCTGCTTTTAAATATGCCATCTAGGTTGGTCATAGTTTTTCTTCCAAGGAGCAAGTGTCTTTTAATTTCATGACTGAAGTCACCATCTACAGTGATTTTGGAGCCCCCAAAATAAAGTCTGACACTGTTTCCACTGTTTCCTCATCTATTTGCCATGAAGTGATGGGACCAGATGCCATGATCTTAGTTTTCTGAATGTTGAGTTTTAAGCCAAATTTTCACTCTTTTTCACTTTCATCAAGAGGCTCTTTAGTTTTTAAATTTCTGCCATAGGGGTGGTGTCATCTTTGTATCTGAGGTTATTGATATTTCTCCTGGCAATCTTGATTCCAGCTTGTGCTTCATCCAGCCTGACATTTCGCATGATGTACTCTGAATATAAGTTAAATAAGAAGGGTGACAATATCCAGCCTTGACATACTCCTTTCCCAATTTTGAACCAGTCTGCTGTTCCATGTTCAGTTCTAACTGTTGCTTCTTGACCTGCATACATATTTCTCAGGAGGCAGGTAAGATGGTCTGGTATTCCCATCTCTTTCAGAATTTTCCACAGTTTGTTGTGATACACACTGTCAAAGGCTTTGGCATAGTCAACAAAGCAGAAGTAGATGTTTTTATGGAACGCTCTTGCTTTTTCCATAATCCAGCAGATGTTGGCAATTTGATCTCTGGTTCCTCTGCCTTTTATAAATCCAGATCGAACATCTGGAAGTTCATGGTTCATATACTGTTGAAGCCTGGCTTGGAGAATTTTTAGCATTATTTTGCTAGCATGTAAGATGAGTGCAATTGTGTGGTAGTTTGAGCATTCTTGGCATTGCCTTTCTTTGGGATTGGAATGAAAACTGACCTTTTCCAGTCCTGTGTCCACTGCTCAGTTTTCCAAATTTGCTGACATATTGAGTGCAGCACTTTCACAGTATCATCACTTAGGATTTGAAATAGCTCACCTGGAATTCTATCACCTCCACTAGCTTTGTTTGTAGCGATGCTTCCTAAGGCCCACTTGGCTTCACATTCCAAGATGTCTGGCTCTAGGTGAGTGATCACACCATCATGGTTATCTGAGTCATGAATAACTTTTATGTATAGTTCTTCTGTGTATTCTTGCCACCTCTTCTTAATATCTTCTGCTTCTGTTAGGTCCATACCCTTTCTGTCCTTTATTGAGCCCATCTTTGCATGAAATATTCTCTTGGTATCTCTAATTTTCTTGAAAAGATCTCTAGTCTTTCCCATTCTGTTGTTTTCCTCTATTTCTTTGCATTGATCATTGAGGGAGGCTTTCTTTAGAACTTTGCTTTCAGATGCTTTTATCTTTCCTTTTCTCCTTTGCCTTTAGCATATCTTCTTTTCTCAGCTATTTGTAAGGCCTCCTCAGACAACCATTTAGCGTTTTTGTATTTATTTTTCTTGGGGATGGTCTTGATCACTGCCTCTGTGTACAAGTGTCACAAACCTCAATCAATAGTTCTTCAGTCACTCTATCAGATCTAATCCTTTGAATCTATTCCTCACTTCCACTGTATAATCATAGGATATTTGATTTAGATCATACCTGGGTGATCTAATGGTTTTCCCCACTTTCTTCAATTTAAGTCTGAATTTGACAATAAGGAGTTCTTGATCTGAGCCACAGTCAGCTCCCAGTCTTGTGCTGACTGTATAGAGCTTCTCCATCTCTGGCACCAAAGAATATAATCAATCTGATTTCTGTTTTGACCATGGCAGAGATTCTCACAACTCTTCCCCCTTCATTCCATTCTCTGTCCAGCAAATTTTTTTTCTTTTAAGGCCTATCTCTCTCAGCTTTCTTCTAAGCCACTATTTTGTTAAAACTCTAAAGGAAAGTGAGAAGACTGCACATTTTCAAGTAAAAGTTGGAAGCAATTTCAGAAAAAGATAAGTAATTCCAAAGATTACTCAGGGAAACCTTGTAAAACTATCCTGCAGTCTAAGAAGGAAGGACCTTTTAAAAGGTGGCAAGAATACACACTTCCTAGTGTGCTATGGAAGGTCATTACAGGACAGAACTGAGGCTACTTTCTGAACATAGAGTCAAGATATCTTAGTAAAGTTTTAGAATCAGGGGCTTGGATTCTAAACAAAATTGGTCTTTAGTTTGCTCAATGATATTTCTGAACCTCAGGTTACTAATATATAACCAAGTCTCTGTTGATCTCATATACCAAGGTTCCAATATTATAATAAATATATAAATAATTATGAGTCTAAAAGAACTCTTAGTTATTAGGATGTGATTGTGACTCATGAATACTTTTAAGTAATTGGGTAATAACATCTGTTTTACCTTTTCTATGAGGAGATCTCCATTAATAGCCAACTTACTCTTATGAAAGAAAGATTGAATCATGAGGGAAAATGAGCAAAGGAGCAGGAAAAAAAAAGAAGGACATTAGATTATTGCCATTATAGTGGACCATGGGATCACAGCCTGAGGGGGGGGTTAACTTCATTCTAATATCTTAGGGATCATGAGGCTGTGATGGCTGATATTTTCCTGGCTGTCAGAGATGTCTGAAGACTGTGTTCACAGATGGCAACAGTAGAAAACTAGTTGGGACTCCACTGACAATTGAAGGAAGGCTCCAGGATTAACAAAACTGACATAGTTCACAAATCAATTATATCCATGGAACAAATGATAGAAATTTACTTAAAATTCTTGCCTCATTGCAGGGTAAGTGCACATAAATAAACCTTGGTGGAGAATATGAAAGAGAAACAGAACTCCAAATCCCTGAGACTGTGTCAATTCAGTTCAGTTCAGTTGCTCAGTCATGTCCGACTCTTTGCGACACCATGAATCGCAGCACGCAAGCCCTCCCTGTCCATCACCAACTCCCGGAGTTCACTCAGACTCACGTCCATCGAGTCAGTGATGCCATCCAGCCATCTCATCCTCTGTCGTCCCCTTCTCCTCCTGCCCCCAATCCCTCCCAGCATCAGGGTCTTTGCCAATGAGTCAACTCTTCCCATGAGGTGGCCAAAGTACTGGAGTTTCAGCTTTAGCATCATTCCTTCCAAAGAAATCTCAGGGCTGATCTTCAGAATGGATTGGTTGGATCTCCTTGCAGTCCAAGGGACTCTCAGGAGTCTTCTCCAATACCACATTCAAAAGCATCAGTTCTTCAGCACTCAGCCTTCTTCACAGTCCAACTCTCACATCCATACATGACCACAGGAAAAAACATAGCCTTGACTAGACGGACCTTTGTCAGCAATGCCTCTGCTTTTGAATATGCTGTCTAGGTTGGTCATAACTTTTCTTCCAAGGAGTAAGTGTCTTTTAATTTCATGGCTGCAGTCACCATCTGCAGTGATTTTGGAGCCCCAAAAAATAAAGTCAGCCACTGTTTCCCCTGCTTCCCCATCTATTTGCTATGAAGTGATGGGACTGGATGCCATGATCTTCGTTTTCTGAATGTTGAGCTTTAAGCCAACTTTTTCACTCTCCTCTTTCACTTTCATCAAGAGGCTTTTTAGCTCCTCTTCACTTTCTGCCATAAGGGTGGTGTCATCTGCATATCTGGGGTTATTGATATTTCTCCCAGCAATCTTGATTCTAGCTTGTGCTTCTTCCAGCCCTGTGTTTCTCATGATGTACACTGCATAGAAGTTAAATAAGCAGGGTGACACTATACAGCCTTGACGTACTCCTTTTCCTCTTTGGAACCAGTCTGTTGTTCCATGTCCAGTCCTAACTATTGCTTCCTGACCTGCATACAGATTTCTCAAGAGGCAGGTCAGGTGGTCTGGTATTCCCATCTCTTTCAGAATTTTCCACAGTTGATTGTGATCCACACAGTCAAAGGCTTTGGCATAGTCAATAAAGCAGAAAGAGATGTTTTTCTGGAACTCTCTTGCTTTTTCCATGATCCAGCAGATGTTGGCAATTTGATCTCTGGTTCCTCTGCCTTTTCTGAAACCAGCTTGAACATCAGGAAGTTCACGGTTCACGTATTGCTGAAGCTTGGCTTGGAGAATTTTGAGCATTATTTTACTAGCATGTGAGATGAGTGCAATTGTGTGGTAGTTTGAGCATTCTTTGGCATTGCCTTTCTTTGGGATTGGAATGAAAACTGACCTTTTCCAGTCGTGTGGTTACTGCTGAGTTTTCCAAATTTGCTGGCATATTGAGTGCAGCACTTTCCCAGCATCATCTTTCAGAATTTGAAACAGCTCAATGGAATTCCATCACCTCCACTAGCTTTGTTCATAGTGATGCTTTCTAAGGCCCACTTGACTTCGCATTCCAGGATGTTTGGCTCTAGATGAGTGATCACACCATTGTGATGATCTTGGTCATGAAGATATTTTTTGTACAGTTCTTCTGAGTATTCTTGCTACCTTTTCTTAATATATTCTGCTTCTGTTAGGTCCATACCATTTCTGTCCTTTATTGAGCCCATCTTTGCATGAAATGTTCCCTTGGCATCTCTAATTTTCTTGAAGAGATCTCTAGTCTTTCCCATTCTGTTCTTTTCCTCTATTTCTTTGCCTTGATCACTGAAGAAGGATTTCTTATCTCTTCTTGCTATTCTTTGGAACTCTGCATTCAGATGCTTCTATCTTTCCTTTTCTCCTTTGTTTTTAACCTCTCTTCTTTTCATAGCTATTTGTAAGGCCTCCACAGACAGCCATTTTGCTTTTTTGCATTTCTTTTCCATGGGGATGGTCTTGATCCCTGTCTCCTGTACAATTTCATGAACCTCATTCCTGTGTCAATCAGGTAGGCACTTATTTACCCTTAGATGCTTGGGGACTTCTGGTTCACATTTAAATCAGTTTGAGGGCTGATTTAGTACCTCTCTAATTGATAACCTACTTGCTGCATATACAGTGTTTTGTGTTTTTTTTTTAAAATATCAATTTTATATCCTGTATGGCTTGATTAGTCTTGTGTGATTTTTTCCATTGGATAAAACAAACTTTATTCATTTATTGCCTAAGCTTTTTCTGACATTCATTCTAAAACGCCTCCACCAATTGTCATTGTCAGAGTGAAATGAATGCTAAATGCATGCTTAACATAGAGAGGTCAGCGTCTGGGAAAATATTCTACCTTTACATCACAATCAAAAATAAAAGTAAATGATACAACTGAAACTAACCTATGAAAATAATAGTAGAAAATGGAGGAGACTATATTATACACTTAGGGGTGGAAAGGACATCCTATGAATCATTCAAAATCCAGAATCAGCAGCCTAAAAGATTGACAGGTAACAGTATAATAATCACAAATCATTTTAAGGATTCAGTTCAGTTCAGTTTAGTCGCTCAGGCATGTCTAACTCTTTGGAATCCCATGAATTGCAGCACGCCAGGCCTCCCTGTCCATCACCAACTCCTGGAGTTTACTCAAACTCACGTCCATCGGGTCTGTGATGCCATCCAGCCATCTCATCCTCTGTCATTCCTGTCTCCTCCTGCTCCCAATCCCTCGCAGCATCAGGGTCTTTTTCCAATGAGTCAACACTTTGCATGAGGTGGCCAAAATACTGGAGTTTCAGCTTTAGCATCATTCTTTACAGGACTGATCTCTTTTAGAATGGACTGGTTGGATCTCCTTGCAGTCCAAGGGACTCTCAAGAGTCTTCTCCAACACCACAGTTCAAAAGCATCAATTCTTTGGTGCTCAGCTTTCTTTACAGTCCAACCCTCACATCCATAGATGACCACTGGAAATACCATAGCCTTAACTAGACGGACCTTTGTTGACATAGTAATGTCTTAGCTTTTGAATATGCTGTCTAGGTTGGTCATAACTTTCCTTCCAAAGAGTAAGCGTCTTTTAATTTCATGGCTACAATCACCATCTGCAGTGATTTTGGAGCCCCCCAAAATAAAGTCTGACACTGTTTCCACTGTTTCCCCATCTATTTCCCATGAAGTGATGGGACCGGATGCCATGATCTTCGTTTTCTGAATGTTGAGCTTTAAGCCAACATTTTCACTCTCCTCTTTCACTTTCACCAAGAGGCTTTTTAGTTTCTCTTCACTTTTTGGCATAAGGGTGTGGTGTCATCTGCATATCTGAGGTGATTGATATTTCTCCCGGCAATCTTGATTCCAGCTTGTGCTTCTTCCAGCCCAGCGTTTCTCATGATGTACTCTGCATATAAGTTTAATAAGCAGGGTGACAATATACAGCCCTGATGTACTCCTTTTCCTATTTGAAACCAGTCTATTGTTTCATGTCCAGTTCTAACTGTTGCTTCCTGACCTGCATATAGGTTTCTCAGGAGGCAGGTCAGGTGGATTAAACAGTAATATAGTAACATCATTCAAAGTAATTTCTAAATCTGTATGAATAATGCTCCTACAAAGCAAGCATTAAGAAAAAACCTAATATAAAAACATGACCTGCTATCTCTCAATGTTGTATGTTTTTCTTCCTTTTAGGAGTTCACACTCTAATGGTAGAAAAATGGCTTCTTGGAACAATGTCATGACAGGCACTAATTCCAGTATTGGACAGACACCTTCATTCTACCTTTCTGGGATTCCTGGCTACGAGGATGTTCAATACTTTATTTCCATCCCCTTTTGTGTGTTCTATCTGATTGGAATAGGGGGCAACTGTACAGTTCTTCACATCATCCACACTGACAAGAGTCTCCATGAGCCCATGTACTACTTCCTGGCCATGCTGTCCCTCACGGACATGGGCATGTCCATCTCCACCCTGCCCACAGTACTGAGAACCTTCTGGTTTGATGCTAAGGAGATTGAGATGAATACTTGTATAGCCCAGATGTATTTTATTCATACTTTTTCTCTAATGGAATCAGCTGTGCTCCTAGCCATGGCTTTTGACCGCTATGTTGCCATCTGCGATCCTTTGAGGTATTCCAGCAAACTTACCCCACAACGCATTGTCTATATAGGGGTCTTCATCGTAATCAGATGCTCCACTGTCCTCCCTGTTGTTCTTGTTCGTATCCCCACATTTTCTTTCTGTCACTCCCATGTTCTCTCCCACTCCTTCTGTTTACATCAAGATGTCATCCTATTGGCCTGTTCTGACATCTCATTCAATGTTTTGTATGGCTTGTTTGTTGTTGCATTTTATTGGGGTGTAGATTCTCTAGGAATCTTTTTATCTTATACTTTCATCCTCCACTCTGTGTTGCACATTGCATCCCGGGGAGGGAAACTCAAAGCCCTCAGTACATGTGTCTCCCATATTTGTGCTGTGCTCATTCTATATGTGCCGATGATAGGGTTGTCCTTAGTGCATCGTTTTGCAAAACATTCTTCTCCCATTATTCATATTATCATGGCAGATATTTACCTGTTAGTTCCGCCAGTTCTCAACCCAATTATTTATAGCATCAAGACAAAGCAGATTCGCCAAGGCTTCCTAGGGATATTATTATCCAAAAGGATACAGCTTGCTCGCACTTAGATTCTCTGATATTTCAACTTTTGCATCCATTGCCTTCATCCTAAAGATTAACCTGTTAGAAATTCTTGGACACATTTGGTATATAATAATTCTATAATAGCTCACAAATTCCACATGTCCCTTCAAGAAAAACATTTCAGTTTCTATCATTATTTCCTAGCTTTAAAGCATCTAAAAACCCTTGTGTCAGGAGAATTAATAAGTGGGGTTAATTTTTTCAAATATTTTATGGAGATATTTTCCATTGAAGGGAAGTCCAATTTTCTATGTTATAACTAAAATGGAGAAATTCACTGAATAACTCAATGGTAAAAGACATAATACACAGCAGAATTGATATTGATAACTCATTACATTTTCTTTCCATTATATCAAAGTAGACTTCACACTCCATATTTTGAGTTAAATTGTAAGCAAGTGGATATTTAAATTTAGAGATGAAATAAATGAAACTATTGAATTTCTTTATTTCCTTTACTTCTATTGAAATGATTGTCAGAAAAAAATCTGGGCAATGAATAAAGTTACTTTTCTTCAATGGAGAAAACTAGAAGAGAAATCCAAACTTCACAATAGAGGGAATCTATATTCATGAAATATAGTGAACACATCAAAATCCCTTCATCAGTGTACACTCCTATTAGGTGTAATATCTTATGTACATAACTTTTAACAAAAATAGAGCAAGAGAGAACCCTTCCCCCCATCACCATAAACTATAGTCATCCAAGGATCTTGCTGTCTTACACAATTCCCTAGGAAATAAGAGGAAACACATTTTCAACACCCAAGATTAAAGTACATATTCTGATGGGAGAATATAAATGGATCTAAGATAGTTAGAAAGAGGGCTCAAAGAGAACACATTTGTTTTGTACAAATACTATTTTAAATCACCCTCAAAGATCCCTCCTTGGTTAAATAAAGGGAAGCTGAAAAACATAATAAATACATTTTTTTCAGGATTATTTCTAGATACTCTGAACAGAAAGAATACATAAGATAATTTTAAAAATTAAAACTATTAGGAATCATAGTTTTAAAAATTCATTTAGAAAGAAAACCAGCTCAGGGAACAGAATAAAAATAAAATAGAGAAAAAACTCTGCAGTTCCAAGTGAATTGAAAACAGAAAAAAAAAAAAATCTGTGAAAATTATGTTAACATTAAATCAGATATGAATGTAGATTTTATATCAAAGGGATCCACTGAACTGTGTTCAACTGTGTTGAAAAACTAAATATCCAAAGATTTACCTGACACTTTCCCTCTTACACTTGAACAACTGACATTTCTGAGGTGAATCCCCCATTCTGGGAGAAAAAAGACTTTTTCATTTGATTAACCAAAAAATGAACATCAGGCTTCCGGTAAAAAGTGGGAGAAAATTACACATATTAGAACTTCAACATATATTAAGTTGGCCAATAGTGATAGTGATGGTGATAAACACAAAGACAGAGATAGAAAGTAACAGAGGTTTATATATGTATATGAGACACCTCTCCTTTGTCTTAATTAAGGTTCTGTCAGGAAAAAATAAAATTGTTCTCAAACTGGATAATATAAAGACTTTGATACAGGCATCAGGGGTCATTGAAAATATATGGACAAGATTTGGTAAAACCAAGAAGAAATATTTTTATACATATTTTATAAATATATCATTGATGTAGATAGTACTACAGAAGGGAATTTGATGCCAACATTAGTCCTGAAGTGGCAAGGGAACAAAATTTTTTACCAGAACATGGGAAGGACAGCATGTGGAGAAGGACACCCAGCATGAGCTTTCCCTTTCTGTAGAAAGATGCAGCCACCATAAGGAAGCTACAGTGAAGGTTGTTGGGGAGTCAAGGTGGTAAACATTCCAACTGTATGTTCTGGATTCTTGCTTCCTGCATTTCCATTTGCGATCAAGTCCAACCAGAAGTCAGAGAGCAAAGGGACCTGTTGATTCACCTCACTGTGGTCAAGACAGAACAGAGCAGATCTGGAAAACAGCCTAAGGATGCTCTTCTGCAAGCAGTCTGCCTTTCATATTTGTATCTGCTCTCAGCTACACACGTATAGTTCAGGCTTTGTGGTCTCGGTAGTGCTCTATCTTGTAGCTGTAAATGTGAATATTTGTAAATCATTTTCTTGCCATTAGAGTGAATCATTCAAAATTGAGCTTATGATCTTGGTTGTCAAAGAATTTATCAGTGAGAGATGAAATTGCTTTTTTTTAAAATTTGTTCCTATGATTTTTACATGAGGAATATACAGACCATATAGTAAAGGAGTATGGTTTCACTGACTAATAACAATCCTCTAAATCTGAGGTCTTTGAACGTATCCAACTTGGATGATGTCAAAGTGATTTAAATTGTGCTCAATTATTCAGTTGTGTCCGACTGACTGTTTGCGACTCCATGAACTGTAGCCCACCCAGGCTCGTCTGTCCATGGGGTTTTCCAGACAATAATACTGTAGTGGGTCGCCATTTCCTTCTCCAATGATTTAAGTTAATGTTACAAAAAGCTAAGTGTAAGGATATTTCTGAGGCATCCCATGCCAGTGAAGGAAGTAAGTTCTATTCATTTCTCTGGTAATTTCACAACAAGATATTGGAAGATAGAAGTGTGAAGGTTTTTCTAGTGGTGGGATAGAAATAGCCTCTTATTTTCATGAACTGTTATTGGATGGTGAATTTATTTTAATAACTGAATAAATATTATTTATGAGAATTATTACTTCTGTTGTAGTAATTACTTGTATTTTTCAACTCCTGAAAAAACTAATTGTCAATGAGTATCTTAAATATAACAGTACAGGAAGATTAGCAAGCAAATGTGTAATCAACAATATCTTATTTGAGTGAATCGATGATAGATTTGTTAAGATTTAAATTAGTATTACAAGGTTCAAAATCAGAGTCAAAAAAGGTTATCAGTAAAACACATTTTTAAAAGAAATTCCTGTACTAAACAGTTAGAAATCAATATTTTTAAGACAGTTTTATTCACCCTGAGAGGAGATTTCTTATCATTCAGTAGTCCACATGCCAACCCTGCTACATAGCTTAATCACCAGTACACATTTAGAAGTCAGAATTGTTGACAGACATATGGCCCTTCATTCATTGAATGAAAGCATCTATACATAATCAAATCAAATTTATACAATCTCTTTCATTAGTAAAAACTATGGCACAGAGAATCACATTTGGCATTATTGCTTATGATCTTTAAAATGGGTTTCTTTCTTCATTGTGCTTTTAAGGTTACAGCAAATTTGAGTGAAAGCTACAGAGATTTCCCATATACTCTTTATTACAACAGTTTTGAAGGAAGCAATTCACACAGGTAAGTTTCATTTTTATCTAGCATGTGGTAACAGTACCAACTTAGAGCCATTCCCACCTCTATGTCCTGAGTAAGTTGTTCTCATTGGCTACACCATAGCTAACAACCTTTTACTACTCTACCATATTCTGGATACAAGTTAGTATTTCATCTCATATTGCACTACCTACTTTGTTCTGGACATTGAAGTGATAAATACTTGAGACTCTCTGTAGCCTTCTTGCCTTTGAATTTCCAGACTGCAATATCTGGAATGATACAGGGAGGATTTGGGGAAGGGCTATAAACTAAAATAGTGACAGTGACAGGGTTACAGGCACAGTCTTGCATTTCTCATGGAGACTCATATCTCTAAGGATTAGAGGAAGACTTATTAACTCATGAATCTTGCTTTGAGAATTGAAACAATCTCTCATGCAAAGAGGAACTATTCTACCAAGTAGGTAAGGACTTGGAAAAGTACGAGTGGGAAGTAATAGAAAAACACAAAGTGGGGCTTGAGAGACAAGAGAGAGAAGGGCAGACACCCAAAGTGTGAGAAGAGACACCAAGGGAATGGTTCAAGAAGGAAAAGATTCCTAGTTTATTAGAGGTTATCCTTTCTCCAAATATTTTTATTATTCATACCCTGTGCAAAACATTCAAGCCAGACTCATAGTTTTCAGATAGGACTTGCCTAATATACCCTAGACTTGCATGACACGTGGCCTGCTTCCTGTTGGTGGACATGATTGCTTACACAGGGTGAAGGACTATTATCAGACATAAGAAGAGGAATTCCAGAATATGAGTGGGATTACACCAGATAATCTTTGAGGTCCCTTCTAATCCTAGTTGCCAGTGATTTTTCATATGAAATTAATTATGGTCTAAATTCACATTAAGACCTTCAGATTTATGAGTTTATAAACTAACTCCACAAACTCCATCTTCCTCCTCTGGAGATGTGGAAGATACCACAAGGCAATGTGAATGCATTTAAAATTGTAAGATCAGGAACAATAAGAATTGGATTATCAAAATGAACAGGTGCTACCTAAAGGGGGTTGTGAAATAACAGACCAGATTCTAGTGAATATGGAATATAATGGATATTTATGTCGTGGTAATTTCAGAATGCTAATATGACTCCTCAAATTCCTAGTTCACTGAAGTCCCAAAGATCTCATGCTTACTCTTGATGAGACTTCTCATTCTATCCTGGACTCAACTTTTTGTGTTTCTTTTTTCAAATCTGGCAGTGAATAAAATGAGAATTGAATATGTGGTATCATAACGATCAGAGGAGTTTCTGGATAGAAAAACAAGTGATTAAGAGGCAATTCATATCTCTGGCTACACTGAAATTTACTTGATGAAAAGGAAATGAAACTGATACAATTCACTTTCTACTTCTCAGGCCACCTAAGTCACTTGTGTGATGGTTTTGTTCATGATATTTTCCCCTCACAGAGGATAATTCATAGTCTCCCCATATATTCCTCCTCCCATTATACTTTAAAAAATTCTTGTTGGTGTTACTGTTGTCATCATCATTGTTGTCATTATCATCATCATCCAGAAGGCTCTTTGATAAGTATTTTACACACAATATATCCTTTACCTTAGCACATCCTTTCAAATTGTTACTTTCTTGAGCTCAGAGAGGAGGCAACTTTGGTACAGAGAGAAGGTGATTTGGTCAAAATTAAACTGAGCACAACACTGAAACCAGAATATAGCTTAGGTTAAAGTGATTGCAGAAGGAGAGAAACAGATTCTAAATAAGGAAGATGTTGAATAACTGTCTCCTTAAAATCTCAGTGAAGAGTCAGTAAGACGACCAAAGACATACTCTAGATCAGGTATCTTCCCAGGTTTCAATGAAACTTCATGTTTACTCCTTTTTGATGATTCAAAGAAACCTTATAAAATCAGAAAAAGTGTCTGAATCAAGTGGGCAGTGAAATGAAAACCAGATTTCTAAATTTGGATTATGGTGTAAAAATTGAAAAAGAATCATCAAAAGAAGGGATAATATGGGAAAATCTGGGCATTAAAGGTAATAATTAGTGCCAGTGTAGACAGGAAGATGAAGTAGATAGGAATTTGGGGAGTTAAATTGCAGGGCTGTAAGAGGTATCAGTTCATACTATGTGTGTGTGTAGAACTTAATTGTAATAAGAGTTTAAAAGCCTGAAATTGTTTCTGTAATATACCTATTTGGTGACTTGATTATGAATCTTTCATTTCCTAGAAAGTTATTAAACATCCAAGGCAAGAATCTTTTGCAGTCAGGGTTTATTTACATGTAACTAGAGGGGAGTGCAGTCTTTTCAGGTGACTCAGTGGTAGAGCATCCTCCTACCAATGCAGGAGACACAGATTCGATCCCTAGGTCAGGAAATTCCCTGAAGGGGAACATGGCAACCCACTCCAGTATTCTTGCCTGGAAAATCCCATGGACAGAGCCTGGTATGCTATAGTCTATGAGGTCACAAAAGAGTCGGACATGATTTAGCAACTAAAATAACAGCAAGAGGGGACTGAAAGGATTTGATCTCCCAAAAACCAAAGTAGACTTTTCAAGATACCATGATGACAGTTTACTAATTTACAATTAGAGGCAATCTGTCCCATGGATTAGAATTTTGATAAGCATGGAAGGTTGTCAAAAGGGCAAGTGGTGGCTCATCTTCAGAGGCATTGTTGTTGACTACAGAAGAAGTATTGGAATCTAATAGGTGAAAATATATTAACTCATTCATCCAAGTAGAAAATATTTAGTGTCAAGTTTAGACACAGTAGGCTTTTTTTTTTTTTTTTTGTCATTCAATCTTTTTGTTATTTTGTTTTCTCTTGATTTTGCTTTGAATCATGAGTTTCTACTCGATCTTTCCCCAATCCCTATATATCAATTATTTTGGTTTTTCTACAAATAGAGCCTGTCTCTAAATAATAAATCAATTCCTAAACATAGTAGGAAGAAGGTTTGGAATCTTTAAATGCAGTCAATTGTACTTTGCTTATATTACATAGAAAAATTACATATTTATAATTTTTAAAAATCATATATTCTTCTGTCTATCCTAACTTTATGTTTAGCTCTTGGGGATACTAGCCTGAGACTAAATTGATATTAGAGTTGATTTTCACTGGGTACCAACCCAGTGGCATCACTTATATATCCAGAGATAGGTTAGTAAGAGCAAAAACTATGCTGATCAATACTTACCTGAATTCTGTAATATGCCTTGCATGGTGTTCTAGTATTACTGAAAAATCTTTCAAGCTAAGACAGGAAAGCCATTTCATGTAAGTCACTGCCGAAGTCATTTTTTTTTTTTTTAAAGAAAAAGTTATAATGTATGACTAGTGACTCTGGTTAAGGATCTTCCTGAAGAAAAGTATGAAATTAAAGATGTAGTCTAGAATGGGTTTTGTGTGTACTGTTCCGGGTGGTGTCTTTAGAAGGAGATTATCCATATTCATAGAACATTATAATACATTTGCATTTGAGAAGAAGAAGGGAAGATCCTCCTGGTTATAAAAGTGGATGCTTTCCTAAACGGACAACACTCAGCAAAGAAATTAAAAAAGACAAAGCAAAACTGTGAAGGTTAATTTAGGAGATATTATAGGACACTCTGAAGTTTTGTTTTGTTTTTGTGACACAGGTGCTGATCTTCTCATTTGTTCCCCTTCTGGAGTGTGATTGTGAATCCTGATTGTGGTTTAACAGTAAGCCCTATGGCAACTGCAAACTCCAGCAATATCTTGTCCTCCACATTCTATCTCACAGGTATCCCTGGATATGAGGAATTTCACCACTGGATTTCCATCCCATTCTGTCTCCTCTACCTTGTTGGAATCATGGGTAACTGTACTATCCTACATATTGTCCGGACAGACCCCAGGCTCCATGAGCCCATGTACTACTTCTTGGCCATGCTTTCTCTCACTGACATGGGCATGTCCTTGCCCACAATGATATCACTCTTCAGGGTGCTATGGTCCATATCCAGGGAGATCCAGTTCAACACTTGTGTAGTCCAAATGTTTTTCATTCACACTTTCTCCTTCACTGAGTCATCTGTGCTCTTGGCCATGGCCCTTGACCGATATGTAGCTATCTGCCACCCCCTAAGATACGCTACCATTCTCACTCCAACACTCATCACAAAAATTGGCATTGCAGCCCTGCTTAGAAGTGCCCTTCCTGTGATTCCACTTCTAGCCCGGCTGGCCTTCTTTCCCTTCTGCCACTCTCACATCCTTTCTCATTCTCACTGTCTGCACCAGGACGTGATCCGCCTTGCTTGTGCTGACACTAAGTTTAATGTTATATATGGGTTAGTTCTGATCACTTTGCTGTGGGGAATGGACTCTTTGGGTATTTTTGTGTCTTATGTTTTCATCCTTCACTCAGTATTAAAAATTTCATCTCAGGAGGGGAGATTTAAGGCCCTCAACACATGTGCATCCCACATCTGTGCTGTACTTATTCTTTATGTGCCTATGATTGGGCTCTCTATTGTCCATCGTTTTGCCAAACACTCATCCCCCCTCATCCACGTCTTCATGGCTCATATCTACCTGCTAGTTCCACCTGTGCTCAACCCAATCATCTACAGTGTGAAGACCAAGCAGATCCGCCAAGGAATTCTCCACCTGGTTTTCCCCCAAGAATCAGTTCTTCTGTGATGTAGACATGTCCTCAACCCAGTGATGACATTAATATTAAGTCTGTAAATATATAGTGATTTGTCTGCTGTCTATATTGGTACCAGTGTTACCAATAAAAGATTACTTTTTAAAAAAGCAGAAATAGCTCTGACAGTACATTGTGAAAAATCCTAAAGGAGAGAGTTGATGTCTACTGGATATGTAATAGACTGACTTAATACGAACTTCTAAATTCCCTCTAAGTATAAAATGTGTTAGAGTGGAGTGTGTTGGAAACCACTTCCATCTGTGGTTTCTCATTTGTAATCCTAACCTGATTCAATGCTGATTGTCATGAAGTTGTCCTTGATTATTCTAAACCCATATTTCTTTGCTTCTTGATACACTATATTTGTCAGGGAATCATATTACATTTCTCATTATGTGAGTGTGTTTGTAAATCTACTTATGCTAACTTTCTTAAAGTGGGAAAAAACCTTACCTTGATGTAAGAGCATATTAGGTTTCAAAAAGGAAATTTTCGAACTTTATGGTCCATCAGCATCATCTTTTAAATTTTACTCACATGTTCTGTTCTTTCTGAGAACATTTAGTTTCACTGGGAATAGAAAGGGGCAACTTTCATATTTTTATTTAATTTTTAGAAATAATCTTACTCTTTCAGAAAGCCAAACTCAGTGTTTTTTTAATGTCCCTGAGATAATGTTATGTGAAGGCAGCGATTATATAATCTACTGGATTAGATGTATCTAATAAAAATCTAACTCACTGAGGTATAGATACTTATAAGTTTATAATAGTAGCAAACAGGGAATACAGATCTCAATTTTTATCTAGAACTCTTTTCAATATATAAACTGTCTTCACATTTCTCTGAAATTATTGAATGCATAGCTGTGCATAGAGTTGTATTAACAAACTTGCAAGTTTAATTGAAATGTCTTAGCTCAAATGTCTGTTTTTACTGAAAGAGAAGAAATATATGAAGCAGAAAATAAAACTTTAAGAATGCTTTGCAACTCCCAGTTTTTATATTGGTCTTAATGATAAGTAGTATATTTTCACAAATCTTATTCTGTTACTGTAGGAACTGTGTCTCAAGGATTTTGCTACCTATGAAAATCAACATTATGTCTAGTGTAAAAGAGTCACTTAATAATTATTTAATGCATAAGTGATATAGAAGTGAATCAATCATTATATAAAGACTGACTCATTTGGATTGGATTTTAAAAAAATACTTGGAGTGAAAAATTTGACCTCTCATGAACACATATTTCCTATAATAAAACAGATCTTACTAACTTTAAATTATGATTTCAGATGTCAGGCATATGGAATACACTTAGAATTTCCATTAGCTTATGCCTTTTCCTTGGTGTTAATTCAGTTATGTCTGTTCCTATTCCTCTTTACCCTATTTCTTAATTCTACTTCTAATTATCCCTCTCCTTCAGCACATTCACCTTGTCTGAAACATCAACAAATAAAAATAAAGACATGTGAACATCAAACTTAGATAATATTCCCTATAGTAAATAAGTAAAATAAAATTAATATGAAAAATAAAAAATGAGAAATGTGAACATTAATTTCAGATGTACAAGTGTCATTTAAATATTTATAATCATCCTTCATGTGATACCTTCAAATATAAAATGTATTTTTAATATTTTAATTTATTTTTTTTAATTTTACACTTTTTAAAGGATATGCTGATCATATCTTTCCTAATGATTCTGCTCCAAAAAATGAAACATTTTAAATTTTTTGCTTAACATATATTCAAACCATTGCATCTTAAATTTTGCATTTCACATGCCAGTAAAATTATTTTAAATGAACATCTACATAGATAATCTAAGTTTTGAGTTTATAAAATATGATCTTCTATTCTAACTCTTGGAGAAGGAAATGGCAACCCACTACAATATTCCTGCCTGGAAAATCCCATGGACAGAGGAGCATGGCGGGCTACAGTTCATGGGATCACAAAGAGTCAGATATGACTGAGCGACTGAGCACATTTTAACTCTTACAGTGTATCATTAGTTACATGATTTTCATAAAATATATGTTACAAAAAACATTTAGAAGTACCTATTCTCAAAATTAAGATAATTCTTCCTAGAACAATTTAGTTGGTGTAGAGGTGTTATTTTATTTATTTTTATTTTTAAATTAATTAATTTATTTTAACTGGAGGACAATTACTTTACAATATTGTAGTGGTTTTTGCCATACATTGACATGAATCAGCCATGGGTTTACATGTGTCCCCCCATCCTGAATCCCCCTCCCACTCCCTTCCCACCCTATCCCTCTGGGTTGTCCCAGAGCACCAGCTTTGAGTGCCCTGCTTCAAGCATTGAACTTACACTGGTCATCTATTTTACTTATGGTTAATATAAATGTTTCAGTGCTATTCTCTCATGTCGTCTCATCCTTACCTTCTCCCACACAGTCCAAAAGCCTGTCTTTACATCTGCGTCTCTTTTGCTGTCTTGCATATAGGGTCACCATTACTGTCTTTCAAAATTCCATATATATGTGTTAATATACGTTTGGTGTTTCTCTTTCTGGCTTACTTCACTCTGTATGGGCTTCCCTTATGGTTTAGCTGGTAAAGAATCCGCCTGCAATGCAGGAGATGTGGATTCAATCCCTGGGTTGGGGAGATCCCCTGGAGAACGGAAGGGTTACCCACTCCAGTGTTCTGGTCTGGAGAATTCCAAGGACTATAAATCCATGGAGTCACAAAGAGTCAGACATGACACTCTGTATAATAGGCTCCAGTTTCATCCACCTCATTAGAACTGACTCAAATTTGTTCATTTTTATAGCTGAGTAATATTCCATTGTATATATGTACCGCAGCTTCCTTATCCATTCATCTGTGGATGGGCATCTAGGTTGTTTCCATGTCCTAGCTATTGTAAACAGTGCTGTGTTGAACATTGGGGTACACGTGTCTCTTTCAATTCTGGTTTCATTGGTGTCTATGCCCAGCAGTAGGATTGCTGGGTCATATGGCAGTTCTATTTCCAGTTCTTTAAGGAATCTCCACACTGTTCTTCATAGTGGCTGCATTAGTTTGCATTCCCACCAACAATGTAAGAGGGTTCCCTTTTCTCCACACACTCTTCAGCATGCATTGCTTGTAGACATTTTGATGGCAGTCATTCTGACCAGGGTGAGATGGTCCCTCATTGTGGTTTTGATTTGCATTTCTCTGATAATGAGTGATGTTGAGCACCTTTTCATGTGTTTCTTAGCCATCTGTATGTCTCCTTTGGAGAAAAGTCTGTTTAGTTCTTTGGCCCATTTTTTGATTGGGTCATTTATTTTTCTTGTTTTGAGCTGCATGAGTTGCTTATATGTTTTGGAAATTAATTCTTTGTCAGTTGCTTCATTTGCTATTATTTTCTCCCATTCTGAAGGCTGTCTTTTCATCTTGCTTATAGTTTCCTTTGTTGTGCAGAAGCTTTAAATTTTAATTAGGTCCCATTTGTTTATTTTTGCTTTTATTTCCAATATTCTGGGAGATGGATCATAAAGGATCTTTCTGTGAGTTATTTCAGAGAGTGTTCTGCCTATGTTTTCCTCTGGGAGTTTTATAGTTTCTGGTCTTACATTTAGATCTTTAATCCATTTTGAGTTTATTTTTGTGTATGGTTCTTTTACAGATGGTTGACCAGTTTTCCCAGCACCACTTGTTAAAGAGATTATTATTTCTCTATTGTGTATTTTTGCCTTCTTTGTCAAAGATAAGGTGTCCATAGCTGTGTGGATTTATCTCTGGGTTTTCTATTTTGTTCCACTGATCTATATTTCTCTCTTTGTGTCAGTACCATACCGTCTTGTTGACTATAGCTTTTTAGTATAGTCTGAAGTCAGGAAGCTTTCCTCAAGTTCCATTCTTCTTTCTCAAAATTGCTTTGGCTATTTGAGGTATTTTATGTTTCCATACAAATTGTGAAATTATTTATTCTAGTTCTGTGAAAAATCCCATTGGTACCTTGATAAGGATTGCATTGAATCTATAGATTGCTTTGGGTAGTATACTCATTTTCACTATATTGATTCTTCCAATCCATAAACATGGTATATTTCTTCATCTATTTGTGTCATCTTTGATTTCTTTCATCAGTGTTTTATAGTTTTTCCTATATATATATATATATATATTTGTTTCTTTAAGTAAATTTATTCCTAAGTATTTTATTCTTTTCATTTTTTAATTTGTATTTTTATTGGAGTATATTTGATTAATAATGTTGTGACAGTTTCAGATGTACAGCAAAGTAATTCAGTTATACAGACACATGTATCTATTCTTTTTAAATTATTTTTCTATTAGGTTTCTATAGAATATGGACCAGAGGTCCCTGTGTTATACTGGGTTATCTATTTAAAAAATAGCAGTGTGTACATGTCAATCCCAAACTCCCACTCTCTCCCAACTTGTAACAATGAGTTTGTTCTCTAAGTCTGTGTGTCTGTTTCTGTTTTGTAAATAAGTTCATTTGTATTTTTTTATTCTGCATGTAAGCAATATCATATATTTGCCTTTGTCTGATTTACCTCATTTAGTACGATAATCTCCAGGTCCATCTAAATTGCTGCAAATGGCATTATTTTGTTATTTTAATGGCTGAATAATATTCCATTTTATGTATGTACAACATCTTCTTTATCCATTCATCTGCCTATAGACATAATTGTTAATAGTGCTGCAGTGAACATTGGGGTTCATGTATCCTTTCAAACCATGTTTTTCTCCAGGTGTTTGCCCAGGAGTAGAATTGTTGAATCAGAGATGAGTTTTGACTATACAAATGAATGAATGACTGACTGAATGAATAGATGCCACAGTTATATTATGAACTGAGAAGGGAAGCATTATTTTGTCCAGTCCAGCCTTCCAGCAAGTAGATAGCTCTCTTAAAGTGAAAGCCCTCCTACCCTTGCCTAGAATTATGATAATATGATATAAGCGTCTATCCCAATTTTATATAGACTTATAAGTTGAGACACTGTTACACATATTGTTTTGCTTCATTAAGCCATGAGTATTTGCTTGTCCTCTAAAAGTATTGTCTGCCTATCTGAAAAATCTGTAAGATATCCAGAATACCAAATAATAATTCATTTTTTCCAGTGTCCTATCACTAGGAAAAATGCAATACAATTATTTTCATGATGTCAAATTTTATTCTTTGGATTATGCATTCTTTGGATTATGTATTTCATCTTTATTTGCAGAAAGCCCTTTGTGGCAAAACACAAAAAATTAAAAAAGCACAAAATCAGAATGGAGAATAACACCCTTCACCATTTAAGTGTTTAGTGTCTTCCTTTATACATGCATTGTTCCAAAATATGTCATTAGCACATTTAGTCATTCAGTCATTTGATTGAATAACTTAAACCATAAAAGCATTATCCTTTAAAAAAGTACAGTGTGGATAACCACCTCATTACCCAGAAAGTCTAGAAAAAGCCATGTGCATTTATAAAGAGAATAATAGTACAGATATTTTTAAGACATCCGATTCATTTAATTCAACCACTTGACCATATATAGGTTTCTATTATATTCATCATGCACTTTTTTACTGTCTAATGCTAGAGAAATATTTTAGCTCTTTTATAAATGAAGAGGTAAATGTTTTATAGTGGAGATAAGAAATTACATTATAGGAATTATGACAAATAAGTTTATAAATGATAAATTTTGTCCCATGAACCATAGAATGCAATTTGCAAGAATGTTTGGCATGAGAAAAGTTAAGTTAGGAAAATGCAAGTGCTTACATAAAAGTACCAGGTGAATCAAATGAACATAATCCTGATCATTACCACAAATTTCCTTTTCTTTGGAATTTGTCCTGAAATAATTTCACCCCCATTAAATCAGAAGGAGGAATAAAATATATTGATTCAAATTAGCAATCTGACCCAATATAGAGCAGTTAAACTCCTCGTCCAACAATCACTGTAGCTGAGACCAGATAGGGTCACCAAATCTAAAAAAGTTCATGTTTGGGAATGCATGTAAGAATTAAAGATTTTAAAATTAAAAAATAAAAAACTAAAAAAAAAAAAAAAAGTTCATCCTTTCCTGCTGTTGAGGTCCTATGGCAGCCTGGCTCTTTTTCCTACCTAAGTTGTAGACATTCAGATTATCTTTGGTTGTCATGACATTTGCAGAATATTTCAACGAAGTGTCCTGCTTTGCGGGGGTTGGATAGGCTAGCCAGGTGGCATGCTTCCCTGGTGGCTCAGACAGTAAAGAACCGACCTGCAATGCAGGAGACCTGGATTCGATCCGTCAGTTAGGAAGATTCCCTGGAGGAGGGCATGACAACCCACTCCAGTATTCTTGCCTGGAGAATCCCCATGGGCAGAGGAGCCTGGTGGGCTACAGTTACAAAGAGTTGGACACAAGTGAGTAACTAAGCACAGTAACAGAACTGAGCTTGAGTCATTCCCAGCCCTTAGGTTATAGACTCTATGTTCCTCAACAGTTTAAGTCCTTAATAAATCCCTCTGATTGGCTGCTCCATAGCTAACATTCTTTACTGAGTGCAAGCATGCCTGTCAGTCACTCAGGCTTATCTGACTCTGATAGCTCATGGTGAAGGATTCTGATCTCCAAAGAAGATTTAGCTTCAGGACCAGGGACCAGGTTTGATCATTCAAGAGTTTTTCTGTAGCAGAGTTTTATTAAACTATAAAAGGGTGTAGAGAAAGCTTCTGACGAAAGGGGACATAGAGTGCCCCCCTTGATAGTCTTAGCAAGGGAGTTATATACTTTTTCAGTTGGTTATTACAGTAAATCAAAAGAATGTCTCAAGGTTGCAAAGGTCTTACCAGACCCAGTTCCACAATTTGCACTTTAATATAACAGAATTAGAACTAACAATAGAAAGATCTTACCAGACCCACTCCCACAATATACACTTTAAAATGACAGGCTTAGTAGAAGGGTCTCAAGAAGAAAAAACATGTCCTTGAGCAAGATACATTGTTATATTGACTAAAACAAAACAATGTAGAAAAAATGTCCTTTTTTCCTCCTTGAGAACTCCAGATCCCTGTCTCCTCTTTGAAAGCCCCAGACCCCTCTCTCCTCCTCAGGGACCCCGGACTTCTTATCAACCTACCTAGAAATTTATTCTCTCAACTCTTTGTGACTGTATGCACTGTAGCCCACCAGTCTCCTCTGTCCATGGGATTTTCTAGGCAAGAATGAAGTGGGTTGCCATTTCCTAACTAGGGGATCTCCCTGACCCAGCAACAAACCTATGTTTCCTGTGCCTCCTGCATTAGCAGGCAGATTCCTTACCACTGAGCCACCTGGGAAGCCCAGCATCTTTATTACCTTGCCATATTCTGGATACAAGATAGTATTTCATTACATGTCACACTACCACATTTGTTCCAGACATTGAGGTGATAAATATTTGGAACTTTCTATAACCTCCTGCCTTTGCATTCCCAAACTGCACTATAGGAAATGGAAAACAGAGAATTTGGGGAAGGGCCCTAAAGTAAAATAGTGGTGCAGACAGGGTCACAGGCATGGTCCTGCATTTGTCATGGGGATTCACATCCCTAAGGACTGGAGGAACACTTATTAACTCATCCTTCTTTTCTTGAGAATTAGAGCAGTCACTCATGACAAGAATAACTATTCTATCATTAGGTGAGGATTGGGAGAAGTAAAACTGGGAGGCAATAGGAAAATACAGAGGGGGATTGAGAGATCAAAGAGAGCCGGGCAGATACCCAAAGTGTGAGAAGAAGGACCAGGGGAATGGTTTGAGATGGAAGAGGTTCTCAGGTTATTAGAGGGCATGCTGCTGCTGCTGCTAAAGTCGCTTCAGTCGTGTCTGACTCTGTGCGACCCCATAGATGGCAGCCCACCAGGCTCCCCCATCCCTGAGATTCTCCAGGCAAGAACACTGGAGTGGGTTGCCATTTCCTTCTCCAATGCATGAAAGTGAAAAGTGAAAGTGAAGTTGCTCAGTCATGTCCGACCCTCAGCGACCCCATGGACTGCTGCCTACCAGGCTCCTCCGTCCATGGGATTTGCCAGGTGAGAGTACTGGAGTGGGGTGCCATTGCCTTCTCCAATTAGAGGGCATACTTTCTCCAAATCTTTATTGTCCCTACCCATAGACAGAGGATTCAAGCCAGACATAGGTTTTTCAAATAGAACTTGCCTAAGGTGACTGCAGCCATGAAATTAAAAGACACTTACTCCTTGGAAGTAAAGTTATGACCAACCTAGATAGCATATTCAAAAGCAGAGACATTGCTTTGCTGACTAAGGTCCGTCTAGTCAAGGCTATGGTTTTTCCAGTGGTCACATATGGATGTGAGAGTTGGACTGTGAAGAAGGCTGAGCGCCGAAGAATTGATGCTTTTGAACTGTGGTGTTGGAGAAGACTCTTGAGAGTCCCTTGGGCTGCAAGGAGATCTAACCAGTCCATTCTGAATGAGATCAGCCCTGGGATTTCTTTGGAAGGAATGATGCTGAAGCTAAAACTCCAGTACTTTGGCCACCTGATGTGAAGAGTTGATTCATTGGAAAAGACTTTGATGCTGGGAGGGATTGGGGTCAGGAGGAGAAGGGGACGACAGAGGATGAGATGGCTGGATGGCATCACTGACTTCATGGACATGAATCTGAGTGAACTCTGGGAGTTGGTAACGGACAGGGAGGCCTGGCATGCTGCAATTCATGGGGTCTCAAAGAGTCGGACATGACTGAGCGACTGAACTGAACTGAATATACCCTAGACTTTCATGGCAAGTAATCCCCTGTCTGTCAGTGGACATGACTGTTTACACAGCATAAAGGAATATTACCAGACATAACAGAAGAGGAATCCAGAATAAGAGTGGGATTATAGCAGATAACATTTCAGGTCCCATCTAATCCCATGTATCAGTGATTTTTAACATGATATTAATTATTAATTATGTTCTAAAACTTAAGGCCTTCAGATTGTTGAATTTATTAACTAATTCAAGACTCCACCCTCCTCTTCTGGGGATGTAAAAGATATCAAAAGGCAATGCGAATGAATTTGAAACTATAGCATCAGGACCAGTAGATTTGGATTGTCTAATCAAACAGGTGCTGCAACATGGGGGCTGTGAAAAAAATACATGGACAATATACTAATGAATATGGAGAATAATGAATTAATATGTTGCAGTAACATCAGAATGCTAATGTGATTGCTCAGATTCCTATTTCACTGAAGTCCCAAAGACCTCATTTTAACTCTTGGTGAGATTTCTCATTCTATTTTGGACTCTTTTATCCCCCAAAATCAGAGAAGGCGATGGCACCCCACTCCAGTACTCTTGCCTGGAAAATCCCATAGACAGAGGAGCCTGGTAGGCTGCGGTCCATGGGGTTGCGAATTGTCGGACACAACTGAGTGACTTCCCTTTCACTTTTCACTTTCATGCATTGGAGAAGGAAATGGCAACCCACTCCAGTGTTCTTGCCTGAAGAATCCCAGGGATGGGGGAGCCTGGTGGGCTGCCGTCTATGGGGTCACACAGAGTCAGACACGACTGAAGTGACTTAGCAGCAGATCCCCCAAAATTGGTGTTGAATAAATGGAAAGTATATATGTAGTGTCATCATATTGATCAGAGGAATTTCTGGGTAGAAAAATATTAAAGAGCAATTCATATCTCTGGCTATACTAAATATTTTGTTGATAAAAAGGAAATGAAATGGATACAGTTCACTTTCTACTTCTCAGACCATCTAGGTCACTTTTAACATAGCCATTCATGGTGTTTCCTCTAGAGGAGGATACTCCATAGTCTCCCCTTGTCTTCCTCTTCTCATTATACTTCAAACAGTAGTTGGTGTTATTGTGATTGTTGTCATCATCATTGTTCTCGTTTTCATCATTATCATCATCATAGAAAAGGCTCTATGCCAACAATTTTACACACATTATCTCCTTCACCTTAGCACATCCCATCAAATTATTATTATCTTCAGTTTATAAAGGAGACAACTCCACTACAGAAGAGAGAGTGAAAAAGAAGTCATTTGGTCTAAATTAAAGTGAGTAAGCTTTGAAACCAGAATATAACTTAAGTTAAATTAAAAGACGCTTACTCCTTGGAAGTAAAGTTATGACCAATCTAGATAGCATATTCAAAAGCAGAGACATTACTTTGCCGACTAAGGTCCGTCTAGTCAAGGCTATGGTTTTTCCTGTGGTCATGTATGGGTGTGAGAGTTGGACTGTGAAGAAACCTGAGCACCGAAGAATTGATGCTTTTGAACTGTGGTGTTGGAGAAGACTCTTGAGAGTCCCTTGGACTGCAAGGAGATCCAACCAGTCCATTCTGAAGGAGATCATCCCTGGGATTTCTTTGGAAGAAATGATGCTAAAGCTGAAGCTCCAGTACTTTGGCCACCTCATGCAAAGAGTTGACTCATTGGAAAAGACTCTGATGCTGGGAGGGATTGGGGGCAGGAGGAGAAGGGGACAACCCAGGATGAGATGGCTGGATGGCATCACTGACTCGATGGACGTGGGTCTGAGTGAACTCCGGGAGTTGGTTATGGACAGGGAGGCCTGGCATGCTGTGATTCATGGGGTTGCAAAGAGTCGGACATGACTGAGCGACTGAACTGAACTGAACTGAATGTGATTGCAGAGCCAGAGAAATAGATTCTACATAAGAGAGATGTTAGATATCAGTCTCCTTTCAACTTCAGAAGAAGGTCAGTGATATGATGAAAAATGACCTCTAGTTTAGGTATCTTCCAGTTTTCAATGAAACTTCATGTTTACTTTTTGGCAATGGGAGAGAACATTTATAAAATTGGAAAAATGGTTTGAATTGACTAAGCAGTAAGATAAAAAGAACCAGATTTTAAAATTTTGATTATAGGATAGAAATTAGAAAAGAATCATCAAAAAGAAAGGATAATATTGGGCACTCTGAGCACTGAAAATAATAATCAGTGAAATTTTAGACAGGAAGGTGAGGAGATAAACAGGAATTTGAGAAGTTAAATAGCAGGGCCATAAGAAGTATCAGTTCATACAGTATGTTAATAGAACTAAGTGTAATATGAACAGTCAGGAAGACTGTGTTTCTGGAATTTACTTATTTGATGTCTTGATTATGGATCTTGTATTTCTTAGAAAATTATTAAACAATTGGGGGAAATATCTTCTGTAATCAAGGATATTACATGGAACTAGAGGAGACTGAGGGGATTTCATGTTGCAGATGTCAAAGAAGACTTTCCAAGACAGAAGATGCCGATTTATTAGTTTACAGTGGAAGGTAATTTGTCCCATAGACTTTAAGTTCTTAAACCAGTATTTTGGTGAGCATGGAGGCTGGGCAGTTGATGAGCAAGTGGAGTTTAAGAAATGGCTCACCTTTCTTAATAATGTCTTTCTTGACCACAGAAGAAATCCTGGAATCTAGAGGGGGAAAATGTATTTTCTCACTTGAGCAGAAGAGCTTTAGTGTGAAGGTCAGATGCCAGTAGGCATTTTTGTGCATTTTATTTTTGTTGTTGTTTTTTCTCTTATTTTTGCTTTGAAGGATAAATTTCTACTCTCTCAACAACCCCTATATCTTTTGTTTTGTAGTTTTGGTAGAAAGAATCAATATTTAAATGATTAATTAGTTCTGAAACATAAAAAGAAGAATGTTCTGAATCTTTTAAATCAGATTCAAAATCAATTATAGTTTGCTTAACATCACATATAAAAATTATATATTTTATAATCATAAATTTTAAAATCTACACATTCTACTAAATAATCTTAAGCTATATTTGCCTCAAGGAGATGCTAATCCAGGAGCATATTGATATCAGAGTTGATTCTATGTGGCTACCATTCCCTTGTTGTCAATTACCTAGGTGGCACTAGGGTTACAGAACCTGCCTGCCAAATTAGGAGACCTAAGAGTTGTGGGTTCGATCTCTGGGTCAAGAAGATCTTCTGGAGGAGGATATGACAACCCAGTCCAGTATTGTTGCCTGTAAAATCACCTGGACAAATGAGACTGGCAGGTCCCAGTCCATAGGGTCACAAAAAGTAGGACATGCCTGAAACAACTTAGCACACATACGTGGATGCCATCACTGTGGTATCAAGTTATGTAGCCGGAGATATGTTTAGTAAGAATAAAAAACATCCTGACCAAATCTTGCCTGAACACTGTAGAGATGCCTTGCATAATATTCTAGTATTGCTGAAAAAGCTATCAAGCTCAGACAAAGACGTTCATATAAGTCATTGTAGGAGTTTTGTTTTGTTTTGTTTTGTTTTTCCAAAGCAGACTAATATAAAACCAGTAACTCTGGTCAAGATTGTTCTAAAGAAAAGTATTAATTAATAATGTAATCTACAGTGATTTTGTCTGTGCTGCTCTGGGGGCTTTTAAAAGAAGTTTGTGCATGTTCAGACAGCATGTTAATAGTTCTGCATCTGAGGAGAGGGAAAGTCGTTATGGTTATAAAAGTGGATGTTTTTCAAAAAAAAAAAGTGGATGTTTTTCTTAACTGACGACATTGAGTAATGAAATAAAGAAAAACAAAGCAAAACTGTGAGGGTAAATCTAGGAGTGATTATAGGACAGGCTGAAGTTTTGTTTTGTTTTGTTTTTGTGACACAGGTGCTGATCTTCTCATTTGTTCCCCTTCTGGAGTGTGATTGTGAATCCAGATTGTGGTTTAACAGTAAGCCCTATGGCAACTGCAAACTCCAGCAATATCTTGTCCTCCACATTCTATCCCACAGGTATCCCTGGATATGAGGAATTTCACCACTGGATTTCCATCCCATTCTGTCTCCTCTACCTTGTTGGAATCATGGGTAACTGTACTATCCTACATATTGTCCGGACAGACCCCAGGCTCCATGAGCCCATGTATTACTTCTTGGCCATGCTTTCTCTCACTGACATGGGCATGTCCTTGCCCACAATGACATCACTCTTCAGGGTGCTGTGGTCCATATCCAGGGAGATCCAGTTCAACACTTGTGTAGTCCAAATGTTTTTCATTCACACTTTCTCCTTCACTGAGTCATCTGTGCTCTTGGCCATGGCCCTTGACCGATACGTGGCCATCTGCCACCCCCTAAGATACGCTACCATTCTCACTCCAACACTCATCACGAAAATTGGCATTGCAGCCCTGCTTAGAAGTGCCCTTCCTGTGATTCCACTTCTAGCCCGGCTGGCCTTCTTTCCCTTCTGCCACTCTCACATCCTTTCTCATTCTTACTGTCTGCACCAGGATATGATCCGCCTTGCTTGTGCTGACACTAAGTTTAATGTTATATATGGGTTAGTTCTGATCACTTTGCTGTGGGGAATGGACTCTTTGGGTATTTTTGTGTCTTATATTTTCATCCTTCACTCAGTATTAAAAATTTCATCTCAGGAGGGGAGATTTAAGGCCCTCAACACATGTGCATCTCACATCTGTGCTGTACTTATTCTTTATGTGCCTATGATTGGGCTCTCTGTTGTCCATCGTTTTGCCAAACACTCATCCCCCCTCATCCACATCTTCATGGCTCATATCTACCTGCTAGTTCCACCTGTCCTCAACCCAATCATCTACAGTGTGAAGACCAAGCAGATCCGCCAAGGAATTCTCCACCTGCTTTTCCCCCTAAGAATCAGTTCTTCTGTGATGTAGGTTTGTCCTCAAGACAACAATGGCATCAATATTAAGTTTGTAAATATTTTCTACATGCTGTGTTGGCACCAGAGTTGCCAATAAAATATTACTGAAAAGGACAGAAATAAACTTGACATTACATCACGCAGATGTCCTAAAGTAGAGAGTTGGTGTCCACTGGGATTATACAGACTGACTTAACACGTGTTCCCTAAATCTCCTCTAGGCATGAATATGTTGGAATGCAATGTGTTAGGTACCATTTAATTCTATTGTCTCTCATTTCTAATCCTAACCCTGATTCATGGTTTCCTGTCCATGAAGATTTCCTTGATTATTCTAAACGCTTATTTCTATGCTTCTTGACATACTGCATTTTTCTGGGAATCTTACATTACCTTTCTTGTTATAAGTGTGTTTGTAAATCTTCTGAAGTTACCTTTATTAAAGATGGTAATGATCATATCTTGATATAAAATATATTAGATCTCACAGCATTTTATCTATCTTCATGGTGCATCAGCAGCATCTTTTAAAATTTTATACACGTGCTCTATATTTTCTCAAGAAATTGAATTTCACAAGGTATAGAAAAGGGCAACTTTCAGAGTTTTTTTTTTTACTTAATTTTTAGAAATAATTTTAATCTTACAGAAAGCTGAAACTCAGTACTTTTTATAATCCCTGAGATGTCTTTTGAAGCCAGTAATTATAAAAATCTAACTGACTGAAGTGTAGCTATTTATGTTTGTGACAGTAAGAATCATAAAATATAAATCTTACTTTTTCTACAATTCTTTTGGCATATAAACTATCTTTTCATATTATTCAAATGATCTAGTGTATGACTATGCATAGAGTTTATAAGAAACTTGCAATTCTAGCTGAAATTTCTTAATTCACATGTCTACACTTGTTCAAAGACAAATAAATGAAGAAAAAAACATTTATGGATGCTTTATAACTTTATGTATGCTGATCTTAATAATATATAATAAGTTTTCACAAATCTTATTCTATCTACACTAGGAACTGTGTCTCATGCAGCTTGCTACCTTTGAGAACCAACATTATATTTATTTAAATTATGCACTTTATTGAGTGCATAAGTGAAAAGAAATGAATCAATCATTGGATAAAGAATGACTAGTTTTATTGGATTAAAAAAAAAATCTTGGAGAAAGAGATTTCACCTGTCATAAGCCCACATTTCACATGACAAAAAAGGTACTATTAACTTAAAATTACCATTTCAAATGTCAAACATGTGAAGGACATCTAAGACTTCCCATGACTTATTTCTGTTCCCTATTTTTAATTCAGTTATATCTGTTCCCTTCCCTCTTATCCTATTTCTTGACTCTACTTCTAAATATTCTTCTCCTTCAGCACTTTCACTTTGACCAAAGGGATATCAAGTAAAAATAAAGCAAGATATATGAACATCAAACTTAGATAATATTTTCTACAGTAAATAAGTAAAATAAAGTTAATAGAAATAAATTTTGGAAGACAATGTGAACATTATCATTTACTGTATATCATATAAGTAGCACTTAACTGTGGAGAAGGCAATGGCAACCCACTCCAGTACTCTTGCCTGGAGAGTACCATGGATGGAGGAACCTGGTGGGCTGCAGTCCATGGGGTCATGAAGAGTTGGACACGACTGAGTGACTTCCCTTTCACTTTTCACTTTCATGCATTGGAGAAGGAAATGACAACTTACTCCAGTGTTCTTGCCTGGAGAATCCCAGGGACGGTGGAGCCTGGTGGGCTGCCGTCTATGGGGTCGCACAGAGTTGGTCACGACTGAAGTGACTTGGTGGCAGCAGCAGCAGCAGCACTTAACTATGGCCATGCTATAAAACCTTCAAATTCAAAATATATTTTTAGTGTCTGCTTGCTGAACACATCATAATGCTTCTGCTCCAAAAAATGAAAAGTTTTATCGCTTTTTTAGCTAACAAATATATTGAAACTATTGAATCTTAGATTTTGCATTTCACACAAATACAAAATATACAAATGAATATGTAAATATACAGGCCAACTTTTGAGTTTACAAATTGTTATCCTGTATATATTTCTTAAGATGTGTTATTAGAGATACTTTATATTCATAAAAGGGGCTTCCTTTGTAGCTCAGATGGTAAAGAATCTGCCTTCAATGCAGGAGATCCATGTTTGATCCCTGGGTTGGGAAGATCCCCTAGAAAAGGGAATGGCAACCCATTCAATTATTCTTGCCAGCAAAATACCAGGGAGAGAGGATCCTTGAAGGCTATAGTCCATGGGGTTGCAAAGAGTTGGACATGACTGAGCAGTCAACACACATATTCATAAAGTGTACTTTACTAAACACACACAAAAAAACACATATTATCAAAATTAAGATAACTGTCCTTACAAAATATAGTCATTGAATACATGATTGATTGAATATACAAATGAGTGGATATCAAGTTTTTCTTATGAATTGAGAACAGAAGTACTATCTTGTTTTTAAAAATTTAACAAAAGCTAGAGTCCCAGCAAGTAGATAGTGTTATTGAAAGATGAAGGCCTCTTGTTCTTCCCCCAATTCACAATAATACGATTTAAGCATCTATCTCATTTGCACCTGGACTTATAAATTAAGAGACACTCTTACTCATATTGTAATAAACAGTAATATTCAGTCACTAAGTTTTGTCTGACTCTTTGTGACCCAATGGACTGCAGCACAACAGGCCTCCCTGTCCCTCACCATCTCCCAGGGTTGACCTAAGTTCATGTGCATTGAATGCGTGATGCTATCCAACCATCACATCTCATGAACCTTTGTCAGCAAAGTGATGGCTTTGCTTTTTTTGTTGTTTGAAGAAGTCATGAGTATTTATTTGCCTTCTAAAAGCCTTCTCTGCCTACCTGAAGAATGTGTAAATATCCAGAAGGCCAAATAATAATTCTTCTTTGTGTTCCAATCCCCTATTATTAAGCAAAAATGCAATGCAATTGCTTTCATTATGTCAAATGTTAACCTTTGTGCTATGCATTGATCATCTTTATGCTGAGTGATCACACCATCATGGTTATCTGGGTCATCGAGATCTTTTTTATATAGACCTTCTGTGTATCCTTGCTGTGAAGAAGGCTGAGAACCAAAGAATTGCTGCTTTCAAACTGTGGTGTTGGATAGGCTCTTGAGAGTCCCTTGGACTGCAAGGAGATCAAACCAGTCAGTCCTAAAGGAAATCATCCCTGGATATTCATTGGAAGGACTGATACTGAAGCTGAAGCTCCAATACTTTGGCCACCTGATGCAAAGAGCCAACTCATTGGAAAAGACCCTGATGCTGGGAAAGATTGAAGGCAGGAGGAGAAGGGGACAACAGAGGATGAGATGGTTGGATGGCGTCACTGACTCAAAGAACATGAGATTGAGCAAACTCTGGAAGGTGGTGAAGGACAGGAAGCCTGGCATACTGCAGTCCATGGAGTTACAAAGAGTCAGGCATGACTGAGTGACTGAACAACAACTGCTGTAGGAAACACCTTGTGGCAAAACATGATAGCAAGCAAAAAATCAGAGCAGAGGGGGTCAGAATCCATTTCACCACCTAAGTGTTTAGCATTTTCATCTATATAAAATATTGCTGCAAAATATTTCATTAGCATACTTAGTCATTTAATCATTCAACTGAATAACTTTTAAAACATAATTTCCTTTTAAAAACCTACAATATGGATAATTACATGATTATACAGATAATTTATAAACAGCCTCTATAAACAGCCATACGTATTTATAAAAAGAATTATAACAATATAAATATTTTTAAGACAGTCAAATTACTTCAACCATTTGACCATGGATATGTTTCTATTATGTTCATGATGCACTTCTTTACTGTTTGATGCCAGAGAAGTATTTTAGCTCCTTTGTAAATCAAGAGGTGGATATTTCCTAGTGGAGATAAGGAATTACACTGCAGTAAATATGTTATGAGAGTTCATAGATGATAAAGTTTGTCCTAGTACTATGGAATGCAGTTAGCAAGACTATTTAGTGTAGGAAGAGCTAAACTAGGATGATTGCATGTGCTAACAGAAACGTGCCAAATGAATCCAGTAAACAGAATCCTGACCACTTATCATATTTCCCTTTTCTTCAGTATTGCCCTGACACAATTTTATCCCCATTAAATCAGAATAAGAAATACAACAGATTGATCCAGGTTTAGTTATTGATCCTATTTAGGGAAATCATATATTTTGTCCCACAGTCATTGTAACTAAGACCAGGTATGTGTGATTAGTTGCTCAGTCATGTCTGACTCCTCACAACCCTGTGGACTATAGCCCACTATGCTCTTTTGTTCGTGGGTATCTCCAGGCAAAAATACTGGAGTGGATTGCCATGTCCTCCTTCAGGGGATTTTCATAACGCAGGAATCAAACGGGTTCTCCTGCATTGCAGGAAGATTCTTTACCACCTGAAGCCCAAATTCAATTAAGAAGCCATCCATTCCTGCTGGTGAGGTCTAATAGCAGCCTTACTTTAGTCCTACCTGAGAAATAGAGATGCAATTATCCTTGGCTGTCATGACATCCACAGAATGTCACCATGAAATATCCTGCTCTTTGTTTCCTTTATCTAACAAAAAGTAATTTCTTTTATTTGTCACCAAAAGAATCTTTATACACTAAAGTATTGAAGAGAGAAGAAGTTCATATTTGTGGAAGCTAAAGGAAAGTTTTTTGAGAGGAAAGGAAATGAATATTTTAGTTGTAGGTCATATATAATACAAAGAGATATATTGGGGGTTGTTGCATAAAATCATTAGAATTTATTTTTGATTAGTTAAGATACTTATCCACTCAACAAATATTTATTAATTATTTGTATATTTTGGGGTCTTCCTTTGTGGCTCAGCTGGTAAAGAATCCACCTGCAATGCAGGAGACCTGGGTTTGATCTCTGGGTTGAGAAGATACCCTGGAGAAGAGAAAGGCTACCTATTCAAGTAGTCTGGCCTGGAGAATTCCAAGGACTGTATAGTCCATGGGGTCCCAAAGAGCTGGACACGACTGAGCCACTTTCACTTTCTTTCTTTTGTATTTTGGGCCCTGCAGATGTTATGGTAAGAATGGAATCAAAACTAATTCCTAAGTATATGTAGTTTATATATTGTCCTGTCTATAGCAAATTGAAGTAGAAGAGACATGGTTTATTACCAAAAGGATATTTAAATGTCATATGCAACTACAGTGGCACATTACCTTAGTATGTTGAAATAATTCTCAGTGGTACTTGAGCAGTTCCTTGTTCGCATCCTTTTTACCCAATATCAGGAAGATAACATTTAGAAATACAATTTTTTAAAGCTGTATTCATTGCATAGATGTTGCAGGAATAAATCTGTCCAGATTTATTTAGACTTGGTATTTAAACCTGTATCTCAATCATGGACTCCCCTGTTTCTTGTTGGTTTATTACTCTTGGATCATTTAGGTTGGGCACAGAGTCATAGCACCCACATCCTAATCTATTTTGCTTTTACCCCATAAACAATGGGGTTCATAGTAGGTAGCACCAGTAAGTAGAGATTTGCCAGGAGGATAAGGACATGCCTGGGTACGTGGTGTCCAAAGCGATGGATAAAGAAGGACAAGAGGGCCAGAGTGTAGAATATCAGGATGACACATGTATGGGCTCCACAAGTTCCAAAGGCCTTTGTCCGGGCTTCCCTAGAAGGCAGTTGGAAGACTGTTCTCAAGATTAACCAGTAGGACAGGGAGATAAGGACAAAATCCAGTCCTGTGGGGAGGAGAGCAGCAGTGAGCCCATACATGCTATTAGGGACAATGCTATTGCAAGCCAATTTGGCAATGCCCATGTTCTCACTGTAAGTCTGGCAGGTGATGTTGCTCTGGCAGAAGTGCAGGCGGATAATGAACAGGATGCCAGGGGTGACCACAGCCACACTTTGAGCCACCAGAGCCAGACCCACTTTGCTAATGAGAGAGCCTGTAAGCAGGGTAGTATAATGGAGTGATGCACAGATCCACATAGCAGTCAAAAGCCATGGCCAGTAGGACAGCAAATTCAGAGAGAAACAGAGTGTGAACAAAAAACATCTGCATGAGACAGGCAGGAAACATTGATATGGAACAGCCCTGCCAGAAGATAAGCATTTGGGGCACCATGACAGTACAAAGGAGAATATCACTGAGAGCTAGCATGGCCAGGAAGAGATACATGGGTTCATGGAGGCTTCTGTCTCAGATCACCATCGCCATAATCAGGCCATTGCCTGTCATAGCCAAAATGTACACAAAGCTGAAAGGGATGGAAATCCAGATTTGGAAATCTTCTAATCCTGGGATACCAGTCAGCAAGAAGGCAGTGAGGGGAGTGGATATATAGTTTCATGTTGTTGTAGAGAAGTGGCAGAAGTCTTTTATGTGAAAAACAGAAGGAAAAGAACCAGAGTAAATAACGTCAAAAAAGATTTATTCCTTCAGCTTAGTTAAATCTGAACCATTAATTTTGGCATGATAATGGATGAAAGCAAAGTATTCAAAGAAAATAAATGATCATCAGCAAACCAGTTCATTTTTATGGAACAACTTTTTCTCTGTGAAAAAATTTTGTGAATCAAAAAAGAGTTGAGTTGAATTTTTGTAATGCCAGTTGTTATGACTACATAATTTATGCATGTATTTTGAGCCTATAACAGTTCTGTGTATACAGTGTTTCCCTCTAATTTGGTAATAAATTCTTAAATACTGAAAAGGTAATTGTTCTCTCTCCTTTGTCTTGGTGACACTGAATAGAAGATTGGAGAGAATTAATATTCTGTTCTTCAGTGGACAAATTTAATGGGAGGAGATGTGTTGGATGGTAGACTGATAAAGAATTGAAGGTAGCATGAAAATTTGAATTCTGGATTTCCATCCTGAGGGAATGAGATATTTCCCTTGGTTTAAGTTTTCCCACAATAAAAAAAAAAAAAAAGAAAAAAAAAAGATTTACTCAGCTGTCCTTCATCTGAACTCTTGAAGATAATGTTCATATTAACATGACATTTAAACTGCTGTGCAAAAATTGTAGTGCTATCCATACCATCATAACACTAGCTCTCAAGGATCAAGAAATGGGGTCAGAGAACACAAACAAAACTCAGAGTACTGAATGATCTTACTAGAGCAAGTAGATCACTGAAAAAAGTCAAAGCCCACTGTTATTCAGTACCTATTATTGAAAGAGATTTCTAAAGAGTAGAGTGACTGCAATTTTTTATTCACAAATAAAAGATTAAGATATAATTTCAGCTACTTTTCTTTAGTAGCAGCAGTTCTTGCTCTTAATATATCAAAAATTATAAAGTAGATTTTAAAAAATCCTTCATTTGAAATTATCCATTATTCAGACCCACAGAACATAAATTCAGTTGGTCATGTTTGTAGCCCAAAGCGGTACATTTGGTAAAACATCATATATATAAATCAACACTTTCTGACTGCAACTTTTAGCATGTTTAAAGTGATGAATAATAAACAATATTTCATCTAAAAAGAACAACAACAACAGTAAAAATCTGGAATCTGCCCACGCTTCACTCTCGTGTGAAGCTGTCACACGATTTAGCAGATGGAAAACTACCCTGCATTTCAAGATACCTGACCTCTCTTGAGTTAACTGAAATCCTTTTCATACTACCCCAATCCTTATGAAGGAAGTAGGGCACATTATCAAATTTTCAACATAAATTTATCCTCCTCTCTCTTTCTCTCCCTCCTTTCATGAAATTCAGGTGAGGAAGAAAAAACAAAACTTCTCATCAAGAGGCAAACACACAGATTAGGTAAAGGAGCTTTTAATGAAAACTCCAAGAAAGGATATTTTGAATGTTTATTTCATTAAAACTATGCAGGTATATCCATAATTTTATTAACTTCACTAGACTGAAGCTTTCCTTCGATTTTGCAGCTATGTCCTAGTAGTGCCTGGCTTTGCTATATAACACACTCAGAAAATATCAGCGCGTTTACATGGAAGACATATCAGATACCAGCTTAAGAATGGACAGTACAACAGAACTGGTAAAAATAATAATTTCAAATTTGTATCAAACCTTATTATGTGCTAAGTGTTTCCCTAAAATCTGTTCTAACCACTTTACATGGATTGTCTAATTTAATGGTCACAAATACCCAATAAACTAGTCATTATTGGTGTCCCAGTATTACGCAGAACAGAACTCAGGCATTAAGTTCTGAGTAAAGCCTGCTTTAAAATCCAGGGATCCTAATGACAGAATTCACAGTTACAACCATGAAACTGTTCTGATTTACCTTTTAGATGCATGGTTTTTCTAATGATTGGAGCATAAAAAAAGACAGTCTTAAATTTCCTCTTCGTATATTCACAGTGATATTGCCAGGTCATAGACAAAAAGAAATGTCTAGCTTATAAGGATGCAGCAAAATAAATATATTTATAGGTTTATCTATATTGTGCATAGATATCCATGAAAACAGACCAGGGAATAACTTCTGGGCTGAGAAGTCTTATGGGTATTTTACATGTTTAGTGACTCCTTTTATAACTGAAACCCACAGTCAGTATTTGGATTAGCTGACAAAGTTTTCCTTTCATACTTGGGAAATTAGGTTTCCCAGTTTTAAACTGCATCTGATGATTTTCCACCCCAGAGCCACTTCTGAGCAACAGCACTACCATTTTGCCAGCTTAATATGCAAGCCTGAAATAATACCAAAAAAAAAAAAAAAAAATACAGGGGGTTTCCTATTGCTTGACTTCTCTGCAACCTAAGCTTCCCTGGGGCTTCCCTGGTGTCTCAGCTGGTAAAAAATCCTCCTTCAATGCAGGAGATCTGGATTCGATCCCTGGGTTGGGAAGATCCCTTAGAGAAAGGAATGGATACCCACTCCAGTATTCTGGCCTGGAGAATTCCATGGCATTGTCCATGGAGTTGCAAAAAGTTAGGCGCGAGGGTTTCTCTGGTGGCTCAGCTGGTAAAGCATCCTCCTGCAATGTGGGAGACCTGGGTTTGATCCCTGGATTGGGAAGACCCCTGGAGAAGAGAATGGCTACCCACTCCAGTATTCTGGCCTGGAAAATTTCATGGATTATATATAGTCCGTGGGGTTGCAAAGAGTCCGACACGACTGAGTGACTTTCGCTTTCATTACTTTCATAACAAAGACAGAATATATGTCTGTACATTACCATTTGTTCTTTGTCGGGATGTGTTAACATTTCACTGAGGTGAAAGTATGACAGAATATTTGAAGAACTCTCCCTTTTCAAATGAAGCTTTTAAAAATTCACATATATTACCTTATAGAGCAGTTTTAGATTTTCAGAAAATATGAGAAGCTGCAGTGTTTATGTATATCCCCCATATCCCAACCACCCAGCTCTGCCTTAATCTTAACCTCTTACATTAGTGTGATACATTTGTTAAATTGAAGAGCCAATATAGACACTTTATTAACTACAATCCATAGTTCATACATTAGGATTCACTCTTTGTGTTATATATTCTATGAGTCTTGACAAATGTATACTGACATGCATCTGCCATTACATCATCATACTAAACAGTTTCACTGCCCTACGGATCCCCTGTGTTCTATTTATTTATCCTTCCTTCCCTTTAACCCCTCTGACAACCGCTGATCTGACCACCACATCTTTTTCATTCACTATAGATTTTTTTCCCCCACAATGTCCTGTAGTTGATTGGAATCATGCTGTACTGTAGGCTTTTCATATAGGCTTCTTTCACTTAGAAATATACACTTGAGTTTCTCCCATACCTTTTATGGCTTGATTAATTCACTTATTTTTATTCCTGAATGACCTTTCATTGTATTGGTATACTACAATTTATCCATTTATCTAGAGAAAAATATCTTGTCTTCATTTCTTTGAAAATCTTGTGTAAGGAATATCCTTTGTAGATAGATAAGTAGGAGAAGAAGAGATTGCACCTATCTGGTTTGGGAACTGATCTCAACTTATTGCACTTTAATAGAAGTTTCGTTATTAGTTTCAGCCTGTTTGCTCCTGGTGTTCTATGAAGAGACTATGTTTTGGAATGAAAGAATGTGTTTGTGTGTGCTCAATTGTGTCCTACTCTTTGTGACACCATGGACTGTAGCCCACCAGGCCCCTCTGTCCATGGGACTTTGCTGGTGAGAATACGAGTGAGTTGCCATTTCCTTCTCCAAGAATGTAAGAGGCAAGTACTCTAATCATAGCTGTAGGTCTGAGAATGGATAGTCCTCTGAGGCTTAATTTTATCTTCTGTAAATGGGGTATACTAAACCATACCCATTTGGGGCTATACTCACGATATGACAAATGTGAAACATTTAGCAAAGTATACAGATGCATTGTAATTTGTTAACAAAATATAACTTTGTTTTTTTCTTATTATTCTTAATAGCCTAGCAAGCCATATTTGTAATCCACAGATTTGTTAATCCTTGCAGCTAGATAATATAATGTCATCTAGGCCAGTAAGTGAGGACAACAGAAGGCTGCACTTTATCTATTATGAGAAAGTAATTGGCTGGGCAGTTGGTTATTTTCAGCCTCTCTAAGATATCTGGACAACTCGCAAATATCTGAGACTTGACTCTGGGAACCATGTACAATGTGGTCTTGTCTACAAACTAACTCAGAGGTGCTTGTTTCTGAGATGATCCTGAATATCAAGTTCATCCAGATCCATTAGTTTGAGGACTGCAGGCACTCTTAGCTGGGTTCTCTACTCAGAATCTCTAAGGCTGCTGTCAGTGTGTCTGCTGGGCTGCGTTTTCATCTACAGAGCCTACTTTTCTTCCTCCCTTCCTCCTTCACTTCCCTCATTTCTTTTATTTCTTTCACTAACTTTAAAATTTCCTTTCATATGCCAGACAGAATGATACATGGTGGTCTGTTCCATCAGACATCTGAGAGACCCTCCCTGACTAACCTTCAAGGCTAATTAAGACCGTTACAATTTATATCCTTTATAGAATTGACTTTTATATACAACTCATTAGTATTTGATATTTATTTCTCTACTTTCTATTTCCAAAGACATAAGAAGCTATCCCTGAAGCAGTTTTCCCCCTACAGCTCTATATAGGAATGCAGTAAGTATTCAATACATATAATATTTTCCTGCTGAGAGCTGACTATGCTATGAATATGACTATGATTTTTTATGCCCTTTTGAACATGAAAGTTTAAACCATGTCCATCCTTTCTCAGAATATCTTGTGGTGTGCTAAGAGAAAATATGGCATGATTTATACACTAAATACATTTTTAAAAATTCTTAAAGTGTTGTTAAATTTCACTCAAATCTTTAAAAATCATTATAAATAAATGGCATTAAAATTCATTAATCCAAATTTCCCAAAGAATGCAAAAGAACAAATGATCAAATGGAGACTCTTTACATCATAGGTCATTAGGAAAATACAAATGTAAATCACAGTGAGATACTACTTCATACCCATTAGAATGCCTATACATTCTACATTCTAATGTAGAACGTACATTCTAATGTATATTCTAATGTACCAATACAGAAAAGTATTGGTAACTATGAAAAAAACTGAAATACTAATTGCTGCTATGAGTATAGAAGAGTGAAGCCAACTTGGAAAAATACATTGACAGTTTCAAAAAAAATTAAACAGAGTGATCACACAGTTCACAATTCCACCTCTAGGTATCTAACCAAGAGAAATTAAAAGATACATTCACATGGACTTGGGTATTAATTTTACTAGGAGTATTATTCATAATAGTCCCAATAGAGTAGTGACCCAATTGTCCATCAACTGGTGAACGGATAAATAAGATGTGGTCTATCCCCCAAATTAAATGCTTCTTGTTGATATAAAAAAGAACAAAGTATTAACATATATTATAACATGGATGAATCTCAAATACATTACAGTAGGTAAAAGAAGCTAGAGACCAAAGACCAGCTGTTATATGCTTTTATTTATGTGAAATATCCAGTAAGGATAATACATAGAGTCAGAAAGTAGATAAGGTTACCTAGGCTTGAGGACGAGAATGGAAAGTTACTGCTAATGGACAAGTGGTTCATTTTGGGAATGATGGAAATATCTTAAAATTTGTGTAGTAACAGTTGAATATTTACATAGATTCTTAATTATTTCTTTAAGTTAAATTCCTAAGAAGTGAACTCTGGGTCAAATGTCTGTATTTTTGAAGACTTTGGACACATGGTACCAAATTCTTCTCCAGAAGTGTTGCCTCCAGGGCTACTGCCCCCATCAGCTCACTTGTGTGGGATTTTTGTAAACAAGTAAGTATGCATTATCATATAATGGACATTAGGCAAGACAGAGGAGAAGGAAATGGCAACCCACTCCAGTATTCTTGCCTTGAGAATCCTGTGGACAGAGGAGCCTGGTGGGCTGCTGTCTATGGGGTCGCACAGAGTCAGACACGACTGAAGCGACTTAGCATGCATGCATGCGCTGGAGAAGGAAATGGCGACCCACTGCAGTATTCTTGCCTGGAGAATCCCAGGGACAGAGGAGCCTGGTGGGCTGCCATCTATGGGGTCACTCGGTCAGACATGACTGAAGTTACTTAGCAGCAGCAATAGTTGAATAAGTCTTTCAGTAAAGTAAAATGCATCAAAATGTACAATTAAAATGGATGTATCTTGTGGCATAGGTGTCTCAATCTTGTTGTCCAGTAGTGTCTGACTTTTTGCAATCCCATGAGAGTCACCAGGCTCCTCTGTCCTCCATTGTCTCTTGGAGTTTTCTCAGATTCATGTCCATTGAGTCAGTGATGCTATAGAAGGAGCAAGTGTCTTTCAATATAATAGCTATCGTCACTGTCCACAGTGATTTTGGAGCCCCCCAAAATAAAATCTGTACAACTTCCACTTTTTCCCCTTCTATTTGTCATGAAGTGATGGGACCAGATACCATGATCTTTATCATGTCCATCCTTGCATGAAATTTTCCTTTGATATCCCAAGTTTTCTTGAGGAGATCTCTAGTCTTTCCCATTCTATTGTTTTCCTCTATTTCTTTGCATTGTTCACTTAAGAAGGCCTTCTAAGAAGGCCTCTCTTCTTTCTATTCTCTGGAACTCTGCATTCTTTTGGGTATATCTTTCTCTTTCTTCCCTGCTTTTCACTTCTGTTTTCTCAACTGTTTATAAAACCTCCTCAGACAATCACTTTGCCTTCTTGCATTTCTTTTTATTTCATGTTCTATTGGTCACTGCCTCCTATACAGTGCTTTGAACTGCTGTTCATTGTCCTTTAGGCACTCTATCTACCAGATCTAATCCTTTAAATCTACTCATCACTTCTACTGTATAATCATAAAGGATTTTATATAGGTCATACCTGAATGACCTTGTGGTTTTCTCTACTTTCCTAAATTTAAGCCTGATTTTTGCAATAAGTAGCTGATGATCTGAGCCACAGTCAGCTCCAGGTCTTGTTTTTGCTGATTGTATAGAGCTTATAAATCTTGGAGTGCAAAAATATAATCAATCTGAATAAAGCAGTTTTAAAACTTAGTGGAGAAGACATCAGTTCAGTTCCGTTCAGTTCAGTGGCTCAGTCGTGTCCAACTCTTTGAGACCCCATGAACCACAGCACACCAGGCCTCACTGTCCATCATCAACTCCCAGAGTTCACTCAGACTCACATCCACTGAGTCAGTGATGCCATCCAGCCATCTCATCCTCTGTTGTCCCCTTCTCCTCCTGTCCCCAATCCCTCCCAGAATCAGAGTCTTTTCCAATGAGTCAATTCTTCACATGAGGTGGCCAGAGTACTGGAGTTTCAGCTTCAGCATCATTCCTTCCAAAGAAATCCCAGGACTGATCTCCTTCAGAATGGACTGGTTGGATCTCCTTGCGGTCCAAGGGACTCTCAAGAGTCTTCTCCAACACCACAGTTCAAACGCATCAATTCTTCGATGCTCAGCCTTCTTCACAGTCCACCTCTCACATAGGAAATCTATAATCAACGTTGCCATTATTGACAATAAAATTGTGTTTCATTTATAAAATTTGCAAAGTAGAAAGCTACTAGACAGTAGCTATCCAAAAAATATCTAGTGCTAAACAAATAAGGAAGCAGGATGGATATGATAAGTACTGATTAATACACAAATGATAATAACATAGAGATGCTAATGCACTAAGATGTTATCAACTATCATATATGAATGTATAAAACTGAGAAAAGAAAGTTGCTGCTGCTGCTGCTAAGTTGCTTCAGTCGTGTCCAATTCTGTGCGACCCCACAGACATCAGCCCACCAGGCTCCCCTGTCCCTGGGATTCTCCAGGCAAGAACACCAGAGTGGGTTGCCATTTCCTTCTCCAATGCATGAAAGTGAAAAGTGAAAAGTGAAAATGAAGTCGCTCAGTCGTGTCCGACTCTTAGCAACCCCATGGACTGTAGCCTACCAGGCTCCTCCATCCATGGGGTTTTCCAGGCAAGAGTACTGGAGTGGGCTGCCATAGCCTTCTCCGGAGAAGAAAGTTAAGAGATGTTATAGAGATGTTATCTTAATAGTGATTTTAAACAAAAGGATCCCTGAGTTGGGAAGATCCCCTGGAGGAGGAAACGGCAACCTACTCCAGTAGTCTTGCCTGGGAAATCCTTCTGTTCATGGCCTAACAGAGTCAAACACAACCAAACAACTAACACTTTCCCTTTCAGATGTCATCTAAGTCAGAGAACAGTAATAACCATTCTTGCATAAATACCTCACTTAGGGAACAGAATAATTTCCATTTGTTTACACAGTGATACAGGGGTACTGATTTGATAACTGCAAAATTTTAAGGGTTCCTTCTTGCTAACAAGCACAAGATGGCAGTGTTCCCTCATGTATGGATCTCAAATGATACAATGGCTAAGTTTTCTCCTTCTAGTTTTTTTTTTTTTTTTTTCCGATATAGTTGACATACATGCCTGCCTGCTCAGTCATGTCCAATTCTTTGCAACTTCATGGACTGTAGCCAGCCAGTCTCCTCTATCCATGACATTTCTCAGGCAAAAATACTGGCATGGGTTGTCATTCCCTTCTCCAGGGAATCTTCCTGATGCAGAGATTGAACCCACTTCTCCTGTGTCTTCTGCATTGGAAGCAGGTATTCTCTAGGACCAGCATAATCTCTAGGACCTGCCCAATTCTATGTCTATTTTTTAGTTCTGTAGTCCCCTTATTTTATTTTATAGTCTTCATATTCATAGTTCTTGTATTCCACCAAGTATTCGTTCAGTTGTAACCCTCCTGTCTCTCATTGTATATCTAAACTCAGCACCCAGAAGAGGTAGAGTCAGGATTTCCTTTAATTCGTCTCTGTTAGGCATTCTTCTGTTCCTGTGAAAAATGCTGCTGTCTCATCCTGAACACCACTGCCTGAACTTAAATCTAGAATTTACTACATAAGAATGAATCCTGTGATTGGGGCATTTACTTATCTTTTCAATTTTATAGCTCCCTCATAGCACTGATAGCATTAAAGATTTCATTTGTTAATCTGTGCTCTTAATTTTCAATTATACATTTTTCATTTGAATGTTTAAAAAATATTCCAGTTTTTTCCTGAATATTTAAATCATACTTTCTGTTTTTTCAGTATGTTTATTCATTATTATTTTATTATTTTTTAAAATATAAATATAAATTTATTTATTTTAATTGGAGGCTAATTACTTTACAATATTGTATTGGTTTTGCCATACATCAACATGAATCTGCCACAGGTGTACTCATGTTACCCATCCTGAACCCCCCTCCCACCTCCCTCCCCATACTGTCCCTCTGGGTCATCCCAGCGTACCAGCCCCGAGCATCCTGTATCATGCATTGAACATGGACTGGTGATCTGTTTCACATATGATAATATACATATTTCAATGCCATTCTCCCTAATCAACCCACCCTAGCCCTCTCCCACAGAGTCCAAAAGACTGTTCTATACATCTCTGTCTCTTTTGCTGTCTCGCTTACAGGGTTATCATTACCATCACTCTAAATTCCATATATATGCGTTAGTATACTGTATTGGTATTTTTCTTTCTGGCTTACTTCATTCCGTATAATAGGCTCCAGTTTCATCCACCTCATTAGAACTGATTCAAATGTATTCTTTTTAATGACTAATACTCCATTGTGTATATGTACCACAGCTTTCTTATCCATTCATCTGCTGATGGACATCTAGATTCCTTCCATGTCCTGGCTATTATAAACAGTGCTGCAATGAACATGTGTCTCTTTCAATTCTGGTTTCCTCAGTGTGTATGCCCAGCAGTGGTGTTGCTGGGTCATATGGCAGTTCTATTTCCAGTTTTTTAAGGAATCTCCCCACTGTTCTCCATAGTGGCTGTACTAGTTGGCATTCCCACCAACAGTGTTTAAGAGGGTTCCCTCTTCTCCACACCCTCTCCAGCATTTATTGCTTGTAAACTTTTGGAGAGCAGCCATTCTGACCACCATGAGATGGTACCTCATTATGGTTTTGATTTTCATTTCTCTGATAATGAGTGATGTTGAGCATCTTTTCATGTGTTTGTTAGCCATCTGTATGTCTTCTTTGGAGAAATGTCTATTTAGTTCTTTGGCTCATTTTTTGATTGGGTCGTTTATTTTTCTGGAATTGAGCTGCAGGAGTTGCTTGTATATTTTTGAGATTAGTTGTTTGTCAGTTGCTTCATTTGCTATTATTTTCTCCCATTCTGAAGGCTGTCTTTTCACCTTGCTTATAGTTTCCTTTGTTGTGCAGAAGCTTTTAATTAGATCCCATTTGTTTATTTTTGCTTTTATTCCCAATATTCTGGGAAGTGGGTCATAGAGGATCCTGCTGGGATGTATGTTGGAGAGTGTTTTGCCTATTTTTTCCTCTAGGAGTTTTATAGTTTCTGGTCTTATGTTTAGATCTTTAATCCATTTTGAGTTTATTTTTGTATATGGTGTTAGAAAGTGTTCTAGTTTCATTCTTTTACAAGTGGTTGACCAGTTTTCCCAGCACCACTTGTTAAAGAGATTGTCTTTTCTCCATTGTATATTCTTGGCTCCTTTGTCAAAGATAAGGGATCCATAGGTGTGTGGATTTATCTCTGGGCTTTCTATTTTGTTCCATTGATCTATATTTCTGTCTTTGTGCCAGTACCATACTGTCTTGATGACTGTGGCTTTGTAGTAGAACCTGAAGTCAGACAGATTGATTCCTCCAGTTCCATTCTTCTTTCTCAAGATTGCTTTTGCTATACGAGGTTTTTTGTATTTCCATACAAATTGTGAAAATATTTGTTTTAGCTCTGTGAAAAATACTGTTGGTAGTTTGATAGGGATTGCATTGAATCTATAGATTGTTTTGGGTAGTATACTCATTTTCCCTATATTGATTCTTCCAATCCATGAACATGGTATATTTCTTCATCTATTTGTGTCCTCTTTGATTATTTTCACCAGTGTTTTATAGTTTTATATATATAGGTCTTTTGTTGCTTTAGGTAGATATATTCCTAAGTATTTTATTCTTTTCGTTGCAATGGTGAATGGAATTGTTTCCTTAATTTCTCTTTCTGTTTTCTTATTGTTAGTGTATAGGAATGCAAGGGATTTCTGGGTGTTAATTTTACAACCTGCAACTTTACTATATTCATTGATTAGCTCTAGTAGTTTTCTGGTGGAGTCTTTAGGGTTTTCTATGTAGAGGATCATGTCATCTGCAAACAGTGAGAGTTTTACTTCTTCTTTTGCAATTTGGATTCCTTTTTTTTTTTCTGCTCCGATTGCTGTGGCCAAAACCTCCAAAACTTCCAAAACTATGTTGAATAGTAGTGGTGAGAGTGGGCACCCTTGTCTTGTTCCTGACTTTAGGGGAAATGCTTTCAGTTTTTCACCATTGAGGATAATGTTTGCTGTGGGTTTGTCATATATCGTTTTTATTATGTTGAGGTGTGTTCCTTCTATTCCTGCTTTCTGGAGTGTTTTTATCATAAATGGATGTTGAATTTTGTCAAAGGCCTTCTCTGCATCTATTGAGACAATCATATGGCTTTTATTTTTCAATATGTTAATTTGGTATATTACATTGATTGATTTGCAGATATTGAAGAATCCTTGCATCCCTGGGATAAAGCCCACTTGGTCATGGTGTATGATCTTTTTAATGTGTTGTTGGATTCTGATTGCTAGAATTTTGTTAAGGACTTTTGCATCTATGTTCATTAGTGATATTGGCCTGTAGTTTTCTTTCCTTGTGGCATCTTTGTCAGGTTTTGGTATTAGGGTGACGGTGGCCTCATAGAATGAGTTTGGAAGTTTACCTTCCTCTGCAATTTTCTGGAAGAGTTTGTTTAGGATAGGTGTTAGCTCTTCTCTAAATTTTTGGTAGAATTCAGCTGTGAAGCCGTCTGGACCTGGGCTTTTGTTTGCTGGAAGATTTCTGATTACAGTTTTAATTTCCATGCTTGTGATTTAATTGTTTTAACCCTATCTAAAAATTTTATTTTTGGATCCTTTATGTTTATCCTTGAATTATTATTATTTTTAATATTAATCTTATAACACATATACTTGTTTCTTTTTCTGCTTGGTTATTCTATGGCCAAATATTTCATGTAAAAATAAACTAGAAATAATTTAAGTCTAGGATAATGTTATATAATATTATACAAGTTTGCAGGATATGTATACACTTTTGGTAGATGGTTATTGGCACTGATAATCTCATATCTCTTTAATAAAATCAGAATTTGAGGTTATTTTCACCTATGTTAGCCCCTCTAAAAACTAATCTATTTGTGAATCACCCGTACATCTAGGGAAGATCCCATATGGTCTGGGTATTCTCTAGGACCTGGATAATCTCTAGCACCTGTCCAATACTAATATCTATTTTAGTTCTGAAGTCCCTTTATTTTATTGTGTAGTTTTAGTATTCATTGTTCTTTTTTTCCACCAAGGAGTTTTTCAGCTGGAACCCTCCAACCTCCCATTTTGTATCTAAACTCAGCAGCCATCAGAATTAGAGTCAGAGTTTCCTTGCATTTGTCCACTTGTACCTCCCTTAGGCTTTCTCTGTTCCTGTGGAAATTCCTGCTATCTCATCCTGAACAACATCCCTCCCTTAGGCTCACAGCTCCCTACTCCTTAATGTACCACTAGTTTCTGTGATTCCCTCAGGCTTCCAGAGACCAATAAAACCAGGAAAAATGAAGAGCTTCTTTTATCACAGATGTATAATCAGAAACATTCCATACTCTTTAGAAAACACTATTTCCAACTTGAGCACTTTAACTATGAGCAAGAAAGCAAAGTGGCAAAAGTTAATCAAGTGACAGAGAACACAAGTGGCCTACAGATAGGAGTAAGTCCATTATGGGGGAGGAGAGCAGATCTGGGAGGGAAAATCACTCTCAATTTCTCAGTGGAAAGAAGGGAAGAAACTGTGGGTCAAAAGTAAAAGATTGGCTTTGGGTAGTTGGAGATAGAGAATTTGAATGAAGTGAAAAAGTAGTGAATTTTGCAGGGAAAATATATATCATGTGATGCAATAATATGAGATGAAATGTGCTTTGTTATTTTAAATATTTTGGAAAAGAGTATTTGCATAGAGTGGTGAGGAAAGAAACTTGATTATAGAAATTGAAAGAAGGAAAGAAGGTCTGCAGTTTAGTGAACAGGAGTGGCAATGAGGTCAGAAGTAGTAAAATATGTAAGAGAAAATCTAGGGAATCTCATTCAAATGAGAATCTCATTCTCATTTGAGAATGAGAACACAAAGATGGACAGGAAAGGGAGCAAGGGAAAAATCACATGTATAATCCACCTGTCTTTTTCCATACACAGGGAAGAAGGAGCTTACGAGTACTGAAATGGCTTCCCTTTCATTCAGAGATCAGTAGGTCATTTAACATATTTTAAACACAGAAATGAACAGACTTGTTTGTGTCTTTAAGAATTCACTGCTCTAAGGAGAATTGATTTGAGGGGAAAATGGCACAAAAGTGGAAAGTATTAGATGAGGTAAGTGGCTAATAAAATAGTTTAGAAGAGAAATCATGATAGTGGTAAACAGCAAAAGTGAATAAGTTAAAATATTTTGGGCATCGAAACAAAAGGACATGTTACTGGATTTGAGTAACAAAGGACAATGCATGTTGATCTCATATAAATATTTAGTGGTTTAAATAAGATAATAAATACACAAATCATTTTGAGATTCTAAAAGTTCTCTTAGATATTAGGACCTGAATATGATTCATGAATGAAACTTAAGGAATTTAATAATAGTGTCTATTTTTCTTAAGCTATGAAAAGATTTGTGTCAATAAGAGAGATCTCTACTCATGAAATTAAAAGACGTTTGTTCCTTGGAAGAAAAGTGATGACCAAACTAGACAGCATATTAAAAACCAGAGATAGAGAATTTGAATGAAGTGAAAAAGTAGTGAATTTTGCAGGGAAAAATATATCATGTGATGCAATAATATGAGATGAAATGTATTTCATCTCAAAGACTAACAGTAATACACTGCAATGAAGCAAGTGTTCTATTTAAGTGAATTTTAATCATTTGTTCCACTGATAATAATTTATATGAGAGTTATCTCAGTTTGTTGATCAATCCCTTTCATTGTCGCTGGAACTCATAAGTTTTCTGATGTTGCCATCTGTGGACATTGACACAAATACTCTTTTCCAAAGTATTCTCCATTACTTTGCCAACAAGGTCCACCTAGTCAAAGTTGTGTTTTTTCCAGTAGTCATGTATGGATGTGAGAGTTGGACTATAAAGGAAGCTGAGAGCCAAAGAATTGATGCTTTTGAACTGTGGTGTTGGAGAAGACTCTTGAGATTCCCTTGGACAGCAAGGAGATCCAACCAGTCCATCCTAAAGATCAATCCTGAGTATCCATTGGAAGGACTGATGCTGAAGCTGAAACTCCAATACTTTGGCCACCTGATGTGAAGAACTGACTCATTGGAAAAGACCCTGATACTGGAAAAGATTGAAGGCAGGAGGAGAAGGGGACGACAGAGCATGAGATGGTCAGATGGCATCACCAACTCAATGGACATGAGTTTGAGTAGGCTCCAGAAGTCGGCAGTGGACAGGGGAACCTGACACACTTCAGTCCATGAGGTCGCAGAGAGTCAGACACGATTGAGTGACTGAACTGAACTGAACTGCTCATGAAAAAGTCATTGAATCATGCAGAAAAAAGCCCAGATGATTAAATTTCAGGGGATTTGGTAACAGACCTAAGATGGTATATGGCTGCTGTGACAGACAGCCTGGCAGTAAACATATAGACTAGCTAAGTACTGATGTATTTAAATGTCTGAGGGAACTGATTTTTTGTTTATTTTAATATCATTGTGACATTAGAAATAGCACATGATGTCAGGCATATGACTGAATCTTCAAACACTGACCAATCCAGTCACATAACTGCAGCAACCATGTAGATGAGTTAGCCACTGTTCTGGGAAATCACCATCCGCATGAGTAGAACCCTAAAACTGATATTCATTAAAGCTATTATTGTACTTATGGAGTATTGGGCAAACCATTTGAGTCTCTAAGCCTTCATTTACTTACTTATCTATAACGTTTCTTTCTGTTCACATCACTGAGATACTTTATGGTACAAATGTGATTATCAAAATGTAAAAACTCAAAATGAAGGAGGACTGTGGTAAGCATTTTTATAAATAATTTAATTGTCTATACAATGTTGTGGGACAAGCCTTGTTATCTTTTTCAATGAAATACATTAAAACAATGAGCAAAGGAGCAAAACAAAAATATCAAGAGAATGGCACTATGTTACTGCAATTATAGTGCACCACTGAATCGCAGTCTGTGGGTGAGTTAATTTCATTCTAATATCTAGGGATGATGAGACTGCGATGGTTGATATTTTTCTTGTAGCTGTCAGAGATGGCCAAAGGCCATGTCCACAGATGGCAAACCAGAAAACTTATGAGTTCCAGCGACAATGAAAGGGATCGATCAACAAACTGACATAACTCTCATATCAATTATTATCAGTGGAACAAATGATAGAAATTCACTTAACTAAAACTCTTCCTTCATTGCAGGTTATTACTGTTAGTCTTTGCAACCCCATGGACTGTACCTCTGTCCATGGAATTCTCCAGGCAAGAATACTGGAGTGAGTTGCCATTCCATTCTCCAAGGGATTTTCCTGACATCCTGACCCAGGGATTGAACCAGGGTCTCCCACACTGCAGGCAGATTCTTTACCACCTGAGTGATCATTTCGGGATAAGTACATAAAGAAACCTTGGTGGAGAATATGAAAGAGAAACCAAATTCTGAATACTCTAGACTGTAAATTAGGTCAACCCTATTTACCCTTGGATGCTTTCGTATCTGACTCCCATTTAAACCAGTTTGAGGGCCAGTCTGTGTGCCTCTTTCAACTATTCACACTTGCTACACAGCTCATATCTTATAATGTTACCTGATTATTCTTGTGGGTTTTATCTATTGGTTAAAACTAAATCCATGCATTCATTGCCTTAACTTTTTCTGTCATACGTTATAAAATGTTTCCACCTAGTATTCTTGTCAGAGAAAATGAATGCTTTAAGGCTGTGTGTTATTCTTTTTAGGAGTTCACATTTTTATGGTAGAAAAATGGCTCCTTGGGACAGTCTCATGACAAGCTCTAATTTGAGTATTGAACAATTGGCTTCATTCTACCTCTCTGGGATTCCTGGCTACGAGGATGTTCAACACTTTATTTCCATCCCCTTTTGTGTGTTCTATCTGATTGGAATAGGGGGCAACTGTACAGTTCTTCACATCATCCACACTGACAAGAGTCTCCATGAGCCCATGTACTACTTCCTGGCCATGCTGTCCCTCACAGACATGGGCGTGTCCATCTCCACCCTGCCCACAGTACTGAGAACCTTCTGGTTTGATGCTAAAGAGATTGAGATGAATACTTGTATAGCCCAGATGTATTTTATTCACACTTTTTCTCTAATGGAATCAGCTGTGCTCCTAGCCATGGCTTTTGACCGCTGTGTTGCCATCAGTGATCCTTTGAGGTATTCCAGTAAACTTACCCCACAATGCGTTGTCTACATAGAGGTCTTCATCATAATCCGATGCTCCACTGTCCTCCCTGTTGTTCTTGTTCGTATCCCCACATTTTCTTTCTGTCACTCCCACGTTCTCTCCCACTCCTGCTTACATCAAGATGTCATCCTATTGGCCTGTTCTGACATCTCATTCAATGTTTTGTATGGCTTGTTTGTTGTTGCATTTTAATGGGGTGTAGATTCTCTAGGAATCTTTTTATCTTATACTTTCATCCTCCACTCTGTGTTGTGCATTGCATCCCAGGGAGGGAAACTCAAAGCCCTCAGTACATGTGTCTCCCATATTTGTGCTGTGCTCATTCTATATGTGCCAATGATAGGTTTGTCCTTAGTGCATCGTTTTGCAAAACATTCCTCTTCCATTATTCATATTACCATGGCAGAACCTGTTAGTTCCACTGGTTCTCAACTCAATTATTTATAGCATCAAGACAAAGCAGATTCACCAAGGCTTGCTAAGGATATTATTATTCAAAAGGATCGGGCTTACTCACACTTAGAAGATATATGATCCCCTTTCAACCTTTACATTCATTTTCTTCATCCTGAAGATAACCTGTCAGAAATTCTTAGACACATTTTATACATATAGTTCCATGATAGTCAATAAATTCTACATGTCACCTCAAGAAAAATAATTGTACTTATTTCTATCATTACTTCCTTGCTTTAAATCATCTCAAAATCTTTGTGTCAGGAGATTTAGTAAGAGGGAATTTATTTCATTCAGCTATTTTATGGTGATATTTTCCATTTAGATTTTTAAGATAAAATCAAGTTTCCATGTTAAAACTAAGACAGAAAAGTTAACTATTCAAAGGTAAAGGAGATAATATATAGTAGAGTTGATACTGATAGCTAGGTACATTTGGTTTCCATTGAGGCAAATTAGGCCTCATTCTACATATTTTAAGTCATATAATAATCAAATAAATGTTTGATTTTAGAGATGGGATAAATGAAAATATTGCATTTGTCTCCTTTACATCTACTCAAATGATTGTCAGAAAAAAGCTAGACAGTAAATGCATAGACTTACTTTTCATCAGTGGAGAAAACTCACAAGACAAATCCAGACTTCATACAAATGGGGCTCTCTATTCATGAAATGGGGTCGAAAAAAAGTAAAAATCCTTTGATCAATGTACACTCCATAAGTCTATTATAACATGTGTAGACTGGTTCCAAATAGGAAAAGGAGTGCGTCAAGGCTGTATATGGTCACCCTGCTTATTTAACTTCTATGCAGACTACATCATGAGAAACGCTGGGCTGGAGGAAGCACAAGGTAGAATCAAGATTGCCAGGAGAAATATCAATAACCTCAGATATGCAGATGACACCACTGTTATTGCAGAAAGTGTAGAAGAATTAAAGAGCCTCTTGATGAAAGTGAAAGAGGAGAGTGAAAAAGTTGGCTTAAAGCTCAACATTCAGAAAAATAATGAAAGGTTGTTGTTGACTCACGACACTGGGATTCTTGGCCCCTGGAGGAGAAGAATTCAATCCAGGGCCAGAGACAAGGCTTGATCACTCAGAGGTTTTGTGTAATAAAGTTTTATTAAAGTATAAAGGAGATAGAGAAAGCTTCTGACATAGGCATGAGAAAGGGGCAGAAAGAGTACCCCCCTGCTAGTCTTTAGCTGGATGTTATATAGTCACTAGCAGTTTGTTCATGAAAGAAAGGAATGTCTCAAAACTCAGAATGGCACCAGGCCCTTCACCCATAAGATGCACTTTGGGATAATCTTGGCACCAAATGGTTTATCTTGGGCCATAAAATGATTAACTTGAATCTTGAAGAATGGCAGATCACCATACAAATAGTTCCATTTACATAGATTAGAGGAACAATATCTGAGTATAACATAGTGGTTTGTCAAGTAGGTTCTGAGCCAAAAGGCAAAGGACTTGAAAACAGAGTTTGGGGTAAATGTATAGTACCCTTAGCATAGCTTAAGATAAACATTTCCATAAGAAAAAAGCATTGGTTAACTTCAAGTGAAAACAGGTGTCACTATGGCAACACAGAATTTTAAGAGAAACCTCCTTTTAAATTTGTATAGAGAAGAAAAAAATATCTCTAGTTTATTTCCTCCTGCCACTTAAGAGAGATAAAAATGTCTGACACTCTCAGGCTATTTCCTCTGTTTGGAGACCCCTGGCCTTCCTGCCTGTTGCCCTCTCACTAAGATCATGGCATCTGGTCCCATCACTTCATGGCAAATAGATGGGGAAACAATGGAAACAGTGGCTGACTTTATTTTGGGGGGCTCCAAAATCACTGCATATGGTGATTGCAGCCATGAAATTAAAAGATGCTTACTCCTTGGAAGGAATGTTATGACCAACCTAGATAGCATATTCAAAAGCAGAGATGTTACTTTGCCAACAAATGTCCATCTAGTCAAGGCTATGGTTTTTACATTGGTCATGTATGGATGTGAGAGTCAGACTGTTAATAAAGCTGAGTGCTGAAGAATTGATGCTTTTGAACTGTGGTGTTGGAGAAGACTGTTGAAAGTCCATTGGACTGCAAGGAGATCCAACCAGTCCATTCTGAAGGAGATCAGTCCTGGGTGTTCATTGGAAGGACTTATGTTGAAGCTGAAACTCCAGTACTTTGGCCACCTCATGTGAAGAGTTGACTCATTGGAAAAGACCCTGATGCTGGGAGGGATTGGGGTCAGGAGGAGAACGGGACAACAGAGGATGAGATGGTTGGATGGAATCACCAACTCGATAGACCTGGGTTTGGGTGGACTCCGGGATTTGGTGATGGACAGGGAGGCCTGGTGTGCTGCAGCTCATGGGGCTGCAAAGAGTCAGACACGACTGAGCGACTGAACTGAACTGAACTGAACTGAACATATACAGAACTTTGAACAAAAATAAAACAAGAGAGATTCCCTCCAGATCACCATGAATTGTAACTTCCTACCACCCTTTCTATCTCTCACAATTCCCTAGAAAATAAGAAGACATTTTCAACAGCTAAGCTTAAAGTACACATTTTAATGAAAGAATAGAAATGGATCTAAGACAAGTAGAGAATGTAAAGAGAATCCTAACTAATAATTTTTGTACAAACACTATTTTAAATCACCCCAACATCCCCCTTTGTTAAATTATGGAAAGCCAAAAATCATAAGTAAATATTTTATGCAGGGGTATGGCTGGAATATTCATTGGAAGAACTGATGCTGAAGCTGAAGCTCCAATACTTTGGCCACCTGATGGAAAGAGCTGACTCATTAGAAAAGACCCTGATGCTGGGAAAAATTGAAGATAGGAGAAGGGGATGACAAAGGATGACATGGTTAGATGGCATCACCAACTCAACTGACATAAGTTTGAGCGATTTCCAAGAGATAGTGAAGGCCAGGGAAGCCTACAGTCCATGAAGTCAAAAAGAGTCGAACACAACTGGGTGACGGAACAGCAATGGCTAGATAATTGAAAAGCAGAAAAATATAGAAAGTAACTTTAAAACTATACAGTACCATAGTTTTCAAAAATTCTTATAAAAATAAACTAAACTCGGGAAACAGAATTAAAATAGACAACAAACTCTACAGTTCCAAATGAATTCAAAACAGAAAAAATTCTGCCAAAATATACCTTAAAATTAAATCAAATAAGACAATTTTTTTTACCAACGTGGGTCACTGAACGCTGGAGAACACCAAAAAGAATTTTTTAAAATGTGCTATTAAGAGCTACACATCATAGTAGCATTATTTCTTCATCCTAACTATGTGCAGTCTGAGCTCCAGGGCAAACCTGTCATATGTGCATTGCTATTAAGGAAACTTCTAACTTCTCTTTCTAAAAGAGTCTTCTTTTCTCCTTTATATCTAGGCTTTCTTGCACTCTGTCATCTCCTTACTCTTCATTAGTCACAGTTTTTTCTCCTTGTTATATGTAGAAAAACTAAATATGCAAAGATTTACCTTAAGCTTTCTCTCTTACACTTGGGAAACTGATGTTTTTGAGTTGAATCCCCCCATTTTAGAAGAAAAAACAAATTTTTGGTCTGATTAACCAAAAACATGAACATTAAACTTCTTATTAAAAATGATAATTGCATGTATTAAAGCTTGAATATATAATAAGCTTGTAGATAGTCATGATGATAAACCAGAGACAGAGATAGAAATTGACAGAAGGTGCACACATATATATAAAGTAGAAATTTTTCCTTTGTGTTAATTAAGGTTCTATTAGGGGAAGAAATGTCATTCTCAAACTGCATAAGGACTTTGATAAAGGCCTCAGGGGGTCATTGAAAATATGTGTGCAGGATTTATGAAAACCAAAAAGAAATGTTTATCTGTATGTCTTATATAGATGATGTATATATTATAGTAATACAGAAGGGAATTTGCTACCAACACTAGTCCTAAAGTGTCAAGGAAAAAAAAAAAGTATTTTCCAAAATATGGAAGGGACAGGAAGGATACAGAGAAGGACACTCAGCATTAGTTTTCCCTTTCTCTAGAGAGATGCAGCCACCATGAGGAAGCCACAGTTAGGGTTGGTAGAGAATCAAGGTAGTAAACCTTCCAGCTGTATGTTTTTCTGTATTCCTGTTTTTTGCCATTTCTGTTGTTGATCAAATCAAACCAGAAGTCAGAGGGTAAAGTGGCATGTTGAGGCAGCTCACTGTGGTCAAGACACAGAATATAGCAGATCTGGAAAAAAGCTTAAGGATGCCCTTCTTCCTGTAACCACGGCAACCACTCTTCCCTTCATAGTTGTATCTACTCTTGGGCTTTGTGGTCTAGGTAGTGCTCTCTATATACCCATTAATGTGAACATTTGCCCATTACCTTCTCATCATCAGAATGAATCATTCATAATTGAGCTTACACCTAGATTGCCAAAGAATTCAGCAATGAGAGGTTGAAATTGCTTTTTTATATCCCTCTATTTTATACATGAGAAATATAAAGACCTCATGATAAAGTAATATGGTTGCACTGACTAATAATCCTCTGAATTTGGAATCTTTGGTCATATCAAGCTTGGATGATGTCAAAGTGATTTAAGTGCATATTTAAAAAGTAAGTATACAGAAAAGTATAAGGCATCTTGTGCCAGTGAAATCAAGCAAATTCAAATCTTTTCCTGGTAATTTCAAAAAGAGACATGTTAATTTGGAGTTGTGAAGGGTTTCCAGTGGTATGATAGAAATAGCAAGTATTTTCATAGACTATTAGTAGATGGTGAATTTCTTAATAAGTAATTTTTCATTATGAGAGCTATTGCTTCTATTGACATAATTACTTCTATTTTCAATTCCTTAAAGAGCCAGTTCTCAATGGGTATCTTAAATACTGGGAGATTACTGAGCCATGACATATGTGCAATCTACAATATCTTAGTTGAGCAAATCAGTGATAGTGTTAAGACTTAAAATTAAAACAATATTACCAGTCTCAAAACCAGAATTGCAAAGATTAACAGTAGAACACATTTTCAAAAGAGTTCCTGCACTAAGCATTTAATAGTCAGCATTGTTGGTGGACACAGTTTTATTCACCCTGAGTAGTCCACATGCCAACCCTGCTCCATGGTATAATCACCAGCAGACATTTAGAAGTCAATATTGTTGACAGACATAGGGAACCTTAATCATTGAGTGAAAGCTTCTCTTCATAGTCTGGTCCAATGTATATAATCTATTCAGCAGGAAGAACTCAATGACACAGTGAAGAAAGTACCACTCCAAAGAATCAAGATTTGAGTGATCACATTGACTTTATTGTTTATGATCTTTCAAATACACTTTATTTTTTATTGTAATTTTAAGAGTACAGCAAAATTGAATGGAAGTTAATAGACATTTCTCACATATTCCATATTGTAATAGTTTTGAGGGAGTTGACTCACATAAGTGTTTCATTTTTATCTAGTATTTGGTAACAGAACTGAACTAGAGTCATTCCCAGCCTTTAAGTTGTAGACTCTATGTCCCTCAACAGTTTAAGTCCTTAATAAGTCCTTCTCATTGGCTACTCCATAGCTAACATTCTTTATCGCATGCATGCGTGCCTCTCAGTGACTCATTTTATCTGCCTCTTTGTGACTCTATGTGCTATAGCCCTCCAGGCTCCTCTGTCCATGGAATTTTCCAGGCAAGAATATAAGTGGGTTGTCATTTCCTACTCCAGAGGATCTCCCAAACCCAGAAATTGAACCTGCATCTCCTGTATTGGCCAGTGGATTCTTTACCCCTGAGCCACTTGGGAAGCCCAACAACTTTATTAGCCAGCCATATTCCAGATACAAGCTACAATTTCATCACATGTGCACTACCACATTTGTTCCAGACATCGAGGTGATCAATATTTGAGACTCTCTATAGCCTTCATGGTTCTTTGCCTGTAGCTCAAATGGTAAAGAATGTGCCTGCAATGCAGGATACCAGGATTCTATTCCTGGGTTGGGAAGTTCCTCTGGAGAAGAGAATGGCGATCTACTTCAGTATTCTTGCCTATAGAATCCCATGGCCAGAGAAGCCTGGCAGGCTACAGTCCCAGGGGTCACAAAGAATGGGACATGACTGAGCAAGCAAACTGAACTGATAATGCAGTTTGGGAATGCAAAGGCAAGAAGGCTATGTGTGTGTTAGTTGCTCGGTCATGTCCAACTCTTTGCATCCCCATGAACTGTGCACTCCAGGCTTCCCTGTCCATCACCAACTCCTGAAGCTTGCTCAAACTCATGTCCATCGAGTTGGTGATGGCATCAAACCATCTCATCCTCTGCCATCCCCTTCTTCTCCTGCCTTTAATCTTTACTAGCATAGGGTCTTTTCCAATGAGTCAGTTCGTCACATCAGGTGTCCAAAGTATTGGAGCTTCAGCTTCAGCATCTGTCCTTCCAATGAATATTCAGGACTGATTTAGGGAATGGAAAACAGAAGATTTGGAGAAGGGCCATAAACTACTAGGGTGGCACAAACAGGGTTACAGATGTAGTCTTGGATTTCTCATGGTGACTCACATCCCTAAGGACTGGAGGAACCCTTATTAACTCACCCTTCTTTCCTTGAGAATTAGAGCAGTCACTCATGACAAGAGCAACTATTCTACCAAGTAGGTAATGACTGGGAAAAGTAAAACTGGGAGGTAATAGGAAAATACAGAGGGGGTCTGAGAAATCAAAGAGAGCATGGCAGAAACCCAAAGTGTGAGAAGAAGGACCAGGGGAATAGTTTGAGAAGGAAGAGGTTCTCAGGTTATTAGAGTACATACTTTCTCCAATCATTATTGTCCATACCCATAGACAGAGGATTCAAGTCAGACATAGGTTTTTTAGATAGAACTTGCCTAATATACCCTAGACTTTCATGGCAAGTATTCCCCTGTCTGTCAGTGGACATGACTGTTTACACAGCATAAAGGAATATTACCAGACATAACAGAAGAGGAATCCAGAATAACAGTGTGATTACAGCAGTTAACATTTCAGGTCCCTTCTAATCCCATGTATCAGTGATTTTTAACATGATATTAACTATTAATTAAAAACTTTAAATTAAAAAAAAGTTTTTAATTAAAAACTTCCCTGGTGGCTCAGATGGTAAAGCGTCTTGCCTACAATGAGGGGGACCCAGGTTCAATCCCTGGGTCGGGAAGATCCTCTGGAGAAGGAAATGGCACCCTACTCTAGTACTCTTGCCTGGAAAATCCCATGGACAGAGGAGCATGGTAGGCTACAGTCCATGGGGTTGCAAAGAGTCAAACACGACTGAATGACTTCACTCGCTCTATTAATTATGTTCTAAACCTTAAGACTTACAGATTTTTTAATTTATTACCTAACTCCACTGACCTCCTTCTCTGGGAATGTGGAAGATATCAAAAGCTATGTGAATGAATTTGAAATTGCAGTATCAGGACAAAGAAGTATTGGATTGTCAAGTCAAATGGGAGCTAAAACATGGAGGCTGTGAAATATAGATGGACCAGATACTAGTGAATGTGGAGAGTAATGAATATTTATGTTGGGGTAACAGAATGCTAATGTGGCTGATCATATTCCAGTTTACTGAAGATTCCAGTTCACTGAAGTCCCCCAAATCTCATTCTTACTCTTGGTGAGATTTCTCATTCTATTTTGGACTCTTCTTACCACCCCCCAATATTGGCACTGATTAAAATGAAATGTATATATGTAGTTTCATCATGATGATCAGAGGAATTTCTGGGTAGAAAAAAATACTAAGGAGCAATTCATATTTCTTGCTATACTGAAATTTTAGTGGAGGAAAATGAGATTAAACTGATACAGTTCATTTTCTACTTCTCAGAGCATCTAGGTCACTTGTAAGATGGCCACTCATGGTGTTTCCTCTAGAGGAGAATAATTAATAGTCTCCTCTTTTCTTCCTCCTCATTATACTTCCTTCCTCATTATACTTCAATCATTGTTGGTTTTATTGTTATCATCCTCATTGTTGATGTTATTATCATTGTTCTCATTTTCATCACTATCATCATCACAGAAAAAGCTCTGTATCAAGTATTTTACACACAATATTACCTTCACCTTAGCACATCCCATCAAACTATTAGTGTCTTCAGTTTATAGAGGAGGCAACTTTGGTACAGAGAAAAAAGAGTCATTTCATCTAAATTAAAATGAGTAAGCTTTGAAACCAGAATATAACTTAAGTTACTGTGATTGCAGAACCAGAGAAACAGATTCTACATAAGGGAGATGTTAGATCTCTGTCTCTTTAAAACCTCAGAGAAAAAGTCAGTGATATGATGAAAGATGACCTCTAGATCAGGTATCTTCCAGTTTTCAATTAAACTTCATGTTTACTACTTCATGTCAATGGGAGAGAACATTTATAAAATACGAAAAATGGTCTGAATTGACTAAGCAGTGAGATAAAAACCAGATTTTTAAATTTTGATTATAGAATAGAAATTGGAAAAGAATCAACAAAAAGAAGGGAAGTATTGGAAAATCTGAGCATTGAAAGTAATACTCAGTGAAATTTTGGACAGGAAGGTGAGGAGATAGACAGGAATTTGAGAAGTTAAATAGCAGGGCCATAAGAAGTATCAGTTCATACAGTAACTGAGTAGAACTTAAGTGTAATATGAACAGTCAGGAAGATTGAATTTGTTTCTAGAATGTACTTATTTGATGCTTGATTATGGATCTTGCATTTCTTAGAAAATTATTAAACAATTTGGGGAATATCTTCTGTAATCAAGGTTATTTACATGGAACTAGAGAAGACTGAGGGGATTTCATTTCCCAGAACATCAAAGAAGACTTTCCAAGACAGAAGATGCTGATTTATTAGTTTACAGTGGAAGGTAATTTGTCCCATAGACTTAATTTATTTAAAAAATTTTTATTTTTACTTTATTTTACTTTACAATACTGTATTGGTTTTGCCATACATTGACATGAATCCACCATGGGTGTACATGCATTCCCAAACATGAACCCCCCCTCCCACCTCCCTCCCCATAACATCTCTCTGGGTCATCACCGTGCACCAGCCCCAAGCAGGCTGTATCCTGCATCTGACATAGACTGGCGATTCGATTCTTACATGATAGTATACATGTTAGAATGCCATTCTCCCAAATCATCCCACTCTCCCCCTCTCCCTCTGAGTCCAAAAGTCCATTAATAATACACATCTGTGTCTTTTTTGCTGTCTTGCATACAGGGTCGTCATTGACATCTTTCTAAATTCCATATACATGTGTTAGTATACTGTATTGGTGTTTTTCTTTCTGGCTTACTTCACTCTGTATAATCAGCTCCAGTTTCATCCATCTCATCAGAACTGATTCAAATGTATTCTTTTTAACGGCTGAGTGATACTCCATTGTGTAGGTACATGTCCCATAGACTTTAAATTCTTAAACCAATATTTTGGTGAGCATGGAGGCTGGGCAGTTGATGAGCAAGTGGGTTTTGAGAAGTGGCTCACCTTTCTTAATACAGAGATGTCTTTATTGACCACAGAAGAAATCCTGGAATCTAGAGGGGGAAGATATATTTTCTCATTTGAGCATAAAAATTTTAGTGTGAAGGTCAGATGCAAGTAGGCATTTTTTGTGCATTTTACTTTTGTTGTTGTTGTTGTTGTTATCTCTTATTTTTGCTTTGATGGATAAATTTCCAATCCCTCAACAATCCCTATAACTATTGTTTTGCAATTTTTTGTAGGAAAAAAGTCTCTAAATGATTAATCAGTTCTGTAACGTAAGAGGAAGAATGTTCAGAATCTTTCAAATCAGATTCAAAATAAATTATAGTTTGCTTAATGTGCCATAAATTATATATTTTATAATTAAAAAATTTAAAATCCACATATTCTTCTAAATCATCTTAACCTGTATTTACCTCTGGGGGATGCTCATCCCAGAACATATTGATATTAGAGTTGACTCTATGTAGCTATAATCCCTAGGTGGCACTAGTGATAAAGAACCCATCAGCCAATGCAGGAGACTTTAGAGAGGTGGGTTCTATATCTAGGTAAAGAAGATCCCCTGGAGGGGGAAATGGCAACCAACTCCAGTATTCTTGCCTGGAAAATCCCATGGACAGAGGAGCCTGCCTGGTCCCAGTCCATAGGGTCTCAAAAAGTTGGACCTGACTAAAGCAACTTAGCATGCATATGTGGATACCATACCTGTGGTATCAATTATGTAGTCAAACTTATGTTTAGTAAGAATAAGAACCATCCTGACCAAATCTTGCCTGAATACTGTAATGATGCCTTGCATGATATTCAAGTATTGCTGAAAAATCTATCAAGCTCAGCTGAAGACATTCATACAAGTCATTCTCTCTCTCTCTCTCTCTCTAGTCTTTAAGTCATGTCCGACTTTTGCAACCCCATGGACTGTAGCCAGCCAGGATCCTCTGTCCATGGGATTCTCCAGGCAAGAATACTGGAGTATTGTAGAAAGTCTTTTATTTTTAATTTTTTTACATGGCTAGGATAAGACCAGTGGACTTCCCTGGTGGCTCAGATGGTAAAGAATCTGTCTGCTATGTGGGGGACTTGGGTTTGATACCTGGGTTGGAAAGATCCCTTTTGGCATGGTAACCCACTCTAGTATTCTTGCCTGGAGAATCCCCATGGACAGAGGAGCCTGGAGGGCTACAGTCTGTGTAGTCCCAGAGTCGGGTACGACTGAGCGACTAAGCACAGCATAGCACATAAGACCAGTAACGCTGGCCAAGATTGTTCTAAAGAAAAGTATAAAATTAATAATGTAATTTTCAATGATTTTGTGTGTGCTGCTCTGGGGGCAGTGTCTTTAGAAGGAAATTGTGTATATTTAGACAGCTTGTTAATAGTTCTTCATCTAAGGAGAAGGGAAAGTCCTTATAGTTATAAAAGTGAATGTTTTTCTTAATTGATGACACTCATCAATGAAATGAAGAAAAACAAAGCAAAACTATGAGGGTGGATCTAGGAGATATTATAGGACACTCTGAAGTTTTGTTTTGTTTTTGTGACACAGGTGCTGATCTTCTCATTTGTTCCCCTTCTGGAGTGTGATTGTAAATCCAGATTGTGGCTTAACAGTAAGCCCTATGGCAACTGCAAACGCCAGCAATATCCTGTCCTCCACCTTCTATCTCACAGGTATTCCTGGATATGAGGAATTTCACCACTGGATTTCCATCCCATTCTGTCTCCTCTACCTTGTTGGAATCATGGGTAACTGTACTATCCTACATATTGTCCGGACAGACCCCAGGCTCCATGAGCCCATGTACTACTTCTTGGCCATGCTTTCTCTCACTGACATGGGCATGTCCTTGCCCACAATGATATCACTCTTCAGGGTGCTGTGGTCCATATCCAGGGAGATCCAGTTCAACACTTGTGTAGTCCAAATGTTTTTCATTCACACTTTCTCCTTCACTGAGTCATCTGTGCTCTTGGCCATGGCCCTTGACTGATATGTGGCCATCTGCCACCCCCTAAGATACGCTACCATTCTCACTCCAACACTCATCACGAAAATTGGCATTGCAGCCCTGCTTAGAAGTGCCTTTGCCATGATTCCACTTCTAGCCCGGCTGGCCTTCTTTCCCTTCTGCCATTCTCACATCCTTTCTCATTCTTACTGTCTGCACCAGGATATGATCCGCCTTGCTTGTGCTGACACTAAGTTTAATGTTATTTATGGGTTAGTTCTGATCACTTTGCTGTGGGGAATGGACTCTTTGGGTATTTTTGTGTCTTATGTTTTCATCCTTCACTCAGTATTAAAAATTTCATCTCAGGAGGGGAGATTTAAGGCCCTCAACACATGTGCATCCCACATCTGTGCTGTACTTATTCTTTATGTGCCTATGATTGGGCTCTCTATTGTCCATCGTTTTGCTAAACACTCATCCCCCCTCATCCACGTCTTCATGGCTCATATCTACCTGTTAGTTCCACCTGTGCTCAACCCAATCATCTACAGTGTGAAGAACAAGCAGATCCACCAAGGAATTCTCCACCTGCTTTTCCCCCTAAGAATCAGTTCTTCTTTGATGTAGACATGTCCTCAAGTCAATGATGGCATCAACCTTATGTGTAAAAATATATAGTGAATATCTACACTCTATGTTGGAACCAGAGTTACCAATAAAAGATTACTTTATAAAGAGAAATAGAACTGACAGTAGATCTAAAGGAGAGAATTGATGTCTACTGGAATTATAAATCCTGACTTAGCATGTGCTTCATAAATCTCCTTTAAGTATCAAATTGTTGGAGTGAAGTTTTAGAAATCATTTCCATCTATTTTCTCTCATTTCTAATCCTAACCGTGATTCAAGGTTACCCATCCATGACATTTTCCTTGAGTATTCTAAATGCTTTTTTGTTTGTTTTTGCTTCTTGACATACTGTATTTGTCCATGATTATTATGTTACATTTCTCATAAGTGTGTTTAGAAATCTGCTGAAGTTACCTTTATTAAAGTTTGAAAAAAATCATATGTTGATGTAAGAGCTTATTAGAACTCACAGCGTTTTATTTATCTTCATGGTACATCAGTAGCATATTTTAAAATTTTATACGCATGTTCAGTCTTTTCTGAGGAAATTTAGTTTCACCAGGAACAGAAACAGTCAACCTTCATAGTCTGTTTTTACTTAATTTTCAGAAATAATTTTAATCTTATAGAAAGCCGCAACTCAGAACCTTTTGAAATTCGTGAGATAATGTCTTGTGAAGTCAGTGTTTATAATCCATGGATTAAATTATTCTAAGAATAATTTAGGATATAATATTCAAATGTAAAAATTCTAAGTCACTAAGGTATAGCCACTTACATTTGTGATAGCAAGAAACAAAATATAAATCCTTTTGTCCAGAACTCTTTTAGCATACAAACTCTTTTCATATAACTCAAACGATCTAGTTTAATGTATACATAGAGTTGCATAAAAACCTTACACTTCTCGTTGAAATGTCTTAATTCACATGTCTACACTTTTTCAAAGACAAGTAAATTAAGCAGAAAAAAAAGATTTTAAGAATGCTTTATAACTTTCAGTATGTATATTGGTTTTAATAATAAGTAAGATGTTTTCTCAAATCTTACTCTATCTATTGTAAGAACTGTGTCTCATGCAGCTTGCTACTTGTGAGAATGAACACTAGTTTAGTTAAATTATGCACTTAATAATTATTGAATGCATAATTGATTAAGAAAGGAATCATTCATTGGATATAGAAGAGCTAGTTCTTTTGTATTTTTAAAAATGTCTTGGAGAGAAAGATTTCACCTGTCATGAGCCCACATTTCATATAACCAAAGAGGTATTATTAACTTAAAATTATATTTCAAATGTCAAGCATGTGAAGGACATCTTCACATGACTTATTTTTTTGCCTAGTTTAAATTCAATTATGTCTGTTCCCATCCCTCCTTATCCTATTTCTTAATTCTATTTCTACTTACCCTTCTCCTTCAGCATATTCACTTTGACCAAAAGGATATCAAGTAAAAATAAAGCAAGATATATGAACATTGGACTTAGTTAATATTTCCTGAAGTAGATAAGAAAAATAAAATTAATAGAAATAAATTTTAGAGAAAATGTGAACATTATCATTTGCTGTATGTCAAATGAATAGCATTTGACTATAGCCATTCAATAAAACCTTCATATTCAAAATATATTTTTAGTGTCTGCTTGCTGAACACATCTATTGTAATGCTTGTGCTCCAAAAAATGAAAAAAATTATCATATTTTTGGATAACAGAAATATATTTAAACTATTGAATGTTAGACTTTTCATTTCACTCACAAAAAATATATATAAATGAATATCTAAATATGCAAGACAACTTTGGACTTTACGTATTATTATCCTCTAATGTTTCTTAAGATGTATTATGAGTTACATTATATTCATAAAGTATACTTTACTAAAAACATTCAGAAAACTCATAGTCTCAAAATTAAGATAGCTCTTCCAGCGAAATATAGTCAGTGAAGACATGAGTAACTGAATAAACAAATGAATAAATAGCATTTTGTCTTATGCTATGAGTACAAGTTTGTATAATGAATTGAGAAAAGAAATATTATCTTGCTTTTAAAAATTTAATGAAAGCTGAAGTCCCAGCAAATAGTGCTATTGAAAGAGGAAGGCCTCTTGTTCTTCCCTAAATTCACAATAATATGATCTAAGCATCTATCTTATTTGTACATGGGTTTATAAATTGAGACACTCTTACTCATATTGTTATATATAGTAATGTTCAGTCGCTAAGTTGTGTCTGACTCTTTGTGACCCCATGGACTACAGCATGCCAGGCCTTCCTGTTCCTCAACATCTCCCGGAGTTTGCCCAAGTTCATGTCCATTGAAAAGGTGACACCATCCAACCATCTCATGCTCTGCTGCCCTTTTCCCCTTCTGATTTCAATCATTCCCAGCATCAGGGTCTTTTCCAATGAGTTGGCTGTTTAATCAGGTGGCCAACGTATTGGAGCTTCAGCTTCAGCATCAGTCCTTCCAATGAGTTATTCAGGGTTGATTTCCCTTAGGATTGAACTGATTTGATCTCCCTGCAGCCCAAGGGACTCTCAAGAGTCTTCTCCAGCACCAAATTTGAAAAGATCAATTCTTCACTATTCAGTCTTCTTTAAGGTCCAACTCTAACACCCATACATGCCTACTAGAAAAACCATGGCTTTGATTATATGGACCTTTGTTGGCAAAGTGATATCTTTGCTTTTTATTGTTTGATAAAGTCATGAGTATTTATTTGCCTTCTAAAAGCATTCTCTGCTTACCTGAAGAATCTATAAGATATCTAGAAGGCCAAATAATAATTTATCGTTTGTGTTCCAATCCCCTATCATTAGGCAAAAATGCAATGATATTGTTTTCATTGTGTCAAATGTTAATCTTTGGACTATGCATTGATCATCTTTATGCTGCAGAAAGCCCTTTGTAGCAAAGCATGATAGTAAGCAAAAATCAGAGCAGAGTATGTCAGTATCCACTTTACAATCTAACTATTTAGCTTTTTTTTCTATGTAAAATGTCACTGCAAAATATTTCATTAGCATGCTTAGTCTTTCACTCATTCAATTGAATAAATATGAAAACATAATTTCCTTTTAAAAAAGCCTATAGCATGGATAAGTATGTGATTACACAGAATATCTAGAAACAACCATATATATTTATAAAAAGAATTATAACAATATAAATATTTTCAAGACAGTCAAATTGCTTCAACCACTTGACCATGTATATATTTCTATTATGTTCATGATGTACTTTTTTTACTGTTTGATGCCAAAGAAATATTTTAGCTCCTGTATAAATCAAGAGATGAATATTTTCTAGTGGAGATAAGGAATTACTTTGCAGTAATTATGTTATGAGAGTTCATAGATGATAAAGTTTGTCCTAGTACTATGGAATGCAATTAGCAAGACTATTTAGTGTAGGAAGAGCTAAACTAGGACAATGGCATGTGCTAAATATAAACACACCAAATGAAACCAGTGAACAGAATCCAGACCACTTATCATAAATTCCTTCCCTTCAGAATTGCCCTGACACAATTTCATCCCCATTAAATCAGAATAAGGGATATAACAGTTTGGTCCAGGTTGAACAATCTGACCCAATATAGGGAAATTATGCATCTTATCCCACAGTCATTGTAGCTAAGACCAGATAGTGTCACCAGATTCAATAAATAAGTCATCCACTCCTCCTGGTGAGGTCTTATAGCAGGCTGACTTTAATCCTACCTGAGATATAGATATTCAGATTACCCTTGGCTGTCATGACATCCATAGAATGTTACCATGAAATATCCTGCTTTTTGTTTTCTTTATCTAACCAAAGATAATTTCTATTGTTTGTCACCAAAAGAATCTTTAATACACTAAGGTATTGAAAGAGATAAGAAATTCATATTTTGTGGAAGCAAAAGGAATTTTTTTGAGAGGAAAGGAAATGAAATATTCAAATTGTAGGTAATATATAATGCATAAGGTATATTGGGGGTTTGTTACATAAATTCATTAGCATTTTTAGTAATTAAGATGCTTCTCCATTCAACAAATGTTTATTAATTATGTGTATGTTTTGGGCCCTGTGGATCAAGAATGGAATCAAAACAAATTCATGAATATATAGAGTTTACATTTTGTCCTAGCCATAGTAAATTGATGTAGAAGAGGCATTGTTTATTATCCAAAGGATATTTACATGTTGTATGTAGCTACAGTGGCACGTTACCTTAATATGTTCAGATAATTCTTGGTGGTACTTGAGCAGTACCTTGTTAGCTTCCTTTTAACCCAATATCAGGGAGATAACATTTAGAAATACAAAATTTTAAAGCCTTATTCATTGCATAGATGTTGCAGAAATAAATCTGTCCAGATTTATTTAGACTTGGTATTTAACCCTGATTTTCAGTCCTGGACTCCCCTGTTCCTTGTTGCTTTATTACTCTTGGATCATTTAGTTTGGGCACAGAGTACTAGCACTCGCATCCTGATCTCTTTTGTCTTTACCCCATAAACAATGGGGTTCATGGTAGGTGGCACCAGTAAGTACAGATTTGCCAGGAGGATAAGGACATGCCTGGGCACATGGTGTCCAAAGCGATGGGTAAAGAAGGAAAAGAAGGCCAGAGTGTAGAATATCAGGATGACACATGTATGGGCTCCACAAGTTCCAAAGGCCTTTGTCCGGGCTTCCCTAGAAGGCAGTCGGAAGACTGTTCTCAAGATTAACCAGTAGGACAGGGAGATAAGGACAAAGTCTAGTCCTGTGGTGAGGAGAGCAGCAGTGAGCCCATACATGCTATTAGGGACAATGCTATTGCAAGCCAATTTGGCAATGCCCATGTTCTCACAGTAAGTATGGTGAATGACGTTGCTCCGGCAGAAGTGCAGGCGGAGAATGAGTAGGACACCAGGGGTGACCACAGCCACACTTCGAGCCACCAGAGCCAGGACCACTTTGCTAATGAGAGAGCCTGTAAGTAGGGTAGTATAATGGAGTGGTGCACAGATAGCCACATAGCGGTCAAAAGCCATGGCCAGTAAGACAGCAGATTCAGAGAGAAATAGAGCATGAACGAAAAACATCTGCGTGAGACAGGCAGGAAATGTTGATATGGAAGGGCCCTGCCAAAAGATAAGAAGCATTTTGGGCACCGTGACAGTACAAAGTAGGACATCATTGAGAGCTAGCATGGCCAAGAAGAGATACATGGGTTCATGGAGGCTTCTGTCCCAGATAACCATCGCCATAACCAGGCTATTCCCTGTTACAGCCAAAAGGTACATGAAGCTGAAAGGGATGGAAATCCAGATTTGGAAGTCTTCTAATCCTGGGACACCAGTCAGCAAGAAGGCAGTGAGGGGAGTGGATGTATAGTTTGATGTTGTTCTAAAGAAGTGGTCAAAATCTGTTACGTGAAAAACAGAAGGAAAAGAGCCAGAGTAAATAACAGTAAAAAAAGAGCACTTTTTCCCTCAACTGAGTCAAGTCTTAAGTACTAATTTTAGCATTGTAAAGTAGAAGAACGTGGTCTAAGAAAAGTTACTGAATAACTGAATGATCATTGGCAAAGTGCTCCCTTTTTATGGGAAAACTTTTTATCTCTGAAAAATTTGTGAATCAGAAATGTTGAGATGAAATTTTTATTTTTTGTAATGCCAGTGGTTATAACTATATGATTTATGCATATGTCTTTTGAAACTTTAAGAGTTCTATATATATAGTGTTTCTCTCTAATTTGATAATAAATTCTTAAAACTGAAAAGCTAATTTTTCTCTCTCCTTTGTCTTGGTAGAAATGAAGATTGGAGAGAATTAATATTCCATTGTTCTGTGGACAGATTGGCTGGGAGGAGATGGAACGGTGGTCTGACATAGAATTGGAGGCAGCATAAAATGTTGAATTCTTGTTTCAATACTCAGGGGGTGAGATATTTTCTTTGGTCTAAATTTTTTTTACAATAAAGAAAAAAAAGTCTTACTCATCTGCCCCTCATCTAAACTCTTGAAGACAATGTTCAAATTAATATGATATTTAAACTGTTGTACAAAAATTATAATATTAAACATACCATCATTTAAGACTAATTCTCAGGGATCATGAAATAGAATCAGTGAACACAAAATTCAGAATATTACAGAATGTTCTCATTCAGAACAAGAAAATCACTGAAAAATGTCAAGGCCCAATGTTATTCACTATCTGTTACTGAAAAAATTTTTGAAAGAACAGAGTGACTGCAATTTTTATATTCACTAACAAAAGAATAAGATCAAATTTCAGCAACTTTTTCTCAATAGCAGCAATTCTTTTCAATATATCAAAAATTTTAAAATATTTTCTGAAAAAAAAACCCTTCAAATTAAAAATTATCCATGTTTCAAGCCCATATAAAACATAAATTTAGTCAGTCATATTGCCAGTCAAAATTAATATTTTTGGTAAAGGCATCATATATATAAATTCACAATATTTGACTGAAACTTAGCATTTTTCAAAGTTATAAATAATAAATATTATTTCATCTAAAAAGAACAATACAAATTTTGGAATTCACAATCTTTACTTTTCATGTGAGATCATCACACTATCTAGCAAATGGAAAACTACTCTTCATTTCAAGATATCTAGCAGTACTCCCTTAAGTTAACTGAAGCCCTTTTCAAATTATACCAATACTTATCAAAGAATTAAGGCACATTACCAAATTATCAACACAAACTGATACTTATTTCTCTCTCTCCCACACCTTTCATGAAATTCCAGTAGGAAGAAAAAAAACAAAATTCCTCATCAAGAAGCAAACCCATAGAATAAGTAAAAGAACTTTTACTGAAAACTCTGAGAGGTTTTTAAATGTCTATTCATTAAAAATATGGAGGTATGGCCACAATATTATTAATGTTGCTAAACTAAAGTCTTGTTTCATTTATCTGAATGTCCCCAAGTATGGCCTGGCTTTACTGTAAAGCAGGCACATGGAAAATGTTAGCAGGTTTACATGGAAGACATATCAGATATCAGCACAGGAATGGACAATAAAATAGTAATGGTAAAAATAATAATTGCAAGTATTTACAGTCCTTAAAATGTGCTCAGCATTTTCCTAAATTCTATTCTAACCACTTTAAATGAATTATCCAATTTAACAGTCACAGCTACCATATAAAGTAGTCATTTTAGCATCACAGCTTTACACAGAAAGGAACTTAGTCTTTGAAGGACTTTCTCAAGGTCACATTATGAGTATGGAAAGCCTGCTTTAAAATTCAGGCCTGCAGAACCCACAGTTATAAGCTTGAAACTGTTCTAATTTACCTTTTAGATGCATGCTTTTTCTAAACACTTAGACCCTAAAAAGGAAGATCTTGAATTCCCACAGTGACGTTCCCAGGTTATAGGCAAAAAGTCATGCCTAGCTAATAGGGGTGTAGAAAGATATATGTTTATAGATGCATCTGTATTGTACATAGATGTCCATGAAAAACAACCCAGGGAATAACCTCTGGGCTGAGAAATCTTTTGGGTATATTACATGCTGAGCAACTGCTTTTATAACAGAGACCTACAGTCAACATTTGGATTAGCTGACTAAATTTATCTTTCATATTTCATAATTGGATTTTCCAGTTTTAAATTTCATTTGATAGTTTTCCATCCCAGAACAGCTTGTTAGCAACAACTTTGCCCTTTTTCCAGCACATTATGCAAACCTGTTAGTGTTAGTCAGTCATGTCCTTCTCTTTGTGACCACACAGACTGTAGCCTCCCAGGCTCCTCTGTCCATGGAGTATTCCAGGCAAGAATACTGGAGTAGGTAGCCATTCCCTTCTCCAGGGGATCTTTCTGACCCAGGGATAAAACCTGGGTCTCTTTCATTGCAGGCAGATTCTTTACCATCTGAGCCACCAGGGAAGCCCATAGTATAAAATATTAAGAATTTTCCTATATTGTGACTTCTTTTCAACATGACCATCTATTGTGACAAACTATTGAGACTATTTTAAAATATGTCAGCATATTACCAATTGTCCTTTATTGAAATATGTTAGTTTCAATGAGAGAAAAATGTGATAATATTTGGAGGACTCTCACTTTTGAAATGAAGCTTTTAAACATTAACATATATTACATTATAGACTGGGCTTCCCTGGTGGCTCAGCGGTTAAAGCGTCTGCCTGCAATGCAGGAGACCCAGGTTCGATCCCTGGGTCGGGAAGATCCCCTGGAGAAGAAAATGTCAGCCCACTCCAGTATTCTTGCCTGGAGAATCCCAGGGAGAGAGGAGCCTGGTAGGCTACAGTCCACAGGGTTGCAAAGAGTTGGACATGACTGAGCTACTTCATTTTCACATTATAGAACAGATTTATATTTAAAGAAAAAAATGAGAAGGTACAGAGTTTATATATCCTTTTAACTCTACCCACCCAATTTTGTCTTAATATTAACCTTTTGCATTAGTGTAATATATTTGTTACAATTGATGAGGCAATGTTGGTACTTTATTAAGTATACTCCATAGTTTAGTACTTCAGTCTTTTATTGTACGTCTTTTGAGCTTTGACAAACAACATGCATCTACCATTACAGCATCATACACAATAGTATCATTGCTCTACAGATTCCCTGTATTCCACCTATTTATTTCTCCTCCCCTTTAAGCCTTCTGACAACCACTGATCTTTTCCTGTGTCTATAGCTTTTTGTTTCCCAAATGTCATGAAGTTGGTTGGAATCATACAGTACAGTAGCCCTTTAATATTGACTTCTTCCATTCCCGTATACACTTTAGTTTCTTGCATACCTTTCTGTGGCTTAATAGCTCAGTTATTTTGATTCCTGAATACCATTCCATTGTATTGGTGTACCACAGTTTATCCATTCACTTAGAGTAGAACATATTTTCTACTTATTTTCTTTAAAAATTTCTTTTAAAAATATTACATTTTCCATTTTTAAAAAATATTGTGTGAGAAATTTAATTTGTAGGTCGACAAGGAAGGAAAAGGACAGACTGCATCTATTTGGTTTGGAAACTGACTTCAACTTAGTGCACTTTTATAAAAGTTTCATTGTTAGTTTCAGCCTGTTTCCACATGGTGATCTATGAAGAGACTATGTTGTGAAATGGAAGTAGCAAATACTATGGTCATAATTCTATGACTAACAATGGATAGTCCTCTGAGACTTAATTTCATCCTCTGTAAATTGTGTATAATAACCAGACCCACTTTGGGGCCATATTCACAAGATGTCAGATGTGAACCACTTAGCAACATATGCAGATGCATAGCAATTAGTTAACAAAATATAAATCTGTGGTTTTTCAAAATTTTTCTTTGATATCCTAGCAAGCCATGTATCTAAGTCATCATCTGCTTAACCCTTGCAGCTAGATAATATAATGTTAGCTAGGCCAGTAAGTGAGGACAGCAGAAGGCTGCATTGTATCTATTATGAGAAAGCAGTTGGTTGGGCACTTATTTACTTTGATACTCTCTAAAATATCTGGACAACTCGCAAATATCAGAGTCTTGACCTTGGGAACTATGTACAATGCGGTCTTGTCCACAAACCAACTCCAATGTACTTGTTTCTGAGATAATCCTGAATAACAAGTTCATTCAGATCCAAGACTCTGATGATTGCAGGCACTCTTAGCTGGGTTCTCTACTCAGAATCTCTAAGGCTGCTATCAGTTTGTCTGCTGGGCTGCATTTTCATTTACTGACTCTATCTACTTTTCTTTTTCCCTTCTCCCTCCTCCCTCCTCTGCTTTTATTTATGTCTTCTATTAAATAGTATAAACTTAGAAACTTTGAATTTAATCAGTAAGGTCTTTGGAGTTATTGTACACATCTTTCATTTATAATCAATAGGCAATACTGGATTCATTGTATGGACTATGCATTGGGCATTTGTTTTTATCATTTGTACATTTATTTATGTAATTGATATTAATCATCTATCTGAACTAGGTTGTTATGCTATAACAACCCTCAAAAGAGATATGTCTGCTTGTATCATAGAGGATTGATAGCAGTCTGGTGAATACTTAAGTGAAATACTCTTCCCTTATCAGGGATAAGAGGCTTGTTATTAATGTTGCTGCTGTTGTTGTTCGGACATTCAGTTGTGTCTGACTCTTTGTGACCCCATGGATTACAGCAAGCCATGTTTCCCTGTCCTTCACCATTTCCCAGACGAGGCTATAGCCCGTGGGGTTGTAAAAGAGTTAGATATGACTGAGCAGCTAAATAACAACAACAAATATGTACAGTAGAATCATGCTCATTGTTAGTCACTAAGTCAAGTCCATAGATGTGGCTCATGGGCTTAGCTGCCCCCTGGAATGTGGAGTTTTCCTGGATCAGGGATCTAATGTGTGTCTCTGAGCACAACTGAGCCTCTGCTGTAGAGACTGGGAGCCACAACTACTGACCCCATGTGCCGCAATGACTAAAGCCCAAGAAAATAGGTTGATTGGTTCAAAGACACTTAGCATTACATACATGATAGTCATGATTATCCTCCAGAAAACTTTCTAAAATCTTTTCTGGAATGTGTATTAGCAAAACTTAGTCTATCACCTCTCTTTCATGTGCAAGACATGTAAGTTCTTTAATATCAGGTGTTTATTAAAAAAATAAAGTTACAAAAATATTGGTCAAATTGTGAGTTTTTACACACATGGGAACTAGCATTATTATTATTTTTTAATTTTTATTTTTACTTTATTTTACTTTACAACACTGTATTGGTTTTGGCATACATTGACATGAATCTGCCACGGGTGTACATGAGCTCCCAAACATGAACCCCCTTCCCACTTCCCACCCCACATCATCTCTACGGATCATCCCCGTGCACAGCCCCAAGCTTCCTGCATCCTGCATCAAACATAGACTGATGATTCATTTCTTTCATGATAGTATACATGTTTCAATGCCATTCTCCCAAGTCATCCCAACCTCCCCCTCTCCCTCAGAGTCCAAAAGTCCGCTCTACACATCTGTATCTATTTTGCTGTCTCACATACAGGGTCATCATTACCATCTTTCTAAATTCCATATATATGTGTTAGTATACTGTATTGGTGTTTTTCTTTCAGGCTTACTTCACTCTGTATAATCAGCTCCAATTTCATCCACCTCATTAGAACTGATTCAAATGTATTCTTTCTAATGGCTGAGTAATACTCCATTGTGTATATGTACCAAAGCTTTCTTATCCATTCATCTGCTGATGGACATCTAGGTTGTTTCCATGTCCTGGCTATTGTAAACAGTGCTGCGATGAACATTGGGGTACATACGTCTCTTTCTATTCTGGTATCCTTGGTGTGTATGCCCAGCAGTGGGATTGCTGGGTCATATGGCAGTTCTATTTGCAATTTTTTAAGGAATCTCCACACTGTTCTCCATAGTGGCTGTGCCAGTTTGTATTCCCACCAACAGTGTAAGAGAGTTCCCTTTTCTCCACAGCCTCTCCAGCATTTATTGCTTGTAGACTTTTGGGTCACAGCCATTCTGACTGGTGTGAAGTGGTACCTCATTGTGGTCTTAATTTGCATTTCTCTAATAATGAGTGACTTTGAGCATCTTTTCATGTGTTTGTTAGCCATCAGAATGTCTTCTTTGGAGAAATGTCTATTTAGTTCTTTGGCCCATTTTTTGAATGGGTCGTTTATTTTTCTGGAATTGAGCTGCAGAAGTTGTTTGTATATTTTTGAGATTAGTTCTTTGTCAGTTGCTTTATTTGCTATTATTTTCTCCCATTCAGAAGGCTTTTTCACCTTGCTTATAGTTTCCTTCATTGTGCAGAAGCTTTTAATTTTAATTAGATCCCATTTGTTTATTTTTGCTTTTATTTCCAGAATTCTGGGAGGTGGATCATAGAGGATCCTGCTGTGATTTATGTCGGAGAGTGTTTTGCCTATGTTCTCCTCTAGGAGTTTTATAGTTTCTGGTCTTATGTTTAGATCTTTAATCCATTTTGAGTTTGTTTTTGTGTGTGGTGTTAGAAAGTGATCTAGTTTCATTCTTTTACAAGTGGTTGACCAGTTTCCCCAGCACCACTTTTTAAAGAGATTTGTCTTTACTCCATTGTATATTCTTGTCTCCTTTGTCAAAGATAAGGTGTCCATATGTGTGTGGATTTACCTCTGGGCTTTCTATTTTGTTCCATTGATCTATATGTCTGTCTTTGTGCCAGTACCATACTGTCTTGATGACTGTGGCTTTGTAGTAGAGCCTGAAGTCAGGCAAGTTGATTCCTCCAGTTCCATTCTTCTTTCTCAAGATTGCTTTGGCTATTCGAGGTTTTTTGTATTTCCATACAAATCTTGAAATTATTTGTTCTAGTTCTGTGAAAAATACCGCTGGTAGTTTGATAGGGATTGCATTGAATCTGTAGATTGCTTTGTGTAGTATACTCATTTTCACTATATTGATTCTTCCAATCCATGAACATGGTATATTTCTCCATCTATTAGTGTCCTCTTTGATTTCTTTCATCAGTGTTTTATAGTTTTCTATATATAGGTCTTTAGTTTCTTTAGGTAGATATATTCCTAAGTATTTTATTCATTTTGTGCAATGGTGAATGGAATTGTTTCCTTAATTTCTTTTTCTACTTTCTCATTATTAGTGTATAGGAATGCAAGGAATTTCTGTGTGTTGATTTTATATCCTGCAACTTTACTATATTCATTGATTAGCTCTAGTAATTTTCTGGTGGAGTCTTTAGGGTTTTCTATGTAGAGGATCATGTCATCTGCAAACAGTGAGAGTTTTACTTCTTCTTTTCCAATTTGGATTCCTTTTATTTCTTTTTCTGCTCTGATTGCTGTGGCCAAAACTTCCAGAACTATGTTGAATAGTAGTGGTGAGAGTGGACACCCTTGTCTTGTTCCTGACTTTAGGGGAAATGCTTTCAATTTTTCACCATTGAGGATAATGTTTGCTGTGGGTTTGTCATATATAGCTTTTATTATGTTTAGGTATGTTCCTTCTATTCCTGCTTTCTGGAGGGTTTTTATCATAAATGGATGTTGAATTTTGTCAAAGGCCTTCTCTGCATCTATTGAGATAATCATATGGCTTTTATTTTCCAATTTGTTAATGTGGTGAATTACATTGATTGATTTGTGGATATTGAAGAATCCTTGCATCCCTGGGATAAAGCCCACTTGGTCATGGTGTATGATCTTTTTAATGTGTTGTTGGATTCTGATTGCTAGAATTTTGTTGAGGATTTTGCATCTATGTTCATCAGTGATATTGGCCTATAGTTTTCTTTTTTTGTGTGTGGCATCTTTGTCAGGTTTTGGTATTAGGGTGATGCCTTAAAATATTCTTACTGATATAATAAAATCCAAAGTTTATATTACATTTTCACAGAAAACCACTTCTTCATTCTACTTCAAATCTACTGGATCTTTACACTGTAGATGATTGGATTCATCAGGGGTAGAAAGAGAATATAGATGTTGCCCATAAGGACATGAACTAAAGGTGAGAGATGCTCTCTAAAACAGCATACCATGGTGAGACCAATGATGGGAATATAAAAAACCAGGACATCACCGATGTGGAGACAGGTATGCAAAGCCTTGAGTCTCTCTTTTTGAGATGCTATTTCCAGCACTGTATGCAAGATGAAAACTTAGGAGACAAGAATAAGGACAGCATCCAACAACATGGTACAAATCACCAGAGCCAGGGCTTAGACATTGTTGAAGCAGATGTCTGAGCAGGCCAGCTGGAGTAGGTCCTGATACAGTCAGAAGGAGTGAAAGGAATGTGGGGTTGGCAGTAAGGAAAGAACTTCAAATGAATGATGATGGGAAGAATGGACAAAGCACTTCTCATCAAAATAGTCAGCATAAAGTGAATGACCCTTCTATTATTCAAGATTGATGTATATCTCAGAGGACTGCAAATTTCTATAAAGCAATCAAAGGCCATGGCAAGAAGGACTCCAGGCTCTGTGTCAGAAAGTCCATGAACAAAATAAGCTTAGGCAATGCAGGCATCTAGGCCAGTCTCCTGGCTGAGCCCCCAAAGGATCCCCAGCACTGTGTGCACTGTGGTCAGCCCCATGCACAGGTCAGTGAGGGCCAGCATGGCCAGGAAGTAGAACATGGGCTCATGCAGGCTCTGCTCAGTACAGATCACATGCAGCACCAGGCAGTTTCTGAGGAAAACCACAGCATTGATCAAGGAAAAGGGAACTGAAAACCAGGCACAGTACTGCTCTAGGCCAGGAAACCCTGCAAGAATGAATATCAAGGAGTTGATAATGAAAGCAAAGAAGCAGACATGAATATTTGAAGATAATTTCCAAAATAAGATAAATGTTTGTTTACAGTCAGATATAGCAGAGCTACTTGGAATGTAGCACAGGTAAAGCTAATTGTAGATCTCCAGAGAAACTGTATACTATAGAAGGAACTCCAGCACAAGATGACTTCACAAGGAACTTCCTTGATATTAGTCTCAGAAGTTATAGAAAGTGAAGTCAAAGTGAAGTTGCTCAGTTGTGTCCGACTCTTTGAGACCCCATGGACTGTAGCCTACCACACTCCTCTGTCCATGGGATTTTCCAGGCAAGAGTACTGGAGTTGGTTGCCATTTCCTTCTCCAGAGGATCTTCCCAACCCAGGGATCGAACCCAGGTCTCCCACATTGTAGGCAGATGCTTTACGGTCTGAGCCACCAGGGAAGTCCAAGGTTATAGAAGCAAATCAAAGTCCTGACTGTTTTAGACAAACTCAATTTATGGAAAAACTTCATTCCCTTTCAGTCTCTCTGAGCCACTGGCAGCACACACACCACACCAGGCTGCAGTGACTACAGTTATTTAGAGCACTGTGTTGTCCTGCTCTGCTGCTCCTCAGAGGCATCTGCACACTCTCATCCCTAGTCCTTGAGCCCAGGCAGTCAGAATGCTCAGGTTTATGAGGAAGGAACGTAGAGGACTGATTGTGTGGGTGGAGTGAACCCAGGCTCCTGGGAGACCACTGTTCTCTCGGGTGGATGATGCAAGTGAGAGATTCTGTGTGGTCTCTTCCAAGCTAATATTTAATATTTCCCAGGATTGTGAGGGATGGGTGAATAACAGCATTTTCCCCAGAGTTCACAAGTCTTTTCTAGTCTTAGAGAAAGACTCACTGCACTAAGGAGAAGGCAAAACATGACCATTCAATGGGAAAATAGAGTCTCAGAATTCTGAAGAATTTTTACCTTCATTTCAGTCTGAAATCAACACAAATGTTTACAGAGGCCCATTTCTCCTAAATTTTACTTTCAGTTTTCACTGAATTCCTCAGTAAAAATTTCTTTCTTTTCTGAATCCCTGTGAAAGTAAAAGCCACTCAGTCATTTCCGACTCTTTGTGACCCCATGGACTGAATTCTCCAGGCCAGAATACTGGAGTGGGTAGCCTTTCCCTTCCCCAGAGGATCTTCCCAAACCAGAGATCAAACCCAGGTCTCCTGCATTGCAGGCAGATTCTTTACCAGCTGAGCCTCCCTGAGAAATGTATTTCCTGTCTGACAGAAATAATATAAAGAGCCTGTATAAAAAATATTTTTTAAAATGCTGTAAAACATGCCATATTTTAAATCATTCACTTATTTATTGGTTCTACATAGTTAATTATGCATTTACATGTAAAATACTTAAATATTTCTCTTCTTTGTATGTGTAATTATTGGCAAATACTAGGTATGAAAACTTTGATAACTATTTTTATTTAAATTTTTTTTTTTTTTCCTCGAAGACATATTCACTTAGCACTTTTATGGAAAAAATTCAAGTATAGCATAAAAAATATTTTTCTCAATATCTTTGAGAGCAAGTTTGCTATCTGATATTTCATAACTCCCAAATTCTGTAGTTTATTTTTTCTGCAAACAAAGATATCCTCCTAGGTAACTATATAATCATCAAATAATGAAATTAACATTGGCAATTTAGTACCATGGAATTTTAAGAACCCATGCAACTTTTTTCAATTGCACCCTTAGGGTAATTTATAATAAATAAATAACAATAACAAAAGAAATTCAGAATCATCTGTGACATTAATAAGCCTGTCTTGAGACTCTTGCCAGTGGCTCTTGTTCAGTTCAGTAGCTCAGATCTGTCTGGATCTTTGTGACCCCATGAACTGCAGCATGCCAGGCCTCCCTGTCCATCACCAACTCCTGGAGCTTGCTCAAACTCATGTCCATCTCTGGACATAGCTGGTCTTTTATTTTCAAATTTCTAAGCAGAGATTTGTATAAATGTTGAAACATAACTCTTCAAGTGTGAGTTTAAACTCAGACTAAAATATCTTAGAATTAAAATGAAGCTTTTAGACCTTTGACATTCACCAGTATCTTATTAATGAGGTTCGAATAACTGTGAAAAGATAAGAACTTGTCAAGGAATCATGTCATGTGAGCCTCATTGTACACCACAATTTGGGACCAGAACCACTATCATCCATTCTTCCTTATTTTTTCCCCTCTGGACCTCAAGGATCTCTTAGCAGCCATTCATATATCTTCTACTCTGGACTTCTTCTTCCCAGAACCCAGTAGAAAATTATGCTGTTTTAAAGTATTTGTCAACCCCTCTTCAACAAAAACCAAGTCAGAAACTTTCTAGAAAACTCAAATGATCAAATAGCTGGTAAGAACAATTGAATTTTGAAGATTCACAAAATTCAACATTCAGAGTCTGGGGGCTTTTGTTGTTATTACTCATTAGTTTTGTTTTCTTCAGCCATTGACTTAGAGTTGAAAGTTGTAGTGAAAACTAAAGTGTCTGGTGATACATATTCTTGTATTCAACTGCTTTCCAATAATATTCCCCTGATGTATACTGCTACTTTTCTGAAGATAGCTATGTACAGGTGTAATCTTTCGAAGTTGTATTTCACTTTACTGTAAAATCATGCTTTTATCTGTAAGGTCCCCTCAACTCTGTAAAATTGGGATATCAAATTTTATTATGCCTGGTTTCCAGATAAATATATAGCGTCTTTGAGAAGGGAAGATAATAACTTGCCTGAATCCTCTTATTTATAATGATAAAGAGTGAATGCAGAACTGGCACACAGTTTTTGCTGATTTTTTCAGTCAGTTTCTGAGTGTTTTAGCATATGGTAAATACATAAATAGTAAAGAAAAAGGAAAAAACGGGGTAAGTACTCTGCTGTGGTAAAGAAAACTGAGTATTTAGAAGCCTGTGTGTGTGCTTAGTCACTCAGTTGTGTCTGACTCTTTGCGACCTAATGGACTGCAGCCCGTCAGTCTCCTCTGTCCATGGATATTCTCCAGGCAAGAATACTGGAGTGGGTTGCCATGCCCTCCTCCAGGGAATCTTCCCATCTCAGGGATCGAACCCTGGTCTCCCACACTGCAGGCAGATTCTTTATTGTCTGAGCCACCAGGGAAGCCCAGTTAGAGATCCAGTATGTCTTCCATCAGTGTATCTGCAAAAGTTAAAGTCTCCCTTGAAATCTTGATTTTTAAAAAATTTCCAGTATGAGGCAGCTTCAGGTGTTCCCTTATCTGTAATGAAATAGTCTTAAAACCAAACTTTTGTTTAAGTATATTTTTAAGAATGTAATAACTGTTGAAGACCGTTATTTATAGGTATTCACATTATGCCTGTCTTTAAAATAGATAAAATTGTTGCTACAGTGATGTGTCTTGAACAAGATAGATGCAAATAGAGCTAAATATTATGAAGAAAATGTGTCTTGATAGAAGACCTAGAGCATGATAATATTTTACATTAAGTGTTCTGGGGATAATTCCCAAGGAAGAAACAACTGGAATAAGATCAGAATGAAAGTAAGAAAGCTGCTATTTGAATGTGTGAGTGTGTGTGTGACTATGAGTAAATTGCCTGTGCTTGTGTGTGTGTCTCTCTGTGTGAATGTGTTTATGTGTGTGTAGAATGGGGGTGGGCGAATAGATAAGCATCAAGCAAAGTAAAGGACCTACCCAGTGTACCTGAGAGATTGAAATCTTCTATAGCTGGTATATGGTTGCCAGCAAGGAAAGTGGTAGATAGAATCCAAATCCTAAGCAATCACCAAGAAAAATTGATTCATCTTTAACGCCTGAATTCTGCATCAGCACCTACTACTTGGGGCTTCTCAGGTGACTCACTGGTAAAGAATCTGTCTACCAACGCAGGAGACACAGGTTTGATCCCTGGGTTGAGAAGATCCTCTAGAGAAGGTAATAGCAACCCACTCCAGTATTCTTGCCTGGAAAATCCCATGAACAGAGGAGTCTGAGAGGCTATAGTCCATGGAGTCACAAAGATTCAGACATGACTTACCAACTAAGTATGCACACATTCTTAATATCTATGCAGTTCTGATCCTTACAGAGAATACTCTTTATGTAGTGAAATACATTATTGCTCTCTAAATGACAATTAAATTGAGTCAAGGAACATAGGGAAAGGCTAAGAGTTGAGACAAGGCTTGTAACCCCAAGTCTTAAGGTAATGTAGAAAAACTCTTTCCACAAAGCTTGAGACAAGCTGGTAGAGAATCTGGCTGCAATGCAGGAGACCCTGGTTCAATTCCTGGGATGGGAAGATCCCCTAGAGAAGGGAAAGGCTACCCACTCCAATATTCTGACCTGGAGAATTCCATGGACTATATAGTCCATGGGGTCACAAAGAGTCAGACATGACTGAGCAACTTTCACTCACTATGGGTAAAATAGATAGCTAGGGGGAAGCTGCTGTATAGCACAGTGAGCTCAGCTTGCTGCTCTTTGATGGTCTAGAGGAGTTGAATGCAGGGGTGGGTGAGAGGTTCAAGAGAAAGGGGATATATGTATATAGCTGATTTGTTGTATAGCAGAAACTAATGCAACACTGTTAAGCAATTATACTCCAATTAAATTTTTTAAATATATATAATTATGTTTTTAATTCCTTTGGCTATATACCTAGAAGTGAGATTACTGGATCATATGATAGTTCTAGTTTTAATTTTTAAGGAATCTCTATATTGTTTTCCATAACGGCTACACTAATTTACATTTCTACCCATAGTGTACACAGTTCCCATTTTCTCTACCCTTTAGCCATTTCTTTTTTTATCACAACCATTTTAACCAGTGTGAGGTAATATCTTATTGTAATTGTGGTTCGCATTTCCCTGATGATTAGCTGATTTCAGTGATCCATCCCACTTTCTCATATCATCAGTGGGAAATATTCAATTTCTTTTTTCCTGATTTGTAATGCTTTTCTCAATTTAGAAAAAAAAAAATGCCATCTTATAGCCACTGTATATATGGCCAAACCTGGAACAAGTCAGAAAATACAAGTCAGAAATCAAAATTGGGTTTTTATTATTTTGGGATAAATTTGTTATCCTAAAGTTATATTTAAGATGGTTGGATGGCATCACTGACTTGATGGACATGAGTTTGAACAAGCTCCAGGAGTTGGTGATGGACAGGGAAGGCTGGCATTCTGCAATTCATGGGGTTGTAAAGAGTTGGACGTGACTGAGTGACTGGACTAAGTTATATCACCTTCCTATTGAGAGAATTAAGGAATGAGAGAATAATCTTAGGCATCAGTACCCCTCATGCCCATGCACAATGTTACTCAATGCATACTTTCCTCAGTGTGAATTAGATCTTCCACCTTAATGGGGTGCCAGTTAATACTCAGGTGTATCAGCAGATCTGAAGATAAGTTACAACAAAACAGTCATGCAAAACTATGCAGAGAAAAGGAATGATAGATTATTGAATGTGTATGTGTGTGGGAGAGGGGAGGAAGGACCTGGCTTAACTTCCATCCTGTATTTCTTTTCTGGTCTGACATTCTATTACTCAGCTAGTCAGGCTGCATCTCTGAAGTTGTCTTTCACAGAATGCCTTTGTGTAATTAAACTAATAGATTGCTCAATTTTGATTTATCTATATCTTTATTATTTTCAACCAAAATTCTAAAGCAATAGACCTCATTCCCAGGTAATCCGCAATATCTCTTTTTACTTCATAAACTTAGACATGTTATAGATATAAAATAAAGATAAATTTGTATCTCTGGTAAAGGGAAGGGAAGGGCAACCATTGTGAAATATACCCATAGGCCTCTCCATAACACATCATTTCAAGGGAAAAGACTGCCAGAAATTTATCCCAATTTGGGGAAGAGAATTCCTCTCCTCTCCAGCTCCTGCAGTCTTCCTGTCATCTAAAGGTTATGGTTGAGTAGATTGAGGATGTGCAGTCAGGGAAGAACAAGGGAGCCTGATGAGGGCAAAACCAAAACATAAATCCTTGTGAAGGTCACACCTTGGTTCATGTCCTTGATTGAATTTATTTCTAGGCAATTTATTATTTTCATATGGGATTAAAGTAGAATTACCTTCCTAGGTTCCTCTTCAAACTTTTGTTGCTGGTGTATTGAGACACAACTGATTTTTTAGTGTTAATTTTATGCTCGCTACTTTGCAGAAAGTATTAGCTCTAGTAGCTTTCTTGTGGATTCTTTTTTCTCTATTTAGAATTATGTTTCAATGCCATTCTCCCAAATCATCCCACCCTGTATACTATCATGTAAGAAATGAATCGCCAGTCTATGTTCGATGCAGGATACAGGATGCTTGGGGCTGGTGCACAGGGATGATCCAGAGAGATGATATGGGGTGGGAGGGGGTTCATGTTTGAGAGCTCATGTACACCCATGGCAGATTCATATTAATATATGGCAAAACCAATACAGTATTGTAAAGTAAAATAAAGTAAAAATAAAAATTAAAAAAATATATACAAATAAAAAAAAAAGAACAGGGAACTATAGTCAATATCTTGTAATAACCCATAATGGAAAATAATCTGAAAAGTAATATATGTATGTATATGTATGACTGAATCACCTTACTGTATACTTAAAACATTGTAAGTCAACTATACTTCAATAAAATATATATATTAAAAGGAAAAAAAAGAATTATGTTGTCTGTGGATTAATATAGCTTTACTTCTTCCTTTCCAATTAGGATGTTTTACTCCTTTTTCTTTTCTAATTTTCCTGGCAAGAATTTCTTGTACAGTGTTGAGAAGCTGTAGTGAAAATGGGCATTCTAGTCTTAATTTTGATCTTAGGTGGAAAACTTTCAGTATTTCATCATTGAGTATGATGTTAGCTATTCTTGTTTTTCAGTTGCTAAGTCATGCCCAACTCTTTGCAACCCTATGAACTCCAGCACACTAGGCTTCTCCACCACTATCTCCCTGAGTTTTTTCAAACTCATGTCCATTGAGTCAGTGATGCCATCTGACATCTATCCTCTGTTGCCTCGTTCTCCTCTTGCCCTCAGTTTTTCCCAGCATCAGGGTCTTTTCCAATGAGTCAGTTCTTCGCATCAGGTGGCCAAAGTATTGGAGCTTCAACTTTAGCATCAGTCCTTCCAATGAATACTCAGGGTTGATTTCTTTAGGATTGACTGGTTTGATCTCCTTGCTGTCCAAGAGATTCTCAAGAATCTTCTCCAATGCCGCAGTTTAAAAGCATCAATTATTCAGCACCCAGCCTTCTTTATGGTCCTACTCTTACATCCATACATAACTGCTGGAAAAACCATAGTTTTGACTATGCAGATCTTTGTTAGAAAAGTGATGTCTCTGCTTTTTAAAATATTGTCTAGGTTTGATATAGCTATTCTTCCAAAGAGCAAGCATCTTTTAATTTGGGGGCTGCAGCTTCCCTCATAGATCAGTTAGTAAAAAATCTGCCTACTATGCAGGAGACCTGGGTTTCATTCCTGGGTTGGGAAGATCCCCTGGAGAAGGAAATGGCAACCCATTACAGTATTCTTGCCTGGAGAATCCCATGGACAAAGGAGCCTGGCAGGCTACAGTCCATGGGTTTACAAGAGTCAGACATGACTTACTGACTAAACCAGTCACTATGTGTATTGATTTTGGAGCCCAAGAAAACAAAATCTGATACTATTTCCAAATTTTCCATGGTGGACAGTGACAACTCAATGGTGGATGGGCCCCAGGGTAGCCAGCAACTCCTGGGCAACGGATTGGTTTGATGATGGCCGATGGCAGAGGTGAGGCCAGGGTGCCCTCTATTCCTGGGCATCATCCAATTTCAGTTCCAGCCTTCTGCGGGCCCCCTTCCCAGCCACTCCAGAAGGGCCTCTACCTTGACCCCTGGCCACACATTGACCGACTCCTGATGGCCAGTGAAAGTTTAAATGCTCAGTGAGGACCAGCAGTGGGGACAGCCAGGGCACCAGGCATGTCATCCAGCTATGCTGAGCAGCTGAAGGGCATGTCCCTGCTAGTTAAGGCCTGAAAAATTGTGGTCCGCTGGAGAAGGAAATGGAAAACCACTTCAATATTCGTGCCTTGAGAACAGCATGAGCAGTATGAAAGAGCAAAAAGATATGACAGTGAAAGATGAACCCCCAGTTTGGTAGGTGCCCAGTATTCTACTAGGGTAGAGTGGAGAAGTAGCTGCAGAAAGAATGAAGAGTCTGAGCCAAAGCAGAAATGACACCCAGTTGTGGTTGTATCTGGCAGTGAAAGTCCAATGCTATAAGAGCAATATTACATAGAAACCTGGAATATAAGGTCCATGAATCAAGGTAAATGGGATGTGGTCAGACAGAAGATGGCAAGAATGAACATTGACATTTTAGGAATCAGTGAACCAAAATGGATAGGAATTGGATAATTTTATTCAGATGACCATTATATCTACTACTGTGGGGAAGAGTCCCTTAGAAGGAATGGACTGGTCCTCATACTCAAGAGTCTGAAATGCAGTACTTGGGTGCAATCTCAAAAATGGCAGAATGATCTTGGTTTGTTTCTCATGCAATCCATTCAACATAATAGTAATCCAAGTCTGTGTACAAGACCTCCTAGAACTAACAGCAAAAAAAGATGTCCTTTTCATCATAGGGGACTGGAATACAGAAGTAGGAAGTCAAAAATATAACTGGAATAACAGACAAGTTTGGCTTTGAAGTATAAAATTAATCAGGGCGAAGGCTAACAGAGTTTTGCCAAGAGAACAAGCTGGTCATAGCAAACACCTTCTTCCAAAAACACAAGAGACAACTGTTCACATGGGCATCACCAGATGGTCAGTACTGAAATCAGATTGATTATATTCCTTGCAGCCGAATATGGAGAAGCTCTATATAGTCAGCAAAAACAAGACCAGGAGCTGACTGTGGCTCAGATCGTCAGCTCCTTATTGCAAAATGTAGGCTCAAATTAAAGCATGTAGGGAAACCCCCTAGGCCATTCTGTTATGAACTAAATCAAATCCCTTAACAATTATACAGTGGTGGTGACAAATAGATTCAAAGAACTAGATCTGGTAGACGGAGTGCCTGAAGAACTAAGGACAGAGGTTCATAACCTGGTACAGGAGGTGATGATCAAAACCATCCCCAAGGAAAAGAAGTGCAAGAAGGAAATGTGATTGTCTGAGAAGGCCTTACAGATAACTGAGAAAAGAAGAGAAGTGAAAGGCAAAGGAAAAAGAGAAAGATACACCCAGCTGAATGCAGAGTTCCAGAGAACAGTAAGCCTTCATGAGTAGATGCACAGTATTCTACTAGGGCAGAGTGGAGAAACAGCTGTATGAAGAATGAAAAACCTGAGCCAAAGCGGAAATGACATCAAATTGTGGTTGTATTTGGGTGTCTTCTTAGGTGACTAGTGCAAAGAAATAGAAGAAAACAGCAGAATGAGAAAGACTAGACATCTCTTTGAGAAAACTGGAGTTACCTAGGGAATATTTCATACAAAGATAGGCACAGTAAAGGACAAAAATGGCAAGGACTTAACAGAAGCAGAAGAGATTAAGATCAGGTGGCAACAATGCACAGAAGAACTGTACCAAAAAAAATCTGTTAATGATGTTGGCTACAGGTTTTTCATAGATAGTGAAGGTCAGAGAAGCCTGCCATGCTACAGTTCATGGGATTGCAAAGAGCTGAACACTACTTATCTACTGAAAAATAATAATAACAGCAACAGGTTTTTCATAGATGACCTTTATTATGTTGAAAAAAATCCCTCTATCCTTAGTTTTGTGAAAAGTGATAAATGTTACTTTCATAAAAGTTTTGGTTTTGTCAAGGTATTTTTTGGTATCAATTGAGGTGAGCACAGGTGATTTGTTGTTGTTGTTATGTTGTACTTACGTAATTATGTTACACTGATTTTCTTATGTTGAGCCACCCTTTTATTCCTCAGATAAATACTATTTAGTCACAGTGTGCAATCTTTTTTAATATACTGTTGGCTTCAGATTGTATTTTGTTAAGGATTCTTGTATCTATGTTCATAAGTTTTCCAATTATTTTTTGGTAATGTTTTGTCTGACTTTATTAAATGAATTAAGACGTGTTTCCTCTTCTAATTTTTGAAAGCATTTGAGAGAATTCAGCAAAATACTTTTTAAAAACATTGAATTCATTCAAATTTACCTCAATACAAATCCCAGTTATGCCACGTTCTAACGATGTAGTCAGTGACCAAATATGTCTAAGCTTATATTGCTTACCTAAAATTAAAAAAAAATAAAATTTTAACATATGACAAATATGAGATATTTATAAAGTATTCAATACATTTTCTATATTTCTTTAATTGCTTAATAATTGAAGATTAGCTCTCAGAGTTTTATCAGATAATTCATGTGACAGGCAGTTCCAAGAGATACCAGTCATTATTTTTTCAACAATTTGTTCATTTTTTATATCCCAATCATGGGGACTATAGCAATGATGTTATCTTCATTAGATAGTCTGCAGCAGTTCTCTTCCATGTAAGTAACTAAAAAAATTTTTTTTTAATTGATGTTAAATGTTTTCTCTGTCCATTTAAGCACAGTTGGGGCTAATTAGGACATAGCTCAGCCAGCCAGGGCTCCACGTCCGGAATCGTGTCTCTCTTAAGGACCTGGCCCTGCAGCTGCTGCACAAGAAGATCCAGGTGGGCCAGCACGGGCACTCGTCCGAAGAAGACGCCGTGACAGCCATGGAGCTCTACCGGCTGGTGGAGGTGCAGTGGGAGCAGCAGGTGGCCAGCAGCCGCGCCCCCCGAGGACAGAGAGCCCGACGGCAGCACGGACGTGGAGCAGTACATGCAGGACCAGTACTGGCCGGAGGACCCGGCCCAGGGCACCAGCGGAGACACGCGGGAGGCGCCGGGCCAAACGGAGTGAGGGAGGAGAAGCTCCCCTGGGGAGCGGGGACCTGGAGAGCACCTGGGGCAGGATGCTTGGCTGCCCCCGGGGTCTGAAGAGTCGGACCGTCTGCCCACAGTACAGCCCTCTCCTCTCCAGGGCTGCTGACAGCCCTTCCTCCCCAACTCCTGTGGTTGCTAATGGCACTTTATGGACGCCGTGAAAATGGCAGGTGGGCTAGAACCCAGCAGAAGTAGGGAATGCGCCAACAGATGACATCGGGCCGCCCCCACCCTCATGCTTTGCTCTCTAAAGGGATCAGGTCTCCCTCCTTGGGGGTGGTGGGTAGGGGTGTCAATATTCCAGAGCTCCCTTATCTCCACCCAGTGACCTGGGGCAAAGTGTTCTTCCTGTTGTCACCAGCTACCTCTTTCTCCAGAGTCACTTTCTAGAGAATAAATATGCCCTGAGGCTATACAGTAAAGGACGGTAAAGCGTCTGTCTGCAATGCAGGAGACCCAGGTTCGATCCCTGGTTTGGGAAGATCCCCTGGAGAAAGAAATGGCAGCCCACTCCAGTATTCTTGCCTGGAAAATCCCACGGAAGGCAGAGCCTGGTAGGCTACTGTCCATGGGGTCACAAAGAGTTGGACACAACTGAGCGACTTCACTTTCACAGGACATAGCAAATTCCTAGTTGAGGTTTAAAATATAGCTTCTTAATTTTTCCAACAAACATGTATATTTTACAATCATCTTATATACTTTCTTTCTACTTCATATAGTTATTATTCTCAAACTTCTAATAGTTTATGAATAAGAATAACCAATGGATCTTACAAGATGAAATTTCAGACCTGCCCTGTGCCTATGGCACCTGGAGAAAAGGAAAAGCATAAAAAATTTGCAGAGAAAATATTTTGTATATTGGGAAGATAGAGAGTTTGTCTCATACTGAGGAGAGATAAATGTTACCCTCTGTCGAGAGCTCCCCTACAGCTCCTTCTTACTCTCTTCCTTTATACAATTTCCTACAAAGAGTGCTCTGTGTCACAGCTTCCCAAAGGACAACTCAACACACATTGGCTAATTCCTTACAGTTTAGCTTGGGCAGCTCTTGTCAACGTGTCTTGAGTTCCCTTTGCTTCTTTGATCTTGCATTTGGAAATCCTGAGAATATATACTACATCTTATTCCACCTGGAGAGAACTGACTAAAAATATTTTTTCAAAAGTATGTTTGAAGGGAATCTAAATATCTGTACCATATACACCTGCTGTTTTTGTTATATAGATGTGCGTATATAATGAATACTTTGCATACTCTAGTAAATCAGTTGCATGCATGCTGTCATAGCCAACTCTTTGCAACCCCATGGACTGCAGTCCACCAGGTTTCTAAACCTATGGGATTTTCCAGGCAAGAATGCTGGAGTGGATTGCCATTTCCTACTCCAGGAGATCTTCCCAACACAGGGATGGAACCCATGTCTCTTGCATCTCTTGGACTGGCAGGCAGATTCTTTACCACTGTGGCACCAGGGAAGTCGAGTACATCAATTCAGTTCAGTTCAGCTCAAGTCGCTCAGTTGTCTCCGATCCGTTGTGACCTCATGGACTGCAGCACACCAGGCTTCCGATCCATCACCAACTCCCAGAGCTTGCTCAAACTTATCTCCATCAAGTTGGGGATACATCTAACCATCTCATCCTCTGTCCTTCCCTTCTCCTGCTTTCAATCTTTCCTAGCATCAGGGTCTTTTCTAGTGAGTCAGTTCTTCACATCAGGTGGGCAAAGTATTGGAGCTTCAGCTTCAGCATCAGTCCTTCCAAAGAATATTCAGGACTGATTTCCTCTAGGATTGACTGGTTGGATCTCCTTACAGTCCAAGGGACTCTCAAGAGTCTTCTCTAACACCACAGTTCAAAAACATCAATTCTTTGGTGCTCAGCTTTCTTTATGGTCCAACTCTCACATCCATACATGACTACTGGATAAACCATAGCTTAGGCTATATGGACCTTTGTTGCCAAAGTAATGCTTCTGCTTTTTAATATGCTGTCTATGCTGGTCATAACTTTTCTTCCAAGGAGCAAGTGTCTTTTAATTTCCTGGCTGTAGTCACCATCTGCAGTGATTTTGGAGCCCAAGAAAGTAAAGTCTGTCACTGTTTCCATTGTTTCCCCATCTATTTGCCACGAATTGATGGGATCAGATGCCATGATCTTCATTTTTTGAATGTTGAGTTTTAACCCAGCTTTTTGCTCTGGTTTTTCACTTTCATCGAAAGGCTCTTTAGTCCCTCTTCACTTTCTGCCATAAGGATGGTATCATCTGCATATCTGAGGTTATTGATATTTCTCCCAGCAATCTTGATCGCAGCTTGTGCTTCATCCAGCCTGGCATTTCACATCATCTACTCTGCATATAAGTTAAATAAACAAGGTGACAATATAGAGCTTTGAAGTACTCCTTTCCCAATTTGGAACCAGTCTGTTGTTTCATATCTGGTTCTAATTGTTTCTTCTTGACCTGCATACAGGTTTCTCAGGAGGCAGGTAAGGTGGTTTAGTATTCTCATCTCTTTAAGAATTTTCCACAGTTTGCTGTGATCCACACTGCTTTAGTGTAGTCAGTGAAGCTAAAGTAGATATTTTTCTGGAATTCTCTTGCTTTTTCTGTGATCCAATGGATGTTGACAATTTGATATCTGGTTCCTCTGCCCTTTCTAAATCCAGCTTGAACATCTGGAGTTCTTGGTTCATGTACTGTTGAAGCTTGGGTTGGAGAATTTTGAGCATTACTTTGCTAGCATGCAAGATGAGTGCAATGGTGCAATAGTTTGAACATTATTTGTCATTGCCATTCTTTGGGATTGGAATAAAAACTTATCTTTTCCAGTCCTTTGGCAACTGCTGAGTTTTCCAAATTTTCTAGCATATTGAGTGCAGTGAATGTACTGTGTACATAAATTGCAGAATGACTATTATCACGGTATATCATAAAAAATGGCAAAATAATACCACTTCTCAGGTGAATCTCACTTCTCTGCTTCTCATTTTCAGTTCAAATAGTGACTAATAAGCTGAAATTTCACAGTTCATGACATGAAAATACCTTTATTATTAGAAGATTTGCAGTTATAATTAGCAACAATTTGAACCATGATTTTTCTCCAGGTCTCCCTCATTCCCTAATTTATTGCTCATAAAAAACTAGTTTCTGAGAATTTTTTTTTTCATGATTAAGATGATATTTACCTATTAGATCATTAATGAGGTCCTAAAAGTGGCAAAAAACACTTCAGGGTAAAGTGCCCGTAGAAACATTTATCATATAACCATTACTATGAATACTTTTGCTTTAAAAATGTTTGATGAAAGCTTAATTTATTAAAATTATATGTTATGAGCCTTCTGAAGGAACAATCTACTTGCTTTCATTCTCATTATTCAAAAAATGGTGTTATAACTCTGGCCAAACATATTTGCTGTTTAAAAGCAGAATATTGAAACCATCTTTGAAATTAATATTGAGAAATAGAGGGAAACAGCAAAATTCTGAAATGCCCTAAAAGGGAAACTAAGAAGTACTCCTATGCTTGATTTTTCACGTATCTAGAAATACATTTATTGCCTTATGAATACTTCATTATTGCCAGTCTTCCTCAAAAATATAACTCAGGCATTCATTTATCCTTTAATTCAATAAATACAGCCAAACACCTAATAAATAGAAAGTGCTATGTTAAAGAAAGGGGATGCAATTGTCAACAATAAATGAATTCATTCCCTCATGAAGATTATATTTAATGGAGATTTTCCAAAATACTTCTAATATCACTGAATTCCAAACATACCCATAACCCTATGTGCGCCAAATTCTCCTAAACTCCCAGGAAAGCTTTTTAAAATGTCCTTTTTTTTTTTTTTTTCTGATACATTTGTAAAGTTTGCAAGTAATTCTTTACAGTCCCTTTTCCATTTAGAATGGCAATTCTCCCCTTGAGCCTTAAATTTTATGAACTTTTCTTCTAAAACAGAGGCTGAACTTTGTTTAATGAAAAACAAGTCACTGATGTGGTTATTTCTTCCCATGACTGAGAACTTTCTGTGGAAGTCGTTGTGTGTCTCATCCCTGTCTTCTCCTCATTATGGGACTTACTTTTTGTTCAGTGGCTCATTAGAAAACTATGATGGAGTCTTGCATGCTTTTTCCCTCTCTACCAAAGACTTAACGATCCTGAGCATCTCTGATGTTGGTCCCATCTGAGCGGAAGAGGTGCAGCATCCTCAGTCGGATCTGCCTGGTCTTAATGGTATAAACCACTGGGTTGAGCACTGGAGGTGTGAGAAAGTGCAGATAAGAGAGCAGCGCATGGCTGGAAGGGGAAGCTCGTCTGCCAAATCTGTGGATCATGGACAGGCCAATCATAGGTGTGTAGAAGAGCAGCACAGCACAGATGTGGGAGACACAAGTGTTGAGGGCTTTGAGGCGCTCGGCCTTGGATGCAATGGACAACACTGTCTGGAGGATGAGCCCATAGGACAGGACAATGAGCACAGAGTCCACCCCCAGTGTGGACAGCACCACAAAGAGACCGTAGACACTGTTGATGTGGGTGTCAGCACAGGCCAGCTTCATGACGTCTGGGTGCAGGCAGTAGGAGTGGGACAGCAGGCGAGTCCTGCAGTAAGGCAGCTGCTTCAGCATGATGGGGGCTGGGATGTGGAGACCGATGCTGCGTACCACAATGGCCAGGCCCAGCCTGGCAATCCTGGGACTCGTGAGCATGGTACCATAGTGCAGGGGCTTGCTGATGGCTACAAAACGGTCAAAAGCCATGGCCAGCAGCACAGAGGACTCCATGATTGAGAAGGTGTGGATGAAGAAGAGCTGGGCCAGACACACATCCAGGGCCACCTCCCTGACTCCCAGTATGTAGATGGAGAGCATGGTGGGCAGGGTGGAGGCAGACAGCCCCAGGTCAGTCATAGCCAACATGGACAGGAAGTAGTACATGGGCTGGTGCAGGGAGGGCTCTGACCTCACCACCCACAGGATCAGGCTGTTTCCTGCCAGAGCAGCCACATACATGGCACACAGAGGAATGGAGAGCCACCTGTGCACAGCTTCAAGGCCTGGCAGACCTGTGAGGAAAAAGGAGGTGCCAGTGTGGTTGGAGTCTGCCATGGTGACCTGAGGGGTGGAACTCCAAAAGCACAATCACACGTCCTAGAATTAAAAGATTACTGGATCAGAACCGGTTCTATAAATTAATACATTGAAAAGATTCCCCAAAATGATTCTGTGATAATTACAGCCTTTTAATTTTTCTAAGTATTCCTCCTAGTTCATAGATCAGAAACCCTTAAAAAAAACAAAAGTGAGTCTGAATTATTAGAAGAAATCATGCATATGTAGTAAGATTGGCTCTGGAGCCACACTACAAAATTTAACCCTAAATCAGAGTTTGAATCATGGTTCTTAAAAGGGAGTGAGACCATATTGATTCTAACTCTACATTATACATACTGGGAAATTAAATCCAGGATCCAGTGTAGTCAGTGTGTCTGATCTAAAAGCAGAGTTCAGTTTTCCTCACTCCTTGTCAGGATCTCCTTCACATACTTTTCATTAAGTACTTCTTTAATAAGGTGAACAGGAGAATTTTGCAGAGAGATACTTTCATACATACTAAAACATGGTTTCCTTTAACACATTAACACACCCGAGTGAGCACATAAATGAAGCCTTTCTACATGCAATCTAAAATGCCAAGTTATGGGCATTTATCCAAATATGATTCATTGTCTAATGCCTATGATTCACTGTCTTATATGCATAAGTATAATATATGAATAGAATGATTCCTAACTCATTGCATATTGAGCAGACACTTTAAAGATCATCAGTAACTATTCAGCATTATATTTATGAAATTATAGGAACTAGAAAAAGACATTTGTTTGCCAAGAAATCAGAATTTAGCTCCACTTAAAAAGTAATTTCTGGAGGAGGACAAAAATCTGAGAGTAGATCTTTTGTTTTCTCTGTGTTCTCTCCCTTGAATTTTGGCTATTTTGTCACTCCATGCCATCTCAACCACCTTTCTATACTTTGCCCATTATGAGTTCCTTTTTGAGAATACAGTGAAAGAGAATTCAATTTGAAAGTTTTTTCACTTTCCTTCCTAATCATAAACAAAGGGAGATTACTGCAGTTTTCCAGAAATACAAAACATTAAAGAATCACAGTGAAGGGTAATTTAATTTTGAGCAATCTTACTAAATCTTATACTCAGATTCTTTTTTTTCAGATGGTATTGGTATTTTTCCTTTATCACATTTCATTTTATATGCCAGGAGAAATGCAATCCAGTATTACTCTCTCTTTGAAAAGGAGGTCTGCATATTTGTGAATTCTTTCACTTTTTCTTCTTCAGGTAAAAATATGTAGTTCATTACCTTTTTACTTCATTTAAAGTACTTTACAGAACATTTTCATATATACCATTTTAAAGCAATTCAAACTTCAGAATGTAGCAAATCAGTTTTTCCAGACAAAGCAACTTAATCATGAAGAATTCAAATACTTAACTTTCCTAAGTTTACATGGATAATAAAAGGAGGGAGGCTTTCCTCATGGCTCAGGGGTAAAGAGTCCATCTGCCAATACAGGGGACACGGGTTTGATTCCTGGTCCAGGAAGTTGCCACATGCTACGGAGCAACTAGGTCCGTGCACCACAACTCCTGAGCCTGTACTCTAGAGACCAGGAGTCACAATTACTGAGCCCACATACTGCAGCTACTGAAGCCAGCCTGCTCTAGAGCCCATGCTCTACAGCAAAAGAAGCTGCTGTGGTGAAAAGCCTGCACACTGCAGCTGGAGAGTAGCCCCAGTTTGCTGCAACTAGAGAAAGCCCATGCAGCAACAAAGGCCCAATACAGCCATAAAGGAATAAATAGAATTATTTTAAAAACAAATAAGTGAAAGGAGGATCCAGGACTGGAAGCGATTCTCTCTGACTCAGTGCTTTTTACTCTGGATATTGTTGCTTGGAAGACAAATGCCAGTCAAACAGACTTGAGGTACTCACAGACCTTATCTTCAAATCAAAGTAAACTAAAAACTCTCATGAATTCCTGTTTTTTTAAAGTTCCTTCATAATGGCCCCTTCAGGTTTGTCTATTGTAACCTACTTTCTTACCACCAGATGAGATGCCTTCATTTTCAGTCAGTAATTAAACTGTCTGAGGCAATGTTCAAGATTCAGGAAATAGAATGATGAAAAAAAAAATAAAATCTCAATAAAAAGAGATGCATAAGTCAATATTATTTCAAATATGTGAAGAAAATAAAACAATGTGGAAAGAGAAGGGGGTGTTACTTTAGACTGCCAGATTAGGTTGAAGTTCTCTGAGGAGGGGGCAATTGAAGAAAGCAGAAGGATGAAAAGGAACAAAAATGTTGGAGATTTTTGTGTATGTGATAAAGTGGTTGGGTTGTTGTTGTTGTTCAGTCACTCAGTCATGTCCTACTCTCTGTGGCCCTGTGGATTGCAGCACGCCAGTCTTTCCTGTCCTATACAGATGTATCAAGGAATACCTTATGTTACTAGCACACAGGTTAACTAGGAGGTAGATATCTATGATAGATGTAATTGCAACAGAGAGAAGAGAGTTAAGTGAACCTTCTAGAACCAATACCATCGCTTAAGAAAACTGTATTCCATTTGCTGGGACTTCAGTGATCAGGGTGGTATTCTCGTCTGTGCTGAATATATAGCAAATGGCTCTGAAAGTGTGCACCCTGGGTTAGTGGTATCAGCTGCATGAGAAACTGTAATAAGTAAAAATTATTAGGTCCCACCCAAGCCTACTGAATGATGGTTTCTCAGGAAGAAGCCCAGAATTAAGGTGCTTTAACCAATTCTCCATGTAATTCTGATGCAAACCGAAGTCTGAGAGTCACTGTGGGACATTCTTAGAAATAGCATTGCTTAGTAAACAGATGAGTGCAGTGCTCTTGAAGTCTCACTAAAACAAAAAAGTGGGGGAAAATCAAAAGGCATGAGTTAACAGAAAAGGAACACTCAAACAAAGAAAGAAACCTTGCATCTTAGGGCTAAATTCTGAGATGGGATCAAAAAAGACAGTCACAAACTCAGAGTGTTTTAGTAGGATGTACCAAATGAGTTTACCATAGATCATTACAGATTAAAGAAACATGTAGAGATTATAATAAATAAGGATACTGTTTAAAAAAAAAAATTTCAGGACTTCCTGGATGGTTCACTAGGTAAAGAATCTGTTTGAAAAGTATCACATTTTTAATAAGGTAATCTGTCCACTGAATTCTGTTACTGTAGGAACTTGGACATGCTTTTTTATCCTTTTTACATACAGATTTATGAAATTTCTAGTCAGTTACTGAATTCTCATCCTATCTTCACCCTGGGGTTTCTTCAAAGTTGGAGAAGAATCTTTAATAGTTCTTTAACAGACTGAAAGACCCTTTGCTTTACTCACAGGTTTTACATGTATAGGTAAAAGTACAATGAATGCCTCTAAAATAAGCAGATTCAGGGTTCCTGGTATTATTTCACTTACTTAGTCTTTGAGAAAATGGAGCTCTGAAAGAAGACATTGAGATGCTCATATATGTAGTGTGTATTATTATTTTTTATGTTTTGTACTAAATTGACTGCCTAGAAGAGGGAAAGTTTTGTTTGTGTGTGTGTGTATTCCTGTGTATGTGATGATTTTTCTTGTTTTAATTTTTAAAAAAAAGTATTTGCTAAGTGAAGGGATTTCATTGTAAGAAGCAGATATAATATGGTTGAAAAGTCTGGATACTTGCCTCTGGTTCAGGCTCCAGCAATAAAACACTAAATAAATAAACAAACAAAGCAACTCCAATAAAGCTTGGACTTAACAAGAGGTGTTTCCATAAGAGTTAAGGATGCACTGTGAGCTTCTTCCTTATAGGAATTCCTCCTTTTGTTTTGCCCACAGATTTCCAACTAGGAGAAAACCTGTGGCATCAAGGTACAAAGTGGGAAGCCACACTGGATTTTCTAACACCGATACTTATTTTCTTCTGCAGGCACATTAAAGTGAAAATCTTGCTCAGTCATGTCTGACTCTTTGCGACCCCATGGCCTATACAGTTCATGGAATTCTCCAGGCCAGAATACTGAAGTTGGTAGCCTTTCCCTTCTCCAGGGCACTTTCCCATCCCAAGGACTGGGTCTGCAGCATCACAGGCAGATTCTTTACCAGCTGAGCCACAGGGAATGACCATAGAATCCTTAGGCACGTTAGAATTCAACAGATCAACAGCATTGAGAGAGAATATTCTGCCATGATAGTAATAGGGAATAATCAGAGAATAGACTTTGTGTTCATAAAGGATTCTCCTCTCACACTGTATACACACACTCACATATACTATGCTAATTTCACTTCTCCCATCATCTAAAGAATGGAAACGGGTGAATTGTACTAATTCTCATAGTGTGTCAATCTGATAGTTTTACTTGAAGAAACTAAGACAGTGGATAGAAGAGTTCCTAGTAGCCTATAAAATATTTAGAAAGTAAATAATAACTGTGAATATTGTCCATCCTTTAACTTAGAAAATTTACTTACCATATTCAAAATCCAAGGCATTTTTCAATGCTGATTCTTCAGAGATTTAGACAAAATTCCAATTAATCTTGATCACTTTAGGCTTATCAATTCACATCTTTTTGTTCACTTCCATCTTGCAAGGAGAAATAAACCATCTTTTCAAACTGTCTTCACAAACCAGCAATCCCCATACCATTCTGTTCCTTAAACTTTTCCTCACTCTAGCTTATCTCCATCTGCCTAGAAATTCAGGTACACACATATCAGGCTGTATTTAAGACAGTGGGGGCTTTTGAAAATAAGTTACCAGCTCCTACTTGCCATTTAATTAGTTCTATCTGTTATGACAACACTTTTGAGAGATTCTTTAGAAAACCTATCCAATAGCTCTTGATAGTATCTGAAGATGAAGAGCCCCTTTTCTTCCTCTAAATCTTCAACATAACATCCTTTTCCAGGGTCTTAATTCAAACATATTAACAAGTCCTTAAACTAGCACTAATAAGGAAACTTGGCAAATTGGTTTTTTTCCTTCTTTCCACTCCAAACCCCATAGATTGTTTACTTACCCAGAAGGAGATAAGATCTGAGAACATTTCCCACCCCTCTCCTGGGTACATTCCTGAATTTTCTCCCTTGATGAACACTCTAGGCTTTGGGGAAGCAATTGCTTTTAACCATGTCACTGCCAAACAAGTTTTGTAATGGGCCAAAGACTCTGTTGTGATTGGAAGTTCTTTGGACCTGCCAACGCTGAATTTTTCAGTTACTGTGTCCCTGATTATTCCAATTAAAAACCAATTGGTCTTTTTGAGAGTACAAGCTTCAGCATCAGAAAGGCCTGAGTTGAAAAAGTCTTTACTGGTAATTGTCTAAGATGTGCAGGCTCTTTTGGGCCTCATTTCTCATGTCCCTAAACTATAACATTACTACTGCTGGGAAGTAACAGATATATGATTAACATCAATGGCCCTAGGGTTAAACTGTCTAGGATTGAATCTCAACTCTGTCGCTTAATAGCTCAAAATATTTGGGTATGTCATTTAATCTCTCATTGACTCAGTTTCCTTATCCATGAAATCGGAATAGTGAAAAGAGCTAATTCACCGTATTTTTGAGGATTAAACCAGGTACTCCATTAAAAAATTTAAGACAATGCTTGTTGTTATTCAAATATTTGAATAATTATCTCTTATTTTAATATGATTATTATTTTATAATACTATAGTGAGTTTTTCATATAATAATATATACAAATCACTAGTAAGTTATTTTAAAAGCACATAATAAACATGAAATAAATTATATGATAATGATGGTCATACAAATGCAGCAAAGAAACTTTCTATTATTGCCACAGAAATTTTAAAGTTCAATAAAATGACAGACTTTCCAACTTTGAGGACATGTTAATTTAACATGAGTTAAATAGAAATTAGAAATTTAGCCACAGCATTGAAAACCAAGACAATTAATGCTACTATGAAATAATGTTTTGTAAAGTTCTTTGTTTCACAGTATAGGCAAAATAAAATGAAAGCTTAATTTTTGTAGACACACTTACTTGTCAAATCCCTGAGTATGAATGCAGAAAAATAGAGAGGCTTGAAAAATTTTCCACTTCAATTTCCACCTTCATGTTATATGTCATAAAGAAATAGTGGATACTAAACATATTCCAACTAATAAATAAATAACTCTAACTCTGGGCAAGATATGTAAAATATATCAAATCTTGAAAAACAAGCAGGAAGATCTTTGATTTCTTGTGATAAAGGAAACAAGATGTGAAATTCAAATCCATCTGGGCTTTCTGCCTGACTGTGTTTTACAAGCTCAGACAGGGAAATTGAATGCAAATTTACAGCAGTTCTCTTCCTAACGGAGGAAAGAATTAGCCTGTGAGTGACAGACTTACTTGACCTAATGTTACCTAGTGTTACCAAATCCAAGCTCCCTCTGCTTACCACATATGAAAGTGAAAGTTGTTCAGTCTTGTCCAACTCTTTGGGACCCCATGGACTATACAGTCAGTCCATGGAATTATCTGGGCCAGATTACTAGAGTGAATAGCCTTTCCCTTCTCCAGGAGATCTTCCCAACCCAGGGATGAAACAACGTCTCCTGCATTGCAGATCGATTCTTTACCAGCTGAGCCACAAGGGAAGCCCAAAAATACTGAAGTGGGTAGTCTATCCCTTCTCCAGGGCCTCTCTCCAACCCAGGGATCGAACCAGGGTATCCTGCATTGCAGGCGGATTCTTTACCAACTAAGCTATCAGGGAATCTCAGCACATGAGAAATCAATAAATCCGAGAGACTAGGTGTTGAAGCAAGGAATACGACCTTATATGGGAAGCTAGCTGCTGTAGAAGATGGCAGACTACTGTCTACAAATAACATCTTATTGGGGTCTGGATGCCAGATTCTTTAATATAACACAGATGAGGGGGGAGGGGAAGGTGAGGAAGTAAAAGGAGAAGGTCATTAATCTCACCAATATCTCCAGGAATGGCCAGTCTCAGGGAAGTGATGTGTTAATTTCTTCCTTCCTGTAGATATCTACATGTGGACAGGGTCCTGAACAAAGGCATTTTGGTTTAACATTCATAGAGGGGCAAGGTTCCCTATGGCAGGCCATTATGTATAGACAATATCATTTTAGTGAACAAAAGCAATGGTAAGCAAAGATTAAAATGAAAGAAACAGATACAATACTCAGTCAAAATTTGCTCTTCCCTATATCACTGGTACAGATTATGTTTGTAATAGAGCAGTTCTATCAAAGAAGTTAACTCAAGATTTACTTTTGAAAGAAAGAAACCATGACACCAGAGCAAATCAGTTTCTCTAGCTTTGACTTGTCTATGAAAGCCTACTCAGTTCTCATGAAAATGGCCTTGCAGGATGACAACTTTGCTTACTTTATAAATCCTCCTTAAAATTCAGAGAAAATTCAGTTGTACATGGTATTCAACATTCAAAGACTATAACAGGATAGTTTATGAAGACTCAGAATACCCCATGTCTTTATTAGAAAGTGAGGAGCAGTGCTTTCATTACATTCAGAGTGCTGAAGAATATTGGAGTCTGTATCTGCTTTTCACACCTCATGAAGCTTAAGAAACACTGATCTGCATAATATTCACATTTTAATACATTTCATCTTATTATGATAATTAATGTATTTATTTCTTCAAAATGCACTTCAATTTTTTGAAATATTCTACTTGGTTTACGTGAACCAGTGTAACTCACATCTCGAGTTAGTATGCAAATCATAAGAAAAACATTTTGATTTCACATATTTGTCAAATTTTCAGACAGTACAACAAAGCAAGGCTCTCTTTAGCTTAATTTTGTATGGTTCTAGGTTTTTAGTTGGAAGGCATCATTAGATGTCATTTTGGAATCCTACTCTTCTAATTTGCTTGCTTTTACATGAAAATGATATTCTCAGGAGGCTGTCGGTTTCCTCTGCAATAGTCTGAGCAGTCTGCAGACGGTAATGACTTCAAATAAGAAACATATTTGTTGGTTAGTTTGTTTTTCGTTAAGCAGGCACTGTTAAGCAGGCTGGAAAAAAAAATAATGTATTTTGGTCAGTGTTTCTAATTAATTGAAAGATTGTATGAAAAGTACTCTCTGCCTCCTCTCTGAGAAATCTTCAGTCAGCAGGCTGGTAATCATAACTAGGACTTCAACCCTGAGGCTCAGAGTTTACTGGGTTGGAGCATCTTCAGAATGCGTGCTCGAACCTCTTTGGCTCTGACAGTGTAGACAATCGGGTTGAGCATTGGAGGTACAAGAAAGTGCAAATAGGAGAGAAGCATGTATATCTGAGCTGGCAGCTTCTTTTTCCCAAAGCGATGGATCATGGTGGACAGGCTGACCTGTGGGGTATAAAATAATAATACAACACCAATGTGGGAAATGCAAGTGTTGAAAGCTTTGAGTCTCTCAGCATTGGAAGCAATGCTCAATACTGTCTTCAAAATCATCACATAGCAGAGGAGAATGAGGACCGCATCCACGCCCAATGTGGAGAGCATTACAAAGAGCCCAAGGCCACTGTTCACAACTGTGCTGGAACTGGCCAGCCTCAGAACACCAGGGTGAACACAGTAGGAATGTGACAGAGCATTCACAGGTGGGAACCGCAGCCTTCCAAGGAGTACAGCAGGGGCAGGTGGAGGGCAGCACTGCGGGGCACACTGGCCAGCCCAATGGCCCCGATGCGCTTGGCTGTCAGGATGGTGGCGTAGCGTAAGGGCTCTCGGATAGCCACGCAGCGGTCAAAAGCCATGGCCAACAGCACAGCTGACTCAATTACTGAGCATGTGTGGATGAAGAAGAGCTGTACAAAGCAGGTTGCAGCTCCCACCTTCCTCTGGCCCAGGAGAAAAACAGCTGCCATGAAAGGCAGTGTGGAAACTGTGAGGCCCAGGTCAGCCACTGAGAGCATGGAGAGGAAGAGGTACATGGGAGTGTGGAGGCTGGGAATGGACTTAACCATGTGCAGTATGGTGGTGTTGCCCAGCAAAGAGAGAACATAGATGAAGCAGACAGGAACAGCTGTCCAGCAGTGAGCAGCCTCCAGTCCCAGGAAATCCATCAGTATGAAGAAGAAACTGCTGGCATTATTGTTGATAGGAACTGCCATATCTCTGAGAGATTTTTGCCCTTTAGAAGTTATGGAGACAGCAAAAAGTTACTCTTTTATAGCATTTCCTATCATCTCATCCCATATGGCACCCCTGGCCCATCCCTTCAGATAAATATTGCTCTTTTTTTCTCCTCACAATACTGAATCCTATTCCTTTAGACATTACCCTAGGGTATAATGCTACACTCTCTTTTGGGTGGTTTGTCCTAGTTTACAGAAGCAAATCAGGCCTTTTGTTTCTAGAAAATTTCTTTCTCATAGGCAGATATTTTAATGAATAAAAAAGGCAAAGCAAAACTGTATTGAAAATGCAGTGTCCTTGTACATAATCTAAATCAGTTTTTGTACCATAATAATAGGCTTCTAAACAAACCGAGATTTGGATAATTGTATTCAATGACTTCTTGGTAGTTAGAAAGAAAAAGTGTATAAGAATGTTAACAGTAAGTCTGAACTCCTGATATAACCAGATCTATCTTTTGCTCTGGCAGTTGGGACATCAGAACAAATACCTGTGACAAATACTAGGAAGAGTTTGAGTTTTATCTGTATTTTTCCTGGATTTATGTCCCTTCTTAATCCTAGTTACAGATGTTTAAAAAATATTTGAATATCTGGTATAGATCTGTGAAAGAAGGAAGGTCAAAACTAGATAATATTTTTCATTAGAAATACAGTATAATCTCAATGCCATGCACAATTACTGAGTTCCTGCTATGTACTCAGTTTAAATAATATACTTACAGATGATGTATAGCTTATGTTTTTGAAGGTCCACTAACCCATGGGTCAACAGAGAACACATCCATAAACTAACTCATGAGGGCACTAACTATGGGACACATAAAGGATTCCAACTCTCTATCTGCATCCTGCTCTCCATGACTCACCTTTTTAATGATCCTGATTCCCTCATGGACAATTATTAATGAAAGGAATAAAGTGTGGAATCTTAGTTCATCGAGTTCAAATGAGACTTTGTTCACATTGAATGATGCTTCTGTTTGTCAACATCTCCTTGGGCAGTCTTATGTATGTGGCAGTTATGAACAGTTAATCTTCATTTTAGTCTAATTCTTTTTCGTAAGCCAACTATAATGCTGCTGTATAGACTCATGAAGAATGCCTGCAGTCCCCATTTCACATGTTAACTCTTAGTCTAGGAAAATCCAGAAAAGATATTCTATGAAAGGTGAGCGATGTCATCAAACCCAAAATAAGGCATGGCAATTGAATAGTAAAATCATATTGGCACTGATGGTAGGACAAGTAGTGGATGAAGAAGGAGAAGAAGAAGGAGAAACACCTATAAGAAAAGCAAAGATGGCAGGTGTCATGCTATTCTATTTGAGAAAAGAAGGATCTGCAATAGAAAAAGGAAAGCTGTTTTTTAAATCGTTTTTTACAGATAAACTACTGAAATGTGAGGGGGGGTGAGTAATATGATTTATCTATATTGTCCTAATAAAATTTTTCTAAGTTGTGGTTACAGAGGGAGAGATGGGCAATCAGTGGACTTAGTATCCATCCACCTGTTTTGACAAATTTTACTTTTTAATTAATTAATTTATATTTCAGTATAGTTGCTTTACAATGTTGTGTTAGCTTCTACTGGATAGTAAAATGAACAAGACGTACATATAAATATACATATATCTCCCTGCCTTTTGGATTTGCTTCCCATTGAGAACACCACAGTGCATTGAGTAGAATTCCCTGCGCTACACACGCTTTTAATTACAGTGTGTTTAAAATCACAGATACACTAGGAATGCAGAGAATTACCAGAGAAGGGAATGTATGAAAGAAAACCAGCAATGGGTACTGCATTTGGTTAGTGGTGTGAACTAGTTCTTCCAGCATAATTCAGTAATTATTATGGGTCTGCCACATAGCTGGGCTTTGCAGAGAGTACATATGGTATATATGAAGCCAAATTCTGAGGAAGTATAGATGTACAAGGGCTTCCCTGGTAGCTCAGCTGGAAAAGAATCTGCCTGCAATGCAGGAGACCCCAGTTCAATTCCTGGTCAGGAAGATCCCCTGGAGGAGGGATAGTCTACCCATTCCAATATTCTTATCTGGAGAATTCCATGGACAGAGGAGACTGGCGGTCTACAGTCCACGGGGTCCCAAAGAGTCGGACATGACTGAGCAACTGAGCACACACACACACACACACACACACACACAAGGAACAGTCATACAGTTTTAGAATTCATTTACACGTGGAGAAGAGAGATACACTAAAAATGTCTGGACTGTCTCACAAAGAAATGCTAAAATGAAAGGAGTTACCACGCAATGGAAGACAGAGCATATCTGGACAAAGGTCAGAGCTTGCAAAACAAACCAATGCACGCTTCTCTCTGGATAACCCATAGTTTCTTCTTTAAGTATCTCATCATTATAAACCAAAGGGTTATGACATTTTATTGATCTGTGTCTAATAGTTATAGAAAATAGTGTAAGTTGAATTCCAAAAGTCTTTTTTTTTTTTTTTGAATGTACAACTTTCTGAGAAATGTTGCTACAATGCCAATATGCTAAGTGGCTTTCTGGACATACAGATCTTTAAAGGTGTTAGTGCTGCTTCAGAGCACTAAAGCTGCACAGGGTCCTGGAGTTTCTTGCACTGCCCTGAGAAATGCTACATAAACTAAATCATATCAGTTCTTCAGAGCATAAATGCAGAGCTACTGTGCTTTTTAAATATCTTACCATATAGATTTAATATTATCAGTTCTTTAAACTATTTCTTTTAAGACAAGACCTCTACATAGCTCTTCATCATGAGGGCTTCATTGATAAATACATTGATAAATACATTGTGTCACCTCTATTACAATGTAGTGTGAGACTTATAAACCATATTTCCAGTTTTTCCTCTTTGCCTCCTTCCTTCTTCCTCACGCATGCTCAGTAGCTTCAGTCATGTCTGACTTTTGCAACCCTGTGGACTGTAGTCCACCAGGCTCCTCGGTCCATGAGGATTCTCCAGGCAAGAATACTGGAGTGGTTGCCATGCCCCCTGCCAGCGGATCTTCCCAATTCAGGATCAAACCCACGTGTCCTGCGTCTCCTGTATCACAGGCAGATTCTTCACCCACTGAACCACCTGGAAAGCCCCCATCCCTGCCTCCTTGCCTTCCTTTTCTTTTCTTTTAGGTATTACTTCTTCCTTCTATTAATTATGGACTTGCAGTTGATCTGAAACTAAATGGCAAGAATTGAGTAATTCTTGGGTGAGGAAAGAGGGGCCAGGGATGGTTTCCCAAAGATATAGAATGTATCATACATGAGAAGAAGAGATGTTGTATACCTCCAACAAATGTCCATCCTGCCTCAGAAATCTTTACAATCGAGTTTGCAACCATATTTAGGATAGCCCATGACTTCTCTTGACTGCCATTCCCAATATACGTACAGTGTGATTTGAGCTAAATTAGCTCAAGGTTTTTTGCTCACTCACCTGACCCCAGTGCAGGGGCACAACTTCTGCAAAGCAAGTGCAGCTGGGACCTTGTATGGCTCCTGCCTTGAGCATAGTTTCAGGTGAGCAGGTTTATAAAGCACTGATTCTGGCTCTCCCTGGAGGCTTACATTCAGTCCCTGTGGTATAGGTTCTCAGAGAAGCATCACATGTGCATGTGGCAGACAGAACTGTCCATTGCTAATTTTTGTGAATCTTTGCCAGCTCTCCAAAGGATGTATGGTATAAGATTAGCACACACAGTCACCTCTGCTTCAGGCTTACTTTCTTAACTCCATATGGATGAAAGTCATCATACAGATCATAGCTTTCCGGCCCCAGAAATATCTGACATCATATTTAGATCCAGGTGGTGCAAGTGGTAAAGATCCTATCTGCCAATACAGGAGACGTAAGCAATGCAGGTTTGATACCTGCGTCAGGAAGATCCCCTTGAGGAGGAGGGTATGGCAAACCACTCTGTCCAGGATTTGTGCCTGGAGAATCACATGGACAGAGGAGCCTGGCAAGCTACAGTCTGTGCAAGAGTTGATACTCTGGAAGCAACTTAGCATATACATTTTAGATCTGCAGTATATACAATCCTTTATATTCTCCAACCCTCCTCCTCCAAATCCAGATAATATTTTCTCAAGTTATAAATATCTAGAAGGGTGAGAGTTGACTATCTAGAGCATTACTTCCATAGGTGATAATCTTAACATATATCCTCCAAGATGAATTCATTTAGTACTGCTTGATCTTTGATAAAATAATATACAGTTTACTTTTCCACTATGAGTTCCCTATCCTCTTCCCTTCTTCCTAAAAGTGAGTTCTTTATTTTTCCTGAGAAATGATTATGATGGTGAGGAGGTTAAAAGGATTCACCAGGAGCATGTGAAATGGGGTCTGGGTTTTGTTTTAAAGGAGAGAGATATAAGATACAGATCCTGGTCACAGAATGTGTGGAGCTATACAGAAGTGGTCTGGGAAGTAATGTAGGGACCAAATTGGACATGATATAGTGATATAGAGGGGCCATCTCAAGAGTCCTACACCCACACCCTAGTTCAGTGATTCACTAAAACACTTGTGCAACTCACCATAAAGCTGGTCTTGTGGCTGAGATTTAATGTAACAAGGGACACTGTAGGACAGCAAGAAAAGGATATACTTTGGTGAAGGCTGGAAAGGTCTCATGCATGAGTGCTCAGTTGCTTCAGTCCTGTCTGACTCTTTGCAACCCTATGGATTGTAACCTCCCAGGCTCCCCTGTCCATGGGATTCTCCAGGCAAGAATACTGGAATGGATTGCCATGCTCTCCTCCAGAGGATGTTTCTGACCCAGGGATTGAACCTGTATCTCTTATGTATCCTGCATTGGCAGGTGGGTTCTTGATCACTACCACCACCAGGGAAGCCAAGAGAGGTCACATAAGAGTCTTCTCAGTGTTCCTATTTCTTGAAGGATCAGTCTAGCAGCAAATATCAGAGACATATGAGAAATGTCTCTATCCAGGTAAGCCTGGAGCGAGAGAGCTCTTCAAAGTTTCTGGTTATATGACCCCAAAGCAACAGGTACACATAATAAATTTTATGTTAATCTTAAACATGCTGCCAATCTGGTTCATCCTGGGTTACTACTTTGGGCATAGATAATGATCTATTACTCAGTAACTATATGAACATTTCAGGGGGTTAGTTCTCAGAGTTCGGTCAAGGGCCATGAATTAACATGGCTTTTCAATTCAAAGATAGATGGGTACTATTATGGGCCCCTAAATAAAGAGGAACATATTTAAAGAAGAGAGTATAGCAGAAACAATTATAGTAACTTGCTAGAGATCATCAGAAGGGTAAATAGGAAGGTTATTTATTTCAGAGCATAGAATATATAATCAGAAATGAACATTTTGAGCTAGAAAATTATCAATAAATAGTAGTGGTAGTTGTGAGCAAAGAGAAACCTGCAAGGGAAGAGAAATGATGGAATAGCTTAAATACATGTGCAGTATAATCATGCTTAGATTTTTCAGTTCTGTTTGGAGTGGTTTGAGCATGCAGACAAGGAAACCAACCAGTGGAATGGTTCTAAATTGAGGCAACTTTTTCCTATCAAAATTGAGGCATGAGCAATGGAAATGTAGAAGTGAAGATTTATGGAAAAATATTAAGAAAGTAAATCTACAATATTAGTAAGTGATTGGAAATTATGGGAAAATGAAGATCATCTAGGGCCAATAGTTCATATAGTTTGACTGGAGTGAAGAAGAGAACAGACATGCCATTCACCTAAATGGAAGACTCTAAAGCTGGAGCAGGAGGAAGTAGCAGTTGAGGATGGAGCAGCAGAGAATAAATTCTATCTTGGGCTTATGGAATTTAAGATTTCTGTATAGCAGACACATATAATTATCCCCACGTCAAGTGTCAATTTGTGTGTAGCCTAGTAGAGAGAGGTTCTTAGAATTGAAAAAAGCAACATTTGTATTTGTAGACTGACCAGAAAATGCAGTGAGTAGATTTATCCAGAGAGACAAGAGAATAATCAGCATAGAGAAGTGTTGGAGTTGCTGAGAAAGCACAGATATCTAAGAACAAGTCAACAGTCAGTCTTGTCAAATACTGATGAGTGAATATTCTTATTTTCAGGGCGGTGATTATTTGTACAGGTTCAGGAGGTGTCTGTCTTCTTTGTGTTGTTGTTGTTGTTGAGTTGCCAAGTCACATCTGACTCTTTGTGACCCTGTGGACTGCAGCACACCAGGCTTTCCTATCCTTCACTATCCCCCAGATTTGCTCAAACTCATGTCCATTGAGTCAGTGATGCCATCCAACCATCTCATTCTCTGTTGCCCCCTTCTCCTCCTGCCCTCAATATTTTTCAGCTTCAAGGTCTTTTTCAATGAGTCAGCTCTTTGTACCAGGTGACTAAAGTATTGGAACCTCAACTTTAGCATCAGTCCTTCCAATGAATATTCATGGTTGATTTCCTTAGGATTGACTGGTTTGATCTCCCTGTAGTCCAAGGGACTTTCAAGAGTCTTCTCCAACACCACAGTTCTAAAGTATCAATTCTTTGGTGCTCAGCCTTCTTTAGTCCTACTCTCACATCTGTACATGACTACTGGAAAAACCATAGCTTTGACTATATGCACCTTTGTCTGAGAAGTGATGTCTCTGCTTTTTAATATGCTGTCTAGGTTTGTCATAGCTTTTCTTCCACAATGCAAGTGTTTATTTTAATTTCATGTCTGCAGTTACTGTTTGCAGTGATTTTGGAGCCCAAGAAAGTAAAATCTATCACAGTTTCCACTTTTTCTCCGTTTGCCATGAAGTGAGCGGACCAGATGCCATGATCTTCATTTTTTGAATGTTGAGGGTTTTTGTGTGTGTGTGTGTGTGTGTGTGTGTGTGTAATAAAGTTTTATTAAAGTATAAAGGAGATAGAGAAAGCTTCTGACATAGGCATCAGAAGGGGGCAGAAAGAGTACCCGCTTGTTAGTGTTCAGTCCAGTTCAGTTCAGTCGCTCAGTCGTGTCCGACTCTTTGCGACCCCATGAATCACAGCATGCCAGGCCTCCCTGTCCATCTCTAACTCCCGGAGTTCACTCAGACTCATGTCCATCGAGTCCGTGATGCCATCCAGCCATCTCATCCTCTGTCATCCCCTTCTCCTCCTGCCCCCAATCCCTCCCAGCATCACAGTCTTTCCCAATGAGTCAACTCTTCGCATCAGGTGGCCAAAGTACTGGAGCTTCAGCTTTAGCATCATTCCTTCCAAAGAAATCCCAGGGTTGATCTCCTTCAGAATGGACTGGTTGGATCTTAGCAATGAGTTTATATACTCTCTAATGAATCCAAAGAATGTCTGCAGGTTGTGAAGACCTCACCAGACCTACACCCATAATTTACATTTTAAGATAACAGAATTAGCCAGAAGGTTTAATCCAGAGACTGTCCTCAGGCAGAATACATTATTGTTATATAATCCTAAGGAATGTAGAGAAGGAAAAAAAGTTTGCCCTTCCTTCCTCCTTGAGAATTCCAGACCCTTCTCTCCTTGGGGACCCCTAGACTTCTTATCAACCTGCCTAGGAAATGACTCTCTCATTCCTCCCTTTTCTTTTAGGAGAATTATGTTGCCTAGGGAAAAGGGGCATCGTTCTTGTTCCATAACTGCTTCCGAGCTGAGAAGGGGCATTGTCCCTAAATTGGTGAGGCAACATATTCTCCTAATGTTGAGTTTTAAACAAGCTTTTTCACTCTTCTCTTTCACCCTCATCAAAAGGCTCTTTATTTCCTCTTCACTTTCTGCCATTAAAGCGGTATCATCTGCCTATCTGAGGTTATTGATGTCTTTCTTGGCAATCTTGATTCTAGCCTGTGCTTCATCCAGTCCAACATTTCATATTATGTACTCTGCATAGAAATTAAACAAGCAGGATGACAATATATAGTTTTGATGTACTCCTTTTCCAATTTGGAACCAATCTGTTGTTCCATGTCCAGTTCTAACTGTTGTTTCTTGTCCTGTATATAGGTTTCTCAGGGGACAAGTAAGGTAGTCTGGAATTCCCATCTCTTTCAGAACTTTCCAGTTTGTTGTGATCTCACATGCTGGTAGAGTAATGCTCAAAATTCTCCAAGCCAGACTGCAGCAAAACATGAACCATGAACTTTCAGATGTTCAAGCTGGTTTTAGAAAAGGCAGAGGAACCAGAGATCAAATTGCCAACATCCACTGGATCATGGAGAAAGCAAGAGAGTTCCAGAAAAAACATCTATTTCTGCTTTATTTACTATGCCAAAGCCTTTGACTGTGTGGATCACAATAAACTGTGAAAAATTCTGAAAGGGATGGGAATACCAGACCAACTGACCAGCCTCTTGAGAAACCTATATGCAGGTCAGGAAGCAACAGTTAGAACTGGACATGGAACAATAGACTGGTTCCAAATAGGGAAAGGAGTACGTCAAGGCTGTAAATTGTCACCCTGCTTATTTAACTTATATGCAGAGTACATCATGAAAAACACTGGGCTGGAGGAAGCACAAGCTGGAGGAAATCAAGACTGCTGGCAGAAATATCAATAATCTTAGATATGCAGATGACACCACCCTATGGAAGAAAGTGAAGAGGAACTAAAGAGCCTCTTGATAAAATTGAAAAAGAAGAGTGAAAACATTGGCTTAAATCTCAACATTCAGAAAATGAAGATCATGGCATCTGGTCCCATCACTTCATGGCAAATAGATGGGGAAACAGTGGAAAACAGTGGCTGACTTGATTTTTCTGGGCTCCAAAATCACTGCAGATGGTGATTGCAGCCATGAAATTAAAAGATGCTTACTCCTTGGAAGGAAAGTTATGACCAACCTAGACAGCATATTAAAAAGCAGAGATGTTACTTTGTCAACAAAGGTCTGTCTAGTCAAAGGTATGGTTTTTCCAGTGGTCACATATGGATGTGAGAGTTGGACTATAAAGAAAGCTGAGTGCTGAAGAATTGATGCTTTTGAACTGTTGGAAAAGACTCTTGAGAGTCCCTTGGACTGCAACCAGTTCATCCTAAAGGAGATCAGTCCTGGATGTTCATTGGTAGGACTGATCTTGAAGCTGAAACTCCAATACTTTGGCCACCTGATGGGAAGAGCTGACTCACAGGAAAAGACCTTGATGCTGGGAAAGATTGAGGGCAGGAGGAGAAGGGGATGACAGAGGATGAGATGGTTGGATGGCATCACCGACTCAAAGGACATGGGTTTGAGTGGACTCCGGGAGTTGGTGACGGCCAGGGAGGCCTGGCGTGCTGTGGTTCATGGAGTCACAAAGAGTCGGACACGACTGAGAACTTAAATGAACTGAACTGAACACTGTCAAGGCTTTTGCGTAGCCAATAAAACAATAGTAGATTTTTTTTTTCTGGAATTCCCTTTTTTTTCTATGATCCAACAGATGTTAGCAATTTGATCTTTAGTTCCTCTGCTTTTTCTAAATCCAGCTTGTATATCTGGAAGTTCTCGGATCATGTACTGTTGAAGCCTAGCTTGAGAATTTTGAAAATGACCTTGCTAGCATGAGCAATGAGTTTGAAAATTCTTTGGCATTGCCTTTTTTTTAGAATTGGAATGAAAACTGACCTTTTCCAGTCCTGTACCCACTGCTGAGTTTTCCAAATTTGCTGACGTATACAGTATAGGACTTTAACAACATCATCTTTTAGAATTTGAAATAGCTCAGCTGGAATTCCATCACCTCCATCAGCTTCTTCTTTTTTATTTACTATGATATAAGTTTGAGGGCAGGAGGAGAAGGGGACAACAGAGGATGAGATGGTTGGATGGCATCACCAACTCAATGGACATGAGTTTGGGTGAATTCTGGGAGTTGGTGATGGACAGGGAGGCCTGTCATGCTGCGGTTCATGGGGTCACAAAGAGTCAGACACAACTGAGTGACTGAACTGAACTGAACTGAATTGGAAATATTGGTAATGAAATCACCCCCTTGCTAAAATATCATATTTGAAATAATTCTCATTTAATCAGATATGAAAAGAAGCTTTTAAGAACTTTAGGTAGCCAATGTTTGCAAAGGTATCTTACATTAGTTGGCAGGTGTCTCAACATACAGAGTTTCTCTCCTAACCTGTGTGTTAAGGAATTTTACTGTCTCTCAAACATTGAAATCTTAAGGTATTTGGGGGATTGCAAGAAAAGAGTAATTTTCCCAATTTTACTTATACTGTAGGTAGAACCTGATGACAAATTCTTATCTTGGTTATCTTGGTTATCTAGCATCAGTATAGCAGACAAAGAGAATTTCAAAAGTCCAACCTGAAATTACTTCTGATAACTTCCATTAAAGCAGTTTTAAAAGATACATATAATAAATTAATACTCGATGCAATTTTGAAAATAATCAGGCCACATCTAATGTGACAAATCTTACTGTACAATCAAGAATTTTTTTGTTGTTTTTGATCAAAAAGAAAGAGACTAAAATTTTTGTATAATTGACTTTATTAATATTTTGAAACAATTTTCTGTTATTTGAGTTCTTGTGTTAATTTTACCTTGCCATTTTGTCCCCACCAGAGTTAACCCTCCCAATTTCACTTCACATAACTACACTACATCCTAAGCTTCTACTTACCTGATCTAATCAATCAATGCTGCTTTATGAGATGTCTTAAACTTAATTATAATGAATAGTGAAAATTCAAGAAAGAGAGAATTTTACATGTGTAGAAAATCTGGATTGAAATACTGAAGTATTTAATGGAACTGTTATATGATAATGATAAAGAAACATGGGACAAGGGGTAATGAAAAAAAAAGTGTCTTTTATAGGACTGAAGAAAAACACAAAAAATTGTAAACAACTTCCAAAATTTGAAACGAAAGTAATCATCAATTCATAAAGTAATTGGGTGCAGAAAACTATCATGATAAATTAAACCAAAGGCTGATGCTGAAAGGGAGAATCATGGCCGGTGTAAGTTGTGAAAATAAAACACATTCAGCCCTTTTACTTGCCTCCTTATGTATATAGCAATGAAGAAATGTCACTTCAGCTGGAAGAGTTGGGATAGTGACTATTGACTTGTACCTGTTTTCCAAAATTCATGTTATAAATTTGGCTCAGGATTCTTCAGGTCTTTTTTTGATGAAGAGTTTTAAGATTTTATCTTGGATCTGCTTGATTTTCTCCTCATAGACGATGCGGTTCATCACAGGAGGAATGAGAAAATGCATGTTGGCCATGAGTACAAAGAAGTTTGAGAAAGTCCTGGGCCAAATTGGTAAAGTATAGACAAGCAGATCATAGGTGTGAAGAAGAGGGCTACAGTAGAGAGGTGGGAAATACAGGTGTTGAGAGTTTTGAGGTAGCAATCATGGGATAAAACACTCAGGGTGGTTTTCAGAATCAACAGGTAAGAAAGGAGAAAATCAATGCCCATGTTGGAAAGCACCATAAAGAGTCCAACAATGCTATTGACCCTAGTGCTGGAGCAAGAAAGCTTTAGAATATCAGAATGCAGGCAGTAGGAATGAGAAAGTACATTAAAATGACCCAAGTACAGCCTCCTCAAGAGGATAGGAAGGGGTACTTGGGCATCGTGGCTCTCCCTACAATGGCCAAACTTATCCTCGCAATTACACTGCTGGTGAGAATGGAAGAATAGTGCAGTGGATGAGAAATGGCCACATAGTGGTCAAAGGCCATTGCCAGTATGATAACTGACTCAAAATCCGGCAAAGTGTGAGTAAAAGACATTTGGGTGAAGCAAGCATATAAGGTGAGTTCTCTAGCATCCAGCCAGAAGATCCTCAGCATTGTGGGGAAGGTGAAGAGGGACAGACCCAGATCAGAAGCAGCTAGCATGACCAGGAAGAGGTACACAGGCACATAGAGTGATAACTGTCATGATGGTCACATTGCCCACCAGGGTTACCAAGAACACGGCACAGAAAGGTAAGGAGATTCAGATGTGAACAGCTTCCAGCCCAGGTAAGCCTGTCACCTGGAAGGTGGAGAATGTGGAGCTGGTGCTATTGATGCCAGAACTGCATGTCTTTCCTAAAATGAAATGCATTGCCTCCACAGATGTTAAAATTTTATCTGAGCATTTGACTACTTATAATACTGCTTCTTTTAAGCTGGCCCTGATATGTGTCTAATATGAGAGTAAATGATGTTTCCCAATAGAGAGCATTTGAGGCTTTGGACTAGAAAGTGAGACTTTGTTTTCATTAATTTCCACAGATTAATATTGAAAAATTAATCAAAATTAATATTAATTTTATTCATTTAGTATTGAATAAAAATGAGAAAAATACACTTGATACTTATTGTACCTAAGCCATTTAATTGATATAATGGCATTTTAAAGTAATATGCCAAAATAATGCCCTTTAAATAACTTTTTTTATTTTATGCAAATTCATACCTGTAATTTTAATTACCATAGTATATCATTCTAGGGTATTTCTTACTGCCTTTGTCAGCCATGATACATATTAGATGCTGCTGCTGCTGCTAAGTCACTTCAGTCATGTCTGACTCTGTGCGACCTCATAGATGGCAGCCCACCAGGCTCCTCCATCCCTGAGATTCTCCAGACAAGAATACTGGAGTGGGTTGCCATTTCCTTCTCCAATGCATGCATGCATATTAAGTTGCCTCAGTCATGTCTGATTCTGTGCAACCCCATAGACAGCAACCCACAAGTCTCCTCTTTCCATAGGACTCTCTAGGAAAGAATACTGGAGTGGGTTGCCATTTCCTTCTCCAACATATTAGATAGTGCTACTCAAGCTAAGGGGGCTTCTCTGGTGGCTCACTGGTAAATAATCCACCTGCCAATGGAGGACACATGGGTTCGATCCCTGGGTTAGGAAAATCTCTTAAAGAAGGAAATGAAAACCCACTCCTGTATTCTTGCCTGGCAAATCCCAGGGCCAGAGAAGCCTCGTGGGCTAGAGTTCATGGGATTACAAAGAGCTGGACAGGAGTTAGCAACTAAGCAACAGCTGCTGCTGCTATGTCACTTCAGTCGTGTCCGACTCTGTGTAACCAAATAGACGGCAGCCCACCAGGCTCCCCCGTTCCTGGGATTCTCAAGGCAAGAACACTGGAGTGGGTTGCCGTTTCCTTCTCCAGTGCATGAAAGTGAAAAGCGAAAGTGAAAAGCGAAAGTGAAGTCACTCAGTCGTGTCCGACTCTTCGAGACCCTGTGGACTGCAGCCCACCAGGCTCCTCCATCCATGGGATTTTCTAGGCAAGAGTACTGGAGTGGGGTGTCATTGCCTTCTCTTAAGCAACAGCAACAAGTCAAATTGAAGTTCATGGATGCATTTTATATCCTATTTCTTCTGCAATGAGAACAGTATTGAGATTTCAGCTGAACATTTGGAAACTTTTGCATTAATCTGACAAAATTTGCTTCTTGAATTTAATAATAACATTATTTTAGTATCCAATAATAACAATTGTCTTTTCCCCAATAACGTGGCAAGTAAAGAATCTGCGTGCAATTCAGGAGATACAGGAGATGCAGTTTCTATCGCTGAGTCGCGAAGATTCCCTGGAAGAGAAAAATGGCATCCCACTCCAGTATTCTTGCCTGAAAAATCCCATGGACAGAGGAGCCTGGTGGGCTACAGTCCAAAGCATATGTTTTAAGATATGAAACCAAATTGAATATATATAGAAATTGCCTTAGACTTACGAAATGATAAACTATATATACTTTCCTGTCATTATTCCACACCCTATCCATATACACACAACTAATTTTTCATAAGCGGAAACACACAACTGAATGTTAAGGGAGTTTCGTTATGTTGTTTAAAAATAACCTTTTAGGCTAGCAAAACCCACAGTTCAGCAACATTGGTGTTTAAATTTTCATGGATTCAGCTAGGAATATTGTAATTATAGCAGTAGACGCTCCTTATGATGAGTCACACCAGGGATTTAAAAGCTATTTTCATCATTTACTTTTTTACATACAAAGTCACCCTTTCTCCTCACATCAACCAAACAAATTATTGCTATATTTGAAGAAATAAAAATTAAAATAAATTAATTTATTTACCTTATATCAGACAGTAAATATGTAGGCGGTCTGTGTTTCAAAGGTCATTTACAATGCAGAGCATTTCTTCCCTTCTATCAAAATATACTTTAAAATAACATCAGTGTTATCATTGGTGTAGATCTGAATGTTATTCGTAAAGTATCTCCTCCCTGATTGCAGAGTATTTATTTTTCTCTTTTGTGGAGAAGAAATAATTATAAGGAAATCAGTGAAAATGTAGGCTGATTAGCTGTCTCCATTGCTTCTTCTCAAGCTGAGGCTTTTTATGGCCATCCTGACACTGTGGAATTGAAGCCACTAACGTATGTAAAATAAAGTATCAAAACCGCTGAGAAACGTGTATCATCCAAAAAGAAGGAACAGCTTGCCATTTTTAAAGGTACTTTTGTTGCTGTTTGTCTAATTAAAGGTAGCCATATTGAAATTTACATTATATTCATAAACTCTTAACTCATTAAATTTTCTTCATGTCTTAGAGTAATATAAGTAAGTAATTTCCTTTCCACTCAAAGTTGTTAAAGACCCATGACCTTTGGAAAAAGTGTAAGTTAAATAAAAAAACTGGGTACAAGGCAGAGATTTCCCATATAAGTTCTTCCTAAAATGCAAGGACAAATTCTTTGATCAGATGTTCAAATTTATAGAGTTTGATCGCTTCCAAAAAAAGAAGTATTTCTATTCCTATATTTTATTATTTTGCTTATTTATCAGATATATCAAGGCCTAGCACAGAGAAGATATTAAATTTTATATTGATACTTACAAATTCAGGAATATATTGTTCACCATACGTATTGAACACTTGTGTGTCTTAGTGTCTTAATAATATGACTGTTTTTGAGACATTGCAGTGAACAATGACTGTATGAAATAGCATTACAGAATTCATGAATAAGTTTAACCTCTTGGGAGCTGTTGAGAACTAAAAATATACAAAATCTTGGAATTGGACTAGACAACATATATCATCCATCTCTGTCTCTACTAAATGTAAAAACGTTTTTTCCTACCAGTGAAATAATAAACAGAACTGAGTACACCCACACCCACATAGATTGTATCCAGATTACAAACTTAGAATACTTGTGTCAACTTTCTTATTTGTTCAAGAAAATTCTTGCCCCCAAAGCTATAGATGTAAAGCAATAAATAACATCACCATTCATTTCATTGAATTCCTGAATATAAATTTATTCAAATACTTAATATGCTTTTCTGGATGAGTGAAAATTAGTTGAAAATAATAAATTTCTCACATAGAAGAACAGCTTAAAAAAAGAAAGAAAGAAAGAAAAACAGCTTAGATCACTTAGACAACAGCTAATTAATTTATCAAGATGACCTTTAACATCCAGAGCACATCCTATTCACCAAGTCTAAGCTGTTATGCCATAAACTTTATTCAGTGCCTTTCAGTTCCCACATTAAAAGAAATATCTCAGATCTTGACCTCGATTCCCAACCCCTACAAATATCTGTACCTGACCACCTTCTTCTAAAACACTCATGAAACTGTGTTTAAAAAACTGTTCCCTTACTCAAACTGGGGCTCAGTAACCAGCTAGAGGGGTGTAATGAGGAGGAAGGGAGAGGGATATTTAGGTGAGGGGAGACATGGGTTAACCTATGGCTGATACATATTGATGTTTGGTGGAAACCAACACAATACTGTAAAGCAATTATCTTTCAATTAAAAATAAATTTTTTTAAAGTGTTCCCTCTTAGTGCAGTTACCAAATTATGGATCTAATTTATATTTGCCTTCCTACTGTGGTTCAAAAGCCATAACTCTTGAGTCACTTGTTTAGGTATCTCTGTGATGTAATAAATAGTAGGTTAAATCTCACGTGTGCAAGGTCCAGTTTCTTTGCATTTAGTTCCTGATAATGAAAATATTTGTTTTATTATAAATGAGGAACACTTGTCTTTAAGTAAACTTTTCATACTTTAATGAATTAGAATGCTTTCCCTTATTTGCAAAGTTGGTTTATTAAGAATACAGAAAATGGGGACTTCCCTGGTGGTCCAGTGGTTAAGAATCCACCTTGCAATGTAGGAGACGTGGATTTGATTGGTAGTTGGAGAAATAAGACCCCACATATTGCAGAGCAACTAAATCCAAGAGCCACAACCACTGAACCCACTCACTCTGGAGCCCACACAACAAGCTAGGGAATCTGTGCAACACAAGGAAGATCCCATATGTTACAACTAAGACCCAACCCAGCCAAATAAATAAATTAATATTTTAAAAAAGAAAAAAGAAAGTTATTTGCTCTAGCTTGGTTATGTTCATCACTTTGATGTTTGGGTTCCACATAGGTGGAGAAAACCTTCTTGCCCATATTTCTGCATGTGATTCTCTACTTAAACATAAGGAAGTTCCATTTTTAAAACAATTTGTGATGGGTGATGAAAAGCGGATATTGTACAATAATGTAGAAGAGAAGATATCATGGAACAAGCAAAATGAACCACCATCTACCACACCAAAGGCCAGTCTTCATCCAAAGAAGGTAAAATTGTGTATGTGGCGGAATTGGAAGGGGAGTCCTCTATTATGAGCTCCTTCCAGAAAATCAAACAGTGGTAGTTATGATTCATTCATATTCACCAGACATTGCAACTTTGGATTTCCATTTATTTTGGTCTTTACAAAATTCTCATTGTGAAAAAAAATAATAATTTCAAATCCTGGGAAACTAGAAAAGGCACCTGGAACAGCTCTTTACTCAAAAAGATAAAACATTTTCGGAACGTAGAATTATCAAGTTGCCTGAAAAATGGCAGAAGGTAGTAGAACAAAATAGTAAATACGTTGTTCAATAAAGTTCTTGGTGAAAATGAAAAAATGTATCTTTTTACTTAAAATCTGAAGGAACATTTTGACCAACCCAGTGTAATAAAATGTCACAAATCAATAATTAAAAATAAATACCATAAAATGGCAAAAACAAACTAACAGAAAAACAAAACTTTACCAAAGAAAAGATGTAACTGCAGAACAAGCCCCAAGCTGGCCGTATCCTGTTTCTAACAAGATGATGATTTGTTTTTCTGACTCAACAGAGTAAAACCTTACGTCATGCAGCCATAGGATGAGCAAGAGGAGAAAATTTTGACCTCAAACACGTAGAACCAAAATTTCTTCTGCAAGGAGTCAAAGAACTGGGACATGGCCTGAATATGAACACGGAAACACTTCTAGCAGCAAAGGGTCCATTGTCCAGGAGGATTCTGGGCCAGAGCCCCTTTACCACCCTTACCATAAATGCAATGTCCCAGAGCCCTTCAATCAGAATTTGCTCAGCCAATACTTCTGCATACCTGTCCCCCTCCCCTAAATCTGAAAGTTTGACTTCTGATGGAGTCTTGTCTCATGTCTCCTTTGGGGTTGACCACTCAATAAAGCATTCTCTTTCCTCAACAGATGGTACTGTAGTATTGCCTTCTATTAGCCCTTTGCTCAGTAGCAAAGGTACCAAGAGAAAATAAGATATGAAAAGATATTCAATGTTGTTAGTCATTAAGGAGACACAAATTAAATCTGATACCTCTTTGCAGTGCTCAGATTTACTTTTTTTTATTTATTTTTTTATTTTTTATTATTTTTTTTTTCAGATTTACTTTTTAAGTAAAATCTCAAAAGAACTTGGAGCACCTCTCACTCTTACATATCTATGATAAGAATGCAACATGGTATGTCAGAAATAGTATCCTTACTCACTGGTATTTAACCAAATCAAATCAAATCATATTCACTGATATACCTGTTACTCAAATATTCATAACTGCCCCAACTCAAAGCAATGCAAATGTCTATCAAATGGTGAATGAATCAACAAATCATTTTGTAGCTAATATTGTAATGTTATTGGGTATGAGAAAAAAAATCAGTGAATTTCCTAAATGTGCAACAACATGGATGAATTTTAAGAGCGTAATGCTAAGTGAAGAAAGAAAAATAGAATAGCTATATACTGTAGAATTCCATTGTATGATATTCTGAAAACACTAAAGCTGTAGAGACAGAAATGAAAGAAGTGGTTTCCAAAGCCAAGAGTCTGTGGGGGAATGGGTTCCTCAAAGCAGCACATGGGGCATTTTTGGTGTGATTAAAATATGTATTTGAACTTACTGATGTTTATGTGAAAGTATGCATATTTGTTTAGGGTCAGAATTGTGTACCTACAAATACTGAGATTTAATATATTTAATTTATATCTCAATAAACTGTTCCTAAAAGAGATAATAACTATGAGTTTTATCATACAGTGTTCCCCAGATAATCTTAAATGCAAATATTTTGTCACAATTGAGGCAGAATCAAGACAAGGATATGAAGATGTAAAATGATTGCGAGGGCTGTTATGAAGGGGGTTCTGGTTAAGCATGCTCCCTAATCAAATATGTACATGGACTCATATTTTGAAAAATAATTGACATGCCTCTATTTTATAATATAAAAGAAGACCTAGACTTCCCTGGTGGTACAGTGGAGAGGAAGCTCTGCCAATGCAGGGAACACAGGTTCAATCCCTGTTCTGGAAAGATTCCGCATGCCTCAGAGCATCTAAGCCAGTATACCACCACGATCTAGAAAGCCCGCGATCTGCAACTGCTGAAGTCCTCATGCTGCAATGACTGAAGGCCATGTGCTTAGAGCCCATGCTCTGCAGCAAGAGAAGGCACCTCTGAGAAACTCATGCACCACAACGAAGAGGGTGACCACTGTTTGCTGCAACTAGAGAAAACCTGCAAGCAGCCACGAAGGCCCAGCACAGCCAAAAATTAATTAATCAGTTTTTTTAAAAAGTGTGCCTGAGCTAAGGTGAAGCATCCATTTTAATCTTTTGAAATGCCTGGTCAGACAATTCACAAAAGAAAATGCACAAATGTCCAGTAATATATACAAAACATTCCTACCTTCACTAATAATCAATATAACAATATAAATTAAGGGGATAACACTGTAGTTTTTTCATGATAGAAAATTTAAGGGTTTGACAAATATGAAAGAAAGTAGACAAATATTTATACTTCTGTGCATACTATATTTTAATGTCTTTTAAAATTAGCTAACATTTTTTAAAGGAAAGTTGACAAGAATTGAATTTATAAAATAGATATATTTTGGCCTAGCAATTTAATGTGAACATTTTATCCCATAGAAACATACGAAAAGTGCACACAAATTATATGTACCAAGATGGCATAATTATTCATATTGATGAACTAGAAACAATTTAAAATTCAGGAAAATAGTTAATGGGTTATATTACTTTCCTGTTATTCAATATTTAGTATCTTTTAAAAACTCACAGGGACTTTTTATAGTCAGGAAATACATCTATAATAAGTTCTTGAGAAAAGAGAAAAACAAGTTTTAGTAGAATACAAACTGATGTCCTGTACTAAATTACTTTAATATATTTTATTATCTACTCAGGAAAATAAATTTAGAGAGTTTTATTTTGTTACTTCTGGGGAAAATAATTGATGTTTTTGCCCCAAACTTACATGAAGCAACTCTGCATATTTTAAATTTTGACAATGTACAAGTACATATTTGTATGGAATACTTTTAGACAGTTATTGTTTTTTATATTATCGAAGTATAGGTGTTGTGTTAATTTCTGCTGAACAGCCAACTGATTTAATTATATATATATATACTAACATATATATATATATACTAATATTGTTTCCATTATGATTTACCACAGGATATTGATTATAGCTCCTTGTGCTTTACAGTAGGATATTGTTGTTTATCCATCCTCTATATAATAATTTGCATCTACGAATCCCAAACTCCCCATCCTTCCCTCCCCCATGCCACTCCATTGGCAACCACAGGTCTGTTCTCTGTGTCTGTGAGTCTGTTCCGTTTCTTAGATATTTTATTTGTGTCATGTTTTAGATTCCATATATAAGTGATATCATGTGGTGTTTGTATTTCTTTTTCTGACTTACTTTGCTTAGTATGATAATCTTTAGGTCTATCCATGTTGCTGCAAATGGCATTATTTTATTCTTTCTTAAGGTTGAGTAATATTCTGTGTGTGGGTGGGTATCACATCTTTATCCATTCATCAATCAATGTACATTTAGGTAAATAGTGATGCTATAAACAGGGGTACATGTTTCTTTTTAAATTATAGTTTTGTCTGAGTATATATATACTCAAGAGCAGAATTGCTGGATCTTATGGCTAAAGCTGAAACTCCAGTACTTTGGCCACCTCATGTGAAGAGTTGACTCATTGGAAAAGACTCTGATGCTGGGAGGGATTGGGGGCAGGAGGAGAAGGGGACAACAGAGGATGAGATGGCTGGATGGCATCACGGACTCGATGGACGTGAGTCTGTGTGAACTCCGGGAGTTGGTGATGGACAGGGAGGCCTGGCGTGCTGCGATTCATGGGGTCGCAAAAAGTTGGGCATGACTGAGCGACTGAACTGAACTGAACTGAACTGATGGCAACTCTATTTTCAGTTTTTTGAGGAACCTCCATATTGTTTTCCATAATGACTGCACCAATTTACATTCTCATCCACAGTGTAAGAGGGTTCCCTTTATACTCTCCTGCATTTATTATTTGTAGACTTTTTAATGTTGGCCATTCTGACTGGTGCGTGGTGGTACTTCATTTTAGTTTTGATTTGCACTTTAACAAATTATGTTGATGAGCATATTTTCATGCGTGTACTGACCACCTGCATGTCTTCTTTGGAGAGATGTCTGTTTAGGTCTTATGCTCATTTTCTGATTGGGTTGTTTGTTTTTTTGTTATTGAGTTGTATGAGCCATTTCTATATTTTGGGGATTTAAGCCCTTGTTTGTCACATCATTCGCAAGTATTTTCTCCCAGTCCATAGGTTGTCTTTTCACTTTGTCTATGGTTTCCTTGCTGTGCAAAAGCTTGTAAGTTTGATTAGGTTCTATTTGTTTATTTTTACTTGTATATCTATTGCCATGGGAAACTGATCTAAGAAAATATTGGGACAATTTACAGCACAGAATGCTTTGCCTGTGTTCTTTTCTAGGAGCTTTATGGTGTCATGGTCTTATATTTAAGTCTCTAATCCATTTTGAATTTATTTTTGTGTATGATATGACAATGTGTTCTAATTTCATTGCTTTGTATGCAGCTGTGCAGCTTCCCCAACATGACTTGCTGAAGAGACTGCCTTTTTCTCATTGCATATTCTTTAGGCATTTATTATTTTATTTACTAAAGAGCTTACTGTTTCAGAAACAGTAAATATCATACAGTTCTATTTGTATGCTGTCATTCCAATTTGTTCTTTATACAATATAGAAAGAAATGGCTCAGACCCAATGGGTTCCAATAAAATGAGAGCTTTTGGTTTCTCCAGTACAGAAGGTGCTCTATGATGTATAATATTTAAGACATGCTCTCTTGTTTCTCAAAGATCCCTTGGGGTGAAAATAAATTTAAGCCCTTGGCTCAGAAAGTTGGGAATTCCCAGGGCTTTTTAAATTTTAGCAGAGGTTTAGGCACTTAGGAGACCTTCTCTTGGTTTGTAAAGTGCCGTTCAACAACCCAGTACTAGACGTAAGGCCCTCCTTCTTCATACAGAACATCCTCTGGGGTTCCGTGCCTTACAGGGAGTCCTGCCACCAGGTACATCCAAAAGTGAAAAAGTCATTCATTGCACAGTAAGTAAAGTACTTCAGACATAAATAATACCAGCTACAATAGTAAACTTGAGGATGTCCATTCAAGTAAATTAGTACAACAATAACCAGCTTTCCAGGATAAAGGGACCAACAGGAATGGCTAGTGTTGATGAGTTAGGATGTGTGGGATTAAATTGTTTGGAGAATCCTTCATTTGATAATCAGTAAATTTTAAAGCTAAATGGTTTAATTTAATTTTTGTTTTCTCCTAATTAATAATTACTATACTCATGACCAATTTAAAGAATATTTGTTAATGCTATGTGTGCATATGTGTTTACATAAACTACATTTTTAGATTTCCAAATAAGAACTGTGTTTCTTGTTTTGATAGCTTTCCCTGAGTCCTGAGACCAGAGTCTCATAAATATAATTTGCAGACATGCATTAGATTTAACTAAATCAGCATGTTTTGTTTTTAGGTGCTGAACCATGAAGAACATAAGTGCTTTTGCAAATTTTGGACGTTTTTCTTTGTCCTCCTCTCCACCTGACCCCATTAAACAAACAGTTTTGTTATTTTTTTTTCCACTCTAAATTGAGCTTGTGCTCACTAGAAGTATTTGTCATCTTTTTTTTTTTACAAGTTCCAAGATATTTGAATGAGAATTTGTGCTTTAGAAAAATAGTCATTCAAAATCACACTTAATTTTCCAGATTAAAAAAATTAAGAATTGATCCAGGTGAAGAACTGTTCTGCTAGTATTTTGAAACAGTAATAAAATTTGACAGCCACAATATTTTTTATCCAAGTTCTCTTTAAAATCTCTGTAATTTTAATGATGTCATTCTTTCACATAGACAATAGATCTGGTTTTATCCCAACTGATGCTTCTTCAGACTTCCTATATTCCAACTAATCAGAAAAGCCTTCCTCTAGATTCCCAAGTTAAAATATATATAGTGATCTAGATATAGATGTAAACTTGGTGTGTAACTCTAAATCAGACCTTGACATATTATAATAACTTTTATGTAAACTTTGTTTTCCAATTGTGTTGGTGTTATTATAAGCTCTCTTCTGTTTTATGTTTAATCTTTCTAAGTACCCATTAAAATAGGTATAATTGCACATATTTTGACAAGTAATATTAGTTCTCAGAAATATTGAATTACCCTCGGGATCATATGAGGAAAAATATGATAAAGCTAATTTTTAAATCATAATGGTGAAGCTTCTTCCATGATACTGGTTTGTTTCTCACATATGTTTGACTCACTAATGTTTAGAACAGTACCTGACACAAGCAGGGCTTCTCATTAAAAACTGCATGATTGGTACAAGAAGGCATAACATAACAAAACAACGTGACATAACAAAATATAAATGGGAAAGCTGGCAAAATAGAATTTTCCTTTCAGAAGCTGTTATAAGGATGGGTTTAGAACCAAGTTTTTCTTTGACCAAAATAAATAAAGAAACAAATTTTAAAAATAGACAAAACATGACTAAAAGCTGAAATCAAAAGGATTATATTCCATTAGCTGTTTGAAGCTCAGGTTATGATAAAGCAAGATTTTATGCTAATAACAAAGATATATGCATGGCATATGTATTTGAATGAGTGTGTTTATGTATACGTTTATGTGTAAATGTAGGATATTTTTATAACAAGATGCATTATGTGATTTTAACCTGCTTCTACCTGGGCATTAGTCATTTTTACTTGTATAAGGTAGAATGTTTAAAATCAAAGTGTCACTTTTTAAAACTTTGTGTAAGAAATTGGCTTCTAGTTGGGCTTTGAAGAGAAAAATGAACACACACACATAAAACACTCAACATTCATATATTATTTTGATGTACACTCTTTTATATACAGTAAGTACTTTGCTTATAGAAATTCAAGTACTAGGATCTAGGAAATATGTTCTGGTTTCAGCACTGCAGTGAGCATCAGAAGTTCCTTAATTATTTTTTCTAAAAATTTCCCACCTTTCTTCCCTCCACCTCCCTTCCTTCTTTCCACCCTCTCTCCGTTCTTTTCTTCTGTTTCTCTTTCCACCTGTATCACTGTCTTATTCTGCCATTCTTGCTGCTTCTGCTGCTTTTTTACTTTATCCAACACATGTTTAAGCTGCTATGTATTGAGCTGTAACATTGGCTTGTTAAACTACAATTTCTTGCCAATTAGTATTTTCTTGTCAAATCACCATGGGATTTTATTTTATAATGCCTACAATTTACTTATGTATATATTTGTTTTGAACTGAATACTATAAAAGCTCAAAAACAAATGCTGACTAACTTTTAGACAATATGCGGTGTGCTTTTTCTCTGCCGTATATAATTAATCCTCATAGCAACATTTAATATAGCATCTTTATTACAAATTTATTAAAATGAAAGCTGAGAATTATTGAAATCGAACAACTTGCCTCAGTCATTTTGTTAAGCCACTCATTTAGAAAAAAAAAATTATCATAATAAGTAAAATATTTTCAGAAAAAAAATCTCACTAGAGAAAGAGGCATGTGATCTCAAATACTTGCAGATTAGTTAATAGGGCAGAAATATAAGAAACACTTTCTAGAAGACACAGTATCTGAGATTAATTTTTCAGGACTAAATAGAAATTCACTGGGTATGTAAGAGAGAGGGAGGAGCAAGTGATCCAGCCAGAGGGCTTGTCTTGAGCAAAGGTTTAAAGACACAGAATGATAATGCGTAAGGCTAGGGCTCCCAGCACCTTCAGAATTATTGCAACAAAATTCAGAGCATAGGGATGTCACTTATATTAGTGATGAACTTAGAGAACCATGCACATCTGTTTTGTAAACGTATTGTACTTCATAATAAAGAAGCAAAGGAAATTAAGTTTATTTTGTTGATTATGAGAAAATATTTAAAAGGATACAATGTAGTCTTGTTGACATTTTAGAAACTATGAAAAGTGTAGGAACAATGTATTATAGAGAAATATTAGGGGGAGAGCTTTCAGATAAGAAATTACTAGCTTGTTTAAGGTAAAGAGCAATGTTAAGAGTTAATAACAGTAGCCTTGAGTTAAGACCTGGGTTCAATCCCTGGGTTGGGAAGATCCCCTGGAGAAGGAAATGGCAACCCACTCCAATACTCTTGCCTGGAAAATCCCATGGATGGAGGAGCCTGGCAGGCTACAGTCTGTGGGGGTCACAAAAGTCAGATACGACTAAGCAACTTCACTTTCACTTTTTAAACAGCATGTATATCTGTCTTGTGCATGCTCAGTCATGTCCGACTCTCTGTGACCTCATGGATTGTAGCCCACCAGGCTCCCTTGTCCAGCAGATTCTTCAGGCAAGAATACTGGAGTAGGTTGCCCTGCCCTTATCCAGGAGATCTTCCTGACCCAGGGATTGAACCAGCTCCCTTGAGTCTCCTGTATTTTCAAGCAGGTTGTTTACCATCTGTGCCACCTGGGAAGCCTGTGCATAGATATGTCTATATATACACATATAGATGTATATAGATATATATATATGAAGTGAAAAAACTGAAAGTGTTACTTGCTCAGTCATGTCGAACTGTTTGTGACCCCATGGACTGGAGCTTGCCAGGCTCCTCTGTCTGTGGAATTTTCCAGGCAATGATACTGAAGTAGGCTGCCGTTTCCCCCTCCAGGGGATCTTCCTGACCCAGGGATAGAACCTGGGTGTCCTACATTGCAAGTGGCTTCTTTTATATAGTGAGGCATTTTTTTTTAGTGATTTCCCATTAGAACCTTACAGACAGTAGATACTGATATCCTCATTACACAAAGAGGGAAGTAAGCACAGAAAGGCAACAGCCAAAGGCAAATGACTGATTCGAAGGCCGCCATCTATTGAACTCGACAGTCTTTGCTCCCGACTTTGCTTTTCACAGAGACATTACCAACAGTAAAATAAACTGGCATTACGTTTACAATAGTCTCATCAACACTAGGGCTTACAGGTGGCACCATGGTAAAGAATCCACCTGTAATACAGGAGTCACAAGAGAGGCGGGTTTGATCCCTCTGTTAAGAAGATCCCCTGGAGGAAGAAATGGCAACTCACACCAGTATTCTTGCCTGGAAAATTCCATGGATAGAAGAGCCTGACAGGCTACAGTTCATGAGGTCACAAAAATGTCAGACATGACTGAGGACATAGTCCATCAATAATATTTTTGAATAAAATAATGAAAAAGCTGTATGGGTTGGAAAGGGTTAAATTAACTCTTATGCTTAGGGCATATATGTCAATTTCCTGTGAAGCAACTGGCTACATATGTCTTTGTGTCAGTTGAACACATGTTCAGAAAAGGTATCTGGATTGAGTATGAAAATTTGAAAGTTAATTGGTGACTTTAGAATATTCAAATTGCTCAGAAATTTTACATAAACCATAACATAAGGGAAAAAGCATAAACGTAAGCTGAAGAGTAACATAGAAATACTCTAAGTTTCTAAGGAAGAAAATAATATAGAGATTTAGAGCCCTCTGAAATGGAGAAAAAATGAAAGTCACTGCTCACAACAATGGATAGAGTTAGTTTGTTTTTCTATGTAGCTTGTGGACCACTTAGAGGGAATCAAATAGGTGAATGTATAAAACAAAATAGCCTGATACCCATCCCAGATATTAATCAATTTCTAGTAACGGAGATCAAATTATTTCACAAACTACAGTGACATTTCCTATTTGAATTGACTGAAAGGAAAGAATTAGGGAAGATATCCCTAAAGAGATACATTTTAATGAATTACAATTTGATGAGTTTTAAATAACATGTAAAATCATGTGGTTAGTACATCAGCCATGATATGGAACATTTTGCTCTTCCAAAAAGTCATTTCCTGCCTATTTGTACTCAGTCTCTTTATACTTCCTTTTCGTCTCTAAAATCTCTGATCAACTATCACTGATTTTGGCTTTTCTAAAATTTCATACAAATGAGATCATACAATATGTGGTGGTTTGTATTTGCTTTCTTTCACAGAGCACAAATGACCCATTCAGCTATTGCCTGTATCAGGAGTTATTTCCTTTTCAAATTAAAGCTTATGGATCTTTGCAATATGTGCATCCATTCAACACTGGGTGTATGTTTGGTTTCTTTCCTTTTTTTTTCTTGCTGTCATGAATAAGCTTATTTGATTATGTACAAGTCTTTGTATGGATATGTGTTTTTATTTCTCTTGGGCAAATTCTTAGAAGTGAAATTGCTGGGTTCTGTTAAATGTTTGATAAGCATGCATGTGGCTTTATGTGAAACTGCCAAGCTGATATCCAAAGAGGCTCTGTATCATTTGTATCCCATCAGAATTTCAGTTGTTCCATATGCTCACCAACACAGTATTTTCAGGTATTTTTAATTCTAGCCATTCTAATGGTATCTTATTGTATTTATCATTTACATTTTCTAAATAAATAAAGATGTTGAACGTTTTTTCATGTGCTTAGTTGCCATTCGTAATATCAAGAGGAATAATTATGAAGTTATAAACTCAATTTTGAGTTCTTCATGTTTTAATTTTGTAACTCTATATATAGGCAATCAGTTTGCTTTTAATCAGATTTCCTGACACACAATCTCTCTTTTATAGGGTGAGAAGCAGAAGCATTGTGGACTTCAGTCTGACCTACACCTTTCCATGTGGTCTTTTAATCACACTGTTTCTAATTGGCCCACCTTCTCCTTCATTGGTATACCTGGTCTGGAGGCTGCCCAAATATGGATTTCCATTCCCTTCTGTCTCCTGTACGTCCTAGCCCTTATGGGAAATGCTCTTCTGCTTATCCTAGTTAAAACAGAATGTAATCTTCACGAACCTCAGTTCTATTTTTTGGCTATGCTGGCCCTTACTGACCTAGGCCTTTCATTGTCTACAATGCCTAGTGTCTTGGCTATCTTCTGGTTCAATGTCCACTACATCGGCCTGGATGCCTGCTTAACCCAGATGTTCTTCATCCACACCCTCTCCTCAGTAGAATCAGGTGTCCTGGTAGCCATGGCTTTCGACCGCTTGGTAGCTATCTGTGCTCCACTGCACTACGCCAGGATCCTGACCCACTCTACTGTCGCCTGTCTTAGTGGAGCTGCTGTCATACGCAGTGCCACCCTGGTGGCCCCTCTGCCTTTCCTCCTCAGGACCTTTCCTTTTTGTGGGGTCAATATCCTCTCACACTCTTATTGCTACTACCCTGATGTGCTGAACTTGGCCTGTGGGGACGTCACTTTTAGCGGTGTCTATGGATTGGTGTTTGTACTCTTCACATTTGCAGTAGACATTGTCTTCATCTTAGTTTCATACATGAAGATCGTGGCCACTGTTCTAACGCTGGAGAATCGAGACAGAAACTGGAAATCACTGCATACCTGTGCCTGTCACCTATGCGCAGTATTTGTGTTTTACCTGCCCCTCATCAGCGTGGCAGTGCTGCATCACTACGCTCAGAACACTTCCCCAGTTCTGTTTACCAGCATGAGTAACGCCTACCTCCTCGTGACACCAGTGCTCAACCCCCTTGTCTACAGTCTCAAATCCAGGCAGATCCAGGCTGCTCTGCGCAAGCGATTTGGGGTGCAACGTGTCATTGCTGGAAAATGACATTTTTCTCTATATCAGAAGAGTGCTGTTCAGGATCTGCTATGTGCCAAGTAGTATGATAGGCACCATGAATTCAAAAATAAAAAGACTCAGGCCTTTCCCTCAAGCTAATCTAACTATGGAGGGAAAGAGAAGCAGAGGGCTTAAATAAATGATCACAATTGATCGTGAGTGATGATCACGATAGTGGTAGTGGTAAGGGGAAATGGCAACAGAAACTCAAGTTCATTGTTTTTGGTGTATGAATTGGATGAAATCATGTATTCACAACTGCTAAATTGAAGTGTGTGATGCTGGATTTTAAAAGATCAAAGAGGGGCTGATTTTACTGAGAAAACAAGATTTCACTTGATTCAATTTCACCTAATTTCCCATGTTGTTTAAGTTGAAGTATTATAAAATTTTAAATTGGTGATAAATTTATGACTATATGCTTACTATTTTTGACCATTTCATGGAGCTGCAGTACGAGTTGATATGTCAATCTGATGGTTTTTAACAAAAAAGTGAAGGAACTGTATGAAAAGAAATAATATATAAGAATGTGAGAAATGGTTATTCTTACTCATCCTGCTACTTCATTCAGAATTCATACTTTATTGGATTTTGTTTGGTTTCCCACTCCATACTGAGAATATATAGGGTTACATTTTGGCTTCTGAAACAAGGATTCAACTCCTTTCTCTAACTTTCTAAGAGGAAAAATGAATTATTCTCTTGGGATCAAGTCTTGAGGTTAGTCATAAACAAATGAAGACTTGTCCTGCTTTCTGACTTGTCAGTTCAGTCGCTCAGTCATGTCCGACTCTTTGCGACCCCGTGAATTGTGGCTCATCAGGCCTCTCTGTCCATCACCAACTCCTGGAATTCACTCAGCCTCACATCCATTGAGTCCATGATGCCATCCAGCCATCTTATCCTCTGTCATCCCCTTCTCCTCCTGCCCCCAATCCCTCCCAGCATCAGAGTCTTTTCCAATGAGTCAACTCTTCACATGAGGTGGCCAAAATACTGGAGTTTCAGCTTTAGCATCATTCCTTCCAAAGAAATCCCAGGGCTGATCTTCAGAATGGACTGGTTGGATCTCCTTGCAGTCCAAGGCACTCTCAAGAGTCTTCTCCAACACCACAGTTCAAAAGCATCAATTCTTCAGCGCTCAGCTTTTTTCACAGTCCAGCTCTCACATCCATACATGACCACTAGAAAAACCATAGCCTTGACTAAATGGACCTTTGTTAGCAAAGTAATGTCTCTGCTTTTGAATATGCTGTCTAGGTTGCTCATAACTTTCCTTCCAAGGAGTAAGTGTCTTTTAATTTCATGGCTGCAGTCACCATCTGCAGTGATTTTGGAGCCCCCAAAAATAAAGTCTGACACTGTTTCCCCATCTATTACCCATGAAAACATGGGACCAGATGCCATGATCTTCTTTTTCTGAATGTTGAGCTTTAGGCCAACTTTTTCACTCTCCTCTTTCACTTTCATCAAGAGGCTTTTTAGTTCCTCTTCACTTTCTAGCTTAGGAAACAAATAAAATACTTAATTGTCAATGGCAATGAATAAATATACAATAGCTTTAGCAAGAATTTCAAACTAATTTACGGAAGTTCTAAGTAAATTTCAAAATGATCTCTAAAGTAATAAAAATATTTTTCAGATTTGTCTAGCATATTTAGTAAGGCATCAGAGTCATACAGAAGGCAAAACAATATTCATATAGCTTCCATTCTATTAATGAAAATCATGGTACAACAGCAGGTCATGCATCTAAATATAATTAATGAATTGGAGACTTGGTTTAAATTATGTAAATTGGAAGGAAAGTAAGCCAGTGAAAACTGGGTTTATTAGAAACTTCTGCCTGCAAGACTGAAAAGATCACACACACAAAAAAGACCATGGAAGCTTAATATCTGTCTCAATTTTAAAAGCATTCATCTACCTGAAATCTGTTATATATTAACAGAATAGAGGGAGTAAATATATATATATAAATGTATAATCTTTGATCTTACTGAGAGGTTATTTGAGAAATATCGTGAGTACCTTCAAAACATAAAATGAGATTCTGATTCTTAGTATGTTTCTACAAGTTGTAAAATCTGATTTAATATTTCTCTTTATTGAGTCTTTCCACTCAAAAGCATTTTAACAGTCTTAAATATGATGATAGAGAAATGGGGATCATTTCTCAGCATTGTTCCATTTTTTGAAGACTGCAGATAAATTTCCTTTGAGGAACTCCTCACCTCTCTGTACAGCTTGAATGAGACCAATAATAATGATATTCTAATAAATCCCTCTCCTGACCTTTCAACTGCAGAGATTAAAAACTGAAGAAGAAAATTCTCCCCCTTTACATAGTATGCTATAAAGAGTTTAAGATTGCTATTTCTACTGGACAGTGAAAGGAGACAAAACCATTTACAGAACATCTTCCCCAGTTATGTGATTATCTACATTAGGGGAAAAAATGAGTGTAAAACAAGATAAAAGCAGATATGAAAGATTGTTTCAGAAAGAAAAAGGGACATAATGACATTGAGTGCTAAAACTTGGGTCCCTAAGATCCTTTAATTTAATCTGGGCCCCATTTTGATATTTCAGTTTATTTATAAATTGCTTTATGTGTAAGTTAAATAATTAAGCAATTAATGGTATGTTCTGTCTTAATGGCATGTTGTTGCCTTAAAGTATGACAATTTTATTCCTGTGTTGTCTCACTCACTATGTACTAATAATCTAAATGAGAGCATTTTATCTGATTAATTTGTCCCCTAATGTGTAGCATATAGTGGATGCCAAGAATAGCTATGTAAATATACAAAATAAAGGGGAACATGAGAAAGTGTAAGAAACAAAGGACAAGAAGTGATAAGTAAAAACAATTATGCATGACTATTGAATCAATAGATTCATGAATTAATGTCCACATAGTTAATTAAAAGTGAATGGAATAATAATATTTAGCTCTACTCTTTAATAGTTAATTTTCAGGAATCATTAGCATAAATAAATAACTTAATACCTGTCTTTGACTTGAGGTGACAATACTGAGCAGATAAATAAATTATATACAGTTATAAAACAGGCAACCTAGTCTGAATTCTTGTAAACATTTACAAATACATACATTTTATATTTCAACATATGAAACATATATTAAAATGAACTTCTAAATAAGTCTTTGAACTTCAGAGCAATTGTATTATTTGCTGGTCATCTTTGATATCACCATCTGAGCAATAAAGATTTTATTCTTTTATGTTTATCTTTAAATCCTGCTTGACCTTTGTTCTTATCATATTTTTAGCTTCTAATATAATGGTTAATATTTATTGAACATTTATTATATACCAGATATTGTGGTAAGCATATTCAATAAGTTATGTGTAGCATAGCAAATTTCTTCTTGCAATGTTCTTAGAAAATAGATACCAGTATCAACTCCTTTTCAGTTGAGGCACATTAATGGCCATTCACCATGTTCCCTGGATACATCAGTTCAGTTCAGCTCAGTTCATCGCTCAGTCGTGTCCGACTCTTTGCGACCCCATGAATCGCAGCACGCCAGGCCTTCCTGTCCATCACCATCTCCAAGAGTTCGCTCAGACTCATGTCCACCGAATCTGTGATGCCATCCAGCCATCTCATCCTCTGTCGTCCCCTTCTCCTCCTGCCCCTAATCCCTCCCAGCATCAGAGTCTTTTCCAATGAGTCAACTCTTTGCATGAGGTGGCCAAAGTACTGGAGTTTCAGCTTTAGCATCATTCCTTCCAAAGAAATCCCAGGGCTGATCTCCTTCAGAATGGACTGGTTGGATCTCCTTGCAGTCCAAGGCACTCTCAAGAGTCTTCTCCAACACCACAGTTCAAAAGCATCAATTCTTCGGCGCTCAGCCTTCTTCACAGTCCAACTCTCACATCCATACATGACCACAGGAAAAACCATAGCCTTGACTAGACGGACCTTAGTCAGGAAAGTAATGTCTCTGCTTTTGAATATACTATCTAGGTTGGTTATAACTTTTCTTCCAAGGAGTAAGCGTCTTTTAATTTCATGGCTGCAGTCACCACATGCAGTGATTTTGGAGCCCAAAAATATAAAGTCTGACACTGTGTCCACTGTTTCCCCATCTATTTCCCATTAAGTGATGGGACCAGATGCCATGATCTTCGTTTTCTGAATGTTGAGCTTTAGGTCAACTTTTTCACTCTCCTCTTTCACTTTCATCAAGAGGCTTTTTAGCTCCTCTTCACTTTCTGCCATAAGGGTGGTGTCATGTGCATATCTGAGGTTCTTGATATTTCTCCCAGCAATCTTGATTCCAGCTTGTGTTTCTTCCAGCCCAGCGTTTCTCATGATATACTCTGCATATAAGTTAAATAAGCAGGGTGACAATATACAGCCTTGATGTACTGCTTTTCCTATTTGGAACCAGTCTGTTGTTCCATGTTCAGTTCTAACTGTTACTTCCTGACCTGCATACAGATTTCTCAAGAGGCAGGTCAGGTGGTCTGGTATTCCCATCTCTTTCAGAATTTTCCACAGTTTGTTGTGATCCACACAGTGAAAGGCTTTGGCATAGTCAATAAAGCAGAAATACATAGCAAATAAATTATAGATTTCTGATTTTACTTTAATTGATACATACTAATCCTCAAATTAGTGTGAAATCCAATTTAATACAACATGAGAAAATTAAGTATGATTACATAGATGGCAAATTTTAGGTACAGAAGCTTTGTTATATTTTTGCTTTAATCTCTTATTGTATTTTTGTATCTGATGAAGTTTAGGTTAATGTGGTTTCAGAAAAAATGATAAAATAGATTTCAATAAAAAATATTAAAATAAAACATCTTGTTTCCCATTTGGACTATTTCCCTTTATAATATCTCAAACCCACCAAAGATAATAACTCTGTGTATAATAATATAAATATCTTACTTTTAACCAAATTTGAGCCATATAACTGTATATGAGGGATTCTCATACAGAAAATATTTGTCAAATTGTTTAGATTGAAATGGAGCTCCTGGATAAGTGATGTGAACTTTAGGGATACATAAACTTAAGAGTAACATAAGGTGAAGGTGAAGGTGAAGGAAGCTTTAGAAATATATTCCTTGATCTAATACTTAAAACTAAAAGGAATCTCCTACTTCCAAAAAGATTGTAATAAAATTACACAAAGTGAAAGTGTTAGTGACTCAGTTGTGTCTGACTGTGTGTGATCCCATGGACTGGAGCTTTCCAGGCTCCTCTGTCCATGGAATTATCCAGGCAAGGATACTGGAATGGGTTGCCATGCCCTTCTCCAATGGATTTTCCTGACCCAGTGTTTGAACCTGGGTCTCCTGCTTTGCAGGCAGATTCTTTACCATTTTAAGTCACCTAGGAAGCAAAATCACACAGAAAAATCCAAAGGGAGGACTTCAACACACAAGAAATAAATGTCTATTCCTGTTTCTTTTTACAATATTCCCGACCTTTTGATCATTTACTCAAAATATTTCTCCTCTGTTCTGTCTTGTCTTAAATTTGAGCAGTCTACCTAGTGCACTTCTAATCTGTTTTGTTTTCACACTAAACCAATGGGTTAAGGACAGGTGTGAGAAAAAGGAAAATATTGGACATGATGATGTGGGGGAGAGGGGAGTGGTACCTGCCTATTCTGTGGATCAAGGCTAAGGCAATAAGTAAGACGTAGAAAATGAAGACAGTGAGAAAGTGGGAGACACAAGTGTTGAGCAACTTAAGGCTTCATCCTACCCTGGAAGCTATTTCCAGAACTGTCTTCAAGATTAGAGCATAAGACAGAACAATAAAGACAGAGTCAACCCCAAAGGAGCAGAATACCAAGCCCATAGGTGAGGTTCACATGAACAGACCAACATGCCAGCTTCATCACATCAGTGTAGAAGCAGAATGATTAGGACAGAACAATATTCCTACAGAAGGGAAGCTGTTGGAGCAGAATGGGCAAGGGGATCATCAGTGCTACCCCTCGAGCCACAGCAGCCAGGCCCATCTGAGTAATAGGGGAGGGAGTCAGGACTATGATGTAGCATAGTGGGTTGCATATGGCCACAAAATGGTCAAAGGTCATAGCCAGCAGCATGGCTGACTCCATGGAAGAGAAGGTGTGGATGAAGAACATCTGAGCCAGGCAACCATGGAACTCAATCTCTTGATGGTTGAAAATAAAGACTTTAAGAACAGTGGGCAGTATAGACTGACATGTCTATGTCAGTGGTGGCTAACAAGGACAAGAATACATATTGAGGCTCATGAAGCTGGGAGTCTTGTGTACTATGTGAATGATTATGCTGTTCCCCAGGATGGCAGTCATATACATGATGCTCAGTGGGATGGAGATCTAGTTATATGACGCCTCCAGCCCTGGGATTCCTGACAGAAGGAAGAAGGGTGTTTGATGGTGGGTGCTATTGAGAATAGACATGATGGTGAAACCTGAAAAAAGAGAGTATGTGTAGAAAGTCAAGCAGAAAAGTTAACTCAGTTTCATTCCGTAGTTGAAGAGAGAATTTAGAGTCAGAGGAAGGTAAATTCTGTTGTATGAAGAGAAGATTGAATAGGGTTAAATTTAGTTTAATTCAAAAAGCCTATGTAGTATTTTTAGGTAATTCATAAATGTTTTATGAGTATATTTGTTGATGCATTGATAGCATCCAAAGACTGCCAGGTAAACTATGCCAAAGGATTTTAAACAGAAAGATCCCACAGAACAAATGCAAGATTCACAAATGACAAGATTAATTTATTCTTTTTTTAATATTTATTTTTACTTTATTTTACTTTACAATACTCTCTCTTGGTGGTTTAGTGGTTAAGACTAACTCAGTGGGTGAAGGTTCAGTACCTGGCTGAGGTGCTGGGATCCAACATGCCTTGTGGCAAAAATCAAAACAAAACAAAAACAAAACATTAGTAATATTGTAACAAATTCAAAAAAGATTTTAAAAATAGTATGCATCAAACAAAATACTTGTATAAAATAAAATAAAACAAAACAATGCATTGGAAATGAGGGTAAAGATGGGATTTATTAGCACATTTAAAACAGTGTATAAATGAGAAGGAAAGCTTGCAGTACCTGAATGCTGGATTATGCAATATTCATATGTCCTGTCTCTCTGCTGATGGTGTTTTAAAGAGGAAGTGAGGTCTGAGCAAGGTAACTCCACAAGTGAAAAATCCTTGGAGCCAGCACTCATGCTCACTCTATCAGGCACACAATAGCAGGTATGTATGGCCACAGCTTTAATTTTTCACTAATAAGCCTGCCCAACATGCATAAATCCTTCCCATATTTCTTGGGCTGAGAACATGGGGATCAGAGCAAAACCATAATCGATGTTATTAATGGGTGACTGACTTAGATATTTATAAAATAACTGTCATTCTAGGCATGGAATTATCATACTTCTGATTTTTTTCTATTCATTTTCTATCTAGAAATAACATGTTTGTTCTATCATATATTTCATATACTCTGTATTTAGCATATCTTAACATGACTTGTCAATAACCTCAGATATGCAGATGACACCACCCTTACAGCAGAAAGTGAAGAAGAACTAAAAGGCCTCTTGATGAAAGTGAAAGAGGAAAGTGAAAAAGTTGGCTTAAAGCTCAACATTCAGAAAACGAAGATCATGGCATCCGGTCCCATCACTTAATGGGAAATAGATGGGGAAACAGTGGAAACAGTGTCAGACTTTATTTGCTTGGGCTCCAAAATCACTGCAGGTGGTGACTGCAGCCATGAAATTAAAAGATGCTTACTCCTTGGAAGAAAAGTTGTGACCAACCTAGGTAGCATAAGCAGAGACATTACTTTGCCAACAAAGGTCCGTCTAGTCAAGGCTATGGTTTTTTCTGTGGTCATGTATGCATGTGAGAATTAGACTGTGAAGAAAGTGGAACGCCGAAGAATTGATGCTTTTGAACTGTGGTGTTGGAGAAGACTCTTGAGAGTCCCTTGGACTGCAAGGAGATCCAACCAGTCCATTCTGAAGGAGATCAACCCTGGGATTTCTTTGGAAGGAATGATGCTAAAGCTGAAACTCCAGTACTTTGGCCACCTCATGAGAAGAGTTGACTCATTGGAAAAGCCTCTGATGTTGGGAGGGATTGAGGGCAGAAAGAGAAGGGGACGACAGTGGATGAGATGGCTGGATGACCGACTCGATGGACGTGAGTTTGAGTGAACTCTGAGAGTTGGTGATGGACAGGGAGGCCTGGCGTGCTGCGATTCATGGGGTCGCAAAGAGTCGGACACGACTGTGCGACTGAACTGAACTGAACTGAACATGACCTACAACTTACCCACTATCTATATTTGCTATAACATATTAACGTTGCCTACATCTTATCAGCTACTTATTTGTTCTTCATAATAGTACTTAACAAATACCATACATTCTACCTAAATCTCAAAAGGACTATTTTGTTCAATTTGTATGCTTAATGCAGATCATAACTTTTATCCACTCCACTGTCTTATTTTCTGTACTTGAATTGAATATTCTCCAATCATACAACAAATATTTATGGCTTCTTCTGGGGATATGAAAGTTCTTGCTGGAAAAGAGAGAGAAGCAAATTGTATAAACAACAACAACAAAAAACAATAAAGAAAGATTGACATAGACAAATTGACAAAAGAGAAATAAATTAGCAACTGTTTGTGTCCAAAACTCTTTCAAATAAGTACAATGAGAGACAAAACAATAGAAACTGAGTAACACAGAATTACCAAATATTTATTGAGCACTTAATTTGTACCATCAAATTTGACAGGATCTCTAGGTGATACAAATGATATGCAATTTATGCTCCCTTCTCTAAAGTTCCTTGCAGAGTATGACATACTTGGTAGAAGAAGAATTAATTCAAAACTAGGAACAAAGAAAGACATAAAATGATCTCTCACTGTGTTATTTACAGAACTTTAATCAGTAATTTTTCCTCAATCATTATTTTATTTGATAATGACTTCACTCCAACAAAGAGGAAGCCAGGTTTATTGTTTCAAAGCCAAAACAAAAATGAAAACAAAGGAAAACAAAAACTAAAATCTTCTTAACAGACTTGTGTGTGCTTAGTCAAAGAGTCATGTCCAGCTCTTTGTGATCCCATGAGCAGTAGTCCACTAGGCTCCTCTGTCCATGAGATTCTCCGGGCAAGAACACTGGAGTGGGTTTCCATTTCCTTCTCCATAGCAGACTTAGGGGATAAACAAATTTTCAAGGCCATGTGACTGAGTCAGTCACTATTAAAACCTAAATTTTCTGTCCTGATACTCCGTTCTTCCAATAACACCCTTGTTAAGTTATAAAAAATAAATACAAATAGTAGGCAGACAGTGAAAGGGTACTAAATGAGGAGTTGTAGAGTCACAGCAGAATTCAAGGAGAGAATCAAATATGAGCTTGTATTTGGGTGATGAAAAATTTTAATTGGAACAAGTGAAATCACTTGTTCCAGGCTGACTAATTCCAGGCTCACTGACTTATAAGAGAAAAGATATAAACAAAAGAAAAACTGAAGAAGCAAAAAATAGCAAAAGTATGGACATCAGAATAACACTAATTAGGGCAGGGCACAAGGAATATGCTTCTGAATGATATGAAGAGTTGAAAAAGAAACAAAACTAAAATAAGATAGAATAGACAGTATAGAGTCTTGTTAGAAATCATAGGTTGGTGTAAAGAGGATGTGGTATAATTAGGGGTTTACTGAGTATCAGAATGCAAAATAATTCATGCTAAAGACAGTTTGGATTTACTGCAAACTTTTTGGCTACTTTTATACCCACTAAGAGGTCAAGTGGTGAGACCCTACACAATTGTATTTGATCCACCAGAGAGAGACACAGACAGGGCACTTTTAAGTGGAGGAAAAACAAAACAAGCAACAAAAACGAACAGGATTCAATTGACAATATAAAGGGGAAGAAGTTCCGTGTCTCTCATTTTACACCAAGATTTTGAGCCTGGTTTCTGGGCTTAGAGAATGACATGACAGGACATTTTAGGCAGTTCATGAACAAGAACTAAACTTTCTCAGAGAGAGGGTTTGAATAAAAAATGTCCATTTTAAAAACATTGTATCAATCATTTATTTTCCAGCATTATCTCTAATGCCTTATTGAGAGTTAGAAGGACTGGACTGGGCAGAGGTAAAACTTGTTTACGGAAAAAGGGACAGCACTCACAGAGGTCATAGCTATTGTCAAGGAGGGGAAATTCCCCCCCCCAACCCCTTGATTCCGGGGTTCTTTTTGCTATTCTAATAAATAAATGTTGACAAGTCAGATTAACAAGAAAAAAATTAATTTAGCATGCATAGAGGTCTAATAGATATGGGGCATAAGAAGTGGCCACGGCGGCAGCTTTTATACTTTTTAAACAGAGAAACAATACCTATGAGAGGAACTGACAGGGCAAATAAATTTAGCCTTGACTGCTTAATTAGTGAAGAATCTAAACAGATTTGGGCTTGGGATAGCAAATTAAAAAGGAAGTGGAAAGTTTCATTAACATAGGCTTCTCACCCTGAATCCCTATCTCTGGTGATAGAATATTTCCCTTGGTAAGGGAAGGGTACCTTTCACATGAGAGACTTTCCTGCTTTCAGGGGCAGAGAGAAAGGTTTTCTTACACTGGCTGTTTTTCAAGTAACTTTAATTCAAAATAATCAATATGTCATTGTGCCATATTTTTGGGAGGTCTGCCCTGAGAGCTAGCACTAAAATTAGAAATAAATGATGTGTATAATGGAATGGCTAGTCAAGAGAGTTAGGGCTAAAAGATGCTTAGTAGATATAGTTTTCAGGAATTTGGAAAAGGAAAAAGAGCAATAGTAATCAACTATTTCTATTAAAAAATAATAGTAATAAGTTAAAAGATTAAAAGACAGCTGAATACCAACTCTCCCAGGAATCAAAAAATGAGAGGGTTTCAGTTATTACTGAAGGCACATATTATATAATTGAAGCTGAGGAGCTGAGAAATCCCCTGTATTATAGCTGACGGTTAGAAGATTGTTGGTAAAAAGTGGTTTTAGACTAGAGCATCAGGAATCAAGTATGGGAGGTGGTGTCTAGAAGTGAATGGGTAGTGCAAAACTGGTGGTGGAAAAATGTAAGCTATAAGGTATAAGTTACAGCAAAAGCAGTACTAGCTTTTTGCAAGATCAGTTCAGTTCAGTCACTCTGTTGTATCTGACTCTTTGCAACTCCATGGACTGCAGCATGCAAGGCTTCCCTGTCCATCACCAATTCCCGGAGCTTGCTCAGACTCATGTCCATTGAGTCAGTGAGGCCATCCAAACATCTCATCCTCTGTTGTCCACTTCTCCTCCTGCCTTCAATCTTTCCCAGCATCTGGGTCTTTCCCAATGAGTCAGTTTTGCAAGATAGCAGGAATAAAAAAGACAATTTGAAATAGGGTTTAAAGAGCGTAAGCTCTAGAATCAGAAATTCCCAAATCAGACTCCTGCTCCCACCACTCCTATAATATATTAGATTTGTGATCTTGGTTAGCAGCTTAACCATTTTCTTCCTCAGTAAAATGAACCAGAGGGATCCTATCATACTGCCACTAAAGTAAGACTTTAAGCAGATCAGCAGAGAGTGCACTGTTGAAAGCTGAGTGCTGTAAGAAAGAAGGAAGGTGGATAGGGCTTAGCAGGAAAGAGGGGGATTTGAAAAGCAAGGACATCTTCCTTTCAAAGCCCTAGTTTTGCGAAGTCCTTCCCCTGTAGAATACAAAAGAACAACTGCACTGTTAGAGTTCACAACTCTGTCGCTTGTGATGCTGCGCAGTACACACACAGGAGGGCTTGCTTTTTCTCCTAAAGTATACTTTCAGAAAATATACAGTGTATCACATAATTTCCCTTGGGGAACCTGAAAAAAGGAAGAAGATTAGGTATAGAATCTTATTTTTTCTAGGTCATCTTAGAGCTATGGAGCACTGGTCTCTCTGAACTAGTTCTGGGGCAGGAAGACAGGAAGGACTTTACTTGCTGTTGGAAGTGGCAAAATGCCTCCACAGACCCAGTACAAGGAGCAATAAGACTAAACTACCTAGTAACTCTCATCTTATATGTTATCCTCAAATATCCCTACAAAATAAAGAATGTAAGAATCTGCCTCCCTTTCATAATAAAGTGTAGGTACTCTTGCCTGGAAAATCCCATGGATGGAGGAGCATGGTAGGCTGCAGTCCAAGGGGTCGCTAAGAGTCGGACATGACTGAGCGACTTCACTTTCACTTTTCACTTTCATGCACTGGAGAAGGAAATGGCAACCCACTCCAGTGTTCTTGCCTGGAGAATCCCATGGATGGAGGAGCATGGTAGGCTGCAGTCCATGGGGTCACTGAGGGTCGGACACGACTGAGCGACTTCACTTTCACTTTTCACTTTCATGCACTGGAGAAGGAAATGGCAACCCACTCCAGTGTTCTTGCCTGGAGAATCCCAGGGATGGGGGAGCCTGGTGGGCTGCCGTCTATGGGGTCGCACAGAGTTGGACACTACTGAAGTGACTTAGCAGCAGCAGTACTATCATAAATCATTTATGTTACATTTAATATTTAGATAACTTTGTATCTGTTCTTTCCATGGTAGAGGATTAATGCTGGCAAATATTAAAAAATTTGAGAAAAGGAAAAAGTGAATAATGGAGCTTGTGGAAATGGAGATGTTCAAAAAATAGGAAGGATATCAGCTTCAAAACAGTACTTCAGGATATGGGAAGACGTGAAGAATAAAGTCTAACATGGTAATCATGAGAGGAGGCACACTATAAGGGCATAAGCTTTATTAGTGGTTCATTGACCTTAAATTCAGCCACTATGAGAACACTTTTCCTTTCAGCTTTAACCAACCTTTTCCTGTGAAGTTCCTCTGAGTTATAATAAATTACTGCTTTCAGGTCTTCACACTTAAAGTTTAGTCAGAAAAGTCTTAGGTTACATTTGGGGCCACAGCACCTATGACAGGGCGGCTGAACTCTGGACAATGGTTGGAGCATTTATCCACATACTGCAGTGTTTTGGCACTGCTGGGGCATGTTCCACGTGGAAAAGTTTAGTTAAAAAGCCATCTGGCTCTTCCAAATCCCTTGAGGATTGGCCAGGTCTTACAATGTCTTAGGAGATCACAGATTTCCTCAGAGAATAAGGTTTGGGCACTAAAAGTGAAAAGAAATCAGGCCAGAAAAAAACATTCTTTCATTTTCTTTATACAGAGAAAACAGTTTCAGTGTCCAAACATTCCTGTGAAGAGATAATGAAAGTAGCTAGATCACAGTAAGATTTAGTGTTGTGTCTGAGTGTGCACATGTGTCTGAGAGTGTATGCTGGTGTGAATGGAATAGTATGAGGACAAGAGATTAGGACTTATTATTTTTAGTTAAAAATATGTTTTTCAAGAACCTTCTTTAAAAATGTCAATCTCAGTTATACTCAATGTGAAATATACTGTCACACATTTAAGACAATACAAGTTGAGCCAGATCAGTTTTCACGGAAAAATTTAAAGCATGCAAGTTAGTTTTCTTTTGGATAGATTAAAGAATTCAAGATTGTTGAAAGAAGATCCCCCAAAACAGATAAAAATATACCAATTCAGTTACTGATGAATTTTCCTTTAGAGCCATACACACATAGGCTGTTAGAACAAAAATGAAGATTATCGTAGATTTCTCATTTATAGATATGAGTCCCTGAGGAATGGATAAATATATGGTACATACATGAAGTGAAATATTACTTTGCCATTAAAATGAGTGAAATAGAGATTGTCAAACTGAGTGAAGTAAACTAAAGTGAAATATCATATAATATCCTTATATGCAGAATCTAGAAAGAAATGATACAAATGAACTTATTTACAAAACAGAAATTGACTTACAGACTTAGAGAATGAATTTATGATTATGCAGGCTGGGAAGGAAGGCAAAAGGATAGTTACAGAGTTTGGGATCAACATGTACACACTGCTATATTTAAAATGGGTAAACAACAAGGACCTATAGTATAGTACAAGGAACTCTGCTCAATATTATGTAACAATCAAATGGGAAAAGAATTTTTAAAAGAATGGATACATATATACATATAACTGAATCACTTTGCTGTACATCTAAAACTATCCTAACATTGTTAATCAACTACACCTCAATGTAAAATGAACAATGCAAAGATGTAGAGGAAAACAATAGAATGGGAAGGACTAGAGCTCTCCAAGAATACTAGAGATACCAAAGGAATATTTTATGCAAAGATAGGCACAATAAAGGACAGAAATGTTATAGACCTAACAGAAGCAGAAGATACTAAGAAGAGGTGGCAAGAATACACAGAAACTATACAAAAAAAAGATCTTAATTACCCAGATAACCACAATGCTGTGATCACTCACCTAGAGCCAGACATTCTGGCATGTGAAGTCAAGTGGGCTGTAGGTAGCATCACTATGAACAAAGCTAGTGAGGTGATGGATTCCAGCTGAGCTATTCCAGATTCTAAAAGATGATGTTATTAAAGTGCTACACTCAACATGCCATAAAATTTGGAAAACTCAGCAAGGGCCACAGGACTGGAAAAGGTCAGTTTTCATTCCAATCCCAAAGACAGGCAATGCCAAAGGATGTTCAAACTACTGCATAATTGCTCTCATCTAACACACTAGCAAAGTAATGCTCAAAATTCTTCAAACTAGGCTTCAACAGTTTGTGAACCAAGAAATCCCAGATGTTGAAGCTGACTTTAGAAAAGGCAGAGGAACCAGAGATCAAATTGCCAACATCCATTGGATCATAGAAAAAGCGAGAGAATTCCAGAAAAATACCTGCTTCATTGACTATGCTAAAGTCTTTGACTGTGTGGATCACAACAAACTGTGGTAAACTCTTCAAGAGATGGGAATACCAGACCACTTTACTTGCTTCCTAAGAAACCTGTATGCAGGTCAAACAGCAATAGTTAGAACCAGACGTGGAACAATAGACTGGTTTCAAGTTGGAAAAGGAGTATGTCAAGGATGTATATTGTCACCCTGCTTATTTAACTTATATGCAGAGTACATCGTGTGAAAAGCCAGGCTGGATGAAGCAAAAGCTGCAATCAAGATTGTTGGGAGAAATATCAATAACCTCAGATATGCAGATGACACCACCCTTAAGGTAGAAAGTGAAGAAAAACTAAAGAGCCTCTTGATGGAAATGAAAAGAGGAGAGTGAAAAAGCTGGCTTAAAACTCAACATTCAAAAAATGAAGATCATGGCATCTGATCCCATCACTTCATGGCAAATAGATGGGGAAACAGTGGGAACAGTGACAGACTGTATTTTGGGGGGCTCCAAAATCACTGCAGATGTTGATTGCAACAATAAAATTAAGACACTTGCTCCTTAGAAAAAAAGCTATGACCAACCTAGATAGCATATTAAAAAGCAGAGATATTACTTTGCCAACAAAGGTCCACATAGTCAAAGCTATGGTTTTTCCAGAAGTCATGTATGGATGTGAGAGTTGGACTATAAAGAAGGCTGAGTGACAAAGGATTGATGCTTTTGAACTGTGATGTTGGAGAAGACTCTTGAGAGTCCCTTGGACAGCAAGGAGATCACACCAGTCAATCCTAAAGGAAATCAACAATAAATAAACATTGGAAGGACTTATGCTGAAGCTAATGCTCCGGTTCTTTGGCTGCCAGATGATAAGAGCTGACTCATTAGAAAAGCCTCTGATCTGGGAACGGATTGAACTCAGGAGAAGTGGATGAAAGAAAATGAGATAGTTGGATGGCATCACCGATTCAATGGACATGAGTTTTGACTAAGCTCCAGGTGATGGTGAAGGACAGGGAAGCCTTGCATGCTGCAATCCATCCAGTTGCGAAAAGTCAGACACGACTGACCAACTGAGCAACAACATAAAAACACAAAATTGTGAACTTGCTAAATGTAAAAAAAAAGAGTTGTCCATGCTCATGAAATATATTTGTAGTATATTTAAAAATATAAGTCTAAGTTTTTTGACTGAGTTTACAGAGTCACTGAGTTCAATAATAAAAGCCAAAATTTTGTAACCAAACTGCCTGGGGTCAAAGCTCCACTAAACTTGGGCACTTTGGTGTCCTTTAAGAAATTAATTGAAATGTGCCTTTGTTTACTTCTTTATAAAATGTGTATTTATGAGTAGTAATGCATTACTATATATAAAGAGTATAGTGTGTCTGGCAAATGGCAATCCACTCCAGTATTCTTGCCTGGAAAGTTCCACAGACAGAGGAGCCTGGTGAGCTACAGTCCATGGGGTCACAAAGAATCAGATAAGAAAGAGCATGCATGCATGTTATCTGAGCCCAGTGACCATGAAATACAGCTGTTAATCTAAAATAATAAAGTAACCAGTTATTTTACTAGCAAAGCAGGTTTATTCAGAAGCAGCAAAGAATTGCAACTTGGTTATATGGAATTAAGGGCTTTCCAGGTGGCTCGGTGGTAAAGACTCCTCCTGCCAATGTAATAGACACAGGAGAACATGGGTTTGATCCCTGGGTTGGGATGATCCCCTGAAATAGGAAATGGCACCCTGTTCCCCTATTGTTGCCTGGAAAATTCAATGGACAGAGAAGCCTGGAGGGCTACAGTCCATGGAGTTGCAAAGAATCGGACACACACACGACAGCACACATATGCACTTGAAATTATGGCGAACAACATGCAATCCCCATAAAGCATAAGAGAGGAAACTTTTATAGAGAAGGGGAAGTTGGGGCCAGGGCGGGGTGTATTAAAAACAAAATAACATTGGACGAAATGGAATTTGTAGTATAGAAGCTTTTTATTGGCTAAATGGTAACGGTCTTCATTGACTGAGCTATTGCCAGGGAAGGAGAAAATATTTCTTCTTCCTGTTAATAATGAATTACTGTCACTTCCTGCCAGATACACAAAGCATATCTTCAGGTCAGGATCTGTATTGACATCAAGCATGAGAGCTGCCCCTTTGGCTTTCCAACAGCATTTCTGTGAGGTTTCCCATGATTAATTTGCACATAGCAAAGTTTAAGAGTTCTCTAACTTTTTTAGTCTTGGAAGCAGCTTACTGCAAGGAACCACCCTTCCCCGTACAACATAGATGAGCTTTAGTGATGCCCTTTTCCTTACATATGACAAGGCCATACACAGACCATTTAAATTCCCTTTTTTTAAAAATCTCATAAATGATTAGCTGAGCTATTTTGTTTCCGCTGACCAATTTTTCCTCCCAATAATCCTTTAAAATAAGTACAGAGTTTGTTTCATATTTTAAAATGTCCTGACATAGGTCAAAGACTATAAAGGTGTTACTTATGGCATTTTTTACTATGTGATATTATTAGAATCTTTAAAAACTAGGCTCACAGACTTTTAAAGTAAATTTATTTATTTATTTTTAATTGAAGGATACTTGTTTCACAATATTGTATTGGTCTCTGCCATACATCAACACGAATCAGCCAGAGGTAAACATATGTCCCCACCCTCTTAAACCTCCCTGGCACCATCTCTTCCCACCACTCTAGGTTGCTCACAGACTTTTAACTTAATATTTTAAATGTAAGAAATGAATCGCCAGTCCAGGTTCGATGCAGGATACAGTATGCTCGGGGCTGGTGCACTGGGATGACCCAGAGGGATGGTACAGGGAGGGAGGTGGGAGGGTGGTTCAGGATTGGGAATATGTGTACACCTGTGGTGGATTCATGTTGATGTATGGCAAAACCAACACAATATAGTAAAGTAAAAAAATTAATTAATTAATTTAAAAAATGATTTTAAATGAAAATGTATGGTATTATAAGTAACATAACTAAAATCTTAGATGGGCAAATATGAAACAACATAACAGGTTTATTAAAAGTCTAGAACATTTGAAAGTGTATGAATCACTCAAAATCTCCCCACTCCTAACACAATTATTATCACACTTGATATCATCCCCCATCCTTTTGTAGTTTAGTTTATTATAGTTTCAATCATATATAGTTTTAAGCATTCTTCAAAAACTTATAACTATTAATTAGAGTAAATATGTAATTCATATTCCATAATATCGTTTTAAAGCCTGCAATTCATGGTTTTCAATATTTTCAAAAAGCTAAGTGAACATTTGAAGTAACCCTTAAATACAGACTCCCTACTGCAACAGCAAATGAAGATAGGAATTGGCAGGTTTTTGTCTGCTTTTGAAGGGACAAAGGATTCTGCTTTCCCAATAAATGAGATATAAACAAAACAGTTTATCACCAAAGACTTGAGTTATAACTCCTTAAATTCCAGTTGGAGGTCCAATTCTTGTGTACTAAAGCAATTTGGAGAAAGAGAAGAGATAAAATTCTCTCAGTTCAGTTCAGTTCAGTCGCTCAATTGTGTCCGACCCTTTCCGACCCCATGAATCGCAGCACACCAAACCTCCCTGTCCATCACCAACTCCTGGAGTTCACTCAAACTCACGTCCATCGAGTCGGTGATGCCATCCAGCCATCTCATCTGTCGTCCTCTTCTTCTCCTGACCCCAATCCCTCCCAGCATCAGAGTCTTTTCCAATGAGTCAACTCTTCGCGTGAGGTAAATTCCATTAAAAAAGTACAGAGGAAATGTTCGGATCATCACAAACCCAAAAAATCAACCAAACAAGAAAAAATATGTATTACATGGCTTCTCAGTTTCTCGAATGGAAAAATGTAAGAACAATTAAAATTAAAACTTTTATCTAAGATGATGAATACAATATACATATACAAAAAAGAAAAAACAAACAATTTTAAAAGACAGAAGACAAAAACCAAGTTTCTAATCCCAGTATTTGGCCAGGGTTGTGTGCATGGTGTTGAAGCATTTATCCTCTCATAACTGGAATTTAGTAATAATCTGAGCATATCTTTATAAAGCCTCACATGTTAATATTTTAATTATCATTTACTTCTTTATTGGCCTGTAAATGACTGACTGGAGTGGAAAAAGTAGTATTCTTGACATAAAACAATAAGACATCCAGTTGTTTCTTAGAACAGTATATGTATCACTTAACTAGGGTCTTTCCTGGTGGCTCATGGTAAAGAATCTGCCTGCCGTGCAGGAGACAGGAGTTCAGTCCCTGGGTTGGGAAGATCTCCTGGAGATGAGCATGGCAACCCACTCCAGTATTCTTGCCTGGAGAATCCCATGGACAGATGAGCCTGGAAGGCTACAGTACAGAGGATTGCAGAGACAGTCACAACTGAGCGACTTAGCATGCACTTAATTAGGCATATTTGCTTGCCTAGCAAACAATTATTATTTTGTCAAGAATTTCTCCAAGGCCCTTACCTCACAGTATCTGTCAATTATAATCTATTTTATCATGAATCTTGCTCCATTTTAATCTCTAGATTATGTCTACATTTAAATCATTATTACTTTTAGATAGAGCTAAATCAGATTTATCTAGGGATTAATTATCTTCTATGAGGATCTTATATCACAATTACTGTGCAATTTGAAGGAAAGTTTTTAAAGTGCAGGTGAAATCATCCCTTTTTCTTGCACTCCAACAATATGACGTATTTTTGTCTGCCTCAAATTTGGACATTGACTTCATCTGTATTTTATAATTTATTTTATATAAAATTTCTATTTGAATATATCCATTTTTGTTGTTGAAGAAGCATGAACTTTATTATGACTCTGTTGCTGTCTGCCAATCGTGCCCTTGATTCTATTTTTTAGGCATTTAATTTTTTTCTTCTTTTTGAAAATCACAAAAATTTTCCTGATCGTATTGAACTATAATTGACATATGACATTCTGCAAGCATAAGGCATATAATGTATGTATTTGATACACTTATATATTGCAAAATTATTACATAGTAAAGAGTTAGTTAATACCGTCAGTCAGTTCAATTCAGTCACCCAGTCGTGTTTGACTCTTTGTGACCCCATGGACTGCAGCATGCCAGGGCTCCCTGTCCATCACCAACTCCTGGAGTTTACTCAACTCATGTGTATTGAGTCAGTGATGCCATCCAACCATCTCATCCTTTGTTGTCCTATTCTCCTCCTGCCTTCAATCTTTCCCAGCATCAGGATCTTTTCAAATGAGTCAGTTCTTTGCATGAGGTAGCCAAATTATTAGAGTTTCAGTTTCAGTCCTTCAAATGAATATTCAGGACTGATTTCTTTTAGGATGGACTGATTGGATATCTTTGCAGTTCAAGGGACTCTCAAGAGTCTTCTCCAACACCATAATTCAAAAGCATCAATTCTTTGACTCTCAGCTTTCTTTATAGTCCAACTCTCCATCAATACATGACTACCAGATAAACCATAGCTTTGACTAGATGAAACTTTGTTGACAAAATAATGTCTCTGCTTTTTAATATGCTGTCTAGGTTGGTCATAACTTTTCTAAGGAGCAAGCGTCTTTTAATTTCATGGCTGCATTCACCATCTGCAGTGATTTTGGAGCCGAAAAAAATAAAGTCTGTCACTGTTTCCACTGTTTCCCTACCTATTTGCCATGAAGTGATGGGACCAGATGCCATGATCTTAGTTTTCTGAATGTTGAGTTTTAAACCAACTTTTTGACTCTCTTATTTCACTTTCATCAAGAGGCTCTTTAGTTCTTCTTCGCTTTCTGCCATAAGTGTTGTGTCATCTGCGTATCTGAGGCCATTGATATTTCTCCCAGAGATCTTTAATCTAGTTTGTGCTTCATCCAGCCCAGTATTTCTCATGATATACTCTTCATATAAGTTAAATAAACAGGGTGACAATATACATCCTTGATGTACTTCTTTCTTGATTTGGAACCTGTCTGTTGTTCCATGCCCAGGCCTAACTGTTACTTCTTGACCTGCATACAGATTTCTCAGGAGGCAGGTCAGGCAGTCTGATATTCCCATCTCTTAAAGAATTTTCTACAGTTTGTTGTGATCTACACAGTCACATAATTATCATTTCCTTTTTGTGGTGGAAACCCTTAAAATGTATTCTAAGCAATTTTCAAGTATATAGTGCATTATTGTTAACTACAGTCACTGTGTTATACATTAGATACCCAGAATTTACTCATTTCATCACCAGAAGTCTGTATACTCTGACCAAAGTTTTCCTATTTTCTCATCTCCCCAGTCCCTGCCAAGTACCATTCTACTCTCTGTTTTTATCAGTTTAGCATTTTTTATGTAACTCATATTTGATTACGTGAGCAAGTTTTTCCTGCACTTGAATACCTTGTGCACTGCAAATCTTATCTGTTTTGTTTTTAGACTATAAACCAAGGGGTTGAGAACAGGAGTCAAGAAGAGGAAGAGGTTGGCCATGGTGACATGAAGAAGAGGAGATGTGAATGTACCAAACCTATGAATTACAGCCAACACAATGAGTGGCACATAAAAGATGCAGACAGTGAAAATGTGGGAAACACAAGTATTAAGTGCCTTGAGCTGACCATCTTTGGAGGCAATACCCAGCACTGTTTTCAAAATTAGGCTGTATGAAATGACAATGAACATAGAGTCAACTCCGAAGGAGCACAGGACAAGGGACAACCCATAAATGATGTTGACTGTGATAGGGCCACAAGCCAGCTTCATAACATCAGGGTGGTAGCAATAACAATGTGATAGAATGACATCCTTGCAGAAGGGCAATCGCTTGAGCAGAATTGGCAAAGGTACCATCAACACCACACCCCTAATCATGGCTGCAAGCCCCATCCCCATGATCCGAGAATGGGTTAAGACTACTGTGTAGTGCAGTGGGTTGCGAATAGCTACAAATCTATCAAAGGCCATGGCCAGCAGGATGGCTGACTCCATGGAGGAGAAGGTGTGGATAAAAAACATCTGCATTAGGCAGGAGTGGAACTCAATCTCTCTGTGATTCAGGAGGAAGACACTGAGTACTGTAGGCAGAGTTGATAAAGACAGACCCACATCTGTGGCTGCCAGCATAGACAGGAAGATGTACTGAGGTTCATGAAGGCTGGAGGTGGTTTTGATAATGAAGAGGATAGTACTGTTTCCTAGGAGGGCAATTAGGTACATGATACACAGTGGGATAGAGATCCATATTTGCACAGCTTCCAGTCTGGGAATGCCTGTTAAAAAGAGAGTGGGTGGCTGGAACCAGCTACTGTTTATAAACTCCATAAAGATATATTTATTTGGGGGGGCAGGGGGGCGGCGCACAGCCCAGATCAGTTTCTAAATGTTTCTACTGGGAGAAAAACACAGATTTTTAAGATAGAATATAATGCATCTAACTCTTGTGGGGCAGCATTATTAATTCTAGCCATCTTTACATCAAGGAATGGATCCTTAGAATGTTTTCAACTCTATCTGAATGACTACTCAGAGTTAAGACAATGGATAACTGCTATTAAAATGTAAGATCTACTAGAATTATTTTAGTCTAGAAAGCTTCAGTCATTAATTAAGTGGCAATGAAAATTAAGAGTATTATTTTCTATTTCTATCCCAATGCTTAGAAAAATTTCATTCTTGGATTCTGTTTCTTAATATATCCACTTATGTTGAATATATTTACTTTGGCTAAGATGACTCTGAAAGAAGTTTCTGCACTTTCTCCACATCGATGTCACACCTATTAATATTCAGGCATCTGGGGACTCTCTTGGAGGTCCAGTGGTTAAGATCCTATGCATCCACTGCAAGGGTGCATATTCAATCTCTGGTGGGAGAACTAGGATCCCACATGCCATGCAGCATGGCCACCAAAAAAAAAAAAAAAAAAATTCAAGCATCTTGAAACCTGAACATTTTTCCTATTAATTATACCTGTAGAAATAAAGCATAAGATATTTCAATAAACCACATAAACCTCAAGCTATTTAAATAAATACTTCAAATGATACTGTTCATTTTCTTTTTTTCCTTTTTTTCTTTTTTTTACTTTAATTTCTAGGTTGTTTGACATGTTCTTTTAAAATGATATGTTGATTTTCCAAAATATGAGAGAGTGATAAAACCATCAAATGAGTATTGTCGTTACTTTTAAATTGGTGCCAGAATAGTATCAAACATTAACAAATAATTTCTTGAATAAAATCTGAAATATCTCTATTTTAAAACACATATATAATATATTGTGTGTGTGTGCTTAGTTGCTCAGTCGTGTCTGACTCTTTGCGATCCTGTGGACCATAGTCTGCCAGGCTCCTCTGTCCATGGGGATTCTCCAGGCAAGAATAATGGAGTGGGTCACCATGCCCTCCTCATATATTATAGTAGGAAATAATAAATATCCACATTTCAATAAATATCTTAAACATGGCATAACTGGAGGAAATGGTGTTAATATTTATGTGCTTATCCTCCAAAGATAAGAAGAAAGAGATTATATATGATTGCTTAAATACAGTTATATTTAAGTGTTTTGTTTAAATTTGGCAGCAGAAGCAGAATAGTGAGTTAACTACATTTGGATATGGGGGAGAAAGTAAGGGAGCTAATATGACTGACCTTATCTGGAAAAATATGAAATCAATACACACTCTTTAATAAAATAATATTACTTAAAAGTGTAGGTAAAACTAAAACACCAAAAAAAATTTTTTTTTAATTAATAAAGGATTCCTTTTGGAAGAAAGGGATAGGATGCACTGGGATAAAACAATATTCTGTTTTTGTCCTCAGGAAAAATTAGTACTATAGTGCTGTTTTAAAATCATGTAGATATAAACAAAAAAAAATTATATTTTTATAGATGTAAATACATCTTTGAAGAGCAGATCCAAGATGAATCACAATGTATACATTTCCATCCATTGATGTATCAAGACCTATACTTATACAGTCAGTCATCCAGCCTACAGTCAGCCACCCATTCATGTATTCTTAGCAATGATGTCTTCTATATTCTAATATAATCTCTCTTAGTATGTGTAGTAAAGAGTGTTCTACAAAGCGTATGTTTTCAGACAGGGACTGAGTCTATCATGAAGAGAACCCGAGTAGAGAAGTTGACTTCTTAGGGACTTAGAAGTTTAAGTCTTATATAATTCTTTAAGACTACATGAAGTGTCAGAGTCACTCATGTTTAAAAAAGAGAAGAAGAAAGCCACGGTTCATAAGAGAGTAGGACATCAATCATACCACAGACACTATCCACACACAGTCATTCAACATACTGCATCTCACAGCACTAGGATGTGAGATCCTCTTATAAACATAAAATTCTAAGCTGCCCCAATATACTCTGCGTCTCATTTAAACATATGCAAAGATATATATTATTAGCAAATGGAGAAGGAAATGGTACCCCACTCCAGTATTCTTGGCTGGAACATCCCATTGGGCAGAGGAGCCTGGTAGGCTGCAATTCAAGGGGTCACAAAGAGTCAGACATGATTTAGCAACTGGGCATGCATGCACAGTACTAGCAATCAGTTCAGTTCTGTTGCTCAGTCGTGTCCGACTCTTTGCGACCCCATGAATCGCAGCACGCCAGGCCTCCCTGTCCATCACCATCTCCCAGAGTTCACTCAGACTCACGTCCATCGAGTCAGTGATGCCATCCAGCCATCTCATCCTCGGTTGTCCCCTTCTCCTCCTGCCCCCAGTCCCTCCCAGCATCAGAGTCTTTTCCAATGAGTCAGCTCTTCTCATGAGGTGGCCAAAGTACTGGAGTTTCAGCTTTAGCATCATTCCTTCCAAAGAAATCCCAGGGCTGATCTCCTTCAGAATGGACTGGTTGGATCTCCGTGCGGTCCAAAGGACTCTCAAGAGTCTTCTCCAACACCACAGTTCAAAAGCATCAATTCTTCGGTGCTCAGCCTTCTTCACAGTCCAACTCTCACATCCATACATGACCACAGGAAAAACCATAGCCTTGACTAGACGGACCTTAGTCGGCAAAGTAACGTCTCTGCTTTTGAATATACTGTCTAGGTTGGTCATAACTTTTCTTCCAAGGTGTAAGCATCTTTTAATTTCATGGCTGCAGTCACCATCTGCAGTGATTTAGCAGACGTGGATATTAAGATAGTTATAATTGTATTCTGCATGCCATATTAAATAGAGACAGTGGAGTAATACTGAGTCTGAACTACTGTATATAGTGGAGAGTTATATTTGGTAACACTGTACTTTCTCCAGTACAGATTTCCTCCTCACTGAAGATGGGCTCGGACATCCTGTGTATGGCTCCGCCTATCACACAGAGGATGCCTCACCCAACTTGGGTTCCAGAACTTCATGTCAGACTGCCATGTCCCAGTGCGAGAACATCCTCCTTAGCTCACACAGGTCCACATTTCATTTTGGGACACCTCTCGCAGGTATATACCTTTCCCACTTTGCTCAGGCTCTGGCGCTCATCACTTGGACTACATTTAGAATCCAACTTCTTGCTGGGCTGATACCCTCCCTTCCACTCCCATCTGAACATCATTATCATTCTCGCTTGCTCTGACATCCCATGCTGGTCTACCCCTCACAAACCACCCTTCTCAAAACTGTCAGGACCAAGCGCCTTGTTTAGGCACATTAGCCATACCCACTCCCCACCCCATACACAGTGAAGATGTCTACATCTGTGCTTCAACCAACAGTTATAGGGCATAATCATTCAGGATGAGAAATAAAAGGAAGGGAAGGAAAGGGAAATAAAAGAGAAAGGGGAAGGTGAAGAGCCAACTTTGTTTATATTAAATCCAGTATGTTTAATTTTATTAGCCATGTTTTGTTTTTTCCCATGATGTGGAGCCTGCAGGATCTCCATTCCCAGACCAGGGATTGAACCCACACCCCATGTAGTGGAAGTGCAGAGTCATAGCCACTCGACTGCCAGAGAAGTCCCATTCTTATTCAGTTTACATATTAAGTTGATTTTGATTTGAAAAATAACTTGATATACTATGACAGTCAATCTATCATGTGATGGGCATGTTGCCAATATATTACATCTGAGAATTACATCTTTCAAATTAATATATTATCTGTGTTGCCTTGAGCCAAACATGAATTTTCATATATCTTTAGTATTTTTTAAAATTTGAATTTCTGGGTTTATATCATGAAAAGAAAGGAGTTTCTAACAGTTATAAAACTATATTCCAACACAGTGTACTGATTTTATAAGTAAGTTTTATGTTCAGAATTTTTATTAATATTGATAGTAAAAGTTAATCCATGCTACCTACATGTATTCTTGCCTGGCAAATCCCATGGACATAATCTCCCGCTTAAGGGTAGATCATGTCTTTTGAGTTAAAGAAATCCTGTGTTAAACTTAAACATTCTTGCTATGAATCAACTCAAAATTGAATCCTTATATTGAAACATTTTCTTTCTAAAAATTTCACTACACTGAAAGGAAAAATCAACATAAAACAGTGTCATGACTGCTTATACTTTCTTGGATCCTGAAATGTAATCCACATGACTTTAGTATAGAAGTAAACAAACAAACAACAGGAAAGAAAACATACACCAGTATTTTAAAATTCCTTAGTATTTGACCTACCTTTTTAGAAGTTCAACATATCTAGACTTTCATTATAAAGCCTCCTTGGAAGTTTGAAATTTGATGGAAGGCTTCTGTGAGGACCTCCATTGTACTAAGGAAAGTGTTCTGCTTGGTTCTATACTTTACCCAAATACATATATCCTAAAGGCACAATGTGAAGGGATATTTGGACTCAATTATCAAGAAGATCAGACATTGTAGATTCAGAGCTTTCTCTGTCCCTAATTAAACCTAATCTGCCTCCTCAATAGCCTTATCTCATTTCTGACAGTGTTCAGTGCCAGCAGGGCACTGGCCAAGCAGATCATCCTTGTATCTGACCTTACTATACAGAAGAATTTTACTGTTCAGGGAATTTCTGGTTCTCTCTAGGGGCTAGTATAAACCTCATAGCGATGGTTTCATTAGGGCCTCTCCTAGGGAAGAGAAGGCCATAGGAAAGTATATTTAATTGGTGTAGGGCTCTGTCAGGATAGAGTTTTATTGTTTGATTAAAAATGTAATGCAAAATACAACATGAGGTATAGTTACTTCTCAATGAACATTTAGAATAATGGGTAGAGAAGAAGTATTTATATATTGCTTATTCTCCAAATCAATGCATGTGAAGATTTTTTATAGTGTTTAAGCTCTAGTTTTTTCTTCTTCTGGTCTAAGAACTATCTGTTTGTGTTCTTTGCTGTAACATGCCATCTCCCTTGCTGATTTCATATCTCCCACCATGAGAGAAAGGAAATGTGCATGCATGTGTTCCAAGTCACTTTAGTTGTGTCTAAGTCTTTGCGACTGTGTGGACTGTAGCCTGCCAATCTCCTCTGTCCATGGGATTCTCCAGGCAAAAATACTGGAGTGGGTTTCCATGCTCTCCTCCAGGGAATCTTCCTGTCTCAGGAATTGAACACGTGTCTCTTAAGTCTCCTGCACTGGCAGGCATGTTCTTTACCACTAGTACCACCTGGGAAGCCCTCAAAAGAATAATTAGCCACACAATTAAAACTGTAAATGCCATAGTTCTTTAAGAATTTCATTGTATTGATGAACTATACATCTTGTTGCCCTTTCAGTTCCCTAAAACCATGAGTTCATGTTGGCTAAGTTGTTAATGATGAGTCTGCATTATCTATTGTGTTGCTGGGGTATATTGGATTACTGAGGGCAAACCACAGGTGGACATCAGAAAGAACCAAGGATAGAGTTACGCACAAGCCAGAAACAACCTCTGTCTGATTATACCACGGTGATACTATATAGAGAAATATAGATGAATCTGATAGATCTATTATCACATTTTTTATCCCATTCCTTTCAAATTGGAGTCTTTCTTTTTAATATTGCAATTCTGGTTGAGATGGGTGCATGATGGGGTATTGGATCTCTGCCATAGAGTGTAACTATAATCCATACATTCCAATACCATTTGCATAGTATCTTCCATATAGAAATAATAAGCTATGCCTAGACAGTTTCTGACTTCAAATTAATGATTTTTGTTCTGTTGGAAAAGCACTTCTTTTGGTTGGTCACTCTAAAATTTTAATGACAATGTTGTCTAAGAAAAGCATGGGATTGGACAAAGGCAAACCTACGTTCAGCTTTTAGCTCAATTTCTTTCTTACATGTGCAGATGAACTTTCAGGACTTCAATGCCCTCATCTAGTCACTGGAAACTAATAATATCAGGAGCCATTGTGTTTTTAAAAGTACTGATACATCAGAAATATGTTTTAAACTTGCTAAGTACTATGGCAATAGTAGCGGAAATTAAAGGCTCATTTCCCCCCACATACATATCTCCCTTCCTAAACTAAACAGTTAGAAGGGTTTGAGGAGTGTATATTGCTTTGAAAGTGAAAGGGTTAGTAGCTCAGTCATGTCTGCCTCTTTGTGATCCCATGGACTATAGCCCGTCAGGCTCCTTTGTTCATGGGATTTCTCAGGCAAGAATACTAGAGCGGGTAGCCATTCCCTTCTCCAGGGAATCTTCCCCAACCAAGGACTGAACCCAGGTCTGCACTCCAGGCAGGTTCTGTACCATCTGGGCCACCAGGGAAGCCCCATATATTGCTTTACATGTTGCTGTTGTTCAGTCACCCATTCATGTCCGACTCTTTGTGACCCCATGGACTGCAGCACTCCAGGCCTCCCTGGCCTCCACCATCTCTCAGAGTTTGCCCAAGTACCTATTAATATATTTGACTCATCTTTACTAAGAAAAAAGTCTTAGAAATATTTGATTGCTCTACCCCTTCATGGATTTTTTAATGTTTCTTGAGAGACAGCAAATTCCTAAGAATTGAGTTCCTTCAACACTAAAAAATAGACCTTCCAACTTTCACAACAGCTCATGCATTTAATAAATGGAAACCTTGACAACATCCTATATTTCTATGATTTTTTTGTGTGTCTTTCAGGGCAGTCTGTGTATGGGTTGCTACGGTTAATACAGCTGTTGTTAATTCCGCAGGGTTGTCTAAGAAGTATGATCTTCCCACAAGCCTATTTATTCATTCAATGGGTCTTTCTTGACCTTAATAAAAGGATCAAAAACTCAGAAGACCACAGGTACTTTTCTGTATTCCCAAATTCTCTTGGGTTTTAGTTCTCCTGGGATAGATAAAACTATAGAACCAGCCTCTGAGTCAACACTGGAACCTAGATCAAGGACAGACAGCCTGTCTTATGGGATGTCTGTAAGTCTGTGGCTGTAGAATAAAGGAGGTGATGAGGGCTTGGTGTCCAATATTGGACAGTAGGTGACTGCTTGATGGATTCCGAAGGGATCATATGAGTCTCAGATATCATACTAGTCTCACTCCTAGTCCAAAGGATTTGTGATTATTTTCCTGCCATATCTGCTTACCTTATAGCACCTGCCCAGGGCCATGATTTAAGGAGACCCAAGACTTGGAGTGGAGGCATGCCCAATGCGTGTGAAATGATATTTGTTAATAATGAGAATCTCTGGTTACCTGGCTGAACCATGATCTTTCAAGTTAACGAAGGGTTCATTGAGGGTGATTTATAACTTTTGAAACAGCCAGTCTTTGTGAGGAAGAACTTTTTCAGAATTTAAAAGTTGGGATAAATCTAAAGTCGGGAACATCAGAAGAAAAGGGCCTGATGTTTTTCTTGCTCTGACTATAGTTAGTCACAGATTCTTGAGATTCTTTTTTATTTTTTCACATTCTATCTCACAGGTTTCTGTGTGGTTTCTTTATTTATTTTCAGCTGGCTGGTTAAAACTCTCTTTGGAATAGTTATTGCAGAAGGAGTTTGTCTCATTTTATCTAAAACAGAAAAGGAGTCGAGACACAAGGCTAGATGTAGTGGATGTGGAAGCCCGTTTCACAGAACTGAAAGAACTGGCATCTCAGGAGGCTCTGATAGTGGTTTTTATAGACTGAGGCTTTTTTTTCCCCCTGATGGGGAATTGTATTCTTATCTATTTGGAACAAGATGGAATTAGGATGGTAAAAACAATAAAAATAGTAAATTATGACTTAAATCACAAGCTGAGAATATGAGAAAGAAAGATATAAGCGGTTGGGAATTAGAAGAAAAAAATTTCAAAGAAGAGCATTTAGTGTAACTTCCTTCTTGGTAAGTAACAAATCCTCGAGGTCTGTTGCGTAACATGTGTCTGACGAAGTTCCAAGGTCTCTCAGATCAGCTGGCTCACAGCTTATGGCATCTCCTTCTTCCACAGTTCCTCAATATGATCCCACTGCTGCAGTAAGAAGTTGCTTTGAGTGAGGTAACCAGTGAGTACTGGGGAGAAGGGAAACAATATAAATTATAATGGAAAATATTGAGGTTCTAAAAGATCTTTAGAATAGAACTGAATGGCTGAAGGCTTCTTTCTGAAGCCTAGACAGTGAGCTATGAGGATCATGATATCTCTACTTATCTTAGAAACTGGTTGAATTGATATCTAAGCTGGTTTTCAAAATCAGCTCATTTCTGTGTCTTTATGGATTTACTTTAATATATTAATACACATTCACTTAAAAGATGAAAGTACTTCTGAAAGGAAAGTGGATAGAGTGAGTGTAAGAGAAAAAAATATATATAAATGAGGAATATAATTTCAGACCTGTAGTTAGGGAGAAAAGAGATTAGAAAGATCCAGGACAGAATTTTGTGTTTGATTAGTGTCAGGTGAACAGGAAAGAAATTCATCCCTCCCCCACCCCTTCCCTGACCAATCCTGCTTTTTCTCTTTTGGTCCCTTGGGATCCCATTTATCTTTGGGAACCACCTGTGCATTAATTCATCATTTCCTTCAATTGCCAGCCAACTATGCTGTCTTATGATTAGCTCTCCTCTTTCTCTTTAATTTTTCTTGATTCTGAAAAATTAAACTTTCCTGAAGAATCAGTTGACTCATCCTGCTATAAAATATTTCTCTCCTCTCACCTCGATAGCCTTCACTTCTGTTGGACAATGGCTTATTCATTTGTTTTCTGTTCTATACACCTTTTGTTTTCAATAGTATCTCTATCTCTCTCCCTCTCTATTTTTGTCTGTATGAATTTTGACACTAACTCTAATAAGCATATTCTTGTTGTTGCTTTATCATTCACTAATGTCCAGCTCATTTGTGAGCCCATGAATTATAGCCAGCCAAGCACCTCTTACTATGGGATTTCCCAGTCTAGAATACTGGAGTGGGTTGCCATTTCCTTCTCCAGGGGATCTTCCTGACCCAGGAATTGAATCCACATCTCCATCATTGGCAGGTGGATTCTACTGCTGAGTCATCAGAGAAGTCCCCTAATAAGATATTTATTATAAATATCCGGATCAAATGTGAGTCTTTTGAAAATTTTCCATATACCCCATATTCTTCTGACTCCATTTTGCCTCAAGGAAAGAAGCAGAGCACTCATATGGTAGCTTGAATGATTTTTTTTTTTTTTCTGTGATGGGAACTTAATTGCAAAAGATGTTCACTTTCTTGCTTCAAATTCTTTACCGTGAGACTCCATTGACTTTAAGCATCATATTTATTTCTTCTGTTCAAAAGAAAACTTCCTAGTATCTTTTGATACCTCTAGTTACTGTTTTCCTTTCCTCGGCCCCAGTCTTCTCAAGTTGCCTATCATTGCTGTTTTCAGCTGTTACACATCTAATGTCTTGCATTCTGTGATCAGACTTTATCCTCACTAATTTCTTGAAATTGTACTAGATGCTAGTGAAAGCCCAATGGTTTCACTAGTGAAGGTCTAGTGTTTTATCTGACATTCTACTCTCAACACAACAGTCTGGAGGTGGCACTGAACAATAAGAGCAATAACAATAATAATAACAGCAATTATGATAACACTGTAAATAATAAGATTAGCACTGGAGAAAAGACTCAGAACCGTGCAAATGTAGTACGAAGACAGGGGTATAATGGGATCAAGGAAATCAAAGGAGAAGAAAGGTTAAAGAAGGGATTGCTCACAAGTGGGAAATGAAGTTTAGATTTCTGTGTCTAGAAGGGAACCATCTATGAGTTAATTTGATTCTAATCTAGAACATATAGAGAGTTCAGAGTGGTGAAATGCTTCTACCAAGATCTCAGTCTGTTTATGGCATAACTGAGGCAAGCTCAGCTAGAGCCTCATACCTAGACCAGTTCTCTTTCCAGGGTGCTAGGCAAGTTTGAGTCAGTCAGTCACATTGATTTCCTCAGTCATTCCATAGACATGTTAAATATTAATACTTTCAGAACATTTGTATTAACTTTCTCTGAATTCTGCATCCCCTAGCTTATTCCCTTTATTGGTTAGAGGTATCATTATTCTTCCCAAAACATGTCTCAAAATATGTTATTGCCTTTCACTTATCCTTCATTTAACCTATCACCTGACAGTCTTTTTTTTTTTTTTTCATTTTTTCTTGATGTATTTCTTCTCTATACCCTGTTTTCACTGTTAAGGCTACATTCCTGGCTGCCTTGATCTGCTGGAAAAGTTTCCTAGAGCAACTCTAGAGAGCTATCTTCCTTCATTTCAATAAATTTCACCAACTTTTAAAGAATATTTACTCAACAAAAATGTGTTATACTGGATGCTGAAGATATACTCATAGCTACATGGAAATTGAAATGTATTAGTGAACAATATTGCAAAGTTTGTAATTAAGAATTGTTTAGCTATGCTACTGGGAGATAGGAGGTTTAAAAAAAGAACTTCCCACCAGCAAAAGCTTCTCTGAAAAATAAATCTTAATTTTTTATCATATTATATTCTTCTTAAAACTTTGCTAAAATATTAGAGACTCAGTAGATACTGTTGACTAATAAATTAGTTCTTCGTGTGACAAACTAAACTCAAAGCCATGAAGCCATTAGCTTGACTTTTAAAATTCTGTATCTTCAAGACACAATCTACTTGCTCAGTCATATTTCTTATGCTAGATGATCTTATTTTTACAGTGATTTAAATACCTTACTTTAGCTTTTTGTTTGTCTTTTCTGTTCTTTCCTGAAGTTTTTTTTTTTTTTTTTTTTCTGAGAAACTGGCTAATGACTACACTTCCATGAGTCTTTTCATTATCTCTCTAGTGAAGGTTAGGCTTCTTTGTGTCATACACATGTGATTGAATATCTCAAATTATTTTATCCTGATTTTCTTTGAAGGGAGGTGTTTTGTTGTCCACATTTCATGACCTTCAGAAGGGTAGGATTCCTTGAAATAGAAAATATTTATGATCTGTATTTGATTCCTTCCTCAGTGAGGTATTAAATACAGAGTGAGCTTAAAGAAATATTAACTTATTTAATGCTTGTGTGTTTAATTCTTGAGTGCTTGAAACTCGTTTTCTATTTTGTTATATACAAGCTTTTTTTTTTTTCTTTTCTCTGGAAATAATATTCAAATTTGAGCTGAAAAAAGAAGAAGAGAAGGAAAGGACAGATATTTGAATATAAGCTGGGAGAAATAAATGGGAAAAGAGAAAAAAAAGCGAGGCAGGCAAGTGAGATTAGAGGGAGGAAGATAATGTATGTGAGTGATGAGAGGACATATGTTCTGTGTTAGAATGATGATTTATCAGTCCTTGCTTTGCACAGGATTGAAAGTGAAAGTGAAGTCGCTCAGTCGTGGCTGACTCTTTGTGACCCCATGGACTGTAGCCTACCAGGCTCCTCCCTCCATGGGATTCTCAATGCAAGAGTGCTAGAGTGGGTTGCCATTTATTAGTTCACCTGAAATGCATGAATCCTGGGACCATACAAGAGAGAACATGGTTTCAATATGCACACTCTTAAAGTAGAAAAACACTGTTCAAAGTAAGGCCTGTCTACACTTATATTACACTTTCTAAGTTCTCATTTGATAACGAAAGTCTTCACATTAAATCATAAGAATAATGATTGTTACTGAGCTCCCTAAAAGGCCACACCAGTATTCTGAACACTTTTTTCTTTAGCTCTAGAGAAAAAAGAAAAAGTGTCTATTAATCACCAGGAGTGACTAGTCAGACAAGAAGGAAAACTGATGATACTCAAGAGCTTATAAAGTTTTCTTGTATGATGCTAAGTCAATAAATATAATGTATTGGTCACAGTGCCTAAATGAAATTATAAGCCCATTCAATGTTTATTATTATTGCTATTTTCATTATCAATACCAATAGCATTATCTCTATTAAGTCATGGTAACTTTCATGTCAGTGAAGTCTATTTGGCTTATCATCCTTGAATCATTACTTATTACCATCCTTTTTAAAGGCAGTTAAATTACTGCAATGCCAAGAGTCACACTTAATCTGATAAAATAGCCCTGATACTTCATTCTCATTCTCTTTCTCTCTCCCTCACCCTATTTCAGGGTTCAGTATCAGAGGACAGAGTAAAAGATGACAACCTCTTCAAAGTGCACTAACCTTACAGACATTTGGTACACCATGATTGGGATCCCAGGACTGGAAGATGCACACACGTGGATCTCCATCCCCATTTGTTCCATGTACATAGTCGCTGTTGTAGGAAATAGCCTCTTACTATTTCTATCTTCACTGAGCACAGTCTTCATGAACCCATGTACCTTTTCCTCTCCATGTTAGCCTTGGCAGATATCTTTCTTTCCACTGTCACCACACCCAAGATGTTAGCAATCTTCTGGTTGCAAGAAGGGGGTATATCTTTTGGTAGCTGTGTGTCCCAGATGTTTTTCCCCCACTTCATCTTTGTGGCAGAGTCTGCCATATTGCTGGCCATGGCATTTGATGGCTATGTAGCCATCTGTTATCCACTAAGATATACTACCATTCTAACACCCTCAGTCATTGGAAAAATAGGCATTGCTTCTATAATTAGGAGTTTCCTCATCTGTTTCCCCTTGGTTTTTCTGGTTTATCGGCTTACTTACTGTGGAAGGAACATGATTCGTCACTCATACTGTGAACATATGGGCATTGCCAGGCTTGCCTGTGATAGCATCCAAGTCAACATCTACTATGGGGTGATTGTGGCTCTGTTTTCCACATGCCTGGATGTGGTGCTTATCATCATCTCTTATGCCCTAATACTGTGCACTGTGTTTAGTGTGTTTAGAATTCCTTCCCAAGATGCCCGGCTCAAGGCTCTGGGTACTTGTGGCTCCCATGTCTGTGTTATATTACTATTCTATACCCCAGCCTTTTTTCCATTCTTTGCTCACCGATTTGGGGGCCACAGTATACCACTCCCTATACATATCCTTCTTGCCAATCTTTATGTGGTGGTACCACCCACTCTCAACCCCATCATTTATGGAGTTAAGACCAAGCAAATTCAGGAGAAATTTATCCAGATCTTTTCTTTGAGCAAGAAATTTTGCTGATGTAGATTAAACAGCATAGCTCTTTAATTCTTTATGTAACTCCACTAATTGAAGAGTACCTACAATTATATTGTATATCTTATATCATGCCAGAATTAAGAGAGAACAATAGCATTAAGATTTGAGTAAATCAGATTATGTTAAAATCTTGTTTCACTGTTTTTGTTCAGGACAGTGTCAGACCATGGACATTTTAGAGTCTGTGTAATAATGAGTTTTGTTACAAGTTTAAAGCAAAGAAATTCAATAGCTAATCTCAAATTTATGTTAACATAGATAAGCAGGAGAACTGAAGACACAGCCCACCCACACACACTAAAAAAAATGAAAAAAAAAATCTCAAATCAACTTATCAGGGTTTTAGTTTATTCTCCTATAATATGACCTCTGTAAATCAGAGAAAATCGTACTAATGTATTCAGCATCCTGATGTATTAGCTGAGCATTTGGGCTCTAAGTTCAAGTCTTGAATTTCAGATGTATGGCCTTGGCAGAGTGCATTTACTCTTTCTGGAATTCTGTACACTTATCTTTATAATAGTCACAAAATATTGTGTAACTTATAAGGTTGTTAAAATTATTAAGTAAATTGATTTATATAAAGCTTCTACAATACTGCATAGCATGCAATGAAGATGAAGGAAGGTTGTCTGTTGTTACTATTACCAGTAATACTATTGTAATCAGTCTGCATCCTACATAAACTGGACCTGCAGGGCAGAGAAAGGAATCTCCTTTATATTTTCTCCTTATGTGTAATACACATTGGTTCAGTCATGTCCAGCTCCACGACCCCATGGACTGTAACCTACCAGGCTCCTCTGGCCATGGGATTCTCTAGGAAAGAATACTGGATTGGATTGCCATGCCCTCCCCAAAGGGATCTTCCTGACCCAGGGATTGAGCCCTCCTCTGATATCTCCTGCACTGATCAGAGGGTTCTTTACCACTAGTGCCACTTGGGAAGCCCATATTTCCTCTTTCCTAAGTATAATTTCAGGCATTATGGGACATAATGATTTTAGGTGATCTTGAGGCATCAAGCTATTTTAATTTTTCACTCTGGAGACAGGAGAAAAATTTACCAGAGGTAGAAATTTACAGATTATTAGCATGTGTGTGTGCTAAGTTGCTTCAGTTGTGCCTGACTCTGTGACCCTATAGACTCTAGCTCACCAGGCTCTTCTGTCCATGGGTATTCTCCAGGCAAGAAAACTGGAGTGGGTTGCCATGCCCTCCTCCAGGGGATCTACCCTACCCATGGATCCAGCCCGCGTCTCTGTCTCCTGCATTTGCAGGTGGGTTCCTTACCACTAACACCATACATTAGTAAAAACACTGGAATGAATCAAAAATCTGCATCTGCTCCTCAAATGAATGTCAAAGCTCCTCTTGATCATTTTATAATCATACTATAGACTGTATTTATTTTACCATAGTGGTAATAATTATTACTCTTACTAGCAACAGTAAAAGGTATTCATCAGGGAAGAAAAGAAACAGTGAGATGTCTGAGAACATAAATGATTTATAAAATAATAAATAATAAAGAATATTTTACGTGTTCACTTGTACAAGTAATAATGAAAACTCTTGAACATGTTAATGTCTTCACAGCATTGATGACAAAAATGAAAACTAGAAATATAAATGTACAGGCTGAATGTATTGCAGTATATTTTAAAAATTTGGTACAATTATTAGTGAATATGTTACTACAAAATGCTAATATGGAAATAAGCTTAAAACATTTTAAAGAGTAATTACAGGTTGCAGAACAATACATATTAGATGATCTTAAGTAAGGGAATGTACACCCATATATTAATGTATGGAATCTTACACACAAGTGTATTTGCATAGAAATTCTGGTAGAATATATAGAATTCTCCTGATAGTGTGTATATTTTTAAAAGAACATTTAAATTAAACTAATTGTAAACAATTAAATTATATCTACTGATTCCTGTACAAGATGAGATATTTAGCATTAGCATGACTTTATATTATTCTACCTACCCTGCAGCTATCCCTATTATTTTCTTAATTGCTTAAGTATCCAGGATTTATATTTAATTACTTTAATTGTCTCTTGAAATTATTCTTTTTTTTTTACTCTGATGGAGGATATTCTGAGCATTTTTGTAGTAGGATTTTTATGTAAGTAAAAATAGAATTTCTATTTTATTTTACAACTTAGCAGTGAGGAAAAGAAATCTAAGTTTATCATGATTTCCAGATTTGTATATGATTACTGATTAATTGTATTGTTTCTGATTCTTTCTGTATTTACTATTTTGCTTAAATTCTGTGCCATTTCCCCTAGATATTGAAAAAAAACAGGAGTATACAGAAGTGATTTTGGCCAATTTTTGTTTCCCATACATGTATAAACATCAAATTTTTAAAATATTTTAAGCTTATTAAGTATATTATACTCAGTAAAACTTTCAGTTCTTTCTCTTCTGTAGAAGAAAAACTCTGTAAGTTCTATCTTTAAAGTCCATTTTTAAACTTTTAAAATCATAATGTGAGTATATTCATGTACAATCAACTATAGTGATTGTGAACTCTTATATTTTCATAAACGCTAGTTGGCCTAAATATTGCTTTAGGACTTGAAATTTGATTCATTGTTCTGTTGATATCTGTTTACAAAGGATAACTTTATTATTTTATTGCTGGATATCACACATATCTCCTTAAAATTTACAAGAATGAGAGTATGAACTGACTTTTTAAAAGATTAATATAACTTACAAACTTAATCAAAATTATCAGGAAATAGAAAATATACAATTACAAAATAAAAATTAACTTCATTATATTTAATAACTAAAACAAATGAGAAAACCCCTTGCTATGTACAAACTACTGAAACTCATTTTGAAAGAAATAGATAACCTAAGTACTATCATAACTACTTGAGAAATTGTAGTTTGAAACCTTGCAAGAAAGAATTTTCCAGACCCAGATGAATTTGCTAGATGAATATGACCAAACATTTAGAAGGAAAATAATATGGATTTCATAAAAACTTTTATCATAAAATGGTAAAGGATAAAGCCCATCTCAAATTATTTAATAAGAGCAGCTCTATGCTGCTATATAATTAAGAGTATGCAACATAAAGAAACCACTACAATATTTTTATAAAGAAAATCCCCTCTCTTTCCACATATATTTGTTCTTCCCTCAGCTGTCTATATTTAAAGCCACACTAATCCTGGGATCTTTTTCTTCTGTGGATCAGCATCATGGAGCATTCCCATATTTACAATTCTTAGACATGCCTTCCTTTAGAGTTAAGTACCTCACAAGGTCTGTTGACCTCCCCATACATTAGTTCACAAATTTAAGTTCTAGCCATGTCAGTCTTACACAGTGATAGCAAGTGCCTTTTCACAGGGGCTTATTGGAAAAGACTCTGATGCTGGGCAAGATTGAAGGCAAGAAGAGAAGGGGATGACAGAGGATGAGATGGTTGGATGGCATCACCAACTCAATGCATGAGTTTGAGCAAGCTCTGGGAATTGGTGATGGACAGGGAGGTCTGGTGTGCTGCAGTCCATGGTGTCTCAGAAAGTCAGACATGACTGAGTGACTGAAATGAATTGAACTTCCAAGTGGTGATAGTGGTGAAGAATCCCCCAGTCAAAAGTCTGTTCTATGCATCTGTGTCTTTTTTGCTGTCTTGCATACAGGGTTATCATTACCATCTTTCTAAATTCCCTATATATGTGTTAGTATACTGTATTGGTGTTTTTCTTTCTGGCTTACTTCACTCTGTATAATAAGCTCCAGTTTCATCCACCTCATTAGAACTCCTCAAATGTATTGTTTTTAATGGCTGAGTAATACTCCATTGTGTATACTTACCACAGCTTTCTTATCCATTCGTCTGCTGATGAACATCTAGGTTGCTCCCATGTCCTGGCTATTATAAACAATGATTGGGAACTCATGTACACCTGTGGCAGATTCATGTTGATGTATGGTAAAACCAATACATTATTGTAAAGTAAAATAAAGTGAAAAAAAAAAAGAATCCCCCAGTCAATGCAGGACATGCAAAAGAAGTGTACTGGATCTCTGGGTCAGGAGGATCCCTTGAAAGAGGTCATGGCAACCCACTCCAGTATTCTTGCCTGGAGAATGCCCATGGATAGAGGACCCTGGTGAGCTAGAGTCCATAAGGTCACAAAGAGTTGGACACAACTAAAGCAACTCAGCAGGCACAAACTCCAAGATCTCATAAATATCAGTATTTTTGAAGATTAAAAGAAATAGATAAAGCATGGGTCACTGTCTAATACTGTGTATTTGGCACAGTGTGACTCTGGTTGTTTTCTTTAAATTGATAACAGCCCACAGGAACTCTTTAGCAACCTCCAGGTTATAGAGAAGCTAAAAAAAAATCTGAAAATATGCTGGTCCTGGTAAGATAATAAAAGTAAAAAGAGAAGTAAATGTATTTTAATTATAATGTAGGACCAGGTTAAAGAAACAGACTACTAGTTACAAAGGCAATAATTCTAAAGAGCTATTCTAACATCCAACCACATATTTTTAAAAACAATGGGGTTGGGATTGTTTGCAAAATTGCCTTGAAGCCATAGACAGAGAGAGGGCTGTGAGAACTAATGATGCAATGAGAGAATCAATGAGGCCTCAGAGAGGATCCAGCAAGTGCAAGGATTTACCATTCCAAGAGGAAAGCACCAGCCCTACAAAATTCAGCAAGAGTTTAGAAAAAAATAAGAGTTCTTCACAGAGACAAGACCAGTTAATGTGCTCTGGAACTATGTGTCTTCTTGCAGGAGCTAATGACTAAGAATCGTCTCTTTTCCTTGCTAAGGAGTCTTAATACAACATTTAAAAAAATTCCTAGATATCTGAATATCATGTTACTTAAAATGAACTTTAGAATGTGCATCTGGGTAATTTACTAGCAGTCAAGCTTTGAGACTTAGTACTTTCACTGCTGAGTCAGGGAATTAAGTTAATTAATTAACTCCTGGTCAGGGAATTAAGATCCTGCCGTAAGCAGCATAGAGTGAAAAAATAAATTAATTAGTACATTTGATAAAAGAATGTGTATCTGACATATCAGGCAGAAACTGAAGAAATGTATATCACAAAATGAAGTGAAGAAGTGAAATGAAGTCGCTCAGTCATGTCCGACTCTTTGCGACCCCATGGGCTGTAGCCTACCAGGCTCCCCTGTCCATGGGATTTTCCAGGCAATAGTCCTGGAGTGGATTGCCATTTCCTTCTCCAGGGGATCTTCCCAACCCAGGGATCGAACCCGGGTCTCCTGCATTGTAGACAGACGCTTTACTGTCTGAGCCACCAAAAGAAACTGTTAATAAAGGAGTCAGGAAAGTGTAATTGTGATTAGCAATTATAACTTAAAATAGTGCAGAGAATATATAGAATCATAGTAAAACTTAAGAATGAGAAAGAATAAGGGTTTAAATACTGTTATTAAGAGTGAAGTTAAAAAAATAAAAGTGCAGTCATTTTCATGTAATTAATTGGAATTGCTAATTTGAAGCATTAGGACACAGTGTATGCTTGTGACTAAAGAGGACAATCTCTGGAGTCAGATTTCTAATAATCAAATCTTGGTTCCATTGCTTCTAGGTATAAAATCCTAGGGAACTTATTTTGTAAGTGTGGATATTTTATTAAACTGAGGAAATATTAAGGTACTTATAACAATATCTGGAACACAATAAGTGCCCAGTAAATGTCAATAGAGACTAACAGAGTTTTGTCAAGAGAACGCACTGGTCATAATAAATACACTCTTCCAACAATGCAAGAGACAGTTCTACACATGGACTTCACCAGATGGTCAATATCAAAATCAGATTGATTGTATTATTACAGCCAATAGGAGAGGTTCTCTACAGTGAGCAAAAACAAGATCAGGAGCTGACTGTGGCTTTATGAATTTATTGCCAAATTCATACTCAAAATAAAGAAAATAGGGAATTAGACCATTCAGGTATGACCTAAATCAAATCTTTTACGATTGTATAGTAGAAGTGACAAATAGATTCAAAGGATTAGATCTGATAGACAGAGTGCCTGAACAATTATGAACAGAGGTTTGTAACATTGTACAGGAGGTGGTGATCAAAACCATCCCCAAGAAAAAGAATGCAAAAAGGAAAAATGGTTCTCTGAGGAGACCCTACAAACAGCTGAGAAAAGAAGAGAAGCTAAAGGCAAAGGAGAAAAGGAAAGATATATCTGAATGCAGAGTTTCAAAGAATAGCAAGGAGAGATAAGAAAGCCTTCCTAAGTGATCAATGCAAAGAAGTAGAGGAAAATAATAGAATGGGAAAGACTAGAGATCACTTTAAGAAAATTAGAGACACCAAGGGATCATTTAATGCAAAGATGGGCATAATAAGGAACAGAAAAGATATGGACCTAACAGAAGCAGAAGACATTAAGAAGAGGTGGCAAGGATACACAGAAGAACTATACAAAAAAGATATTCATGATCTAAATAACCATGATGGTGTGATCACTCACCTAGGGTCAGACATCCTGGAGTCTGAACACAAGTAGGCCTTAGGAAGTATCACCAGAACCACAACTATTGGAGGTGATGGAATTCCAGTTGAGCTATTTTAAATCCTAAAAGGTGATGCTGTAAGTGTTGCATTCAATATGCCAGCAAATTTGGAAAACTCAGCAGTGGCCACAGGACAGGTCAGTTTTCATTCCAGTCTCAAAGAAAAGTGATGCCAAAGAATGTTCAAACTACCACACAATTGTGGTAGACTCTCAAGCTAGCAACATAAAGCGCAAAATTCACCAAACTAGGCTTCAACAGTATGTGAACCGAGAACTTCCAGATGTTCAAGCTGGATTTAGAAAAGGCAGAGGAACCAGAGATCAAGTTGCCAAAATCTGTTGGATCATAGAGAAAGCAAGAGAATTCCAGAAAAACATCTACTTCTGCTTCATTGACTACACTGAAGCCTTTGACTATGTGGATCACAACAAACTGGAAAATTCTGAAAGAGATGGGAATACCAGACCACCTTACCTGCCTCCTGAGAAATCTTTGTGCGCATTCAGTTCAGTTCAGTCACTCAGTCGTGTCCAACTCTTTGCGACCCCAAGAATTGGAGCACGCCAGTCCTCCCTGTCCATCACCATCTCCCAGAGATCACTCAGACTCACATCCATCGAGTCTGTGATGCCATCCAGCCATCTCATCCTCTGTTGTTCCCTTCTCCTCCTGCCCCCAATCCATCTCAGCATCAGAGTCTTTTCCAATGAGTCAACTCTTTGCATCAGATGGCCAAAGTATTGGAGTTTCAGCTTTAGCATCATCCCTTCCAAAGAAATCCTAGGGCTGATCTCCTTCAGAATGGACTGATTGGATCTCCTTGCAGTCCAAGGGACTCTCAAGAGTCTTCTCCAACACCACAGTTCAAAAGCATCAATTCTTCAGTGCTCAGCCTTCTTCACAGTCCAAGTCTCACATCCATACATGACCACTGGAAAAACCATAGCCTTGACTAGACGGACCTTAGTCAGCAAAGTAATGTCTCTGCTTTTGAATATGCTATCTAGGTTGGTCATAACTTTTCTTCCAAGGAGTAAGCGTCTTTTAATTTCATGGCTGTAGTCACCAAGGAGTCACCATGGTTCCATTTTTTGGAGCCCCAAAAAATAAAGTCTGACACTGTTTCCACTGTTTCTCCATTTATTTCCCATGAAGTGATGGGACCAGATGCCATGATCTTCATTTTCTGAATGCTAAGATTTAAGCCAACTTTTTCACTCTCTTCTTTCACTTTCCTCAAGAGGCTTTTTAGTTCTTTCCTCAAGAGGCTTTTTAGTTCCTCTTCACTTTCTGCCATAAGCGTGGTGTTATCTGCATATCCGAGGTTATTGATATTTCTCCCAGCAATCTTGATTCCAGCTTGTGCTTCTTCCAGCCCAGTGTTTCTCATGATGTGCTCTGCATATAAATTAAATAAGCAGGGTGACAATATACAGCCCTGAAGTACTCCTTTTCCTATATGGAATCAGTCTGTTGTTCCATGTCCAGTTCTAACTGTTGCTTCCTGACCTGCATACAGATTTTTCGAGAGGCAGGTCAAGTGGTCTGGTATTCCCATCTCTCTCAGAATTTTCCACAGTTTATTGTGATCCACACAGTCAAAGGCTTTGGCATAGTCAATAAAGCAGAAATACATGTTTTTCTGGAACTCTCTTTCTTTTTCCATGATCCAGCGGATGTTGGCAATTTGATCTCTGGTTCCTCTGCCTTTTCTAAAACCAGCTTGAACATCAGGAAGTTCACAGTTCATGTATTGCTGAAGCCTGGCTTGGAGCATTAAGAAACAAAATTAGAAGTGGACATGGAACAACAGACTGGTTCTCAATTGGGGAAAGGAGTACGTCAAGGCTGTATATTGTCACCCTGGTTATTTAGCTTATTTGCAGAATACATCATGTGAAATGCCACACTGGATGAAACACATGCTGGAGTCAAGATTGTAGAGAGAAATATCAGTAACCTCAGATATGCAGATGATATCACCTTTATGGCAGAAAGCGAAGAGCCTCTTGATGAAAGTGAAAGAGAAGAGTGAAAAAGCTGGCTTAAAACTCAACATTCAAGAAACTAAGATCATGGCATTTGGTCCCATCTATACATGGCAAACAGACAGGGAAACAATGGAAACAGTGAGAGACATTATTTTCTTGGGCTCCAAAATCACTGCAGACGGTGACTGCAGCCATGAAATTAAAAGATGCTTGTTCTTTGGAAAAAAAGCTATGACAAGCCTAGACAGCATATTAAAAAAACAGAGACATTAGTTTACCGACAAAGGTCCATGTAGTCAAAGCTATGGTTTTTCCAGTGGTCATGTATGAATGTGAGAGTTGGACTATAAAGAAAGCTGTGGGCCGAAGAATTGATGCTTTTGAACTGCGGTGTTAGAGAAGACTCTTGAGAGTCCATTGGACTCCAGGGAGATCCAAGCAGTCCATCCTAAAGGAAATCAGTCCTGAATATTCATTGAAGGACTGATGCTGAAGCTGATGCTCAAGTACTTTGGCCACCTGATGCAAAGAACTAACTTATTAGAAAAGATCCTGATGCTGGGAAAGATTAAAGGCCAGAGGGGAAGGGGACACCAGAGGATGAGATGGTTGGATGGCATCACTGACTCGATGGACATGAGTTTGAGCAAGTTCTGAGAGTTAGTGACAGACAGGGAAGCCCACATGCTGCAGTCCATGGGGTCACAAAGAGTCAGACCCAACTGAGTGACTGAACTGAACTGAAGTGTCAATAACCATTTACAAATATAATAGTAAAATTTAGTTTACACTTTTGCAGTGTCATGTTGGTGTTGGGACTTGATTCAAATATAGTACTGTGGAAAAAAATGTTTAACTTATGCCAAAAATGTATTAGCATTATTTTATAACAAGTAGAATTTGCTAAAATTCAGATATATTGTCATAAGAAAATAATTAGTTGAAACCATTCAGAATATGTATATATATGTGTGTATGTATATATTTGTATATATGTGGGTGCATATATATATATATATATAAAATATTTTGCCTTTTGGATATTATTGATTTTTCTTTTCTTTCACTAGCATCTTAACATTATCAACTACATCTGTTAGATGGTACCAGCTAGAACAAAGACAGAAAGCAAAGAGTTTGGGATGTAGAGGAAGTTTCTTTTAGATATTAAAACAAAAGAAGAGTAATGGAACCCCTTTCAGCACGAGCTGGAGAAGAGAAACACAGATAAGCAAAGAGAATTGAAAAGATATAATCTTCAAGGTCTGAGGTTCAGCTGCATTCTTTGGCACTCATTTACAGTGTCAGGGCATGAGAAGCTAGAAACCCAGTGTGTTTTGAGGGAGAAGTTAAAAGCAGAAGGATATTAATAACCTACTACTTGTTTATCTCCTGAGGGAGATTTCCATGCAAACTATCTCATGCCATCATCAGAGAGCAGCATAAGGGTAAAAATTAGCACATGGTATGTTCAGTGAGGGAACCAGTTTCTTCCTCTTCCACAATGCAGCACATGGATCTAGGTGTTCTTTACAGCATTGTGGGGGACACAAAAATCATGGTGAATGCTGACTAGCAGAGTTGTCATGGGAACTGTTATGCCTAGGAAAAAATGATTCTGTAACCACAGGCTAAAAAAAAAAAAAAAACAACCCAAAAACTTAGAGTCAGGGAAATAAGAGAAAATGTGTCAGTTTCAGTTTGTAGACTAAGAGCCATTTACAATTGGATTACTAACTAGATTGAAGAGAAAATCAGTCAAAATGCAACAGAGGGTGAGAAAAATCAGCATTCCATACAGACATACAGAGTGAGGAAGTAAGATAAGATTCATTCAGCAAGGGTCTGCCAAGTGTTACAGACTTAGAAAAGAGGCCTATCCAGTTCTTGAGGGCAGGGCCATGTCAGCTTCCCCTTTAATGTAGTGATGAGGGGTTTGTAGAGAAGTGACAGTTAGTGGCAGAGACCTGTGAAAGGAAGAAATTTCCTGGCAGAGAATATCAGTTTCCAATTGACAGAAAATATGACACCACAGCAAATATATTTTTTAAACTCAAAAACTTTAATTCACAGTTTAAGTGGAAGAACCATTGGCTCTCTGAGAGCAGATAAGACTAAAAATAAGCTAAACTCATCACATGTTATTATTTGAGTATAAAATATAAAACCTTTTACATTAGAATGTTATATATCATAATACTGGCTGATGAAAGAATGGCCTACTAAATGATTGTTTCAAGAAACTTATATTTACAGCAACACACAATTTAAAATTTTTAATTCACACCATGAACACCACCAACAATAAAAACAGATAGAATGATGGGGAGATAACTGCAATGTAAAACGGTACTCTAATGGCAGTGGTAAAAGTACTGTGAAACTAAAGTGCCCCACAATTATTTTCTACTTTTTAAAAATCCCTTTACTTCAATTTCCTCATCTGCAAAATTAACTGATTATGATTTGCCCATGGACTGGCTCTAAAGATCAACAGTGAGAATCATTACTGTGTCCTTCCACAGTGCCTGGCATATAATAGGAATCTGATAAATATAAGCTAATTATTATTTTATGACCATTATACTTGTTATTGTGATGATTAAAAATAAACTCTAACAATATTAGGGAGTTGCTTTTAAAATTGCATGATGTAGATGTTTATAACTGCTTCATTCAAAATCAAAACTATAAAATGCTAACCCAATCAATTAATGAATAGTTTTCCCTATGTAGTACAATGGAACAAAACTCAAATATAAAAATGAGCTGTGGATGCAGGCAACAACTACAAGGTGAATCTCAAAAGTATTATTGCAAGTGAAAGGATCTGGACAAAAAGATTACATTACTTATGATTCAATTTACGGGATCTTCTCTAAAAGCTGCTTCCCAGGTGGCTCAGTGGTAAAGAATCTGTCTGCCAATTCAGGAGACACAGAAGATGAGGGTTCAATCCCTGGTCAGGAAGATCTCCTGGAGTAGGAAATGAACCCACTCCAGTACTCTTGCCAGGATCATCCCATGGACAGAGGAGCCTGGTAGGCTACAGTCTATGGGGTTACAAAAGAGCTAGACACAGTTGAGCACACAAGTAGGGGCTCTCTTAAAAGCAAAACCTACGATAGAAATTAGTTTGGAGGCAGCGGAGAATTTGGGGCTGTGGGAGAAGAGTGACCACAAAGAGATAAAAGGCACTTGTGGGGTGATGAAAATATTCCATATCTTGATTGATTGTGGTGGTGATTTCATGACTGTAAATATTTTTGAGAATTTATCAGATGGTGCATGTACATCTAAATAGAGTGAACTACTATTTGAAAGTATGCATTAACAAAACATGCCCTAAACATATCAAGTACATTATATAAAAATCCTTGCAACAATAATGTTTTAAGGAAATTTACACATACCAAGAGTCCAAATGTGTGCATTATTTTGCTATCCATGATTTATTTGTGGTTTTGCTCACTTTTAAATTATAAAAGTTTTATGATGGTTGTGGAACCATTTAACAAACTTCATGTTGAAAAGTACAGAGGGGAGATAGGAAAGAAAGATTTTTCATGTGATTTGAAAATTAAGCAGAGAATATATTCAATCACATCACCTGCTACCACCTAAAAATTTGATGTATCATTTAATCTATGTGTTTTTTAAACTACAAATCATATATGTATTAGAAAATAGCATCTACCACAGAGTCTTGATGGGGAGATAAATTAGAAACATTTTTCTTTGATCACAGTAACATTCTCTCCTCATTGGATTTAAATGATCTATGGGTTCATAGGAAACATTTTCAAATGGTTTGCAAGTGGAGTAGCTATTTGTTATTGTTCCTTGGATTAAGAAAATAAAACTAATCACAAACGTCTATTTTTTTTTTTTTTTTTTTTTTTTTTTTTTTACTACTCTGGCAGTTACTGATTGTCTCTATCTCCAGTTCAGTAGGGTGAGAGTGAGGAAGATTGGCTTATGGGCAAAGAGTATCAAAATTAATGCTTGCTTGTTTCATTGCTTTTTAAATTTATTCAAAAAGGTCAAATTCTCTATTATGCTTATTTAGTTACATTGCCATGGGACTAAATTGGGAAAATGGGTAGACAATAAACAAGAATGTAGTTTAGAGTAGGGAGAATTGGAGTAAAATAATTTTTGGTCCTTAAGTAATTACTTGGGGGATTTTAATTAGCAAAATGTACCTTTTTATAATGAATGACTCCCAAACTGGCCATAGTGAGATGAATTTTAATAGCTAATCTGCCTCAGACCTTATTATGATTCAGAAGCTATTATATATGTATTTTCAGATATTAAAAAATCATTGACAGCATAACTCATGTCAATTTCACTAATATGATAGTTTCAAGGAAAATGCAGACGAAAGTGTTTGCAAAATGGAAAGCCTCATTCAAATGAAAGTCATTAAACATATTTTAATTATTCACTGACTCTTACCCTTTTGAACTCCTTTGCTGACTTTTAAATGCATTCACATTTGATATTAAGACTTACATTTTTTCAAGTAAAACAATCTCTGGACTCTTCTTCGTATTTGCTGGGTCTTGATACTATAAATAATGGGATTCATCAAGGGTGGGAAAAGGATATAGACATTGCCCATGAGAACATGAACCCAGGGTGAGAGGTGTCTGCCAAAACGATGAACCATGGTCAGACCAATGATTGGGATGTAGAAAACCAAAACAGCACAGATGTGAGATACACAGGTCTGCAAAGACTTGATTCTCTCTTCTCGTGATGCAATTGCTAAGACTGCATGCAAGATCATGATATAGGAGATAATGATGAGCACTGCATCCAACAACAAGTTGCTGATCACCAGGGCCAGACCATAGATGCTATTGAAGTGGATGTCTGAACAGGCCATTCGAATTAAGTCTTGGTGCAGGCAGAAAGAGTGAGAAAGGATGTGGGGCTGACAATAATTTAAGAACTTTAGGCGAATGATGACTGGAGGTATGAGCATAGAACTCCTACATAAGATTGCCACTCCAATCTTCATGATTTTGTCATTAGTTAGGGTGGAGGAATAGCGTAATGGGTTGCAAATGGCAATATAGCGGTCAAAAGCCATAGTAAGGAGGACAGAGGACTCCATGAAGGACAGACCATGGATGAAATAGGACTGGGCAATGCAGGAATCCAGGCTGATCTCTTGAATGATCCCCCATAAGATTCCCAGCACTGTGTGCACAGTGGACAGCCCCACACACAGGTCAGTGAGGGCCAGCATGGCCAGGAAGTAGAACATGGGCTGGTGCAGACTCGGCTCAGTCCTGATCACGTGGAGTACCATGCAGTTCCCCAGGAAAACCATAGCATAAATGGAGGCAAAAGGGATGGAGAGCCAGAGATAGTCAACTTCTAAGCCAGGAAAACCAGTGAGAGTAAATCTGGAACTACTGAAGTTCAAGATAGAGGCAGCAGACATTAATAGAGGATTAAAAATATTTCTAGAGAGATATTAAAAATTAGATCACTTTATGACCCTTTAATTTCTAGTAATGTTTGTCTGCTTTTGAGAAAAAAATATAATACAGTTTCCTCAACTATCATGAACTCAGCAAAGTAGAGGCCTGATTCATCATTCTTTAGGTCAAGAACCAGTTGTCTAAACATAGCTATTCCAGTGCTAGTGACTAAGAATGTCAGAAGACTGGAGGGTTTTATGCAGAAACAATAATGTTAATAGGCTCATGGGACTCAGTTGGGGATACACTTCTGGGGTGTCTGTTTATTTCGAAAGGAAGATAATATATGACCACAGGAGCATACTGCTGCCGTGACTGGCAGCACCACTGGGAAAATATGAAATGCATGTGTAATTTTTCTCTTGGGTAGAACAGCTGATCATTTGACTATCACCAAAGTATCATAAGATCCCAAAGGAGATAGACTTGTTAAAGTAACCTAACTTTGCATAAAATAAAGTTAGCCAAAATAAATCTAACAAAATAAGTGGAATCAGAATTGTTGTGTGGTGGATTCCACACTGCTTAACTTCTAATAAATTATTTACTGATTTTAGTTGTACTTTATTTTTCTTCTCTATGTTCATGTATCTCTTCATCCTATTAAAAGCTTTCTAACTTTTATGACATTCTCAATACTTTTACATTTAATGCCTTTCTATAAAATATAAGTCATGCATTTTAGACTGTAAAGTCCAAAGCCTGTGTTTGATCTTGAGTAATAGCTGGGCACGAAATAGCTAGATCATATGGTAGATATTTAGCACTTTGGCAAGAATAGAGTGGAATGAAATATTTGAGTATTCTAAGGAAAAAAAACAGTCTAAATTTCTACATGTAGGGACATTATCCTTGAAAAGTGAATGAGAAATATTTTCTCAGGTGTGCAGAAACAGAGATCAACAGGTAATAAGCTGACCCTGCAAGAATTACTTTAAAAAGTTTCTCAGAGTAATGAAAAATGATATTGTCAGAATTTAGATCCACATTAAAAAAGCATCAGAAATGGAATAATGAAGCTAATAGATACTTTATTTTTATTTTTAATTGATATAATAGAGGACCACTTATTCAAAGAAATAGTTGTAAGAATTTATTTTATGATTATATGGGTAAGTGAATGATTAGCAGCAATGTTATAAAACATAGGAAAGAGAAATTGGGAGTTGGAAATATTCTAATGTAAGTTAACTTCGGTACTCATAAAGTGGCATGTTGCTGAGTCGCTAAGTCATGTCTGACTCTTCTTCAACCCCATAGACTATAGCCTGCCAGGTTCCCCCATCCATGAGATTTCCTAGGCAAGAATACTGGAGTGAGTTGCCATTTTCTTCTCCAGGGAATCTTCCAGACCCAGGGACTGAACCTGCACCTCCTGCATAGCAGGCAGATTCTCTACTGCTGTGCCACCAGGGAAGCACATAAAGTGATATATTATTATTTAAGAGTGAACTTGGATTAGGCACTCACTAAACAAAAATGAAAAATAGGTAAAATTGATATGCAAGCAAATAAAAAAGAATCATCTAATGTGTTCAATTAAAACTAGGGAAGGGGAAAAAAGAGAGGAAGAAGAAAACAAAAATAAGAAAGAAGAGAAAAGTAGAACAAGTATAACTTATAGAAAACAATACCAAACATGGCTGATTTTAATCCAATTAAATCAAAGATGACTTCATGTGTGAAACATCGGAATATCAAAAGTAATAGGATAACTTGTCAGAGCGGATTTTAAAAACATATAATTATATATTGTCTACACGATACCACTTTAAAGGCACAGGTTTAAAAAAAATTGCATGAACACTGATAAAAAGAAATCTGAATTAAATGCATTGTTTTCAGACAAAACTGATTTCAGAACAATGAAAACTATCATGATGAAGCAGAACATGACATAGTAAAAAAAAAAGGGGGGGGCAGCAATTTTTGCCGAAAATTAGTATTCAGAGCTTTTGTGGTTATTTGTGGACATGCTCAGAGAGGGATAAAATTGAGTCTCCTGATGTAAATACATGTCCCTGATGCAATACTCTCTTTTCTTGGTTCAGCCCTCATACTGCAAATAATCTTCATGATCTATTTTGTGCCATCATTTAAACATTTTTGTACTTTTGATGATAAATTTGCTGCTTGAAATGCCTCCAAACATAGTGCTGTCTAGTATAACAGCAAGAAGGCTGGGATGTGCCTTACAGAGAAAATGTGTGTATTACACAACCTTTCTTCAAGTGTGATTCATACTGCTGTTGTTAGTTCAAAGTCAATGAATCCAGGATAGACTACATCCAGGAGAAAAAAAAAAAAAAGAGAATACCTGCATCCATATATGAGGGCCCTCCGGAAACCGCTATAATAACATCTGTAGTGCATCATGAAGCTTGAAGAAAATGGGATAACAACTAAATTTGTGGATTCATGAGATGACAGCTGACAAAAAAATTCATAGTGGACATCATTGTTGAGTGATTGAAAGCCAAAGAAAATAATGGTCAAGATTTCAGGCTTTGAAAAATGTTATCCCTTTTCAGCTAATGATAGCTGATTGAGTGTTTCAAATGGCCTTTTGGCATGGCAAATATTAAATGTTAGACAGTGTAGTTTTTATATATTAGGAAACAGAGGAAGAGTTTTTAAATTAATTTATTATTTATTAAAGGATAATTGCTTTACAGAATTTTGCTGGTTTTGGTCAAACCTCAACATGAATCAGCCATAGATATACATATATCCCCTAGCTTTAGAACCTTCCTCCCATCTCCCTTCTCATCCCACACCTCTAGGTTGATACAGAGCCCATATTTGAGTTTCCTGAGCCATACAGCAAATTCCTGTTGGCTATCTATTTTACATATGGTAATGTAAGTTTCCATACATCTCACCCTCTCCTCCCTTCTCCCCATGTCCATAAGTCTCTTCTCTATGTCTGTTTCTCCATTGCTGTCCATAAATAAATTCTTCAGTACCATTTTTCTAGATTTCATATATATGCATTAGAATATGATATTTATCTTTCACTTTCTGACTTCACTCTGTTTAATAGGTTCTATGTTCATCTGGGGCTTCCCTGGTAGCTCAGAGGTTAAAGCATCTGCATGCAATGTGGGAGACTTGGGTTTGATCCTGGGGTCAGGAAGACCTCCTGGAGAAGGAAATGGCAACCCACTCCAGTATTCTTGCCTGGAGAATCCCATGGACGGAGGAGCCTGGTGGGCTACAGTCCACGGGGTCACAAAGAGTTGGACATGATTTCACTTCACTTCACATTCATCCACCCTATCAGATGTGTTCCATTTTCTGGCTGAGTAATATTCCATGGTATATATGTACCACACTTCTTTATCCATTCATCTGTTGATGGACATCTAGATTGCTTCCATGTTCTAGCTTTTGTAAATAGTGCTGCAATGAACAATGGGATAAACGTGTCTTTTTCAATTTTGGTTTCCTCAGGGTATATGCTTAAGAGTGGGATTGCTGGGTCATATGGTAGTTTTATTCCTAGTTTTTTAGGGAATCTCCATACTGTCTTTCATAGTGGCTGTATTGATTTACATTCCCACCAACAGTACAAGAGCCTTCCATTTTCTCCACACCATCTCCATCATTTGTTGTTTGTAGACTTTTTGATGATGACCATTCTGACCAGTGTGAGGTGATATCTCATTGTAGTTTTGATTTGCATTTCTGTAATAATGAGTGATGTTGAGCATCTTTTCATATGTGTGTTGGGCATCTATAGGTCTTCTTTGGAGAAATGTCTGTTTAAATCTTTTCCCACTTTTTGATGGGCTTGTTTGTTTTTCTGATATTGAGTTGTATGAGCTGCTTGTATATTTTGGAAATTAATCCTTTGTCAGTTGTTTCATTTGATATTATTTTCTCCCATTCTGAGGGTTGTCTTTTCACCTTATATATTATATATATACAATATATTACATTGTTGTGTAAAAGCTTTTAAGTATAATCAGGTCCCACTTGTTTACTTCTGTTTGTATTTCCATTACTCTAGGAGGTAAGTCATAGAGGATCTTGCTTTGATTTATATCATTGAGTGTTCTGCTTATGTTTTCCTCTAAGAGTTTTATAGTTTCTGGTCTTACATTTAGGTCTTTAATCTATTTTTAGTTTATTTTTGGGTATGTGTTAGGAAGTATTCTGATTCATTCTTTTATATGTAGCTGTCCATTTTTCCCAGCACTATTTATTGAAAAGGCTTTCTTTGTCCCATTGTATATTCTTGCCTCCTTTGTCAGAAATAAGGTACCCATAAATACATGGGTTTATTTCTGTGCTTTCTATCTTGCTCCATTGGTCTATATTTCTGTTTTTGCACCAGTACCATATTGTCTTGACGTCTGTAGCTTGTAGCATAATCTGAAGTCAGGAAGGTTGATTCCTCCAGCTCCATTCTTTTTTCTCAAGACTGTTTTGGCTATTCAGGGTCTTTTGTGTTTACATATAAATTGTGAATTTTTTTGCTCTAGTTCTGTGAAAAATACCATTGGTAATTTAATAGGGATCACATTGAATCTGTAGATTGCATTTGGTAGTATAGTCATTTTCACAATATTGATTCTTCCTTCTCAGGAACATGGAATATCTCTCCATCTGTTTGTGTCATCTTTGATTTCTTTCATTAGTCTCTTATAATTTTCTGTGTGCAGTTCTTTTGTCTCCTGAGGTAAGTTTATTCCTAGATATTTAATTCTTTATTTTGCAATGGTGAATGGGATTGATTCCATAATTTCTCTTTCTGATTTTTCATTGTTAGTATGTAGAAATGCAAGCAATTTCTGTGTATTGATTTTGTATCCTGCAACTTTGCTAAACTCACTGATTAGCTCTTGTAAGTTTCTGATACTATCTTTAGGATTTTGTATGTACAGTATCATGTCATCTACAAACAGTGAGAGCTGAATTTCTTCCTTTCTGATCTGGATTCATTTTACTTTTTTCTTTTTTCTTCTCTGATTGCTGTAGCTAGGACTTCCAGAACTATGTTGAATGATAGTTGTGAAAGTGGACCCTGTTGTCTTGTTCCTGATCTTAGGAGGAATGTTTTCAGTTTTTCACCATTGACAATAAAGTTTGCTGTAAACTTATGATATATGGCCTTTATCATGTTGAAGTATATTCCTTCTATGCCCATTTTTTGAAGAGTTTTAATGATAAATGGGTGCTGAATTTTGTCAAATGCTTTTTTTTGCATCTATTGAGATTATCATATGGGTTTCATCTTTCCATTTGTTATTATGATGTATCACATTGATTGATTTGCATATATTGAAGTAGCCTTGCACCCCTGAAATAAACTCAACTTGATCATGGTGTATTTTTGATGTGTTGCTGAATTCTGTTTGCTAAAATTTTGTTGAGGATTTTTGCATCTATGTTCATCAGTGATATTGGCCTATAGTTGTCTGTTTTTTTGCTTTTGGTATCAAGATGATGGTCACTTCGTAGAATGAGTTTGGAAGTGTTCCTTTCTCTGCAATTTTTTGAAAGAGTTTTAGAAGGATAGGCATTAGCTCTTCTCTAAATGTTTGATAGAATTCTCCTGTGAAACCATTTGTTCTTGGGCTTTTTTTTTTGGGGGGGGGCGGATTTTTGATCACAGCTTCAATTTCAGTGCTTGTAACTGGGTTGATCATAATTTCTATTTCTTCTTCATTCAGTCTTGGAAGATAGAATTTTTCTAAGAATCTGTCCATTTCTTCCAGGTTATCTATATTTATTGCCATATAGTTGTTCATAATAGTTTCTAATACTCCTTTGTATTTCTGCATTAGCTGTTGTAACCTCTCCTTTTTCATTTCTAATTTTGTTTATTTGATGCTTCTCTCTTTTTTCCTTGATGAGTCTGGCTATTTTTTTATCTTCTCAAAGAACCAGCTTTAAGTTTTATTTACCTTTACTATTGTTTCTTTTATTTCTTTTTCACTTATTTCTATTCGGATCTTTATGATCTTTCCTTCTACTAATTTTGGGGTTTTTAAGTTCTTTTTCCAGTTGTTTTAGGTGTAAAGTTAAATTGTCTATTTGATGCTTTTCTTTTCTTTTTTTTTTTTTTTTTTGAGGCAGGTTTGTATTGCTATAAACTTCTCTCTTAGAACTGCTTTTGTTTTATCCCATAGGTTTTGAGTTGTGTTTTCATTGTCATTTGTTTCTAGAAATTTTTTGATTTCTCTTTTGATTTCTTCATTAACCTGTTGATTATTTAGAAACCTGTTGCTTAATATCCATGTGTTTGTGTTTCTTACAGCTTTTTTCTTGTAATTAATATCTGGTCTCATAGTGTTGTCATTGGAGAAGATGCTTGATACAATTTCTATTTTCTTAAATTAACTGAGGCTTGATTTGTGATCCAAGATGTGGTCTATCCTGGCGAATGTTCCATGTGCACTTGAGAAGAAGGTGTATTCTTCTGCATTTGGATGGAATGTCCTGAAGATATCAAAGAGATCCATCTCATCTAATGGGTCATTTAAGATTTGTGTTTCCTTATTAATTTTCTGTTTTGATGATCTGTCCATTGGTATGAGTAGGATGTTAAAGTCTCCTACTATTATTGTGTTACTGTCAATTTCTCCTTTTATGTCTGTTAGTGTTTGTCATGTATTGAGGTGCTCCAATGTTGGGTGCATAGATATTTACAATTGCTATGCCTTCCTCTTGGATTGATCCCTTGATCATTATGCAGTGTCCATCCTTATCTCTAGTAATATTCTTTATTCCATGTTCTGTTTTGTCTGTTATGAAGATTACTACTCCAGCTTTCTTTTGCTTCCCATTTGCATGGAATATATTTTTCCATCCTCTCACTTTCTGTCTATATGAGTCTGTAGGCCTGAAATGGGTTTCTCGTATACAGCATATATATGGGTTTTGTTTGTATATCCATTTAGCCAGTCTGTGTCTTTTGGTTGAGCATTTAATCCATTTACATTTAAAGTAATTATTGATATATATATGTCCCTATTGCCATTTTCTTAATTATTTGGGGTTGATTTTGTAGATCTTTTTTTCTTCTCTTGTATTTCTTGACTATATAAGTCTCTTTAACATTTGTTGTAAAGCTGGTTTGGTGGTACTGAATTTTCTTAATTTTTGCTTATCTGAAATGTTTTTTATTTCTCCATCAATTTTAAATGAGATCCTTGCTGGGAACAGCAATTTTGGTTGTAGATTTTTCCCTTTCAGTTCTTAAAATATGTCCTGCAATTCCCTTCTGGCCCGCAGAGTTTCTGATGAAAGATCAGCTGTTAAGCATATGGAGTTCCCCTTATATTTTACTTGTTGCTTCTCCCTTACTATTTTTAATATTCTTTCTTTCTGTTTGGTCTTTGTTAGTTTGATTAGTATGTGTCTTGGTGTGTTTCTCCTTGGATTTATCCTGTATGGGACTCTTTGTGCCTCTTGGACTTGATTGGCTATTTCCTTTTCCATGTTGGGGAAATTTTCAACTATAATCACTTCAAAAATTTTCCCATATCCTTTCTCTCTTCCTCTTCTGGGACCCCTATAATTAGAATGTTGGTGCATTTGATATTGTCCCACAGGTCTCTGAGACTGTCCTCAGTTCTTTTAATTCTTTTTACTTTATTCTGCTCTTTAGAAATTATTTCCACCATTTTATCTTCCAGCTCACTGATTTGTTCTTCTGCTTCAAATATTCTGCTATTGATTCCTTCTAGAGTATTTTTAATTTCAGTAATTGTGTTGTTTGTCTCTATATGTTTATTTTTTTATTCTTCTAGTTTTTTGTTAATTGATTCTTGCATTTTCTCCATTTTGTTTTCAAGGTTTATGACCATCTTCACTATCATTATTCTGAATTCTTTTTCAGGTAGTTTGCCTATTTCCTCTTCATTTATTTGAACTTCTGTGTTTCTAGGATGTTCCTTCATTTGTGTAGTATTTCTCTTCCTTATCACTATTTTTTTTTAACTTATTGTGTTTGAGTGAAGGGTTAATAGGGTAGCAGAGATGTGCCTGCAAACGGGTCTCTCTGCTCAGGCTGAGCGTCCTTGCATACGAGGCATTCTGCCAAAGAGTCTGGATACAGCCTTGAGTTTAATGGTCCCTTGCAAACGAGGGAGCATTCCCTTCTTGAGATAAGAGGGAGATGAGGGCTTTGTGCAGACTCTGCAGTAGACAGAGATTTCACTCCCTTTTGCTGTACGATAACATGTATGCACCTGCACTGTACTGAAAAGGCTTATTCTTACAGTCTGGAATTCTGCCTAAGGAAGGCTTTATAATAATAAACGGCAATTAGTTTGCCCAGTTCTGTTCCTCTGGCCGGAGTGGTTTCCTGTCTGTCTCTTATGTGTCTTGTATGTTCCGTGTCATTTCACTCGTAGTAACCAACATTTGAGGTCTTCTTTTTGCAGGCTTCGGGTTGAATTCTTTCCTTGAAGAAAGTTGAATCCTTTCTTCCTTTGGTTTCTGCCCTCCTAAAGTTGGTCCAGTCATTTGTGTAAGCTTCGTATAGGATGAGACTTGTGCTGAGTTTTTGTTTGTTTGTTTTTCCTCTGATGGGCAAGGCTGAGTGAGGTGGTAATCTTGTCTGCTGATGCTTGGGTTTGTATTTTTGCTTTGTTTGTTGTTTAAATGAGGCCTCCTGTGCAGGGTGCTACTGGTGGTTGGGTGATGCCAGGTCTTGTATTCAAGTGGTTTCCTTTGTGTGAGTTCTTGCTATCTGATACTCCTTAACATTAGTTCTCTGGTAGTCTAGGGTCTTTGAGTCAGTGTTCCCACTCCAGTGGTTCAGGGCTTGAGCTTATGGATGTATGATGCAGGTAGTTCCTCAGGTCACAGATTCATAGAAAACAGATATGGGATTTGAATCCTATCCAGTTTCATAGAAAACCCAGTGCTTATCTTAGTAAAGCACAGTGTAGAACTCTGGTGGAATCCTTGACCTCAAAGAGCTTCTTTGCATCCCTTACAGGCCACTCCTCAGAGCTCTCCCTGGAACTGCCAACATGCACTGGCCTCCTGTTCCAGTGCATTTTAAGTCCCACGACTGTTGCGCTCAAGATGTTTTCGCTCACATTGTGACCCCGGGTAGCATGGAAAGGAGGCCACTGGGCGTCTAAATGTTGAAAGTAACCTTGGAGCTGAGGTGTTGGTCATCGTGGGGGACACAGGTCTCTGACACGTGCTCCCTCAGGAGTCAGGAAGATATTTTTGAAATATCTACTAAGTGTTATATAGGGAAACAGTGTTGTGCACGAACTAGTGTTCAGTGCTTGTGAGACTGGCTTGTTTTATAGAGTCATGGGCAAGTGAATCTATATAACATAACAGTAGGTCTGTTATGCTATTATATGCACAATGCTGTCAAAAGCGAAAAAAAAAAAAAAAAAAACACAAAGATGCTGTGACCAAGACTTGTAGAAACCTACCCTTGTATTTCCCCTAGAAACAATATTTCTGTGGTCACCAGCTCAGTGTATGTGGCAACTTTATAGAACACAACTACCATGAATAATTAGAATTAGCTGTATAAAGCTGGAATCAAGGTTTTCAGTATAAGTGGGTAGATTTAATACCTAGCTAATGCCCCTGAAATAACCAATAGGAGCATTGTTTATCCAGTAGAAATGGCCTGTCTAGAATGCAAATCTCAGCTTCTGAATAGTGATCTGTATGAAAAAGAGCCATAACTTCTTGGGAAAATGGATGATTCCAGGGCCAGGTTAGTGAAAGTACATTGACTACACTGTTGTACCAAAAACCAAAGCAGTGTTCCAAGAATAATGAACATAAGTCAAAAACATGCCAACGCCAGATTATGGTGCCCCACTGGCCAAATCTGGAACATTATAAAATCAACATTAAATTGAACAATAAAAATAATGATAGTGAATATTCTCTTCCCCAAAATACTTATTAAATGCCAAAAGAAAATATGTAACTTTATAGGGACAAACCCTGGCTGACCTCACCTAACAAGATAATCATCCACAATGGGGCAAATTCATAACAGGAATAACGTGAAACAGATGCATGGGAAGAAAAGAGACTGACAACCATGGCATGCCTGCATAATTGACATCTAACAATGAGGACCCATCAAACAAACCCCACTGAGGGACATTCTACAAAATACATGACCTGTGATGTTCAAGTTTGTGTCATATAAAACAAGAGGAGTTTGAGGAAGTATCAAAGAAGAGACTAGAATAACAGAACTATTAATACTAACACAAATAATTCTGAACCAAAATGTTTCTAATATAAATTACATTAAAGGTACAATTGGGGAAAGTTATATTCAGTTCAGTCAGTTCAGTTCGGTCACTCAGTCATGTCCGACTCTTTGCGACCCCATGAATCACAGCACACCAGGCCTCCCTGTCCATCACCAACTCCTGGAGTTCACTCAGATTCACATGCATCGAGTCAGTGATGCCATCCAGCCATCTCATCCTCTGTCATCCCCTTCTTCTCCTGTCCCCAATCCCTCCCAGCATCAGAGTCTTTTCCAATGAGTCAACACTTCGCATGAGGTGGCCAAAGTACTGGAGTTTCAGCTTTAGCATCATTCCTTCCAAAGGAATCCCAGGGCTGATCTCCTTCAGAATGGACTGGTTGGATATCCCTGCAGTCCAAGGGACTCTCAAGAGTCTTCTCCAACATCACAGTTCAAAAGCATCAATTCTTTGGCGCTCAGCCTTCTTCACAGTCTAACTCTCACATCCATACATGACCACAGGAAAAACCATAGCCTTCACTAGACGGACCTTTGTTGGCAAAGTAATGTCTCTGCTTTTTAATATACTATCTAGGCTGGTCCTAACTTTTCTTCCAAGGAGTAAGCATCTTTTAATTTCATGGCTACAGTCACCATCTGCAGTGATTGTGGAGCCCCAAAAAATAAAGTTTGACACTGTTTCCACTGTTTCCCCATCTGTTTCCCACGAAGTGATGGGACCAGATGCCATGATTTTTGTTTTCTGAATGTTGAGCTTTAAGCCAACTTTTTCACTCTCCTCTTTCACTTTCATCAAGAGGCTTTTTAGTTCTTCTTCACTTTCTGCCATAAGGGTGGTGTCATCTGCATATCTGAGGTTCTTGCTATTTCTCCCAGCAATCTTGTTTCCAGCTTGTGCTTCTTCCAACCCAGTGTTTCTCATGATGTACTCTGCATAGAAGTTAAATAAGCAGGGTGACAATATACAGCCTTGGGTTCTACAAATTCAATGGTAGTAATGTGTCAGTGTTAATTTCATGATTTGATGGTTGTATTATTGTCATATAGGAGATTGTCATTATTTGTATAAAACACATACTAAGGAATTTGAGGATCATGAGACATCAGATAAGAAACTTACTCTAAATGAATCAAGAAAACTGTTTGTGTGCTATATTTGAAACTTTTAAACAAAAAAAGATTTACTGAGTTGTCTCAGAGGAACAAATTGAATAAAAGTTATCTAAAATTTCATATAAAGTACTTGACAATAATTATACACATGTGAATATGAGAAAATACAGTAAATGTTTCATAGATAAATGCATGATGAACTAAGTATAATTAACCCTAATTGAATGTTTTAGCGATACGTGTATGTGCTCAGTCTTATCTGATTTTTGCAACCCCATGAACTGTAACCTGCCAGGCTCCTCTGTCTAAGAAATTTTCCAGGCAAGAATACAAAAGCAGGTTGCCATTTCTTCCTCCAGGGGGTCTTCTTTACCCAGGGATCAAATCCATTTCCCTTGCATTGCAGGTGTATTATTACCACTAGCGCTACCTGTGAAGCCCAAATGTGTGTCATTATTATAGCATATTTTCAAAAAATTTGATTATATGGTTCTCTTTATTATGTCTGTCAAAAAGGAGACATATTTTGCTACAGTTCAGAAGACAGAAAGATCAACTAAAAAAAAAAGACATTTAGAGAAAAACAATAAATCAGTTCACTTGCTCAGTCATGTCAAACTTTTTGCGATCTCATTAACTGCAGCACACCAGGCTTCCCTGTCCATCACCAACTCCTGGAGCTTACTCAAACTTATGTCCATTGAGTCAGTGATGCCATTCAACCATCTCATCCTCTGTGTCCCTTTCAACTCCTGTCTTCAATGTTTCCCAGCATCAGGGTCTTTTCCATTGAGTCAGTTCTTTGCATCAGGTGGCCAAATTATTGGAGAATCAGCTTCAGCATCAGTCTTTCCAATGAATATTCAGGACCAATTTCCTTTAAGATTGACTGGTTGGATCTCTGTGCAGTCCAAGGGACTCTCAAGTGTTTTCTCTAACAACACAGTTCAAAAGCATCAATTCTCTGGTGCTCATCCTTCTTTAGAGTCCAACTCACACATCCATACATGACTACTTGAAAACCCATATCTCTGACTAGATGGAACTTTGTTGGCAAAGTATTGTCTCTGCTTTTTAATATGCTGCCTAGGTTGGCTAAGCTTTTCTTCCAGTGAGCAAATGTCTTTTCATTTCATGGCTGCAGTCACCATCTACATTGATTTTGGACCCCAAGAAAATAATGTCTCTCACTGTTTCCATTGTTTCCCAACCTATTTGCTAAGAAATGATGTGACTGGATGCCATGATCTTAGTTTTCTGAACGTTGATTTTTAAGCCAGGCTTTTCACTCTCTTCTTTCACTTTCATCAAGAGGCTCTTTAGTCTTCCTTGCTTTCTGCCATAAGTGTGGTGTCATCTGCATATATGAGGTTGTTGCTGTTTCTCCTGGAAATCTCTACTTGTGCTTCATCCAGCCCTGCATTTCTCATAATGTACTCTGCATGTAGGTTAAGTAAGCAGGTGGACAATATTTAGCCTTGACATACTTCTTTCCTGATTTGGAACCAGTCTGTTGTTCCATGTCCAGTTCTAAGTATTGCTTCCTGACCTGCATACAGATTTCTCAAGAGGCAGGTAAGATGGTCTGGTATTCCCATCTCTTTAAGAATAAAGCAATAAATAATGAATAAGTAAGTAATAAAACAATAAATAAGACTTACTAAAATATATTTCTTATTTCAAAGTGAAAAAGAGTCAAGAAAAATGCTTCAGAATGCTGATATTCTATTTTCTCATTGAATGTTCATGTTTTGCCTTCTTCTTTTGAGTAAGTGTTGAATTTTCAGTCCATGCAGTTATGTTCCTCTAAGATTAAAAAAGAGTTGTGGACTCCCAGGGAAATGCAGTTATTCATCTATTCCTCACATTTCCAGGGCACTACTAGTTTCTAAGTGACCACACAGAATCTCTCACTTGCATCATTCCCCCGAGGGGACACAGGTGTCCCAAGAGCATAGGTTCACTGGACTCACACAATCAGTCCTCTATTTTCCTTCCTCATAAATGTGAACACTCTGACTGCCTGGGCTCAAGGACTTGGGATGGAGAGAGTGTGCAGAGGCTTCTCAGGAGCAGCAGAGCAAGACAGCATTGTGCTCTCAATAACTGCAGTCACTGTCACCTGGCTTGTGTGCTGCTAGTCTCTTAGAGAGACTGAAAGGAAATGAAGTTTATGACTCACTCTGCCTACAATCATCAGGATCTTGATTATCTTCTCTAACTTCTGAGACTAATACCAAGGAGGTTCCCTATGAAGTCATCTTGTGCTGTAACTTCTAATACAGAGTTGACACTCCCTGGGACTCTACAATCAGCTTTCCCTGGGTTATAATCCAAGAAGCTGTGTTATATCTGACTATTCTTATTTTTCAAATATTCATGTCTGCTTCTTCTGCTTCCAATATCAACTCTTCAATATTCATTCTCACGGGGTTCCCCGGCCTAGAACAATACTATCCCTGGTTTTCAGTTCCCTTTTCTTTGATCTATGCTGTGGTTTTCCTGGGAAACTGCCTGGTGCTGCATGTGGTTCATACTGAGCCGAGCCTGCATGAGCCCATGTTCTACTTCCTGGCCATGCTGGCCCTCACTGACCTGTTCATGGGGCTGTCCACAGTATACACGGTGCTGGGGACTATGTGGGGGCTCAGCCAGGAGATTGGTCTAGATGCCTGCATTTCCCAGACTTATTTTGTTCATGGACTATCTTTCATGGAGTCTGGAGTCCTTCTTGCCATGGCTTTTGATCGCTTGATAGCAATTTGCAATCCTCTGAGATATGTATCCATTCTGACTAATAGCAGGATCATTTACTTCATGATGACCATTTTGGCAAGAAGCTCTTTGTCTATTCTTCCTGTCATCATCCGTTTGAAGTTCTTTCCTTACTGCAGACCTCACATTCTCTCTCATTCCTTCTGCCTGCACCAGGATCTACTCCGGCTGGCCTGCTCTGACATTCGCTTCAATAGCTTCTATGCCCTGGCTCTGGTGATTTGTACCTTGTTGTTGGATGCTGTCCTTATTCTCATCTCCTATGTTTTCATCTTGCATACGGTGCTGGCAATTGCATCTCGAAAAGAGAGGCTCAAGGCTCTGGAGACCTGTGTCTCCCACCTCTGTGCAGTTCTGGTTTTCTACATTCCCATCATTGGTCTCACTATGGTACACCGCTTTGGAAAGCATCTCTCACCTTTGGTTCATGTCTTTATGGGAAACATCTATATTCTCTTTCCTCCCATGATGAATCCAATAATCTATAGCGTAAAGACCCAACAGATTCAAAGCAGGATGAAGAAGTGGTTTTCTCTGAAAATGTAGTGCAACTTTTTGATTTTATCAGTAAGAATACTATAATGTCAACACAATATGCTAGTTCCTATTTGTGCAACCATTTACACATTGAGTACTATTTTCTATAACTTTTTGTTCTTTTATGAGGACTTGAATATAAAGAACTTACATGTCTTGCTAATCATAAAGGTGAGAATTGAGTTTTTCTAATCTACATTCCAGGATAGACTTCTGAAATTTGCTGTAGAATAATCATAGTTCTTATAAACATGACAAGGAATGTCTCTACATTTTATGGACATATTCTTTAAGCATGATTATCATATAAAAATTGTGTTACCCTGAATTCATCAATATTTTAATCATCTAGACCTATTTCTAACTAACTAAAATTTTGAAAATACATCTATGGTTCCGACTTTTATGTAATGTTCATGTCAAAACCGGAGAAGGCAATGACAACCCACTCCAGTACTCTTGCCTGGAAAATCCCATGGATGGAGGAGCCTGGTAGGCCACAGTCCAGGGGGTCGCTAAGAGTCAGACACGACTGAGTGACTTCACTTTCACTTTTCACTTTCATGCTTTGTAGAAGGAAATGGGAACCCACTCTAGTGCTCTTGCCTGGAGAATCCCAGGGACAGCAGAGCCTGGTGGGCTGCCGTCTATAGGATCACACAGTGTGGGACATGAATGAAGTGACTTAGCAGCAGCAGCAGAAGCATGTAAAAACTTATGATGCAGTGAAATTGGGTTTCCCTTATTTCTAGTGGTGATGTGAATATCATCTGAAACTGATGCAGAACTTTCCCTTTCATCTAGTTATTTTTCCCCATTAGTGACCTTATGGAAGTCTATTGAAGGAATTTTGACATAAGAAAATCGATAATTTCTCTATTGCGAAGATTGTCTTCTTAATCTCTCTCTATGCTCTTAACATGACATTATTGCATGAATACTCTTCATTCTACATTTTTACTAAATATTTTTTTGAAAGTTAGTTCAGTTCAGTTCAGTCACTCAGTCGTGTCTGACTCTTTCTGGCCCCATGGACTGCAGCACACCAGGCTTCCCTGTCCATCGCCAACTGCTGGAGTGTACTCAAACTCATGTCCATTGAGTCAGTGATATCATCCAACCATCTCATCCTCTGTCATTGCCTTCTCCTCCTGTCTTCAATCTTTGCCAGCATCAGGGTCTTTTCAAATGAGTCAGCTCTTCGCATCAGGTGGCCAAAGTATTGGAGTTTCAGCTTCAACATCAGTCCTTCCAGTGAATATTCAGGACTGATTTCCTTTAGGATGGACTGATTGGATCTCCTTGCAGTCCAAGGGACTCTCAAGAGTCTTCTCCAACACCACAGTTCAAAAGCATTAATTCTTCAGGGCTCAGCTTTCTTTATAAAAGTTAGTATGTGGTTTTATTTTTGAAATTTAAAAAAAAAACTTTAAATTTTTTTATTGGAAGATAACTGCTTTTCAATGTTGTCTTGGTTTGTGCTATTCAACAACATGAATCAGTTATAAGTAAACATATATCCCTCCATCTTAAGCCTCTCTCCCACCCCTCGAGGTCATTGTAGATCACGGAGCTGAGTTCCCTGTGCTGAAAAGATGCTTCTAGCTAGCTATCATTAGGATTTCTGTATGGCACTGTATTTTTAAGATATTTAAAATGTACATCATGGTGATTTGATGAATTCATCGTTTTTAATGATTATCTTATATTTTAGTTTATTTATTAAGAGATTGATTTTTCTTTTCATTTTTTTTTTTTTACTTTACAATATTGTATTGATTCTGCCACACATTATCCTCAATACTACAGTTAGCCATGAGTCAGAGGGTACTGTCAAAACAAGTTTTATTTAAAAAACAAACAAATAAGTGAATTTTGAATAAATTTACTTGCACAGTTAGATATTTCTTTCCATGCCTTTTTGTATTTTTATGAAGAAAATGAGCTTCATATTTGTGGTGAAGGAGTCAAGTTCATCCTTGTTTATGGGGCACAAAAGCACTAAGTTGGCATGGGCTTATCCAGAATAGTCTGCATTTTGACACATATGGAATTATCTTTCAATTCATATGAGCAATGGGATACATGATTGCAATTTTTATCTACATAGGCAAATAATTGGCTAACTGCTTTTCAATGAGTATTATTTTTTCCCCTTCTAGATAAGGACTATGCTGAATAATGCTCTCATCATCTGCCAAGCAAACACTAAATATCATCCTATTGCAGAGAATTTGAGTCAGTAAAATCACAGCACCATGAGTCCATAAGGATTTCTAGTCCCATTATATAACAACATTGAATATATTGTTTGAATTATTTATTTTTTTTCAAATTGAATCTTTAACATTATGCAGAAAGATTCTACATGTTTCTTTCATCCTTCTGCAACCTCTAGCTGTTTCCTCTAGAAGACATTTCTGATTCATTTCTATGTTTCCAATGCTTTAGAATCCAGTTACCAAGATGTCTGAAAATACCTACTTCACCAATGGTGCTATGTTGATATTACACCCAGAGACAGACTGCTACCAGGATTTAAATCATCAAATTAAAAGTGGTGGTGGTTTAGTCACTAAGTCGTGTCCAACTCTTGTGACCCCATGGACTGCAGCCTGCCAGGCTCTTTTGTCTGTGGGATTCTCCAGGCAAGAATACTAGAGTGGGTTGCCATTTCTTTCTCCATAGGTCATCAATATAATAATTTCTATAGGATTAATCTTGCCCTGTTTTGAAAACAGCAACTGTTTCTTCAACTGACTATAAGATATCTCTGTATTAGTTTTCTATTATCACTGTAACAAATTACTGCAAATCTGTAGGGCTGAAGCATAGGTTTATTACCTTACTGATATGGAGGTTAGAAGTCTAAAACGGGTTACCAGGTCTCTGTTCTGCTAGAGTCTAAGTAGGAATCTGTTTCTTTGCCTGTTTCAGCTTTCAGAGACTGTCTACATTCCTTAGATTGTATTCCTAATATGATTCTGCTTCTGTTGACCCATTACCTTCTCCGATTTTGACCTTCAGGAGTTTCCCTATTAATTTCATCTGGATAATGCATAAACTTCTCTATATGTCAAGATGCTTAACTTAATCCCTTTCAATATGTAAACTCACATATTCACAGGTTCTAGAGATTAGGACATAAACATCTTTCAGTTCAGTTCAGTCACTCAGTCGTGTCCGACTGTTTGTGACCCCATGAATCAGAGCACTCAAGGCCTCCCTGTCCATCACCAACACCCGGAGTTCACTCAGACTCACGTCCATCAAGTCAGTGATGCCATCCAGCCATCTCATCCTCTGTCAGACCCTTCTCCTCCTGCCCCCAATCCCTCCCAACACCAGTCTTTCCCAGTGAGTCAACTCTTCACATGAGGTGGCCAAAGTACTGGAGTTTCAGCTTTAGCATCATTCCTTCCAAAGGAATCCCAGGGCTGATCTCCTTCAGAATGGACTGGTTGGATCTCCTTGCAGTCCAAGGGACTCTCAAGAGTCTTCTCCAACACCACAGTTCAAAAGCATCAATTCTTTGGCGCTCAGCTTTCTTCACAGTCCAGTCCAACTCTCACATCCATACATGACCACTGGGAAAACCAGAGCCTTGACTAGACGGACCTTTGTTGGCAAAGTAATATCTCTGCTTTTCAACATGCTATCTAGGTTGGTCATAACATTTCTTCCAAGGCGTAAGAGTCTTTTAATTTCATGGCTGCAATCACCATGCAGTGGGTCATTATTCAGCCTATTATAATCTCCATTTTGCAATGTCTAAATTGAATTTATTTTGATTTGGAATCCATAAGGTTTCCTTGTTTTCAGTTTAATAAAGTATGTGATAAAGAATTTTTTTTGTGATGGTAAAATATCCATAAGACAAAACTTACAATTTTAGCTATTTTTCAGTATACAGTTCAGTGTCATTAGAATAATCACATTTTTTATGCAACCATCACCGCAACTCAGCTCCAGAACTTTTTCATCATCCTACAATGAAACTCTGTTCAGTTCAGTCACTCAGTTGTGTCTGACTCTTTGCGACCCCTGAAGCACTCCAGGATTCACTGACCATTACTAACTCACGGAGCTTGCTCAAACTCATGTCCATAGAGTCGGTGATGCCATCCAACCATCTCATCCTCTGTTGTCCCCTTCTCCTCCCACCTTCAATCTTTCCCAACATTAGAGTCTTTTCCAATGAGTCAGTTCTTCGCATCAGTGGGCCAAAATATTGGAGTTTCAGCTTCAGCATCAGGCCTTCCAATGAATACTCAAGACTAATTTCATTTAGGATTGACTGGTTGGATCTCCTGGCAATCCTAGGGACACCTAAGAGTCTTCTCTAACACCACAGTTCAAAAGCATCAATACTTTGTCACTCATCTTTCTTTACAGTCCAAATATCACATCCATACATGAATACTGAAAAAAACATAGTTTTGACTAGACGGATCTTTGTTGGCAAGGTAATGTCTCTGCTTTAATATGTTTCCTAGGTTTGTCACAGCTTTTCTTCCAAGGAGCAAGCAAGCATCTTTAAATTTCATGGTTGCAGTCATCATCTGCAGTGATTTCGGAGCCCAAGAAAATGAAGTCTGTCACTATTTCTATGGTATCACCATCTATTTCTCATGAAGTGATGGGACAGGATGCCATGATTTTAGGTTTCTGAATGTTGAGTTTTAAGCCAACTTTTCACTCTCCTCATTCACTTTCATCAAGATGTTCTTTAGTTCTTCACTTTCTGCCATAAGAGTGGTATTATCTGCATATCTGAGATTATTGATATTTCTCCTGGCAAACTTAATTCCAGCTTATGCTTCATCTAGCCTGGCATTTCACGTCATGTGCTCTGCATGTTTAACTTATATGATATACTCTGCATATTTAACTCTTGAGAGTCCCTTGGACTGCAAGGAGATCCAACTAGTCCATCCTAAAATAAATCAGTCCTGAATATTCATTGGAAGAACTGATTTTGAAGCTGATACTCCAATATTTTGGCCACCTAATGTGAAGAAATGATTTATTTGAAAAGACCCTGATGCTGGGAAAAATTGAAAATGGGAGGAGAAGGGCATGACAGATGATGAGATGGTTGGATGGCATCACCAACTCAATGGACATGAGTTTGAGTAAACTCCGGGAGTTGGTGATTGACAGGGAAGCCTGGAGTGCTGCAGTCCTTCGGGCTACAAAGAGTCAGACACGACTGAGTAACTGAATTGAACTGAACTCTACATATAAGTTAAATAAGCAGGATGACAATATACAGCCTTGATGTACTCCTTTCCTGATTTGGAATCAGTCTGTTGTTCCATGTCCATTTCTAACTGTTGTTTCTTGACCTGCATACAGATTTCTTAGAGGTAGGTAAAGTGGTCTGGTATTCCCATCTCTTGAAGGATTTTCCACAGTCTGTTGTGATCCACACAGTCAAAGACTTTGGCATAGTCAATAAAGCAGTTGTTTTTCTGGAACTTTCTTACTGTTTTGATGATCCAACAGACATTGGCAATGTGATCTCTGGTTCTTCTGCCTTTTCTAAACACAGCTTAAACATATGGAAGTTCATGGTTCACATACCGTTGAAGCCTAGCTTGGAGAATTTTGAGAATTACTTTGCTAGTGTATGAGATGAGTTCAATTGTGCAGTAGTTTGAGCATTTTTTGGCATTTCCTTTCTTTGGGATTGGAATGAAAACTGACCTTTTCCAGTCATGTGGCCACTGTTGAGATTTACAAATTTGCTGGCATAATAAGGGCAACACTTTCACAGCATCATCTTTTAGGATAGCTCAACTGGAATTCCATCACCTCCACTAGCTTTGTTCATAATGATGCTCCCTAAGGCCCACTTGACCTTACATTCCAGGATGTCTGGCTCTGGGCAAGTGATCACACCATCGTCGTTATATGGGTCATGAAGATCTTTTTTGTATAGTTCTTCTGTGTATACTTGCCACCACTTCTTAATATCTTCAGCTTATGTTAGGTCCCTACCACTTCTGTCCTTTAGTGCATCAATCTTTGCATGAAATGTTCCCTAGGTATGTTTAATTTTCTTGAAGATATCGCTAGTCTTTCCCATTCTGTTGTTTTCCTCTGTTTATTTGCATCGATTCCTGAGGAAGGCTTTCTTATCTCTCCTTGCTATTCTTTGGAACTCTGTATTCAGATGGGTGTATCTTTTCTTTTCTCCTTTGCTTTTAGCTACTCTTCTTTTCTCAGCTATTTGTAAGGCCTCCTCAGACAAATATTTTTCCTTTTGCTTTTCTTTTTCCTGGGGATGATCTTGATCATTACCTCCTGTATAATGTCTCAAACCTCCATCTATAGTTCTTCAGGCATTGTGTCTATCATATCTTTCTTTGAATCTATTTGTCACTTCCAGTGTATAATCATAAGGGATTTGATTTGGGTCATACCTGAATGGCCCAGTGGTTTTACCTACTTTCTTCAATTTAAGTCTGAAGTTTGTAATAAGGAGTCATGATCTGAGCTACAATCAGCTCCCGGTCTTGTTTTTGCTAACTGTATAGATCTTCTCCATCTTGGCTGCAAAGAATACGGAAAATTCAATTAAAGATTTACTGATCACGGCCCCACACATCAGATCAAGAGCCAGTTTCCGCCACAGACAGTCTTTCTCATCAGGAAGCTTCCATAAGCCTCTTATCCTTATTCCTCAGAGAGCAGACCAAATGAAACCCACAGTCACGAAAACTAACGAAATTGATCACATGACCACAGCCTTGTCTAAATCAATTAAACTGTTAACCATGCCATGTAGTATCATCCAAGACAGACGGGTCATGGTGGAGAGTTCTGATAAAATATGGCCCACTGGAGATGGGAAAAGTAAACCACTTCAGTATTCTTGCCTTGAGAACCCCAAGAACAGTACAAAAAGGCACAAAGATATGACACTGAAAGTTGAACTCCCAATGTCAGTAAGTGCCTAATATGCTACTGGAGAAGATTGGAGAAATAACTCCAGTAAGAATGAAGAGACAGAGCCAAAGCAAAAACAGCACCACTTGTGAATGTGACTGGTGATGGAATTAAAGTCCGATGCTGTAAGAACAATATTGCATAGGAATCTGTAATGTTAAGTCCATGAGTCAAGGTAAATTGGAAGTGGTTAAACAGGAGATGGCAAGAGTGAACATCCACATTTTAGGAATCAGTGAATTAAAATGGGCTAGAATGGGCGGATTTAACTCAGATGACCACTATATCTACTACTGTGGACAAGAATCCCTTAGAAGAAATGGAGTAGCCATCATAGTCAACAAAAGAGTCTGAAATGAAGTTCTTGGATGCAATCTCAAAAATGACAGAATGGTCTCTGTTCATTTCCAAGGCAAACCATTCAATATCATAGTTATCCAAATCTATGCCCCAACCAGTAATGCTGAAGATAATGAATTTGAACAGTTCTATGAAGACCTACAATACCTTCTAGAACTAACACCCCAAAAGATGTTTTTTTCATTATAGGGGACTGGAATGCAAAAGTAGGAAGTCAAGAGATACCTGGAGTAACAGGCAAATTTGGCCTTGAAGTAGAAAATAAAGCCGGGCAAAGACTAACAGAGTTTTTGTCAAGAGAACATACTGGCCATAGCAAACATCCTCTTCCAAAAAAACAAGTGACGACTCCACACATGGATATCATTAACTACATTGCTTTCAGACAAAACTGATTTAAGAACAATGAAAACTATCACAGATGAATAGGAGCAAAACATAGTCCAATTTGTTATCCAAAATTAATATTCAGAGCTTTTTATGATTATGTGTGAACATGCTCAGAGTATGAGAAATTGTACGTGTCCCAGCTGGGGTCAAACAAGGTAATACTCTTCCTTTAAGTTTCACCTCAATTACTATAAATAAATGTCCTCTTCATGATGTATTTTTTGCCATGATTTAAACACTCTTGTAATTTTGGTGATAATTTGCTATTTAAAATGCCTCCAAATATAGTGCTGTCTAATGTTCCTAGGAGCAAGAAGCCTGGATGTACATTATAGACACAATGTATGTGGTACACAAGCTTCTTTCAGGTGTAATTCATAGTGCTGTTGTGAGTTCAGTGTCAGTGAATCCATGAGATGGTATATCTAGAAAAAAAGAATAAGAAAATTCCTGCATCCTTATGTGAGGACCCTCTTGAAGGTGCTAGAATAACATCTATAGTACATGATGAAGCTTAAAGAAATGGAATAGAAACTAAACTTGTGAATTCATGAGATGACAACTGACAAGAACTACATATTGGACATCACTGTTATGTGGTTGAAAGCCAAAGAAATTAATGCAAATCTCAGCTTCTAGTGATTTGTATGAAAAAGACCAAAAACTTCTTCAGAAAATGGATAACTCCAGGGCCAGGTTAGTGAAAGTACATTGCATACACTGTTGTACCAAAAAGCAAAGAAATTATCAAAGAATACCAAGCAGATGTCAAAAATATGCCAAAGCCAGATTATGGTGCTGCCACAGGCCTAATCTGGAACAAATTGAATGTTAAAGAGATGATAGTGGCTACTTATTACCTATTGAAAAAAATGTGGAACAAAGATAATGTTACCAATTTCTATAGTTTCAAAGTTTCTCCTACAAAATACTAAATACCAAAGGAAAATATATAACTTAACTGGGACAAATTCTGGAAGGCCCCATCTTAGTTAAATTATCAGTGACAGTTATCTGTAATAAGGCAAATTCATACCAGGAATAACCTGAACAGATACATGGGAGGGAATGGCCTTACTTCCATTGTATTCCCAGATAATCTGATCTAACCATGAGGACTCATCAAACAAACCCTGCTTAGGAACAGTCTACAAAATAATTGGACTGTGATGGTCGAGTTTATATCATACAAGAGAGGGGAAAGTGAAAGTGAAAGTCATGTCCGATTCTTTGTGACCTCATGGACAATACAGAGCCATACCTCTAATCTAATTATTTCCCCACTAGTGACCTAATGAACAACAATTAAAGGATTTGGGGATAAAAAATTTATAACACCTATGTTGCAAAGATTGTCTTCTTAATTTCCTTTTATGATATTAAGATACAATGTTATTGCAAAATCACTCTTCTACATTTTCACTAAATATTTTATTATTCAGTTCAGTTCAGTTCAGTCACTCAGTCGTGTCCAACTCTTTGCCACCCCATGAATCTCAGCACTCAAGGCCTCCCTGTCCATCACCATCTCCTGGAGTTCACTCAGACTCACGTCCATTGAGTCAGTGATGCCATCCAGCCATCTCATTCTCTGTTGTCCCCTTCCTGCCCCTAATCCCTCCCAGCATCAGAGTCTTTCCCAGTGAGTCAACTCTTCACATGAGGTGGCCAAAGTACTGGAGTTTCAGCTTTAACATCATTCCTTCCAAAGAAATCCCAGGGCTGATCGCCTTCAGAATGGACTGGTTAGATCTCCTTGCAGTCCAAGGGACTCTCAAGAGTCTTCTCCAACACCACAGTTCAAAAGCATCAAGTCTTCTGCGCTGAGCTTTCTTCTTCCAACTCTCACATCCATACACGACCACTGGAAAAACCAGAGCCTTGACTAGACGGACCTTTGTTGGCAAAGTAATGTCTCTGCTTTTCAACATGCTATCTAGGTTGATCATAACCTTTCTTCCAAGGAGTAAGCGTCTTATTATTAGAATTTCTTTATGGCATTACAAAGGTCCATCTAGTCAAGGCTACGGTTTTTCCAGTGGTCATGTATGGATGCGAGAGTTGGACTGTGAAGAAAGCTGAGCACCGAAGAATTGACACTTTTGAATGTGGTGTTGGAGAAGACTCTTGAGAGTCCCTTGGACTGCAAGGAGATCCAACCAGTCCATTCTAAAGGAAATTAGTTCTGAATATTCATTGGAAGGACTGATGCTGAAGCTGAAACTCCAGTATTTTGGCCACCTCATGCGAAGAGTTGACTCATCGGAAAAGACTCTGATACTGGGAGGGGTTGGGGGCAAGAGGAGAAGGGCATGACAGAGGATGAGATGGCTAGATGGCATTACCGACATGATGGACATGAGTTTGGGTAGACTCCGGGAGTTGGTGATGGACAGGGAGGCCTGGCGTTCTGCTATTTATGGGGTCAGAAAGATTCGGACACGACTGAGCAACTGAACTGAACGGACCTGAAACGTTAATTTTAAAAATGCCTGTAAGGCCCAGTTTATTTGACATGTTGGGTAGCTGATCCTGTATACTGGGAATTACCTAATATTGACTGTGTCAAAATTGACTACCACCAAGGTGGTTTCTTGAAATAACAAGTTTATATGCGTTAAAAAACAAAACAAAAACAAAAACATGGAATCTCCTAGAAAGAGATTTCAAAAGTATTATGGTCAGCTCTTATCACTGTTTCCACTTCTCTCAGCCTTGTGAGGTGAAATTATGAATCTCAGAATATACTGGAAATAGAGTCCTGGAATTGACACTTACTATGTTGTCCAATATCCATGCATTTAGAAGCCTTTGAAAGCTGGAAAAATTATGCTATTGTTTATGATTTGTTATTAACTCCATTCCTCAAGAGAATTACATCACGCCCTTGCTGAACTGCTGATACAATATGTGTCCTTTGTTTGTCTCACTGGAAACAGTTTCTTTATAACTGCATGTGCAATTATATCACCATCCCAGTGCATGCATGTAAGAAGATTGAAGAATTGAGCTTGTGAGTATGTGTTCTTCTAGGTGTCTCTGAGATCTACACAGAGGAAGGATCTAAGTAGACTGTGGGAAATTGGACTCTATAAATGTGTATAAAGAGATTCTCTTATGAAATCGCAAGAAGAGAATAATAAATACTTTAACTGTCAGGATTTCACCTAAACCGTGAGGAGAAGAATAAATCATACTGAGGTCCTCTTGGTCAGGTTGGCATTTTTTGCATTTCTTTCCCCTTCTCACCCATGATGAATCTCTTCATATCTTCAACTAAAGCAAGTATATATCCTACCTTATGCATTAAAAATAATAGTGAAATAAAAACAAAGGAAACTTATATACTAAGGTAATTAGATTCCTAATATTTTTCTTTGACTAGTTATTTACCTTTTCTAATTCATCCCCTTCTCCTTGCAGATATACATCTGAAAACAGGGCAAATGAATTTGCAAATGCATTGTTTTGCACATTTTTGATATTAAACATGTCTGAGGAAAAAAAATACTATTGCATTTCTCCTAGATTTTTCAATAAATAGTCACATATTGGGGCCAGAAACAAATACTTTTGAATTTTAAATAGAATGTCATGAGACTCTTCATAGAGGAGGTAATGCTTGGTTGAAGGTTTAATAATCAATGGTATTTGTCTGATGGGAAAGAGAAAGAAATGTTAGGAGGAAACCTAAAGGAAATATAACAAGCAGAGGAAAGCCTAGTAAGTACAACTAGAATTCTAAATTAGTCTCCAGAATTCTAGCATATATTTCATTATAGCTGATAAATTTGTTAGGGTGATAATGTATTAAAATTGGCTTACTATTAATATATATATGAAAAGTGTTTCTATTATTGCTAAAGCATTTAGTCAGTAAATGTGTGATTGGGTCTGATGGAATGAATGGTTTTCCAGTTTTCTTCTAGAGGAACTGAGGAGGGTTTTCCTCCTGTATGTACTTATATATAATAAAAGACCTTTGTGTAAATCCTATTGAAGTATATTGACTACAGGACAGGCAAAGCTGGATCAAACAAAGATAACTGAATTTAAAGACCAAATCCAATTTGGCTTCTCCCTGATCCCTGAAATAGAGAGATTTCACCAACTTGAAACTCCTTGCATGAACGTTCAGTCTCTCAGTAGTGTCCAACTCTTTGCAACCCCATGGACTGTAGCTGGCCAGGCTCTTGTCTTCGTGGAATTCTCCAGGCAAGAATACCAGAGTGGGTAACCATTTCCTTCTTCAGGGGATCTTCCCGACCCAGGGATCAACCTGGCTTTCCTGCATTGCAGGCAGATTCTTTATCTTCTGAGCCACCATGGAAGCCTGAAGAGCTGCTTAAGGGGTGGTTAAGCATATGTGCCCTGTGTTCAGGTAATATTTATTGAAGTATGATTATTTATTTAGTGATAGTCAGTTGTAAGTGAAACTCTGAGGTGGGACAGAATGTCCGGGTAGAGAGCCATATATAATGAGAAGAAAAAGAACCATGGGGAAGAATATGGGTTTCAGTGGAATTCAGGGCATCAACGAAATAAAGGGAGTCAGAAAAAGCAACAAAGGAGAAGAGTGTCTTGAGACTGAAGGAAAAAAACAGATAGACTGTGTTTATAGAGACAAAATTGTTATTTTAAAGATAAAATAGTCTTAAGCACTGCACAAATAATCAACATAGAAGAGTCCATTAAAAAGTTCATTGTATCTGGATAGAGTGTAATTTTGAATTTTCTTCAAATATATGAACTTTCAAGAATTATGGAGACAAAGTCTCATGGCAATGGTCTAAAAATCACTTAAATTGATTTAAAAATACATAGCAAATCATGGGGATTCATTTAGGATTATAGCATATTTCACAAGGAGATCACAGCACCTATTAAAACAATTGTGTATAAACCTGAAATTTATTATATCATAAGGGAAATAGTGGCTAAATTAATGCATGATTAAAATACATGTTTTGAGGGAAAACTAATAAACCTATATATAGGTTTATTTATATATATGCAATTCCCCAGAGAAAAAGTAAAGGAATGATAATGAGCTGTGCTGAGCTCAGTCACTTCAGTTGTTTCCAGCTCTTTGCAAACCCCATGCAAACCCCAGAAGCAAGGAGATTGTGTCAGGGGAAAAAGCGTAACTAATATGTTATACCATGAATATAAAGTTTGAGAAGAATGTCAATCAGGAAAAAGTAGTAAAAGCAGCAATGGTAAACTAAGACAATATGGGCCTTGTATTAAACTTTTGTGAGTGTATAGGGAATGGAAAATGAAAGTTTAATGAGGGACAGAGAAATGGCCAGAGAGATTCTTGTATTCCTTCCTCAACAAAGTTGGGTAGTGATTTAGAAAAGCAAGCAAATAAGCATTTGAATTGCATGACCCTGCAGATAGTTTTGCACAGCCCTATTGGAAGAAGAGAATCTGTGATCAACCAGTATGAGTAAAAGGTAAACGTCATACTGGGTTGATTTTCAGGGTTCTAGGAAATATTTGGAGAAACAGTGATATGAATGATGTACCTATTTTCAATATGTGAGAGAAAAATAAACCTCCAAGGAATTTAAATAATGCTTACACATGGAAATTGCCAGCAAGTATCTTTTATAACATACACTAGTACTTTCATGGACTTCCCTGGTGGCTCAGTGTAAAGAATCACCTGCAAATGAAGGAGATGCAGGTTTGATTCCTGGGATGGGAGGATCCTCTAGAGAAGAAAATGGCAACCCACTCCAGTATTCTTGCCTGGGAAATCTCATGTACAGAGGCACCTGCTGCGTTACACTCCAAAAGGTCACAAAAGAGTCAGATATGACTTAATGACTAGAACAACAGCAAATCACTTCCATAGCAGAATGAATGGAGCAGACAGAAAACAGAGGTGTATGATAGTGTCCAAAGGTGGTTTGTAATAAATATATTAAAACTGGTTATTTCTCATTGGGAATCACTTGGTAAACTGAATTCCACTGAACAAATATAGTTACTTACTCAATATATAGTATATTTTAAGCTTTATGTTCATGGTTTTGATACTTTCTGATTTATTTTCCTAGAATAATATTGATAAAATAAATTTTGGCAGATATTTGAAATATAGATATTAATTGTTCCAATTTTGATAACTTGAGAAATGATCATAGCAGCTTTCAGCTTTGGGGTATTATTGAATCAGGCAAAAATTTTCCCAGTTTAAATTTGCAGAAATAAATTTGCATGTGATTCATGTATCACATTTTATCCCAATATAAGTTTGCTTCATTTCTTTATTGTCATGTTACAGTTTATTTTATGTTATTATCTCTAAAATCCCTAATTTTATCCATATTAAAAAAAATTTACCTAGGTTCCAACTTGGGGATAAAGACAGATTCTAAATACTTGTTACAACATTATATGTAACATATGCATACTTAGCATACTAATTGTCTTATATAATTGTCACATTTAGATCATTGCCTATGTCTTCTTTGACTATGCCACTTTATAACTTATTTTCCCAAGATCTAGAGCAACTTCTAAAAGCCTGTTATTATCATTACTATTATTTTACTTCTACTAGACTGTCCAAATGAATTATAAGTTCTTTGATTAAAAAACAAAGAACAAAAAAACAGTTATGTTACACAGAATTTATGTTCTCAGAACTTGTTAGCTTAGCAGAACAAACTACATTCAATGAGTTAGGGTTTAACTAATTGTGCAAAAACCAGATTCATATTGACTAGAAGGAGTGCTTCTTCTCTCTATGGTGAGTATTTGTATGCCTCTGAGAGTGTATATGTTTCTATATATGTGACAGAAAAAGAGAGTGAGAAATAAAAAACAGAAGCAGAAATTTGAGATACATCATCCAAGGAGACTGTATCTGTATTCCTGGACAAATTTAATTGTTCCATAAAAAAATGAATATGTCTGTCAAAATGCCATTTTAAAGCACATTTAACCACTGATGGTATGAATTTAGGTAAAAAGAGAAATTAAGAAAGACACTCAATACAAACTGCCATCTTGAATCAGAATCTCTAAACCCGGCAGTTCCAAGCCAACATGCTCCAGCTCAATGGTACAGTCTTCATGCCCTCAGTGCTGACACTGACTGGGATCCCTGGCCTGGAGTCTGTGCAGTTCTGGATCGGCTTTCCCTTCTGTGCCATGTACATCATTGCTCTATTTGGAAATTTCCTAATCTTGGTCATCATCAAATCTGAGCGCAGCCTCCATGAACCCATGTATCTCTTCCTGGCAATGCTTGGAGTGACAGACATTGCTCTCAGTACCTGTATCCTACCAAAACTGTTAGGGATATTCTGGTTCCATTCACCAGAAATACTTTTTGATGCCTGTCTCTTTCAGATGTGGCTCATCCATACCTTCCAGTGTACCGAGTCAGGTATTCTGCTGGCCATGGCCTTGGACCGCTATGTGGCAATCTGTGATCCTCTGAGACATGCAGCTATTTTTACCCACAAACTTCTCACTCAGATTGGGGTTGGAGTGACACTCAGAGCAGGTGTCCTTATAGCTCTGTGTCTCATCCTCATCAAATGCCGGCTGAAACACTATCGGACCACTGTGGTCTCCCATTCATTCTGTGAGCACATGGCTATTGTGAAGCTGGCAGCAGAAGATACTCGAGTCAACAAGATTTATGGTCTTTTTGTGGCTTTCATTATACTTGGATTTGATATAATCTTCATCACACTCTCTTACATTCGAATATTTGTAACTGTCTTCAAACTGCCTCAAAAGGTAGCTAGACTCAAAGCTTTTAACACTTGCATTGCCCACATCTGCGTCTTCCTTGTGTTTTATCTCCTGGGTTTCTTCTCCTCCTTTACACACAGATTTGGGTTCCATATTCCATCTTACATTCACATTCTTCTGTCCAATCTTTACCTGCTCGTCCCACCTTTTCTCAATCCTATTGTTTATGGTGTAAAGACCAAACAGATTCGAGATCGAGCATCCAAGATTTTTCACTTGAAGGATGCATCTTGAGCTCTCATCTATCTTATTTCAAATCATACAAATTCAATCTGAGAAACACTAATTTTTAGTGCTATTGTTTGCTTTCTGATGTTCATTTGTTTGCTGAAACAGAGAGCTCTAGATTTTACATTTGCAACACTGAAGCTCTGATTCCTATTCAAATAACTTCACTTGTATGGATACAGAATTACTTGGAGCATACATTTAGCCAGTAGATAACACAGAAGAAGAAATTATGAAGATTTTGTTTTTAATTAAATCAATTTTAAGGATATCTTTTAAAAGTGCAAATAAATATTAATATTTTTTTGCTGCTTATGTTTAAAAATATGAAATGGTATCAATGCTAATGTATAAAAATATCAGTGTAATGAATTATAATATATTGTGTATGAAACAAAATCTATGCTGTTGTTTATAAATATACTTATTCTCATCATTATTATTGTACTTAAGGCCCTAAAGTTCTTTGTTCTGCAATTATGTGTTGAGCATTAAGTCTAATTATACCTTATACATTGAAATATATTTATGTTTTATATTTATAATATTAAGCAATGTAAGCATATTTATATTATTAAAATATTAAAATCATACTAAAATGTGTGATAGAGTTATAACTGAAGTTAATGGAAGTGTTAAGTAAATATAAAAAACTGTGCATTTAATATACTTGTTTTGACCTATGATATGATATATTAGCAATATTTTTTAGATAAAAGCAAGTTCTATAACTATATCTGAAGAAGAAACAACTAATTCTATAAGGGGAGATTCTACATATGCTATATATATATATAGAATCCTTATGTTTATACATATATATAACTTCCATCACACTTGTTCATGGAAGGCTCTTACTCTGGTTCTGTCTCTGTGTGTGAAGCATTCATGATTAGCTCACATATTTGCGGAAAGTTATGCCAGTGAAGGTTAAGGTTTTTGATAACGAAGACCAAATCCTTCACTTTACAGGGAGGGGAAGTAAGTTCAAGGTGGTCATACATAACGGTCACGAGTAATGAGAAATATGCTTACCCAAGATTTTACCCAAATTAGCTCTGACTGAACTGAACTGATATGTATACTTTTTCAAATGGTTTTCTTGTTAATTTTGTGTTTACCAGTAAATACCCAGAAATGAGATAGCTGGATATTGTGGATAATGGATAATGGTTCTTTTCTGATGCCACATACATTTTAGATTTTTTTATTTCTGTGAAAAATATCCCTTGGAGTTTGATAGGAATAGTACTGAATATGTAGATGGCTTTAGGTGATAAGGACGTTTTGACAGTGTTAATTCTCCCAAGCCATGAACACAGAATGCCTTTCCATTTATTTGTGTATTCATCAATTTCTTTCAAAAACGTGTGTACAGCTCTTTTCAGTTCAGTTCGGTTCAGTCTCTCAATCATGTCCGACTCTTTGCGACCCCATGAATCGCAGCACGCCAGGCCTCCCTGTCCATCACCATCTCCCGGAGTTCACTCAGATTCACGTCCATTGAGTCAGTGATGCCATCCAGCCATCTCATCCTCTGTCATCCCCTTTTCCTCCTGCCCCCAATCCCTCCCAGCATCAAAGTCTCTTCCAATGAGTCAACTCTTCGCATGAGATGGCCAAAGTTTACTTCCTTGATTAAATTTATTCCCAAATTCATTTGATTATTTTTGTTGAGACTGCTAATAGAGTGGTTGTTTTAATTTCTCTTTCTGCGAAGGCACTGTTAGCATACAGAAATGCAACAAATTTCAACATCCAATTTGTATTCTTCAATGTTACTATATTCATACATCATGGTGAAGTTGATAGACTAATTTGTGTATAAAATCATGTCATCCACAAATAGTGACTGTTTCACTTCTTTCCAATTTGAATGAACTTTATTTTTTCTTCTCGCCTAATTGCTCTGGCTAGGACTTCCAATATCTTGTTTACTAGGAGTGCCAAGAGTGGACATCCTTATCTTGTTCTTGTTCTTACAGGAATAACTTTCAGTTTCTCACTATGGAGTGTGTTACCTTTGAGTTTGTCACAAATGTCTTTTATTATGTTGAAGTACTTTCTATTCACACTTTATTGAAAGGAAATATAGTTATAGACTTAAATACTGTGTTTCAGTTCAGTTCAGTCACTCAGTCATATCTGACTCTTTGTGACCCCATGAAATGCAGCATGCCAGGCCTCCCTGTCCATCACCAACTCCCAGAGTTCACTCAAACTCATGTCCATCAAGTCGGTGATGCTATCCAGTCATCTCATCCTCTGTTGTCCCCTTCTCCTCCTGCCCCCAATCCCTCCCAGCATCAGAGTCTTTTCCAATGAGTCAACTCTTCACATGAACTGGCCAAAGTATTGGAGTTTCAGCTTCAGCATCAGTCCTTCCAATGAACACCCAGGACAGATCTCCTTTAGAATGGAAGAGTTGGATCTCCTTGCAGTCCAAGGGACGCTCAAGAGTCTTCTCCAACACCACTGTTCAAAAGCATCAATTCTTTGGCGCTCAGCTTTCTTCACAGTCCAACTCTCACATCCATACATGACCACTGGAAAAACCATAGCCTTGACTAGATGGACCTTTGTTGGCAAAGTAATGTCTGCTTTTGAATATGCTATCTAGTTTGGTCATAACTTTCCTTCCAAGGAGTAAGCGTCTTTTAATTTCATGGCTGCAATCACTATCTGCAGTGATTTTGGAGCCCCCCCCCCAAAAAAAAATAAAGTCTGACACTGTGTCCACTGTTTCCCCATCTATTTCCCATGAAGTGATGGGACCAAATGCCATGATCTTTGTTTTCTGAATGCTGAGCTTTAAGGCAACGTTTTCACTCTCCTCTTTCACTTTCATCAAGAGGCTTTTGAGTTCCTCTTCACTTTCTGCCATAAGGGTGGTGTCATCTGCATATCTGAGGTTTTTGATATTCCTCCCAGCAATCTTGATTCCAGCTTGTGCTTCTTCCAGCCCAGCGTTTCTCATGATGTTCTCTGCATAGAAGTTAAATACTGTGCTTAGTGTCATATAAAAAGAGAACTGTCATACATCAGTTTTGATAGTTTAACATTCTTTTAATTTAGTACATTGTATCCAGAAATCTAATACTATGAAAAGAATAATTCTAGCTTAGAAGGTTTTTCTCCTGCAATTAAACTTAATTTCAAAGTTGTTTACTTCATCCACTCCTGCCTTCTAAATGAAGATGAAGAGCCTTGCCTGAAGGCTTCCATCACACTTGTTCATGAAAGACTCTTACTCTGATTTTGTCTCTGTGTATGTGAAACATTCATGATTAGCTCATACAGTTGTGGAAAGTTATGCCAGTCAGGCTAATTTTTATCTGTCTGCCTTTTTAATGACAAAGAAGACCAAATCCTTTACTTTACAGATGAGGGAAGTAAGCTCAAAGTGGTCATACATAATGGTCATGAGTAATGAGAAGTATGTTTACCCAAGATTTTGCCTGAATTGAAAAGTATGTTTACCCAAGATTTTGCCTGAATTGGCTCTGAACACACAGACTAGGTTAGCTCACTTGAAGCAAGGAAGAAGACAGAAATATGAGTACAAACTAACTGTATGTTCATCTGGACTATCCCATAGAAAGGATTGTGATAGTTTCAGAGCTACCTACTTCTTGTTCTGACTGACTTTGTAATGAAAATAATAATAATTACAATGCATCTATGTGGAAATCTTACTTCACAAACCAATAAGTATCCTCCCAAAGTCAACAATCTTTCCTTATGTAAAGCATAAGATGAACTATTACTCAGCCATATAAAAGAATGAAATAATGCCATTTGCAGTAGCATGGGTGGACCTAGAAACTGTCATACTGAGTGAAGTAAGCCAGACAAAGACAATTATCATATGATATAACTTACATGTGGAATCTGAAAAATTGATACAAATGAATTTATACGCAAAAGAGAAATAGACCCAGAATCATATGAAACAAACTTATGGTTACCAAAGGGGAAAGGGCCAGAGAGAGGGATAGATGATTTGTCCTTTATCTGTTTTATTGGAAACAACTTCATTATAATTGCACATGCAATTATATATTACAATCCCAGGACACACATGTAAGAAGATTGGAGATTTGAGCTTGTGAGTATGTGTTCTTCTAGGTGCCTCTGAGATTGACACAGAAAAAAGTATCTAAGGAGACTGTGGAAAATTAGATTCTGTAACTGTGTATAGTCACTCTTATGAAATCCTAAAAGGAGAATCATATTTGTCAGGATTTCACCTAAAACACGAGGAGTATAATAAATATTACTGAGTTCCTCTTGGTCTGGCTAGCATTTTCCACCTTTGTTTCCCCCTTCTCACTCCTAATGACTCTCTTCATATCTTCAGTTAAAACAAGCATATAGCCTTACTTATGTGAGTATTCAAAGGTAATACTGAAATAACAGAGGAAACTCATACATTAAGATGCTTAAATTCTTAGCATTTTTCTTAGACTGGTCCTTTAATTTTCCTAGTTCGCACCACCCTCCTTCTCCATGCATATATACATTTGAAAACAAAGCAAATGCTTCTGCAAATGGATTGAGTTTTGCACATTTTTGACATTAAACAAGTCTGGGGAAAGTAAAATATGAATGCATTCCTACTAGATATATTTAATAAATTTGAATGCTGCTAATACTCTTAGGTGACTCTTCATAGAGGAGGCAATGTTTGAGTTGAGAGTGTAATAAAAAAATGAGTATTTGTCTCATAGGAAGGTCCAAGGTTGTGCAAGAGGAAACCTAGAGGAAGCATCACTAACAGAGGAAAGCCTAGCTAAGTAGTTCTAGAATTCTAAATTAGTTTGTATAATTCTGTCATATATATTTTTTTATGCCAGATATGTTTGTAATGGTGATGATATATTAAAGTTATCTACACTACTAATAACAAATTTGAAAATTGAATCTCTTATCATGAAGTATTTAATCACTGAATGTATGACTGGATTTGAAGGAATGAATGGTTTTCCAGTTTTCTTCTAGATGAATTGAGGGTTTTTCTTCTCATATGTAATTAGACATACTAAAATACCTTTATAGAAATCCTGACCTATTAAAATATTCTGACTATACTACAGGGAAACCTGGATCAAATAAACATACTTGAATTTAAAGACCATATGCACTTTGATTTCTCCCTAATCACCCAAATGGAGTAATTTCACAAGTTGGAACTGCTTAAGAGGCAGTTTAGCAGATGAGTGCTCTGCTTAGGTTAATTTATCCAGATATGACTATTTATTCATTCTGAAACAGTGGTTAGTGAAACTATGGGACTGGAAAATATGTCTGGGCAGGTTGCCATTTTTAATGAGAAGTAAAAGAACCATGGGGAAGAATATAGTTGTCGATGGAACTCAGCACGTCAACAACATACAGTAAGAGAGAAAAAGCAACAAAAGAGGAGGATGACTTGAGACTGGATGAAAACAAATTATTAGGATTATGGAAACAAAATATGTATTTTAAAGACAAAATAATTTTAAGCACTGCACAAATATCAACTTAGAAGAGTCCTTTAAAATGTTTGATGTGTTTGGATAAAGTATAATTTTGAATTTTTTCTAAATATACAAGCTTTCAGGAATTATGGAGACAAAGTCTTGTGGCAGTGATTTAAAAATCACTTAAATTGATTTTGAAAATATGGTGATTCATAGTGACACATTCGGAATTATAGCACCATTTAAATTGAGACATCAGATATTAGCAGAAAATCACAGCATAGGTTTGAATTATATTTTATCAGAAGGGGAATGACTACTAAATTAATATGTGATTAATATAAAATTTTTGAGGGAAGTGTATATATATATATATATATATATATATACACATACACATATACTAATTATCAGAGAGGAAGTAAAGGAATGATAATGGTGGCTAAGAGGGTAAAGCATCTATCTGCAATGTGGGAGACCTAGGTTCAATCCCTGGGTCAGGAACATCCCCTGGAGAAGGAAATGGCAACCACTCCAGTACTCTTGCCTGGAAAATTCCACGGACGGAGGAGCCTGGTAAGCTACAGTCCATGGGATCGCAGAGTTGCACACAACTAAGAAACTTCACTTCTCATCAAAACATAACTAGGAATTAACTGAAAGAGGAGTTTCCATGCCTGCTGGGGTAGGGTTAGTAGAGAGAGGGAATCTAGAGTTTGTAAAATGTAGCAAACATCTTATGACCAACAGGAAAGAGTTATTGCAGAGGGCTTGAAGAGAAAGGTGAAATTTATGAACATAAATGTCTGGAAATCATCAGGGAGTTCAGTGCTGCATACATTTTATTGGAAACCATTCCAGAATTGTGTTTTTTTCTATAAGTGAGTTTCTCTGTTGGAGAAGTGGAATATAGAGATTATAATATGAGATCCTAAAGCATGTAGAAGTAAGGAATTGAAGAAGCAAGGATATTGTGTCAGGTCAAAAGGAGTAGCTAATATGTTATACCACAAGTAAAAAGTGTGAGGAAAATGTGAGTTGGGAAAAGGTAGTAAAGGCAGTAATGGTAAACTAAGACAATATGAGCCTTACATTAAACTTCTGTGAGGGTATAGGGAATTGAAAAATGAAGTTAATGAGGGACAGAGAATTGGGCAGAGACTGGGGTGTTTCTTCCTCAGTAAGATGGATGGTGATTTAGAAAAGCAAACGTGGATTCATTGATTCATGTCAATGTATGACAAAACCAATACAGTATTGCATAGTAAAATAAAGTAAAAATAAAAATTAAAAAAAAAAGCAAACAAATAACCCTGTGAATTGCAGCTTTAAGGGACTAGAGATTAGTGTAATAATAGGATGCATTTTGGGCTCATTTATGAGTGTGTTTCTATAATGCCTGCAAGTAATTTTGCACTACCCTATTTAAAGAAGAGAATCTGTGGTCAACCAATATGGCTAAAAAGTAAACGCCATACTGGGTTGATTTACTGGGTTCTATGAGGTGTTTGGAGAGGCAGTCATATGAATGATGTGCCTATTTTCAGTATGTGAGAGAAAAATAAGCCTCCAAGAAATTATAATAATACTTAAATATGGAAATTGCCAGCAAATGGGTTTTGTAACATACACTATCACTTCCATAAAGAATGAATGGAGCATACAGAAAATAGTATCCAGAGGTGGATTTTAATAAATATATTAAAACTGCTTATTTTAAATCTGTAATCATATCATGAACTTGAATCCCACTGAACAAATATGGTTACTTATTCAATATTGCATAGTATATCTAAATTTTATGTATATAGTTTTGATAGTTTCTGATTTATTATTCTGGAAAAATACTGATAAATTTTGGTGTACATATGAAAATATAGATATCATTATTTGATTCGATTTTGGTAACTGAAAAGTTTCTTTGAGAAATAATCATAAAACTTTCAATTTTTAGGTATTATTCTATCAGGTAAAATTTTTCCAGGTTCAGTTTTTGCAGAAATAAATTTGCATATGAGAAATTCATGTATCACATTTTAGTATAGCAGACATGTGACTTTTTTCTTTGTTGTCATTACATATTATTTTAATTATTTATCTGTAAAATATTTAATTTTATACATAATACTCAGAATTTCCCTAGGTTCCAACTTTAGGATAAAACCAGATTCTCAATAGTCTGTTACAACCTCTTTATGTGGCCCGTATTCATACCTAACACACCACTTGTCATGTGTAATTGTTACAGCTAGAGTTTTGCCTGTGTCATGTTTGATAAAGCCACTTTATAACTTATTTTCCCAAGATCTAGAGCAGCTCCTGAGAGTGTGTTGGTACTGTTATTATTATTTTACTTCTACTAGACTATCTGAATGAATTGGAAGTTCTTTGATTAGAAAAAAATGTTATATGTAGCACACCGTTTATATCAGATCTTGTTAACTTAGAAGACGTTAACTTAGAAGACTTAACTACATTCAATGAGATAGTTTTCAACTAATTTTGCAAAAACCATAGGAATTCACACTGACTGGAAGGAGTGCTTCCTCTCTCTATAGTGAATATTTGTAAGTTTTCAAGGGTGTATGTGTTTATATATATCTGTATGCATAACAAAAAAAGAGACAGAGAAATAGAGAACAGAAGGAAAATTCAAAATAAATTATTCAGGGAAACTCTATCTGCATTCACAACCAAATTTAACTGCAATATCAAAAAAAATGAGTATGTGTGTCAAAATGCCATTTGAAATCACATTTAACTACTGATGGTATGAACCTAGGTAAAAACATAAAACAAGAAAGATACTCAACAAAAATCTCCATCTTGAATCAGACTCTCTAAACCAGAGAGTTCAAAACAAACATGTTCCAGCTCAATGGTACAGTCTTCACGCCCTCAGTGTTGACACTGATTGGGATCCCTGGCCTGGAGTCTGTGCAGTTCTGGATCAGCATTTCTTTCTATGCCATGCACATTACTGCTCCATTTGGGAATTTCCTGCTACTGGTCATGATCAAATCTGAGCCCAGCCTCCATGAACCCATATATCTTTTCCTGGCAATGCTTTGAGTGACAGACATTACTCTCAGTACCTGCATCCTGCCAAAAATGTTAGGACTATTCTGGTTCCATTCACCAGAAATATATTTTGATGCCTATCTTTCAGATATGGCTCATCTATACCTTCCAGTGTATTGAGTCAGGTATTCTGCTGGCCATGGCCTTGGATTGCTACATGGCAATCTGTGATCCTCTGAGACATGCAGTCATTTTACCCACAAACTCTTCACTCAGACTGGGGTTGGAGAGACACTCCGAGCAGTCCTCTTTGCAACTCCATGTCTCATCCTCATCAAATGCTGGCTGAAACACTATTGGACCACTGTGATTCCCCATTCATACTGCGAACACATGGCCATTGTGAAGCTGGCAGCAGAAGATATTTGAATCAACAAGATCTATGGTCTCTTTGTGGTTTTCATTATACTGTAATTTGACATAATCTTTATCATACTCTCTTACATTTGAATATTTGTAACTGTCTTCAATCTGACTCAAAAAGAAGCTAGACTCAAAGTTTTTAACACTTGCATTGCCCACATTTGTGTCTTCCTTGAGTTTTATCCCCTCAGTTTCTTCTTGTTTTTTTTTTTTTTGCACACAAGTTTGGGTTCCATATTCCACCTTACATTCACATTCTTCTACCTAATCTCTATCTGCTTGTCCCATCTTTGCTCAATCCTATTGTTTATGGTGGAAGACCAAACAGATTCGAGATCAAATATCCAAGATTTTCCACTCTAGGAATGCATCTTGAGTTCTCATTTATCTTATTTCAAACAATAGCAGAAACAAGTACTGAGAAAAATGTTCTTGAGAGTTTGTGCTTTCTCAGGTTCATTGTGTGCTGAAGAGCAATGTTCTGGTTTTGCATTCAAGACAATAAGGCCTTGACTCCTATTTAAACATCTTAGCTTGTTTTGGATACGAAGTTTGTTGAAACACACAGAATTAGTCATATCTAATCTACACATGATATAAAGTACAAAAATTAAGCTCAATTGACTCGGTGACAGATGTTTCTTAAAAGAAAAATTAAATAATAATATTTTAGCCTATGTTAAAATATATCAAGTGTCTTTTTAGGGACTGCAAAAGAAATTCAGTATAATGTATTATAATTCTAGTATATCTGAAAATAAATTTGTCCTTTTCCTATATCATTTATTATAACACTTCATTATCCTAAAGTTCCTTACTGAATGATCATGAAATAATCATTAAGTGGGGAATGAGGGTTTTACTATATGCATCAAATGTTAGTCATATTTTCTTATTTCCTGAAAAAAATATCACACAGCCTACTACAGGAGCATATATAGTGGAGTTCTTATATATTAAACGCAAATAGAAAAATTTGAATTGATAGTAACTAAAGTCAATGTGGAATGATTAGCAATGTACTTCCTTGTTTTATGTTATGGTCTTACAAATAAGTAAAATAGTTTTAAATAATGTGTTTTATGACTATAGCTGAAAAGGGAAATAAGTTCTGCAAGTCAAGCTATATATATAAATATATATATATATATTTAATTATGCTCATGGTTTTATTATTTGTATGTTTTCCTGAAACTAACTTTCAAAATAATTACTGCAGTTGAATTCACACATTTGAACTTGCATTAGCATTTGTTAACTTAAAATTGCTTTTATTGTAAATGTTTTTGTGGATTGGTGAATAGTCATTCTTATAGAAACTTAAATAGAAATTTTAAATGGTAAAGATGAGATGTAAGTTGACAAAAGCAACTATACAGGAAGAGTAGTGAGTGTGGCCTAAAGAAACAGCCAACTGGTGGCCAAGGCCAGCACCTGGAATATTCAGAGATGTGAATTTGGATCCTCTCCCTTATTCTACATTCTACCTTCTGATTAACGTATATTGACTTCATGTTCTTTGCTATGATTCTGAAATGGTCACATACCGTATAGTTTGTGAAGTATAATTTCAGACTCTACAAGGGCTAAAAGTAACATTTTCATTATATTTATGTGTTCAGGTTTTGGACTAGAATTTTTTTTAATGGCGTTATTGTTGTCTGTCTTACAAAATTGTGTGTGATCTTCACCATTAACACTTCATTGTCCTGTAATTCCAAAAGATGACCAATGCTATGCATAGTGCCAAAAGTCAGAATTTTTCCAATTGGACTTTTTTTGCTCTTAGGACATTTTTATACTTAAGAGATGTATCCATTTCTATTATTTTCACTCTCATTAATTGTGATATATCCTCTACCTGGAGACCATGACCCTGATTCCTGAATTGGTAAAATAGTCTTCATTCTATAACATTAGGCTCAGACTTTTTTTGGTATCTTCTTTCTCAAGATTCCTTAACTGAGGTTTCCTTTTGGGGTCAGTGTTGTTTTTGTAATCCACAGTGATCTGTGCAGTTCAAACCATATTATATTAAAATGTATCTGTAGTTTAGGGAATTGTGTGTGTGCTTAGTTGATCAGTTGTGTCCAACTCTTTGCGACCCCATAGACTATAGCTCGCCAGGCTCCTCTGTCCATGGGATTCTCCAGCAAGAATACTGGAGTGGGTAGCCATTCCCTACTCCACGGTATCTTCCTGACCTCAAGGATTAAACCTGGGTCTCCTGCATTGCTGGCAGATTCTTTATCATCTGAGCCACCATTGAAGCCCCTGGTGAATTATACAGGATGTCTAATAATTTAACTTTATCTCTTTTTGTCATAATGTGGCACAATAAATTCTTAATGACTTGGACTGACTCTCTTACTGCTTTTATTGATTTGGTTTGATGTTCACTGAAAGAAGCAATTTTGAAGGATAGTCTGGTGGAAAAACACATGCCATAAAATACATATACATTAATATTTATTTAAGGTAATAGAGCTCTTAGTATTCTCTGGTGGCTCAGCTGGTAAAGAATCCACCTGAAATGCGGGAGACCTGGGTTCAATCCTTGTGTTGGAAAGATGCACTGGAGAAGGGAACAACTACCCGCTCCAGTGTTCTGGCCTGGAGAATTCCATGGACTGTATACTCCATGGGGTCGCAAAGAATCAGACATGACTGAGCGACTTTCACTCACCCAGTACAGATATCTATTGGACAATTAAAAGTAAAATCTAGGGGGTGAAAAAAAAGCTTGTCTAGTTCATCTTCTTATCTTCTACTCCAAATATAGTTCTGACACTAGTATAAGCAGAATACAATTTATTGAATAAACATAATAATGAAATTCCCCTCAATATCTAATTGCATCTTTACAGCAATCTAAAAAAATATTTAGTGCATGTTAGATTTGGTGAACCAGAAAACTGAGATTAACGGGAGGTCTGTTTCTCACTGTGGGGTGGAAGTTGCAAATATCAAAAAGGAGAAAAGTTGAATGATTATCTGTAGTTCAGGATTTGTTAAAGATATCCATCAGTGAATCTGAAGGCTTACAATGTGTGTTGATATAATTTATCAAAATGAATGTAGATGTAATTTATGTAATGTGAGTAAAACTGATACACGTGTGAACATGCTTGTGTGTGATTGTGTTTTCTAATATTTTGTCTTCTGCAATGGGCTTTGCTTAGTGAATTCGCAGTATAAATAAGCCCAAAAGGTCACAAGCAAATTCTAAGCTACATCACAAGATAGAACTTTTGATTCTATGGATCTGTTTTGTTGTTGTTCAGTCACTCAGTCGTGTCAACCGTTTGCAACCCCATGGACTGCAGCACGTCAGGATACCCTGTCCATCACCAACTCCTGGAGCTTGCTCAAGCTTATGTCCATTGAGTCAGTAATGCCATCCAACCATCTCATCCTCTGCGGTCCCCTTCTCCTCATGCCTTCAATCTTTCCCAGCATCAGGGTCTTTTCTAAAGAGTTGGCTCTCCAAATTAGGTGGCCAAAGTATTGGAGCATCAGCCTCAGCATCAGTCCTTCTAATGAATATTCAGGATTGATTTCTTTTAGGATTGACTGGTTTGATCTCCTTGCAATCCAAGGGACTCTTAAGAGTCTTCTCCAACATCACAGTTCAAAAGCATCAATACCTTGGCACTCAGTCTTCTTTATGGTCCAACTCTCACATCCATACATGACTACTGGAAAAACCATAGCTTTGACTAGAAGGACCTTTGTTGGCAAAGTAATGTTTCTGCTTTTTAATATGCTATCCAGGTTGGTAATAGCTTTTCTTCCAAGGAGCAAACATCTTTTAATTTCATGGCTTCAGTCACCATCTTCAGGGGTTTTGGAACTCAAGAAAATAAAATCTGTCACTGTTTTTTGTTGTTTGCCCATCTATTTGCCATGAAGTGATGTCACTGGATGCTGTGATCTTAGTTTTCTGAATGTTGAGTTTTAAGCCAGCCTTTTCACTCTCCCCTTTCACTTTCATCAAGAGGCTCTGTAGTTCTTCCTCACTTTCTGCCATAAGGATGGTGTCCTCTGCATATCTGAGGTTATTGATATTTCTCCTGGCAATCTTGATTCCAGCTTGTGCTTCATCTAGCCCAGCATTTTGTAGGATGTACTCTGCATGTAAGTTAAACGAACAAGGTGATAACATATAGCCTTAACGTACTCCTTTCCTGATTTTGAACCAGTCCATCATTCCATGTCTAGTTCTAACTGTTGCTTCTTGACCTGCATACAGGTTTCACAGGAGGCAGGTAAAACCTCTGGATCTATAGGTCTGTCAAATTCCATTCCAGTGATCTTGACTTTATCACATGAGCTATGTTTTTATAATTACAGAGTTAATGTCATAAACTTTGTTTGTGTGCATATCATTTTTATCCAGCTAGAATTAAATTGCTTTGAAAGTAGGAAAGGATTTAATTAATCTATGTTTTTCCAATGCTGTAGAACCCACTGAAACTCCCTACTTCTCTGACCAGGAATCCTATTGATGTTGCACACCAGTAGAGTCTGATGCAAAGTCTTTACAATTCTAATTTCCAAAACCCAACAATATCTTTAAGTGATATTAAAAATCCTATAGGGCTAAGCTTTATAGTGCTGGAATTGCCCCAAACTATCCAATTGTGTCTTTCTCAGATGACTTTAAGAAGACAGCACCTTACAAATTCTAGATTATACTAAATTAATCTCATTTGACATCCTTACTTTTATTCTTCATCGTTAATGTTGTTAATGCTACTTAATCTAAATTTATTACAAATTTCTGTTTTTTACATCATTTTTCCCTTATGCAAAATTCTATCTGAATACAATAATGAACTGAAAACATGTCCTAAAGTTATATTTTCTCCTGTGGTCAGCATGATATCATGAGGACACTCTGAGAGAGGTACTGTTTATAGCATTAACAATTCTTTACCAAGTTGTTACTTGGTGGTTTGTGATACATTCTTTAACTGTTAGTTGCATATTTTTAATGAGGGAAATTTAACAAATTGTATTTTTTCGTATTTTATTTTATGGTAGTTCAATATGATGGCAAAAGGGAAAGAAACAACGATATTGTGAATATTTTGTTAGAATTTTAAGTCTAAGGGAAATTAAGTTTTATTCATGAAATAGAGGAATGCTGCTTAAGTTAGATAAATAATCTGAGTTGAAAAAATAGCACCATTAAGCTGCATACTGACTTTGGGAAAAAAAAATAGTACAAAGAATGTTTCCTAACCTACATCCATTTAACAGAAAAAGTAGATTCATGGATGTCCATGTTGCACTTGAGACATGTGTCTTTTAGTGTATTTACTATCGTATCCACACACTTCACACAATTCTATCAGTTCAACTCTAGGTTCAGCAAGAAGCATATAATGTATACTTTTTGGTATTTATGATTTAACTCCTCTGTTTGTAAGATGCCATTTAGGTAAATTTAGGCTTCCCAGGTGGCACTAATGGTAAGGAACCTGCTTGCCAATGCAGGAGACATAAGAGTTGCAGGTTTGACCCCTGGGTCAGGAAAATTCCCTGGAGGAGGGCTTGGCAACTCACTCCAGTATCCAGAGATTCCTATGGATAGAGAAGCCTGGAAGGCTACAGTCCTTAAGTCCTTAAGTGAATTTAGTACACACACATGCATTTAAGTAAATAGGATGCTATATGCAAAAATAATTGGGATTGGACTATAAAAGTCCTATTCTTAAACCTATAGACATAAATATTCAATATTTTTGAGAACCTTAAATATAGCATAACACTGTTTTTATATTTTCAATTACATTTATTTATAATATATTAATGTAAGTGAGTGTAAATGTGGACTTCCTTGGGGGCTCAGTGGTAAAGAATCCATCTTTCAGTGCAGGAGAAGTGAGAGTTTGATCCTTGGGTCAAGAAGATCCTCTGGAGAAGGAAATGGCAACTCACTCCAGTACTCTTGAATAGGGAAACCCATGGACAGCAGAACCTGCCAGGTGGTAGTCCATGGCATAGCAAAAGAGTCAAACACAACTTAGCCACTAAACAACAATACAATGTGATTGGGGGTAATTCAATATGCTCTTGAAGGATTCTCCTTCACAGTGTGCTTAATTTCTTATTTCACTATAAGAAAGTGAAGACAAAAATTTTGGAAAGTGTCATTTTGGTTTAGCTAGTGAAAAAAAACATACCTAGAAACATGAGATCATTTCAAAAATAAGTTTTGGCTGGCCTTACACTAAAAAATGAGAAAAGATTGCAATTTTGGTCTCAAATTAAAATAAATGTTATTAGTCTCATATATAAATATATATATATATTTCTATTGATTCCCTTTATTTATAAAAGTTTAGCATAACATATAAGTTGCTGAAATATTTGTAGAAATGTGAAATCAGTGTTAAATATACAGCTGAAAAATCTTGCCCAGTGATAAAGTCTGAATTGTTTGCACACATTAGCTCTCATTTATTTGGTGCTATATGTCCTGCACTTTTCGTACACTACATGTCATTGTTTTGATAATTTCAAGAACTATAGTTTCTATAAATGTTATTACAGATTTAAATAATGTGTTTAATTAACATGCAAGAGAGAGAAGGTCTAGGATAAACCAGTTTCAATGGGTTAAAAATCCATAGATTGATTTTATCATAGGCCTCTAACAAATAAAGTAGATCATGTTTACACTGTTAAGGAGTAAGTCCAGCCTTAGAGTAATCTCCTTGTCTTCTTTATTTAATTCAAAACTACTCTTCCTTTTCCTCCAATCTCCTCACTCCATTCAGATAATAAAATACAGGCACCTCATTAGAACTGACTCAAAGGTGTTTCTTTTTATGCCTAAGTAATATTACATTGTGTATATGCACCACAACTTCAGAGTTCCTGAAAAGCACCTACTTTTGCTTTATTGACTATGTCAAAGCCTTTGACTATGTGGATCAGAACAAACTGGAATATTCTGAAAGAGATGCCAATACCAGACCACCAAACCTGCCTCCTGAGAAATCTGTATGCAGGTCAAGAAGCAATAGTGAGAACTCAACATGGAACAACAGACTGGTTTCAAATCAGGAAAGGAATATGTCAAGGCTGTATAAGGTTACCCTGTATATTTAACTTATATTCAGAATACATCATGTGAAATGCTGGGCTAGATAAAGCACAAGCTGGAATCAAGATTGCCAGGAGAAATATCAATAACCTCAGATATGCAGATGACACCACCCTTATGGCAGAAAGTGAAGAAGAATTAAAGAGTCTCTTGAAAGTGAAAGAGGAGAGTGAAAAAGTTGGCTGAAAACTCAACATTCAGAAAACTAAGATCATAGCATCTAGTCCTATCACTTCATGGCAAATAGATGGGGAAACAATAGAAACATTGACAGACTTTATTTTTGGGTGCTCCTAAATCACTGCAGATGGTGACTGCAGCCATGAAATTAAAAGACAATTGCTTCTTGTAAGAAAACCTATGACCAACCTAGATAGCATATTAAAAAGCAGGGACATTACTTTGCCAGCAAAGGTCCATCTAGTCAAAGCTATGGTTTTTCCAGTAGCCATATATGTATGTGGGAATTGGAGTATAAAGAAAGCTGAGAACCAAAGAATTGATGCTTTTGAACTGTGATGTTGGAGAAGACTTTTGAAAGTCCCTTAGACTGCAAGGAGATCCAACAAATCCATCCTAAAGGAAATCAGTCCTAAATATTCATTGGAAGACTCATGCTGAAGTTGAGACTCCAATATTTTGGCCACCTGATGTGAAGAACCAACTCATTGGCAAAGACCCTGATGCTGGGAAAGATTGAAGGCAGAAGGAGAAGGGGACCACAGAAGAGGAGATGATGGATGGCATCACTGACATGATGGACATGAGTCTGAGTAAGCTCTGGGATTTGATGATGGACAGGACGCCTGGCATGCTGCAGTCCTTGGGATCTGAAAGAGTCAGGCACGACTGAGCAACTGAACTGACTGACCACAACTTCTTTATCCATTCATCTGTTGATGGACATCTTGGTTAATTCCATGGTCTAGCTATTGGAGACAGTGCTGAAATGAACAAAGGGATACATGTGTATTTTTCAATTTTGGTTTCCTCAAGGTATATGCCTAGGAGTGGGATTGTTGGGTCATATGGTGGTTTTATTCCCAGTTTTTTAAGGAATCTCCATACTGTCTTTCATAGTGGCTGTATCAATTTACATTCCCACCAACAGTGCAAGAGCCTTACCTTTTCTACACACCATCTCCAGCATTTATTGTTTGTAGACTTTTTGATGATGGCCATTCTGACCAGTGTGAGGTGATATCTCATTGTAGTTTTTATTTGCATTTCTCTAATAATGACTGATGTTGAGCATCTTTTCATGTGTTTGTTAAGCATCTATATATCTTCTTTGGAGAAATGTCTGTTTAGGTCTTTTTTCCACTCTTTGATTGGATTGTTTGTTTTTCTGGTTTTGACTTGTATGAGCTGCTTGTATATTTTGGAAATGAATCCTTTGTCGGTTGTTTCAGTTGCAATTATTTTCTCCCATTCCAAGGGTTGTCTTTTCACCTTGATTATAGTTTCCTTTGCTGTGCAAAAGCTTTTAAGTTTAAATTAGTCCCAGTTTTTTACTTTTGTTTCTATTTCCATTACTCTAGGAGGTGGGCCATAGAGGATCTTTCTTTGATTTATGTCATTGAGTGTTCTGCCTATGTTTTCCAGTAAGAGATTTTTAGTTTCTGGTCTTCAATTAGGTCTTTAATCCATTTAGAGTTTATCTTTGTGTATGGTGTAAGGACGTATTCTGATTCATTCTTTAACATGTAACTGTCCAGTTTTCCCAACACCGTTTATCAAAGAGGCTGTCTTTGCCCCACTGTATATTCTTGCCTCCTTTGTCAAAAATAAGGTACCCATAGGTTCATGGGTTTATTTCTGGGCTTTCTATCTTGTTCTATTGGTCTATGTTTCTGTTTTTGTGCCAGTACCATATGGTGTCAATGATGTAGCTTTGTAGTATAATCTGAAGTCAGGAAGATTGAATCTTCCAGCTCTTCTTCTTTCTCAAGACTGCTTTGGCTATTTGGGGTCTTTCGTGTTTCCATATGAATTGTGAAACTTTTCTTCTAATTCTGTGAAAAATTTCATTGGTAATTTGAAAGGAATCACATTGAATCTTTGGATTGCATTTGGTAGTATAGTCATTTTCACAATACTGATTCTTCCTACTCAAAAACATGGAATATCTCTCCATCTGTTTATGTTATCTTTGATTTCTTTGATTAGTGTCTTATACTTTACTGTGTACAGTTCTTTTGTTTCCTTAGGTAAGATTATTCCTAGGTATTTCCTTTTTGTTGCAATGTTGAACGAGATTGATTCCCAAATTTTTCTTTCTGATTTCATTGTTAGTATATAGAAATGCAAGTGATTTCTGTGTATTGATTTTGTATCCAGCACCTTTGCTAAATTCACCAATTAGCTCTAGTAATTTTCTGATACTATTTTTAGTGTTTTCTATGTACAGTATCATGTCATCTGCAAACAATGAGAGCTTTACTTCTTTTCCAATCTGTATTCTTTTTATTACCTTTTCTTTTCTGATTAATATAGCTAAGACATTCAGAACTATGTTGAATAATAGTGGGGAAAGTGTGCATCCTTGTCTTGTTCCTGATCTTTGGGTTTTTCACCACTGAGAATAAGGTTTGTTGTAGGTTTATCATGTATGCCCTTTACTATGTTGAGGTATGTTCCTTCCATGCCCATTTTTTGAAGAGTTTTAATCATAAATGGGTGCTGAATTTTGTCAGAGGATTTTCCCACATCTATTGAGATGATCCTATTGTTTTTATCTTTCCATTTGTTAATATGATGCATCACATTGATTGATTTGCATATATTGAAGAATCCTTGCATCCCTAAAATAAACTCAGTTTGATCATGGTGTATGAGCTTTTTGATGTGCTGCTGAATTCCATTTGCTAAAATTTTGTTGAGGATTTTTGCATCTATGTTCATCAGTGATATTGGCCTGTAGTTGTCTTTTTGTGTGTTGTCTTTGTCTGGTTTTGTTTTCAGGGTGATGGTGGCTGCATAGAATGAGTTTGGAAGTGTTCCTTCCTCTGCAATTTTTTGAAAGAGTTTTAGAAAGATAGGCATTAGCTCTTCTCTAAATGTTTGATAGAATTCTCCTGTGAAGCCATCTGGTCTTTGGCTTTTGATTTTTTCTTTTTTTCATTACAATACTGTATTGGTTTTGCCATACATCAACATGAATCCGCCACGGGTGTACATAAATTCCCACTCCTGAACCCCCCTCCCACCTCCCTCCCCATACCACCCCTCTGTGTTATCCCAGTGCACCAGCCCCAAGCATCCTGTATCCTGCATTGAACCTAGACTGGCGATTCGTTTCTTGTATGAAACGAATCTTATACATGTCTCAGTGCCATTCTCCCAAATCATCCTGCCTTCTCCCTCTCCCACAGAGAGATTTTTGATGACAGCTTCAATTTCAGTACTTGTAATTGGGTTGAAATATTGAACTTGTCTAAGAATCTGTCCATCTCTTCCAGGTTATCCATTTGTTGCTATATAGTTGTTCATAATAGTCTCTTATACTCCTTTGTATTTCTGCATTGTCTGTTGTAACCTCTCCTTTTTCAATTCTGATCTTGTTGATTTGATTCTTGTTTTCCTTGATAAGTCTGGCTAAAGGTTTGTCAATTTTGTTCATCTTCTCAAAGAATCAGCTTTCAGTTTTATTAGTCTTTACTCTTGTTTCTTTGATTTCTTTTTCATTTATTTCTGATAAGATCTTTATGATTTCTTTCCTCCCACTTAATTTTGGGGTTTTTGGTTCCTCTTTTCTAGTTATTTTAGGTGTAAAGTTAGGTTGTCTATTCGATGTTTTTCTTGCTTTTTGAGGTAGGATTGTATTGCTATAAACTTCCCTCTTAGAACTGCTTTTGCTGCATACCATAGGGTTTGAGTTATGTTTTCACTGTCATTTATTTTTAGAATTTTTTTTTATTTCCCTTTGATTTCTTCAGTAACCTGTTTGTTATTTAGAAACATGTTTTCTAATCTCCATGTGTTTGTGTTTTTTACAGTTTTTATTTTCTTTCTTTTAATTGATATCTAGTCTCATAGTGTTGTGGCTGGAGAAGATGCCTGATATGATTTCCATTTTCTTAAATTCACTGAGGCTTGATTTGTGATCCAGGATGTGGTCTGTCTTGGAGAATGTTCCATGTGCACTTGAGAAGAAGGTGTATCCTTCTGCATTTGGATGGAATGTCCTGAAGACATCAGAGATCCAACTCATCTAATGGGTTATTTGAGACTTGTGTTTCCTTATTAATTTTCTGTTTTGATGATCTGTCCATTGGTGTGAGTGGGGTGTTAAAGTCTCCTACTATTATTGTGTTACTGTCAATTTCTCCTTTTATGTCTGTTAGTGTTTGTCTTATGTATTGAGGTGTTTCTATGTTGGGTGCATAGATACAATTGTTATGTCTTCCTCTTGGATTGATCCCTTGATCATTATGTAGTGTCCTTCCTTATCTCCTGTAATCTTTATTTTAACGTTTATTTTGTCTGATATGAGGATTGCTACTCGAGCTTTCTTTTGCTTCCCAGTTGCATGCAATATATTTTTCCATCCTCTCACTTGCAGTCTATATGCGTCTTTAGGTCTGAAGTGGGTTTCTTGTAGACAACATATTTATGGGTCTTGTTTTTGTATCCATTCTGCCAGTCTGTGTCTTTCAGTTGGAGCATTTATTCTATTTACATTTAATTATTGATATATATGTACTGAACTGATGTTCCTATTGCCATTTTCTTAATTATTTGGGGTTGATTTTGTAGATCTTTTTTTCTTCTTTTGTATTTCTTGACTATATAAGTCCCTTGAACATTTGTTGTAAAGCTGGTTTGGTGGCACTGGATTCTTTTAACTTTTTCTTGTCTAAAAAGCTTTTTATTTCTCCCTTAATTCTGAAGGAGATCTTTGCTGGGTACAGTAATCTTGGTTGTAGATTTTTCTCTTTCAGTACTTGAAATATATCCTGCCATTCCCTTCTGGCCTACAGAGTTTCTGCTGAATGATCAGCTATTAAGAGTATGAGGTGTCCCTTGTATGTTACTTGTTGCTTCTCCCTTGCTGCTTTTAATATACTTTATTTGAATTTAGCCTTTGTTAGTTTGATTAGTATGTGTCTTGGCATGTTTCTCCTTGGGTTTATTCTGTATGGGGCTCTTTGTGCCTCTTGGACATTATTGGCTATTTTTTTTTCCATGTTAGGGATGTTTTCAACTATAATCTCTTCAACAGTTTTCCCATATCCTTCTCTTTTCTTCTTCTGGGATGCCTATAATTTGAATGTTGATGCATTTGATATTGTCCCTGTGGTCTCTGAGGCTGTTCTCAGTTCTTTTCATTCTTTTTACTTTATTCTGGTCTTTAGAATTTATTTCCACCATTTTATCTTCCAAGTCACTGATTCATTCTGCTTCAGATATTCTGCTATCAATTCCTTCTAGAGTAGTTTTAATTTCAGTAATTGTGTTTGTCTCTCTATGATTATTTAATTCTTCTATGTCTTTGTTAATTGATTCTTGCATTTTCTCCATTTTGTTTTCAAGGTTTTTGATATCTTTACTATTGTTATTCTGAATTCTTTTTGAGGTAGTTTGCCTATTTCCTCTTCCCTCTTAAGTTTGGTCCAGTTGTTTGTGTAAGCTTTTTATGGGGTGATATTTGTGCTGAAGTTATATTTTTATTTGTTTGTTTATTTGTTTGTTTTTCCTCTGGTGGAAAAAGGCTAAGTGAAGTGGTAATCCTGTCTGCTGATGATTGGCTTGGTATTTTTGTTTTGTTTGTTGTTTAGGTGAGATGTCCTACACAGTGTACTATTGGTGGTTGGGTGATTCCCAAACCACTTGTATTAAAGTGGTTTCCTTTGTGTGAGTTCTCACTACCTGATACTCCCTGACATTAGTTATCTGGTTGTTTAGGATTTTGGAGTCAGGGCTCCCTCTCCAAAGGCTCAGAGCTTGATCCTTGGTTAGGAACGAAGATTCCACAAGTGGTCTGTTATGTCAATAAGTGAGATAAAAACAAATACTCCAAAATGAGAAACCAAAGATGAACCCCAGACAAATGGCAGTTACAAAATCAGGCAAATAATAGTTAAAATAATGGAATATACACATATACATATACACCCATGAACAAAGTCAAAACAGTCCAACAAAAATAAGGTACAATATATTGACCTGGCACACAAAGGAAAGAAAAAAATTTATTTACCAGTTAAGAACAAAACTAACAAATGGACAAACTGGAAAACCAAACTAAAGCAAGGTGCCAAGTGGGGAATAAAGCAATGAAAAGAAAACTAACACATGTGTTGAGAGGAAAGGAAAGAAAGAAGGAAAAGATACGTAAACTTAAATAGAGGCAGATGAAGAAGTTTATGTACATTAAAGATTAACTGCAAGGGGCAAAGAAGGGTAGGAAAGGCAAATGAAGGGATAAATGTAGAAGAAAATACAATACATTAAAAAATTAAAATTATAAAAAGATCAAAGAAAAAAAAAGGAAGAAAAATGGAAAGCTCTATAGAACTGCAAAAGCCCAGTGTAGAGGCAGGGTTTTTAGCAAAAATAAAAAGTGTGGCTGAATATACACATATGCATATACACCCATAAGCAAAATCAAAACAGTCCAACAAAAATAAGCTACAATAGATTGACCCACTGAAGAAAAGAAACTAAAAATTATATCTACCAGGTAAGAGCAAAACTAACTAAAGCACAAACTGGAAAACAAAAGTAAAGCAAGGTGCCAATTGGGGGATAAAGCTATGAAAATAAAACTAACAAAGATGTTGAGAGGAAAGAAAAGAAAGAAAGAATAGATATGCAAAGTTAAATAGAAGTAGATAAGATTTATATACATTAAAGGTTAACTGCAACGGGAAAAGAATAGTAGGAAAAGCAAACAAATGAATGAATATATTAAAAAGATAATAAATTTAAAAATTGAAAACTAAAATTAAAAATAGAGAGAGAGACAAAAAAGGAAAACTCCACAGAACTGCAAAAGACCAATGTAGAGGCAGAGGTTTATATCAGTGATAAAAAATGTGACTGAGGAACCAAAAAAAGACTCAAAGGCTTAATTAGATTTCATGGTGCCAATAAAATTGACAATTACAATGGGGCGAGGGGAACCCAATAAAATCTACAGAACAAGTTAAAACATAAGAATAATACATATTTTTCTTGAGTCACTGCTGCCAGAGTCTTTTCCCTCTCTGGGAATCACAGTCCACCTCACTTCCCTAGGATGCGCTCCAACACTGTGCTGATCTCTGGTATCATATGGACCTGCTGTGGGGGCAGCTCAGGTTCTAATCTGGTCCTACTCCTTTGCCTTCTTGCCTCCAATGTCCTCAGCTATCAGAACTAGTGCGTTTTCTTTTGTGGGAGCTCTCAGTGTCCTTTTATATATTCCATAGAAAAATAGTCTGCTTAGTTGATCAAGTGGATTTAATCTGCAGCTTGTACAGCTGGTGGGAAGGTTTTGAGTCTTCTTCCGTATCCACAATGCCCCTGGGTTTTAACTGTGGTTTTATTTCCACCTCTGCCTGTGGGTCGTCCACTGGGGATTGCTCCTGAGGCCTCCTTGAGCACTTGGGTTTGGTTCTGTGAGGGCCAGGTCTGGGGGTGGTGCAGCTACTTGGGTTGGAGGGGTTCTGACAGCACCAGGTACTCAGGAGGGTTGGCACCTAAGGCAGCAGGAAACATTGTGCTCTAGAAGGGTATGGCAACCAGTATTGGCCAATACACTCCAGTATTCTTGCCTGAGGAACCCCCCTTCTTGAAGAGAAGCCTGGCAGGCCACAGGGTTGTAAAGAGTTGGACATGACCAAAGTGACCCTGAATGCATAGATGCAAGATTTTTTTTGCCTGTGCAGCTCTGCCCCTGTGAGATTTGAGCTTGAAGGTGGCACAGCTGCTTGGCTTGTGGGAACCCTGGTGGCACAAAGTGTGCAGTGACATGGACTCCCTCCACCCCGGAAGTTATGGCCCTATTAGGGTCTTTTATTGAGCCTCTTGTAGCTGGTGATCAGAAAGCCTCTTTGGCCAATCTTTTCCCGTAGCTCCACCTGCTCAGGCACTTTGAGGACTCCCTTGCCCGGGGTCCATCTCTGTTTTTCGGTGTGTCAGGCACATATAGGAGCCCCCTGGGTGGGGTGCTACTCTGTAGATCAGTGCATCAGGCACTTAAAGGGGCACCTTGACTGGGGTCCTACTCTGTAGTTCATTGTGCCAGGCCTTTGATGGGTCAGCTCTCTATTGTTCAGCTGCAGGTGCTGGCATGTAGGCAGAGAGGCTATGGTGATGGCTCCATCCCCTACGCGTGACTCAACAGTATCTCCTTGTTTCCGTGGCTTCCCAGCTTTCCTCCACAGGCATTTCCCACCACAATCTCCTCCCTCACATCCCCTTGATCCATCTCTCCACAGATAGCAACCCTCGCCCTGGGATTATGGAATAATCCCTAAACTCCAGCTCCTAGCTGCTGCACCTTCCAGGGGACCAGCATCCCTGTCTGAAGTATGTATGGCTGTACAAGGACTGTCAGATTCTCATTCCCTTTAGGCTGCCACAGATCAGCTGTTTCACTCTGACCCTAAAATGTTTCTCCTCTGGCTCAGACTTTTGCCCCAATGTGGGGATTGGACCCCTGTTTCAGTTCCCCTACCCGCCGAGGGCAGGTCCAGTCCTACTAACATGCCTATTTTTCCCCCCTAGTTACTTGCTCCTACCGAGTTTTGGATGGTTCTGTATATTCTTTTCTGCTGGTCAGGTACTCCTGTCCATGCTCAGCTGGTGTTCTGCATGCATTTCTGTGTCTGAAGGTGTATTCATGATGCATCCATAGAGAGAGATATACTCCATGTCCACTTTCTCCTCTGCCATATTGTTCTCCTCGTGGCTGTTGGATTTTTATCCCTCCCTCACACACAAATAGTTTTTACTGTATCAATTCATATCATCATATGATTTAGCTTGTTGATGTGATGGGTAACATTCATTGATTTTGAAATATTGAACCAATCTTGCACATATGGAATAAATCTCACTTGGATGTAATGTAATATTTTTAATATATTATTAGATTTTATTTGTTAACAGTTGGTTGAAGATTTATGTATCTATATTTATGAGAGATATTAATCTAATTGGTCTTTTCTGTTAAAGTTTTATCTGTTTCTGTTACTAGGGTTATACAGACTTAAATATCTAGACAGATTACTACATATATTTATTCTTATATAGAACTATGGACAGAGGTTCGTGACACTGGACAGGAGGCGGGATTAAGACCATCCCCAAGGAAAAGAAAATGCAAAAAGGCAAAATGGTTGTCTAAGGAGGCCTTACAAACAGCTGTGAAAACAAGAGAAGTGAAAAGAAAAAGAGAAAAGGAAAGATATATCCATTTAAATGCAGAATTCCAAAGAATAGCAAGGAGAGATAAGAAAGCCTTCCTCAGTGATCAGTGCAAAGAAATAGAGAAACGCAGTAGAATGGGAAAGACTAGAGATCTCTTCAAGAAAATAAGAGATACCAAGGGAACAGTTCATGCAAAGATGGGCTCAATAAAGGACAGTAATAGTATGGACCTAACAGAAAAAGAAGATATTAAGAATATGTTGCAAGAAGACACAGAAGAACTATACAAAAAAGATTTTCATGACCCAGATAACCACGATGGTGTGATCATTCACCTAGAGCCAGACATCCTGGAATGTGAAGTCAAGTGGGCCTTAGGAAGCATCACACAAACAAAGCTAGTGGAGGTGATGGAATTCCAGTTGAGCTATTTCAAATCCTCAAAGATGACACTGTGAAAATGCTGCACTCATCTCACACACTAGTAAAATAATGCTCAAAATTCTCCAAGCCAGGCTTCAACAGTACATGAAGCATGCACTTTCAGGTGTTCAAGCTGGTTTTAGAAAAGGCAAAGGAATCAGAGATCAAATTGCCAACATCCATTGGATCATCAAAAAAGCAAGAGAGTTCCAGAAAAACATCTATTTCTGCTTATTGACTATGCCAAAGACTTTGACTGTATGGACCATAACAAACTGGAAAATTCTGAAAAGGATGGGAATACCAGAGAGAAATCTGTATGCAGGTCAGGAAGCAGCAGTTAGAACTGGGCATGGAATAGCAGACTGGTTCCAAATCAGGAAAGGAGTATGTCAAGGCTATATATTGCTACCCTGCTTATTTAACTTCTATGCAGAGTACATCATGAGAAGGGCTGGGCTGGATGAATAACAAGCTGGTTTCAAGATTGCTGGGAGAAATATCAATCATCTCAGATATGCAGATGATTCTACCCTTATGGTAGAAAGTGAAGAAGAACTAAAGAGCACTTTGATGAAAGTGAAAGAGGAGAGTGAAAATGTTGGCTGAAAGCTCAACATCCAGAAAACTAAGATCATGGCATCTGGTTCCATCACTTCATGGTAAATAGATGGGGAAACAGTGGAAACAGTGACAAATTTTATTTTGGGGGGTTCCAAAATCACTGCAGATGGTGACTGCAGCCAAAAAATTTAAAGGTGCTTGCTCCTTGGAAGGAAAGTTATGACCAATTAGACAGCATATTAAAAAGTAGAGACATTACTTTGCCAGCAAAGTTCCATCTAGTCAAAGCTATGGTTTTTCCAGTAGTCCTGTATGGATGTGAAAGTTGTACAATAAAGAAAGCTGGGCACCAAAGAATGATGCTTTTGAACTGTGATGTTGGAGTAGACTCTTGAGAGTCCCTTGGTGTGCAAGGCGATCCAACCAGTCCATCCTAAAGGAAATCAGCCCTGAATATTCATTGGAAGACTAATGCTGAAGCTGAAACTCCAATAATTTGGCCATCTGATGGAAAGAACTGACTCATGTACACCCGTGGTGGATTCATGTCAATGTATGGCAAAACCAATACAGTATTGTAAAGTAAAAAAAAAAAAAAAAAAAAAAAAAAAAGACCCTGATGCTGGCAAAGATTAAAAGCAGGAAGAGAAATGGACAACCGAGGATGAGATGGTTGGATGGCATCACCAACTCAATGGATATGAGTTTGGGTAAACTCCAGGAGTTGGTGATGAACAGGGAGGCCAGGTGTGCTGTAGTCCTTGGGGTTGCAGAGTTGGATACGAGTGAGCAAATGAACTGAACTGATAGCTATTATTAAAAAGGAACATCTATTAGTCTCTCAAAGGATACTGTTTGTTTCTGTATTATATATGCACATTTTGGTCATTGAAATCTGTTGTTGTTCCTGGAACTAAAATAAATTAAATTACACACATGAATGTGTGTATATAGGAAGCAATGAATGAAAAAACAGACCTATATCTGATCAAAAATTTGTTGTTGTTAGGCCACTAAGTCATGTCTGACTCTTATGCGACCCCAGGGACTGTTGCCCACCAGACTTCTCTGTCCGTGAAATTTTCCAGGCAAGAATACTGGAGTGGGTCGCCATTTCCTTCTCCAGGGGATCTTCTCGACCCAGGAATCAAACCTGCATCACCTGCATTGGCAGGCAGATTCTTTACCACTGAGTCACTGGGGAATCTCAACTAACACATTATGATGTAGTGAATTGTTGCTTTAAATCATAGATTAGCAAACTTTTTATATAAAGAGATTGACAGTGAATATTTTAAACTTTTTGTATGATCTCTGTCCTAATTATTCAACTTTGCCCCTATAGTGCCAAAGCTTCCATCAACAATACATTGATCAATGGATATGATGGTGATCCAATAAAATGTTTTATTTAGAAAAAGAGGCAGCAAGACAGATTAAGCCTGTGTGCTACAGATTGCCCCATGGACTTGACAAAGTCATATTCTGTGAAGTAGGTCAAAAGTAGTATAAGGCTCTATAAGTGCAAAATATAATGTAGAGTTTAATTAAATAATTCTGATTTTTGGCTAGATTTATCACCTGGAGACAAGGTCATTCATTGTATACAAGATTGTATGGCCCTTTCACCATTGTTCAAATCTTTATTTTTCAAGGTGACCTATGACCTTCACAGTGCCCCAAATTAGATATTTTCTTATTGGATGCCCCTCCTACTTTTCTAATTATTTTTTTTCTTTAAGTTTTGTTCTCCTTTTTTAGTATGCCATGACTCTCTTCTGGATATATTTTTACTTTTCATACAGTGTCTATTCACCTCCATTGTGATGTTGCCTCTTGGAAAACCTTTGACACCCTTACTCCCTGGATATGTTATCATTACTCTTCAAGATTCAGCTCATCCTTTTCCTAGCGTCTCCTCCAATATACCTTAGAAAATTGCCTCATCATGGTATTTTTGGTATTAAATAATTACCTCACAATTTTTTAACTGTTACTTTGAATTTATTATTTTTTTATTATCTGGGATATATGCTGATTTTTTAAAATAAATATTAGTTCATTTTTTACTACTTTTTTTCTCATATATTTGGGCAAATATTTGACACTTAATAAATGCTTTATGACATTAACTGATTCTCCCACTCACTTAAGTGACTTGATGTGTTTGTTACTTACTGAGACAATAAATTTTTTAGGATGGTTTGGGTGGGTGAATAAGTGTGAAATGTCCACTTTGGACAATGTTGAATAACAAAGAGGATATCTTTGTAGAGCTATCTATTTCAGAACTCTACAGGTATTTGGAAAAACATCTTTTCTAACAGATCTTCCAAGTTTCAGTACCTATTATGGCACTATCCATGATAATATGGAAGAAGATTGTTGATTACTGTGATAACTGTCTTCCATTCATCATTTAATTTAATCCTTGCTCTGACACTATAAAGTATAAAAATTATTTCCTCTGTTTAATCAATGATGAAACTCAGAATTTATACAGTCAAAAATGAAACTAAGCCAGTCATTAGTAACAGAAGCAAAATTTGAAATTAATTTATCTTCCCCAGAACTCTACTCTAAAATGTCTGATAGAGCCACTCAGCGTATACTCATTGAAAAAAAAAAAAAAGGAAGATTTACATTATTCTAAGGAATCAAGCTATTTGCAATATAATTCATACAAAAGTTAATGCGATACAAACACAGTTATAAATAGGTAAGATTATGGCTACAGCAGGAAAAAAAGTCAGAGGCTAGGAAGCTCATTCATTTGAAAACATACTTTAGCCAATAACTATTTGAAAAATATATTCCAATCTTTGTCAAGAATCAACAGTTTCCAATTCAGTGAACATTCATTCCATAAAACAATCCTAAAAGTAAAAGGATATTTTTCACAGAGCATTTATAGATGGGTCTAAATTAGGGTCCTCTGTGCTACATGCATAGTAAAAGTAATGTTCCTAATTGGGAAGCAAATTGTTTACAAACAGCACTGGATGAGTGTGACTGAAAAATTGATATTCTCTGAAGCCAACGAAAAGGGAACTGAACATGGATAAATAGGATTTTCACAAGTGTGAAGTGAAAGTGTTTAAGTATTTCAAGTGTTACTGAGGATCCATAATCATGTTACCAGGTTACCCTGACTGAACATTTCCCTAGTAAAATAGAAGTGACTCTTGCCTAGGAAGTTGCCAAAATATTATAATATTTATCAAGCATAAGGAGACTGAAAAACCTATTATGATACCTAAAAGAAGAGCAAATGTATGGGAATAAACATAAAATATTGAGAGAAATGTGCTTCATTTTTTGCATGCTGATTCATCATTGCTACTAAAATAATAAGCAAAAAGACACTTGAAAATGATTTTTACTCTACAGTTTTTAAACAAAGCATGTAACAATTAAAAATGGAAAAAAAAATATTTTCAAGAATGGCAATGTCCAGTATGTGGAGAAGTTTTAAATTGTTACAATAACTAACCTAGTCATTTCACATGAGTGGTTGTTATTAAATATTATGAATAAATATAGAATGTAAAGTAATGTTAACAACAAATGACAATTGTTGCTAACATTTATTGAAATGCCAAATATTTCAATAATTTAACATTTTGTGAATGTGAAGAAACACACTTTTATTTCAAAAAGAAAGAAAGCATAAAAATTGAAAATAGAGAAAAAAATAAATGTACAGCATCAAATATCCCAGAATAAAACCATAGATGAATCAATAAATATGTTGGGGACAAGGTTGTAACTATTATTAATGTACTATGACTTCATGAAAAAGATTCTACTGCCATGGGTTTGTTTTAAATATCTTAGTTTTCAGAAGTTTTTTTGTTTGGGAAAAAGAGACCAATCACACGGTCACGAATCTGCTTGGTCTTGACACCATATACCAGGGGATTGACTGTGGGTGGCACCAGAAGGTACAAACTTGCAAAAATGATATGGACGCTTGGAGGCACCTTCTTGCCAATGCGATGAGTTAGAAAGCTAAAGAGTGCAGGTGTGTAGGAGACAAGGATAGTGCACACATGGGCAGCACACGTGCCCAGCGCTTTTGAGCGGGCATGCTGAGAGGAGAGCCGGAAGACCGCCTGAAGGATTTTGAGATAGGATGTGGCTAGGAGCCCAAGGTCCAATACAATCACTAAAAGGGCCACAGAGATTCCATATGTTCTGTTAACATGGGTGTTTGCACTAGCCAATTTCACCACATGTGCTTACAATAGGCATGATTGATGACACATTTGGTATAACATGGTAGTCTTCTAATGAGAAAGGGACCTGGCAAAACCAGGAAGGTAGCTGGGCCCACACTAGCTAGACCCATTTTAATGACCATTGTTGTTGTCAGGAGGGTTGTTTAATGCAGTGGGATGCAAATAGCTACATAGCGATCAAAGGCCATGGCAACTAAGAGGGCTGACTCAATTATGCAAAATGTGTGGATGAAATACAATTGCACTAGGCAGATATCAAAGTCAATCCAATGTGCATCCAACCAAAAGATGCCAAGCATCTTGGGTGCTGTGGAAGAGGCAAGGGCCAAATCATTCATTGCCAGCATGCAAAGGAAGAAATACATAGGCTGGTGAAGGCTTGGCTCTAGTTTGATGGTAATGATAATTATACTGTTCCCCAGCAGGGTCAGGGAAAACAGGAGGCAGACAGGAATGCCGATCCAGCAGTGAAAATCTTGCAACCCGGGAATACCAACCAAGAAGAAAGATGAAATGTAGTGATGAGTAGCATTGCCTGCCATCTTAAAACCGGACAGTTCCCATGCTCAGATAAAAATAGGCAAGTGAATCTCCCTATGAGCCAAAAGCAGGATGACAGATTAATTCTTCCATGGTCCCGTATATGGAAATTTTGGACACTTTATAATGATCTTTCTGAGGAGCTGGCTTTTCTCAAAAACTTCTGCTATCCTGCTGCTGCTGCTGCTGCTGCTAAGTCGCCTCAGTTGTGTCCGACTCTGTGCAAGCCCATAGATGGCAGCCCACCAGGCTCCGCCATCCTTGGGATTCTCCAGGCAAAAAACACTGGAGTGGTTTGCCATTTCCTTCTTCAATGCACGAAAGTGGAAAGTGAAAATTGAAAGTGAAGTCGCTCAGTAAGTGTCTGACTCTTCATGACCCCATGGACTGCAGCCTACCAGGCTCCTCTGTCCATGGGATTTTCCAGGCAAGAGTACTGGAGTGAGTTGCCATTGCTTTCTCCTATGGATACATAAATCACTTTACCATATTAAATTCCAATATTTGATCTGCAATTAAGAAGACTGAATTGTTATTTAAAAATTTTCTCCTGACTTACAGTTTTATTGTATTCCATTCTTTCATTTTTATTATCTAATAAGTAAGCACATCATGATAAAATTTCTGCTTCTGTGTGCCTAGGTTGTATGACATAGACAGTCCAAAGAACTGTTTTCTGGGTTGTGTGAAAGAACACAAAGCACTATTTTTAGGGAATTTTTGATCAAGTGTGAAAAGGCATATAGAAATATACAGAGATACATTCATGCACACAAAAATTAACAGGTTATACAAAAGGCAGTTGATCTTCCCAGATGGCTTAGTGGTAAAGAATTTGCCTGCTGGTGTAGGAGACATAGGAGACAAGTGTCCAATCCCTGGGTTGCCAAGATCCTCTGGAGAAGGAAATGGCAATGCACTCCAGTATTCTTGCTGGGAAAATCCCAAAGACAGAGGAGCCCAGAGGGCTATAGCCCACAGGGTCACAAAGAGTCAGACATGACTGAGCACATACACAGAAGGCAATTGTAGTTTTAACAATATACTAGCTCACAGACAAACTAAAAATCAAGAAAGAAGAAAAAGAAATACAAACAATTTAAGTGGAACCAAAATTCTTCTGAACACTAAAAATAAACTCCTACCCTCACTCTTGGTTAATGCATTTTTATTTCAGAAAAGGTACATCAGAAGCATATCCTAAAATTGTGGAATGCCTGCTGAAAACAGTAGGACAATGAAAATAGGCCATTAGAATTTTAAATGCATATTCTCTAAATACAAGTTTTTGCCATGGTTATACTTACACAACTTGGTCTTTCTATGTAACTAAAAAATAAGTACTTATGTAACTACATGTGTTAATCCACACAATTTTTTTCAGCCTATACTATGTTTTCGGTCATAATGATGAACTGGCTTTTCTGAACCATAAAGACTAGTTAATTTTGTTCAACATCCCATAAAAGTTATGATATGTAATTAGAAGGTTTACATGTAAAGTTGTTTAGCATTTTAAGAGATGAAAATAACAGTTGCAAATGATACTTCCCACATCCTCCAATTTTTTTTTTCTTGAAAATTTTACTTCTTTATCCTTTCAGATAATTAAAACACTGCTGTAAATGAACACAGAATAATATAAGCTTGGCTGGTGTTCTGCGCACCCCTGTCTCATACTCTTGCCTCTGGCTTTGCTATCCATCCTATCTTAATGGCACTGAAAACGGAAGCAGCTATAATTCAGTTTTCAAGGTCTCCTTGTCACAAGTATCTTCCTATGATTCTTGCTCTGACCTTGTCTTTTTGTTGTGATAAATGCTTTCTAACCTTCCTAGGACAGAGTTTCCTTCCAGTATCATAATTCTGGGATGTGCTTCTCAGTCTTCATAAGACACACTTTAAAAAAAATTCAAATTGCTAATATATCTAGAATCTTGCTCCTGCATGACACTGGTATGAAAGCTCATTAAATTTTAATAAACATTCCTATTGAAAATACTCTTCTGTTTGAATTTCAAGTACTACATGTGTAGATAAAAATATTCTGAATATATGTGCATTCTCTTATTAATATATATGTATCTGGACCTATACCCAGTATTTGGGGTGTTCCCTTGTAAGAATATAATAATTCAAATTTAAATTAGTCATTAAAAGTTTTTCGAAGACTTTAGATATTAAACCTTACCTAAAGTATAGTAACCCAGACTTAGTGGATTATTACAACAGAAATGAGTCTTATAAACTCAGACAGAGGTAAGGACTTGAGGTGAGAAACTAGGAGTACTGAGTGTATAAATAATGAGATTTAAATTTAACAAGAAGAGTAACTGATACCTTTCTAGGTTTTTTTTCATGTTTCAGAATTTTTTCTGCTTTTGAAAGGCCCCAAAACTCAAATGACTGTTTGGCAGAGGAATAGGTGTACCACAAGCTAGACAATACACATAGAAATACAAACATGATTTCTCTCTAGGAAAATTTCTTAGGATTAAAAACATAAACTTAATTGCTTGTAATATTAGCAAATACATCTTTAGTTGTCAATGAATTTACTTATAAGATACTACAAAGAGAAAGATGTTAAGTAGCTTTGACTTAAAGGGACCAGGCTACCTTCAGGGAATTGAAGAGAATGACTCCAAGAGCATGATCTTCTGGAGAGTCTGTTCAATTTTATTTTAGGCCTATTTTGAATGAAATTGATTAGGTTGTTCATTACTTTATATTCAGCAGACAGATTTACAACTTCCTGTTGCTCTGTCATTGTACTGTTTCTGAAATGTATAGATACAATATTTCTTCTGCCTCCAGACTTTGGCACTGCATTCGGGTCAGTTAGCAGAGAATCCCTTACTTGGAATTTTGCCCCTTCAGAAAACATGGTGCTAGAAGAATAAATGTTGCTTTGTAGACTACCTATTAGAGATTAAATCTAGCTTTTTCTACAATGTCTTATTTAATCATTCTTCAAGATATCCCAAACAATATTCACATTTTCCCAGAAAGCTCCACTATCCATCTAAGTGTATCTCATATGCGGGCAAAAGCATGCACACAGTCATTTAGATAAAAATATCTGAGTTATCTTTGCTCCATGACCTTGCAACTTTAATACTAAAATCAAGCAGCTGTTAAATCTTGCTGACTTGAATTATTTACTATCCATCAAATATAGCATATCTCACCATCTCCATCTCCTTCAGCTATGATATTCAATGCTGCCCACATATTTTATGGCAGTTTATATTTTTGTTTATAAAGTCCATCTTGCATTATCAGCTATCCTTTGAAAGTCAAATATGGTTTAGCTTGCTTAAAATCTTACCATTAAATGCATCCTCTTACTAAATAAAAATTTAACAAAAAAATTCTATGTTAAAAAATGTAATCTATGCTGTATCCTTTTCCAGTCTCTTTCCAGCCTTCCATCTTGCCATGCCTTCCTTCAGTGTATTCAGGACTTCTAGCAGCTCTGGGATCATACTACCTGCTTTTACTTTTCTATACTTTTAGACCTTTTTTAGCTTTGGACTTGATTCTACTTTCCCTTATCTACTTGATAAACTTCTACTTATCTTTTTAATCCCTGATGAACATTATCTAAATCTCTTTGCTCTCCATTTTGAACAGTTAATGACCCCTCCTTTGCAATAAGCTTATATCTTTTATACACATTGATGCGGACAGATATTACATCCTTTGGAAACTGTTCATTTACTTGTTTTAAATACCCTACTATCATATAAAACATGAAATGAAAGAAACATATCTTAAAGACTTTATGTCTCCAGTATTCTGCTGCTGCTAAGTCGCTTCAGTCGTGTCCGACTCTGTGCGACCCCATAGACGGCAGCTCACCAGGCTCCCCCGTCCCTGGGATTCTCCAGGCAAGAACACTGGAGTGGGTTGCCATTTCCTTCTCCAATGCATGAAAGTGAAAAGTGAAAGTGAAGTCACTCAGTCATGTCCGACTCTTCGCGACCCCATTGACTGCAGCCTACCAGGCTCCTCCGTCCATGGGATTTTCCAGGCAAGAGTACTGGAGTGGGGAGCCATTGCCTTCTCCAGTATTCTACTCACTTTCTATTGTGGAAGCAACTAAGCTGTCAATGATTTTATGTTAACTGAGGCGTCTTTTATGCCTGATAATATCACATTGTACTGTGCTTAGTCACTCAGTTGTGTCTGACTCTTTGTGACCCATGGACTATAGCCCACCAGGCTCCTCTGTCCATGGCTATTCTCTAGGCAATAAAACTGCAGTGGGTTGCCATGCCCTCCTCCAGATGATCTTCCTGACCCAGGGATGGAACCTAGATCTTCCACATTACAGGCGATTCTTTGTCATCTGAGCCACCAGCACCTAATGCTCTGTGTCAGTAAGTGAGGGGAGTGCTGGTTCTAGGCTTCCTAAATATCTCTTTATCATCAAATTCAGGCATTCTCCAGTCTAATCAAACATATTAGATTCTCTCTTAATTTTTATCAACATGGTGCTTCTTTCTATAAAGCAGCAGTTTGGAGTCATAAGTTTACCTTCAAATGACCCCAGTGTGTTACATCCTAACTGCGTATGGAAGAAATTATTTTGAGACATTGAAAATAGCACTCCATGACTACATTTTTGAGTGACAAGCATAAATTCAAATCTATTTTTCTTCTTCATAAGCAAATGTGCTAATGTATACATAACCTTGAGTTTTGTTTTCTTTCTAGATGCCATTGTTATTCCAAAGTTTGCTACCATTAAAGAAATGTCAAGTATATTAAAATAGTAAAGAGCAACAATTTATGTATGCCAAATCTATATTTTTAGCCCCTTAAGTTTCTAGGGCTTGAGAGAAAACAATTATACTTTGAAAATAATTAATACCATTTTTTCCAATAAAAAAAAAACTAGAGAAATGAAAGATTATTTCTCATGTCTATAGTTTCAGTTTCATCTCACAAAATTCCAGCCCATTCTCTCATCTTACAGAGAAAAAAGAAAGAAGAGAAAGAGGTGATAAGAAAAATAAAATGGAAACTTTCTTAAATATGCCCTTCTCTTAAATTGGGATAAAACGGAGAGTGGTCAAGAGCCTGATCCCTTGCACTATTTTTCATCTCACTTCACATTCAAACAAAAACACTCTTCATAATCTTCTTTGATGTTTAAAAATAACTAGAACTCAAATCTATTCACTGAAGTACTGTTAGGCCTGAATAATCAAACCTGCCTTATTGTTACATTAATAGATGACTTTGGACTGTATATGGATGAATCCTACTGTTCATTCATTATTCCCACTTTCCCTCCTCCAACAACAAGTTACACTACAGTTTATATCATCACACATGTATCTGTTATCATCTATAATGATGCTCCTTTGAAAAAATTAATTCCAAAATATTGCATCATGGGAACCACCACCTAATCTTCTTCCAAATTTTAACACTGAGCTCAAATTCTTTTTCTCTAGACAAACAGACTTTGTGAAACATAACTGCAAAATATTGCTCATCAGAATACTCAAATGTCTTACTTCCTTTCTGTTTTTTCTTGTCTATTTTGCAAAACAGCAACTTTGCATCTAAATCCTTTGATTCTGCATCTGCTCTATTGAATACTACTGAGGAAAAGCATATAGCTATAGGGAATTGTATCCTTTAAAGTATATCTCAGTTTTCCTACCTCTAAAATGTGGGTAATAGAAATATACTTTACTTTTGTTTTGTTGTTTTGAGTATTATGTATATATAATATATATGAGTATGTAGTTAGCATCTAACAAGTGGTGGCTATTTTTGTGAGAGATTATATTTGAACAATAGCATTCACTAGGTAGAAATTCTGGCTGTTCTTCTTAAGAGATGTTTTGTCTCCATCTCAAAAAATTACTTAATCTCTCCTCTTGGTTTCCTTATAAGGATGGTGGAAATAAATAATACTCAAATGGTTTCTATAACAAATGAGAAGATTCATGGAAATAAAAGCATACTAAAATAAATGAGTTTGCCTTAAAAAGTGGCTGAAACATAGTGAATACACCCAAAACGTTAACAATTAGCCAATCCAATAAGCCTAAGCTTACCACCTTGTCTTTCAGTTCTGTTCAGTCACTCAGTTGTGTCCAACTCTTTGTGACCCCATGGACTGAAACAACAGGCCTCCCTGTCCATCACCAACTCCCAAAGTTTACTCAAACTCATGTCCATGCCATCCAACTATCTCATCCTCTGTCGTCCCCTTCTCTTCCCACCTTCAATCTTTCCCAGCATCATAGTGTTTTCCAATGAGTCAGTTCTTCAAATCAGGTGGCCAAAGTATTGGAGTTTCAGCTACACCATCAGTCCTCCCAATGAATATAAAGGACTGATTTCCTTTAGGAAGGACTGGTTAGATCTCCTTGTAGTCCAAGAGACTCTCAAGAGCCTTCTCAACACTGCAGTTCAAAAACATCAATTCTTCAGCACTTAGCTTTCTTTATGGTCCAACTCTAACATCCTAACATGACTACTGGAAAAACCATAGCTTTGACTTGACGGACCTTTGTTGACAAAGTAATGTCTCTGCTTTTTAATATGCTATCTAGGTTGGCCATAATTTTTCTTTCAAAGAACAAGCATCTTTTAATTTCATGACTGCAATCACCATCTGCAGTGATTTTGGAGCCCCACAAAATAAAGTCTGTCACTGTTTCCGCTGTTTTCCCAGCTCTTTGCAATCAAGTGATGCTACTGATACCATGATCTTCATTTTCTGAATGTTGAGCTTTAAGCCAACTTTTTCACTCTCCTCTTTCAGTTTCATCAAGAAGCTCTTTAGTTCTTCTTCACTTTCTGCCATAAGGGTGGTGTCATCTGCATATCTGAGGTTATCGATATTTCTCCCAGCAATCTTGATTCCCGTTTGTGCTTCATCCAGTCCAGCATTTCTCATGATGTACCCTGCATATGAATTAAAATAAGCAGGGTGACAATATACAGCCTTGACATACTCCTTTCCCACTTTGGAACCCGTTTTTTGTTCCACGTCCAGTTCCAACTGTTGCTTCTTGACCTGCATGCAGATTTCTCAAGAGGCAGGTCAGGTGGTCTGGTATTCCCATCTCTCAGAATTTTCCACAGTTTATTGTGATCCGCGCAGTCAAAGGCTTTGGTGTAGTCAATAAAGCAGAAGTAGATGTTTTTTGGAATTCTCTTGCTTTTTTTGATGATCCAATGGATGTTAGCAATTTGATCTCTTATTCCTCTGTCTTTCCTAAATCCAGCTTGAACATCTTGGAGTTCATGGTTCATGTACTGCTGAAGCCTGGCTTGGAGAATTTTGAGCATTACTTTGCTAGTGTGTGAGATGAGTGCAATTGTGTGGTAGTTTGAGCATTCTTTCTCATTGCCTTTCTTTGGGATTGGAATGAAAACTGACCTTTTCCAGTCCTGTGACCACTGCTGAGTTTTCCAAATTTGCTGGCATATTGAGTGCAGCATTTTCACAGCATCCTCTTTTAGGAAATAGCTCAACTGGAGTTCCATCACCTCCACTAGCTTTGTTTGTAATGAACCTTGTCTTTATACAATATTAAATATTGTGGCTTTGAAATTGTTATGAATTATGTTACTTGAAAATTCCTATTCTATGGAAAACATTTTTAAATATATACTTATCTTACCATCCCATCTAAAGACAGAGAAGAAATAATCCCTTTCCATCTCCATGTTTGCTCTAAACCAATGATCTACATTTATACTGTTCACTATATCAATAACTTTGATTCTCCTAAAAGTACACTTCCCTTTACCCACAGTACACTTTCTCTTAATGAATTGCACTGACTTAAACTTACTAATGCTTTTTTGCTTTACATTTATCTCAGCCAATAGCTGACATATTTCTTGAAGTAAAATTAAATATTATTTATTTTTGACATTAATTTATCTCTACTATGGATAAGCAAAACTGTTCTGCAAAATAGGTACATGTTTGCCTAAAGATTGAGAATTTAAGTATAATTAAATCAAATGCCCCTGTTCATTCTCATGTTCATCTCCAGCATGAGACTATGAGTCCTATTGAAAAGAATGTACTGAAACCCAATAAGCTCCCAATAAATTCCGAGTGAAAACTGGACTTTTTAGTGTAACTTAAGTCTAAGTATCTCATAGATTTTTGTCCTGTAACTCAAGCATTAGACTCTCCAGAGATGGCCAGTGTCTACAGAATCATTTTCTACTTATCATTTTTTTCAACCTATTTCCTAGGGTATATTCTTTCAACAATATGACTACCATGAGCTGCATATACAGAAACAACTCTGTTAAAGGAACCTCAATTCTTGCATTAAAAAGATATTGCATCAGTAGGGCTTCCCAGGTGGCTCAGTGATAAGAATCCACCTGCAATGCAGGAGATGGGTGTTCAATCCCTGAGTCAGGAAGATCCCTTGGAGAAGGAAATGGCAACGCATCCAGCATTCTTGACTGGAAAATCCCAGGGACAGAGGAGCCTGGAGGGCTACAGTCCATGGGGTCACAAAAAATTCAGACAAGACTTAGTGACTAAAAATAACTGCAACAATTGCATCAGAACTATTTTAACTTAAAAAACATTTCATTTTTATTTTCTAGTATCAAATCACATTACTGAAAGACTACTTATGTCAGTTATAAACATGAATATGTTCAGTTTGCTATCTAGACAATTTCTTTACAGCTTGACTTCCACATACTTTATTTGAAATAATATCTCATATAATAAGACAACTTGTGGCTTTCTTCAAGTCCTCAACTAATCGTTTTCTATTGTAGTGTTCAATTGTTTGGGAATGGTTGGGAATGGTTAGAATATATAACAGTGGTGGATTTGGACAGTGAGTCCTTTGTGGAAAGTTGGTAGCTAAGGTTTCCTAGTGATGAAATAATGTGACGCTCATGATTCTCTTCTGGATTTGGAAGGTCCAGAAGTCCCCTGATTATACACATAGGAGACATAGAGATGAAGGAAAAATAACCTGGGCCAGGGCTATGCACAGATATGTTAACACAAGGGAGGACATGTAACACTGTGATTCCCCAGAGCTTGTGTGTGGACAGAGCTATCTATTTCTATTTGGAAAAGACAGTCTCTGGAGACAGACCTATAGTGCCCAGTGTTACTGTCCTGCTGAGCAAATGTTTAGCCCATAGAAAAGGCTTTAAGAAGACTAACAATTGCAAGTTAAATTTGTGCAAACAGACAAACTGGAAATTAATATAGGACACAGGAAATACCAACATTTGAAAACTCAGACTAGCAAGATTTGAAAACTCAGACTCTTTGAGGATCTCCATTTGATGATACCTTCGCACTTGTGCCATTTGGCCTGCTAGTTCTTCTCCCCATATACACATATGCTCTTAGGTACAGGCTCAGGTGTATTCTGCCATCTATTTTCCTACCAGCAGTTCAGAAGTTATGTTTCTTGTACTTTTATGTTTAAAGTTTCTGATATTTTCCTGTCTTCTGTGGTAATTAATTGATACTCTAATGGTTCATATATTTCAGATAATCCATTTTTGTTAATACTAATGTATCTGAACATGGAAGTGTTAGTTGTTCAGTCGTGTCTGACTGTTTGTGACCCCATGGACTGTAGCCCATGAGCCTCCTTCGTTCATGGAATTCTCCAGGCAAGAATACTGGAGTGGGTAGCCATTCCCTTCTCCAGGAGATCTTCCAGAGATTAAACATGGATCTCCCGCATTGCAGGCAGATTCTTTATTGTCTGAGCCATCTGAGGATCCTTACCCTTACATAATTTGTGACTTTTTTTTTTCTCATTTAAAATAGTTGATTTGACTTGGTGATTATTTTCATTATTGATTTTGAGTTTTTCCTATTGATTTGCAGGTGCTTCTCAGATATTCTAACCTAAAACTTGTTAATCTTAAACTCTGTCAATAATTTCTAATTGGACTTTTATCTATTAACTTGGTCTATGATGCCATTAGTTGACAAAAAAATCTTCCATCTTGATGTAAAGTCAGTCAAATTTTGCCTGTTTTTTAAAAACTCTGAATTTTTTATTCTGCTTTAACATTTCCCCACCTATCCCTTGAGACTTAAAACCCTCAGTTCTATGGGTGGGCATTTCCTTCTCCAATGCAAGAGAGTGAAAAGTGAAAGTGAAGTCGCTCAGTCATGTCCGACTCTCAGCGACCCCATGGACTGCAGCCTACCAGGCTCCTCTGCCCATGGGATTCTCCAGGCAAGAGTACTGGAGTGGGGTGCCATTGCCTTCTCCGTTTCTAGAATCACTTCTTAATGATTAATATAGATTAATATAGATTACAGGCACCTGTTCCTTTCTCCCTTTTATTCTGAGTGATGTCTCACTCCTGGCTTTTTCTAGCCTGGCCCATTTTTAACTCTAGTTGAATTGTCTTCCTAAGAATACCACAGCTCCCACTTTCTTTCTCTTTCTGTTCTTTCTCTCTTCTATTTGTGAGCCAGGACCTTCAACTTCAAAGGACCTTGAAAGTTCCTGATATCATTCTATTTCATATTCTCGAGGGAATTTAGTTTTACATTCGTATTCATCTGTCTGGATGTAGTTCTTCCTCCTAGGAATAATGTGAACATTCCATGAAATGAAAATTATGGATCTCTGGGCCTTATTAATAACTTGATCCTAAAATGAATGCAATAGCTTAATTTTTTTCCCATGGCACTAACATTATTTTGAATAAGTGATGTGAAGTTGTTACAGACTGACAGGCCCTTTCATGTTATGTGACTATTATCTCTTTGATAGAAAGAAACTGATTTTAATTATAATAAAACTTGAGTCTGATTTCATATAAATCACCATGCAGTTCTACCCATTATAAATTGTGAGCCATAGAGAGCTAGTATTCTTCTTGACAGAAATTTAGATGCAACCAGCTTGATGCATTTAGCTCACATAGATATATTTTAGCAAATGAAAATAGGAATTAAAGTTTGCATCAAAAGACATGCTCATTAGTCAGATCTGAGTACTCTGTGGTATTTTCCATGACAGAAAAATCTTGTCTTGATTTTCAAAGCTATTCTTTTTGACCAGTGTTCATAATTTTGCAAATCTTAGAACTTAAAGAGAAAATCACGGCCATTTCTCCACAAATTATCTTTTGCACCTCAAGAAAATTTTAGTTTCTTGAAAGATCCTGTTGAGAATGGTTAATTTTAAAAGCACTCCAGCCAAGATTTAGTGGTATTTGTAAATATTTCTTTATTACATAAGCCAGATTCTGATATTTTGTTCTTACATTTTGTCACCAGGAAACGATAGACTAAATTTAAAACAAAAAAAGGTGAATTTTAGAGTCTGATTTAAATATTTTGTAAAAATTAAGGAAAATAATGCTAAATGTCATTTCATGGCACAACTTTTAAAACAAATAATATATCTTAATAATTTTATTATTATCAAATTAATAAGTATTAGCTAAAAATACCTAAAGGTATAGAATTTATAGAAGGATATATATTTTAGCAGTTCCTCAATCTAACCTAAATAAGAGATTTCACTGTTAACATGTGCGATTTAATGTCTGAATATCACTGGTGTGTGTACCTCCAAAACTATTTTGCTAGCTTTCAGCCATATCAAAAGTATTTGACAAACAACTAATTTCAAAAATATACAAGCAACTCCTGCAGCTCAATTCCAGAAAAATAAACGACCCAATCAAAAAGCGGGCCGAAGAACTAAACAGACATTTCTCCAAAGAAGACATACAGATGGCTAACAAACACATGAAAAGATGCTCAACATCACTCATTATCAGAGAAATGCAAATCAAAACCACAATGAGGTACCATTTCATGCCAGTCAGAATGGTTGCTATCCAAAAGTCTACAAGCAATAAATGCTAGAGAGGGTGTGGAGAAAAGGGAACCCTCTTACACTGTTGGTGGGAACGCAAACTAGTACAGCCACTATGGAGAACAGTATGGAGATTCCTTAAAAAACTGGAAATAGAGCTGCCTTATGACCTAGCAATCCCACTGCTGGGCATACACACCAAGGAAACGAGAATTGAAAGAGACACGTGTACCCCAGTGTTCATCACAGCACTGTTTATAATAGCCAGAACATGGAAATAACCTAGATGTCCATCAGCAGATGAATGGATAAGAAAGCTGTGGTACATATACACAATGGAGTATTACTCAGCCATTAAAAAGAATACTTTTGAGTTAGTTCTAATGAGGGGGATGAAACTGAAGCCTATTATACAGAGTGAAGTAAGCCAGAAAGAAAAACACCAATTCAGTATAGTAACACATATATATGGAATTTAGAAAGATGGTAACTATAACCCTGTATGCAAGAGAGCAAAAGAGACACAGATGTATAGAACAGTCTTTTGGACGTGGTGGGAGAGGGAGAGGGTGGGATGATTTGGGAGAATGGCATTGAAACATGTATAATATCATATAAGGAATGAATTGCCAGTCCAGGTCCGATGCAGGATACAAGATGCTTGGGGCTGGTGCACTGGGATGACCCAGAGGGATGGTATGGGGAGAGAGGTGGGAGAGGGGTTCAGGATGGGGAACACGTGTACACCCGTGGCGGATTCATGTTGATGTATGACAAAACCAATACAATATTGCAAAGTAATTAGCCTCCAATCAAAATAAATTTAAATTAAATATATATATATATATATATATATATATATATATGTGCAAGTCTTTGGTCTTATAACCTTAGCAACTCTGGATCCTGAGAGTCAATTTTAATGTTTCATTTATTTACCAAATATGAAATTTTAGTGAGTCCCTTGGACTGCAAGGAGATCCAACCAGTCCATTCTAAAGGAGATCAGTCCTGGGGGTTCATTGAAAGGACTGATGCTAAAGCTGAAACTCTAATACATTGGCCACATCATGCAAAGAGTTGACTCATTGGAAAAGACCCTGATGCTGGGAGGGATTGGGGGCAGGAGGAGAAGGGGACGACAGAGGATGAGATGGCTGGATGGCATCACCGAGTCAATGGACATGAGTTTGAGTGAACTCCTGGAGTTGGTGTTGGACAGGGAGGCCTTGTGTACTGCGATTCATGGGGTTGCAAAGAGTTGGACACGACAGAGCAACTGAATTGAACTGAACTGATAAAATTTTATTTGCTCTATTATTTCAAATTTGGAGGTTTTAAAATTTTAAATGTGATCGAACATCTTTCATTTTTTATTGGCCATTTTCTTTTCTAAGTAGTGACAAAGTAAGCTCTATGTGTTCTTTCTGTTTGCTTATTTTATCCTTTGTGATACTGATTTATAAGAATGTTTTGCCTAAGCAAATTAATTCTTGTCATGGGTTGAATTATGCTTATTTTTAGAGTTTGAGATTTCCTATTATTTTTATGTATCTATGTGCCTGTGTGTGACTTCCCTGGTGGCTCAGTGATAGAGAACCCCCCTGCAATGCAGGAAATGTGGGTCTATTCCTGGGTCTGAAAGATCCTTTGGGAAAGGAAATGTCAATCCACTTCATTATTCTTGCCTGGAAAATCTCTTGAACAGAGGAGCCTGGCAGGCTACCCTCCATGGGATTTCAAAAGAGTGGAACATGACTTAGCCATTAAATACCCCACAAACACACACACAAACACATGCTTGTGTGTAGTCAGTGTAATTGACCCTCATTTTATGAACGCTAATTTCCTGTCCTTACTGGGGAGGCAACTCAATCCAGTATTTTTGCCTGGGAAATCCCATGGACAGAGGAGCCTGGCAGGCTTACAGTCAATGGGGTTGCAAGGAGTAAGACAGGACTTAGTTACAATGATGAAGAACAACTAGCTTATGATGAACCAGTTTGCAGGGCAGGAAGAGAAATGCAGACATAGAGAATGGAATTTTGGATACAGAATGGAAAGGAGAGGGTTGGGCAAATTGAGAGAATAGTATTGACATGTATACACTGCCATGTATAAAACAAAGAGCAGGAAGCTGCGTATAGCACAGGGAGCTCAGCTCCGTGCTCTGTGATGACCTAGAGGAATGCGGTGGGGTCAGTGGGTGGGAGGCTCAACAAAGAGAAGATATATGTATACATATGGCTGATTCATGTTGTTGTGCAGCAGAAACTAACACAACATTGTAAAGCAATTATATTCCAATTTTAAAAAATGTGAAAAAAAAGAAAAAAAAATTCCGTTAAGGCTTTACATAACAGTGTAAGATTGCACAGCGTGAACATACTAGGCACCATTGAACTGTGCACTTAAAAAAAACATTTTAAATGAAAAGCTAAAATAAAAAAGAAAGTAGGAAAAATCCTTACAGAGAAAATGTTTCTCTTTAAGTTTACAGTTTTATTTTTGGATATAATATTGATCTACCTATAAATTATTTGGGAATATTGTGATATTGGCTTTTAGGTTAAGCAAATTTGGTGTAGACTTAGCTTTAAATTTTCCAAATGGCCATTAAATAATCCACATATTCTTTTACTTAATGTTCTTTTATATTCAGAAGTTCATATATCCCACTGTATCAAATATTGTTGCTTTGTAATATGCTTTATTAATTTTAAAAACTACTCTAATTTTTTTTTTCTATTTCTTGTTTAACTTGCCTCAGAGGCTATATGAAAGAATGTAAGTTAAAACTGTTGTAACTTACTTAGTCACAGTGAAACTGTAGACTTGTTTTAGGAGGACAAAAATAGTTAAATAGAGTAGAGTGCGGTTCTTTCTCTTCAAGTTGATGCTCTTACATTTATCAGAGTATTAATGATTTCTAAATGTGTTTATGCATTTTAATACCTAGAAGTGCTACATTTGTTAATAGGATTTATCTTTCTACTTTACTTTCTAGTGGCATTTTTTTAGTGTAAATGATTTATTTTCAGAATGTGCTATTTGCTAAAAGTTTATAATTGTAACAAGTTGTTAGGAAAAAATTACTGAATTTTGCAATTTTGGTATATTTGAACATGGCTTTCTTCCATCACAGTTTAACATTAAAATTAATTTCTCAATTCATTTCATTGACTAATAAATAAAGAAATAACATGAAATTATCTGTTATAGTGGGAATTTCTTATTTTTTCCATTCTTTGAAGGGAATTATGACAACAATCTATGAAAAATCTTTTTTCATTTGCAAGCAGTCATTGTTGTTTTAAACTTCACCTGTTTCACTATAAATTAGATGGAATAAAAATTTCTTCCCTATTTATTTGAATTGTTGATTCAATTCAGTTCATTAAGTAAAGAGAAATAAATTATCAAATGTATATTTTAAGACAGCTTCATTTACAATATAGTTTCATTACATTATGGAAATAACTTCCACATTTTCAACCTTTGGTTTTCTTTATTTTCAAATTGTTTTGAACTCATTTTTAAAATTAATTTTCTTCTTTATAGTTTATTATTTAAAAAATTAATCTATTGCTTTAATTGGAGGCTAATTTCTTTACAATATTGTGGTGGTTTTTGCCATACATTGACATGAATCAGGCGTGGGTGTTCATGTGTCTGTGATCACAAACCCCCTCCTCCTACCTCCCTCCCCATCCATCCCTCTTCTTATAGGTCCTATTTCCGTAAGTTTTATTTTCATTTTAAATTTTTAAGTTATGAAAGTATGATAACACATTTACAGGAGATGTGGAAAATAAAAAACAAGGTTATATACAGTTCCACTACATATTAAAATTATTTTTTAAGTAAATAAGATTTTTAGTTGGAGTTTCAATATCAAACTCTTAAAAATTAATAGAATGAATATACAGGGAAGTAGAAGGATATGCTGCTGCTGCTGCTAAGTCACTTCAGTCGTGTCTGACTCTGCGACCTCATAGACAGCAGCCCACCAGGCTCCCCCGTCCCTGGGCTTCTCCAGGTAAGAACACTGCAGTGGGTCGCCATTTCCTTCTCCAATGCATGCATGCATGCTAAGTCGCTGCAGTCATGTCTGACTCTGTGCGACCCTATGGACAACAGCCCACCAGGCTCCTCTGTCCACGGGATACTCTAGGCAAGAATACTGGAGTGGGTTGCCATTTCCTTCTCCCGTAGAAGGATATAGTAGATCTGATATTAATTTCTAACATAATTCCATAGAGATAAGAGAACAGACTCCATGATTTCAATACCTTTAGTCCATGAAATTTTTGACCTTTTTTACATGTCCTTGGATATGTTTCAGTGTCTCCTAGTTTACAGTCTATGGGAATTTGTATCCTACTGCTATGTGAAAATTGTATAAATCTTAATTATTTGAATTGATTCACAGTGTTTTCAGGTCTATTATATCCGTCTACTTTTTCTGTTTTAAACTTTATTTTTTTTTGTGTAGGTAACAGCTGTTTTTATTAAAGTGAAATCAGAGGGGCCACAAGAACAGGAAGTTAGCTCTCGGATGCAAGAATCCTGTTGAGTGAGAGAGAAAAGAGAAAGACTGCTTTTTGTACCATATGATGCTGAAGTAATAAGATCTTAAAAATGAGGGACCCAAGGTGACTTTATATACAAGGTATAAAAGATTGGCATGAGTATTAGCTTGAATAGGGAAATGGGAACTCTTTCTCTGAGCTTAGGAAGAAAGGATTAAAGCCATAATTAAGGTTGCACAGGAGAGAACAAATACCCTAGTGACCCACATGTAAAACACACTGTAAACAAGAGAATGAGATTTGAGGTTAATGGAGGGTCATCTTGCCCAGGCCACGGTGTGTCACAAGGCCAAATGGGCATTAACAAGCGCTGTCTTCCCAGGGTGAGGGTCAGGGGTGGGAGGGTGTGAGGCGTCAACTTTTATCTTTTGATGTACATTTAAATAAATTTTACTGAGAAGCAGGGAGAAAAGTCAAATCTGATGTAGTGAACTGGATGCCATGCTACTCTTGAAGATTTTTATTGTTAATCCACTGCACCATTTGTGATTTGTTCATTTTTTAAAAAAATTTCCAAAATATAAAACTCCAAAGAAATCTAATAACAAACTCACATTTTCGCTATGTACAATTCTTCCTCATTTCTTCCTTTTCTATTTTAAACATTTTGACCTAAGAGTGAAATTGCAATGGCACGCCACTCCAGTACTCTTGCCTGGAAAATCCCATGGATGGAGGAGCCTGGAAGGCTGCAGTCCATGGGGTCACTGAGGGTCGGACACGACTGAGCGACTTCACTTTCACTTTTCACTTTCATGCATTGGAGAAGGGAATGGCAACCCACTCCAGAATTCTTGCCTGGAGAATCCCAGGGATGGCAGAGCCTGGTGGGCTGCCATCTATGGGGTCGCACAGAGTCAGACACGACTGAAGTGACTTAGCAGTAGCAGCAGCAATGTATATATTTAAAAGTACTGAATGTGTATGTCTAATACACACATAAATATTATGTAATAAATACTTATTGTGTATATTTATAAGATACTGTGTATGTTTATAAAGTACTGAATTTCCAGTATTTTGCTCACCTAATGCAAACAACTCACTCACTGGAAAAGTCCCTGATGGTGAGAAAGAGTGAGGGCAGAAAGAATAGAGGGCATCAGAGGATGAGATGGCTGGATCGCATCATTGATGCAATGGACATGAACTCAGGCAAACTTTGGCAGATAGTGAGGGACAGGGAGGCCTGGCATGCTTCAGTTCATGGGATCACAAAGTCAACATGACTGGGCAACTGAACAACAACAGTGTGTATATTTATATATTTGCTACTAGTTAACTTGTTTTGTATCTCTTGTGGCTTAATACGTTTTACATTTATATCAAAGATAGTATTGCCTGTTCAGAATGCATGCTATAAATATTAAGTAATGAAATGACTAATTCAGAGTCTCTGGTACAGAACAGGGGATGTAGTTCTGAGCTGAAATATTTGGAGAAGTTTTAAGGAGATGTAATGTTTACCAATTTTGGTCTAACAAATTCCTTGACAGAGGTTTACAAAGTAATCAAGATTTGCTTTATCTAGTATCATGAATGTCAAAGTGTTAGTCTTTCAGTCGTGTCCAATTGTTTGTGACCCATGGACTGCAGCACGAGAGACTCCTCTGTCCATGAAATTCTCCAGCCAAGAATACCAGAGTGGGTGAAATGAAGTGAAGTGAAAGTCACTCAGTCGTGTCCGACTCTTTGTGACCTCATGAACTATACAATCCATAGGATTCTCTAGTCCAGAACACTGGAGTGGGTAGCCTTTCCCTTCTCCAGGGGATCTTCCCAACCATTCTCTTTTCCAGGGGATCTTCTGACCCAGGGATCGAACCTGCATCTCACACATTGAAGGCAGATTTTTATCATCTGAAACACCAGGGAAGCCCCATCTAGTAGCATATTTGTTAATATTTCCCCATAATTTGGTGATAAGGATGAGGATAATGAAGATGATTTGTTGCTAGCAACAAAAAAAGACAACAATATCATCTCCCTTATGAGAATGGCCTCATGAATGGCAATTCCACTAGGTCTGTAGTACAGAATAGGCTCCATTGCTTTCCCCAATGGCTTGTCTTCTCACCTCATATTGATTATAGAGTAACATATTTCTCCAACAGTATGAAATGACTCTACCAAAGACTTTGTGCCTTACTGGTAAACAAATATAGAAAAGAATCAATAAAGTAAGTAAGTTTAGTTCAGTCACTCAGTCATGTTCGACTGTTTGAGACCCCATGGACTGTAGCATGCCAGACTCACTTGTCCATAATCAACTCCTGGAGCCTACTCAGACTCATGTCCATCACATCGGTGATGCCATCCAACCATCTCATCCTCTGTCATCCCCTTCTCCTCTCACCTTCAATCTTTACCAGAACCAGGGTCTTTTCAAATGAGTCAGTTCTTCCCATCATGTGGCCAAGTATTGGAGTTTCAGCTTCAGCATTAGTCTTCCAGTGAATATTCAGGACTGATTTCCTTTAGGATGGACTGGTTGGATCTCCTTAAAGTCCAAGGGACTCTCAAGAGTCTTCTCCAACACCCCAGTTCAAAAGCATCAATTCTTTGGCACTCAGCTTTCTTTATAGTTCAACTCTTACATCCATATGTGACTACTGGAAAAACCATAGCCTTAACTCGACGGACCTTTGCTGGCAAAGTAATGTCTCAGCTTTTTAATATGCAGTCTAAGTTGGTCATAGCTTTTCTTCCAAGGAGCAAGTGTCTTTTAATTTTGTGGTTGCAGTAACCATCTGTAGTTATTTGGAGCCTCCCAAAATAAAGTCTGTCACTGTTTCCATTGCTTCCCCATCTATTTGCCGTGAAGTGATGGGACCAATGCCATGATCTTAGTTTTCTGAATACTGAGTTTTAAGCCAATTTTTTCACTCTCCTTTTTCACTCTAAATGGAGCATTTATTCAGAACTGGAAAGGACAACAGTCAGAATTAAAGGACATCAAAGACTAGAATTAAGATTGTGAGATTGGTAGCCATTTATAGATGTAAAAATGATAGTGATAAAAGTTCCTTTCAAAAAAAATAAATAAATTTTTTTTAAAAAGTTCCTCTCAGAAGCTAGATACAAAGTTATTAATTGATGCTTTAATAAGAAGAGAAGGCTGATGGTGCTTTCGAACAGCTCATGAGTGAACCAATCTGAAAACATCATTTAAAGTTAGAAACCAGTTGTAACTTCTGTGTTGATCAAAGCAGTCATACCAAGTGGTGATAAAATTGTGCCTTCACTGACACACATAGCATATGGCTTCGGAAAATTGTCTTGGAGAAATTTCCTGCAGGACAAGATTTTTTCTGGATAACTGTAAATATTACCTTTTCCTAGACAAAAATGATTGGAATCTCTGATGAATAAATCTATGATCAGAACTTTCAACATTATACTTAATGAGTAAATTGAGAAATAATTTTATCATTCTTGATATTTATAAATCTTTAAAATTTTCACATGATAATGACATGTCATGCTGCTGCTGCTAAGTCACTTCAGTCGTGTCCGACTCTGTGCGACCCCGTAGACGGCAGTCCACCAGGCTCCCCCGTCCCTGGGATTCTCCAGGCAAGAACACTGGAGTGGGTTGCCATTTCCTTCTCCAATGCATGAAAGTGAAAAGTGAAAGTGAAGTCTCTCAGTCATGTCTGACTGTTCACGACCCCATGAACTGCAGCTTACCAGGCTCCCCCGTCCATGGAATTTTCCAGGCAAGAGTACTGGAGTGGGGTGCCATTGCCTTCTTCGAATGACGTGTCATATGAAGTCTTAATGTTCAGTATACTTTCCTTCTTTACCAAAAGTTTTCTGAAACTAACCAGCTTTTGATATAAAATGTTTCACTCCCTTTTCATGGAGAACCACTTCTGCATCCTGGTACGGATCTGTTGGGTCTTCACTGTAGATGATGCGGTTCATCAGAGCTGGGAAGACAACGGAGATGTTGCCCATGAGGACACGGACCATAGAAGAGAGGTGTTTCCCAAACTGGTGCACCATAGTCAGACTGATGATTGGAATAGAGAAAAACAGAACAGCACAGATGTGAGAGACACAGGTCTGCAAGGACTTGAACCACTCCTCCTGGGATGGAATAGCCAAGAAAGTGCAGGATCAGAATGTAGGACTCAATAGTTAATATGGAATAGAGCCAAAGAGTACAAATCACCAGAGCCAAGGCATAGAAACTGTTGAAATGGGTGTCGGAGCAGGATAATCTCAGCAGGTCTTGGTGAAGACAGAAAGAGTGAAAGAGTACGTAAGAATGGCAGGAGTGGAAAAACTTTAGATGGATAATGGGAGCAATGAAAATAAAACTCCTAATTATGAACATAAAACTCTTAATTAAAATGCCAAGCCTGATTTTGATGATCTTGGTGTTGGTTAATATGGATGCATATCCCAGGGGATTACAGATTGCTGTAAAATGATCAAAAGCCATGTCAAGAAGGACTCCAGACTATGCATGGACTCCAGGAGAGGCCATGCATAAAGGAAGTTTGTGCAATGCAGGCATCCAGGTTGACTTCCTGGCTGAGCCACCGCAGGATCCCTAGGACTTAATATTTTGTAAAATATTCTGAAACCTTGGTGATAGCAAAATAGATTATATTTCATATTTTGAATAGCTGATGTTATTTGATATTTTCAAATGAGTGAGATATGAGAAAATAAAGTATACAGTTGTATTTCAGATTTCAATATATGCTAGGTCTGTTTTTGCTGAACTAAATATTTTTAACTGCAGAATTATAATTAGAATGTTAATAATTTAATAAGTTATGCTGTACTCTGCTTAGTTACTCAGTCATGTCCAACTCTTTGCAACTCCATGGACTGTAGCTGGCCAGGGTCCTCTGTCCATGGGGATTCTCCAGGCAAGAATACTGGAGTGGGCTGTCATGCCCTCCTCCAGGGGATCTTCCCAATCTAGGAAGCAAACCCAGGACTTCTGCATTGCAGGTGGATTCTTTACCTCCTGAGCCACCAGGGAAGCACATGAATACTGGAGTGGGTAGACTATCCCTCCTCCAGGGGATGTTCCTGATCCAGGAATTGAATCTGGGTCTCCTGCATTGCAGGTGGATTCTTTACCAGCTGAGCTACCAGGGAAGCCCTCCTAGCACATAGTAAGTGTTTAAAAAAAAATGTTCCTTAATATGATCATTATGAAAACAGAGGCTCTGATTTTACCCGGCTTATAAGAATTATCAATCATATGCAAAATTATGTGACTCTAAGCAATGTTTTATATTTACTAGCACATGAACTCTTTGAATACTTAAGCCATGCATTCAAAAAAGAACAAGAGAGCATGTAGCTGAAGTTAAGGGAAACAAAATGAAATTTGACATTAATAGCAAAAGCTTGTTTTATGTAAAAGGTATCTGCTTCCCTTCAAATAAAATATAAACATCAATCAGGGAGGAAGGAAACTACTAAAGCTTCCTGGATTTCTCTGTCCAAAGCTCATTTCCAAATTTCCCAGGGTGAGATTTTTTTTTTTTTTTTTTTTTTGTAAATTTGATGACAATGAAAGAGGAGGGTGAAAAAGTTGGCTTAAAACTCAACATTCAGAAAACTGAGATCATGGCATCTGGTCCCATCACTTCAAGGCAAATAGATGGGGAAACAATGGAAACAGTGAGAGACTACATTTTGGGGCTCCAAAATCACTGCAGATGGAGACTGCAACTATGATGCTTGCACCTTGGAAGAAAAGCTATGGCCAACCTAGACAGCATATTAAAAAGCAGAAACATTACTTTGCCAACAAAGGTCCGTCTAGTCAAAGCTATGAATTTTCCAAGTAGTCATGTATGGAAGTGAGAGTTGGACTATACAGAAAGCTGAGCACTGAAGAGTTGATGTTTTTGAACTGTGGTTTTGGAGAAGACTCTTGAGAGTCCCTTGGACTGCAAGGGCATCCAATCAGTCCATCCTAAAGGAAATCAATCCTGAATATTCACTAGAAGACTGATACTGAAGCTGAAACTCTAATACTTTGGCCACCATGAGTTTGAACAAGCTCCAGGAGTTGGTGATGGACAGGGAACCCTGGCCTGCTGCAGTCCACGGGGTCACAAAGAGTTGGACATGACTGAGTAACTAAACTGAACTGACTCACAATATTATTCAAAACTTGAAGTGAAAGTCTGCTGTGAATACACTCCCAGTGGGTTTTCTCCCATTCTTCCCAAGGGACGTAGGCACTATATGTTGCATCACTCATCCTCAACATCTCCCAGCATCTGGGATTTACTCCAGTGGCTCCTATACGGTTTGCACCTGCATAAATCTTGCTTCTCCTAGAATCTAGAGACCACTGTGACCCAAGGAAAAAAAAAGGAGTATGATCGATTTTCAAGATTGGCAAGAACATCTCTACATCTGTGAGTGACAGTTGTCTTTTACTAAGTCTCTGAAACATGAGTGGAATGGACAACATCACTGATAAATGACTATTATAAATGACTTAGTGCCTTATGTAATAAGCAGAGTTTAATCCTCCACGCAATAGCTGTGCTTTGCAATTTATGTCACCAGGATTTACTTGTAAACAACCCAGATGTGTTTTCTTTTTCTACGTTGCATGCTTAAACATTATTATTCTTTGCCAAGTAAAAGATCATTCATATTTGAGACCTGTAATGTGAAGCATTCAGCTAAAAATTGGTGGTGACCTCTGATGCGGCCAAAAATCTAAGAACAGGGAAGTTCCATGTGTAGGCCTAAATTTGTCTCTGTTTCAGAGAATACTTAGCTTCTGAAACACTACAAGCCTTGGTTATATATTTAATGAGCTACTGTACTAATCCAATTCTTATCACGGCTGTTACTTCAGAGTTTTTATGAAGGCAGTCATTTTTCCTTGAGAGGTTACTGTCTCTGGAAATCAATGTCTGTTCAACCTGATTCCAAAATCAGTAACTCTACCTTTCTCCTTACGGGTTTCCCTGGTCTGGAACGGGACTATCCCTGGCTCTCCATCCCCTTCTCCTGTATCTATGTTATGGTACTGTCAGGAAACTGCCTGGTGCTGCACGTGATCCGTACTGAGACGAGCCTGCATGAGCCCATGTTCTACTTCCTGGCCATGCTGGCCCTCACTGACCTGTGCATGGGGCTGTCCACAGTGCACACGGTGCTGGGGATCCTGTGGGGGCTCAGCCGGGAGATTGGTCTGGATGCCTGCATTGCCCAAACCTTCTTTGTTCATGGTCTGTCTTGCATGGAGTCTGGAGTCCTTCTCGCCATGGCCTTTGATCGCTTTACTGCAATCTGCAGTCCTCTAAGATACACGTCCATCCTCACCAATACCAGAATCAGCAACATTGGTGTGGTCATTTTAGGGAGGAGTTTCCTGTTTATTACTGCTCCCATTGTCCGCCTCAAGTTTTTCCACTACTGCCGACCCCGCATCCTTTCCCACTCCTTCTGCTTGCACCAGGACCTACTCCGGCTGGCCTGCTCTGACATCCGCTTCAATAGCTTCTATGCCTTAGCCCTGGTGATCTGCACACTGCTTTTGGATTCAGTGCTCATTTTCATCTCCTACATATTGATCCTGCGCTCTGTCTTGACTATTGCATCTCAAGAGGAGCGGCTCAAGTCCTTGAAGACCTGTGTCTCCCACATCTGTGCTGTCTTGGTTTTCTATATTCCAATCATTGGTCTGACTATGGTACACCGCTTTGGGAAGCACCTCTCGCCTGTGGTCCATGTCCTCATGGGCAACATCTACATCCTTTTCCCACCCTTGATGAACCCCATCATCTACAGCATCAAGACCAAACAAATCCGTAACAGGATTCAGAGATGGTTCATTAAACAAACTTGAGTTCTAGTGGTTAATGCATTTCAGGGGAGGGAAGGTACTATTTGCAAGAGAGGTGAATAATAATGACTTTTAACAACAATAACTGTATATGAAATAGTTAACAGGTTAAAGGCATATTTATAGTAATTTTCTTTATTTTGCCACTGTTTTATACTGCCACTGTTTTAAATTTAACATGATTAACCTGCAAAGAATGTAAAAAGTAATTTTTTATATTAGTTTTTGAAAATCAGAGAAATAGGTAGAGAAAAAGTTACTAGTCTTATAGTCAGAGAGAGAAAGGGTTATTTGTCTTATTTCTTAATTGTAAAATTAAGTAGAATGTTAACTGAAGTGAACCAATGAGCATTTTCAAATTTCTAAGGCTATGATTTTTCCTGCGGTCATGTATGGATGTGAGAGTTGGACTGTGAAGAAGGCTGAGCACCGAAGAACTGATGCTTTTGAACTGTGGTGTTGGAGAAGACTCTTGGGAGTCCCTTGGACTGCAAGGAGATCCAACCAGTCCATTCTGAAGGAGATCAACCCTGGGATTTCTTTGGAAGAAATGATGCTAAAGCTGAAACTCCAGTACTTTGGCCACCTCATGCAGAGTTGACTCATTGGAGAAGACTCTGATGCTGGGAGGGATTGGGGGCAGGAGGAGAAGGGGATGAGAGAGGATGAGATGGCTGGATGGTATCACTGACTCGATGGACGTGAATCTGAGTGAACTCTGGGTGTTGGTGATGGACAGGGAGGCCTGGCGTGCTGCGATTCATGGGATCACAAAGAGTCAGACACGACTGAGTGGCTGAACTGAACTGATAGTACATCTATGGTTTTTTGAATTTTAGTTTAGAATATTTTATTTTTTCATGTAACTATTATATGTGTTTAATATACATGGAAGAAGCAGATTTTATATATTATTTTTATGTGTCACAAGTAATCTCTATAGAGAGCATTCATACTTCTACTTATTACTGAACAAAAGTGTCTGGAGAGCCCATTCCATTCCATCTAGTAAAATGTATGATATTCATAGGCTACATTACATAGCTAATGCAAAAGTCTGATAAATAAGGACATTGAATCAGCTACCACAATTCTATATTTTCTAGCCAGTACACCCAAATACATACATTTGCAATTTGTAGTAAATTGAGAGTAGTGTGGGATGCTCATTGATTTTTAAATGATATGTTAATTGACTTTTAGAGGAGGTCATGGCAACCCACTCTGTTATTCTTGCCTCAAGAATCCCATGGAGTTAGGAGCCTGGCAGGCTACAGTTCATAGGGTCTCAAAGAGTCAGACACTACTGAGCAACTAACACTTAACTGACTTTAATATAAATTGACTTTAACCTTGGGATCTGCAGACAAAATGACACTTTACAGACAGTTTGATCACCCTCTTCATTTTTAGGAGAGGAGAATGAGGTACAGAGGTATTAATGTTTTACTGATACATTAGTGGTTAATCCAGGGATAGAAATGTGTTTTTGAGAATCTTTTGAGCGTATGTCCCATTTCTAATTCTCATCCTCTTCATATGTAAAATTAGATAATTTAATTCAATCATCAAAAGCAGGTGTATATTTTGGGGGAGGTTTTTGCTTAAAAAAATGCCCACCCCCAAAAAAAAGTTAAAGAAAAATCTGGTGTGTCTCAAGATTTGTTTTTCTTTTTTTTTCTTTCTTACTTTGAATATTGCAACTTAATCATGGCTATGTACTCGTCATGACTGGGGCAGCAGGGTTACTAGCAGAGGCTAACTGCAGTTAAACTACACAAATTGGAAGTAAATTGCCGCACATTTACTTTGAAGTGTACAAAACTCCCTGTATAGCACAGGGAGGTCTGCTCCATGTTGTATCATGTAACAACCTCAATGGGAAAAGAATTTCAAAAACAGTAGATACATGTATATGTATAACTGAATCACTTTGTTGCACACCTGAAACTATCACAACTTTGTTAATCAGATATACTCCAATATAAAATAAAAAGTTAAAGAAAAATATGAACATAATGTTCCATCCATTATATTCTAGAGAATATGGAAATATTCAATTTTGAAAATTATTATTTGCTTTGTTAGTTTTCAGTTTGTCTTTTAGTGTGCACTGTTATGAGAAAAATAATGGTTGTTTTTTCTTTTTACGTAAAAGACTCTGAGTTTATGTTTTTGACTCTTGCCTTTCAGAATGGTCACCATTCATGCCCACACACATCCCTATAGCTCAGTCTGCCTAAACAGCTCTGCCCTTGTCAGATGAGTTCCTTTATGCTGCCTTTCTTCTGAGTTCCCTGTGATGGTAATTTTTAAATTGCAGAATCCCTGCCTTTCACATCAGTCTTATTTGCAAACTATTGTTAATTAACTTGTTCTAGTTACAGTGGAGAATGTATATTATTTCAGAAATAAGGATGGGAAGAAATGTCATATTCAATAATCATATTGATCAATGATGATAAGTAAATGATCCCTATCATATATATATTAAGGTTGACATTAAACAAAATACATTTATGTATATCATAAGTCAAATTTTGAAGTAAGAATAACTATCAGAGTTAGCCATGAGCAGTGGTATGCCCCATTTTATACAACAGTAAAGTAGGTTTGGGGAATTTTTAATTTTATGTAAGTTGAGTTTTTTTTTTTTTCTCCCTAAATATTTCTAAGAAAAGTTTCCCAGTATTCAGGTCTCTTTAAAATCTCATATTGTAAGTTATCTTCTCAGTTTCTTTATTCTAAAAACTGACTGGAAGACACAGACTGAAAGGAACCCATGTAAATAACAGTGAAGAAAGAAAGCTTTGATAAAAGTGATTCATGAAATGTCGAAGTCAAATGCTATTTTTACACATTCAGTCTTTATTTAAATTAAGATATATAGATGACTTATAATTAGAAATGTGTTATTAATCCTTGGTGGCTCAGATTGTTAAGCATCTGCCTGCAATGTGGGAGACCCGGCTTTGATCCCTGGGTTGGAAGATCCCCTGGAGAAGGAAATAGCAACCCACTCCAGTACTCTTGCCTGGAAAATCCCATGGATGGAGAAGACCGGTAGGCTACAGTTTACGGGGTCATAAAGAGTCGGACACGGTTGAGCGATTTCACTTTCACTTTAGTATTAATGCATTATGTGCATATGTGTGAATATATATCTATACACATGGTATATGTTTATGCATATATATGGGGCTTCCCTGGTGGCTCAGATGGTAAAGAATCTGCTTGCAGTGCAGAAACACGGGTTTGATCCCTGAGTCAAGAAGATCCCCTGGAAAAGAGAATGGCTACCCACTCCAGTATTCTTGCATGGAGAATTCCAGGGACAGAAGAGCCTGGTGGGCTGTAGTCCATTGAGTTTCAAAGAATTGGACTTGACTGAACGACTAACACCTTCCCGTTTTTTCATACATATATATGCACTTCCATGGTGGCTCAGTGGAAAAGAACCCATCTGCCAATGCAGAAGATGTGGGTTCAATCCTTGGATTGGGAAGATCCCCTGGAGAAGATAATAGCAACCTATTCCAGTATTCTTGCCTGGGAAATCCCATGGACAGAGGAGTTTGGTGGGCTACAGACTATAAGGTAGCAAAAAGTTGGATATAAGTTAGTAAATCAACAACAACTAAATATATATATATATATATATGTGTGTGCACTTGTGGTAAGTTGCTTCAGTTGTGTCTCAAAGAGTTGGATACAACTTGACAGCTGAACAGCAAATATATACATATAAAATCCTTATAATTTGCAGATTCAGTATTTGTAAACTCACCTACTTGTTAAAATTTACTTGAAATATCAAAACCAATACTCAGAGTGTTTTCATTGTCATTGGTAATTGTGCAAAGGCGAGCAAAATATTTGAATTGTCCAATACACATGTTCCCATCTCCACAGGGTGATGTTCTGCCTTCTTGTTTCAGATCTTATACTATAAATGAGTACCCTTTCTTGCAGCCTCTTTATAATGTGTTTTGTTTCTCATTTTTGTGTGTCCAGTGGTGATTTTTGTGTACAAAATGGCCCCCAAGCAAAGGGCTGAAGTGCTGCCCCTGTTCCTAAACACAAAGCTGTGATTTACTCTATGAAAGAAATAATATGCTGGATAAGCTTCTTTAAGGCATGAGTTATAGCACCGTTGTCCATGAGGTCAATGTTAGTGAATCAAAAATATTATGCATCCAGTAAAGAAAGAGGAAATTTACAATCTGCATATGAGGCTGCTCAGACAAGTGCTTAAGTAACATTTACAGTGTGTGATGATGCTATGGAAAAATGGGAAAATGGCTAAATTTGTAGATCATGAGATAGTAGTCAATTAAATAACATGTAGTGGGCAAGCTGGTTGTGAGGGCAGAATCCAAATATATTTACAGACACATCACCCAGGTTGAGGAAAATGTGTAACCGTTTTTGACTAGTTTTATTATAATGAAATACTGCATGTGATTCCTTATTTGTAAGAAATGCGTATTAATTGTGTTTAACATATATTAAAATGAATCTTTAAACAGAAACACACACACAAAAGATTACATGCTAATTGGTTGATGAAAATGTGTCCAGAAGCCCAAAAGAACTTCATGCTGTATTTCTCCAAAGGAAAGATGGTTCAGAATTTACTGGAGTGTTTGCAATGACTTCACAGAACATAATTGCAGCAAATAATGAGGACAGATTATGTCTGTATGTATATGTATATATGTTTATATTATGTATATCCATATATATTCTGAAATTCTAGTCTATTGAGATATACAGGAAAATATATGCATGTTTACATATATATACATACACACATGTTTATGGCATCATTAATATGTTTGAAAAAATGTTTACTTAAAGAAAAAGTTAACTAAATTATGAAACTTCTACAGTATTCCATGTTATAGGAATTTTAAAAATGAAGGAAGCCCAAAAGTTTTAATTACAGAGATGTCTGTTTTGTGACAGTAGATGAAAAATTCCTGAGGAGCAAGCAATATTTATTATATGAAACTCATTTTTATTTTAAATAATTCCTACATATATTCTGGTATTAAAAAGCCTGCATATCACACTCTTTAATCAACTCTGATAAGAAAGTAAGGAGAGCAAAAAGAAGAATCAATTTACATTGTTTGAGTTTTATATAAGAAAATGCATTGTTTCAGTTTAAATAAGAATATCCTGTGTGTTTTTCATGAGATGTGGTGTAATTTTGACCTAATTGATTTTTCATATATGTAGAAGTCACAAAAGTTTTCATATATATTAAAGATTATATAATTTTGTGTTTGCAAAGTTATCTAAGCATAAATTTTAAATGCATTGAAAGGTAAAAACAAGCTAAATAAAATACTATATATATGAAATCTAGAAAGGGGAAATCAACAATAACACAATAATAGTGGGAGACTTTAATACCCCACTCACACCTATGGACAGATCAACTAAACAGAAAATTAACAAAGAAATGCAAACTTTAAATGATACATTAGATCAGTTAGACCTAATTGATATCTATAGGACATTTCACCCCAAAACAATGAATTTCACCTTTTTTTCAAGTGCTCATGGAACCTTCTCCAGGATAGATCACATCCTGGGCTATAAATCTAAACTTGATAAATTCAAAAAAATCGAAATCATTCCAAGCATCTTTTCTGACCATAATGCATTAAGATTAGATCTCAATTACAGGAGAAAAACTATTAAAAATTCCAACATATGGAGGTTGAACAACACACTTCTGAATAACCAACAAATCACAGAAGAAATCAAAAAAGAAATCAAAATATACATAGAAAGTAATGGAAATGAAAACACAACAACCCCAAACCTGTGGGACACTATAAAAGCAGTGCTAAGAGGAAAGTTCATAGCAATACAGGCATACCTCAAGAAACAAGAAAAAAGTCAAATAAATAACCTAACTCTACAACTAAAGCAACTAGAAAAGGAAGAACTGGAGAACCCCAGAGTTAGTAGAAGGAAAGAAATCTCAAAAATTAGGGCAGAAATAAATGCAAAAGAAACAAAAGAGACCATAGCAAAAATCAACAAAGCCAAAAGCTGGTTCTTTGAAAGGATAAATAAAATTGACAAACCATTAGCCAGACTCATCAAGAAGCAAAGAGAGAAAAATCAAATCAATAAAATTAGAAATGAAAATGGAGAGATCACAACAGACAACACAGAAATACAAAGGATCATAAGAGACTACTATCAGCAGTTGTATGCCAATAAAATGGACAACGTGGAAGAAATGGACAAATTCTTAGAAAAGTACAATTTTCCAAAACTGAACCAGGAAGAAATAGAAAATCTTAACAGACCCATCACAAGCACAGAAATTGAAACTGTAATCAGAAATCTTCCAGCAAACAAAAGCCCAGGTCCAGACAGCTTCACAGCTGAATTCTACCAAAAATTTCGAGAAGAGCTAACACCTATCCTCCTCAAACTCTTCCAGAAAATTGCAGAGGAAGGTAAACTTCCAAACTCATTCTATGAGGCCACCATCACTCTAATACCAAAACCTGACAAAGATGTCACAAAAAAAGAAAACTACAGGCCAATATCACTGATGAACATAGATGCAAAAATCCTCAACAAAATTCTAGCAATCAGAATCCAACAACACATTAAAAAGATCATACACCATGACCAAGTGGGCTTTATCCCAGGGATGCAAGGATTCTTCAATATCCGCACATCAATCAATGTAATTCACCACATTAACAAATTGAAAAATAAAAACCATATGATTATCTCAATAGATGCAGAGAAGGCCTTTGACAAAATTCAACATCCATTTATGATAAAAACTCTCCAGAAAGCAGGAATAGAAGGAACATACCTCAACATAATAAAAGCTATCTATGACAAACCCACAGCAAACATTATCCTCAACGGTGAAAAATTGAAAGCATTTCCCCTAAAGTCAGGAACAAGACAAGGGTGTCCACTTTCACCGCTACTATTCAACATCGTTCTGGAAGTTTTGGCCACAGCAATCAGAGCAGAAAAAGAAGTAAAAGGAATCCAAATTGGAAAAGAAGAAGTAAAACTCTCACTGTTTGCAGATGACATGATCCTCTACATGGAAAACCCTAAAGACTCCACCAGAAAATTACTAGAGCTGATCAATGAATATAGTAAAGTTGCAGGATATAAAATCAACACACAGAAATCCATTGCATTCCTATACACGAATAATGAGAAAGTAGAAAAAGAAATTAAGGAAACAATTCCATTCACCATTGCAATGAAAAGAATAAAATACTTAGGAATATATCTACCTAAAGAAACTAAAGACCTATATATAGAAAACTATAAAACACTGATGAAAGAAATCAAAGAGGACACTAATAGATGGAGAAATATACCATGTTCATGGATCGGAAGAATCAATATAGTGAAAATGAGTATACTACCCAAGGCAATTTACAAATTCAATGCAATCCCTATCAAGCTACCAGCCACATTTTTCACAGAACTAGAACAAATAATTTCAAGATTTGTATGGAAATACAAAAAACCTCGAATTGCCAAAGCAATCTTGAGAAAGAAGAATGGAACTGGAGGAATCAACTTGCCTGACTTCAGGCTCTACTACAAAGCCACAGTCATCAAGACAGTATGGTACTGGCACAAAGACAAACATATAGCTCAATGGAACAAAATAGAAAGCCCAGAGATAAATCCACACACATATGGACACCTTATCTTTGACAAAGGAGGCAAGAATATACAATGGAGTAAAGACAATCTCTTTAACAAGTGGTGCTGGGAAAACTGGTCAACCACTTGTAAAAGAATGAAACTAGATCACTTTCTAACACCACACACAAAAATAAACTCAAAACGGATTGAAGATCTAAATGTAAGACCAGAAACTATAAAACTCCTAGAGGAGAACATAGGCAAAACACTCTCAGACATAAATCACAGCAGGATCCTCTATGATCCACCTCCCAGAATTCTGGAAATAAAAGCAAAAATAAACAAATGGGATCTAATTAAAATTAAAAGCTTCTGCACAACAAAGGAAAATATAAGCAAGGTGAAAAGATAACCTTCTGAATGGGAGAAAATAATAGCAAATGAAGCAACTGACAAACAACTAATCTCAAAAATATACAAGCAACTTATGCAGCTCAATTCCAGAAAAATAAAGGACCCAATCAAAAAATGGGCCAAAGAACTAAATAGACATTTCTCCAAAGAAGGCATACGGATGGCTAACAAACACATGAAAAGATGCTCAACATCACTCATTATTAGAGAAATGCAAATCAAAACCACAATGAGGTACCACTTCACACCAGTCAGAATGGCTGAGATCCAAAAGTCTGCAAGCAATAAATGCTGGAGAGGGTGTGGAGAAAAGGGAACCCTCCTACACTGTTGGTGGGAATGCAAACTAGTACAGCCACTATGGAGAACAGTGTGGAGATTCCTTAAAAAATTGCAAATAGAACTACCTTATGACCCAGCAATCCCACTGCTGGGCATACACACCAAGGAAACTAGAATTGAAAGAGACACATGTACCCCAATGTTCATTGCAGCACTGTTTCTAATAGCCAGGACATGGAAACAACCTAGATGTCCATCAGCAGATGAATGGATAAGAAAGCGGTGGTACATATACACAATGGAGTATTACTCAGCCGTTAAAAAGAATTCATTTGAATCAGTTCTGATGAGATGGGTGAAACTGGAGCCAATTATACAGAGTGAAGTAAGCCAGAAAGAAAAACACCAATACAGTGTACTAACACATATATATGGAATTTAGGAAGATGGCAATGACGACCCCGTATGCAAGACAGCAAAAAAGACACAGATGTGTATACCAGACTTTTGGACTCAGAGGGAGAGGGAGAGGGTGGGATGATTTGGGAGAATGGGAATTCTAACATGTATACTGTCATGTAAGAATTGAATCTCAGTCCATGTCTGACGTAGGGTGCAGCTTGCTTGGGGCTGGTGCATGGGGATGACCCAGAGAGATGTTGTGGGGAGGGAGGTGGGAGGGGGGTTCATGTTTGGGAACGCATGTAAGAATTAAAGATTTTAAAATTAAAAAAAAATAAAAAATTTAAAAAAAACAAAAAACAAAAAACAAAAACTGGGCCAAAGAACTAAATAGACATTTCTCCAAAGAAGGCATACGGATGGCTAACAAACACATGAAAAGATGCTCAACATCACTCATTATTAGAGAAATGCAAATCAAAACCACAATGAGGTACCACTTCACACCAGTCAGAATGGCTGCGATCCAAAAATCTGCAAGCAATAAATGCTGGAGAGGGTGTGGAGAAAAGGGAACCCTCCTACACTGTTGGTGGGAATGCAAACTAGTACAGCCACTATGGAGAACAGTGTGGAGATTCCTTAAAAAATTGCAAATAGAACTACCTTATGACCCAGCAATCCCACTGCTGGGCATACACACCGAGGAAACCAGAATTGAAAGAGACACATGTACCCCAATGTTCATCGCAGCACTGTTTATAATAGCCAGGACATGGAAACAACCTAGATGTCCATCAGCAGATGAATGGATAAGAAAGCTGTGGTACATTTACACAATGGAGTATTACTCAGCCATGAAAAAGAATTCATTTGAATCAGTTCTGATGAGATGGATGAAACTGGAGCCGATTATACAGAGTGAAGTAAGCCAGAAAGAAAAATACCAATACAGTATACTAACACATATATATGGAATTTAAGAAGATGGCAAGGACGACCCTGTATGCAAGACAGGAAAAAAGACACAGATGTGTATAACGGACTTTTGGACTCAGAGGGAGAGGGAGAGGATGGGATGATTTGGGAGAATGGCATTCTAACATGTATACTATCATGTAAGAATTGAATCACTAGTCTATGTCTGACGCAGGATACAGCAGGCTTGGGGCTGGTGCATGGGGATGACCCAGAGAGATGTTGTGGGGAGAGAGGTGGGAAGGGGGTTCATGTTTGGGAACGCATGTAAGAATTAAAGATTTTAAAATTTAAAAAATAAAAAAATGAAAAAAATGAAATCTAAATTATAACTCAGTCAAGATAAGCAGAATATGGTTGCTAGAGGCAACACTCTACCAATGAACTTAAAAAAAAAAAAAAAAACTTAAAATGCATTACAGACAATCTGAAGCAATGGAATGACACAGGAATGTTTCAGAGAACAGAGAAAGTGGACTGGAAAAGCTACATTTGCAGAGCCACCTGTTGTTCCTGAGGATAAAGCAGGAGGAGAAGAACAATTTTTTTGCTAGCAGAAAACCATTTTTAAAAGTCAGGAAAAAACAGCAACCAAAAAAAAAAAAAAGAGAGAGAGAGAGAGCAGGCAATATAAGTATCTAACTGCAGGTGAGAAAGAATAACCCAGAACTAAGACTGATAATGAAGTAGTTTTCACATAACATATTGGCTGAATGGAGCTTTCCCAGTGACTCAGACAGTAAAGAGTCTGCTCACAATGCAGGAGACAATCTCTCCCGCAATCTCTGGGTTGGAAAGCTCCCCTGGAACAGGGAATGGCAAGCCACTCCAGTCTTCTCAGCTGGAGAAGAATTCCATGGACAGAGGAGTCTGATGAGGCACAGTTCATGGGGTCGCAAAGAGTCAGACACAACTGAGCAACTAACACACACATGCATACACACACACACACACACACACACACACACACACACACACACATTGGCTGAATGGGAGACCGAAAATAAAGAGAACTTTAGGGGAGGTGGGAAAGAGTTTTTGGCAGTCTTGCCCTGCTTGACTCACAGGATTATTAAGCTGGGTTATGGATTGTATACTTAGCTCACAGTTGAAAGCTCTAGCAAGCAAAACCTTACATGCAGAAATGTAGACAATAAAGTGGGAGAGGAATCTCAGTTGAGTCACAATCTTGACTAGATAAATGTAATAAATCCTGGCTGGTAAAGAACCTTCCTGCCAATGCTAGAGATGCAAGAGATGCAGGTTCTATCCTTGGGTGGGAAAGGTCCCCTGGAGAAGGAAATGGCAAACCACTCCAGTGTTCTTGCCTGGAAAGCTCCATGGATAGATGAGCCTGCTGGGCTACAGTCCATGGGGTCAGAAAATTTTATATGTCAAATCTGACACCCTAGAAAAATTACTAGATTTGGCAAGAGACAGGAACATGAGTTCAGAAACATGGAGAAAAAGAAATAATTGAAACAAATGCACAGTTGTTTTTTATTGTAATTATTAGTCAAGAATTTTCAAGTAATGGTGTTTAATATGCTCAAGGAGACAGCGAAACAAATAGTAAATAAATGAGAAAATTGAGAATTTCACCAAAATATACCAAAATTAAAATTAAATAGAGAGACAAACAGATAGGAAGAATGAATTAGATGGATATTATAAAAACTATAAGCCACAAAAACGAAACCTAATAAATCCAGAAGGCAGAGTTACAAAAGCAGAAGGTAGGATTAGTGAATTAGAAAAAAAAGTTAGTTGAAAATAACAAAGCAAAGTCTATAGGTCAAGATATATTACTAGAGAAAAAGAAATACTTTACCATGATTAAAAGGTCAATCAACCAATAAATTATATTTACTTTAATATTTACTTAATAAATGGAAGTGTCTAACTACTCATAGCTTAAAAATAAAAATTCAGTAGTTCTAACAGGAGAAATAAACTACACAGTAATCCATATTCATGGTGGGAAATTTTAATTCTATTAAATGCTAAAAACACAACCAAGGAACTATAAAATTATAAATAATGAATTAATATAACATTTAAAATTTTGATTATAGACACATAAATATATAGATATGGAAATAGTTACAGATATAAATAATACTGCACTCAACATGTATATCAACAAAAAGTGACAACAGAACGGGTCATGGAAAAAGTTTAAATTTGTATTTTTAAAATACACTTTAGTGGAATATTATTAATGGTAACTATCTAAAAAGTTAATAATAAGACAGGCATGATGAAGATTTGCAAGATTAAAAAAAAAGAACGATGATAACAACAATGAAAGCCATAACTGAGTCCTTAATAGTTACTAAGTCCCAATGTAAAGACCATTATATAAAGATATCTGCCATATTACACTATGACAACCACCATCCTTCGTTCCCAAAGAGACTTATTTTTATTCATAGTTAAAAGTTAGACAGCTTAATTTGTGACTATAAACGTTTTTCCAATGCATACATTTAGGAAGTGACTAAATAAAGTTTTGAACCAAGTTCATTTGACTCCAGAACTCTCACATGTAACCAATTTTGACCATTTTTTTCATACCAAATTGAAATCTGCTTTTTCTATTAAATATACTTGGCAAACATTTGATTGCTTGCACTCAATGGTGATGAGCTTGAATAACGAAACCTATCTATGAAATATTATCATTAGGATATGAAAATCTTAATAAAAAAACAAAATGAGCTTTGCTTAACATTAAAAAAAAAAAGAAGGCAAAAAAAAGACATTTAGAAATCAATATAGTAAGAATTCCAGGGCTTCCTTGTGGCTCAGTGGTAAAGAATCTGCCTGCCAGTGCAGGGGACACAAATTGGATCCCTGATCCATGAAAATCCCACATACCATGAGGCAACTAAGTCCATGCACGACAACTACAGAGACTGCACTCTAGATCCTAGGAGCCACAGCTACTAAAGCCCTGGCACTTTGGGGTGTGTTCTCTGCAACAAGAGAAGTCACTATAATAAGAACCCTGTGCACCACAACTGGAGAGTAAGCCCTGCTTCTTTAACTAGAGGAAAGTCCTCACAGCAATGAAGACCAAGCATAGACAAAAATAAATAAATTTAAAAATTAATAATAATTTAAAAATTCATAATTTCTGTCCAGGTCTCTTAGACCTCCATCCTTACTAGGTCAAAATTTGTTTGTTGAATCAAATAATTGAGTGAACTTTAGAACAATGTGGTCTACAGTAAGTTTAAAAGTTGCCTTTATGTTCAGAACATTCATAGAAATCCAAAATGCCAAAAATTCTTTTTTCAAATTGCTCTTTTTGTAAAGAAATTAAGTAGACACTTAAGAACAATAAAAAATATAAGGATAGCATTGTATGCTACAGTCCTAAATTTGTCAGAAAAAAACATTTCATGGCATGAGACTCACCAGTTTGGTAGCATAAAATACTTAGTAAATATAACTTCATGAAGAAGGATATATTTATAGACATTTATGTCTATAGTCGGAGAAGGCAATGACACCCCACTCCAGTACTCTTGCCTGGAAAATCCCATGGACGGAGGAGCCTGGTGGGCTGCAGTCCATGGGGTCTCTGGGAGTCGGACACGACTGAACAACTTCATTTTCACTTTTCACTTTCATGCATTGGAGAAGGAAATGGCAACCCACTCCAGTGTTCTTGCCTGGAGAATCCCAGGGACAAGGGAGCCTGTTGGGCTGCTGTCCATGGGGTCGCACAGAGTTGGACACCACTGAAGCAACTTAGCAGCAGCAGCAGCAGCAGCATGTTTATAGTAGACCAGAAGGAGACATTCAAGGGGTGGATTTTGATGAGACAAAGTAATCATTAAAGATTTTTTAATAGCTGGAGAATAGGGACTTATATACTAAACATAGAAGGTGGCTCCTGTGATTCTAAGTATAAGAAAAAATTCAGTTATGTTCCACTATGATCTATAGAGGGTCTCTGCATTTTGTTATTTCACTCAAACATGGCCTTGGTGATAAGGAGAGTCATGAGTTCTGATTCTTCCTTCAGACTATTATTTAGTCTGTGAACACCATATCATCCATTATATTTCACATTTTATTAATGTATTCATCAAGTAAGATGATACTCCAAACCACTAACTGGATTTGCAGATCACATATGCTCAAGAGATGACACATTAAATCCATAGGATCAACTAGTTCTTTCAAATGTCAAGTCTGACCTTGAAACAGAACATTTTTTATTACCTTATTTTGAATGTTCTTGGTCTTCACCCCATAGACAAAAGTGTTAAGGAAATGTGGAACCAGCAGCTAAAGAATGGACAAAGTGATACATACGTAAGATGAGATATATGTGGTAAACCTGTGAGTACAAAAAGAGAGAAAAGCAGTTCTTCCAGTTTTGGAACTGGAGCTGGAAGAAGATACGTATGTGGGGAATACATGTATTAAATGCCTTAAGGCATGCCTCTTTCTGGGGAAGGTGTAAGACAGTGATAAATATTTGTGTATAGGACAGGGTGATCAAAATAAGGTCAAAGTCACCAACAACAATAGCTTCAAGGAGACCATAGAACTTATCAACATCTGCAGTGGCAATCCCTACAAGGGCCATTCACAGTAAGCATAGGATATTAACTGAGTTCTGTAAAAGGTAAGATGGCACTTTAGGAACAATATGCATGGGATGAAGAGAAAGGTTGCCAGCAATGTCACTCCAACTCCAATGTCAGTGACTAGCTGTTGAGTGAATATGGTGGCATGCCTCAGAGAATAACAGATTGCTACATAGTGGCCCAGAGCCATGGCCAGCAGGACTCCCAGGTCAATACCCTGACATGCGTGGATGAGCCACATCTGAAAGAGGCAAGCCTCAAATTATATCACCAACAAGTGAGACCAAAAAATTCCAAGCATCTTGGGGACAACGTTGGTGCTAAGTGCAATGTCTGTGGCTCCCAGCATGGCCAGGAAAATATACAGAGACTCATGGAGACTGGGTTCAGATTTGATGATGATCAAAAGTAGAGAATTTGCCATCAAAGCAATGATGTACATTGCACAGAATGGAATCCCAATCCAACACTGTACAGGTCAGCACAGAGGGCATAAACACAGTGTCATTCATAATAGACATGGCAGTTTAGGGGTCACCTTAGCGAGGGGGCAACACTGGACAAACTCTGAATCTCTCTACTCTCATATACCTATGCTATTTTCAGCCAGTCACTCAACTACTGAATGACAGAAATAAGAGAACAGCTTCATTAGCTTATCGGTTTTTTTCCAATAATGAGAAAATGACAATATTGAGACCTATGGAAAGTTTCACCAGTACTCACTTTAGCACAATTATCCCCCCATTATCAGTGACTCAGTTCAGTTCAGTACAGTCACTCAGTCGTGTCCAACTCTTTGAGACCCCATGAATCGCAGCACGCCAGGCCTCCCTATCCATCACCATCTCCCGGAGTTCACTCAGACTCATGTCTATCGAGTCCGTGATGCCATCCAGCCATCTCATCCTCGGTCGTCCCCTTCTCCTCCTGCCCCCAATCCCTGCCAGCATCAGAGTCTTTTCCAATGAGTCAACACTTCTTATGAGGTGGCCAAAGTACTAGAGTTTCAGCTTTAGCATCATTTCTTCCAAAGAAATCCCAGGGTTGATCTCCTTCAGAATGGACTGGTTGGATCTCCTTGCAGTCCAAGGGACTCTCAAGAGTCTTCTCCAACACCACAGTTCAAAAGCATCAATTCTTCGGTGCTCAGCCTTCTTCACAGTTCAACTCTCACATCCATACATGACCAATGGAAAAACCATAGCCTTGACTAGACGGACCTTAGTCGGCAAAGTAATGTCTCTGCTTTTGAAGATGCTATCTAGGCTGGTCATAACTTTTCTTCCAAGGAGTAAGTGTCTTTTAATTTCATGGCTGCAGTCACCATCTGCAGTGATTTTGGAGCCCAAAAATATAAAGTCAGCCACTGTTTCCACTGTTTCCCCATCTATTTCCCATGAAGTGATGGGACCGGATGCCATGATCTTTGTTTTCTGAATGTTGAGCTTTAGGCCAACTTTTTCACTCTCCTTTTTCACTTTCATCAAGAGGCTTTTTAGTTCCTCTTCACTTTCTGCCATAAGGGTGGTGTCATCTGCCTATCTGAGGTTATTGATATTTCTTCCAGCAATCTTGATTCCAGCTTATGTTTCTTCCAGTCCAGCTTTTCTCATGATGTACTCTGCATAGAAGTTAAATAAGCAGGGTGACAATATACAGCCTTGACATACTCTTTTTCCTATTTGGAACCAGTCTGTTGTTCTATGTCCAGTTCTAACTGTTGCTTCCTGACCTGAATACAGATTTCTCAAGAGGCAGGTCAGGTGGTCTGGTATTCCCATCTCTTTCAGAATTTTCCACAGTTTATTGGGATCCACACAGTCAAAGGCTTTGGCATAGTCAATAAAGCATAAATAGATGTTTTTCTGGAACTCTCTGGCTTTTTCGATGATCCAGCGGATGTTGGCAATTTTATCTCTGGTTCCTCTGCCTTTTCTAAAACCAGTGACTACCACAGCATAAAAACTGAATATTTGGACTCCATGCCTATGATGAGGCCCATGTGATCAGGCTTTTTTGTCATGCTCCTCTTCCTATGGCACTCCATCTTCTCTTTTGTTTTTTAATGTTTCATTAAAATCAGAAGAAAAATGAAAACGAAAAAAGAAAAAAAATGGAATAATACATTATACAGAAAGACATCAAAGTCCTTGGGCCCCACTTTTCTTTCCTCTCAGCTTTCTCCCAACTCTTTGCTGCCCTTTCACTCTAGCAGGTCTTATTTTTACAGAACAATCCAGTACTGCAAATAACAAGATGTCTCCTTACCATGAGATTCCTTCTCAGCAAAGAATTTTCAAATATGAACTTGCTTCAGTGCCCCAACATCAGATAGACAATGACAACTGCATATTTTTTTTTGACCTTGGAAATTCTGACATAGGACACAAGTCTTATGTCTCCACTTCTCCGGCTTTTTCATGCCTATAGTACTCAATCTGTCTCTCTACCACATATTCTGCAATTTGAAAATATTAGTTAATAAAATTAATAGGGTTAGAAAGTTTGTAATGGAGGAGAAGAGAGTCCTTGGATGTTTCACCAGTTGAAAACAACTTTCTTGTCAAACCTCTATGAGCAAAACACAGGAGGACAAGGAAACTGAAAAGTTGGGATTTAGAGCAGGAACTATTTTATTTCAAGGATAAAACAAGGACTGTGAGCAACTCATGCTCTTCTTATTCACTCTACTTACTTACTCTTGACCATTCAGCATCATTCCAAAGATTTCCAGGTGCATATCAGTGATCTAGGCAGGAGTGTGTTTGCAAATGGTAGGACAGATGGGGCTTTGTTGCTTAGCAAGTTCTGTAAGGAGCTTCCTAGGTGGCACTAACGGTAAAGAACCCACCTGACAATACAGAAGACAGACATAAGAAATATGGGTTTGAACACTGGGTCAGGAAGATCCCCTGGAGAAGGGCATGACAACCTACTCCAGTATTCTTGCCTGGAGAATCCTATGGACAGAGGAGACCTGCAGGCTAGAGTCCATAGAGTCACACCTTATTTTGGGGGGCTCTAGAATCACTGCAGATGATGATTGCAGCCATGAAATTAAAAGACACTTACTCCTTGGAAGGAAAGTTATGACCAACCTAGACAGAATATTAAAAAGCAGAGACATTACTTTGTCAACAAAGGTTCATCTAGTCAAGGCTATGGTTTTTCCAGTAGTCATGTATGAATGTGAAAGTTGGACTATAAAGAAAGCTGAATGCAGAAGAATTGATGCTTTTGAACTGTGGTGTTGAAGAAGACTCTTGAGAGTCCCTTGGATTTCAAGGATATCCTACCAGTACATCCTAAAGGAAATCAATCCTGGATGTTCATTGGAGGGACTGATGTTGAAACTGAAACTCTAATATTTTGGCCACCTGATGCAAAGAACTGACTCATTTGAAAAGACCTTGATGTTGGGAAGTTTGAAGGCATGAGGAGAAGGGGAAAACAGAGGATGGGGTGGTTAGATGGCATCACCGACACAATGGACATGAGTTTGGGTAAACTCCGGGAGTTGGTGATGGACAGGGAGGCCTGGTGTGCTGCAGTTCATGGGATCGCAAAGAGTAGGGCATGACTGAGCAACTGAACTGAACCAAACTGAACATGCTCAAACAGTCCAAACTCCCTCTGGCCTTGAGGAAGAGTTTTGAAAGGCAAATTTGTAGGGAAGGCTACAGAGTGTGTGACCTTCTTCTGATTGTTTGGTGGTGTGGTAACAGGATATTGTTCTACAAATTTCAATTAGCAGCCTTCTGCTTCCGGCTAGTCTGGAGTCTATGTCCATGTCAATAAAAGGTTACCATTCTCCACTGGAGTAGGGGCTCAGTTCCCATAGTAGAACTCAAGCTATGTATCAGATTGTTATACGTATCCCTTGAAGAGTTACTAGTAAGAAAGCTCTGCCTTATCTCCACACTTGCTCTTGACTGCTTTATTTTTGCATTCTTCCACTTCCTTTGTTAGTAGCTATTTGAATCAGCCCTTTGGAATTCAGAAAGTTCTAGGAGACTGAAGCCTTCCCCTGCAAATAAGGAATAGGAGACTTGAGAGTGCTTTTGTTCCCAGGGCAGCCCCCACAAGGTCCTGCTCCATTTCAACTTGTTTGCCAAGTACTGCACCAGGAAAACATTCATATATCTTTTTTTCCCCTCAAAAGTGTTATGATTAATACTAAAGAAATTAAGCATAATAACTGAAAACCTATGAAACTCAGCAGCTGTCTACTGAGAGATGTATCAATACATTTGAATTACATTTTTATACCACCTCCACTGCATTTCCCTACCCTCTTTTCATAGTTCCTAGATATTCTATACCTGATGATTATTTCCAATGTGCTTTCCTGAATTTTTAACAGCACACTCTCTCTCAGTCTATTTTCAACAATAGTTTTAACACAATGAGGTACATCTAATCTGGTAATATTATCATATTTCAACTGTCTATTATCACTTTCACTATTCACATCTCATCTTACTATGGTTATCTGTTATGTTTTCAATTCCTTTACTCTTCTCTGGCTTCATTAGAGCTCATCCAATATGTGACAGAGTCAAAATATCCCTGAGGTTCATTCCTTCTCCCCTGCAAATGAACGTGACTGAATAAAAAATATACATATTGTGGAGTATTACTCAGCCGTTAAAAAGAATTCATTTGAATCAGTTCTGATGGGATGGATGAAACTGGAGCCAATTATACAGAGTGAAGTAAGCCAGAAAGAAAAACACCAATACAGTATACTAACACATATATATGGAATTTAGGAAGATGGCAATGACGACCCTGTATGCAAGACAGGAAAAAAGACACAGATGTGTATAATGGACTTTTGGACTCAGAGGGAGAGGGAGAGGGTGGGACGATTTGGGAGAATGGGAATTCTAACATGTATACTGTCATGTAAGAATTGAATCGCCAGTCCATGTCTGACGTAGGGTGCAGCTTGCTTGGGGCAGGTGCATGGGGATGACCCAGAGAGATGTTGTGGGGAGGGAGGTGGGAGGGGGGTTCATGTTTGGGAACGCATGTAAGAAAAAAAAATAAATAAATAAACATAAAATAAACGTAATAAATAAAAAAAAAAAAAGCTACCAGGGACTTCCCTGGTGGTCCAGTGGTTAAGACAAAAAAAAAAAAAAAAAAAAAAAAATATACATATTGTAAAGAACCCAAATATCCATAAGTGAAAGGATAAATGAATTTTAGTATATCCATGAAACAAAATACTATTTAACATAAAAAAAGAGAACTATTGATGAATGCCTTGGAAAATAATTGAGGTAAGTGAGAGGGGAAAAAAAAAAAAAAGACCAAAAATGAAATTACATATGGTATTACTGCATTTGAAATCATGTATCTCTGACTGGGACTTGAACTCAGCCAAAATCCATATTGAGACTTGAATTCATGGTCTTTAAACTGAAGTCCCACCTGATCTTGGGACTTAATGAAGCTCAGATTCTTGATGTCTCATCAATGAATTCAGTGAGAGATAAACTGACAGATAAGAAGTGGAATTATTTAGAGAGGAATACACTTCGCAGACAGAGTGTGCACCATCTCAGAAGATGAGAGCAGCCTCAAAATATGTTGTGGTTAGTTTTTATGGGATGGATAATTTCATAGGCTGAGTGGGAGGATTATTCCAACCATTTTGGGGAAGGGGTGGAGACTTTCAGGAACTGAGCCACTACCCAAGTTTTAGTCTTTGATGGCCTTGAAATTGTCATGGTGCCTGTGGGTGTGTCATTTAGCTTACTGATGTGTTACAATGAGCGTATAGTGAGGCTCAAGTTCTAGTGGAAGTCAAGTCATTCATCATCTTGGACTCATTTGATTCTATCAGTTTATTTCATGTCCTCAGACTATGTAATTCTTTCAAAAGTTGTGCCTGCTCCCTTCCCTCTTGTCTCACATTTACGTAAAATTCTAAAAACTCAAATTGACATTTAGTGATTTCAAATAGATATGTGGTTGCCTGAAGACGTGTATCTCGGAGAAGGCAATGACACCCCACTCCAGTACTCTTGCCTGGAAAATCCTATGGACAGAGGGGCCTGGAAGACTGCAGTCCGTGGGGTTGCTGAGGGTTGGACACGACTGAGCAGCTTCACTTTTACTTTTCACTTTCATGCATTGGAGAAGGAAATGGCAACCCACTCCAGTGTTCTTGCCTGGAGAATCCCAGGGATGGAGTCTGGTGGGCCGCCGTCTATGGGGTCGCGCAGAGTTGGACACCACTGAAGCGACTTAGCAGCAGCAGAAGACGGTTATCTATCCAAGCACAGCCTTATAAATGCACATGAGGAAATTTAGGAGAGTCACAGGTTGATAATGGTAATGGTCTTATGGGCTTGTGCCTATGCCAAGGTTCATTGGATAGTGCATTTTAAATATGTACAGTTAGTTACATGCCATTTTTAATAATGAAGCTTAAAAATTTACAATACTCTCTATTTCACCTACAACTGAAAAGCAATTTTAAATGAATTTTAGTCTAAATGTGAAAGAATGTCATTGTATAAGATGACTATGTTGATAAACACATGAGAGGAAAAGATTTCTTAGATCAACGTGGAAATGTTTGAAACTGTTGACTGAAACCACCTACTTTGGCCAGGCACAATGACAACTAGTTGCATGAATTATCTCACAAAGAGAGTTGCTGATAAAGGAACTGGTGCTAGCTGGGAAAAAAAAAAAAAAACAAACCAGGAAATCTAGAGAGGGGCCAAAAGGAGGAGAAAGGAGATGATATGTACAGTCAATTACCCATAATGCTAGAATCCATCATGGCTACGAGATGTGTGAGCCACCATGATGATCCTTGAGTTAGAGCAAACATGGGCCAAGAAAGATGGTTGGTTGGGGCCAACCCAGAAGCTAGGCCCATTACTAGAAAACCTGAAATTTTGAGCCACATAATAGAGCAGTTCTTTTAGGTTCCCTTACCCTTTCCGCCCCAGCTCTCCTGCCCCAGTGCTGGTTTCCCTCTCCAATAAAGTTTCTTCTTTGTCAACACATGTGCCTCTGTTCAGATAATTCATTTCTGACTATTAAGCAAGAGCTCAGTCTTGGGCCCTAGGAGCCACTCCCCTCCCTGAATTTCCGCAACAGAAGCAACTTGCACTTAATTAAATATTTGATAATTTTGATTAATTAAGATGCCTATTCTTCAAAAATATTACAAATATTCTACAAAAAGCAGAAAATATTTTTAATGTGTATAATCTAGAAAAAGATTACATCAAAATATATAAATACCTCATAATATTAATAAAAATAATAGAAAAAATCCAAATGTATCACAACATAAATATGTAAATATTTGATTTAATCTGATTATTTATTTGAAAATGATAACTAAAATCACAAAGAACTACTATTATAAATGTACCATATGGCTAAAATGATGATAAGCATATCAAATATTAGTAAAGATGTCCAGTAATAAAGGTTCTTATATTCTGCCAGTGAATATAATTGAACCAATATTTTAGAAATGCATTAAACCACTTACTAACATTGGCAGTACCCTATGAATTAGCAATAAGACTTTTAGATGGAGAAATCATCACTCTAAGTGCACCAAGATACATATACAAGAATGTTTAAAATCGTGTTCTTCAAAATCAAATCTTCTCAATGCCCATAAACAGAGGATGGGTAAAAAAGCTGTAGTATATTCATACCATAGTACATTATGCAGCAAAGAACATGAACATGATAGATGTACAAAAAATATTCTAGTCAAAAATTCACAAGAAGAAAAACAGAAAAAAATCAATACTATGTACTTTTAATTATGTAAAACTGAAAAATCAGCAAAACTAAACTATAAGGTTTAAGAATGCATGCTTAGGTTATAAACATATATATAAAAATGTATAATTACTTTAGCTATTAATATAGAGATTATCTTTAGGAAGAATGAGAGACTGTAATGGTGAAGGAACACAACACAAGACTTGTAAGGAATGAGAAATTGTTTCTTCATCTAAAAGTTATTTTCATGAACTTTACAAAACTGGTTATTTTCACTTTTCTGTATGAGAATTATATTTCATTAATCAAAGAAAATATATCTGCACTACACTACTATTTTCTACACAGAAAATATATCTGTGGTTATATTACTCACTTCTAATCACCTGAATCAATGTTTAAATTCTAACTATTTATTCTTATAAGAGGTAAGGTAATTACTTTGCTTGTATTTTCTCCAGAAGGGTCAATTCTTAATAACTGACCTATTTCTAATCTCCTATTTAAGAGACAAAAAATAGTTGCTCAATTATTACACCTTGTTATTGGTCTCTTTAGCTAATTATAGGCTTAAAAAACTTGACTGTGAACCCACAGTCATATTATACCCTACATACCTCATTTGAAAATTACTTTTTATGTATGATGATGTACTTTTATGGTTTATGTTGCTTGTCTTTTCTCATACTCCAGAAGATAAATAAAGCCAGGCATACTGATGCATATGAAATGTGTTTGGTTTTGTTGGTTGATACAGCTAGGTTGATTTTTCTTGTTGAGCTTTTCAAATGTATGTGCTTTCTCTAGTATAATTTATGCACTTTGGCACATTTTTGCACTTTATATTTTGGAATATGGTTCTCCCAATTCCTGCATAATTAATTGGTTATTGTCATCACATTCTATTTGCCTTGGTTTCTTATTCAGGGATATCACAACTTTTTATTTTCATTCTATGTGCATTAGATGCTATATATAACCTCTTGTAGAGAATTCATATATTTGCTATTTTACTTCTTTTGAGAGGTGGATGTCTTCACCAGTTATTCATTATGCACTATGGTTGCCACAGCTTTTTGAAACATTTAATGCTGTAACAGATTTAAAATTAGTTAAGTTTTCATTACTTCATTAAAGAAATTTTTGTCCATCTGAGATTCAGTAACATATTGCTTTATTACTTCCCTTGCTGTATTTTTCCTTTCTTCATATACCTCAGGTTTATAAAAATTTTATTAAAAACTTAGTGCAGAACTTCCCTGGCAGTCCAGTGGTTAAGACTCTGCCCATACAGGGGGCACAGGTTCAATCCTTGGTCCAGAGCAAACATTTCAAAGATTCCACTTGCTGCTCAGGATCTAACCTAACTGAGGTCAGTTGTAAAAGTACAGTATGACGCAAGTTCATTCTGCTTTATTCAACATAATTATTTATTCCAAAATAATTATCTGCTTCTGCCTTTTACATGACATGATTCCTTTTTCTTTCTTTTTCTTTTTTTTTGTAGTGAAATGTTGGGTTTTTTCTTTCTTTGACTAAGCGTTAGTTTACAACTACATATTCAGGTATCTCTCTTTGTTTACTACATATTTCTTCAAAGTTTTCTTATTACCCTGAAGTCTCTATATTTGTTGGCTTTGAATACCATTGATCAACAGCAAGAAAATGTCTTAATTGTTCATTATTCAATGCCATTTTTCTGAAGTTTGAAGACACCTCCAGCATTACCTTACTGTTGATAAAAGGACCAGTTAGACACTGTTCCTCTACTCAAGATACTTGCAGTATGAAATTTCTAAATGCAGTGAAAATGTATTTGTATATGTGTTCAGTGCTAGAACTAAAGCTCCAGTTTCAAGCAAAACTCAAATTGGGTAAAATCATTCAAATATTTCTGTCTGAAAAGATGTTTTCTATTTAGATACTGATCGGATTTTTTGGATAAAAAAGGTATATTTTTGAATATGGTTAAAATTTCTATTAACATTTTTAAATGCATGCTTTCCTGTGAAAACTCCTCAGTGTTTATAGACTTTGGACAGCATCATACAGATTTTATATTTCTGATATTGATATTACTGATTTTAGATAGTTTATATATTCATCAGTTATTCAGAGAAAGTAGACAAAAATAGATGAGTGATTTCAAAATATCAAAATACAGATTTATGAAATATTAGAAAGTAAAACATGGCTAGAATTACATCTTTGAATTGGTTTAGCAGCCTGAAAATATTGATATATTTCATGGTGCTTGAAAATTACTGGAAATGAAGTGCTGTTTTCTTTTTTTTTTTTTACTTTCTTTTTTTTTTTTTTATTAATCTTCTTTATTTTTATTTATTTTTTTTTAAATTTTAAAATCTTAAATTCTTACATGTGTTCCCAAACATGAACCCCCCTCCCACCTCCCTCCCCACAACATCTCTCTGGGTCATCCCCATGCACCTGCCCCAAGCAAGCTGCACCCTACGCTGTTTTCTTTAATTTTGCTATCAATATGTGCTGCTAGAAGGGAAATTCTAGGTTTAAATAAATAGGACCAAACGAGAGTAACAGAAAAAATTTGAAATCTCAGCATAAGGGAGCTTGTTCTTTATGTGAATAGCAAACCAAAGTTTTTAAGTATTTGAGGATTTGTTAAATTATCAGCATTTGAGCTTTAAAGATTGTTTTCAGATGTAGATATTCGTTCATGATGTAACTTTTCACCATATTAAAGTTGCTACTTTAAACTAACCTAAAATCTCTACAGAAGGAGCCACTAATGATCAGGATGTCTTTTGGAGAAGATCATTTTCAGGACATGGTCACGGATTTGTTTGGTCTTCACTCCATAGACGATTGGGTTGAGAAAAGGTGGAACTAAAAGGTAAAGGCTAGATAAAAGGATATGAATGTATGGTGGTATGTGAGAACCAAATCTGTGTGTGAAGAAAGAGAAGAAGCCAAGGAGGTAGAACTGCAGGAAGACACAAATATGAGCGATGCATGTATTAAAGGCTTTCAATCTTGCTTCCTTATGGCGTAGTTGAAAGACGGTGACAAAGATCTGAACATAGGACAAAGTGATAAAGCTGATGTCAAATCCTAAGATAGTGAAGGCAACAAACAGACCTAATATCTTGTTGATCCGTATATCTTCAGTAGCCAGCTTCACAATGGCCATATGCTCACAGTAAGAGTGGGAGACGACTGTGGTTCGGTAGAATTTAAGACGATATTTGATAAGCACTATACATGGTGCTACAAGAAAGACAGCCCTGAGTATCACACCAATTCCAATGTGAGTCAGGAGTTTTTGAGAGAAGATCCTGGCATGTCTCAAGGGATTACAGATGGCCACATAGCGATCTAGGGCCATAGCCAGTAAAACACCTGATTCAGTTGCCTGGAATGAGTGAATAAGCCACATTTGTAGAAGACACGCATCAAAGGAAATCTCTGTCAAATGAAACCAAAAGATGCCTAACATTTTGGGGAGAATACATGTGCTAAGTGTAATGTCTGTGGCCCCCAACATGGCCAGAAAAATGTACATTGGACTATGAAGGCTATTTTCATATTTGATTATCACTAAAATTAATGTATTCCCAATCACTGCCATAAGGTACATGAAACAGAATGGAATTCCAATCCAACACTGCACTGACTGCAGGCCAGGAATCCCCACGAGTGTTAGTACAGAGGGCATGAAGACTGAGCCATTGGGTCTCAGCATGGTGATCTGAGTGGTAGAATCAAGAAGTGCTACTTCTATGTCATCTTTTAATTCCTGTTAAAACTGCAAAATTAAAAATTAGAATGAGTTATTTTGCCAAAATATACTTTAGTTAGATTAGGAGGATACCATCTTACTTTCTCTGCCCAGTGACTCCTCTCTAATTTTCCATCTCTTTTCTCAAAGTCTTTAAGTAACGAATCATCAGATTCTATGTTTCTGCATGCTTTTAATTTTTTCAGTGAGAAAAATTAAGTGGACTGTATGGCTTCTTTCTGGTCCATGACTACTGAAAGAAATTCCCCTTAGCTTGTGCTTTTGTGCATGCTAATCATCAGCGCTTTCTTTCTTTTTTGGTCACCTACCAATTGGAATTGAGGGGAAAATTCATCTAATTCAAAGTAATGAATTTGAAGACCAGACTGTACCTAGCTCCAGCATGAAGGATCTATAGTAGTGGTAAATCATTCTGTTTGGTCATAATCAGAAAGCAAGTTTGATTAGAATATTTTTCAGTTTTACAGCTCGCTATTTTTTTTCTCTTAAATTGGTTTCTTCTTGGCCAGACCCTCTGAAATACACTCTCTCCAAGTGCTTTAAACTAATTATTCAAACTTTCAGTGTTTTCTCCAAAATGAGCCACACATCTTTACCTTCCTATACTTAAGCTCTCAGAAAATATATCCATTACTTTTAAAAGTCATGGATGTTATCCCCTTATCCTTGGTAGTTCCTTTAAGATTTGTTCTCACTATGCCCTACTATGTTCATATCATTTGTATTCAAGTGTCAACCTAAGTCTTCTGTTCTTCTCCCTCTTTACCAATAACCATTAGGTCTGAAAAGCTATTTTATTTTTCTTAATTATTTGCAATAACATAAGAACTTGTTTTAAATGTAATGTTTACTTAAAGCCCTATGCATCTAATAGCCACTCAAAATACAATTTCTGTAGTTAACATTTTTCTTTTACACAATGGTATTTCATAGGACCAGATTCAGCTCCTTATTTGTCTCTGCCCTTCAGTAGTTACTTCATTCACACACTATTTGCTTTCAGGACCTCCTATAACTGACTTTGTCTTATCATTTTCCAAACTCTTTTAGGTTTTCCCAGGCTGCCAATTTCTTACTATTTCTTCTGTGAATACATGTATACTGATATGTGTGTGTTTAACCCCAAGAAAAGCAAAATATTAATTTACTAATTAGTAAATATATTTTTGACTAATTGTAAAGCTCCTTGTTGGAACCATTAAAGCAAATATAAAACAAAGACTATGAGAAAGTCCTAAAACAGCATATTTGGAATAAGAAAAATCTCTGCTCATATTCTTTCCATCATCCTTCAAGTTGTCTCCCCTGATAAGCTTAGATTTTCTCACAGACAAAAAGATATAGCTATCCTGCTGCTGCTGCTGCTGCTGCTGCTGCTAAGTCGCTTCAGTCGTGTCCGACTCTGTGCGACTCCGTAGATGGCAGCCCACCAGGCTCCGCCATCCCTGGGATTCTCCAGGCAAGAACACTGGAGTGGGGTGCCATTTCCTTCTCCAATGCATGAAAGTGAAAAGTGAAAATGAATTCGCTCAGTCGTGTCCGACTCTTAGCGACCCCATGGACTGTAGCCTACCAGACTCCTCCGTCCATGGGATTACCTGAGGTCAATTGCAAGAGCAATAAGCAATATGCTTTGGTATATCGGTATACCAAAGCAGATGTTTTTCAAATCAGAAATTAACATTTGAGAAGTTTATTTCCTAATGATTTTATTAAATACATATTAATTAAGCATCCACTATAATCAAAGTATCATTTACACCAACTATAGATCAAATATCAATGTATTTATCATATAACTATGAAGTACTTACATTGTGCTGAGTGCTTGAAACTCAAAAAGTAGTGTCAAACATTGTTAAATATTATATTATTTTTTAAGTTTGTAAATTTTTAATTTTTTAAAATTTCCTCTGACTATTATATTGGCATCATTACCCTATTTTATTAATGAAAATCTAAGACTTATTAATCTATAAATAAATATTTGTTGTTGTTCAGTCGCTAAGTCATGGCTGACTCTTTTGCTACCCCATGAACTGTAGCCCTCCTCTGTCCATGGGATTTCCCAGGGAAGTTGCCATGGAGTGGGTTGCCATTTCCTCCTTCAGGGGATCTTCCAACCCAGGAATTGAACCCTCATCTCCTGCACTGAGAGACAGATTCTTTGCCAGCGAGCCACCAGGGAAGCCCATAAGTAAATGGACTTAGTTCTAAATTATATGGGATATTGATCTAGGTAAAACAAAAAAAAAAGTAATTTGTGTCTTCTGAGAGTTTACAGCTATAATTCAGTAAATATTAGGAGATACATTCAGAATACAGTTAAATCAGGATAAATTGTATTAAAATACACTAAAGATTTCAATGAGATTGTTCCTCTCAGGATCTGAAAGAAGACAACTCTTAAGTTAGCTTCTTAATTTACCAAATAGTTTTACTATACACATTATAGTACATGTTTATTAGATGCTACTTGTCTGGCATAGGACCCCACTTGGAACATCATGGTATCCATATACTTGCTAACAATCTCTATGGTTGACTCAAAATTACAGGCTACTCTCTTTAACCAGAATATTTGAGAGATTTAACATGGCTGTATAAGGAATACTTGACCCAGAGAATCCATAAAACATGGAAGCCATAGCTCTAGGTAAGTTAATATTGTGAATAATTGCAGAAAGGAAAGTGAGCAAAAGAGAAGAGAACAGTAAACAAATGAGCAGATACAGAAATAGAAAAGTGTGCCTTCAATCTGAAAGATACAGAAATAGAAAAGTGTGCCTTCAATCTGAAAGATACAGAAATAGAAAAGTGTGCCTTCAATCTGAAAGATACAGAAATAGAAAAGTGTGCCTTCAATCTGAAAGATACAGAAATAGAAAAGTGTGCCTTCAATCTGAAAGATACAGAAATAGAAAAGTGTGCCTTCAATTTAAAAGACAATATCTCTTATGAAAAATGTAGTTACCTTTCCAGATGATAGTTATAGATTCCTAATGAGAAAGAAAATTCTTGTTTTATGGAGAAGACAAATACTTTAAACATGAAATTATTTTCTCTGCCCTTTGACCTCTTCTCTCCCCCTCGATTGCATTGTTTATCTGTTTTAAGCATCAGACCAAACTAGCCCATGGGCAGAAATACCTGCTTCATTAGAAAGAACAATACTCTCCTGACACCACAACTCCTTAAAAGGTAACATTCCTTCTTAATCTTATAAGGGGTTGCAATGACCCACCATCTTGTTCTTGGAGACCTGGATTATATAAACTGTCAATAATACATCATTCAAAGTTTAACTTTCTTTGCCCTAAAATTTATATAACTGTGCTTTCATTTCTAATAGGGGGAACAGTCCACAGATTTTTCTGAGATGTTGTTCCTGAATTATAATCTTAAATTTGGTCCAAATGAAATTTTAAACTTGCTTCTTAGATTAATTTTTTCATTGACTCTAACTTCATGAGTCCTAACGACAATTTCCTGGGGCAGTGTTTCCTAAGCATAGTACAATTACCAAGATATGTTGATGTTTAGTTGCTAAGTAGTATCTGACTCCTTATGACCTCGTAGACTATAGCCCACTATGTTCCTCTACCCACAGGATTTCCCAGGGAAGAATACTGGAGTGGGTTGCCATTTCCTTCTCCAGTGGGTCAGATCTTCCCAACCCAGAGGTTGAACCTAGGTCTCCTACATTGCAGGCGGAGTCTTTACCACTGAGCCACCAGGGGAGCCCACCAAGGCATAGGTCAGATAAATTCTTGTTTTGGGGTAGTTCTCTGCATTGTAGAGGTTTACAACATCCCTATTTCTTACACATTAGATGTCAGTAGCTCTTTCTCATCTTGGCACTCAAAAGGTATTTAGATGTCACCAAATAGCCCATAGATGTATAGGGAAAAGCACATCACCCTGGTTGCTAAACATTATTATACAGTTATACAGAAAAGGCACTTTTCAGTTAATAAGAATGAGTGATTATGTACTTTTAATCAAATGGGAAAAATAAATTGTCTATGAAGGAGAATACATTTTCAGTAAAAATTACTAGATAAAAGAGACTGAGACAGGCACGGTAAGAGAAAATAGTTTATACAAAAATCACAAGAGCATGTGATATATGGTGACATTGTCTCCATATAAATATTTTTTACATACAAATCATTTCATAAGGAGAAATGATGGCTAATAAAAGGAAATAATATCAAATGTAAAGTGTTTTAAACCAAATGATTTTATATTTTTTGTGGAAGGACACTTTTTTTGGAAGGTAAAGAATTTACTCTGTTGGCAGTTTGACGAATGGCTTGTAAGATGTGGCAGCTAAGTGTAAAGAGACCCAGTCAGAATAATATTTGTGATAGTCCATATACTGCATTATGAAGTATTATGGTATAGCAAAAGAATAACAAGGAATAACAAGGAATTCTGACTTCATGTAGCAGAAATTAAGGAGAGATGAGGCTAAACAAGCTTTTCCTTGAGAATTTCAGCTATGAATGACAAAAGAAAAGCTGAAAGGAACTCTGTGTATACAAATGTAAGTAGATTTAGAAGACTGAGGAAAGGTATCTTAAGCTCTTGAAATTCATAAGCCAGGGTAGATATACCTGGATCATTTTTACAGCATAAAACATGAATTATTAGTGTTACAACTCAAATTTTGAATCAGCTGAATTTCAAGATGTAAAAGATTTAAGGAATTCAGGGCTCTGATTCCACACTTTCCACAATCTCAGGAATCTTTCCTCTATAAACTCTCAGACATTGACCCACCCGTCTCTGTCACAAGTCCTCATGATTATAGAGGACTGTTTGTTTCTGAGATAGTGTGCCACATTTCAGGACAGCTCCAAATGTCAAATTGATACTCTTTATAATGAGTCTTAAATGGCTTCCTTCTTAATTTCTTCTTAAAGTCCTAAATCTGCAATTCAATGATATATAATAGCCATGGGTCATGGCAGTTAATTGCCCAAGATCTGCAGTCAGCCATGAGAGTTAAAAATCTGGACGCTGCTACTTACGTTTGCCTTCTCTGCACCGTTATAAAACTTTGATTTGTATCCATTTCTTTATTTCTAAAGCAATACTCATAGATAGAAACTAATTACCATGTGACTTTGATTATTAGTGACAAAATCCATCTAAATAGTTGGAAGGAAACATAAAATGTATTGATCTGTCAATAAATGCCAGTTATTAAACAATGCATATTTATATTCTCAAAAATAACTTGTGATATTTAATGAACACTTTATTTAAATAAGTGTTTCTACTGAATTACTTGAAGGACAGGTTTTTCCTCCATTTTTTTCAGTGTGAATATGAAAGAGAAAGTCGCTTAGTCCTGTCCGACTCTTTGTGACCCCATGGACTATACAGTTCGTGGATTTCTCCAGGCTAGAATATTGGAGTGGGTAGCTTTTCCCTTCTCTAGGGGATCTTTCCAACCCAGAGATCGAACTCAGGTTTCCCGCATTGCAGATGTGTTCTTCACCAGCAGAGCCACTAGGGAAGCCCAAGAATACCCGAGTGGGTAACCTATCCCTTCTCCAGCGGATCTTCCCGACCCAAGAATTGAACCAGGATCTCCTGCATTGCAGGCGGATTCTTTACCAACTGAGCTATCAGGGAAGTAAACATGTATAATTTCCTGACCTTTTAACAAATAAGTTTTTCATTAATCTATCAACACAGATACCAATCTCTAAATATCCTTCTTTTTCAACTTCATTTTAAAATTTGTTACCAGTGTGGCTAAGTGATTCAGATATGTCGTGAAAAGCATGAGACACACCTCTCTGGTGACTAAACACTCAGCTACTGTAAGATTGTATTACTTTTTTTTTTTTTTAACATCCTGGAATTGGATTGTATGACATATACATCTTTTTGAAACCAGTCCTCCAATTTCCCACACTCAGTGCAGAATCTCAAACCCAAAGACTTACCAGGGATCATCTGTGGTAATATAAATAGAAACTAAAAAGTAGAAAATGTTCTCACATTTCAGATAGTGAAGAGTGAATGCTTTATACTATAGGATGCACCTGGGGATTGGTTTTCACCAATCCCTGGTGAGCTTTCAGGTTCACTGGAGACAGGAATGAAAAAGAAGGCACATTCAGAGCATATAAGATTTGTCTCTAATAGCTGGTTGTGCATCTAAAAAAATTCTCAAACTTTGGTTTCACTTTAGGACTGGGAACAAAAATGAACCTCCCTCTAAAAATTCCTAAGAGGATAGTGCCTCAAGACAGCACAAAACAAGTCAGTGATATTTATTTACAAAAATAATGAAACAATAAAGGTAAAACAAACATCTTGAAATGTTCAAAATAACCATCCAAGACACGCTGACAGGGAAGTAAATATATATATTTACTTGTTACGAAAGGATGGTATATATTTTAAAAAATTTTAGTGTCTAAAATTGATGTCAGTTTCCACATGAGAGTTATTTATTTGGTTGAAAGAAAGGTTTGTGGCTCACAATAGTGTTTTTTAAGTTTCAGTATCAAGAAGAGAAAGGAATAAACTTTGATTCACTGAAAAGAATAAAAGAGAGTGGATTACCAGATGACCATACTTGAAGTCACACTGGTTTTGTCCTGTATCATTGGGTTAGGCACTATTTATTAGTTGTGTTCCTTTTGAATTAAAAGACTCTCTGACTTCATCCTCTATTAAACTGCCATAAAATTATCATCATCCTAGAAAAAGCAATGGGCTTCCCTGGCGGCTCAGACTGTAAACAATCTGCCTGCAAAGCAGGAGACCTGATTTTGATCCCTGAGTCTGGAAGATTCCCTAGAGAAGGAAATGGCAACCCACTTCAGTATTCTGGCCTGGAGAATTCCATGGACAGAGGAACCTGGTGGGCTACAGTTCATGGGGCCGCAGTCAGTCACGACTGAGCAACTTTCACTTTCAGAAAAAGCACTGGTATAGGATTGTGAGCAGATATACAGGTAACCAGCTCAGCCTGGATCAGAGTGTGTGTGCGCCTTCGCCACTGGGCACTCAGTGATTCATATGAGCAGACTGCAATCAGCTATAGCTGAGAATCTGCACCAGGAAAAATAAAACACAAAACCAGTACTTATCAGAGTGCCAATAGCCCACTGAAGTGACAGGTGAACCCATGATTAAATGAAATATTTTCAGGAAAATCAAGAATTACTGCTTTTCAGATAGTACATGAAGTAGATGGAGGTGAGGACCACAGAGTCTGAAGTCTATGCACTACTCTTTATATATATTGCAATGGCTAATATAGACCTATTGAATGACTCCCAATATACTTTTAGAAAATATGCAAAAACTGTTTGAACCTGAAGCCATCAAAGTGCTGTAGAATGTTAGAGGCATATATATTCTTATATATTACTTAGTTAAAATCTGTTAGAACAGTGGGGGAAAATATGTTTTCTAAGTGATGTGATTTTTTTTGTTGTTTTGTTGACACATGTATTATAGTTCCTTTGAACTCTGAATATCAATAAGAAATTTTCCAAAGCATTTTAATAGAAATGTATGCCTTTGTGAAATAAAGCAAATTTTCAGAAAAGGCACTTATTTCCCAATTTAAAAAAAAATAGAGAAAACAATTTAAAAATATAACCAGTTAGAAATTGAAATCAAATAGCTTTACTACAGATGGCTAATAAAACTCATCAAATAAGAAGAAATATGATTAAATGAAATGTGAAAAATAAAAATAAAAATGAGAAGGGTCTGAACATACCTATAGTTTTTGTAGAATTGTCTGAATGAAGATGGTGATCCTTACCATTTAGAGAGAGAAGGATCATGAAAAAGCTTATTTGGCCAGATATCTGCTTACTGCAAGAGCGTATTCAGGTACAACATACAATAGAATATCATTTAAGCATAAAGGTAAATGACATGCTTACTTATGTTCAATCCAAAAAAACCTTGAGAACATTATTCTAAGTGTTCTCTTAGTTCATTATTCTTTCTTTCTTATCTTTATCTTACTAAAAACTGTACATTAATTGATAGGTAAACATCTTTCTTATCGTCATTTCTTATCTTATCTCATTCATTATTCTTTCTAAGAAGAAAGCCAGACGTACAAAGCCAAATATTGTTTCATTCCACTTATATGAGATGTTCAAGGTAGTGAAAGCTCAGACACAGAAAGTCAATGAATGGTTGCCCTGTAATGGGGCAGGAGAATGAGAAGTACCTGCTAAGGGGAGTGGAATATCTTTATTAGGATGGTGAAAATGTTCTGGAAATTGATAGTAGTGTTGGTTGTGCAATTTTTTTTTAACATATCAAAAACCAGAGACTTGTACTCTTTAAAGGGTGAGTTACATGGTATGTGAATTGCATCTCAATGAATTAAAAAAAATTTTGAGTCAGTATGTTATAGAAAAAACATACTAGAAAAATTACTAGGTGCATATTTTTAAATTTAGGATATACCAAATAAATGTGGTGACATGAATTGATCATCAAAAAGGCAGCTAAGCTCAAATGTAATTGTTAAATATTCATTCAGGGGAGAAAGGTTATATGGGAATTCTGACTTTTTACCTATTTTTTTGGTAAAACTTAAACTGTTCTAAAAATAAAGTGTAGAAATTAAAGATAATTTAAGAGTAGGAATAATTATTCTACAACTATGAAAATATTGTCTTATTAAATTATTTGTGTTTGATACACCTCTTCCACATGTTTTTTAGTGCATGCCTGCTTAGTCATTCAGTCACGTCCAACTCTTTGCAACCCCTTGGGCTATAGACTGCCTAGCTCATCTGTCTGTGGAATTTTCCAGGAAATAATACTGGAGTGGGTCGATATTTCCCACTCCAGGGAATCTCCCTGACTTGGGACTGAGCCTGCATCTCTTGTGTCTCCTGCACTGGCAGGGGAATTCTTTACCATTATGCCGCCTGAAAAGACTTTGTCTTCTTTAGGAAATCATGCAGATTATCCTATTGTGAAAGTAAATTCTCATTATGAAAGTTGCGGTAGAATTTTTGTGCATTCATTTTCTAAATCCTCAGCAATATGTATTTGTTCATATTTAAAATGTTTCATATATGTGTAGGTCAGGAGTATACATATAAATTATGCATGAGATCTATATGAAAAAAGAAGTTACATACGGAGCAAATGTTGTGATACATGCGATGAGAGCTATTGGAAAGGATAGAGACAGAAAGGAAAATGGTCTAAATTCCTGAAAGGAAATGTCTAAGTTCTAAAAGCAGGAGAGCACTCAGCACATAAAAAAACTACACATATTGATATACATAATCAGGAATAAGATACAGATTCATCAAGTAATTTCTGTTGAAAAATCCACAGCATTTGTATGAAAAATGCCAGCAAATAAAAGATGAAAAAGAAATTATTTTCTTCTTCATAGGCTCTTATGTAAGGTTTAAAAAAAGGAATAAGATGATCCCTTGGAGGAGGAAATGGCTACCCAATCCTATATGCTTGCCTGGAGAATTTCATGGACAGAGGGAGCTGGTAGACCACAATTTAGGGGGTTGCAAATAGTCAGACACAACTGAACATGCTCACACACACAATAGAGAGAAGGTAATTTATTTGAGAATTTATTTTAGAAATAATCACTGAGACCTGTACATTTTATAGAACTGAGGACAACAGCAAAAGCACATGATGTTTCTGCCTTGGTTGAGTGAGTAAATAATGGTAACCATTTCTAAATTGAGAATATTTTTCAAAAGTACTTGATAAAAATACAATTTATCCTGATGTGCAATATTTTTCAAGAATAGTACAATAAACTCACTTATAAAATTTACCCAAGGTCACAAAAGATTTTTCACTTTGCCCCATTTTGCTTTATCACTCAACAAATGACTAGATAGATGGATTGATAGGTAGATAATTGGATAGATTATTTTTCTGAAGTGTTTTTTTAGAGACATATTATTCCTTTACACCTAACTATTTTGTTATATATTTCCCTGGGAAAAAGGTTATCTATTGCATAGCTATATTAGTATTGCCAATATCGGGACATTTAGTACTAAAGACATATTACAGCCTAAGTAGTAGTCCATATTCCAAATTCGAAAATAGTTCAAAGACTTCTATATCTTTATTTTCTTGCCCTAAATCCAATTCAGATACACAGTGCATTTAATATTCATGTCCTTTTAGACTTCTTTAACCTATAGCAATTTCTCTGACTTGATACATTTTCTCCTTTGTTTTGTCTCACTTCGGAGAATTCATTAACTTAATATTTTAAAACTTTGTGTTGAAGTCTAATGTATGCGTAGAAATGTTGTACAGCTTAAATAATTTTTCACAAAGTAGGCATAAATATGTAACAACCCAATTGAAGAAGAGAATACATTACTTGCACCTAGAAGCCCCTTTCTGAATTGTTCATTATATTACCATTTCTGCAAGTAGAGGGAAAGATGTATGCTCACAATTTCCCTCTTTTACGATTCTTACTCTCATTACAGAGGTAGAGTCCATCATCCTATTAACAGAGAATTGACATGTGCTAATAGGATCCTAAAACCAGCTAACATGCTGGCAGATTAAAAACAACAACAAATATAGCAAACAGAAAACTCAAGAATCTCAACTAGCATGTTTTTTTATTATATTGTGAAATACCGTTACCATTCACAAAAAGTAAAAAAGCAAAGCATTATTTATGGCAAATTTTACAAACGGAACATTTTTACCATTTGGATACGGATCTGCTTTGTCTTTGCACCATAGACAAGTGGATTGAGAAATGGAGGGACCAGCAAGTAAATGCTAGAAATGAGAATATGGATAAAAGTGGGGATGTGAGAACCAAACCTATGTGCAAAGAAAGAGAAGAAGGCAAGGATGTAGAACTGGAGGAAGACACAGATGTGAGCGATACAAGTGTTGAATGCTTTCAACCTAGCCTCCTTCTGGGGCAAACGAAAAACTGTGATAAATATCTGTATATAGGACAATGTAATGAAAGAGAGATCAAACACAGCAATGTTGAAAGCCACAAATAAACCGTAGATTTTGTTGACCCGGATATTTCCTGTAGCCAGTTTCACAATGGCCATATGCTCACAGTAGGAGTGGGAGACGACTGTTTTGTAGTAAAATTGCAATCGGAATTTTATCAGTACTAGGCAAGGGGCTACAAGAAGGGCAGCCCTGAGTATTACTGCACTTGCTATTTGAGAAATGAGGTGGGGAGTGAAGATGGCAGCATGTCTGAGTGGATAACAGATGGCTACATAGCGGTCCAGGGCCATGGCCAGCAAGATGCCTGACTCTATGCCCTGAAATGTGTGAATGAGCCACATTTGAAGCAAGCAGGAGTCAAAATATATCTCTGGTATGTGAAACCAGAAGATTCCAAGCATCTTGGGCACAACACTGGTAAGAAGTGCCATATCAGTTACTGCTAGCATGCCTAGGAAAATGTACATGGGCTCATGGAGGCTGGGTTCTGATTTGATGATGATCAGAAGCAAAGAATTTCCGATTATAGCAATGAGATACGTAATACAGAATGGAATCCCAATCCAACACTGCACAGACTCTAGGCCTGGGATCCCTATTAGTGTCAACACAGAAGGCATGAAGACTGTGATGTTGGAAATGTACATAGTGTCCTAGGGTCTCCTGATGCAAACAAAAGAATATCTCAGTCAGTGCTGCTTCCTCTTTTAATTCCTATTTTCATCCAAAGTCACAATATTGAATGCATGATTTTGCTAGAACACTAAGATCATGTCATCCGCCTCATTCAAATATAGGAGGTAAAAGAAAGATCCATAATGATGCATCATTTTTAAAGACATCCGCAAGCCCTAAAAATGTGATTTGCCACTGCGCTAGATAGAACCAGTCAAATTCCCGAGTAAGGGGATCAACTACTGACTCGTCCGTTATTTCACTTCAGACCTGTGGACAAAAATAATACACTGTTTATTTTGCTGGCAGTTACATTTTAGGCAGAGGGTGATAATTCGCTCCTTATTCCACATTCCAATTTCTGCTTTAGTACTCTGTTATTATCAGTTGTTTCTCAGTCTAAAACAGTCAGTTTGGACTGGCAAAAACTCAGACTTGACCGTTATTAGTGCAGAATGCTATCCACAAAAGAGGATAGACCTAGATAAGCTTGTCACCTGAAACAAAAATATATTTGTTTATGTAGTGGTCTATATTATATATCTCTATTGAAGACTAGATATCTTTCAGAAGAATGTGAAGGAAGAGTTTTAGAAAAGATCACTCAAATCCAAAGTTTCTTGCCCCCTTTTTACATTTCTAGTAAAACTGCATTAGATTTGCCTATATTTCTAACAGCTGAAATAACTAAGTTTTTGTGTTTAAAAATGAATAAAATACATTACTGAATACACATACAAAACAAGTAGAGTGGAAGGACCTTTAGGAAACAAGAAACTCAGAGTAGCAACTGAATAGAGAGATAAGAGGATTCATTCTTAATGGTCTAAGCATACAAGAACCTGGGTAAATGTAAATTTAATAGAGTCTTCTCTTTTGAGTTTCAACCTTTCAGAGCTGTCATTAGCATGAGATTTGACTAATTTAAGTTCATTGATTTTTCATTAAAAATAGTCTGAAACACTTGAGCCATTTTTTCTGAGCTCAGGTATACCTGTGGCAGATACATGTTGATGTATGGCAAAACCGATATAATATTGTAAAGTAATTAGCCCCCAATTAAAATAAATAAATTTATATTTTAAAAAATTCAATAGAAAATGAAGGGATGGAAGGATATGCTCCTTAAAAGATGTCAAATATAGAACTACACACAGGAGACAGAAAGCTCACCTCAGGATTTCAGAAATGTTTAAGAAGAGAAATTTAGAACAAGTGAAAAAATGTAATCATTACTCAATTCACTGATAAATGATTTCTTTGAAAACTTTTTACCCATTATATCAAATTTGCTAACCTGATCAAAGAGTTGGACATGACTGAGCGACTGAACTCAACTGAACTGAACCTAATCAAAATCATTCCCTGTTAATCACTGCATATTTTAAATCAAGAAATTATCAAACTGAACATTATAGAAATGTTTGTAAGTTTGTGAAAATAGGGTTAGGTTTTTTTCATTCTTTCATAGACTCTCCAATAAAGTTGCTTCATGTAAGTAAACTCATGATCAGTTAACCCCACACTGAATGTCAACAAATGGGGCAGTAATACAGGAAGCAGCTGTGGTTCCTGCTGCCAAACCACAAATGGAAGACTCAAGAGGTCATTCTAATGCTATAGCTTGTATCAGTTGACATATATTTATGATAGACTAGTCATTAAAATAAACAATTGGATATCCATAGGTCTGCTAACCAATGACTACTCATATATCAATCCATGCATACTTGACTCTAACAATAGTCAAGTTGTTCTTTCTAAAACATTTTCAGAATGAGAATGGAAATCCACAGTATTTTACTTTCTGAAGAAGTAGGAGCAATATTTCAGCATGATCTGATAATTACAGATAGAGGAATGGCAGGTGGGAAGTACATAATTGACTGCAGAGTTGACTGGCTGAAGTGATTACTATTGAAGAAGCTGACAATGAAACATTACAGAGGTAAACTTGGGAACAGTGAGACTTACTTGCTAATTGTTGAGTGCCCATTCTGCTTTTAGCAGACATCTGAAAAGTACTTTCAGTTCTTCCTATTGACATCTCTCAGTTATAACACACTGACTCTGCTTATTCCCATGTGTTATGCGTTCTCAGCCCCTCTTCATTCTTTCTGGACTCCCTGTAACAGCACACAGTCAACCTCAGGAACGCGAATCCGTTTGGTGCTGGGGCCGTCTGTGATGAAAAGCTATCTCTGGGACAGCCTTTCACGTTTTTTCTCTTGTCTCTGTAATAGACATATTCCATCTTTTGTAAGTTTGTCTGAGATCATGTTTTTGCGTTCATTCTCTAATAAAACCAAAGGCAATATCTGTAATACTTGGAGGCATAGCATCAATTTATTCAGATTGAATTGAAGAAGAAAGCTGCTAAACATTAGTTTAACATTCTCTAATAAATGTGTTGAGAAAGAGGATTTATAAGCATAAAGTGAGGGGTTTATTAGCCACCAGTTAAACCACAAGGGACCCACCAAATTTCAGTTATGTCCTCTTGGGTTCATCCACATTTAATATCCTTGAAATTATTACTACAATTTACAGTTACCTCCTTGCTCGTTTTTTCTCTTGCATAAAATTCTAAATAAGAGCTATTTATATACACCAGTGTTCATTTAATAAGCTGAGTTCTTTTTCTGCCTTCCTCATTTCTCAAAGGAAAAAAGCAAACATAAAGTCTACTACTATTATAGACATGTTTCTTTGCCAATGAATTCTACTTAAGTAAATAACCTGGAATACTTCCTTTCAATCAGACAATTTGGGAAGAAAAATCTGTATCCATAATGTTCTTTTATTACGCACTTATTTCCTGCAGTCTCACTCCTTTGATTTGTATTTTATTGAGACTATTTTTGTACATTCAGTAAATTTTTTTTTGGTGAATTTCTCAGAGTGACCACTTGGGGTGGACATTTCTAAATCCTACTGATTGGAGTTCTGAGTAACTGGTTGCACACACGACTATATTTTTTCCACCCCTCCATTTATACCTTCCCTTCTGTTGCTCATCTCTTTCTTCAAAAGAAGTTGTATGTGTCAGATATATGAAGGAATCATTTCATGTTCTGTTAATGAAGAAAAATATTTCTTCAAACTTTTGGAAATGCAGAGAGATGAATTAGTATAACTTTTATCATATGTGCAAATAATAAATTCTTAGAAAGTCTTATGCATATGATACCTTTCTGTTTGACGTATTTTACCCAGTTTCTAGACTTTATTATATGTAACTAACCTTTAGACATACTTGATGTAATTTGGATATGTTGGCAAATTTAGGATGAATCTTTTCTATGGGCTGGAGGAAAGTACTGACAATGTATTTCAGGGTGAATGAAAGATAATGATGAAAAGTGAAAGATCTAGTTCTCTTTGCAGAAATTCTTCTGTGAAGGAGAATGAAAACATTATACTGACTCATGTTGAATGGAACTGATTCAGAGATTTTACTGACATCTATACTTCTCTTCCTGGTGGCTTCCCTGGTGGCTCAGAGGGTAAAGCGTCTGCCTGCAAGGCGGAAAACCTCAGTTCAATCCCTAGGTCGGGAAGATCCCTTGGAGAAGGAAATGGCAACCCACTCCAGTACTATCGCCTGAAGAATCCCGTGGACGGAGGAATCTGGTAGGCTACAGCTCACGGGGTTGCAAAGAGCTGGAAAAGACGGAGCGATTTCACTTTCATACTTCTCTTCAGCCTATTTTTTATTTCCTAATTTACCACTTTGTGTCCCATATATTCTCTTCTAATAATTATGTTTAAATTTTGGTAACTCCAAAAGTTCTTTCCTGGGTCCTGACATTCAAGCTATACAAATACAACAGTTATTTTATCTACTCAAAAGAATTCTGTTATCTCCAATATGTCTTCTACTAGAACAACATTGCACACAATTTTTTTCATTTTCTTCACTCTGTTCCCATTAGAGAAGGCTAGCATATCTTATCCAGATTTCAGTTCATGCTGAATATTCTTTGAAAAACTGTCCCCAGTTAATTTTATTCCCAGAAGGAAAACAGGTTTTTTTCTTTATTTTAATACTTGGAAATACATTCATGCGTGTCAATCCTTATGTTTGTTGGCTTTCACTTTCTTTCTTTCTTTATTTCTTTCTTCTTTTTTCTTGTTTACTTTTTAAAATAAATTCAATATTCTTTAATATAGAGTGCCATAAATTTTAACTTTTTTACCAAAATTGTGGGTATGAATTCATTATGAAGCATACATCAATCTTGCAAACTAGGCCCTCAGCAGAGTAAGACTTAAGACCTACTTTCTGTCCATTTCTTATTTTAAAAAAGCTTGTCATTGAGTGACTTGTATCTCCAAAATCTGCTAAAGCGCCAAAATCCATAGAATATGAAGTCATTATTAATCCCTATATTAAAAAATCAATTGAGTCTCAAAAACGATACTGAGATAATTCAATGGAACCTAGTCTTTTATATAAATAATGTTTAAACAACAGGGTAGTCATTTTAAAAAAATTAATTTCTTTTTAACAAATAATAATAACTTGAAATTGATCATAACTCTAAATGTAAGATCTAAAAATTATACAATTGCTAGGAGAAAATAGCATTTTTGTGATCACGTTAGGCAAAGATTTCTTAGAAAGGACCAAAAAACATAAAACAAGAGTATAAACTGATTAATATTAGACTTCATGAAAATAAAAAATATTGGTTAACTTGCTATGAAAAGTGAAAGTGAAAGTGAAGTCACTCAGTCATGTCCACCTCTTTGCAACAGTATGGACTGTAGCCTACCATGCTTCTCTGTCCATGAGATTTTCCAGGCAAGAGTACCGGAGTGGGTTGACATGCCCATCTCCAGGGGATCTTCCCAATCCAGGAATCAGACCCAGGTCTCCTGCATTGTGGGCAGATGTTTTACCTCTGAGCCACCAGGGAAGCCCTAGCATGCTATAGAAAGAGTAAAATAAACCAGAGACAGGGAGGCAATATTTGCAAAATACATGAATGTGAATGTATTAGTCACTCAGTTGTCTGACTCTTTGTGACCCCGTGGACTATAGCTCATCAGGCTCCTCTGTCCATGGAATTGTCCAGGCAAGAATACTGGAGTAGGGTGCCATTCCCTTCTCCAGGGGATCTTCCCAACCCAGGGATTGAACCTGCATCTCCTGCATTACAGGCAGATTCTTTACCATATGATACATAGATAGTCATTAAAAAAAAAAAATCCAGGATATGCTCAAACATTTGCAACAATTTAAAAGATAAATTTATTGGAAATGGCTTTATTTAATAACTCTTCAAATATTTTCCCCTCATGAGATGGTATTGTAATACAGAAGAGAGCATAGTGTAAAGTTACAATTATTATCACAATTGAAGAAGCTAGAGATAGAAAACTAACTTAAATACACATAAACCCAGAAATGCATCCTTGCTAGATGGCTGTGCTGTGCTCAGTCATGCCCACATCTTTGTGACTCCATGGACTATGGCTCACCAAGCTCCTCTGTCCATGGTATTTTCCAAACAAGAATACTGGGGTGGATTGTCATTTCCTTCTCCAGGGGATCTTTACCACCCAGGGATCAAACCAGTTCTCCTGCATTGGCAGGTGGATTCTTTATCGCTGGGCCACCAGGGAAGCCCAGATATATTAAAATATTAAGAAATATTTAGGAATATTTCTAAAAGTACAACACAGAGATTTTTTAAAATTACTTAACATAGGCACACAAAAATACACATATGGCATTTAAGCACATGAAAAGAACCACAGCATCTTTATCTTTTAGAGGATGCAAATTAAAATTATGATCAGATGTAATAATTAGTTATCAGCCACAATAGATGAAGATTTAAAGATTGATATTGCCAATCATTGGTGATAATGAGGAACATCCAGAACTCTCATATGCAGCTGATGAGAACTTAAAATTATATGGCCATTAGTGAGAGCAGTTTGAAATGTGGTTTAAAAGTTAATCTTGCACATAAAAAATACCCTAGCATTTCCATGCTTAGTATTTATCCAAGAAGAATGAAAATGTTAATGTATGTGAGAGATTTACTCAAATAGTCATATCAGTATTGTTCTCAATGGTCTAAAATTTTAAATATGTAGTTTTGTTTGAAAATACATTAACATAAGACTTTTATTCCTTTTTTCCCCCCAATTTTATTTTATTTTTTTTTACTTTACAATACTGTATTGGTTTTGCCATACATCAACATGAATCCACCACGGGTGTACGCTAAGAATTGGCTGGAACTGCATAGCTTCTGCCTTTTTTGTTCATGGAAAGGTCTTTTCCATTGCTCAGTCTTCACTAAGCGCAGGCGGCGGAGGCGGCCGGCGGGTGCACTAAGCGTGGCCGAGAGCTACCCCACGTCCGAAGTCAGGGACAGCGGCCCAGAGTGCCAGGCTGTGATGGCGCAGGAACTGCCAGGAGGAGCCACCCCGTGCCCGAGGTCAGTGGCGGCCGGGAGGAGACACCTCACGTCCAGATCAGGGGTGGCCGGGAGAAGCCACCTCGCCCCCGAGGCCAGGGATGGTGACCCTGAGGAGCCACCCCGAGCCTGAAGCAAGGGGCGGCAGCTAGGAGGAGCCATCCATGCCCAAGGCCAAGGCCAGTGGCCAGGAGGAGCAACCTGAGGAGGGGTGGCTGAGCAGGCACAGGAGGGCCTAGAGGAGCTATCCCACGTTGAAGGTCAGGAACAGCAGCTATAAGGAGATACCCCTCCTCCAAGGTAAGGAGCAGCAGCTGCGCTTTGCTGGAGCAGCCGTGAAGAGATACCCCAAGCCCAAGGTAAGAGAAACCCAAGTAAGATGGTAGGTGTTGCAAGAGGGCATCAGAGGGCAGACACACTGAAACCATACTCACAAAAAACTAGTCAATCTAATCACACTAGGACCACAGCCTTGTCTAACTCAGTAAAACCAAGCCATGCCTGCAGGGCAACCCAAGACGGGTGGGTCATGGTGGAGAGGTCTGACAGAATGCGGTCCACTGGAGAAGGGAATGGCAAGCCACTTCAGTATTCTTGCCTTGAGAACCCCATGAACAGTATGAAAAGGCAAAATGATAGGATACCAAAAGAGGAACTCCCCAGGTCATTAGGTGCCCAATATGCTACTGGAGATCAGTGGAGAAATAACTCCAAAAAGAATGGAGGGATGGAGCCAAAGCAAAAACAATATCCAGCTGTGGATGTGACTGGTGATAGAAGCAAGACCTGATGCTGTAAAGAGCAATATTGCATAGGAACCTGGAATGTCAAGTCCATGAATCAAGGCAAATTGGAAGTGGTCAAACAAGAGATGGCAAGAGTGAATGTTGACATTCTAGGAATCAGCGAACTAAAATGGACTGGAATGGATGATTTTAACTCAGATGACCATTATATCTACTATTGCGGGCAGGAATCCCTCAGAAGAAATGGAGTAGCCATCATGGTCAACAAACGAGTCCTAAATGCAGTACTTGGATGCAATCTCAAAAACGACAGAATGATCTCTGTTCATCTCCAAGGCAAACCATTCAATATCACAGTTATCCAAGTCTATGCCCCACCCAGTAACGCTGAAGAAACTGAAGTTGAACAGTATTATAAAGACCTTCAAGACCTTTTAGAACTAACACCCCAAAAAGATGTCTTCATTATAGAGGACTGGAATGCAAAAGTAGGAAGTCAAGAAACACCTGGAGTAACAGACAGATTTGGCCTTGGAATGCGGAATGAAGAAGGGCAAAGACTAATAGAGTTTTCCCAAGAAAATGCACTGGTCATAGCAAACACCCTCTCCCAACAACACGAGAGAAGATTCTACACATGGACATCACCAGATGGTCAACACCAAAATCAGATTGATTATATTCTATGCAGCCAAAGATGGAGAAGCTCTATACAGTCAACAAAAACAAGACCAGGAGCTGACTGTGGCTCAGATCATAAACTCCTTATTGCCAAATTCAGACTCAAATTGAAGAAAATAGGGAAAACCACTAGACCACTCAGGTATGGACTAAATCAAATCCCCTATAATTATACAGTGGAAGTGAGAAAATAGATTTAAGGGTCTAGATCTGATAGGTAGAGTGCCTGATGAACTATGGACAGAGGTTCATGACATTGTACAGGAGACAGGGATCAAGACCATCCCCATGGAGAAGAAATGCAAAAAAAGCAAAATGGCTGTCTTGGGAGGCCTTACAAATAGCTGTGAAAAGAAGAGAAGTGAAAAGCAAAGGAGAAAAGGAAAGATATAAGCATCTGAATGCAGAGTTCCAAAGAATAGCAAGAAGAGATAAGAAAGCCTTCTTCAGCGATCAATGCAAAGAAATAGAGGAAAACAACAGAATGGGAAAGACTAGAGATCTCTTCAAGAAAATTAGAGATACCAAGGGAACATTTCGTGCAAAGATGGTCTCAGTAAAGGACAGAAATGGTATAGACCTAACAGAAGCAGAAGATATTAAGAAGACGTGGCAAGAATACAAGGAAGAACTGTACAAAAAAGATCTTCACGACTCAGATAATCATGATGGTGTGATCACTAATCTAGAGGCAGACATCTTGGAATGTGAAGTCAAGTGGGCCTTAGAAAGCATCACTATGAACAAAGCTAGTGGAGGTGATGGAATTCCAGTCGAACTGTTTCGATCCTGAAAGATGATGCTGTGAAAGTGCTGCACTCAATATGCCAGCAAATTTGGAAAACTCAGCAGTGGTCACAGGACTGGAAAAGGTCAGTTTTCATTCCAATTCCAAAGAAAGGCAATGCCAAAGAATGCTCAAACTACCACACAGTTGCACTCATCTCACACGCTACTAAAGAAATGCTCAAAATTCTCCAAGCCAGGCTTTAGCAATACGTGAACCGTGAACTCCCTGATGTTCAAGCTGGTTTTAGAAAAGGCAGAGGAACCAGAGATCAAATTGCCAACATCCGCCGGATCATGGAAAAAGCAAGAGAGTTCCAGAAAAACATCTATTTCTGCTTTATTGACTATGCCAAAGCCTTTGATTGTGTGGATCCCAATAAACTGTGGAAAATTCTGAAAGAGATGGGAATACCAGACCACCTAACCTGCCTCTGAGAAATCTGTATGCAGGTCAGGAAGCAACAGTTAGAACTGGACATGGAACAACAGACTGGTTCCAAAAAGGAAAAGGACTATGTCAAGGCTGTATATTGTCACCCTGCTTATTTAACTTATATGCAGAGTACATCATGAGAAACGCTGGACTGGAAGAAACACAAGCTGGAATCAAGATTGCTGGGAGAAATATCAAGAACCTCAGATATGCAGATAACACCACCCTTGTGGCAGAACATGAAGAGGAGCTAAAAAGCCTCTTGATGAAAGTAAAGAGGAGAGCGAAAAAGTTGGCTTAAAGCTCAATATTCAGAAAACGAAGATCATGGCATCCAGTCCCATCACTTCATGGGAAATAGATGCGGAAACAGTGGAAACAGTGTCAGACTTTATTTTTGGGGGCTCCAAAATCACTGCAGATGGTGACTGCAGCCATGAAATTAAAAGACGCTTACTCCTTGGAAGAAAAGTTATGAGCAACCTAGATAGTATATTCAAAAGCAGAGACATCACTTTGCCGAGTAAGGTCCGTCTAGTCAAGGCTATGGTTTTTCCAGTGGTCATGTATGGATGTGAGAGTTGGACTGTGAAGAAGGCTGAGCGCCAAAGAATTGATGCTTTTGAACTGTGCTGTTGAGAGACTCTTGAGAGTCCCTTGGACTGCAAGGAGATCAACCAGCCCATTCTGAAGGAGATCAGCCCTGGGTGTTCTTTGGAGGGACTGATGCTAAAGCTGAAACTCCAGTACTTTGGCCACCTCATGAGAAGAGTTGACTCATTGGAAAAGACTCTGATGCTGGGAAGGATTGGGGGCAGGAGGAGAAGGGGATGACCGAGGATGAGATGGCTGGATGGCATCATGGACTTGATGGACGTGAGTCTGAGTGAACTCTGAGAGATGGTGATGAACAGGGAGGCCTGGCGTGCTGCGATTCATGGGGTTGCAAAGAGTCAGACACGGCTGAGTGACTGAACTGAACTGAACTGAACTGAACAGTCTTCACTAGTCTCTACTGTTTCATATTTAGTCTCTTTTGTTTCTGTATTATTTCTGCCCCAATAAGTATTTTAATTATTTCATATTTGGATGAAAGCATAATTTTGACATAATGTTCTCTCTGCGCCAGGAGACTATTTCAAGAATATGTCTCTCTTCTCTGATGGCAGGGTTAGCAAAGTGCTGGCAGAGAGTATCAGACTTTCAGCAGAGCTCTGCTCTTGAACTAACCTCCTTCTTGCCTTCTTTCTTTCTTCCCCTTACACCCCACCCTCTTTTCTCTTTTCTCCTTATTCTTATTCTCTTCTTTGCTTCTTTCTAAGAATTAAAAGTAAACATAAATATGGAGGGCATAGTATCATGTTTAACTTAGAGAATAAATTTGGGCTTTTTCTAACAATATCAATCTGATTTAAACAATGAGAACTGATTTTTTTAAAACTGGTACACATTTATCATTTTCACACAGAAAAGATATTGCAGATTCAAAGACTTAGCAGAAATATGTTAAATCACATTGCAATAAAATACTGTAAAATAATATATTTTAAATCTATTTAGAGTTAAGGTGAGAAATATTAGATGTTAACATTAAAATATAATAATTGATACATAATTTCTTTTTAAAATTTAAGGAGTATTAGAGTGAAAATGGTTGAAGACTACTGCTCTAGAATCCCCACTCTTTTTTTTTTTAGTTAATTTATTTATTTTAATTGCAGAATAATTACTTTACAATATTGTGATGATTTTTGCCATACATCAACATGAATAGGCCACAGAATATTATTTTTAATAAGGAAGAGGTATCAATGTGTACTTGTTCAAATAAAAGTTGTTTTGTTGTTCAACGACCAAGTTGTGTCTGACCCTTTGCAAGCCCATGGACTGCAGCATGCCAGGCCTCCCTGTCCTTCACCATCTCCCAGAGTTTGCCCAAGTTCATATCCATTGAATTGGTGAAACCATCCCACGATCTCATTCTCTGTTGCCCTTTTCTCCTTCTGCCTTCAATCTTTCCCACCATCAGGGTCTTTTCCAATGAGTCAGCTGTTCACATAAGGTGGCCCATGTATTGGAACTTCAGCTTCAGTTTCAGTCCTTTCAAAGAGTATTCAGTGTTGATTTACTTTAAAATTGACTGGTTTGATCTTGCTTTCCAGGGGACTCTCAAGAGTCTTCTCCAGCACTACAGTTTAAAAGCACCAATTCTTTGACACTCTCCCTTTGTTGTCAGGCTCTCACATCCATACATGACTACTGGAAAACCATAGCCTTGACTATATGGACCTTTGTTGGCAAAGTGATGTCTTTGGTTTTTAATACACTGTCTAGGTTTGTCATAGCTTTCCTGCCAAGAAGCAATGGTCTTCTTATTTCATGACTGTAGTCACCATTCACAATGATTGTAGAGCTAAAGAAAAGGAAATCTGTCACTGCTTCCACCTTTTCCCCTTCTATTTGCCATGAACTGATGGGACTGGATGCCACAATCTTAGCATTTTTTAAAATTAATTAATTTATTTTAATTAGAGGCTAATTCTTTACAATATTGTAGTGGTTTTTGCCATACATTGACATGAATTAGCCATGAGTGTACGTGTGTCCCCCATCTTGAAACCCCTCCCACGTCCCTCCCCATCCCATCCCTCAGGGTCATCCCAGTGCCCCAGTCCTGAGTGCCCTGTCTCATGCATCAAATCTGGACTTGTGATCTATTTCACATATGGTCATAAACATGTTTCAGTGCTATTCTCTCAAACCATCCCACCCTCACCTTCTCCCACAGAGTACAAAAGTCTATTCTTTATATCTGTATCTCTTTTGCTCTCTCACATATAGGGCCATAGTTACCGTCTTTCTAAATTCCATATATATGCATTAATATACTGTATTGGTGTTTTTCTCTCTGACTTACTTCACTCTGTATCATAGGCTCCAGTTTCATCCACCTCATTAGAACTGATTCAAATGTGTTCTTTTTAATAGCTGAGTAATATTCCATTGTGTATATGTACCACAGCTTTCTTATCCATTCATCTGCTGATAGACGTCTAGGCTGCTCCCATGTCCTAACTATTGTAAACAGTGCTTTGATGAACATTGGGGTACATGGGACTCTTTCAATTCAGGTTTCCTTGGTGTGTATTCCCAGCAGTTGGATTGCTGGGTAGTATGGCCATTCAAAAGGAGATCAATCCTAGGTGCTTTTTGGAAGGAATGATGCTAAAGCTGAAACTCCAATACTTTTGCCACCTCATGCGAAGAGTTGACTCATTGGAAAAGACTCTGATGCTGGGAGAGATTAGGGGCAGGAGGAGAAGGGGACGACAGAGGATGAGATGGCTGGATGGCATCACGGACTCAATGGACATGAGTTTGAGTGAACTCTGGGAGTTGGTGATGGACAGGGAGGCCTGGATTGCTGCAATTCATGGGGTCGCAGAGTCGGACACGACTGAGAGACTGAGCTGAACTGAACTGATGGCAGTTCTATTTCCAGTTTTTTAAGGAATCTCCACAATGTTCTCCATAGTGGCTGCACTAGTTTGCATTCCCACCAACAGTGTAAGAGGGTTCCCTTTTCTCCACACTCTCTCCAGCATTTATTATTTGTAGATTTTTTGATGGTAGCTATTCTGACTGGCGTAAGTTGGTACCACATTGTGGCTTTGATTTGCATTTCTCTGATAATGAGTGATGTTGAGCATCTTTTCATGTGTTTGTTAGCCATCCATATATCTTTTTTGGAGAAATGTCTGTTTAGTTCTTTGGCCCATTTTTTGATTGGGTCGTTTATTTTTCTGGAATTGAGCTGCATAAGCTGCTTGTATATTTTTGAAATTAATTCTTTGTCAGTTGCTTCATTTGCTATTATTTTCTCCCATTCTGAAGGCTGTCTTTTCACCTTGTTTATAGTCTCCTTCATTGTGCAAAAGCTTTTAAGTTTAATTAGTTCCCATTTGTTTATCTTTGCTTTTATTTCCATTGCTCAGGAGGTGGGTCATAGAGAAACCTGCTGTGATTTATGTCGGAGTGTTTTGCCTATGTTTTCCTCTAGGAGTTTTATAGGTTCTGGTCTTACATTTAGATCTTTAATCCATTTTGAGTTTATTTTTATGTGTGGTGTCAGAAAGTGTTCTAGGTTTATTCTTTTATAAGTGGTTGACCAGTTTTCCCAGCAACACTTGTTAAAGAAATTGTCTTTTCTCCATTGTGTATTCTTGCCTCCTTTGTCAAAGATAAGGTGTACATTGATGCATGGTACAACCCCCACTCTTAATTGCCTTGCATTATACTGTCCATTCAGTAAACAGCAAAACATGCCCAAACTTATTAATAGGAGAATAAAAATTTAATAAACAATGATATTTCATCTTTTCATCCCTCAGACTTTAAAGATTTAAAGTCTGATAAAGTCCAGCAGTTGTGAAGTCATACTTAATAAAAATGTATATTTTTGTAGGTAAATTTATTATTGGGAACTGTATATTCAAAAGGTTTATAATTACTTGTTTTAGATGGTATAAAGAAAATTATGAATGAGAGATGGGAAGGGAGGTGGGAGGGGGGTTCATCATGTTTGGGAACGCATGTAAGAATTAAATATTTTAAAATTAAAAAAAATTTTTTAAAAAAGAAAAAGAAAGAGAAAAAAAAAAAAAAAAGAAACACGTATACTATCATGTAAGAAACAAATCGCCAGTCTATGTCCGATGCAGGATACAGGATGCTTGGGGCTGGTGCACGGGGATGACCCAGAGAGATGTTATAGGGAGGGAGGTGGGAGGGGGGTTCATGTTTGGGAACGCATGTACACCCGTGGTGGATTCATGTCAATGTATGGCAAAACCAATACAGTATTGTACAGTAGAATAAAGTAAAAATAAAAATTAAAAAAAAAAACAGAAAGAAAAAAAAAGAGAGCATTTAGACATTCAGTGATATTGTAGTTAGTTTTCAGTGGGTATATTACAAATTTAAAAAAAAAAAGAATGCTAAAGGAGTATATTGTAAGACATCTAAGAATCATTTCTTAATTCTCAAAGCTGTAAAATTTAGGGTTGAAAACAATATCACAGGCCATTTTTTCTAATCATTTTTTTGCTTAAATTTCCTCTTACTATCCCAGAAAAACTCACCTCATTTTGTATTTAGCCATCATGATACTTACCTTCAGTATGCAACATTTTATTCTTGTACCTTATTTTAAAAACTTCACAGATTATAGAAATATTAACTTAAAAACAATAATTTTTTCCAAATCTCACCAATTTAGTTGTAACAATTTTCAACATTTGATTTATAGTCTTCCAGGTTGCCTGGCACTAAAGGTTCTACTCATTTTAAATTGTAATTGATATTATCAAATTATCTACCCAAATGTACAATTTCCCTTATTGTTAACTGAAAACTGTTCTGGAATAGTCCCCCAAATTGCTAAAACCTCCTTTGCTATCATAAGATAAAAACTTTAGGCCATAAATTTAAGGTTGATTTTAGTATCTATTTCATAGAGAAGAGAATATAAACTTAGATTTTTTTTTCCTGTTGTCCCAGAGTTGTATTAAAACCTAAAGTTGAAGAAAAAAGTCACTAAGTATTCCTAAATTATGAATAGTTGACGTGGTTTATAAACTGTATTTGTCTCTATTGCTGCTACTGATTACCATCTCTACTGCCTACCATTTTCCCATTTCCTGCTCAAACCTCAGCACTTGAGAGAGTGAGGGCATTCATGATTTGTCCTGGAGCTTCCTTATTCCCTGCTCTTGGGAGAGCAGACAGTTGCGATTTTCCACACCTGGACACAAGGGAGTCAGATTCAAAAAATTACCATGAAGATTGTACATTTCTCCAAAAAAGTGAAAGACTGACACTCTTGTCCTTTAAATATTTAATTTCCTACAAAATCTGGAGATTAATCTGTGCATGCTATTACCACTTCTCTCTCATTACCATGTCTCTGTTTCCCTCTTGTTCACTAGGAAATAAAAAGGATAAAAAGTTTACAAACTCATGAAAATTGATCACTGTGTCAAATTTACCTCTATGCTACTATTCTGTAGCATAGTATTTATAATGGCTTAGGAATTTGATAACACTTGATGAGTTAATTAAAATGAATAATTGTACTGCTTATGAGTTTACTGCTTATGAGTTTTGTGCCTATAACTTTATGGATGACCCTGCAAATATACTGAAATTTTTAGACTTTATTTTCTCATTACAAACATAGAGATATAATTTCTGTTTGTTTTGTTTTTGATAAGAACAGCTAACATATACTTCCTCCATTTTTTAAAAGAAGACCCAGAGGACCAAGAAACAAAATCAAGAACTAGATTTATTGAGTACTTGGATACTGCAGAACATTAAGCCTTAGGCATATCTAAATTCACTGAGAGATGCACAATTTGTGAAACTTTCCAGAGCTAGATGTTTACAAGTGTACACTCAAGCAGATACTAAAAAAGTTAAAGAGAAATGTAAAGGAGAAACAATCAGTATTTTCCTCCTTTATGCTTATCATTCTCATTACCCATCTAGGATCCACAATCCTATTGACTGCTGTCATGGGCTAATAGGCAATAGCTAACATGCTTGCAAATTGAAAAAAAAAAAATTAAATAGAAAACTTGAGCAAAACTTGTTATTGGAAAAAACATTTCCAATAACAATGAATCTGCTGTTTTATCATGTTGGGGAAAAGTGTTACTACTCACAAAAAGGTAAACATAAAAGTTTTTCTCACAGCAAATTTTTTGAAGAAAATATTTTTACCATATGGACACGGATCTGCTTGGTCTTTGCACCATAAGCAAGTGGATTGAGAAATGGAGGGACCAGCAGATAAGTGCTAGAAAAGAGGATGTGAATATAAGGAGGGATGTGGGAACCAAATCTATGTGCAAAGAAGGAGAAGAAACCAAGGGAGTAGAACTGGAGGAAGACACAGATGTGAGCGACACAAGTGTTGAATGCTTTCAGCCTAGCCTCCTTCTGAGGCAAACGAAAAACTGTGATGAATACCTGTATGTAGGACAACGTGATTAACACAATGTCAAGCCCAGCAACAGTGAAGGCCACAAACAAACCATAGATTTTGTTGACCCTGATATTTTCTGCAGCCAGTTTCACGACAGCCATATGTTCACAGTAGGAATGAGAGATGACTGTTGTATGGTAAAACTGTAATCGAATCTTTATCAGTATTAGGCATGGTGTTACAAGAATGGTAGCCCTGAGTGTTACCATAGCTGCTATTTGAGTGACTAACTGGTGGGAGAAGATGGCAGCATGTCTGAGAGGATAACAGATAGCTACATAGCGGTCCAAGGCCATGGTCAGCAAGATGCCTGACTCTATGCCCTGAAATGTGTGGATGAGCCACATTTGAAGCAGGCAACAATCAAAATGTATTTCTGGTACATGAAACCAGAAGATTCCAAGCATCTTGGCCACAATGCTTGTGCTGAGAGCAATATCTGTGACTCCTAGCATGCCTAGAAAAATATACATGGGCTGATGGAGACTGTGTTCTGATTTGATGATGATGAGAAGCAAGGAGTTTCCAATCATAGCCATGAGATACATGGCACAAAATGGAATCCCAACCCAGCACTGCACAGACTCTAGGCCTGGGATCCCTATTCGTGTGAACTCAGAAGGCATGAAGACTGTGGTGTTGTAAATGGACATAGTGACCTTGGGTCTCATGATGCAAACAAAAGACATATCTCAGTCCATGCTACTTCCTCTTCTACTTCTTATTTTCATCCAAAGTCATCATATTGAGTGTATGATTTTGGTAGATCTCTCAGATCATATCATCCACCTCATATAATTTCATATAAAATATTATATCATCCATATCGTATAAAAGGTAAAAGATCCACAATGACACATCATGTTTTTAATGGGGATGACCCAGAGAGATGTTGTGGGGAGGGAGGTGGGAGGGGGGTTCATGTTTGGGAACGCATGTAAGAATTAAAGATTTTAAAATTAAAAAAAAAATTAAAAAAATTAAAAAAAAAAAAAAAAAAAAAACAATGGCATGCATAAGTCCTGTACCATCATAAAAATTGTATTGGCACGGCAGTGCGACTGCATTAGAACCAACCAAATACCTGAGTTCCCAGACGGCACTAGTGGTAAAGAACCCACCTGCCGATGCAGGAGTCATAAGAGACACAGGTTCAATCCCTGGGTTGGCACAGTACCCTGGAGGAGGATAGGGCACCTCACTCCAGTATTCTTGCTTGGAAAATCCCACAGACAGAGGAACCTGGCGGACTACAGTCCATGGGGTTGCAAAAAGTCAGACACGACTGAAGCGGCTTAGTACATACGCACAAGAACACACAAGGACTGCTTACGCAACTGCTGATGTGTCTGTCATTTCACTTCAAAGCTGTGAAAACAAAAAATTTGTTTATTTTGGTTGGAAATTATATTTTAATCAGAAGTTAATGATTCGCTCTGTATTCCACATTTCATTTACTGCTTCAGCATTCTTATTATTCTCAGTAGTCTCTCAGTCAAAGCCATTCGGTTTGGACATTGAAAGTCTGACAATATATTAGTGCAGGTTGCTCTCTAAGAAAGAGAATGAACATAGGAACACTTGTCACCTAAAAGCAAAATATATTTGTCTATGTATTGATGGTATGTATTATCTATCTCTGTGTAAAACTAGATCACCAAAACTTTCATCACCAAGTTCAGAAGAACTTGAAGGAAGAGTTTTAGAAAAGGTCATTCAAATCTGTGTACATTTGGTAAGTCTGGACCAAAGTTTCTGGATACTGTTTGACGTTTCTAGTAAAACTGAAATGTTTTGCCTATATTTCTAATAGCGGAAATGCTTCATTTTCCTGCTTAAAATAAAATATATTCTGTAATACACATTACAAAATGTTTAGAGTCAAGAGAACTCAAGAAAGCAATGTTGGCAACAGTAGCAAAATATGTAGGTATGAGGACTCATTCCTAATGACTGATGGATATAGGAACATGGGTAATTGAAATAGAGGCTTCACTCTTGGGTTTTTGCCTTCTGTTTTTCTTCTTTTCACAACGACTTGTAAGGCCTCCTCAGACAACCATTTTGCATTTCTGAATTTCTTTTTCTTGGAGATGGGCTTGATCACTGCCTCCTGTACAATGTCACGAACCTCTGTCCATAGTTCTTCAGGTGCTCTGTCTATTAGATCTAATTCCTTGAATTGATTTGTCACTTCCACTGTATAATCGTAAGGGATTTGATTCAAATCATACCTGAATGGTCTAGTGTTTTTCCCTACTTTCTTCAATTTAAGTCTGAATTTTTCCCTACTTTCTTCAATTTAAGTCTGAATTTGGCAATAAGGAGTTCATGATCTGAGCCACAGCCAGCTCCCAGTCTTGATTTTTCTGACTATATAAAACTTCTCCATCTTTGGCTGCAAAGAATATAATCAATCTGATTTCATTATTGACCATCTGATGATATCTATATGTAAAGTCTTCTCTTGTGTTGTTGGAAGCAGGTGTTTGCCATGACGAGTGGGTTCTCCTGGCAAAACTCTATTAGCCTATGACCTGTTTCATTCAGTATTCCAAGGCCAAATCTGCCTGTTACTCCAGGTGTTTCTTGACTTCCTACTTTTGCATTACCGTCCCCTATAATGAAAAGGACATCTTTTTTGGGTGTTAGTTCTAGAAGGTCTTAAAAGTCTTCATAGAATTGGTCAACTTCAGCTTGTTCAGCATTACTGGTCTGAGCAAAACTTGGATTCTGTGATATTGAATGGTTTGCCTTTGAAAGGAACAGAGATTATTCTGTCATTTTTGAGGTGCATCCAAGTACTGCATTTCGGGTCTTTTGTTGACTATGATGGCTACTCCATTTCTTCTAAGGGATTCTTTCCCACAGTAGTAGATACAATTGTCATCTGAGTTAAATTCACCCATTCCAGTCCATCTTAGTTTGCTGATTCCTAAAACATCAATGTTCACTCTTGCCATTTCCTCTTTGACAATTTCTAATTTGCCTTGATTCATGAACATAACATTCCAGGTTCCTTCACAATATTGCTCTAACAGCACCAGACTTTACTATCATCACCAGTCACATCCACAATTGGGTGTTGTTTTTGGTTTGGCTCCATTTCTTCATTCTTTCTGGAGTTATTTCTCCACGGATCTCCAGTAGAAGAGAGTTCATCTTTCAGTGTCCTATCTTTTTGCCTTTTTATACTGTTCACGGGGTTCTCAAGGCAAGAATACTGAAGTGGTTTGCTCTTCCCTTCTCCAGTGGACTGCAGCTTGTCAGAACTCTCCACCATGACCCATCCATCTTGGTAGCTGTGAAAAGAAGAGAAGCGAAAAGCAAAGGAGAAAAGGAAAGATATACCGTTTGAATGCATAGTTCCAAAGAATAGCAAGGATAGATTTAAAAAAGGCTTCCTAAGTGAACAATGCAAAGAAATAGAGGAAAACAATAGAATGGGAAAAACTAGAGATCTCTTCAAGAAAATTAGAGATACCAAGGGAAAAATTCATGCAAAGATGGGCACAATAAAGGACAGAAATAGTATGGACCTAACAGAAGCAGAAGATATTAAGAGGAGGTGAGAAGAATATACAATATAACTATACAAAAAAGATCTCCATGACCCAGATAATCACGATGGTTTGACCACTCACCTACAGCCAGACATCTGGAATGTGAAGTCAAGTGGGCCTTAGGAAGCATCACCATGAATAAAACTAGTGGAGATGATGGAATTCCAGTTGAGCTGTTTCAGATCCTGAAAGATGGTTCTGTGAAAGTGCTGTACTCAATATGCCAGCAAATTTGGAAAACTCAGCAGTGGTCACAGGACTGGAAAAGGTCAGTTTTCATTCCAATCCCCAAAAAAGGCAATGCCAAAGAATGCTCAAACTACCGCACAATTGCACTCATCTCACATGCTAGTAAAGTAACGCTCAAAATTCTCCAAGCCAGGCTTCAGCAATATGTGAACCATGAACTTTCTGATGTTCAAGCTGGTTTTTGGAAAGAGAGAGGAACCAGAGATTAAATTGCCAACATTTGCTGGATCATGGAAAAAGCAAGAGAGTTCCAGAAAAACATCTATTTCTGCTTTATTGACTATGCCAAAGCCTCTGACTGTGTGGATCACCAAACTGGAAAATTCTGGAAGAGGTGGGAATACCAGACAATCTGACCTGCCTCTTGAGAAATCTGTATGCAGGTCAGGAAGCAACAGTTAGAACTGGACATGGAACAACAGACTGGTTCTAAATTGGGAAAGGAATATGTCAAGGCTGTATATTGTCACCCTGCTTATTTTAACTTATATGCAGGGTACCTCATGAGAAACCCTGGAATGATGAAACACAAGCTGGAATCAAGATTGCTGGGAGAAATATAATAACCTCAGATATGTAGATGACTCCATCCTTATGGCAGAAAGTGAAGAAGAACTAAACAGCCTCATGTAGAAAGTGAAAAAGGAGAGTTAAAAAGTTGGCTTAAAACTCAACATTCTGAAAACTAAGATCATGGCATCCATCACTTCAAGGCAAATAGATGGGGAAACAGTGACAGACTTTATTTTGGGGGTCTCCAAATTTACTGCAGATGGTGACTGAAGCTATGAAATTAAAACACACTTGGCCCTTGGAAGAAAAGCTATGACCAACTTAGACAGCATATTAAAATACAAAAACATTACTTTGCCAACAAAGGTCCACCTAGTCAAGGCTATAGTTTTTCAAGTGGTCATGTATGGATGTGAGAGCTGGACTGTGAAGATAGCTGAGTGCCAAAGAATTGATGCTTTTGAACTGTGGTGTTGGAGAAGACTCTTAAGAGTCCCTTGGACTGCAAGGAGATCCCACCAGTCCATCCTAAAGGAAATCAGTCCTGAATACTCACTGGAAGGACTGATGTTGAAGCTGAAACTCCAATACTTTGGCCACCTGATGTGAAGAACTGACTCATTTGAAAAGACCCTGATGCTGGGAAAGATTGAAGGTGGGAGAAGAAGGGACGACAGAAGATGAGATGGTTGGATGGCATCACCAACTCAATGGATGTACGTTTGAGTAAACTGCAGGAGTTGGTGATGGACAGGGAAGCCTGGGCTGCTGCTATCCATTGGTTCGCAAAGAGTCGGGCATGAATGACTGATTCTTGGGTTTAAACTTTTCAGAACTATCATTAGCTATCATTAGCATAAGATTTGACTAATTTAGTCTCATTAATTTTTCATAAAAAAACAGAAAGTCTGTGACACTTTAGTCATTTTTTCTGAGCTGAGGCATAAGAAATTATTAGAAAATGAAGTGGTGGAAGGATGCGTTCCCTAAAAGAATTCAAATATAGAACTAACCAGAGACCTGACCTTAGAATTTCAGAAATATTTAAGATGAGAAATTTATAGCAACTCAAAAAAGAGTAATCATTACTCAATTCATTGACTTTTTGTGAAAACTTTGGTGCTTATCCATTATATGGAAGCTGTTATCTGATCAAAAGCATTTCCTATTGCATATTGTGCATTTCATACATTGCATATTTTGAAGCAAAATAATCCTCAAACCATAAATTAGAAAGATATTTGTAATTCTGTGAAAATAGGGATAGGTTTTTTTTTTCATAGATTCTTTGATAAATTTGCTTCAGATGAGTAAACTGATGATCAGCTAACCCTACAATGAATGTCAACAAATAGGGCAGTAACACAGGAAGCAGCTGTGGTTCCTGTTGCTAAACCACAAATGAAGGAATCAATAATTCATTTTAATTCTGTAGCTGTATCAGTTGACAATTATCTATGATAGACTAGTCACTAAAAGAAGCAGTTGGATATCCATAGGTTTGCTCCTCAATGACTAATTTTATGATCAATCCATACCTCACTGACAAGCAATAATCATTTTTCATTTCTAAAACATAATAAGAATTAAAATAGAAATCCTTTAAAAACAACCACAGTTTCTGAGCTTTCTAAGATGTAGGAACAATATTTGAGTTTGATCTGGTAAGTACAGACAGTGGAATGTCAGGTGGAAAATACATAATTGAGCACAGGGTTGATGGAATAGAGTGATTATTATTGAAAAATCTGGCAATGAAACATTATGGAGGTAAACTTGGGAATAGTGAAACTTACTTGCTAATTGTTGGGTGCTGGTTCTGCTCTCACTAGATTATCAGAAAAGTATTGTCGGTTCTTCATATTAACATCACTCAGCTCTTATCACACAGTGTCCCTTCTTGTTTGTGTCATGTGTTCTCAGTTCCTCTTCATTCTATTTGGACCCTGCTTTGTAACAACACTCATTCAACATCAGGAACACAAATCCATTTTGCACGGAGTCATCTGCAATGGGGAAACATCTCTGGGACAGCCTTTCATGCTTTTCTCTGGTCTCTATAACAGACATTCTCCATATTTTGTAAGTCTGCTTTAGATCATATATTTGTGTTCATTTTCTAATAAAAGCTAGGGCAAGATCTGTATTACTTGGAGGCATAACATCAATTTATTTAGTTTGAATTGAATAAGAAAGCTGCTACCCATCAGTTTATGTTCTATAATGAATGTGTAGAGAAGGAGGATTTATAAACATAAAATGAGGGGTTTATTAGCCATCAGTTAAACCACAAGGGACCCAGCAAATTATAGTTATGTCCTCTTGGGTTCATCCATACCTAATATCCCTGAAATTATTATTACACTTACAGACACATCCCTTCTCTTCTATTTTTCTCTTGCACAAAATGAATAAGAGATATTTATGCATACCAGTGTTCTTTTTATATCTCAGTTGTTTTCCTGGATCTCCTAATTTGCCAAAAAAATCTAAGCTCTACCTAAATATAGACATTTCTTTGCCAATGATTTCTACTTGAATAAATAACCTGTGACACTTTCTTTCAATGAAGCATTTTGAGAGGAAAAAATCTGTATCCATATGTTATTTTATTATGGACTTCTCATTTCCTGGAGTCTCCTTTGATTTGTATTTTATTGAAACTATTTTTGTATATTCAGTACTTTTTTTGTTTATATCTTAGAGTGATCAATAGTGGTTGACATTTATAAATCCTACTAGAGAGAGTTCTGATTAAATTGTACACATAAATAAATTTTTTCCATCCCTCACTTTACAATTTTCCCTCTTTTCCTCCTTTCTTCCTTCATAAAGAAGGTATTACATGTGTCAGATATATGAAGGTATCATTCCATGTGCTTTTAATTAAGAAAATATATCTTGAAATTTAGGGAAATAAAGAGAGACAAAATAGGATATTTTTTTATCATGAGTGCAAATAAATTCTAAGAAAGTTTTAGACACATGATACCTTTCTCTTTGAAATTTTACCCAGTTTTTAGACTTTCTTAAATGTAACTAAATTTTAGATATACTTGATGTAGCATAGGCATGTTGGCAAATTTAGGAGAAATCTTTTCTGTGGGCTGGAGGAGGTTATTTCCAATGGATTTCAGGGTGATTAAGAGATATGATGAAAAGGAAAAGATCCTAAATTTTCTTTCCAGAAATTCTTCTGTGGAGGAGAATGAAAACATTTTACTGATTCATGTTGAATGGCATTGATTCAGAGGTCCAACTGATATCTGTACTTCTCTTCAGCCTATCTTTTATTTTCTGATATACCATTTCATTTATCACCTGTTCTCTCTCAGTTCAGTTCAGTTCAGTTCAGTTCGGTCACTCAGTCATGTCGGACTCTTTGCGACTCCATGAATTGCAGCACACCAGGCCTCTCTGTCCATCACCAACTCCCGGAATTCACTCAGACTCACGTCCATCGAGTCAGTAATGCCATCCAGCCATCTCATCCTCTGTTGTCCCCTTCTCCTCCTGCCCCCAATCCCTCCCAGCATCAGAGTCTTTTCCAATGAGTCAACTCTTCGCATGAGGTGGCCAAAGTATTGGAGTTTCAGTTTTAGCATCATTCCTTCCAAAGAACACCCAGGACTGATCTCCTTTAGAATGGACTGATTGGATCTCCTTGCAGTCAACTGAGTATAAATTTTGATGTTTCCCCAAGTGTTTACCTGAGTCCTTTTGCTCAAATCATACAAATATGATGGCAATTTTATCTACTTATATCAGTTACCTTCAACATGTCATCTACTAGAACAATACTCCAACAGAATTTTTTTTTTCATTTTCTTCACTCTGTTCCCATTATAGAAGGCTGCTGCTGCTGCTGCTGCTACTGCTGCTAAATCGCTTCAGTTGTGTCCAACTCTGTGTGACCTCATAGACAGCAGCCCACCAGGCTCCCCCATCCCTGGGATTCTCCAGGCAAGAACACTGGAGTGGGTTGCCATTTCCTTCTCCAATGTATAAAAGTGAAAAGTGAAAGTGAAGTTGCTCAGTCGTGTCCGACTCTTCCTGACCCAATGGACTGCAGCCTACCAGGCTCCTCCGTCCATGGGATTTTCCATGCGAGAGTACTGGAGTGGGGTGCCATCGCCTTCTCCGTTATAGAAGGCTAGAATATCTTATTTAGATTTCAGTTCATGTGAATATATTTGAAAAACTGTCCCCAGTTAATTTTGCTCCCAGAAGCATAAATTTACTTTTTCTTTATTTTAACATTTAGAAACACCTTCATACCTAAATCAATCCTTATGCTTGTTGGGTTTTTCCTTCTTTCCTTTTCCCTTCTATTTTTCTTGTTCATTTTTTAAGAAAAGTTATTATTGTTTAACGTAGAATGTCATCAATTTTAATTTGTTTACCATGATTACAGATATGTATTCATTATGAAGCAAACGTCAGTTTTGCAATCTAGGTCATTAGCAGAGTAAGACCTAAGAACTGTTTTCTGTCCATCTCTTATTTTAATAATATGAGTCACTGAATAACTTCTATCTCCAAAATCTGCTAAACTGCCAAAAAACATACAGAATATGAGGTCAGTATTAATTGCTACATAAAAAAATCAATTGATTCTCAAAAACTATGTTGAGATAATTCAATGGAGAATAGGTGTTTTATACAAATAATATTTAAATAACAGGATACCCATTTTAAAAAATTAGCTTTGTTTTTAACAAATGATAATAAAATAACTTGAAATGGATTATAAAGCTAAACATAAGAACACTTTTGTTACGATATTAGGCAAAGATTTCCTAGAAAGGATGAAAAAGCATAATCCAAGAGCATAAAGAGATAAATTAGGGTCACTAAGAGTCGGACATGACTGAGCAACTTCACTTTCACTTTTCACTTCCATGCATTGGAGAAGGAAATGGCAACCCACTCCAGTGTTCTTGCCTGAAGAATCAGAGGGGAGGCGGAGCCTGGTGGGCTGCCGTCTATGGGGTCGAACAGAGTCAGACACGACTGAAGTAACTAAGCAGCAGCAGACGTCATAAAAATCAAAAATATCTGTTAACATGCTATTCAGTTCAGTTCAGTTCAGTCGCTCAGTCGTGTCTGACTCTCTGCGACCCCATGAATCGCAGCACGCCAGGCCTCCCTGTCCATCACCATCTCCCGGAGTTCACTCAGACTCGCGTCCATCGAGTCAGTGATGCCATCCAGCCATCTCATCCTCTGTCGTCCCCTTCTCCTCCTGCCCCCAATCCCTCCCAGCATCAGAGTCTTTTCCAATGAGTCAACTCTTCACATGAGGTGGCCAAAGTACTGGAGTTTCAGCTTAACCATCATTCCTTCCAAAGAAATCCCAGGGCTGATCTCCTTCAGAATGGACTGGTTGGATCTCCTTGCAGTCCAAGGGACTCTCAAGAGTCTTCTCCAACACCACAGTTCAAAAGCAAAATTTCTTCAGCGCTCAGCCTTCTTCACAGTCCAACTCTCACATCCATACATGACCACAGGGAAAACCATAGCCTTGACTAGACGGACCTTAGTTGGCAAAGTAATGTCTCTGCTTTTGAATATGCCATCTAGGTTGCTCATAACTTTTCTTCTAAGGAGTAAGTGTCTTTTAATTTCATGGCTGCAGTCACCATCTGCAGTGATTTTGGAGCCCCCAAAAATAAAGTCTGACACTGTTTCCACTCTTTCCCCATGAAGTGATGGGACCAGATGCCATGATCTTCGTTTTCTGAATGTTGAGCTTTAAGCAAAGTTTTTCAGTCTCCACTTTCACTTTCATCAAGAGGCTCCTTAGCTCCTCTTCACTTTCTGCCATAAGGGTGGTGTATCTGCATATTTGAGGTTATTGATATTAGATTAAGTTAAAACCAGCTACTGGGAGGAAATATTTGCAAAATACATAGTCAGAATTTTTTTTATTTAGGAAATGCACAAACATTCACAACAATAAAAAACTCATTAAAAATAATTCTTTTTAGTAACTCTTAAAGATTTTGCCCTTCGTGAGATGATAGCAGCAGCACAGAAGACAGTGGAGTGTAAAGTTATAATTATTATCAGATAGAAAACTAACTAAAATACATATAGACTCAGAAATATTAGTACATTAAGAAATATTGGGGAATATTTCTAAAAATATGTTACAGAGATTTTTAAGTTACTTCACATAAACACACAAAAAGTTATATATAGCACATGCTGCTGCTGCTGCTGCTAAGTCACTTCAGTCATGTCCGACCCTGTGCAACCCCATAGACGGCAGCCCACCAGGCTCCCCCGTCCCTGGGATTCTTCAGGCAAAAACACTGGAGTGGGTTGCCATTTGCTTCTCCAATGCATGAAGGTGAAAAGTGAAAGTGAAGTCGCTCTGTTGTATCCGACTTTTAGTGACCCCATGGACTGCAGCCTACCAGGCTCCTCCATCCATGGGATTTTCCAGGCAAGAGCATTGGAGTGGGGTGCCATCGCTTTATCCGGACATATGCACTACCATGAGTAAATTAGATAGCTAGAGGGAAGCTGCTGTATAACCCAGGGAGCTCAGATCCACCTTTTCTTAGTTTTCCTGTAGCTTATTTTTGTTTCATATGATTATGGTGAGAAAAGATGCTTGATATGGTTGGTTTAAATCTTCATAAAATTATGGAGCCTTATTTTGCATCTCAAATTATGTTCTATGCTTGAGAAAATTGCTCATGCACTTGAGGAGAGTGTGTTCTGTTACTTTTGGAGAGCATAATTTGCTCAAACCTAATAAATCCATCTGGTCTAAACTTTTATTTAAGGCCATTATTTCCTGTCTTTGTGATTCTCTGTCAGTGTGACCTATCCATTGCTCTAAGTGATAAAGACCTCTACTATTATGTGGTGATATTGTTCTTTCTCTTTTGGTCTTTTAATAATTCCTTTATATATTTCGGTGCTCCCACATTAGGTATTATTAACTTATGTTATTATGATGAATTTTACCCTGTATATAATATCTATCTTTTGCTCTTGTTACCTTTTTTGGTTTGAAGTCTATTTTGTCTGATGTGAGTGTAATAAAAGCTGTTTTCTTTAGACTGCCATTTCTTTGGAATATCATCTTCCAACCCTTCACTTTAGCCAACTTCTGTCTTTAGAGCTAAGTTTCCTATCAAAAATATGTAATTCTGTGCTATTTTTAGTCCATCCAACCAGGCTGCATCTCTTGATTGAATTCAATCCACTTTTATTTATGGTGAAAATTGACAAATAAGGACTTAGTACTGTCGTTTTATCATTTTTGTTTTCTGGTTGCTATAGATCTACATTTTTTTTCCTTGTTTTTCTCTCTGCCACTACAGATTCATGGTTTTCTTTAATGTTTCTCTGTTTCTTTTCTTTCTTTCTTTCTTTTCAATTTTGTGTCTCTTTTCTAGATTTGTAATTTGTTTAAACCATGAGATTTGTATAAAATGTCTCTTTGGTAAAATACTATTATTTTCTGCAAAAGCATCTTATCTTCATTAGCCTGTATGATTTCCATCCTTTTCCTCTTCCAATTTTATGTTTTTTTTTTTTGTTTCTGATCATGTATTAGACTGTGAATTTTTTTATTAAAATGTAGTAGCAATTTTTAAATTTTTACTTTAACCTTTCTGGTTTCTCTTCTCATGATGTCACTAATTCTGTCATGCAGACCTCAGCTTTATGACATCAACTAAACCTAATTAATTATCAAAGGTCCCATCTCCAATGACCATCATATTGGGAGGTAAGGCTTCTATATATGACTTATGAGGAGACACAGTTTGGTCACAGAATGTGTCACTCGTAGTTTGAGAAGAGTTTTATTATGGTTGTATACTGTGGTGATTTTTTTTTTCAATGTGTCAGTTGTGAAAAATTTGTGTATATTGCTTCATCCCTGTCAGTACGTCTGAGTCTAGTGTTACTGCCCTTTACTGTTACTAGAGTCATTGGCTTCAGTGTGATTGCTCTGGGAATTGAAAAATAAAAAGGGTTAAATCATATTAAGCAGAAAACAGCAAGGCCTGGAAAACTCCAGTGTTTATTTGGTGTTTGATCACAGACTATCACATGTTAGACTAGGAATGGACTTTCCAATTAGCAAGTCTAGTCTATGCTTAAAATTGAGATAACTGGGCCTTCTTGTTTGAATCTAGAAGAGGTTTATAAAGCAGGAAGAATATGGAAGGAGGGGGTCAGGCAACAGAGAGACATGACAGACTGTCAGCCATTATGAAAGGAGCAGCCGTAGTGTTGGAAGGATGGGGCCTCAGAAATTAGGAAGAAATTAGTCTCCTCCACCCCTTCATTCAAAGGATCAGGTGGACCTGTACGGAGAACATACAGATTCTTACTGGCCTTTTCATTATGCATGACACATACCTAATTTTTTCACATTTATTCATAATTATTGTCCTCTTTACAAGTGATTAAATTTGAATGAAAGTCATTTGGGCTATTTGGGCCAAAAAAAAGCTATTTGAAAAAAAGCTATTTGAAAGCTATTTGGGCTTCCCAGGTGGCTCAGTGGTAAAGAACCCATCTGCAATACAAGAGGCACAAAAGACAAGGGTTTAATTCCTGGGTTAGGAAGATCCCTGGAGAAGGAAATGGTGGCACCTCCAGTATTCTTGCCTGGAGAAATTTCATGGACAGAGGAACCTGGCAGGTTACCATCCATGGAGTCACAAGGAATTGGACATGGCTGAGCACAGCACAGCATGGATCCTAATGCTATTAATAGTAGAATGTAATGCAAACATCAATGGTAATCTTTTAAAAAAGGCAAGAAGTGCATTTGTACTGTAATATATTACCCTCATAATTATCAGGAGACACTGTTTAAGGAATGATTTCACAAAGGCTCTGAAAGTCCTGCTACTTCCTTAAATTCACAGAGTTGATATGGGATTGAGATGGACTATTAACTCGGACTTTGACTCTGAACAAAATAAATTCTCTCAGTATATAAGATTTTATTTATTCAGATAAAATATTTATTATTCAGGGGCAGCACTCAGATAATCAGGTAGAATGTGATTTACTTTGAGCTCTGTTCCTGTGTGTATTGACTACTCTCATTCTTCAGCATTGACTGATTCCATCTCATAGAGCCTGATCAAAAAAGTTTCTCTCAATATAACCAGGCAGAAATTGATTGCAGTGTTTCTTATGCAGATAAGTCAGACTTGCTCCCCTCTGCGATTGTTGACAAGTAGCAAATTCGAAACCATAAAACATCACATGCATGAGTATCTGTGCTTTGTGACCCTATAGACTATAATCTACCAGGCTCCTCTGTCCATGGGATTCTCCAGGCAAGAATAATGGAGTGGGTTGCCATTTCCTTCCCCAAGGGATCTACCTTCCCAAGGGATCCCTGTGTCTCTTATGTTTCCTGAATTGGCAAGTGAGTTCTTTGCCACTAGAACCACCTGGGAAGCCCCAAAATTATATATATATATATATATAAAGGCAAAGCTTTAACATATTTTTAGACATGTTATAAATTTTTATTATGTGCCAGACACAACGTATTTTTATGTTCAGTCCCTACAAATATCCAATGTGGTAGGGTGATATTGTCATCCATATGTTACAACCATTTTTGCTTCCTCTCTACACAATATCCCAATATCCTTCTTCTTCTTAACAATGTCATGGCACATTGTCCCAGGTTGTGAAAATCTCTAGGATGCTTAACAAAGGCACAATTCATGAACATGGGTCTCTTCTCTGATGGCAAGATTAGGAAAAAGATGGTAGAAAGTGTTGGGCTTTAAGCAAAGCTCTGCTCATAAACCAATATCCTGCTTGACTTATTTCTCTTTCCCTAACTTATAACCCTCATTTCTCTCTTCTTCTTGCATTCCTTATTTCTATCTAAGAATTAAAAGTGGACATAGAAAGAGAAAGATAAATATTGTATACTAATACATATATAACTATAATGCAAACCACAATCACAGAAAACTAAACAATCTAATCACAGGGATCACAGCCTTGTCTAACTCAATGAAACTATGAGCTATGCTGTGTAGGGCCACCCAAGATGGATGGGTAATGGTGAAGAGTTCTGACAAAATGTGGCCTACTAGAGAAGGGAATGGCAAACAACTTCAGCATTCTTGCATTGAGAACCCCATGAACAGTATGAAAAGGCAAAAAGAGGAGATACTGAGAGAAGAATTCCACAGGTCAGTAGGTGCCCAATATGGTACTGGAGATCAGTGGAGAAATAACTCCAGAAAAAATGAGAGATGGAGCCAAAGCAAAAACAACACCCAGTTGTGGATGTGACTGGTGATGGAAGTGAAGCCCGATGCTGTAAAGAACAATATTTCATAGGAACCTGGAACGTTAGGTCCATGAATCAAGAAAAATTGGAAGTGGTCAAATGAGAGATGGCAAGAGTGAACGTCGACATTCTAGGAATGAGTGAACTAAAATGGACTGGAATGGGTGAATTTAAATCAGATGACCAATATATCTATTCCTGTGGGAAAGAATCCCTTAGAAGAAATAGAGTAGCCATCATAGTCAACAAAACAGTCCAAAATGCAGTACTTGGATGCAGTCTCAGAAATGACAGAATGATCTCTGTTCATTTCCAAGGCAAAACTTTCAATATCATGATGATCCAAGTCTATGCCCCAATAATTCTGAAGAAGCTGAAGTCGAACGGTTCTATGAAGACCTACAAGACCTTCTAGAACTAACACCCCCAAAAGATGTCCTTTTTATTATAGGTGTAGGGAACAAGGTATAAAGAAGGTTGAGAAGTGCTTGCAAACGAGACTCTCAACCAGGGCTGAACATTCTTGCAAACGAGATGTTCAGCTAAGAATCCTGTTTGTTCCCATGGGAAAAGAACATTTCTTGCACACAAGGATGTTTCTCTGATTCCTCAAAAGGAATAGACCCTGGGACAAAACGGATTCTAAGTTGATAAGGAAGTTCCCCAAAACAATGTCTTAGCTGCAGTAAATAAGTCAAGGTAAAGGTTATCTCGCCCTGCGCCTGCGCACTGTATAGTCTCTGAATCATAGTGCTTGGCAGCTTGCCCTGTAGGTTGTTGTGCAAGGGATATAAAATAAAGCAGCTGTAAGAAGCAAGTGTTAAAAATATAAAGATTCAAACCACTTTGCAGTGTTGGTGTTTCATTCCGTCGCCAGCAATAGGAGACTGGAATGCAAAAGTAGGAAGTCAGGAAATACCCAGAGTAACAGGCAAATTTGGCCTTGGAGTACAGAATGAAGCAGGGCATAGGCTAATAGAGTTTTGCCAGGAGAACACACTGGTCATAGCAAACACCCTCTTCCAACAACACAAGAGAAAACTCTACACGTGGACATCACCAGATGATCAACACCAAAATCAGATTGATTATATTCTTTGCAGCCAAAGATGGAGAAACTATACAGTCAGCAAAAACAAGACCAGGAACTGCCTGTGGCTCAGATCATGAACTCCTTGTTACCAAATTCAGAACTAAATTGAAGACACTAGGGAGAATCACTAAACAATTCAGGTATGACTTAAATCAAATCCCTTGTGATTATTTAATAGAATTGAGAAATAGATTTAAGTGACTAGATCTGATAGAGTGTCTGATGAACTATGGATGGAGATTCATGACATTGTATAGGAGATAGGGATCAAGAGTATCCCCAAGAAAAAGAAATCCGAAAAAGCAAAATGGCTGCCCAGGGATGCCTTACAAGTAGCTGTGAAAAGAAGAGAAGCAAAAAGCAAAGGGGAAAAGGAAAGATATACCAATTTGAATGCAGAGTTCCAAAGAACAGAAAAGAGAGATAAGAAAGCTTTCCTCAGTGATCAGTGCAAATAAATAGAGGAAAAAAGAGAATGGGATAGACTGGAAATCTCCCCAAGAAAATAAGAGATACCAAGGGAATGCTTCATGCAAAGATGGGCTCAATAAAGGACAGAAATGGTATGCACCTAACAGAAGCAGAAGATTTAAGAAGAGGTGGCATGAATAGACAGAAGAACTTTACAAAATAAGATCTTCACGATCCAGATAATCATGCTGGTGTAATCACTCACCTAGAGCCAGACATCCTGGAATACAAAGTCAAGTGGAATTTAGGAAGCATCACTATGAACAAAGCCAGTGGAGGTAATGGAATTCCAGTTGAGCTATTTCAAATCCTGAAGGATGATGCTGTGAAAGTGCTGCACTTAATATGCCAACAAATTTGGAAAACTCAACAGTGGCCATGGGATGGGAAAAGGTCAGTTTTCATTCCAATCCCAAAGAAAGGCAATGTCAAAGAAGGCTCAAACTACCATACAATTGCACTCATCTCACACACTAGTAAAGTAATGTTCAAAATTCTCAAAGCCAGGCTTCAGCAATACGTGAACCATGAACTTCCAGATGTTCAAGCTGGTTTTAGAAAAGGCAGAGGAACCAGAGATCAAATTGCCAACATCCACTGGATCATCAAAAAAGCAAGAGAGTTTCAGAAAAATATCATCTATTTCTGCTTTATTGACTATGCCAAAGCCTTTGACTGTGTGGATCACAATAAACTGTGGAAAATTCTGAAAGAGATGGGAATACCAGACCACCTGACCTACCTCCTGAGAAATCTGTGTACAGGTCAGGAAGCAACAGTTAGAACTGGACATGGAACAACAGACTGGTTCCAAATAGGAAAAGGAGTATGTCAAGGTTGTATATTGTCACTCTGTTTGTTTAAATTATATTCAGAGTACATCATGAGAAATGCTGGGCTGGAGGAAGCACAAGCTGGAATCAAGATTGCTGGGAGAAATATCAAAAACCTCAGATATGCAGATGACACCACCCTTATGGCAGAAAGTGAAGAAGAACTAAACAGCCTCTGATGAAAGTGAAAGAGGAGAGTGAAAAAGTTGGCTTAAAGCTCAACATTCAGAAAACGAAGATCATGGCATCTGGTCCCATCACTTCATGGGAAATAGATGGGGAAACAGTGGAAACAGTGTCAGACTTTGTTTTTTTTTGCGCTCCAAAATCACTACAGATGGTGATTACAGCCATGACATTAAAAGACACTTATTCCTTGGAAGGAAATTTATGACCAACCTAGACAGCATATTAGAAAGCAGAGACATTACTTTGTCAACAAAGGTCTATCTAGTCAAGGCTATGGTTTTTCCAGTGGTCATGTATGGATGTGAGAGTTGGACTGTAAAGAAAGCTCAGGGCAGAAGAATTGATGCTTTTGAACTGTGGTGTTGGAGAAGACTTTTGAGAGTCCCTTGGACTGCAAGGAGATCTAACCAATCCATCCTAAAGGAAATCATTCCTGGGTGTTCATTGGTAGGACTGATGTTGAAGCTGAAACTCCAACCCTTTGGCCACCTGATGCGAAGAACTGACTCTTTTGAAAAGACCCTGATGCTAGAAGGGACTGGGGGCAGGAGGAGAAGAGGACGACAGAGGATGAGAGGGCCAGATGTCATCACCGACTCAATGGACATGGGTTTGGGTGGACTCCGAGAACTGGTGAGGAACAGGGAGGCCTGGCATGCTGCGATTCATGGGGTCGCAAAGAGTCGGACATGACTGCATGACTTAACCGAACTGAATTAAGACTCTTTTGTTGACTGTGAGGGTTACTCCATTTCTTTTATGGGATTATTGCCCACCGTAGTATATATAATGGTCCTCTGAATTAAATTCACCCATCAGGTCCAATTTAGTTCACTGATTCTTAAAATATCGATGTTTATTCTTGCCATTTCCTGTTTCACCACTTTCAATTCACCTTGATTCATGGATCTAAGGTTCCAGGTTCCTATGTAATATTGTTCTTTATAGCATCGGACTTACTTCCATCATCAGTCACATCCACAACGGGGTGCTGTTTTGGTCTGGCTCCGTCTCTTCATTCTTTCTGGAGTTATTTCCCCACTCTTCTCTAGTAGCATATTGGGCATCTACCAACCTGGAGAGTTCAACTTTCAGTGTCTTATCTTTTTGACTTTTCATAATATTCATGGGGTTCTCAAGGCAAGAGTATGAAGTGGTTTGTCTTTGCTAGGAAACTTGGAAGACTACCAATCAAACTGCTAAGACTTGTTACAACTAAAAGACTGAGGTGTGGAAAACTGACCATTTTTATGTTATGCATACAGGTTTCTCAAGAGACAGGTCAGTTGGTCTAGTATTCCTATCTCTTTCAGAATTTTCCACAGTTTATTGTGATCCACACAGTCAAAGGCTTTGGCATAGTCAATAAAGCAGAAATAGGTGTTTTTCTGGAACTCTCTTGCTCTTTAGATGATCCAGTGGATGTTGGCAATTTTATCTCTCGTTCCACTGCCTTTTCTAAAACCAGCTTGAACATCTGGAAGTTCGCAGTTCATGTATTGCTGAAGCCTGGCTTGGAGAATTTTGAGCATTCCTTTATTAGCATGGGAGATGAGTGCAATTGTGCAGTAGTTTGAACCTTCTTTGGCATTACCTTTCTTTGGGTTTGGAGTGAAAACTGACCTTTTCCAGTGCTGTGGCCACCAAAAGTAATACTTGGGTGCAATCTCAACAATGGCAAAATGATCTCTGTTCATTTCCATTCAATAGCACAGTAATCCAAGTCTATGCCCCAGCTAGAAACGTCAAAGAAGCTGAAGTTGAACAGTTCTATGATGACCTACAAGACCTTCTAGAACTAACACCAGGAAAAGATATCCTTTTCATCATAGTGGACTGGCATGCAAAAGTAGGAGTCAAGAGATACCTGGAATACCAGCCAAATTTGGCCTTGGAGTACAAAACAAATTAGGGCAAAGGATAACATGGTTTTACCAAGAGAATGCACTATTCATGGAAAACACTATCTTCCAACAACACAAGGGATGACTTGACATGGACATCACCAGATGGTCAACACTAAAATCAGATTGATTATATACTTTGCAGCCAAAGATAGAGAAGCCCTATACTGTGCAAAAACAAGACCAGGAGTTGACGTGGCTCACATCATGATGTGCTCTGCATACCAGGCTGGAGGAAGCACAATCTGGAATCAAGATTGCTGGGAGAAATATCATCAGAAGTGCAGACAATGCATGCCACCCATATGGCAAAAAGCAAAAGGGAACTAAAGAGCCTCTTGGTGAAAGTAAAAGAAGAGAGTGAAAAACTTGCTTAAAACTCAAAAAACAAAGATCATGATATACGGTCCCATCACTTCATGACATGTAGAAACAATGGAAACTATGACAAACTTTATTTTCTTGGCCTCCAAATCACTGCAGATAGTGACTGCAGCTCTGAAATTAAAAGGCACTGGCTCCTTGCAAGAAAAGCTAAGACATACATAGACAGCATATTAAAAAGCAGAGACATTACTTTGCTGACAAAGGTCTGTCTAGTGAAAACTATGGTTTTTCCAATAGTCATGTATGAATGTGAGAGTTGGATCATAAAGAAAGTTGAGTGCAGAAGAATTGATGCTTTTGGACTGTGGTGTTGGAGAAGACTCTTGAGAGTCCCTTGGACTGCAAGGAGATCCAACCTGTCCATCCTAAAGGAAAACAGTCCTGACTATTCATTGAAAGGACAAATGCTGAAGCTGAAACCAATACTTGTGGCCACCTGATGCAAAGAACTGACTCATTGGAAAAGACCCTGATTCTGGGAAAGACTAGGGGCAGAAGAAGGGAATGACAGAGGATGAGATGGTTGGATGGCACCACCCATTCAATGGACATGAGTTGGAGCAAGCCCCGGGAGTTGATGATCAACAGGGAAGCCTGGCCTGATGATGTCCATGGGGTCACAAAGAGTCTGACATGACTGAGAGCTGAACTGAACTAAACTGAGGTTTCCTGGCACTGAAGATCGTAGACATTTTAAATTTTAATTAGTGTTGTCAAATTGCTTGTCCTAATGTACACCTTTACTTATTGTTAACTGAAAACTGTTCTGGAATAGTTTCCAAAATTGCTAAAATCTCCTTTGCTATGATAGGATAAATACTTTAGGCTATAAATTAAAGGTTGATTTTTAGTATACATTTCATAGAGAAGATAATATAGAATTAATTTTTTTGTTTTGTTTTGTTTTCTCAGAATTGTAGCTATAACCTAAAGCTGAAGAAAAATTCACTAAGTTACTAATAGTTGCCAGGCTCACTTAAGTTGTACTTGTCTCTACTGCTGCTGCTGCTAAGTCACTTCAGTCGTGTCCACCTCTGTGTGACCCCACAGACGGCAGCCCACCAGGCTCCCCCATCCCTGGGATTCTCCAGGCAAGAACACTGGAGTGGGTTGCCATTTCCTTCTCCAATGCAGGAAAGTGAAAAGTGAAAGGGAAGTCGCTCAGTCGTGTCCAACTCTTCGCGACCCCATGGACTGCAGCCCACCAGGCTCCTCCGTCCATGGGATTTTCCAGGCAAGAGTACTGGAGTAGGGTGCCATTGCCTTCTCCATCTCTACTGCTACTACTGACTATCATCTCTCCTGCTCACGATTTTCCCATTTCCTGCTCCAGTCTTAGCATTTGAGAGAGTGAGGGCATTCATGATTTGTCCTGTAGCTTCCTTATTCCCTGATGTTGGGAGAGTAGATAGTGTGATTTTCCACACCTGGACCCAAGGGAGTCAGAACAATAAAATTCCCATGAGGATTGGATGTTTCTCACAATGTGAGAGACTGACACTCTGGTACTCTAAGTATTTAATTTCCTATAAAATCTAGAGATTTATTTGTGCATTCTACAACCATTTCTCTCTCATTATCATGTGTCTCTTTTCCTCTCATTTGCTAAGAAATATAAGGCTACAAAGTTTACAAATGCAATATAATTAATCGCTGTGTCAAATTTTCCATTATGCTGCTATTCTGTAGCATAGTATTTATAACAGCCTAAGATTTTAATAACATTAGATGAATTAATAAAAAGTAAATGATGAAAACAGCAGAAAAAGCACTGTCGTGGAAAATTAAGCACTTTACTGCTCATGATTTTTTGTGCCTATAACTTCCTGAATGACCCTGAAAATATACTGAAATTTTTAGACTTTATTTTCTCATTACTAACATAAAGATAGAATTTCTCTTTTGCTTTGTTTCTGATAAGAACAGTAACATACACTTCCTTCATTTTTTTTTTTTTTAAAGAAGATCCACATGACCAGGAAACAAAATCAAGAACTACATTTACTGAGTATCTGGACACTGTAGAACATCATTGAGAGATCCATAATTTGTGAATCTTTCCAGGGTTGGACATTTACAAGAGGACACTCAAGCAGGTGCTAAAAAAAACTGAAAGAGAAATTTAAAAGAGAAACATTCACTATTTTCCTCCTTTATGTTTCTAATTCTCAATAGGATCCACAATCCTATTTACTGCTTTCATGCCCTAATAGCTAATAGCTAACATTCTGGCAAGTTGAAAAAAATTAAATAGAAAATTTGAGCATTTCTAATAAGAAGGACTTTTTGTTGTTTTATCATGTTGTGAAATAGTGTTGCTATTCACAAAAAGGTAAACATAAAAGCTTTTCTCACAGCAAATTTTTTGAACAAAATATTTTTACTATATGGACACGGATCTGCTTGGTCTTTGCACCATAAACAAGTGGATTGAGAAATGGAGGGACCAGCAGATAAGTGCTAGAAAAGAGGATGTGAATATAAGGAGGGATGTGGGAACCAAATCTATGTGCAAAGAAGGAGAAGAAACCAAGGGAGTAGAACTGGAGGAAGACACAGATGTGAGCGACACAAGTGTTGAATGCTTTCAGCCTAGCCTCCTTCTGAGGCAAACGAAAAACTGTGATGAATATCTGTATGTAGGACAACGTGATTAACACAATGTCAAGCCCAGCAACAGTGAAGGCCACAAACAAACCACAGATTTTATTAACCCTGATATTTTCTGCAGCCAGTTTCACGACAGCCATATGTTCACAGTAGGAATGAGAGATGACTGTTGTATGGTAAAACTGTAATCGAATCTTTATCAGCATTAGGCATGGTGTTACAAGAATGGCAGCCCTGAGTGTTACCATAGCTGCTATTTGAGTGACTAACTTGTGAGAGAAGATGGCAGCATATCTGAGTGGATAACAGATGGCTACATAGCGGTCCAGGGCCATGGCTAGGAGGATGCCTGATTCTGTGCACTGAAACGTGTGGATGAGCCACATTTGAAGCAAGCAAGAATCAAAATATATCTCTGTTACATGAAACCAGAAGATTCCAAGCATCTTGGGCACAATGCTTGTGCTGAGAGCAATATCTGTGACTCCTAACATGCCTAGGAAAATATACATGGGCTGATGGAGGCTGCGTTCTGATATGATGATAATCAAAAGCAAGAAATTTCCAATCATAGCGATTAGATACATGGCACAAAATGGAACCCCAATCCAGCACTGCACAGATTCTAGGCCTGGGACTCCTATAAGGGTCAACACAGAAGGCATGAAGATTGTAACATTGGAAATGGACATAATCCTTGAGTCTCCTGATGCAAACCCAAGTTTCTAATTCAATTCTACTTTCTTTCCATCTTTCTGTTTTTGCCCAAAGTCATCATATTGAGTTTTTCTGATTTATGCAGAAATCTTGGATAATATCATCAGTCTCATTTACATGTAAAGGGTAAAACAAAGGTCAACAGAGAGACATCACTGTTTTAGGAAAGACATCCACAGACACAGTACCATAGTTCTTGCACAAAAATATTTTATGTGCAGAGCTAGGCAATGCTTTAAAACGAAAAATAACTGAACTGGGAAACAAACTGCTGTATTGACTATTATTTCATTCCAGACCTGTGGGCAAAGAAAATAGACTTGTTTATATTGTGTGAAAGTTGCATTTTAATCAGAATTTAATGAATTTCTCCACATTACATAGTTCAGTTAACAGCTTTACTAGTCTCTTTTTCTCTATTGGCTGCTTGCTAAGTCACTTTAGCAGTGTCTGAATTTATGAGACCGCAAGGACTGTGCCTACCAGGATCCTCTGTCCACGGGATTCTCCAGGCAAGAATGCTGGAGTGGTTTGCCATAACCTCCTCCAGGGGATCTTCCCGACTCAGGGATAGAACCTGTATCTCTTAAGTCCCCTGCATTGGCAGGCGGGTTAGCACCTCTTTTTCTTAGTTGTCTCTAAATCAGGCACGGTTGGCTTGGACCAGCAAATACACAATCTCTGCTTAGTGTATTAGAATGACAAATTCCCTATTAAAAATGATCGAGGTAAAAACTCTTGTCATTCAAAGCATATGTTTATCTACCAATCAATGCAATCTGTCTTTATGTAAGTTTGGTAGTCCTTTATGAGAATGTGAAGGAAGAGTTGAAGGAAAGGTCATTCAAATCCATGTGCACTTAGCAAATTTGAGCAAAAGTTGTTACATTTTACATTTCTAATAAAACTGTACTATTTTTGCCTATATTTCTAAAAGCTGAGTTACATAAAATTTATCATGTGCTTAAAAATTAAAGATTTCAAATCAAAGATTAAAACAAAATTTATATGTAATATAAGATACCTAGAGGAGAGGGAATCTCTAGGACATAAGGGAAACAGCAGCAGCAATGTATAGCGGCAACAGGACTCATTCTTCATGGCTCAGGGGTGTAGGACATGGGCAAAAGTGTAACTTGACTGAAATACAGGCTGTTTCATGGGTTTAAAATGTCCATAATGGCCATTAATATGAGAATCATCTAATTGAGGCTCATGTATTCTTCGTGAAATAGATAATCTGGAATACTTGGGCTTCCTTGGTAGCTCAGTTGGTAAAAAATCAGCCTGCAAAGTAGAAGACCTGGATTCAATCCCTGGGTTGGGAAGAGTCCCTGGAGAAAGGAAAGGCTACCCACTTCAGAATTCTGGCCTGAGAATTTCATAGACTGTGTAGTTCATGGGTTCGTAAAGAGTCTGACATGACTGAGTGACTTTCACATAGCTTCCATTAGCATGAGAATTGCCTAATTGAGGGTCAGGAATTCTTCATGAAATAGACAGTCTGGAATACTTAATGGTTGTTGTGTAATGGGAGCATGAAAATGGGATTCATGGTCTCGTAAGGGGTCACAACAACCAACCAAATTGTACTTGCAGATGTGAATATTATAAACTATCAATAATACATCACTTAAAGTACATCTCTGTTTCAAAAATTTTATATAGCTATGCTTTGACTTCTAATAGGGGGTACAGTTCTCAGAGCTTTATGAGATGATGTTCCTGGTTTATAATCTTCAATTTGTTGTTCAGTCACTAAGTTATCCCTGACTCTTTACAACGCCATAAACTGGAGCACATCAGGCTTTCCTGTCCTTCACTATCTCCCAGAGCTTGCTCAAACTCATGTCCATCAAGTCAGTGATACCATTCAACCATTTCACCCTCTGTAATCCTCTTCTCCTCCTGCCCTCTGTCTTTCCCATCATCAAGGTTTTTTCCCATGAGTCAGCTCTTCCCGTTAGGTGGCCAAAGTATTGAAACTTCAGCTTCAGCATCAGTTCTTTCACTGAATATTCAGGGTTGATTTCCTTTAGGATGGACTGGTTTGATTTCCTTGCAGCCCAAGGGACTCTCAAGAGTCTTCTCCAGCATCACAATTAAAAGGTATCAATTCTTTGGCCCTTAGCCTTCTTAATGGTCCAACTCTCACATCCATACATGACTACTGGAAAAACCATATCTTTGACTAGATGGACACTTGTTAGCAAAGTTATGTCTCTGCTTTTTAATAAGATGTCTAGGATTGTCATAACCTTTCTTCCAAGTAGGCAGTTGTCATTCAATTTCATGGGTGCAGTCACCATCAGCAGCGATCTTGGAGCCCAAGAAAATAAGACCTGTTACTGCTTCCATTGTTTCCCCATCTATTTGCCATGAAGAGATGGGACCAGATGTCATCATCTTCGTTTTTTGAATGTTGAGTTTTAGGCTAATTTTTTCACTCTCTTCTTTCACCTTCAAGAGGCTCTTTAGGCCCTCTTCACATTCTGCCATTACGGTGGTATCATCTGCATATCTGAGGTTATTGATATTTCTCCCAGCAATCTTGATTCTAGCTTGTTTCATACAGCTCAATATTTTGCATGATGTACAATGCATATAAGTTAAAGAAACAAGGTGACAATACACAGAGTTGATGTACTCATTTTCCAATTTTGAGCCAGTCCATTGCTTCATATCTGGCTCTAAATGTTGCTTCTTGGCCAGGGTACAGATTTCTCAAGAGGCAGGTAAGGTGGTCTGGTATTCTCATCTCTTGAAGAATATTCCACAGGTTGTTGTGATCCATACAGTCAAAGGCTTTTGCAGAATCAATGAAGCAGAGTGGATGCTTTTCTGGAATTATCTTGCCTTTTTCTATGATCCAACAGATATTGGCAATTTGATCTCTGGTTCCTCTGCCTTTTCTAAATCCAGCTGGTACATATGAAAGTTTTCACTTAATGTACTGTTCAAGCCTAGCTGAAGGATTTTGAGCGTTACCTCGCTATTATGTGAAATGAGCACAGCTGTTCAATAATTTGAACATTCTTTGGCATTTTCTTTCTTTGCAATTGAAATGAAAATTGACTTTTTCCAGTCTTGTGGCTCTTTTGGACAACTTAAGAAACAAAAATGTTCTCAAGTTTTCCAAAATTGGGAGCATATTGAGTGCAGCACTTTAATAACATCATCTTTTAGGATTTTAAATAGCTCAGCTGGAATTTCATCATCTCTACTAGCTTTGTTTGTAGTAAGGCTTCCTAAGGCCCACTTGACTTCACACTGCAGGATTCTAGCTCTAGGTGAATAACCTCACCATTGTGGTTATTTGGGTCATTAAGACCTTTTTTTATATTGTTTTTCTGTGTATTCTTGCCATGTCTTCTTAATCTCTTCTGCTTCTGTTAGGTCATTGCCATTTCTATCCTTTATTGTCCCCATCTTTGCATAATGTGTTCACTTAGTATCTCTAATTCTCTTGATGATATCTTTACTCTTTCCCATTCTATTGTTTTCCTCTTTCTTTTCATTGTTCACTTAAGAATGTTTTCTTTTCTCTCCTTGCTGTTCTGTGGAACGCTACATTTAGTTGGTTATATCTTTCTTTTTGCCCTCTGCTTTCCATTTCTCTTTTTTTCTCAGCTATTTGTAAGGCCCCCTCAGACAACCATTTTGGCTTCTTGCATTTATTTTTCTTGGGACTGTTTTGGTCAATGCCTCCTGTACAATGTTGTGAACCTCTGTCCATAGTTCTTCAGGCACTCTGTCTATGAGATCTAATCCCTTGAATCTATTTGTCACTTTCACTGTATAATCATAAGGGATTTGATTTGGGTCATACCTGAATGGCAACCCACTCCAGTATTCTTGCCTGGAGAATCCCATGGATGGAGGAGCTTGGTGGGTTACACTCCATGGGTCGCAAAGAGTCAGACATGACTGAGCAACTTCTCTTTCACTAGATCTCCTAGGGGATTTTTTTTTTTTTTTTTTTTTTTTGCCATCTGAATCACCAGGGAAGACTTTAAGAGGTGGAGAGTGAAGAGAGGCAGGTTGTACAGGAGTGGTAAAGTATTAGTCACTCTGTTATATGACTCTTTGTTAACCTATGGACTATAGCTTGTCAGGCATCTCTATCCAAGTAATTTTCCAGGCAAGAACAACTGAAGTGGGTAACCATTCCCTTCCCTACAGGATCTTCCCAACTCAGGGATCAAACCTGGGTCTTCTACATGGCAGGCAGAATTTTCTCCGTCTGAGCCACCAGGGAAGCTCAATGTTCAACTGGGCACAAATAAAATTTTCCACTTCTTAGATTACTTTTTTCATTGACACAACTTTATGAGTCCTGATAATACTCTTCTAGGGCAGAGTTTCCTAAAGAAAAGAAAAAGGGTGAAATCACTCAGTCATGTCTGACTCTTTGTGACCACATAGACTGTAGCCTACCAGGTTCCTCTGTCATGGTATTTTCCAGGCAAGAGTAATGGGAGTGGGTTGCATTTCCTTTTCCAAGGGATCTTCCAAACCCAAGGATTGAACCTGAGTCTCCTGTATCACAGGCAGAGACTTTACCCTCTGATCCACCAGGGAAGCCTCAGGTTTGCTAACCTTGGTGCAGCTGACATGTAGTTCAGATCAATTTTTTGTTTTGGGGTAATTTTCAGCATTGTAGAATATTTAGCAACATTCCTCTTTCCTAAACATTGGATGTCTGGAGAAGGAAATGGCAACCCACTCCAGTGTTCTTGCCTGGAGAATCCCAGGGACGGGGGAGCCTCATGGGCTGCCGTCTATGGGGTCTCACAGAGTCGGACACGACTGAAGCGACTTAGCAACAGCAGCAGCAGCAAACATTGGATGTCAGTAGCTCTTTCTTGTTTTGGCAATGAAAAGTATATTCAGGTGTCACCAAATATCTCCTGGATGTGAAAGGAATAGCACATCACCTCAGTTGCTAAACATTGTTGTATAGTTTTATACAGCAGGAATAAAAAACAATAACAGTTTTTAATGTATAAGTATTGATAGTTTTATGACTTAATCCAAATGTGCAGAATAAATTGCTTATAAAAGGGAATCATTTTTCAATAAAAATTAAGCAGATAAAAGAGATGGAGAAGGGCATTCCAAGGTAGTTTGTACAAAAATCACAGAAGCCTGTGAGATATGGTGAGGCTGTATATCAATAAACATTTATCACATATAAATCAGTTCATAAGCAGAAATGATTGTTAATATAAAGGATTGAATATTACATGTGAAGTTAGTATTTTAAACCATTTGATTTTTCATTTTGGGGTTGAAGAATAGGTTTCTGTGGAAGGTAAAAAATATCATCTGCTGGGAAGTTAATTAATGGCTTGAAAAACGTGGCAGCTAAGTGTAAAGGGATCTAGTCACAAACACACTTGTGACAGTGCATAATTATATCATAGAGTAATGTGATACAGCAAAAGAATAATAAGAATGGAAAATATGCAAAACTCATTGTCTTATGTAGCAGAAATTAGAGGAAACGAGGTTAAAAGTGTGTGGTTTGAGATTTACAGCAATGAATGACAAAAGACAAGCTGAAAGACATTCTGTGTGTTTAGAAAGGGAGTAAAAATATCTTAAACTCTTGAAATTCATAAGCCTAGGTAAATATACCTTGGTCATTTTATAGCATAAAATCTGAATTATTAGTATTCCTACAACTCCAATTTTAAATCAACCCAAATCCCAGGATCTAAAAGATTTAAGGAATCCAGGACTCTAATCCCATACTCTCTACAATCTCAGGAATATTTTCTCTTGAAAGTCTCCACTGATCTCATTCATCCACTAATTTCTGTCTCAAGTACTCCAGTGAATACAGAGGACTCTTTTTTTGTTTTCTGAAATAGCTTATCATGTTTTAGGAAAGCTCCAGATGACAAATAGCTATTCTTTAAAATAAACGTTAAATTGCCTCTTTTTAAAAATTTTAGTCTCAAATATTTACATACTCCAATGATACACATTAGCCATGGGTCATGGCTGTCAATTGTCAAGGATCTGAAGCCACTCAACGGAATTTAAATCCTGGATGGTCCTACTTAGCTTTGCCTGCCCTGTACTCAATTATGAAATTTTACATTGTCTCATTTTCTTTATTATAAAGAAATATCATGGATAGAAACAAATTATGATGTGATTTATTACATGATATAAACCATCTAAATATTTGGAAGGAATCATAAGGTGTATTGATCTGTCAATAAATGCCAGCTCTTAATCAATGCACATTTATCTTTTTTTCACTAATATTAAATGAGTGCTTTATGTGAAAGAGATATTAAATTGAGATATTAAATGAGTCCTTTATGTGAAAGAAGCATTTCTACAGAATTACTTGATGGGTATCTTTTTTCCCACATCTTTTCCAGTCTGAGCATGTGTAATTTCCTAATCTTTTAACAAACAGGCTTTCCATTCATCTATCAACACAGATATTCTCCAAAAATCTTTCTTTTTTCAAACTTGCTTTACAACTTGTCACCAAGTGTAGCGTTAACTGATTCAAAAATGCTGTGAAAAGCATGAGACACATCTGCCTAGTGATTGAACACTCAACTACTATAAGACTGTATTGCCTTTTTTTTTTTTTTTTTTTCATCCTGGAATTACATTGGATCACATGGCATACACATTCTTTTTGAAACCAACCCTCCAGTTTCCCATAATCAGTGCAGAATCTCTATCCCCATTGACTTACCAGGGGTCATCTGTGATAATACACAGAGAAGCCATAAAGGAGAAAATGTTCTGACGCTTCAGATAGTGAAGGGTGAATGTTTTATACTATAGGATGCACCTGGGGACAGGTTTTCACAAATATCTAGTGCGTGTTAAATTTCACTGGGGACAAGGATGCAAAAGAAAGCACACTATCATTCAGAACATACAAGATTTTTTCTCTGATATTTGGTTTAGCATCTAAAAATAATTCTCAAACTTTGGTTTCATTTTAGGACTGGGAACCAAAATAAGCCTCTTTTAAAAAATTCCTAAGAGAAGACAGTGCTGAAGACCAGACAAAACAAATCAGTGATACTTATTTACAAAAATAATGGGACAATAATGGTAAATAAAAACAGCTTGAGATATTCAGACTAGTCAGCATAGACATACTGACAGAGAAATAAAATAATGTGTTTTTAATCTAATTCTATATTTCTTATTTAAGGTTACTGACTTATTTAGGGTCCTAACAGGTGCTGACTTTGGAACATTCACCTCAGAGCCTCAGTTACAATTTCTGAGCTTCTTCCATGCAAGAGCTGATTACACAAATCTTTCCAGTATCCAAATTCTCTCTCTCCAAGTTGTTCCAGTCATATTTAGAATTATTATGAAAGGATTGTATATATTTTCACAAATTGATATCAACTTCCCAAACTGAAACTGTTATTTATGACAGGTATTTACTAGGTTGAAAGAAGACTTTGTGCCTTCCAATAGGATTTTAAGCTTTAATATTATGAAAGGAATTATCTTGGATTCATTGAAGAGTACAAGAGAGAGGCTAACAACCCTGGATTGCCTGGCTAACAACCCTGGATTTCCTGATGACTTTACTTGAAGTCACACTGGTTTTGTCCTGTGTCATTGGGTCAGGCCCCATTCAGTAGACTTGTTCTTTTTGAATTAAGACTCTCTGACCACATCCTCATATTAAACTGCCATAAACTTATCATCCTCCTAGAGAAAGAAATGGTATAGGATCGAGGGCAGTTATACGAAGGAACCCAGCTCAACCAGGGTCAGGGTGTGTGTACATCTTTGTGTCTGGACACTCAGTGATTCATATCAGCAGATTGAAATCAGCCGTAGCTGAGGATTTGTACCAGAAAAAAAGTAAAACACAAAACCAGTGCACATCATTAAATAAAAAGAAATAAATTTAAATGAAATCTGGGAAATATAAATGTAAAGGGTCTAGACATACTTATACTTTTTGTGGAATTTTCTGAATAAAGATGGACATCCTTACCATGCAGAGAGAAGGGGACTATGGATAAGTTGGCCAGATATCTGCTTCCTGGTGCAAGAGTAGGCTCAGGTACCTCATGCAATAGAATATCATTCACGTATGAAAGTAAATGAAATTCTTATTTATGCTACAACTCAAATGAATCTTGAGAACATTATTCTAAGTCAAAGAAACCAGACTCAAAGGCCAAATATTGTTTCATTTCATTTACATAAGATGTCCAGAGATGACAAATCACAGACACAAAACGTCAATTAATGTGTGCCATGAAATGGGGTTGGAGAATGGGGAGTGGCTGCTAAGGGGGATAGAATATCTTTATTAAATGTACTGGAATTTGATAGTAGTGATGATTGCACAGGTTTTTGGATATGTCAAAAACCGGAGATTAATACTCTTTCAAGAGTGTGCTATATGGTGTGAAAATTATATCTCAATTACAAAAAAAAAAAAAACTTACTTAGTATGGTATACGCAGACCATACAAGAAAAAAATATATTAGATATATGCTTTTAAATTTAGGATATATCAAATAAATGTGGTGACGCGATTTTGTGATCGACAACTCAGCTTAACTCAGGTGTAATTGTTAAATATTCATTCTGCGGAGAAAGTTTATATGGGAATTCTGGCTTTTTATTCAATTTTCTATAAACCTTAAACTCTATAAAAGGTAAAGGAAATTAATTGAAACTAATTTAATAGTAGAAAAAAATTATCATTCCACAAATAGGAAAACATTAAATGATTAAGTTATTTCAGTTTGGAACAACTCTTCCTCCATATGTCTTTATTAGGAAACCATTTAAATTATTCTATTGTGAGAAAAAATGTTCTTTATGAAAAGTTTGGTAGAATTTTTGTGCATTTATTTTCTAAATCCTTCATGCAATATACATTTATTCATATTTAAAATTTAATATGTATGTGTAAGTCAGGAGTATACAAATAGATTCCACATGTGACCTATACAGAAAAAGAAGTTACACACAGAAGAAATGAAGAGGTGCTATGATGCATGCTATGAACATTATTAGGAGATGTAGAGAAAAAAAATAAGGAAAATGGCTAAATTTCTTAGAGGAAACATTTAACTAAATTCTAAATGTAGGATAGAAGTCAGCTAGGCAAAAAATACATGTTTGCATACAAATAACAGGAATAAGATACAGATGCATCAAGTACTTTATGTTCAAAATATAACAGTGTTTAAATGAAAACTGCCAGCAAATGAAAGATGAAAAACCTAGTATTTTATTTTTCACAAGATCATATGTAAGACTAAAAAAAAGAATAGATAGTGACTAATGGAGAGAAGATAAATTATTTGAGGATACTTTAGAGATAAATACTAAGATCAGATGATTGGTTAGGTGTACAATGTGGAATTGTGGCCAACATCAAAGGTAAATGATGTTTCTGGATTGGTTAACTGAGTGAATAATGGAAACCATTTCTAAATTGAGATATTTAAAGAACAGTTCTTGATACAAACACATCTTACATTGATGTACAGAATTTGTCAAGAGTATTGTAAGAAGCTTCCTTATAAAATTTACCCATATTCATATATTTTTTTACATTTTGCTCAATTTTGCTTTACCACTGAACAATTCAATGGATATATGGATAGATATATGATAGATAATTTTTATGAAGTGTTTATGAGGAAGGAAAGTTATGACCAACTTAGACAGCATATTCAAAAACAGAGACATTACTTTGCCAACAAAGGTCCGTATAGTCAAGGCTATGGTTTTTCCAGTGGTCATGTATAGATGTGAGTGTTGGACTGTGAAGAAAGCTGAGCGCCAAAGAATTGATGCTTTTGAACTGTGGTATTGGAGAAGACTCTTGAGAGTCCCTTGGACTGCAAGGAGATCCAACCAGTCCATTCTGAAGATCAGCCCTGGGATTTCTTTGGAAGGACTGATGCTAAAGCTGAAACTCCTGTACTTTGGCCACCTCATGTGAAGAGGTGACTCATTGAAAAAACTCTGATGCTGGGAGGGATTGGGGGCAGGAGGAGAAGGGGACGACGGAGGATGAGATGGCTGGATGGCATCACCGACTCGATGGACATGAGTTCTAGTGAACTCCGGGAGTTGGTGATGGATAGGGAGGCCTGGCGTGCTGCACTTCATGGGGTCGCAAAGAGTCAGACATGACTGAGCGACTGAACTGAACTGAACTGATGAGTAAATTCGAGACATAGTGTTCCTTTGCTCCTAAATATTTAAGTATGCTTCCTTAGGAAAAGTATAGTCTACTGCCTAACTGTAGTATTATAGACAGTATCAGGACACTTAGCACTGAAGTAATATTACAACCTAAGTGTTAGCCCATATCCAAGGTTAAAAATAATCCAAAGACCTATATGTATATTTTCTTGCCCAAAATTCAATTCAGGATTATATAATGGATTTTTTTTTAATACTTTATTTTACTTTACAATACTGTATTGGTTTTGCCATACATTGACATGAATCCACCACAGGTGTACATGCGTTCCCAAACATGAACCCCCCTACTCCCTCCCCATAACATCTCTCTGGGTCATCACCGTGCACCAGCCCCAAGCATGCTGTATTCTGCATCGGACATAGACTGGCGATTCGATTCTTGCATGTTATTATACATATTACAATGCCATTCTCCCAAATCATCCCACCCTCTCCCTCTCCCTCTGAGTCCAAAAGTCTGTTATACACATCTGTGTCTTTTTTGCTGTCTTGCATACAGGGTCGTCATTGCTATCTTTCTAAATTCCATATATATGTGTTAATATACTGTATTGGTGTTTTTCTTTCTGGCTTACTTCACTCTGCATAATTGGCTCCAGTTTCATCCATCTCATCAGAACTGATTCAAATGTATTCTTTTTAACGGCTGAGTAATACTCCATTGTGTATATGTACCACAGTTTTCTTATCCATTCATCTGCTGATGGACATCTAGGTTGTTTCCATGTCCTGGCTATTATAAACAGTGCTGCGATGAACATTGGGGTACATGTGTCTCTTTCAATTCTGGTTTCCTCTGTGTGTATGCCCAGCAGAGGGATTGCTGGGTCATAAGGTAGTTCTATTTGCAATTTTTAAAGGAATCTCCACACTGTTCTCCAAAGTGGCTGTACTAGTTTGCATTCCCACCAACAGTGTAGGAGGGTTCCCTTTTCTCCACACCCTCTCCAGCATTTATTGCTTGCAGATTTTTGGATCGCAGCCATTCTGACTGGTGTGAAGTGGTACCTCATTGTGGTTTTGATTTGCATTTCTCTAACAATGAGTGATGTTGAGCATCTTTTCATGTGTTTGTTAGCCATCCATATGTCTTCTTTGGAGAAATGTCTATTTAGTTCTTTGGCCCATTTTTTGATTGGGTCGTTTGTTTTTCTGGAATTGAGCTGTATAAGTTGCTTGTATATTTTTGAGATTAGTTGTTTGTCAGTTGCTTCATTTGCTATTATTTCCTCCCATTCAGAAGGCTGTCTTTTCACTTTGCTTATATTTTCCTTTGTTGTGCAGAAGCTTTTAATTTTAATTAGATCCCATTCGTTTATTTTTGCTTTTATTTCCAGAATTCTGGGAGGTGGATCATAGAGGATCCTGCTGTGATTTATGTCTGAGAGTGTTTTGCCTATATTCTCCTCTAGGAGTTTTATAGTTTCTGGTCTTACATTTAGATCTTTAGTCCATTTTGAGTTTATTTTTGTGTGGGGTGTTAGAAAGTGATCTAGTTTCATTCTTTTACAAGTGGTTGACCAGTTTTCCCAGCACCACTTGTTAAAGAGATTGTCTTTACTCCATTGTATATTCTTGCCTCCTTTGTCAAAGATAAGGTGTCCTTATGTGTGTGGATTTACCTCTGGGCTTTCTGTTTTGTTCCATTGATCTATATGTCTGTCTTTGTGCCAGTACCATACTGTCTTGATGACTGTGGCTTTGTAGTATAGCCTGAAGTCAGGCAAGTTGATTCCTCCAGTTCCATTCTTCTTTCTCAAGATTGCTTTGGCTATTCGAGGTTTTTTGTATTTCCATACAAATCTTGAAATGATTTGTTCTAGTTCTGTGAAAAATATGGCTGGTAGCTTGATAGGGATGGCATTGAATTTGTAAATTGCTTTGGGTAGTATACTCATTTTCACTATATTGATTCTTCCAATCCATGAGCATGGTATATTTCTCCATCTATTAGTGTCCTCTTTGATTTCTTTCATCAGTGTTTTATAGTTTTCTATATATAGGTCTTTAGTTTCTTTAGGTAGATATATTCCTAAGTATTTTATTCGTTTCGTTGCAATGGTGAATGGAATTGTTTCCTTAATTTCTTTTTCTACTTTTTCATTATTCGTGTATAGGAATGCAAGGGATTTCTGTGTGTTGATTTTATATCCTGCAACTTTACTATATTCATTGATTAGCTCTAGTAATTTTCTGGTGGAGTCTTTAGGGTTTTCCATGTAGAGGATCATGTCATCTGCAAACAGTGAAAGTTTTACTTCTTCTTTTCCAATTTGGATTCCTTTTATTTCTTTTTCTGCTCTGATTGCTGTGGCCAAAACTTCCAGAACTATGTTGAATAGTAGTGGTGAAAGTGGGCACCCTTGTCTTGTTCCTGACTTTAGGGGAAATGCTTTCAATTTTTCACCATTGAGGATAATGTTTGCTGTGGGTTTGTCATATATAGCTTTTATTATGTTGAGGTATGTTCCTTCTATTCCTGCTTTCTGGAGAGTTTTTATCATAAATGGATGTTGAATTTTGTCAAAGGCCTTCTCTGCATCTATTGAGATAATCATATGGCTTTTATTTTTCAATTTGTTAATGTGGTGAATTACATTGATTGATTTGCGGATATTAAAGAATCCTTGCATCCCTGGGATAAAGCCCACTTGGTCATGGTGTATGAGCTTTTTAATGTGTTGTTGGATCCTGATTGCTAGAATTTTGTTGAGGATTTTTGCATCTATGTTCATCAGTGATATTGGCCTGTAGTTTTCTTTTTTTTTGTGTGTGTGGCATCTTTGTCAGGTTTTAGTATTAGGGTGATGGTGGCCTCATAGAATGAGTTTGAAGTTTTCCTTCCTCTGCAATTTTCTGGAAGAGTTTGAGGAGGATAGGTGTTAGCTCTTCTCGAAATTTTTGGTAGAATTCAGCTGTGAAGCCGTCTGGACCTGGGCTTTTTTTTGCTGGAAGATTTCTGATTACAGTTTGAATTTCCATGCTTGTGATGGGTCTGTTAAGATTTTCTATTTCTTCCTGGTTCAGTTTTGGAAAATTGTACTTTTCTAAGAATTTGTCCATTTCTTCCACGTTGTCCATTTTATTGGCATATAACTGCTGATAGTAGTCTCTTATGATCCTTTGTATTTCTGTGTTGTCTGTTGTGATCTCTCCATTTTCATTTCTAATTTTATTGATTTGATTTTTCTCTCTTTGCTTCTTGATGAGTCTGGCTAATGGTTTGTCAATTTTATTTATCCTTTCAAAGAACCAGCTTTTGGCTTTGTTGACTTTTGCTATGGTCTCTTTTGTTTCTTTTGCATTTATTTCTGCCCTAATTTTTAAGATTTCTTTCCTTCTACTAACTCTGGGGTTCTCCAGTTCTTCCTTTTCTAGTTGCTTTAGTTGTAGAGTTAGGTTATTTATTTGACTTTTTTCTTGTTTCTTGAGGTATGCCTGTATTGCTATGAACTTTCCTCTTAGCACTGCTTTTATAGTGTCCCACAGGTTTGGGGTTGTTGTGTTTTCATTTCCATTACTTTCTATGCATATTTTGATTTCTTTTTTGATTTCTTCTGTGATTTGTTGGTTATTCAGAAGTGTGTTGTTCAACCTCCATATGTTGGAATTTTTAATAGTTTTTCTCCTGTAATTGAGATCTAATCTTAATGCATTATGGTCAGAAAAGATGCTTGGAATGATTTCGATTTTTTTGAATTTATCAAGTTTAGATTTATGGCCCAAGATGTGACCTATCCTGGAGAATGTTCCATGAGCACCTGAGAAAGAGGTGAAATGCATTGTTTTGGGGTGAAATGTCCTATAGACATCAATTAGGTCTAACTGATCTAATGTATCATTTAAAGTTTGCGTTTCTTTGTTAATTTTCTGTTTAGTTGATCTGTCCATAGGTGTGAGTGGGGTATTAAAGTCTCCCACTATTATTGTGTTATTGTTGATTTCCCCTTTCATACTTCTTAGCGTTTGTCTTACATATTATGGTGCTCCTATATTGGGTGCATATATATTTATAATTGTTATATCTTCTTCTTGGATTGATCCTTTGATCATTATGTAGTGGCCTTCTTTGTCTCTTTTCACAGCCTTTGTTTTAAAGTCTATTTTATTGGATATGAGTATTGCCACTCCTACTTTCTTTTGGTCTTTATTTGCGTGGTATATCTTTTTCCAGCCCTTCACTTTCAGTCTGTATGTGTCCCTTGTTTTGAGGTGGGTCTCTTGTAAGCAGCATATAGAGGGGTCTTGTTTTTGTATCAATTCAGCCAGTCTTTGTCTTTTGGTTGGGGCATTCAACCCATTTACGTTTAAGGTAATTATTGATAAGTATGATCCTGTTACCATTTACTTTATTGTTTTGGGTTCGGGTTTATACACCCTTTTTGTGTTTCCTGTCTAGAGAATATCCTTTAGAATTTGTTGGAGAGCTGGTTTGGTGGTGCTGAATTCTCTCAGCTTTTGCTTGTCTGTAAAGCTTTTGATTTCTCCTTCGTATTTGAATGAGATCCTTGCTGGGTACAGTAATCTGGGCTGTAGGTTATTGTCTTTCATCACTTTAAGTATGTCTTGCCATTCCCTCCTGGCCTGATGAGTTGCTATTGAAAGATCAGCTGTTATCCTTATGGGAATCCCCTTGTGTGTAATTTGTTGTTTTTCCCTTTCTGCTTTTAATATTTGTTCTTTGTGTTTGATCTTTGTTAATTTGATTAATATGTGTCTTGGGGTGTTTCACCTTGGGTTTATCCTATTTGGAACTCTCTGTGTTTCTTGGACTTGAGAGATTATTTCTTTCCCCATTTTAGGGAAGTTTTCAACTATTATCTCCTCAAGGATTTTCTCATGGTCTTTCTTTTTGTCTTCTTCTTCTGGGACTCCTATAATTCGAATGTTGGAGCGTTTCATATCGTCCTGGAGGTCTCTGAGTTGTCCTCATTTCTTTTAATTCATTTTTCTTGTTTCCTCTCTGATTCATTTATTTCTACCATTCTATCTTCTATTTCACTAATCCTATCTTCTGCCTCCGTTATTCTATTTGTTGCCTCCAGAGTGTTTCTGATCTCATTTATTGTGTTATTCATTATATATTGACTCTTTTTTATTTCTTCTAGGTCCTTGTTAAACCTTTCTTGCATCTTCTCAATCCTTGTCTCTAGGCTATTTATCTGTGATTCCATTTTGATTTCAAGATTTTGGATCATTTTCACTATCAATATTTGGAATTCTTTCTCAGGTAGATTCCCTACCTCTTCCTCTTTTGTTTGGTTTGGTGGGCAACTCTCCTGTTCCTTTACCTCCTGAATATTCCTCTGTCTCTTCATCTTGATTATATTGCTGCGTTTCAGGTGGCCTTTTTATATTCTGGTAATTTGTGGAGTTCTCTTTATTATGGAGCTTCCTCACTGTGGGTGGGGTTGTATCAATGGCTTGTCTAGGTTTCCTGTTTAGGGAGGCTTGTGTTGGAGTTCTGGTGGGTGGAGCTGGGTTTCTTCTCTCTGGAGTGCAGTGGAGTGACCAGTAATGGGTTATGAGACGTCAAAGGTTTTGGAGTAACTTTGAACTGCCTGTATATTGAAGCTCAGGGGTGTGTTCCTGTGCTGCTGGAGAATTTGCATGGTATGTCTTGTTCTGGAACTTGTGGTCCTTGTGTGGAGCTTGGTTTCAATGTAGGTATGGAGGCATTTGATGAGCTCCTATTGCTTAATGTTCCCTGAATTCAGGAGTTCTCTGATGTTTTCAGGCTTTGGACTTCAGCCTCCTGCTTCTGGTTTTCAGTTTTATTTTTACAGTAGCCTCTAGACTTCTCCATCTATACTGCACTGATGATAAAACATCTAGGTTAAAGATGAAAAGTTTCTCCACATTGAGGGACACTCAGGGAGGTTCACTGATCTACAAGGAGAAGAGAAGAGGGAGGGGGTAGTTAGAGGTGACTGGAATGAGATGCAGTGAGATCAAAAGAGGAGAGAGCAAGCTAGCCAGTAGTCACTTCCTTATTTGCGTTCCATAGTGTGGACCACTCAGAGGTATTTACGGAGTTATACAGGGAAGAGGAGAGGGAGGAAGTAGACAGAGGTGGCCAGGAGAATAAGAGAGAGGAATGAGAAGGAGAAAGACAAATCCTGCCAGTAACCAGTTCCTTAGGTGTTCTCCACCGTCTGGAACACACGGAGATTCACAGAGTTGGATAGAGGAGAGATGGGGGAGAAAAGAGACAGAGGCACCTGGTGGAGAAAAAGGAGAGTCCAAAGGAGGAGAGAGTGGTCAAGCCAGTAATCTCGCTCTCAGGTAAACTTGGGTAGTGAAGTTTGGGTTTTTAAATGTACAAAATTGACAACAAAAACCAAAGAGCAAAGATTAAAAATCTAGAGTAGAGGTTGGATTTTCAAAAATACAATATTAAAGAAAAGAAGCAGAAGGAAAAAGGAAAAAGAAAAAAAAAAGGAAAGGAAAATAAAAGCCACAATATTTATTAAAAAAAAAAAAAACCACACCAATAACCACCCAAAGACTATATATGGTGTTTGCCTTAAAAAAAAAAAAAAAAAGAGTCATTTTTTTTGAATAGTAATAATAGATTATAGAAATAAAAATTAGAGGAGAAATAGAAGACTTAACTATTTTAAAAAAAGTTAAAAAAAAAGAAAAAAAAAGGGAATGATTATAAAAATAGTAAAAATATCCTTGGCCCTTCTCTGATGTTGTGGGCAGTGTGGGGTCACTTCCAAGGCGGTTCCCTCTGTTTAACTTCTTCTGTTTGCTGGTTTTTTAGGCTCACTAGTTCAGTCGCACTGTGGGGAGGGGGGATGCTGCAAACAAATAGCGCTGTCGTGTGCACACAGTGTCTCAGCCCCGCTGGACCTGTCCCTTCCTGCGGCGTACAAACCGCTCTGGCTCTACGATGCTCAGCCGGGAACCGTCTGGGGATGGCCATAGGCTGCGTGCACTTCCCCGGTCTAAGCCGCTCAGGTTTGGCACTCAGGCAGCCCTCAGAGGCACAGATTCGGTTGGGACTGTGTTTTGTGCCCTTCCCGGGTCCGAGTAGCTCGGGAGTTTGGCGAGCGCGATCGCTGCGACTTGTCGCCTTTTCTGCCTCTGCTGCTCAGCTTTCTGGGTGGACTGCTGGCGCCCCTTGTGAGGCAGATGGTGACTGTCCAGCACCCCCAGAAGTCTTAGCAAAGAAGCCTGCTTGCAGTTTGGTAAGTAAAGTCTCGCCGGGTCTGCAATGGCCCCTTTCCAGCCCTTACGGCTCTGACTGCCTGTCCCCGGCGGGGGATGGTCTGCAGCCGGCTTTTTCTGTTCCGTCCTTTGTCCTGTGCTCGGTCCTGGCGGTGTCTTATGTTCAAGCTTTTCATGCGGTAGCTATCCCACAGTCTGGTTTGCTAGCCCAAGTTAGATCGTTCTGGTTGTGCGTGGGGCATTCCTGCCCGATTCTTACACAGCTCTGCAGCCGGCGCCTCCCGCGCGTCCCTGCCCTGCCCCCACTTCCCAATGGCGGATGCAGGCGTCTGTGCTGCTTTTCCGCTGGGGGAGTTACTGGTGGGCTTGTAATCTCTTGGTTTTAATTATTTATTTATCTTTCCTTCCTGTTATGTTGCCCTCTGTGTTTCCAAGGCTTGTCACAGACTCGTCTGGGAGAGTGTTTCCTGGTGTTTGGAAACCTCTCTTCTTAAAATTCCCTTCCCGGGACGGGCTTCTCTTCCCGGGACAGAGCTCCCTCCCCACCTCCTTTGTCTCCTTTTTCACCTTTTATATTTTTTCCTACCTGTTTTTGAAGACAATGGTCTGCTTTTCTGGTTGCCTGATGTCCTCTGCCAGCCTACAGAAGTTGTTTTGTGGAGTTGCTCAGTGTTGAAATGTTCTTTTGAGGAATTTGTAAGGGAGAAAGTGGTCTTCCCGTCCTATTCCTCCACCATCTTAGGACCCTATATAATGCATTTTATATTCATGTCTCCTTAGACTTCTTCCATCTATAGCAATTCCTCAGACTTTTTGCCTTTGTCCTTTGTTTTGTTTCATTTTTGAGGATTCACTTACTTTGTATTTTAAACTTTATATTAAATTCTAATATAAGTACAGAAATTATACTTTGTACAGCTTAAGTGATTTTTTGCAAAGGAGACGTAAATGTGTAACAACCCAACTGAGGTTTATAACATTATTTGCACCAAGAAGCTCCGTCCTGAATTGGTCATTACATCACCATTTCTGCAAGGAAAGGAAAGGACCTAGGTTCACTATTTACTCTTTTATGTTTCTTAATTTCTTTACCCAGATACAGTACATGAATCTATGTCACATAGCTGCCATGCCAGATTATGAAAACTGACTTATGACAGCAAATTAAAAACAATAAAAATTAAATAGAAAACTAAAGAATTTCAATAACATGGATTTTTTAGTTTTATTTTGTTTGAAAGTTTGTTACCACACACAAAGATAAAAGCTCGGTTACATTATTCATAGTAAATTTTATGAACAGAATATTTTTACCATATGCATAAGAATGGTGCTTAGTCTTTGCATCATAGAGAAGTAGGTTGAGAAATGGAGGGAACACCAAGTAAATGCTAGAAATGAGGATGTGGATGTAAGGTGAGATGTGAGAACCAAACCTATGTCAAGAAAGGAGAAGAAGGCAGACAGGCAGAATTGGAGGGAGACACCAATATGAGTGATGCAAGTATTGAATGCTTTCAACCTTGCCTCCTTCTGGGTCAAAAGAAAAAGCTGTGATATATATACACAGGACAATGTAGTGAATGTAAGGCCAAACCCTGCACAGTGAAGTTCAGTTCATTCACTCAGGCATGTCCGACTCTTCACAACCCCATAAACTGCAGCATGCCAGGCTTCCCTGTCCATCACCAGCTCCTGGAGTTTACCCAAACTCATGTCCATTGAGTCGGTGATACCATCCAACCATCTCATCCTCTGTCATCCCCTTCTCCTCCTGCCTTCAGTCTTTCCCAGTATCAGGGTCTTTTCAAATGTGTCAACTCTTCGCATCAGTTGGCCACAGTATTGGAGTTTCAGCTTCAACAGCAGTCCTTCCAATGAACATTCAGGACTGATTTCATTTAGGATGGACTGGTTGGATCTCATTGCCATCCAAGGGACTCTCAAGAGTCTTCTCCAACACCGCAGTTCAAAAGCATCAATTCTTTGGCACTCAGCTTTCTTTTTAGTCCAACTCTCAGATCCATACATGACCACTGGAAAAACCATAGCCTTGTTGGTTAAGTAATGTCTCTGCTTTTGAATATGCTGTCTAGGTTGGTCATAACTTTCCTTCCAAGGAATAAGCTTCTTTTAATTTCATGGCTGAAATCACCATCTGCAGTGATTTTGGAGGCCAAAAAAATAAAGTTTGACACTGTTTCCATTGTTTCCCAATCTATTTGCCATAAAGTGATGGGACCAGCTGCCACGATCTTAGTTTTCTGAATGTTGTGCTTTTAGCCAACTTTTTTCACTCTCCTCTTTCACTTTCATCAAGAGGCTCTTTAGTTCTTCTTCATTTTCTGCCATAAGTGTGATTTCATCTGCATATCTGAGGTTTTTGATATTTCTCCCAGCAATCTTGATTCCAGCTTGTGCTTCCTCCAGCCCAGCATTTCGCATGAGGTACTCTGCATAAAAGTTAAATAAGCAGGGTGACAATATACAGCCTTGATGTAATCCTTTTCCTATTTGGAATCAGTCTGTTGTTCCATGTCCAGTTCTAACTATTGCTTCCTGACCTGCATATGCTGCTGCTGCTACTGCTGCTAAGTCTCTTCAGTCGTGTCCGACTCTGTGCGACCCCATAGACGGCAGCACACCAGGCTCCCCCGTCCCTGGGATTCTCCAGGCAAGAACACTGGAGTGGGTTGCCATTTCCTTCTCTAGTGCATGAAAGTGAAAAGTGAAAGTGAAGTCAATCAGTCATGTCCGACTCCCAGTGACCCCATGGACTGCAGCCCACCAGGCTGCCCCGTCCATGGGATTCTCCAGGCAAGAGTACTGGAGTGGGTTGCCATTGCCTTCTCCTATAGGTTTCTCAAGAGGCAGGTCAGGTGGTCTGGTATTCCTATCTCTTTCAGAATTTTCCACAGTTTATTGTGATCCACACAGTCAAATGCTTTGGCATGGTCAATAAAGCAGAAATAGATGTTTTTCTGGAACTCTCTTGCAACAGTGAAAGCCACAAAGAAACCATAGATTCTGCTGACCCAGACATCTCCTGCAATCAGTTTCACAATGGACATATATTCACATTAGGTGTGGTAGATGACTCTTGTATAATAAAATTATAACTAGAACTTTATCAATATTAAGCACCAGGATCTTTTCAGGTGGCGCTAGTGGCAAAGAACCTGCTTGCCAATATAGGAGATGTAAGAGAAGCAGACTCAATCCCTTGGTAGGGAAGATCCCCTGGAGGAGGAAATGGCAACCCACTTCGGTACTCTTGCCTGGAGAATCCCATGGACAGAGGAGCCTAGCAGGCTACAGTCCATAGGGTCTCAGAGATGGACACAACTGAAGTGACTTAACATACATGCAGACACAAGAATGGTAGCCCTGAGCGGTACCACAGCCTTGATTTGGGGTAACTAAAGGGTGGGTGAAGATGGCAATATGTCTCAGTGGATGGCGATTTAGTGGTCCAGGGCCATGGCAAGCAGGGTGTCCATATCTATGCACTGTAATGTGTGAATAAGCCACTGTTGAGGCAATCAGGAATCAAAATAAATCTTTTACATGAAACCAGGAGATTCCAAGCATCTTGGGCACAATGCTGGTACGAAGGGCAATATCTGTGATTCCTAGTATGCCTAGGAAAATGTTTATGGCCTCATGGAATCTGAGTTCTGATTTGATAATGATAAACAGTAGGAAATTTCTAATCATAGAAATGAGATACATGACACAGAATGGACTCCCCATAGAACACTGCACAGACTCTAGGCCTGGCATCCCTATTAGGGTCAACTCAGAAGACATGAAGACTGTGATGTTGGAAATGAAAATAATGTCCTTAGGTCTTCTGATCCAAACAAATGTTTCTCAGTTAAAGCTACTACTTCCTTATCTACCTTTTCTTTTCACCCAAAGTCAACATATTGAGTCCTTCTGATTTTATAGAAATCTGAGATCATATCATCCATCTCATTTACATATTTAAAGTATGAAAGAAAGATCTAAAGATATACATCACTCTTTTTTAATATAAATTTATTTATTTTAATTGGAGGTTAATTACTTTACAATATTGTATTGGTTTTGCTAGACATCAACATGAATGCACCACAGGTATACACATGTTCCCCATCCTGAGCCCCACTCTCTCCTCCCTCCCCAAACCATCCCTCTGGGTCATCTCAGACCCAGCAATCCCACTGTTGGGCATACACACTGAGGAAACCAGAATTAAAAGAGACACGTTTATACCAATGTTCATTGCAGCACTCTTTACAATAGCCAGGACATGGAAGCAACCTAGATGTCCATCAGCAGATGAATGGATAAGAAAGCTGTGGTACATATACACAATGGAGTATTACTCAGCCATTAAAAATAATGCACTTGAATCAGTTCTAATGAGGTGGATGAAACTGGAGCCAATTATACAGAGTGAAGTAAGCCAGAAAGAAAAACATCACTCTTTTTATGAAAGACATCCCATAAGTAGAAATCCACAGTTCTTGTACCACAGTAAAATCTTTTATGCAATATTTTAAAACCAGCAAAATAACTAAGGTAGAAAATAAACTTCTGACTTGACTGTTTTAATTTCATACCTTTGGACCAAAAATAGACATTAATTTTTCTTGAAAATTTTCTTTTAATCAAAGTTTGATGAATTTATCCACATTCTACTTAATTGCTTTGCTACTGTTTTTTGTCAGTTGTCTCTAAATCAGAAAGAGTTGGTTTGGACCAGCAAATATTCAGATCCTGATGAATATATGAGAGGGAAAAGTTTCCTATGAAAGAGAATAGGCCACGGGACTGGAAAAGGTCCATTTTCATTCTAATCCCAAAGAAAGACAATGCCAAAGAATGCTCAAACTACCACACAATTGCTCTCATCCCACATGCTAGTAAAGTAATGCTCAAAATTCTCCAAGCCAGGCTTCAGAAATACGTGAACCGTGAACTCCCTGATGTTCAAACTGGTTTTAGGAAAGGCAGAGGAACCAAAGATCAAATTGCCAACATCCGCTGGATCATGGAAAAAGCAAGAAAGTTCCAGAAAAACATCTGTTTCTGCTTTATTGACTATGCCAAAGCCTTTGACTGTGTGGACCACAAGAAACTGTGGAAAATTCTGAAAGAGATGGGAATACCAGACCACCTGACCTGCCTCTTGAGAAATCTGTATGCAGGTCAGGAAGCAACAGTTAGAACTGGACATAGAACAACAGACTGGTTCCAAATAGGAAAAGGAGTACATCAAGGATGTATATTGTCACCCTGCTTATTTACCTATACTATGCAGAGTACATCATGAGAAACGCTGGGCTGGAAGAAACACAAGCTGGAATCAAGATTGCTGGGAGAAATATCAATAACCTCAGATATGCAGATGACACCACCCTTATGGCAGAAAGTGAAGGGGAACTAAAAAGTCTCTTGATGAAAGTAAAAGAGGAGAGTGAAAAAGTTGGCTTAAAGCTCAACATTCAGAAAATGAAGATCATGGCATCCGGTTCCATCACTCCATGGAAAATAGATGGGGAAACAGTGGAAACAGTGTCAGACTTTATTTTGGGGGGCTCCTAAATCACTGCAGATGGTGATTTCAGCCATGAAATTAAAAGACGCTTACTCCTTGGAAGGAAAGTTATGACCAACCTAGATAACATATTCAAAAGCAGAGACATTACTTTGCCGACTAAGGTCCATCTAGTCAAGGCTATGGTTTTTCCAGTAGTCATGTGTGGATGTGAGAGTTGGACTGTGAAGAAAGCTGAGCGCCGAAGAGTTGATGCTTTTGAACTGTGGTGTTGGAGAAGACTCTTGAGAGTCCCTTGGACTGCCAGGAGATCCAACTAGTCCATTCTGAAGAAGATCAGCCCTGGGATTTCTTTGGAAGGAATGATACTGAAGCTGAAGCTCCAGTATTTTGGCCACCTCATGCAAAGAGTTGACTCATTGAAAAAGACTCTGATGCTGGGAGGGATTGGGGGCAGGAGGAGAAGGGGACGACAGAGGATGAGATGGCTGGATAGCATCACTGACTCGATGAACTTGAATTTGAGTGAACTCCGGAAGTTGGTGATGGACAGGGAGGCCTGGCGTGCTGCGATTCATGGGGTCGCAAAGAGTCGGACACAACTGAGCGACTGAACTGAACTGATATATATATAGATCCATCTATCAAACTATACTATCCGTTCCTATGTAAGAAAGAATATTCTTCAGGAGAATGTGAAGGAAGAGTTTAAGAAAAGGTCATTGAAATCCATAAAGATTTATTGAATTTGGGCTAAAGTTCATTGCTACAGTTTACATTTCTAGTAAACCTATATTTTTGCCTATAATTCTAAAAGTATAAATCTTAACGTTTTTGCCCTTACATTAGATTAAAAAATTCTTTAATAACTTTAATGTATATTACAGATACGTAGAGGGCACAATCTCCAAGGAAGCAAGAGAAGCATCAGGAGTCATGTATAGCAGTAAGAAGACTCATTCTTGAAGACTCATTCTTAAAGGCTCAAGGATCGGAACATGCGTAAATATGTAACTTAACTGGAATAGAGTCTTGTTTTGTGGGCTTTAACAGTTCAAAGTTACAAATACTATAAGATCTGGATAATTTAGGCTTATCAGTTCTTAATGAAATAGATAATCTGGAATACTTGCATCATTCTTGTGAACCCACACATAAAGAATTAATAGAAAACGAAGAAATGCAAGGATATGTTCCTTGAAAGGAGTTAAACATAGAATAGAAATAGAATACTGAGGATTGACATTGGGACATTAGAGATAATTGAGCTGACACTACCGAGAAATTGAGGAATTTTGGATCATTTCTCAATTCACTGAGATCTAATTTTTATGAAAACATGGGTTATGAATTGTATTTTTTTTCTGATCAAAAGCATTACTTGTTAAATGTTATATAATTTAAATAAAATAATCCTCAAAACTATACATTGGAAAATTGTTTATAATTCTGAGAAAATAAAGTTAGCTTATTTCTTTCTTTCATAGGCTCTCCAATAAAGTTGCTTTATGTCAGTAATCTCATGAAAAGCTAACCCTACAATGAATAGTCAATAAATCGGGCAGTAGTGCAGGAAGCAGTTGTAGTTCATGCTGCTAAAATGCAAGTAAAAGAATAAAAGGGTAATTTTAATGTAGGATTTGAACATGATCTGACAAGTACAGAGAGAGGAATAGCAGGTAGGAAGTATGTAAGTGAATACAAGGATGATGGGGTGGGGTGATTATTATTGAAAAAAATGGTAATGAAAAACTATGAAGATAAATTTGGGAGTAAATAGACTTACTCACCAACTGTTGGGAGTTGGTTCTGCTCTAGCTAGATACATGAAGACTACTGTCATTTTCATATCACTATCACCCATGGCTTGGAACTCCTCAGCTTGTCTTATTCCTTTGCATCATGTGTCCTGAAATAGCTCTTCCTTTTACCTGTACCTTTGTAACTGCACATAGTCAACATCAGGAACTTTAATTATATGGTGCTGGGCCATCTGCCATGGGTGCCCGTCTGAGATAACCTTTTATGCTTTTCTTTTTTATCTGCAATACAGAAATCCCTCATCTTTTGCAGGTCTGTCTGAGATAATGTTTGTTTTTTGTTTGTTTGTTTGTTTTCATTTATTCTCCAGTAAAACTCACAACAAGGTCTGTGTTATTCTGGGGTATAGCATCAATTTATTCAGCTTGAATTGAAACAAAAAGCTGCTAGCTACGATTTAAAGGTTTTCTAATGGAATTGTGAAGAAGGAGGAGTTATAAACACAAAATGAGGCATTTATTACGCACTAGCTAATGACACGGGGTTTTAATCATGCCTCTTTGGGTTATCTGCACCTCTGTTCAGTTCAGTCACTCAGTCGTTTCCGACTCTTTGCAACCCCATGAATTGCAGCACGCCAGGCCTCCCTGTCCATCACAAACTCCCAGAGTTCACTCAAACTCATGTCCATCGAGTCAGTGATGACATCCAGCCATCTCATCCTCTGTCCTCCCCTTCTCCTCCTGCCCCCAATCCCTCCCAGCATCAGAGTCTTTTCCCATGAGTCAACTCTTCGCCTGAGGTGGCCAAAATATTGGAGTTTCAGCTTCAGCATCTGTCCTTCCAAAGAACACCCAGGACTGATCTCCTTTAGAATGGACTGGTTGGATATCCCTGCAGTCCAAGGGACTCTCAAGAGTTTTCTCCAACACCACAGCTCAAAAGCATCAATTCTTTGGTGTTCAGCTTTCTTCACAGTCTAACTTTCACATCCATACATGACACTGGAGAAACCGTAGCCTTGACTAGATGGACCTTTGTTGGGAAAGTAATGTCTCTGTTTTTGAATATGCTGTCTAGGTTGGTCATAACTTTCCTTCCAAGGAGTAAGTGTCTTTTAATTTCATGGCTGCAATCACCATCTGCAGTGATTTTGGAGCCCCCCAAAATAAAGTTTGACACTGTTTCCACTGTTTCCCCATCTATTTCCCATGAAGTGATGGGACCAGATGCAGTATCTCTGAAATCATTGCTACAACTTTCAGATAATTCTTTACCATTCTCTACCCCCACACAACACACAGGCTAAGTACAGAGATTTATTTTTAACAGGCTGAGTTTTTTTAAATTAATTCATTTATTTTAATTGGAGGCTAATTACTTTATAATATGGTGGTTTTTGTCATTCATTAACATGAATCAGCCATGGGTATATACATGTGTCCCACTGTCCTGAAGCCCCCTCCCACCTCCCTCCTCACCCCATCCCTCCCAGAGCACCATAGGCTGAATTTATTTTCTGTTGTTCTCATTGACAAATAAGTATATAGTCTATTTAAATGTAAACATGTTCTATGCTAATTAATACTATTTAAATAGAATTCCTTCTATGTGACCTTTCCTTTTAATGAGGCAATTCTGATATGAATTTTATGTTCCATTCACTATTGAAAGTGGCATATTGAACGCTCTTACTATTTTTTTGTGGCTGTGTATATCTCCCTTTAGTTATATTAATGCTTGCTTCACATATTTGGGGTCTCTAGTATTTATAATGTATTTTCATAGTGAATTCTCCCTTTTAATATTACATGATGTCTTTGCTTTTAAGTGCCTTTTTTTTTTCCATGCTCTGCAGCTTACAATATCTTAATTCTCTGTATGCATGCTTAGTTGCTCAGTCTTGTCTGACTCTTTGCTAACCCATGGAATATAGCCCATGGACTAGAGATTAACCCCATGGACTTTAGATTGCAGGCTCTTCTGTCCTTGGAATTTTCCAAGCAAGAATCCTGGAGCTGGGTTGCCATTTCCTCCTCTGGGGATCTTCCCAACCCAGGGATCAAACCCACATCTCCTGTGTCTCTTGCATTGGCTGGGGATTCTTTACCACTGAGCCACCTGGGAAGTGCTTAGTTCCCGGACCAGGGACCAAATCCCTGACCCAAAGCAGTGAAAGTGCTAAGTCCTATCCACTGGACCTACAGGGAACTCATGCTGACAGTTTTAGCTAAAAGCTTATTTTGTCTGATAAAAGCATCCCCATACCTGCCTTTTGTTTGTCATTGTCATGAAATTTCTTCTGTGCATTTACTTTCAGCCTCTATCTGTTCATAATTCTTAAATCTATTGACTCTCTTGTAGATAGCATATAGTTAAATTTAGTTTTTATTTAGTCATATATCTTTTACATATATCTGATTATCCATTAACAAGTTTTGTATTCCTTCTCTCACTTTTTTTTTTTTTCACATTTTGGTTCATGATTTATATTTACAGAGCTTTTTAAAGCCAAATACTTTATGGGTCAAATTTATTTTTGCATTATTCAACAAGATGTCATTCCAAAATTTCTTCTACCTCCATGCTTTATTGTAGTAAAGTATTTCCTTGGTTTATTTCTTTCTTGAACTGTGCATCAGTCCAAAATTAGAAATGAGATGTCCCTCCCTGTGTACTTGGTTCTTCTTAAAAACTCTCATGAGTCCTCTGTGTTAAAGATTGATTGAAGACAATTTAAACATGATCTCTACTGGTGCAGCATCCTGGGGGAACATGAAGGTGCATGGGCAGAGGAATAGCAAAGAGTAAAGAAAGATCTGAAGTCTTTTTTTGGAAGTCAGTTTCTCCCATGACAGGTTTGATTTTAGCTCATATTTTAAGATGATATATTAATTCATTCAGGGCATCATCATTGTTTACATTGATAATATTGGATTAAACTATAATGCTGATTTTCTGTAAGATAATATTATATGTTATCTTAAAGCCTTCAGGTTAATTGATCTTGAATACAATTGATAAAAAATAGGGAAATGTTAAATTGTTCATTATACAATGCCACTTTTATTGAAGTTTTAAGAAGTCTCAAGTATTATCCTTGTTCATACAAGTGTAAATAAGACAAAATTACTGTCCTCTACATACTTGCGGTAGATGATTTTTAAGCATTGGAATTCATTTGTCTCTGTTTTTAATTCTACAACTTAAACCTTCAAATTTGGGTAAAACTCAAATTTGGGTTAAAGTATTAAAATGCCTCTTGAAGGATGTGTTCTATTTAAGTCCTATGATCATTTTGTTTCCTAAAAACATTTTATCTGTGAATAGATCTAATTTATTTTTATAAATCTTTTTTGTGCTATCTTTCTTATGCCACTAATTCCATGTTTACAGAATTTAGTTTACATCCTATAGGTTTTGTGTTGTTGTCATTGGTATTATTGATTTTATATTATTTTTATATCAGTATTTCAGAAAAAAAAGCAGACAAAAATAGATGTCATTAAAATTTTCAAAATATAGATTCACAAGGAGATAGCAGAAAATGACTCATGGCTAGAATTACAGCTAAGAGTTGGATTAACAGTTTGAAGATACAAACGTTTGACATAATCCTTAGAAGTTATCTGGGATCAACTGCTGTTTTCTACAATTTACTTATCTGTGCAGGTCTAAGTGTTAGTCAAGAGAAAACTTTAGGTTGTAAAGGACAGGGCAAAAACAATAATGGAAACAATTGGAAATCACAATATAAGAGTTTCTTAGAGAAGTAAACCAAAGTTCTTAAGTATTGGATGATTCATTAAGTGTCTCCTTCCATTATGAGTATCAGAGATTTAAAATATTTTTTCAGATGAAGAAATGTGTAGAAGACCTAGCTTTTAGCATATTGATGTTGATACTTTGAACTAACCTAAATTTTCTTTACAAAGATCCCCTAATGATTAAAACGTTTGGAGCATACAAATATTGTTAGCACATGGTCACGGATTTGTTTGGTCTTCACTCCATAGACGATTGGGTTGAGAAAAGGTGGGAGTAACAGGTAAAGGTTAGATAAAAGGATATGAACGTATGGTGGAATATGAGAACCAAATCTGTGTGTGAAGAAAGAGAAGAAGCCAAGGAGGTAGAACTGCAGGAAGACACAAATATGAGCGATGCATGTATTAAAGGCTTTCAATCTTGCCTCCTTCTGGGGCAGTTGAAAGATGGTGACAAAGATCTGAATGTAGGACAAGGTGATAAAGATTATGTCAAATCCTAAGATAGTGAAGGCAACAAATAGACCATAGATCTTGTTGATCCGTGTATCTTCAATAGCCAGCTTCACAATGGCCATGTGCTCACAGTAAGAGTGGGAGACGACTGTGGTTCGGTAGAATTTGAGACGATATTTGATTAGTACCAGGCATGGTGCACCAAGTATGGCAGCCCTGAGTGTCACCCCAACCCCAATGTGAGTCAAGAGTTTTTGGGAGAAGATGCTGGCATGTCTCAAGGGATTACAGATGGCCACATAGCGATCTAGGGCCATCGCCAATAGGACACCGGATTCAATTCCCTGGAATGAGTGAAGAAGCCACATTTGTAGAAGACAGGCTTCAAAAGAAATCTCTATCAAATGAAACCAGAAGATGCCTAACATTTTGGGGAGAATACAAGTGCTAAGTGCAATGTCTGTGGCCCCCAACATAGCAAGAAAAATGTACATAGGACTATGGAGGCTGTTTTCATATTTGATTATCACCAAAATTAGAGTATTCCCAATTACTGCCATAAGGTACATGACACAGAATGGAATCCCGATCCAGCATTGCACTGACTCCAGGCCAGGAATCCCGATGAGTGTTAATACAGAGGGCATGAAGACTGAGCCATTGGGTCCCAGCATGGCGACTGGGTCAGTAGAATCAAGTAGGGATATTGCTGTTTCATCTCCTATTCCCTGTTAAGTCTCAAAAAATAAAAATAAGGATAAATTATTTAAGTAAAACGTACTTTAGTTTGATTAGGAGGATACCATTTTATCGGTCCCAATGGCTCCTCTCTAATTTTCCATCTCTTTTCACAATGTCTTTCAATGGTCAATTATGAGATTCTATGTTTCTGCATGGCTTTACCATTTTCAATGAGAAAAGTTAAGTGCACTGGATAACTTCTTTCTAGTCCTTAACTATTGGAACAAATAAATTCCCTTTAGCTTGTGTTTGCTAATCACCCTTGATGCTTGCTGTCTTTATGACCCACCAATTTAAATTGAGGGAACAATTCGTTTAATTCAGAGTAAATAATTTCAAGAACTAAACTGTACCTAGATTAGACCTGAAGGATCTATACCAGCGGTAAATCATTCTGCTTGATTATAATCAGAAAACAAGTTTAATGAGAATATTTTTCATTTTGAAACTCACTGTTTTTTCTAGGTTAGTCTCTTCATGATTGGATCCCTCTACAATAGACTCAGACTGCTTTAAATCAAGTTTTTCAAATTTTCAGTATTTTCCCAAAGACAAGCTCTACATCTTTACCTTCCGTTTCTTAAACTCTGATAAGAAAAATCCATTGTTTTTATTTTATTTTTGATTTTTAAAAAACTTTTTATTTTGTATTGGGATATAGCCAATTAACAACGTTGTGACAGTCTCAGGTGAACAGTGAAGGGACTCAGCCATACATATACATGTATCCATTCTCCCCCAAACTCCCCTCCCATCCAGGCTGCCACATAACATTGAACAGAATTCCATCCACAAAACATTGAACAGAGTTCCATGTGCTATACAGCCATGTGCTATACAGTAAGTCCTTGTTGGTTATCAATTATAAAATAATAGTCTGTACGCAATGTTCCCAAACTCCCTAACTGTCCCTTCCCTCTTCCTTTTCCCCAGCAACCCCAATCTCATTCTCAAAGTCTATGAGCCTGTTTCTGTTTTGTACATAAATTCATTTGTATAATTTCTTTTTAGATAATGGGTGTTACCCTTTATCCTTAGCTTGAAGGATAGCTTGAAGGAAAATCTCATGTTCTTGTCCTCTCCATCATCCTTCAAGTTACCCTTTGTCCTTAGCTTGAAGATCTCCCTTTTAGAACTTTTCTCACTATGCCCTGTTGTGTGCACATCACTTGAATTCAATTTCAAGTACCAACCTATACCTCCTATGCTTCCTTTTCATTATCAATAAACATTAAGCATGAATATTTAGTTTTTCTTAACTATTTGCAGTAACATACAACTCTCTATGAAATTTAATATTTCCTTTACTTAAAGCCTCGGGCATCTTATAGCCAACTAAAACTACAATTTCTATACAGGTAAACTTTTTTCTTTCATATAGCTGTTTTTCATAGGGGCAGATTCCTCTCTTAGTCTCTGCCCTTTGGTGATTACTTCACCCATAACACTGTATGCTTCCAGGGCCTCCTGTGAGTGGCTTTGCCTTATCATTTTCCAAAGTCTTCAGAGTTTTTCTTGCCTGCTAATGAAAGTTGCTCAGTCATATCTGACTCTTTGTGATCCCATGGACCATACAGCCCATGGAATTTTCCAGGCCAGAATACTGGAGTAGATAGCCATTCCCTTCTCCTGGGGATCTTCCCAACCCAGGGATCAAACCCAGGTCTCCATCAATTGCAGGAGGATTATTTACCAGCTGAGCCACAAGGAAAGCCCAAGAATACTGGAGTGGGTAGTCTATCCCTTCTCCAACAGATCTTCCCGCCAATTTCCTAATATTTCTTCCTGAATGGCATATAATATATGTTCATATGTGTGTGTCTTTAACCCCAGTAAAAGTAAAATATGAATTTGCTAATTATAAATATTTCCTTTGATTAATTGTACAGCTTATTTTTGGAACCATTAAGACAACATATAAAGCATAAAGACAAGGAGAAATCCTAAAACAACAGATTTGGAACAAGAAAAATCTCATGTTCTTGTCCTTTCTGTTATCCTTCAAGTTTTCTCCCCGATAGATTATCTCTGAGACAAAAAATGATATCTATGACCTATCTCAGGTCAATTGCAAGGGCATTTATTGCTTTCTTTTTTTTTTTTTTTTCTTAAAATTTATTCATCTACTGTCAAGGTTTTCCGTATGGAGACCTACGTTCAGGATCTCTCCATTGGGCAAATACACAATATACCAGAATAGATGCTTTGCAAATTAGAATGTAACACTACTACACACATTTGAGAAGTTTATTTCCTAGTGATTTTATTCAATACATGTTAATTAAATGTCCACTATGATCCAAGTATTATTTGCAGAAAATGGGGAACAAATATCAACTTATTTATTGTAGGCATATGAAGTAACTATATTGTGCAGAGTGCTTGGAATTCAAAAAGTGATGTCCAAAAAGTGATGACCATTTATTGAATATGTTTTGTATTGTTCTGTTTTTAAGGTTTTTAACTTTTAAATTGCTTTATTTTCCTTGGATTAAGATACTCGCATCATTTTGTTGTTAAGTCGCCAAGTCACGTCCGAATATTGGAGTGGGTTGCCATTTCCTTCTCCAGGGGATCTTCTTGACCAAGGGATCAAACCCACATCTCCTGCATGAGCAGGTGGATTCTTTATCACTGAGCCACCAGAGAAGCCATTGATAGCATTACCTTATTTTTTAGTGAAAACCGAGACTTTTTACTATTAAAAATAATACTTTGATCTAAATTCTATGGACTATTTACCCAGAGAAAATAAAAAGGTAGTTTGTGTCCTCCAAGATTTTACAGATCTAATTTAGTAAATATTTTGAGATAGACATCAGAGTGTAACTAAATCATGATGGGATGGGTTTTTAAAGAAAATACACTAAATATTTCAATCAGTTTGTTCTTCCTCAGAATCTGAAAGAAAATATCTCCTATTTTAACTTCTTAACTCACCACAAAACACATACAATATAGTATATGTTTATCAGATGCTACATGTCTGGCATAGAGCCCCACTTGCAATATCATTCCTCCACGTACACTCCAACAATCTCTGTGATTTTTCTCAAAAAAAAAAAAAAAAGTGTGCTATTCTCTTTATCTGGAATGTTACTTTGAGAGATTTGACTTGGTTATATAAGGAATATTTGTTCAATAGAATCTGAATACCATGGAAGTCAAAGCTCTACAGAAATAAATATTGTGAATAATTAGAGAAAGTGGAGCAACAAGAGAAGACTGCGGTAAACAAACAAGCAGATATATAAAATAGACAAGAGTGTCTTCTGTCTGAAAGAGTATATCTCTTATGAAGAAAGTACTAAAATAGTTTCCTTTACAGGTGATAGTTTTACATTTCTAATGTGAAATGAAATTCATATTATATACATAAGACAAAAAATTTAAACAGGAAAACATACCCTCTGTCCTTTTGCCTTCCTTCTTCCCTACTATGCATTGTTTATATAAAGTATGCATTGACCAAACTGCCCCCATCTGCAGACATACCTTCTCCACTATAAAGAGCAATACTCTCCTGGAACCAGTAAGACAACTCCTTAAAACTCTTTGATCTTCTAAGGGCTCAGAATAACCCACCACTTTGTACTTGCAAATCTGGATCCTGTAAACTGTCAAAAATACATCTTTTAAAGTACAGTTGTCTGTCTCAAAAAATTTATATAACTGTGCTTTCAGTTCTAATGGGGGAACAGTTCTGAGAGCTTTTTAAGATGATGTTCCTGAGTTATAATCTGCAATTTGGCTCAAATAACATTTTCTATTTCTTGTTGTTGTTCAGTCTCTCATCCATGTCTGACTCTTTGTATATTATTTCATATATAATATATTTCATGGACTTCAATACTCCAGGCTTCCCTGTCCTTCACTGTCTCCTGGAGTTTGCTCAAACTCATGTCCATTGAGTAAGTGATGCCATCCAATCATCTCACCCTCTGTCATCCCGTTCTCCTCCTGCCTTCAATCTTTCCCAGAATCAGGGTATTTTCCAATGGATCAGTTCTTCACATCAGGAGGCCAAAGTATTGGAACTTTAGCTTCAGCATCAGTCCTTCCAATGAATATTCAGGATTGATTTCCTTAGGATGGACTGGTTTGATCTCCTTGCAGTCCAAGGGACTCTCAAGAGTCTTCAACACCACAGTTTGAAAGCTTCACTTCTTCGGCTCTCAGTCTTCCTTATAGTCCAACTCTCACATACATATGTGACTACTGGAAAAACTATAGCTTTAACTATACGGATCTTTGTCAGCAAAGCAATGTCTTTGTTTTTTACTATGCTGTAGCCCTTTCTATTTCTTAGATTAGTTTTTTTCATTGACACTAACTTCATGAGTCCTAATATCCTTCTATAGCAAGAAGAATATTCTTCTATTCTTCCTTGGTTATTAAATATTGTTTTTTTACTGCTGCTGCTGCTGCTGCTGCTGCGTCGCTTCAGTCGTGTCTGACTCTGTGCGACCCCATAGACAGCAGCCCACGAGGCTCCGCCGTCCCTGGGATTCTCCAAGCAAGAACACTGGAGTGGGTTGCCATTTCCTTCTCCAATGCATGAAAGTGAAAAGTGAAAGTGAACTCGTTCAGTCCTGTCTGACTTTGCGACCCCATGGACTGCAGCCTACCAGGCTCCTCCGTCCATGGGACTTTCCAGGCAAGAGTACTGGAGTGGGTTGCCATTGCCTTCCCCTGTTTTCTTGCAGGGCAGGAAGAAAAACAAAAAACAAAAAAACAAAAAACAAAAAACGACAGTCTTTAATGATTAAGAATTAACGGTTATGTGCCTTTAATCTAATTGGGAGAATAAATTGCCTAGGAAGTGGAATCATTTTTCAGTGGAATCATAATCAGATAAAAGAGATGTGGGGGGCACTCAAATAGAAAATAGTTTGTACAAAAACCACAGAAAATTGTGAGATATGGCAGGGATGTATATAAATAAACGTGTTTCATATGTGTTTCATAAGCAGAAATGATGGATAATAAAAAGCAAAGAATACAAAAGGTGACGTTAATGTTTTAAGCCAAATTATTTAACATTTTAGGTTTTAAGATCATCTTTTTTGGAAGGTAAAAAAATTCATCTTCTAGCAGCTGGATGAATGGCTTAAAAGACATGGCAGCTCAGTGTGATGAGACTTGGATGGGAGACTAAGTCAAAAAGATATTTGTGATAGTCCATACACTATATTAAGAGGAGATGTGGTCTAACAAAAGAATAAAAAGAATTCAAAATCTGTTGGTCTCATTGTCTTTATGTAACAGAAATTGGAAGGGATGAGGCTAAGAGTGTTCTTCGGTTGAGAATTAGAGCAATGAATGACAAAAGACAAGCTGAAGGAACTTTGTGTGTATAGATGTGTTTGTTTAGAAAGAGAAGAAAGATATCTTAAATACTGAAATTCATTTTTATAGCATAAAACTTGAATTATTAGTGTTACATACAGGTCCAATTTTGATTCAAGCTGAATTTCAGGATCTAAAAGATTTAAGAAATTCAGGGCTCCAGATCCATACTCCCTACAATCTCAGGAATTTTTCCTCAATGAACTCTCTGCCATTCACCCACTGAGCTCTATCTCAAGTCCTCCAATGAGAGAGGACTCTCTTTGTTTTCTCAGATAGCTTGCTACATTTCAGGTCAGCTCTGAATGTCAAACAGATCTTCTATACGACATCCTTAAATGGGCTCCTTCTAAATTCCTTGTTAAATTCCCAAGTCTACAATCCAATGATGCATATTAGCTATGAGTCATGGCAGTGAATTGCACAGGATCTGAAGTCAGTCAACAGAGTTTAAACCCGACACAGACAGTTATGAAACTTTACATGGTCTCAATGTCATTACTAAAGACATGCATGGATAGAAACATTACAGTGTGATTGTATTATATGACATAATCTATCTAAATATTTGGAAGGAAACATAAGATGTATTCATCTGTCAATAAATGCCAGTTTTTAATAAATGAACTTTTACCTTTTTCTCACAAATCACTTGAGATATTAAAAGAGCATTTTATCTGAAAGAGGATTTCTACTGAATTACTTGAAGGGTATCTTTTCTTCCGGCATCTTTTCTAGTCTAAACATGTATAATTTCCCAATCTCTTAACAAATAAGCTTTCCATTCATCTATCAGCACAGATGTTATTCTCTAAAGGTCCTTCATTTTGTCAACTTCACTTTACAATTTGTCACCAAGCATGACAATTGATTTTGAAATGCTGTGAAAAGCATAGAACACATCTTCCTAGAGTTTGATCACTTAATTACTGTAAGATTATATATTTTTTTATCCTGGAATTATATGATCAAGTTGTGTGTGTATGTATGTATATATATATACATATATATATAATGAAACCAAGCCTCCAGTTTCCCACACTCAGTGCAGAATTTCAAACCCAAAGACTTACCAGGAATCCTCTGTGGTGATACAGGTCAAAACCATAAAGCAGAAAATGATCTGATATTTCAGATAATGAAGGATGAAGGCTTTGTACTATAGCATGCACCTGGGGGATTGGTTTTTACCAGTCCCTGGTGAGCTTTCAGGGTCACTGGAGACAGGAATGAAAAAGGCACTGTTCAGAACATACAAGATTTATTCTCTAATGGTTTTTCGTCTAAAAAAAATTCTCAAACTTTGGTTTCACCTTGGGACTGGGAAATAAAATGAGCCTCCTTTTAAAAATTCCGAAGAGAAGACAGTGCCCCAAGACCACACACAAAAAAAACAATGATGCTTATTAAAAAATAATGAAATAATAAAGGTAGACAATAACGTCTTGAGATATTCAGATTGATCAGCGTGGACATGCTGGCAGAGAAGTGAAAATATGTGTTTTTGTAGTTTAATTCTAGTCGGGGTACCAATATTTCTTATTTAGGCACATGATTGGGGCTGACTGGGAATGTTCACCTCAAAGCCTCAGTTACCAGTCAGTTTCTAATCTTCTTCTGGGCAAAATTTGGTGACACAAATCTATTCTGATTCCAAACCATCTTTCTCCAAATTGTCCCAGTTATGTTCAGAGTGGTCATGAAAAAATTGTATACATTTTCAAAAATTTTAGTGTTCTTCTAAAATTGATATCAATTTCCCAACCTGAAACTGTTATTTATGTCAGGTATTATACTTACTTGGTTTAATCAAGGTTTATGATTCACTATAGGGATTTTAAACTTTAGCATCAATAGGAGGAAGGAAAATATTTCAATTTTCTGAAAAGTACAAGAGACAAGTTATCAACCCTGGATTACCTAAAGGCCTTAATTAAAATCACACTGGTTTTGCCCTATGTCATTGGGTCAGGCCCTATTTAGAAGCTGTATTCCTTTTGTTTTTTTTTTTAATTGCCATTATCATTTATTATCAGCCCAGTGTTATGTCCTTGGTTTTATGATGCAAACAAAAAATTCAGTGCAAATAAAAGATTAACATGATGTTTTGGTAATGCTTAGACCAAACAAGTGATTATTTTAAATTTAATTTTTTTCTTTTTTTTATATATATATTTTTAGTTTTTATTTTTACTTTATTTTACTTTACAATACTGTATTGGTTTTGGCATACATTGACATGAATCTGCCACGGGTGTACATGAGCTCCCAAACATGAACCCCTCTCCCACCTCCCACCCCACATCATCCCTCCGGATTATCCCCATGCACCAGCCCCAAGCATCCTGCATCCTGCATCAAACATAGACTGGCGATTCATTTCTTACGTGATAGTATACATGTTTCAATGCCATTCTCTCAAATCATACCACCCTCTCCCTCTCACCAAAGAAGACATACGGATGGTTAACAAACACATGAAAAAATGCTCAACGTCACTCATTATTAGAGAAATGCAAATCAAGACCACAATGAGGTACCACTTCACACCAGTCAGAATGGCTGCAATCCAAAAGTCTGCAAGCAATAAATGATGGAGAGGGTGTGGAGAAAAGGGAACCCTCTATTCCTTTTGAATTAAGAGACTCACTGACCACATCCTTTTATTAAACAGCCATAAAATCACCATCATCTTAGAAAAAGCAATAGTATAGGATTGAAGGCAGATATACAGATAAGCCAGCTCAGTCTGGATCAGGGTATGTGCATGTCTTCACACCTGGGCACCCAGTGATTCACATCAGCAGATTGAAATCAGCCATAGCTGAGTATCTGCACCGGAGAAATAAAACCCAAAACCAGTGCATATAATCAAGTAAAAAGAAATAAGTTTAAGTGAAATGTGAAAAATAAAAACAAGCCTGGACATCCCTTGTGGAATTTTCTGAGTGAAAACAGATGTCATTAGCAGGCAGAGAGAGAGGGATCATAGAAAAGCTTATTTGGAGAGAGATCTGTTTCCTCGGTGCCAGAGTAGACTCAGGCATCTCAAGCATTAGAATATCATTCAAATATGAAGATAAATGAAACTCTTATTTATGCTACAATCCAAATGAACTTTGAGAACATTATTCTAAGTGAAAGCAGCCAGAAATAAAATGTCAAATATTGTTTCATTTCACTTATATGAGATGTCCAGAGAAGTGAAATCACAGACACAGAAAGTCAATTAAAGTGTGCCATGAAATGGGGGCAGGAGAATGGGAAGTGGCTGCTAGAGGGGGATGGAATATCTTTATTGGGATGATGAAAATGTTCAGGAATTTGATAATAGTGATGAATGTCCGATTTTTTGGACATATCAAAAACCAGAGTCGTATACTCTTAAAAGATTGTGCTACATGGTATGTAAATTATATCTTAATAAATTTTAAAAAATGACTCATTATAATATATAGAAACCATACTAAAAATGTTACTAGATATATGCTTTTAAATTTAGAATACATAAAATAAATGTGGTGATGTGATTTAATGATCAAGATGGCAGCTAAGCTCAAATATAGTTGTTAAATATTTATCCTGGGGAGAAAGTTTATATTGGAATTTGACATTCTACTCAACTTTTTGGTACACACGTTAAACTGTTCTAAAAATAAATTAACAATAATTCAAAAGCAGGAACTATCATTTTATAGCTGTGAAAATAAGTTTTTTGAGTTTGGAACATCTCTTCCTCTTCATTCCCTCATTAGGAAATCATGTAAATTATTGCCATTATTATTATTACTGTTCTGAGAATAAATTCTTATTATGAGAATTTGGTAGAATTTTTATGCATTTATTTTCTGAATACTCCATTATATGTTTATTCATAATTAAAATGTGTTGTGTATGTGTAGGTCATGAATATACAAATAAATTAGAGTGATCTATAGTATACACAGCATGGGTGCTACTAGGAGGGATAGAGAAAAAAAGGAAAATGGCTAAACTCTTTAAAGGAAATGCCTAACTAGAATCTAAAAGCAGGAAAGCAGTCAAGCAGGGGGGAAAAATACACATTTGCATATGTAATATTAGGAATAAGATATAGAATCAACAAATTTTGTACTTTATGTTGAAAATACAACAGTGTTTATATGAAAATGCCAGGTGGCTCAGCAGTAAAGAATCATTTCATAATGCAGGAGACACACAGGAAACATATATTCAGCTCCTGGGTCAGGATTCCCGTGGAGAAGGAAATGGCAACCCACTCCAGTATTCTTGCCTGGGAAATCTCATGGACAGAGGAGCTTGATGGGCTAGAGTCCATGGTGTCGCAAAGAGTTGGACATGACTTAGTGACTAAGCAACAAAAACCTCAAGCAAATGGAAGATGAGAAAGAAACCATTTTATTTTTCATAAGATTGAGAGAGGGAAAGTGAAGTGTTTGTTGCTCAGTCCTTCTGTGACCCCATGGACTATAGCCCACCAAGCTGCTTTGTCCATGGAATCTTCCAGGCATGAATACTGGAGTAGGTTGCCCTTTCCTTCTGCAGACAAAATAGTTTAACTGTCCAAAATCTTATTCAGGATCAACACTGTGCATTTAATATTCATATCTCTTTAGACTTCTTTAACCTACAGGAATTCCTCAGACTTTCTTTTATCTTTTGCTTTCAATTACTAAGGATTGATTTTCTGACTATATTAATGCTTTATGTTGAAGTCTAACACATGTATACAAATCATTTGTTTGCAAGCTTAAATAATTTTTCACAATATAAGCATAAATATGTAACAATCCATTTGAGTAATATAACACTATTCGCACGTACAAACCCCTTCCTGAATTTTTCATTACATCATAATTTCTGCAAGAAAAGGAAAAGACACATATTCACTATTGCATTGTTTTATGTTTCTTATTCTCATTAACCAAGTAAAGCCCACAACCATTCTGGCAGATAATTGTCATGGGCAAATAGAATCTGGAAACCAGCTTACATGCTGGCAAATTAAAAATGACAACAGTAAAAAGGAACAATTAGAAAATTCTGGAATCAGAAGTAACATGGATTTTTGTTGTTTTGTTTTGAAAGATTGTTCAGTTCAGTGCAGTTGCTCAGTCGTGTCCGACTCTTTGCGACCCCATGAATTGCAGCACGCCAGGCCTCCCTGTCCATCACCAACTACTGGAGTTCACTCAGACTCGCGCCATCGAGTCAGTGATGCCATCCAGCCATCTCATCCTCTGTCGGCCCCTTCTCCTCCTGCCCCCAATCCCTCCCAGCATCAAAGTCTTTTCCAATGAGTCAGCTCTTCGCATGAGGTGGCCAAAGTACTGGAGTTTCAGCTTTAGCATCAGTTCTTCCAAAGAAATCCCAGGGCTGATCTCCTTCAGAATGGACTGGTTGGATTTCCTTGCAGTCCAAGGGACTCTTAGGAGTCTTCTCCAACACCACAGTTCAAACGCATCAATTCTTAGGTGCTCAGCCTTCTTCACAGTCCAACTCTCACATCCATATATGACTACTGGAAAAACCATAGCCTTGACTAGATGGACCGTAGTCGACAAGGTAATGTCTCTGCTTTTGAATATGTTATCTAGGTTGGTCATAACTTTTCTTCCAAGGAGTAAGTGTCTTTTAATTTCATGGCTGCAATCACCATCTGCAGTGATTTTGGAGCCCAGAAAAATAAAGTCTGACACTGTTTCCACTGTGTCAGACTTTATTTTCCATGGAGTGATGGGACCAGATGCCATGATCTTCGTTTTCTGAATGTTGAGCTTTAAGACAACTTTTTCACTCTCCTCTTTTACTTTCATCAAGAGGCTTTTTAGCTCCTCTTCACTTTCTGCCATAAGAGTGGTGTCATCTGCATATCTGAGGTTCTTGATATTTCTCCCGGAAATCTTGATTCCAGCTTTTGTTTCTTCCAGTCCAGCATTTCTCATGATGTACTCTGCATAGAAGTTAAATAAGCAGGGTGACAATATATAGCCTTGAAATACTCCTTTTCCTATTTGGAACCAGTCTGCTGTTCCATGTCCAGTTCTAACTGTTGCTTCCTGACATGCATACAGATTTCTCAAGAGGTAGGTCAGGTGGTCTGGTATTCCCATCTCTTTCAGAATTGTCCACAGTTTATTGTGATCCACATAGTCAAAGGCTTTGGCATAGTCAATAAAGCAGAAATAGATGTTTTTCTGGAACTCTCTTGCTTCTCCATGATCCAGCGGATGTTGGCAATTTGATCTCTGGTTCCTCTGCCTTTTCTAAAACCAGCTTGAACATCAGGGAGTTCACGGTTCACGTATTTCTGAAGCCTGGCTTGGAGAATTTTGAGCATTACTTTACTAGCGTGTGAGATGAGGAAAAGCCTGAAAGTATTATTTATGGTATATTTTATAAACAGAACATTTTTAGCCTATGGATACAGATCTGCTTGGTCTTTGCACCATAGACAAGTGGATTGAGAAATGGAGGGACCAGCAGATAAGTGCTAGAAAAGAGGATGTGAATATAAGGTGGGATGTGAGAACCAAATCTATGTGCAAAGAATGAGAAGAAACCAAGGGAGTAGAACTGGAGAAAGACACAGATGTGAGCAATGCAAGTATTGAATGCTTTCAACCTGGCCCCCTTTTGGGGATATCAAAAAACTGTGATAAATATCTGCATATAGGACAATGTAATTAATGTAAGTTCAAACACTGCAATGTTGAAAGCGGCAAACATACCATAGATTTTGTTGACCATGATGTTTTCTGAAGCCAGTTTCACAATGGCCATATGCTCACAGTAGGAGTGGGAGATGACTGCTCTATAATAAAACTGAAACTGGAACTTTATCAGTACTAAGGATGGGGTTACAAGAATGGCAGTCCTGAGTGTTACTTCAGCTGCCATTTGGGTGACCAGAAGGGGGCTAAAATGGCAGCATGTCTGAGTGGATAACAGATGACTACATAGTGGTCCAGGGCCATGGCCAGCAAGATGCCTGATGCTATACCCTGAAATGTGTGAAGAGCCACATTTGAAGCAGGCAAGAATCAAAATATATTTCTGGTACATGAAACCAGAAAATTCCAAGAATTTTGGGCACAATACTGGTAAGAAGCACAATATCTGTGACTCCTAGCATGCCTGGAAAAATGTACTTGGGCTCATGGAGCCTGGGATCTCATTTGATGATGATCAGAAGCAAGGCATTTCTGATCGTAGCAGTGAGATACAGGACACGGAATGGAATCCCAATCCAGCACTGCACAGACTCTAGACCTGGGATCCCTATTGGTGTCAACACAGAAGGCATGAAGACTATGCTGTTGGAAATAGGCAGTGTCCTTGGGTCTCCTGACACAAACAAAGAAACATTTCTCTGTCAGTGCTACTCCCTCTTCTACTTCCTATTTTCATCCAAAGTCATTGTACTGAGTGTGTATGATTTTGGTAGAGCTCAGAACACATCATCCACCTCATTCATATATAGAAGGTTAAAGAAAGATCCATAAAGACACATCATTTTTTTTTAAGGAAAGGCATCCACAGGACCTAAAAATATGATGTGCAACTGTGTTAAATAGAACCAGCTAAATTCCAAAGTAAGGGAATCAACTGCTGACTTTGTTATTTCATTTCAGAACTGTGGACCAAAAAAGTATACTTGTTTATTTTACTTGGCAATTCTGTTTTTGTCAGAGGTTGGTGATCCTCTCCATATTTCACATTCCAGTTACTGCTTCAGTATTCTGCTATTCTCAGTTGTCTCTGAGTCAAAAAGAGTTGGTCTGGACTAGTAAGAGTTCGACCATTACATTAGTGCAGAATGCTCTCTAAGAAAGAGAGTAAACATACAAACATTTTGTTACTTAAAAGCAAACTACTTTTGTCTATGTATGGATCTATGTTGTCTGCCTCTGTGTCAGACGACATGTCTTTTCAGGAGAATGTGAGGAAGAGTTTTAGGGAAGGTCATTCAAATACAAGTACATTCACAGAACCTGGATCAAGATTTCTCGCTATGTTTTTACTTTGAAACATGTATAATATCATAAAAGAAACGAATTGCCAGTCCAGGTTCGATGCAGGATACAGGATGCTTGGGGCTTGTGCACTGGGATAACCCAGAGGGATGGTACGGGGAAGGAGGTGGGAGGGGGGTTCAGGATTGGGAACACATGTACACCCATGGTGGATTCATGTTGATGTATGGCAAAACCAATACACTATTGTAAAGTAAATAATAATAATAAATATAAATTCAATTTAAAAACTGTGGTAAGTTTTGGCTATGTTTATTAACAGTGGAAATACTTAAATTTCTGTTGGTAAAATAAATAAAATGAATTCTATAATACACATAACAAGGTAATTAGAGTGGAGGGACCTTCAGGAAGCAAGAGAAGAGCAGACAAATGTAGAGGTAAGGAGGGACTCATTCTTTATAACTAAAGGATATAGGAATATCTGTTGTATGTGTGCTGGTCATTCAGTCATGTCCGACTCTCTGAGACTCCATGGACTGTAGCCTAACAGGCTCCTCTGTCCATGGGATTCTCCAGGCAAGAATACTAGAGTGGTTTGCCATTCCCTTCTCCAGGGGATCTCCCTGATCCAGGGACTGAACCCAGGTCTCTCATATTAGAGGCAGATTCTTGATGTCTCAGTCACCAGGGAAGCCAAGGAACATCGGTAAATGGGTAAATTAATCAGAATATAGACTTTGCTCTTGCATTTACACTTTCCAGAGCTATCATTACCATGAGACATGATTAATTTAGGCTCATTAATTCTTAATGAGAAATAGGTAATCTGGAACATGGGTCATTTTTGTGGACTCAGGCATAAAAAGTTGATAGAAAATGAAAGCTTGGAGGGACATGTTCCTTAAAAGAAATCAAATATAGAACTATAAATGGAAGACAGAGAGCTGATCAGAAGATTATAGAAATGTTTAAGAAGATAAATTTAAAATAAGCAATATTTAATCATACTCAATTCACTGATAATTGAATTTTTTCTGAAAGCTTTTGATCTTATGTGTTATATGAAAGTTATCTGATCAAAATCATTACCCATTAACCATTATATATTTTGAATCAAAAAAATTCTCAAACCGTATATTAGAGAAATATTAGTAAAGCTGTTAAAATAAGGTTAGGTTATTTCATTCTTTCATAGACTTTTGAGTAAAATTGGTTTATGTCAGTAAACTCATGAACAGCTAACACTATACTGAGTGTCAACAAATAGGGCAGCAATGCAGGAAGCAGCTGTGGTTCATGGTGCTTAACCTCAAGTGAAAGAAACAAGTCAGCCAGAATCACTTTAATGCAGGAAGTCTGCATCAGTTGCCATGTATTTTAGGATAAATTGGTCACTAAACTAACTGTAGGTTAGCACCCCAATGACTCATTTTATGGTCAATTCATACATCATTGACTCTAACAGTAGCAAACTTTTTCTGTCTCAAAGATAATCAGGGATAGAATAAGAATCCTTTAAGAACTATCAGGGTGTCTGACTTTTTCAAGAGGAAGGAGCAACATTTGAGCATGGTCTGACAAGTACAGATAGTGGGATGGCAGGTGGGAAGCACATAAGTGAGTACAGGGTTGATAGGATAGAGTGATTATAGGTGGTAATGAAAAGTTACTGAGGTAAACTTGGGAATAGTGAGGCTTATTTGTCAAAAGTTGGAAACTGGTTCTGCTCTTACCGGATATCTGAAGAGTACTGTCAGTTCTTCATATCAACCTCACTCAACTCTTATCAAACACCAACTCTTCTTAATATTTTTGTATTATATATTTTGCAATGCTTTCTATCTGGACCATCTGTAACAGCACCTGGCCATTGTCAAAATCCCACATCCATTTGGTGCTGGAACCATCTGCAATGGGTGGACATCTCAGGGATAGCCTTTCATGCTTTTCTCTTATTTCTGTAATACAGACTTTCTTCATCTTTTATATGTTTTTCTGAGATCATGTTTTTGTGTTCATTCTCCAATAAAACCAAGATCTGTATTATTTGGAGGCATAGCATCAATTTATTCAATTTAAATTGAAGAAGAAAGCTGCTAGCTATCAATTTTAATACCGTTAATGAATGTGTGGAGAAAGACAATTTATAGCCCTTAAGTGAGGGATTTGTTAGCCAGCAGTCAAACCACAGGAGACCAGCAGGTTTTAGTTATGTCATCTTGGGTTCATCCACACCTATTATCCCTGAAATCATTACCACAACTTGCAGACACCTCCTTACTCCTCTCTTTCCTAAAAGGCTAAATAAGAGACATTTATATACACCAGTTTTCTTTGTATAAGTTGAGTTCCTTTTCTACTGTTTTCATCAACAAAAAAAATGTCTAAAGTCTAATTAAATATAGACATGATCCTTTGCCAAAGAATTCAGTTTTTAAATGTTTTTAATTAAATGTAATCAAATAAATGTTTTTAATTTCTCTTAAATAAATAATTTAAATATTTGACTCTTCCCTTTCAATGAAGGAATTCTGGAAAGAAAAAATCTGAACCTATAATGTTCTTTTATTACATGCATGCATGCATGCTAATAGTCGTATCCTACTTTTTGAGATATTATGGACTATAGCCCACCAGTCTTCTCTGTACATGAAGTTCTACAGGCAAGAATACGGGAGTGGGTTGCCATGCCCTCCTCCAGGAGATCTTACTGACGCAAGGAATAAGCCCCCATCTCCTGCACTGCAGACGGATACTTTACTGCTGAACCAACAGGGAAGCCCAATCAATCTCTCTCTGTCTCTAAATCCATCAATAAATCTATCTACCCATCTACATCCTATTGGTTCTGCTACTCTGGAGAATCTTCACTAATCCAGTGGTTTAAAAAAACTCAATTGGAAATTAAAAGTTATGGTAAGGTTCTGATAAATAGCTGTAACTCTTATTTTATGAATTGATGTGCTCAGTTGCTAAGTCATGTCCGACCATTTGCGACCCCAAGAACCATAGCCCACCAGTCTTAGACTCTGTCCATGGGATTTATCTGGCAAGAATACTGGAATGGGTTCCTAACTCCCAGAATAATAGAATATTGGATCAGAAAATGGTAATATTTTCATTTGTGTGCAAGGATGACACACATAATGCCAAATTTATACTTTATTTGTAATGGGCACAATTTTTAATTTGAAAAGTCTTAAAGAGTATATTAATAAAGGTAACAGCCTTTGTCATAAGTCATATTAACAAAGTTATAAGATATAAGGTTCATATGAAAAGTGTTTTGTATCATATAATTGTTATATAATAATTCTTGTTACTGGAAAAAATAACTGGAAAGTAAAAAACAGTAATTAGTAATAGAGAATAAAAACATGTTACATTAAGATACATTTCTGTGTACGATAAAATAAAACACAAAATTCTGTACTGAAAATTACAAACATTGTTGAGAGACAGTAGACAAGAACTAAAGCAACAGAGAGCTATGTCACCTATATATATTAGAATATTGTTAAGATGTCAGTTCCTTTAAATTTAACCTGTAAGAATCCTAACACATATTTTGCCAGTAATTCAGAAACTGATTCTATATTTTATAAGGAAACTCAAGGTGACAGATCCAAAGCAATCTTTTAAAAAGTATAAATTTTGAGTATTACAATATCTTCAATTAGTACTCAATATAAAACCATAATAATCAAGACATTTGGGGATCATCATGGATATAAGGTTAGATCACTGATTCAGAATGGAACTCTTGGAAGAAAACCCACTCTTATACAATCAGTTGATATTCCACAAAGTTGATAAGAAAAGGCAAACATAAACTAAGCAGTAGAAAATGAATGTCTTCTTCTGCAGTGGTGGGAATAGTATTGTTATGTATTTATCTAAACCTTTATCATTTGTCATTATACGACCATTTATCATTTATCTAAACCTTTATCACTTATCATTTTTAACAACTAAAGGATATAGGAGCATGGGTTAATGTGTTGCTTGATTGGCAGAGCCTTTTTCTTCTTTATTCACAGCTAACATTACCATAAGATCTGGCTAATTTAGCCTCATCAATTCTTAATGAAATAGATAATCTGGAATACTTGAATCATTTTTTGTGAACCCAGACATAAGAAATTAACAGTGAAGGGGTAAAAGAGTGAAGGGGTGAATATGTTCCTTAAAAGGAGTTAAACATAGAATTAGAAATGGAAGGCAGAGGGCTGACATTGGGACACCAGAGGTAACTCAACAGAGGCTACAGAGAAACTAAGGAAATTTTCATTATTTCTCAGTTCACTGAGAACTAACTTCTCCGAGAACCTGGGTTCATGCCTTATGTTACTGTTCTTTTCTAATTGAAAGCATCAGTTGTTAAATATTATGTAATTAGAATCAAGAAATTCTCAAAACAATACATTAGAGATGTGTTCATAATTCTGTAAATATAAATTTAGGTAATCTCTCAGAGATTCTCCTCTAAAGTTTCTGTAAATCAGTAATCTCATGATAAAATAACATGTATAAAATCATGTAAGAAACGAATCACCAGTCTAAGTTCGATGCAGGATACAGGAGGCTTGGGGCTGGTGCACTGGGATGACCCAGAGAAATGGTATGGGAAGGGAGGTGGGAGGGGGGTTCAGGATTGGGAACTCATGTACACCCGTGATTGATTCATGTTGATGTATGGCTAAACCAATACAGTATTGTAAAGTAAAATAAAGTAAAATGAAAAAAAAAAAGAAAAAGAAAAAATAATCCTATATTGAAAGTCAACATATAGGGTGGTAATGCAGGAAGAAGTTGTGGTTCATGATGCTAAATCTCAAGTAAAAGAATGAAGAGATAATTTTAATGTAGAATCCCTGTATCTGTTTTCATATTTAGAATAGACTAGTCATTAAAGTAAGCTATTGAATACCCATAGGTTTTCTCCCCAATGACTAATTTTATGATCAAGCTTTACAACACTGACTCTAGTAGTGGTCAAATTTTCTTTCTTAGATAATCACACAAAAAGGATAATAAGAATTAGAATAGGAGTCCTTTGAGAACAAACACTGTGTCTGACTTTTTTGAGAAGAAGGAGCAACATTTGAGCATGATCAGACAAGTAGAGAGAAGGTATCAGGTGGGAAGTACACGAGTGAGTAAAGGTTGAGGAGATGGGGTGATTGTTATTTTAGAAGCTGGCAATGAAAAGTTATGGAGATAAACTTGAGAATAGTGAGACTCACTTGACAATTGTTGAGAGCTGGTTCTGCTCTTGCCAGATGCCTGAAGCGTGCAGTCAGCTTCATACCACTATCACCTATGGCTGAGAATCCTTAGTTCTTCTTATTCTTTTCCATTATGAGTCCTGAAATGCCCCTGTTTCTATCTGCACCTTCTGTAACAGTGCTCAGTCAGCGTCAGGAACTCTAAATCACATGGTGCTGGGCCATCTGCCGTGGATGGATATCAGTGAGATAAGTCTTTCATGCCTTTCTGTTATCTGTACATTACAGACATTCTTCATCTTTTATAAGTCTATGTGAGATCATGCTTTTGTGTTCGTTCTCTAAAAAAACTCAAAATAAGATCTGTATTATTCTGGAGCACATCCTCAATTTATTCAGCTTAAATAGAAGAAAATCGCCAGCCACCAATTTGAAGTTTCCTAATGGATTTGTGGAGGAGTTATGAACACAAAATGGGGGATTTATTACATACTAGCTAAACCACAAAAACAAGACCAGGAGCTGACTGTGGCTCAGATCATGAACTCTTTATTACCAAGTTCAGACTTAAATTGAAGGAAGTAGGGAAAACAGCTAGACCATTCAGGTATGACCTAAATCAAATCCCTTATGATTATACAGTGGAAGTGAGAAATAGACTTAAGGACCTAGATCTGATAGATAGAGTGCCTGCGAACTATGGAATGAGGTTCATGACATTGTACAGGAGACAGGGATCAAGACCATCCCCATGGAAAAGAAATGCAAAAAAGCAAAATGGCTGTCTGGGGAGGCCTTACAAATAGTTGTGAAAAGAAGAGAAGTGAAAAGCAAAGGAGAAAAGGAAAGATATAAGCATCTGAATGCAGAGTTCCAAAGACAGCAAGAAGAGATAAAAAAGCCTTCCTCAGTGATCAATGCAAAGAAATAGAGGAAAAGAACAGAATGGGAAAGACTAGAGATCTCTTCAAGAAAATTAGAGATACCAAGGGAATATTTCATGCAAGATGGGCTCGATAAAGGACAGAAATGGTATGGACCTAACTGAAGCAGAAGATATTAAGAAGAGGTGGCAAGAATACACAGAAGAACTGTACAAAAAAAGATCTTCACGACCCGGATAATCACGATGGTGTGATCACTTATCTAGAGCCAGACATCCTGGAATGTGAAGTCAAGTGGGCCTTAGAAAGCATCACTATGAACAAAGCTAGCAGAGGTGATGGAATTCCAGTTGAGCTATTTCAAATCCTGAAAGATGATGCTGTGAAAGTGCTGCACTCAATATGCCAGCAAATTTGGAAAACTCAGCAGTGGCCACAGAATTGGAAAAGGTCTCTTTGTGGAAGACAGGATTCAAAATTTCTGTCAACTGAAACCAGAAGATGCCTAACATTGGGGAAAATACAAGTGCTAAGTGCATGTCTGTGGCTCCCAACATGGCTAAAATAGATAGATAGATAGATAGATAGATAGATAGATAGATAGATAGATGTATGGAGTCTGTTTTTATACTTATCACTGTAATTAGGAAATTCCCAATTACAGCCACAAGGTACATAACGCAGAATGAATCCTGATCTAACACTGCACTGACTCCAGGCCAGGAATCCCGATGAGTGTTAGTACAGAGGGCATTCAGACTGAGCCACTGGATATGAAATATGACCATAATGATTTGATTAGTAGATTTAAGAAGTGGTATGGTACTTAGCAGCAGCAGCAGCATGGTGTGTCATCTTCTAATTCCTGTCAAAAAGTGATGAATTAAAGAGAAGAAGAAATTCATTTATTTTAGCTGAACATACTTTAGATTGGGGTTATACTTCCTTGTAGCTCAGTCTTTAAAGAGTCTGCCTACAATGTGGGAGACCTGGGTTCGATCCCTGGTTCAGGAAGATCCCCTGGAGAAGGAAATGGCAACTCACTCCAGTATTCTTGCCTGGAGAATCCTGTGGACAGAGGAGCCTGGCAAGCTATAATCCATGGGGTCGCAAGAGTCGGACATGACTTAGTGACTAAACAACAACCACCGCAATTTTTTTTATTATTGAAATATGCATAAAAGATAATATTTAGTAACTTTAATGTGCACACTACATTGATTTAATAGATTCACAGATTGCAATATGATTTCCACTGTAGTTTTAGGTAGCATCTCTACCGTACTAAACATTTTATTTTTCATGCTGGTAATAATCAACATCTAAATTCTTAGCATGTTTGATGTTTATAGTACAGTCATGTTGTCTACAAAACTATAGAATGCCTTAGGTCTCCAGGTCTTATTTATTTGCTAGTTGCACATTTGCATCCTTAAACAGTATCTCCTCTGTTCTCTCACCACTCAGTCTCAGGTAACTGCCCTTTTATTCTGAGTTCATCTTTTTAAAGGCTTCACACATAAACCTTTTAATGCAGTATTTATCTTCCTTTGTCTGATTTATCTCGCTTAACATACTATCTTTAAGTCCATTACTATGGACAAGATTTTCTTCTTTATTATGGCTGAATAAACTAATTATTCAGGAAATGCAAATCAAAATCATGAGATATCACTTCACACCTTCTAAAAGAGCTTCCATCAATAAAAGAGCTTCCAACAACAGATAACATGTGTCAGTAAAGATGGAGAGAATAGGGAAGCTTTGCACAGTTTTGGTGAGTATGCAAATTTGTTCAGCCTACGGAAAACAATTTGAAAGTTCCTAAAAAATTCAGAAAAAGATCTACTGTATGATCCAATAATTCCACATTTGTGTGTGTGTCTAAAGGAAGTAAAAACATGATATTGAAGAGACACATGCACGCCAAGCACATCCATGTTTACTGAAGCAATATTTACAATAGTCAAGATACGGAAATAATCTTAGTACCTGTCAATAAATAAATGATAAAGAAGATATATATATATATATATATATATATATCTGATGAAATCTTTATCTTATTGTTTCTATTTTGACTACTCTTTTCTAATTTTCTATCTCTTTTGAATGCTTACAATTCAAAAGTAGTATATAATATTTAGCTAAACACAACATGAATATATAATATATATATATATATATGTGTAATATGTTGCTCAGTGGTAAATGTGTCTGCCAATACAGGAGATGTATGTCCGATCCCTGGATTGCGAAGATCCCCTAGAGGAAATACCAGTCCACTCCAGTATTCTTGCCTGAAAAATCCCATGGTCAGAGGAGACTAGTGGGCTACAGTCGATAGAGTTAAAAAAGAACTGGACACTATTCAGTGACTAAACAACAAATATATATAAACATAATTAAGAAGATATTTAAATGTTTTAAATTATTTTATGTTTTTTGCCTTACCTAATTGATATTTTTCTAGGTCTGAGTCTCATTCACAGCAAAATTGGTAATTCAGATCAGATAAAATTTTGTGTTATAGGCCAAATTTCTATGTTGTAGAAATTTTAGCAGCATTCTTAAATCCTACCCATTAGATGACAGTTGCCTTGTCTTGTCATAATGAACAAAAATGTCTTCAGATATCGCCTCGTATCCCCTAGATATGGGAGATGAAGTACATCACTCCTGATAGCTAACTGTTATTCTAGAGTCTAAACACTGGGAAGGATATTTCAAAAAGAAAGAATTAGTATGAAATTACATAAATGAAACATGGTGAAACTGTGAATCAATTACTAGCCTTCACAGAAAACTTGAGTCCTAAGCAAAAATGATGATTGTAGACGGTATTGAAACAGAGAGAATATCAAACATAAAGTCACGATTGTAAGCATACTTTCAAAATTTCGTATGGCAAGTGAGCTCTTTTGCCTTTTAAAAGTTCAGTTTGATAGCATCTTGATGAATGGCTTAAAGGGATGAAAGCTAAGCACATGGAGATAAGATAAGAAGATAGTGTGGTAGTAGGTGAGTTGTGTCACAATACCAGCGGAGTAACAGAGAAGCAGACTACGTGATGCCTGATTACCTGACATGGGGAAATTGAGAGAAATGGGGATAAAAGTGTTTTGGATTTAAGAATTACAGCGTTAATGTTCAAAAGACAAGGTAAACTGCATACGTCTATATGTTTAGAAGAGGGAAGAAAGATACTTTCCTTTCTTAAAATCATAGGCCATGGAAACAACATTATCTCATATGCAGAATAAACCTTGAAACATTAATGTTACAGCTCTAATTCTACTCAGATAGATTACAATGAAAGTTTTCAGGAATTTAGGGGATTTAAATCCAAACTACAAACACCTCACAAATATTCTCCCTCTATGAATTCTCTGACATTCCCCCACTGAGCTCAAGTCCTCCACTGATAGAGAACTGTGTTTTCTAAGATAGCTTGCCACATGGCAGGAACTCCAAATATCACATAGATTGTCTTTACATTGAGTACCAAAATGTCTCCTTCTTAATTTTTCATAAAAATCCAGAATCTATCTTCCAAAAATACCATCAACCATGGATCATGATGATTTATTGAACGGGATCTGAAATTAGTCAAGAGAGTTTAAATCCTGGATGCCGCTACTTACTTTGCACGCTCTACAGCCAGTTATAAAACTTAACTTCAAATTGTCTCCATTTTTTTACTGCTAAAACAACACTCACAGATAGAAATACATTCTAATGTGATTACAAGGAATTAATGGCTCAGTTCATGTAAATAATTTTTAAAATATATAAAATGTATTTTTGTATCACTAAATGCCAGATGTTAATCCATAGTTCATCCTCTCCTTCCCATAACTTTAGATACCTGATGAGCATGTCACATGAATGACTTCAAGAGCCTCATTCCCTGTGAATCTTTCCTGGCCTAAATGGGTATTATTTGCTAACCTGTTAACAAATAAGCTTTTCATCCATTTATCTGCCCAGAATACTCTCTAGAGGTCCTCCCAGTTGTCAACCTTATTAAAATGTAACACCCATTATGTTATTAACTGATTTAGAAATATTCTGGAAATCCGGAGACTAAGTCATCCTAGTGTTTGAATGCTCAACTAACTATAAGATTCTACAGATATTTTAAAATCATCTTACCATTTTATTGGATCACATGGTATTTGTGTTCTCCATTTCCCCACACTCAGTGCAGAGATTCAAGTCTAAAGACTTACCAGATGTCACCTGTGGTCAAACTACCGCACAGTTGCACTCATCTCACATGCTAGTAAAGTAATGCTCAAATTCTCCAAGCCAGGCTTCAGCAATACATGAACAGCGAACTTCCAGATGTTCAAGCTGGTTTTAGAAAAGGCAGAGGAACCAGAGATCAAATTGCCAACATCCGCTGGATCATGGAAAAAGCGAGAGAGTTCCAGAAAAACATCTATTTCTGCTTTATTGACTATGCCAAAGCCTTTGACTGTGTGGATCACAATAAACTGTGGAAAATTCTGAGACAGATGGGAATACCAGACCACCTGACCTGCCTCTTGAGAAATCTGTATGCAGGTCAGGAAGCAACAGTTAGAACTGGACATGGAACAACAGACTGGTTCCAAATAGGAAAAGGAGTACATCAAGGCTGTATATTGCCGCCCTGTTTATTTAACTTCTATGCAGAGTACATCATGAGAAACGCTGGACTGGAAGAAGCACAAATTGGAATCAAGATTGCCGGGAGAAATATCAATAACCTCAGATATGCAGATGACACCACTCTTATGGCAGAAAGTGAAGAGGAACTAAAAAGTCTCTTGATGAAAATAAAAGAGGAGAGTGAAAAAGTTGGCTTAAAGCTCAACATTCAGAAAACTAAGATCATAGCATCTGGTCCCATCACTTCATGGGAAATAGATGGGGAAACAGTGGAAACAGTGTCAGACTTTATTTTGAGGGGCTCCAAAATCACTGCAGATGGTGATTGCAGCCATGAAATTAAAAGACGCTTACTCCTTGGAAGGAAAGTTATGACCAACGTGGATAACATATTCAAAAGCAGACATATTACTTTGCCGACTAAGGTCTGTCTAGTCAAGGCTGTGATTTTTCCAGTGGTCATGTATGGATGTGAGAGTTGGAGTGTGAAGAAGGCTGAGCGCCAAAGAATTGATGCTTTTGAACTGTGGTGTTGGAGAAGACTCTTGAGAGTCCCTTGGACTGCAAGGAGATCCAACCAGTCCATTCTAAAGGAGATCAGCCCTGGGGTTTCTTTGGAGGGAATGATGCTAAAGCTGAAACTCCAGTACTTGGGCCACCTCATGCAAAGAGTTGACTCATTGGAAAAGACTCTGATTCTGGGAGGGATTGGGGACAGGAGAAGGGGCCGACAGAGGATGAGATGGCTGGGTGGCGTCACTGACTCGATGCACGTGAGTCTGAGTGAACTCTGGGAGTTGGTGATGGACAGGGAGGCCTGGTGTGCTGCAATTCATGGGGTCACAAAGAGTTGGACATGACTGAGTGACTGAACTGAACTGAACTGAACTGAACACCCATAGAAGTAATGGAGTAGGAAACTTTTTGCTGTTTCAGCTAGTGAAGATGAATATTTCATAGTATATGGTGTACCTGGACAATTCGTTTTCACAAATTCCTGGTGAGTTTTTAGGTTCACCTGTGAAAAGGGTGAAAAAAAGAAAAGCATCTTATAGTTCAGAATATACAAGATTCATATTCAGTGTTTGTGTCTCTAAAAAAAGAAATTCTTAAACTTTGCTTTCACTTTGCAACTGGGAACCAAAACGATCTTCCTTTTAAAAATTTCTAAAAGAAGACAGTGCCTCAAGAGAGGACAAAACAATGGTACTTATTTATAAAAATAATAAACCAATATAGGAACATAGAAACATCTTGAGATGTACAGAATACTCAGTATAGATCTGCTGAATGAGAAAAAAGGAATATTTCTGCAATTTAATTCCAATCTGAGAAGCACTCATTTTTAAATTTTAGGCCCATGAAAAGGGCTAACTTGGGAAATTTCACCTCTGAACCCTCAATCATCTGTTACTTTCTGAGAATCTTCCATGTGAATTTGTTGAAATGAGTCGTTCCTGTATCCAAACCAGCCCTCATCCAATTGCCTCAGTTATGTTCAGAATTGTCATGAAATGTTGATATACATTTTCAAGGATTTTAATACCATTCACAATATCAATAGTAACTTCCCGTTGGGATCTATGTTCATGGCAGGTATTTATTTAGTTGAGTTAAGGCACAAAAGAGTGTACCTTATATAAAGGATTTTAAGATTTAGTAGCTAGAAAATAAAGAGGAAACTGTCCTCTTCTCCATTTCATACAAGGAAAAGTCTCACAAGACTGTATTATTTGCATTTACCTGAGGAACAGTGTGATTTTTCTTGAAGTCACCCTTGTTTTGTTCTGTGTAATTGGGTCTGGCCCTGTTTCATAGTCCTGTTCTGTTTCCACTGACAGACGCTTTGATCCCATCTTATCCATAGTCCGTCCTTGAAATAGTGTAGCACTGAGGACATTTACATGTGAGGCTAGCTCACCCTGCATTAGGAGAGCTGGTTGTGTGCCTCTTTTCCCAGCTGAGCCCGCAGTAATTCAGGTCAGCTGATTGATATCAGCGAACAGAAAAAAAAAAAAAAAAAATTGTGAATCACAGTGTCAAACACCCACCAAAGTTAACAGAATTGCCCTTAGAAATAACTAAATTCAAAGGCTTTAACACTTTAACAAGAATTTAAAATTTTAATTTTTACTTAAATATTTTAAACTAAGATTTTGCTTCTCATTACTTATTTTGGTGGAAATATTTCCCTTTGTCCTTTGTATTTTTACAAAAGTGTGTTAGAGGTGTAAAGATTTAGACATGAGGCCTTTTAAGTATTAAATTTGTTTTTATGTGAAAATAAGTGATCTGAATCTTTGTGGTTTTCCCTCTTACCACAGCACTATATAGGGATATGCATTGAAAAAGCACTTGGTCTCAGGGGTTGAACAAATAGACAAAGCAATTAATAAATGACAAATGTTACACGGGAATCTGACTTTAATAGAAAAGGATTATTACACCAAAACCAATGTGAAGGTAGGAAAAATAGCAGTGGGAAGCACAGTGTATCAATGAGAAAGGAGGCGTGCAGAGGATGGGTAATGTGTGCAGTAAATGGTCACGTTAATGTTAACAAGTCAGTCTGTCAAGTCTTTCCTTAAAAGTTTCCTCCTCCTACAGGTAAAGGCCCTAAAATAATCCAGGAATTCTAATACTATCAGAAGATAAAGTAAAAGTTAACAGCAACTGTTTAAGAACAATGCAAGCCCTGACTTAAACATTATTGTATATTACCCTCTAACACCTCAGGAGACACTATCTCAGGAATGATTCCACAGAAGATCATAGTTTTATGACTTACTTAAGTTTTCAGAGTTAATGGAGTTAAGATGAACTATCAGATCAGGCATTTAGATCTGAATCTCATAGTTTTTATGACTCTGTCAGAGTTAATTCATCCACATACAAATTTTTACTATCATGGGCAGTCATCATATATTCAGGTAGAACTTGATCTGTACTGTGACCTCCTGTCATGCGAACTGGCTACTCTCCTTCTTAACAACTGGCTGAGTTCATCTCAAATAGTCTTGTCAAAGTCCATCTAGGCTCTTATTGTGAGAAATTGTTTGATTATAATGTTTTTGTATACAGATGAATGATAGTTGTTCGCCTCTGGATTTAGCTGAAAACAGCAAATTTGAAACCATAAAATATCAAGCATCAAAAGTCAAACGATTTCACTTACTCTGATGTAGAAACTGTTCTGGAACAGTTGTATTATGGTTCTTTGCCGGGAGCCAGCGTGAGGAATTCCACCCATGACAAGGTCATGTGGCAGAGCTCTGATGGCAAGGCTAATCAGCCCTCGGGTTTTCCCCCTGAAATTTCCTGAGCATCCACCCCCCAAAAAAAATAAGAATCTGCCTGCTTTTCCACTCTTCTAATATTCTCTGGAAAAAGTCAAATCAGGGCTTTAGTCTTCTGCATTTGAAAGGGATGTTTCAGTTAAAACCCCTTGATAGCTCTCTAGCTTGCCTAACAGGTTCCCCGGGACCTCTTACAGTTTGTGAATTGCTTACAGCCCCCCAACCGCAAGAGGCACAGAGCTTAAAGCATCTTAAGATACAGAGCCTTTTCTAAGAGCTAAAAATCATATTGGTGACAGGTTTTCACTGTCAACTCAATGATTGCCGCCAGGTCTCCATATTCTTTATCTTTTAGGCACCTGGGAGGATGTTAATCAATGTAAACGGGATATGGAAAAAGATATATAGTAGTTTTGATGTTAGCAACACTAGACTTTTGAGTTAATTACTTTTCTTTGTTATATATCACTGCACTCCTCTTTTGTCCTTGCTATGTAAGAATGTAACTTTATTTAGTGCTTTCTGAGAGTGGCACCAGATTTTGGGAAGATCAACACAAGTAAGTCTTCTGGTTGACAAACCCTTATCAGAAAATAGGCTGTAAAATGTTGATTGGCCCTTTTGGCCAGAAGATGATGCAAATTACCTAAGACTTGTATATACAACTAGGTATGCAGAGAGAAAAGCCTGGTTTTGATAAGAGTCTGGGCTGCCCATTGATCTCTATGTATAATCAAAAAGTATTAAAGGCCCTCTGAACAATAGAGGATGGGACAGTCGCTGGACTGGTTTCCCCCGTGTCTCCTATCTAATTTCTGGCTAAATTCCCATCTTGGGTGGGGAGGCTCACCATGTCTATTTACTTGTCCCGGCTTTTAAGATCCACACAAGGGGGAGCCCAAGGCAGGGCACCCCCCGATATTCAAGAGGACGCCAGCAGCCTAACATAGATGGTGCAAGCTCCTTGTCTGGAACTTTATTGGCTTCCCATGTAAACCAAGTTATTCAGCCTTCTTTCTCCACTTAATTTTCCTACTACACTATTTCTTCCTAATCTAATCTTATATTAATAAATAAATAAGTTTTTCTCACCAACACCATCCCCGCTTTGAATTCCCTGGATCCACTGGGGCTGGACCCCAGCAGTTCTTTACTGTGATAGGATGGAAATTTTAAGCCTGATATTAGTGTCTATTGCATATGCAAGAGAGTGTAGAATTAGTGCCTTCTTGATGTCTCCTCATATTTTGCTTTTTGGAGAATTTAAGGTCCGGCTAGTCAAGGCTATGGTTTCTCCTGTGGTCACATATGGATGTGAGAGTTGGACTGTGAAGAAGGCTGAACACCGAAGAATTGATGTTTTTGAACTGTGGTGTTGGAGAAGACTCTTGAGAGTCCCTTGGACTGCAAGGAGATCCAACCAGTCCATTCTAAAGGAGATCAGCCCTGGGATTTCTTTGGAAGGAATGATGCTAAAGCTGAAACTCCAGCACTTTGGCCACCTCATGAGAAGAGTTGACTCATTGGAAAAGACTCTGATGCTGGGAGGGATTAGGGGCAGGAGGAAAAGGGGACGACAGAGGATGAGATGGCTGGATGGCATCACTGACTCGATGGACGTGAGTCTGAGTGAACTCCAGGAGATGGTGATGGACAGGGAGGCCTGGCGTGCTGCGATTCACGGGGTCACAAAGTGTCGGATACGACTGAGCAACTGAACTGAACTGAACTGAACTGAATATACTCTTTGGGAAATTTTAGAAATTATACATAGAAATGGAGATGGAAAACCAAATGTTATCTGAATTTTTATTGACATATAACTCACATATAACACTATGGTGTACTATTTAGTGATTTGGTATTTAAATGCATTATGAAATGACCTCCATGATAAATCTAGTAATCATCTGTCCCCATATAAAATTATTAAAGTGCTATTGATTATATTTCTTACACTGTCTATTACATCCCATGAATTTATTCATTTATAACTGGATGTTTCTATTTCATAATTCCCTTTATTTATTTCATCCAGCCCCTAATCCACCTCCTCTGGCAACCACCAGTTTCTTCTCTGTATCTATGAGTGAATCTGTTATTGTTTTGTTCTGTTTGTACATTTCTGATGCTTTTTTTATTCCACATATGAATGAAATTATACAGCAGATATCTTTCTATCTTACTGTATTTCATCTATCATAATGTTCTCTGGGACCAGCCATGTTGTCACAGTTAGCAAGACTGCCTTTGTTTTTTGTCTATATCTTTATACTATTTAAGTGTAATGATATAGCTTAGTATGAAAGCAAAACGGACCTGCTCACTAAATCCCAAATGAGGCTGATTTTCCCATCAAACCAGGATGATATGAATGTCAAGACAACTTTCCCACATTGGAGTACATACTACACCAACAGGGTCAACACAAAATATCTGAAGCCTATAGATGGTTCTCTGTCAAGAAGAAGAGGGAGGAGACATGCCAAATATTATTATTCCCAAAGTGAACATTTAGCTGCTGCTGCTGCTGCTAATTTGCTTCACTCGTGTCCGACTCTGTGTGACCCCATAGACGGCAGCCCACCAAGCTCCCCCATCCCTGGGATTCTCCAGGCAAGAACACTGCAGTGGGTTGCCATTTCCTTCCTCAATGCATGAAAGTAAAAAGTGAAAGTGAAGTCGCTCAGTTGTGTCCGACTCTTAGCAATCCCATGGACTGCAGCCTACCAGACTCCTCCGCCCATGGGATTTTCCAGGTAAAAGTACTGGAGTGGGTTGCCATTGCCTTCTCCAGAACATTTAGCTAAGGAACTGCAAATAGCCGGAAGGATCAATGTATTTTGCTACCTTACCTGAAAGCCACCACCAGGTGACAGAAGAGTCAATTCTTGCCACTGACGGCTGAAAAATCACCATCATCAGATCTCTTCCTCTATCTGAAGTCAATCCTACTAGAAAATACCAGGGCCTACTAGAAATTTTGTTTCTTGTGGAGTCCTGAGTAACAAAGTCCATAAAAATATTAATATCAATTACAAATTCATGAAACTGAAGCACAGTGTAAATTTACCATTATGCCACTCTTCTCTAGCATAAAATATATGGTAGGTGTTGGATAATCCAGTGAATTAAAACATAATTACAGGGCTAAAAAAATGATTGATATGTAAAGTAGAACCCCTGAGTTTTCATGTTTTTCATCACTCCTTAGTAACTCTGAAAATTCATTGAAATTTTAAACATTATTATCTCATCATATCCATAAAATTTGTTTTTTTTTTTTTGGTAAAGAACATGTTAAGATACACTTTCTCTGATTTTTTATGACATCTTCAAGAAACAAGAGTAGACAACTTGTTTTCACTGAGTACCTAGACACTACAGAACACTAATACTTGGGTGCATTTAAATTCTGTGAGAAATGCATAACTTTTGAATTATCTGGAGAATTCTTAGAGGAGGAACCAGAGTCTAAAAGGCAAAAAAAAAAAAAAAAAGAAAGGAGAAGGAAGTGAAATATTGTTCATTATTTTGCACTTTCTATACTTTTCATTCTCACTACCCTGATAGGATCCATAATCTTATTCATTGATAGTTTTCACGGGCTATGAGGATGTGAGAACTAGCTGTCACCCTGGCAGATTTCACAAGACAACTTTTGAGAAAACTTAAGCATCTCAAATTTCATGCTTTTGCTTTATTTTATTTGAAGTAACATAGAAGGGAAAACAGTGGAAACAGTGTCAGACTTTATTTTTGGGGGCTCCAAAATCACTGCAGATGGTGATTGAAGCCATCACATAAAAAGATGCTTACTCCTTGGAAGGAAAGTTATGACCAACCTAGATAGCACATTAAAAAGCAGAGGCATTACTTTGCCAACAAAGGTCCATCTAGGCAAGGTTATGATTTTTTCAGTAGTCATGTATGGATGTGAGAGTTGGACTGTGAAGAAGGCTGAGCACCGAAGAATTGATGCTTTTGATCTGTGGTGATGGAGAAGCCTCTTGAGAGTCCCTTGGACTGCAAGGAGATCCAGCCAGTCCATTTGGAAGGACTGATGCTAAAGCTGAAACTCCAATACTTTGGCCACCTCATGTGAACAGCTGACTCATTGCAAAAGACTCTGATGCTGGGAAGGATTAGGGGCAGGAGGAGAAGGGTGCCGGGGTCCAGCCCCGGTGGATCCAGGGTAATTCGAAGTGTGAATGGCGTAGGTGAGGAAAAACTTATTTATTTAGAAATATAAGATTAGATTAGGAAGAAATAGTGTAGTAGGAAAATTAAGTGGAGAAAGAAGGCTGAATAACTTGGTTTATACGGAAAACCAATAAAACTTTGAGACAAGAAGTTTGCACCATCTACGTTAGGCCACCGGCGTCCGTTTGAATATTGGCGGGTGCCCTGCCTCTCTTACAGATCTTAGAAGCCAGGGCAAGTAAGTAGACATGACGAGCCTCCATGCCCCAGATGGGAATGCAGCCAGAAATTAGAGTAAAGAGAAGACATGGGGGAAACCAGTCAAGTGACTGGCCTGGCCTCTATTGTCTAGAAAGGCCTTTTATACCTTTTTTGATTGTACATGGAGATCAATGCGTAATATAAAGTTATGCAGCATCAGCAGCCCTGTCTCTTATCAAAACCAGGCTTTTTCTCTGCATACCTAATTGTATACACAAGTGTTAGGTGATTTATACCATCTTCTAGCCAGAGGGCCAATTAACATTTTACAGCCTTTTTTCTGATAAGGATTTGTCAACCAGAAGACTTATTTGTGTTGATCTTCCCAAAGTCTGGTGCTACTCTCAGAAAGCACTAAATAAAGTTACATTCTTACATAGCAAAGGTACAACAATTTATAACAATGAAAAGGAGTACAGTGATTTATAACAAATAAAAGTAATTAACTCAAAAGTCTAGTGTTGCTAACATCAAAACTACTATATTCCTATTTCTATATCCCAATTACATTGATTAATATCCTTCAGGTGCCTAAAAGATAAAGAATATGGAGGCCTGGCAGCAGTCATTGAGTCAACAGTGAAAACCTGTCACCAAAATAATGTTTAGCTTTTTAGAAAAGGCTCTGTGTCTCTAAGATGCTCTAAGCTTTGTGCCTCTCATGGTTGGGCTGTAAACAATTCACAAGTTGTAAAAAGTCTCCAACTGTTAGGCAAGTTAGAGAGCCATCAGAGGAGTTTTAAGCCGAGACATTCTTTTGCAGGAGACTGAAGCCCTAAGTTAACTTTTTTCCAGAGAATGTCAGATGAGTGGAAAAGCACAGTACAATAAGGCAGGCAGAGTCTGGTTTTTGGGGGGTAGATGTTCAGGAAAACCAAGGGGGAACCCCCGAAGCCAGATCACGCCTTTGCGTTTTGTCAGGCTTCCTTCCTCATGACCTTTGTCACAGGCGGGATTCCTCACGCAGGCTCCCAGCAGAAGGGGATGACAGAGGATGAGATGGCTGGATGGGGTCACCGACTCGATGGACATGAGTTTGAGTGAACTCCTGGAGTTGGTGATGGAAAGGGAGGCCTGGCGTGCTGCAATTCATGGGGTCGCAGAGTCGGACATGACTGAGTGACTGAACTGAACTGAACTGAACTGATGGTACAAAGAAGAAACAATGAAACTATAAATATGGTGGATTTTAGGAAGAGAACATTTTCACCACATGAATGCAAATCTGCTTGGTTTTTGCACCATAGACAAGAGGATTGAGAAATGGAGGGACCAGCAAGTAAATGCTAGAAAAGAGGATGTGGATGTAAGGGGGGATGTGAGAACCAAACCTATGTGCAAAGAAAGAGAAGAAGGCAAGGAGGTAGAACTGGAGGAAGACACAGATGTGAGCGATGCAAGTATTGAATGCTTTCAACCTAGCCTCCTTCTGGGGCAAATGAAAAACTGTGATAAATATCTGTACATAGGACAATGTGATGCATATGAGGTCAAACACTGCAACAGTGAAAGCCACAAACAAACCATAGATTTTGTTGACCCTGACATCTTCTGCAGCCAGCTTTACAATGGCCATATGCTCATAGTAGCAGTGGGAGATAACTTTTGTATGATAAAAGTGCAACTGGCATTTTATCAGTACTAGGCCAGGGGTCACAAAAACGGTAGCCCTGAGTGTTACCATAGCTGCTATTTGGGTAATTACCTGGGGGGTGAAGATGGCAGCATGTCTCAGTGGATAACAGATGGCCACATAGCGGTCCAGGGCCATGGCCAGGAGGAAGCCTGACTCAAAGCCTTCAAATGTGCGAATGAGCCACATCTGAAGCAGGCAAGAGTCAAAATATATCTCTGGTATATGAAACCAGAAGATTCCAAGCATTTTGGGCACAATGCTGGTGCTAAGAGCAATATCTGTGACTCCTAGCATGCCTAGGAAAATGTACATGGGTTCATGGAGGCTGGGCTCCGATTTGATGATGATCAGAAGTAAGGCATTTCTGATCACAGCAGTGAGGTAGATGGCACAGAATGGAATCCCAATCCAGCACTGCACAGACTCTAGGCCTGGGATCCCTATTAGCATGAACACAGAAGGCATGAAGACTGTGATGTTGAAAATGGACACAGTGTCTTTGATTTCCAGATGCAAACAAATTAGTCTGTGCTATTGTACTATCTCGGAGAAGGTGATGGCACCCCACTCCAGTACTCTTGCCTGGCAAATCCCATGGATGGAGGAGCCTGGTAGGCTACAGTCCATGGGATCGCAAAGAGTTGGACACAACTGAGCGACTTCCCTTTCACATTTCAATTTCATGCATTGGAGAAGGAAATGGCAACCCACTCCAGTGTTCTTGCTTAGAGAATCCCAGGGACGGGGGAGCCTGGTGGGCTGCCATCTATGGGGTCTCACAGAGTCAGACACGACTGAAGTGACTTAGCAGCAGCAGCACTGTACTATCTATTTTTATGCCAAATCTTCATATTTTCTGATTTTAGCTGAACTCTGAGATCATACCATCCATCTCCTTCATAATATTGATGGGGAAATACAGATTCACAAGCCACATCACTGTTTAGGAAGTCCGTCCACAAACACTGTACCACAATAAGATGTTATGTTCATAGCCAGCCAACCTCAGTAACACCAACCAAACCACATAGGTAATAGAATAAATTGCTGACTTATTTTTCTCTTTCCAGACCTATGGACAAAGAAAAAATAATAGACTTGTTTATTTTGCTTGTAGATTGCATTTTAATCAGTTTGATGAATAGCGTACACTCTAGATACTGCTCAATCACTCTATTATTCTCAATTGTCTTTAAGTCAGGAACAGTTTGCATGAGCAGATTCTCAGACTCTGATTAGTATTTTATTTTAAATGGCTCCTTATGAAAGAAAAATAGAGATAAAAACAGTTGACATCAATGAGCATAATGTCCTTAGTTATTTAAGCTATCTCTTCTGTATAAGACTGGATGATTTTTCAAAAGAATGTAAAGAGTTAGAAAAGATCATTCAAATTCACATATTTGTGGCAATCCTGGTCAAAGTTCTTTGCCACTTTCTACATTTCTCATAAAGCTGTGTTATATTTTGCTTATATTTCTTCAGCTGAAATAATTAAAATTAGTTGTGTGCTCAAAATAGTTGAAGTTCTATAATACACATTAGTGCAGAAGGAGGAATCTCTGGGACTCAAGAAAATCAGCAGCAGAAATGATAGGGACAGGAGGACTCGTTCTTAACTACAAGATATGGGGAAATGAGTAAATGTGTAACATAGCCAAACTGAGGCTAATTTCTTGGGTTTACACTGGTCAGAGGTCCCATAAGCATGAGATTTCTCCACTTTAGGTTCATTAACTCTTAATACAGTATAGATAACTTGGAAGAGGAGTCATTTTTTTGAGTTCAAGCAAAGCATATTCATTAGAAAATAAAGGATGAAAGAACAGGTTTTTTTAAAAGAGTCAAATGTAAAGCTAGTTACTTTATGTCAGCAAGCTCATAAGGTATCATCTAACCTTATACTTAGCATCAATAAACATACCAGCAAATGCTAGGACAGCTGTGATTTATGTTGCTAAACATCAAGTGAAAGAATGAAGTCAGTCGGGCCATTTTATGGCAGAAACCGTGTATTTGCTGACAAATAGCTGGAATAGACTTAATGAATTAACTGCTTTGATTTTGGCATGTTTGATCCCCAGTGCTTAGTTCAGTGACTCTCCAACCCATAGATGGCTGACTCTTTTCTAATAAGGGTAAAGTTTTTCCCCAGAAATGATCAGAATGAGAATAGGACTCCTTTAAGTATAAACATAGTATCTGACTTCTTCAAAGGTAAGGAATTGTCATGTGAGCATCACATGATAGTATAGACAGTGGGATGACAGGCGGGTATACGTAAGTGAGTACAGGACTGATGGGATGGAGTGATTATTGTGGAAAAGCTGATAATGGAATATTACAGAAGTTAATTTAGGAATAGGAGGACTTACTTGTCAATAGCTATTGGGAGCCATTGCTGCTCTTGCCTGATGGCTGCATCCACGATTTCTCCTTGCTCAACTCTTTCTTCCACCTGAGATTGCAGTCTCATGCCCTCGTGTTCTGTTTTGCAGTGCCTGTTTAGATCTGTCCCCTCTATATTAGCACACAGACAATGTCATGCATTCTAATCCTTTTGGTGCTGGGGCCATATGCAACATGTGAAAAACTCAGGAATATTTCTTCATATTTTATTTTCATCCTGGATACAGACACTCTTCTTCTCCATTTCTGCCTGAGATGATGTTTGTGTGTTCATTGCCCAACAAAACTCTGAGCAAAGTCTGAGTTATTCTTGGGTACAGCATAAATTTATTGGTTCAAATTGGGGAGGAAAATTGCTAGCCACCAATTTTAATACCCCCTAATGAATGTTTGGAGAAAGCAGAGTTGGGAATTTGGAATCAGGGATTTATTAGCCACTAGAGTAACCACAAGGGACCTAACAGATTTCAATTCATTCCTCTTGGGTTCATTCACATGTAATATTCCCTGAAACCATTTCTATAACTTGCAGATAACATACCTTCTCGCTCTCCTCTTTTCTCTCACAGGCTAAATACAAAAAAAATTATATATACAAGTTTTCTTTCAATTAGTTGACTTTCTTTCTGATGTTCTCATTTGCAAATTAACCTCAAGTCCACTTAAATGTAGACATGTTGATACTCTTATAGATTATACACCAAAGGTTTTATAAAATATTAATGATATTTCCTGTGCTGTAATTTATTTCCTTGTGCTTTTTCATTTTATATCTGGTACTTGGTGCCTCTTCATCTCCTTCACTTATTCTGCCCTTATCCATTTTATACTCTCTACAGTTCTATCCTGGATCCTTTTCAGCCTCAAACTATGCAAACATGCTTGCAATCCTGTCTACTTGAGATAGTTTATTTATCACCTTCATTATGCCAACTCATATAACAATTTCTCCAGATGAGATGTTCTCACTCAGTCCAGGTACATAGGGCCAAAATTGCATATTGAAATTTTAGTTCATGCTATGATAAACTGTTCCTGGGCATGTCATTTAACTCCAAGATAGGTTTAAAAAAAAGTTATTTCCAACTTCACTGTAACATTTGCAAGTATCTTCATGCCTAGGTCTATACCTATCTAGATTTTGGGGGTGGTTAAGGGGTGGTTAGGCTACCGGATATTTTTTAAAGGATCATAAATTCTAATTTGTTTACCAAAAGTACAGATATGCATCCATTATGAAACATACACCAATCTAGCAGTCTTGGTCTTCAGCAGAGTAAAACCTATTAGACTTGTTTTCTGGTCAGATAGACTGGTATTAAGCAGAGACTCATTTTATAATGATCCTCTTAAAGAATCATTTAGATATGATCATTATATGACCATAATTAGAGGAAACAGAGGTCAATAAATGGTGTTCTTATGAATATCAAAGGAGAAAAATGGTCTATATAATTTCCTGATATTCTCCATATTCCATTATTTAAATTGGACTTGAATTTAATGATATTTAATTATTTTATGATATTCCTCATTATATGATTGGTTAAAGAATGTGTTTTTGAGTTGTCTAGTTTTTAATCTGGATTCTGCCACTTAATATTTCTATGATATGAGGCATGATATTTGTTGTCTACGTTTCCATTTTTGTAGCTGCATCATGTAAGAAAAACTAGCAATGGCTTCATATTTTTTTCTATAGATTAAATTATCTTAATCTATGTAAATCACATAGTATAGTATACTGTATAGAGCTTTTTTCAAATTTATGACTTCTAGAAGGAAATGGCAACCCACTCCAGTGTTCTTGCCTGGCAAATCCCAGGGACGGGGGAGCCTGGTGGGCTGCCGTCTGTGGGGTTGCACAGAGTCAGACACGACTGAAGCAACTTAGCAGCAGCAGCAACAGCATTGTGATATTACTGAACCTAAAAATCAGAATATATAGGCATTGTGAATTTTGGCTGTGTGATTCACAGACTTATCAGATTTGGTGGGAAAGTAATGACTACAATAAAGCTTAAGTACTTTTTGAGCAAATTCTACCAGAAACTATGCTTACTGCTTTATATGAAGCATTTAATCTTTAAGCCAAAGCTAAACTGTTTTATATTGTGTTTACAAATGAAAAAAACTAAATTCAAACAGGTCAAGTCACTAGCAACATTCCATAGATATTAATAGTGAAAAAATTAGATTTTGGACTTAAGTCTGATTCAACTGTTTAACACAAAATTGCAGACGGTTTTGGCAAGAACAATTTTTCATTGTGTGGCTTTGAAAAATTTACGTAAATTCTCTTAGATTCTTAATTTGTATAATGAGATTAATAATAGTATCTAATTTATGGGATTATCATGGGGATTACCAGTATTTACTACTGTGGAATGTCATTTCAACTACATTGAAAATTTAAGAAAAATTTATTAAAATTTAAGAAAAATTTATTAAAAATATCCTATTCCATTTTTATGATTTCACTGAATTGAGTACTTCTAAAGACAGATATTTGAAAAATGGGGAAAAAATACATTGAGTATACAAAATCAGAAAATATGCATGTATAAATGATGCCACATGTCACCTTTTATACTTAACTTTTGTTATAAGACAGTAACCTCTCTTAACTGACTGGTTATCATTCAAGACTGAATGATTTATGTGGGTATTCACTGTAGTTTGTGGAAAGTCAAAATCATCTAGGGGGAAAAATATAAAAGCTGAATCATACAGGCCCTGCCTGAGGGGGCTGCATCAGCTTGTTTCTTCTCTATGTACCTTTCTGTTGATAAGGAGCAGGTCTACTACTAAATTGGAGAAGGAAATGGCAACCCACTCCAGTATTCTGGCCTGGAAAACTCCATGGACTGGGGAGCCTGGCAGACTGCAGCCCATGGGATGGCGAAGAGTCAGAGGTGGCTGAGGACACACACCCTACTATTAAATAATTCAGGTGAACAAATCCGCTCTCTCTGCCATGCTTCAGGAGTAAGCAAGCATGTGTGCCCTTGCTCCTCAAGAGCAGAGTCCAGGCTTCCCACAGCCATCCTGTTAGTCCCACCAGCCCTCCAGCCAGCCAAAGGGACTTGTCTTTCTCTGGTGTCTGACTTCAGGGCTGCAGTTGGCAGTGCCCAATATATGACTCAAACCACTCACTCCCCAGGGAGGGCTTCTACCCATGTAATTCCCCTCCTCCTCCATGTCCCCTTACAGTGGCACAGGTTATGACCTGATCTCGTGTGTCCTCTCTAATTACCCACTTCCACGCTTCCATGCAATTTTTCCTAAAGCCTCAGTAGCTACAAGAGTCTTTCTACCAGTCTGCAGTTAATTTTCAGCAAGAATTGCTCCACATGTAGATATATTTTTGATTTCTTTGTGGGAGAGAGATGAATTTTGTTTTCTCCCACTCCACCATCTTGATAGGAATTCTCCATTAGTATATTTTTAAAAATTATTACAAAAATTGCAAACATACAGAGTAAACAGACTATTATAATAAACTTTCATCAACCAGCTTCAACAAGTTTTCATTGTTATATTAACAATATACCATTCTCATATTTTCCATAATTTCACCCACTGTGCAACCCAATTATTATTGTTATTATCTTTTTATCATTATTGTCGAGAGGTTTGCAGGTAATTTTGACATATACTGAAATGCACAAGGCTTAGTTTAGCTATACTATTTTGACAAATGGGTACATATGTGTAACTTATATAGAACATGACATAGAACATGTATATCTTCCCAGAGATTTCATCATATGTTTCCGCAGTCATTTTCTCACCTCTGCATCCATCAAAAGTAACCACTGTTCTGATTTTCTTTACATTAAGTTAGTTATACTTATTCTAAAGTTTTATATAAATAAAATGATGCAATTAATACTTTTGTGTCTTGATTCTTTTCACTCACAAAACATGTCACTACATTACATGTACCAGGAAACAAACAAACAAAATTTATAGTATTTATCTACCCATTTCCAGGGAGAAACACAAATGAATAAAATATTCAAGGATTCAACAGTAAAATGAAGTCCTCACAGGAAAAAAATAAAAGACATACCCATGTCCCATACTTCCTTCTGTAAGTATACTTCAGAGTATACTATTATCAGGAGGAACGGGTTGAGCTATTTCTCTTCATCTACTAAAGTTTATAGTTCACTCACAAGAAATCGTAAACTATATAATTTTCCCATTTGAAAGTCTAATATCCAGGCAATAGCTCTGATCCAAGTTCCTGTGTTTTCAGAGTATCTTCTGAGATACCACACCCTTCTTTTTAGGCAGTGTTGAACAATGCTCCTGAGAATTTCCTTGGTTTTGATGCTATAAACAATGCGGTTGGCCACAGGTGGGAAGAAAAGGTAGACATTGGCCATGACGGTCTGGAGGAATAGAGGTAAATGGTGCCCAAAGCGATGTATCAGGGAAAGAATGTTATGGGCACATAGTCCACAAGCACAACTGAGGTGTATGACACACAGGTGTTCAGAGCCCTCCACCGTCCTGCCCCAGAAGCAATACCCAGTGCTGTGTGAAGAATCAGTGTGTAAGAAATCACGATCAGCAATGAGTCTAGCCCAAACGTGAAGGAAATGACAAAGAGACCCAAGATGCTCTTGGGGTGGGTATCTCCACAGGGCAACTTGATCAGATCTGAGTGGAGGCAGTAAGAGTGTGTGAGGGTATTGTGGCTGCAGAAGAGCAGACGTTTCAGGAGAAGAAGCAGTGGGAACATGATCACCACACTGAGACAGGCAATGGTGATACCCATCTTGCTGATGCGGAGAATTGTCAGAATGATGGTATATCGCAGCAGGCTGTATATGGCCACAAAGTGGTCTACAAACATGGCCAGTAGGGCACCTGATTCCATGAGGGCAAAAGAATGCATGGAAAACATCTGTAGCAGACAACTTATATTATTAATGCCAAAGAGGAAAATGCCCAACACAGTGGGCAGGGTGGAAACAGAGACACCAAGTTCCACAAAGGCCAACATGGCCAGAAAGAAGTACATGGGTTGGTACAAAGCAGGATCAAACAGGACGATGTGAAGAATGATGCTATTTCCTAGGAAAATGATAGTGTACATCAGGCAGAATGGTATAGATATCCAGATGTGCTCTGCTTCAAGCCCTGGGATCCAAAAGAGTGAATGTTGCAGGTGTGAACTCAATGGAACTATTGTAAACGTCTTGATGGAATTTCATCCGAGGATGAAGCACATGGACACTGGAAAATAAGTTGTTAGCTCATCAAATCCTGAGCTCCTGACAGTCATACTGAGGGTATTTTCTTACAAAAGAGATGGAAAGCTTATTTCTAAAACAAGAAAATATGCAAGCCACAGTATATGGAAAATAAATCTGAGTAGATGTGTGGAAAAGTGGTCCTACGTGAACAACAAGCTAAACACTTCTTTGTTTAATAGAAATCTGCGTGTTAATAGAAATATCAAGCAGGATTATTTATGGCAGTGAAAGACAATGATAATAAGCATAGAGATGACAGCTTCATGTGGAAATTGATAACTGAAGGATCTGTTAGGTTTCTGTAGTTTGAGCAAGATTGAATTAGTAGCAAAATTAATGCAAGAAAATAATAAAGATAATTCATAGTTCTTTTAATAGACTTATGGCCTTGGGAAAGACACTTATCTTAGATCCAACATTGTGATATAAACACAGTAATAATAATAATACAACATAATATATGCTGTTTGCTATTACATTTGGATTATATCTGGAACATAGTAAATGGTTCAGACGATAAAGAATCTGCCTGTGATGCAGGAGACCTGGGTTTGATACGGGGGTCAACAAGAGCCCCTAGAGAAGGGAACGGTTATCCAACCCAATATTCTTGCCTGAAGAATTCCATGGACAATCCATGAGGTTGCAAAGAGTTGGACACAACTGAGTGACTAACACTTTCACTTTTCAAATATTCACACATGAAATAAAAACAATTTAATATATTAGAAAAGAGGGACGGTTTCTTCCAGTTCTTAATATTTTCCAATGTCTTTTTTAAAAACTTACCAGTTCACTCTTTCTCCACTTGCTATCCATGGACAATGGGGAGCGCTTCTCTGTATTTTGCAGAAGGGTCAGTGTCTCTTGTTGAAATCTGGAATCCAAGTTGAGAATATCACCAAAGCCATCAGGATATCACAAGCTGAGTGTGATGATGGTACTAGGGCTCAGGACCAGGGTTCTTTATCTAGGAACAAGTTTATACACACTAAAATTCTACTCACTTGTAACAGAGCCTCGTGTATTAAGATAGGGGTCAGAGATAGATTTCAAGATTGGCTCAAGGCTGGGTGTGGTGAGTGAGGATGAAGTCTTCCTCTCCTATTAAGCTAGCACTTTTTGTAAAGTATAACAACTCGAGTGATGGTAAATGTAAATGGTAAACCAATCAGTTCTCTGGATAAAAATGCCTTGACCTGTACCCATTGCCAACTTCTTTGAATACTCCCATGCTGAGCAGTTTCAAGCAACCAACATGATACCACTGAATGCAGAGATGGTATGTGATGTGTTCGTAACCAGCTTCCTCAAACTGGTACAAACCAGAACCAGCACAACATTGGGCTTAACTACAGCTGGTCCTACATATCACATACTTACTCAGGTGGAACTGAGAGCAGGCACATCAATCCATGCATCCCTCTCCTGCTGTTTCCTTCCCACTGGGCTGTGGATATAGTTGCTGCTGCTGCTGCTAAGTCACTTCAGACGTGTCCGACTCTGTGTGACCCCATGGACTTCAGCCCATGAGGCTCCTCCGTCCATGGGATTTTTCCAGGCAAGAGTACTGGAGTGGGATGCCATTGCCTTCTCCGTGGGTATACTTGCTACCTCTCCTAATATGTGCTTAATTGATTGGCAGGGGAAGCAGGATGAGTCAGGACTCTTCCAGGAGCAATTAGCCAAGCATGACTATTCTCAGAAACATCAGACATGTATTTCAATATGTATTTAATTGAGCTTACATTACATTGAATTTATAGGTCATTTCAAAGAGAATTATTAACCTAATAATGAACAATATACAATGAACACAGGCCACTTCAAAAATTCCAAGACAACAGTTCAGAGATGAATTTCGGAGAGAAGCACAGACAACAATATCCTAATTCCTTTCTAGCATCTACAAACACCTAAACCCTCAAGCTGAAAGTTTCTTTAACAGTGAAATATTGATTCAAGTGTTTGTTTGTTTTTTTTTAATTCTTGTTATATCTTATACATTCTAGATGTGAAATTGGCATTTTTCTTATTTCTCTACTGCTGTAATCAAGTATAAAGAAACTTTGTGTTTTAAGATTTATGCCGCTTAAACAAATATTTTGTCATCATGCTGGAATCTGTTTATTCTCTTCCTGCCCTTCATTCCTTGAAGAGCTTTCCACTGAACCAGAAGTGTCTTTGTTGCAACTCTTGTCAAGATTTTATTTAATGTCATTTTCTGTGAAGTCATTTTTCTATAGATTATTGGCAGTAAGGCTAGATTCAGTTTGGTGAATTGGGTTTTTAGTGTCTATATTCATAACAGTTATTATCATGCTCCAAATTAAAAAATTAAATGCTAAATTCCTTATATGATATATTTATTTAATTATCAAACCAATAAGACAGATACTAAAATATCATCCCTAAAATATACTCCCTTGCTGAAATTAAAATGAATATAATATATGTCAAATCATAATTCAGGACTTCAAAGGTCAAGGAAACATCTTTTCACTTCTTATGTTGACTACTATATATAGGTATATTACAGAAAAAGAGGAAAATAACTGGAAAATTTGCAAGTATTCAAAAGAATGCCTCAAAGCTTTTATTTATTTATTTAAGTGTAAAATTGAAAAAAGTGTGAAAGTGTTAGTTGGTTAGTCATCTCTGACTCTTTTGATCCCATGGACTGTAGCCCACCAGTCTCCTCTGTCCATGGGCTTTTCCAGGCAAGAATACTGGAGTGAGTAGCCATTCCCTTCTCCAGGGGATCTTCCCTATCCAGGGAAGGAACCCAGGTCTCCTGCATTTCAGGCAGATTCTTTACTGTCTGAGCCACAAGGGAAGCCCCAAGTAATGTCAAATTTCACATTCTCATGACAGGATATTAGGTCTTGAAAAAGCAGACTATAAAAATGTTTAATAAAAAAGAAGGATAGGTGAAATCTAGACACAAGTGTCTGCCTCCAATGCGGGAAACCTGAGTTCGATCCCTGGGTCGGAAAGATCCCCTGGAGAGGGAAATGGTAACCCACTCCAGTATTCTTGCCTGGAGAATCCCTTGGACAGAGAAGCCTGGTAGGCTACAGTCCACAGGGTCGCAAAGAGTCAGACACAATTGAGGGACTTCACTCACTCACTCAGACACAATTTATAGATAATTATATTTGGTGTGTTTAAAGCCTTTTTTATACAAGATTCTGGGTAAATATTCTGATCTTTAATTGCCTTTTTTTTTTTTTTATACTGGGTATAAGCCTTTCCAATCTTCTAGTCCCTCCATGAAATCTTCCTTGATGATTTGGGCCTAAAATCCCCAATATGTAGAAAAATTGACTCAAAATATACCATGTACTTATTTTTTATATTAGACTTTATAAGATATTAGTGAATTAGAAAATATCTGATTTCAGAACTCATGTTTTAACTTAAGAAACAGGTACAGACAAAAATAACTATAATATGGTGGCTTCATGCTACTCATCCAAGTATTTGCTGACTTCAGCAGGAATGTTTTGTATTTCAGCTGAATTTACTTTATCAGAATTTCAGCAGAATGTTTATAAATAATGTACAGCCTTTCACCACTCCTACTCCCCCGATCTATACAGGAAAAACCTGTCTGGGTTGAGTCCTAAAATATATTTCTCTGGTTCACTGTTCTTTATGTGTCCTTAAGAATAAGTTAAAAGACATGATAATAGAATGTTTAGCTAGGAGAATTGAAAATGACATTAATTTAAAATATTCTTTTCTAAACTCTTTAAGAACTTTAGGAAAAATGCACTGGCATTAGCATTTTGGGGCAGATCCTAACAGTTTTTGGTGTGTTTTAATGTTTTTTGTGAATTTCATTTATTTCCATTCCTCACTGAAACAGACTTTTAGGCAGTGAGTGTTTTATTCAGAAATACCCAATATTTAGCCTTTTTTTTTTTTTTAACAACATATGCTGATGGGGGAGAAAAATAAAATTACTCGGTCCTGAATCTGTTTGGTCTTTATCCCATAGATAATGGGGTTGAACATTGGGGGCACCACTACGTAGAGGTTTGCTACTAAGATATGGATGTGATGAGGAATGGTTTTACCTCCAAACCGATGGGCAAAAAATGAAAAGAATGCTGGAGCATAGAACATAAGTATGACACAGATATGGGAACCACATGTGCTAAGGGCCTTAAATCTCGCAGTCCAGGAAGGTATCTGAAACACTGTGCAAAGGATCGTTGTGTAGGACATAATGATGAGCATTATATCCAGTCCTGTAGACAGCAGGGCCACAGTCAAGCCATAAATGATGTTGATATTGATATTGTCACAGGCCAATCTGGCAATGCCCATGTGCTCACAGTAGGAATGGGGAATGATGTTTCTCCCACAGTATCTAAGTCGATGTACCAGAAAGATGAATGGAAAACATACAATAAAGCTCCTGACCACAGCTGCTATGCCAATCTTCCCAATGGCTGAGGAGGTTAAGATGGCAGTGTATCTCAGTGGATAACAGATGGCCACATAGCGGTCAAATGCCATGGCCAGGAGAATGGCAGATTCTGCCACAAAGATGAAATGTATGAAGAACATCTGGGATACACAGCTACCAAAGGATATGTTCATGGAGTGGAACCAGAAGATGGCCAGCATCTTGGGAGCTGTGGATGTGGCGAGCAGGACATCTGCTAAAGCCAGCATAGAAAGGAAGAGATACATGGGCTCATGGAGACGCTGCTCGGTCACAATCAGGAAGATCAAGAAGAGGTTACCTACAACAGCAACAATGTACATAAAACAGATGGGGATGGAGATCCAGGTGTGCACATCTTCTAGTCCTGGGATTCCAATCAGGATGTACCACATATCCTGAGGACTGGTGTAATTGTAAGAGGAAGGAGCCATCTGTGACTGCTTATTCCAGATCCAGGACCTTCAGGGAAAGACCATAGGGCTGAGCTCAGGTTCAGGTGCACCACCTTAGTCCCTGTGATGTCTGATCACATTTCTTTTCTGATTTGTTACTATGAAAGGACAGTAAGATAGATTAACTAGCCTAAAATTGCACTCTTGATTCCCTCCATGGAATAATTGAATCTTGTATCTTGAAAAGGATATCAGTTAATATTTAGTAAAAGTGTAATATGCATCATAATACTTTACATATATTAGCTTATTAAGTTTTCACCTTAACCTGTTGAAAATACTTTTATGATAATCCATAACATGGCTACTGTTGTTATCCCTATAAGATGGAAAAAAAATTTTCCAAAGCTTTTAGACTCTTGCTGTAGGTCCCACTGGACTTAAAATCAGCCAAAGTGAATTTGAAAGCTTTGAACTAAACCACCATCTAACACAATCTATCAAAATAAAACTAGTTACAAAAACATGTTATCAAAATGTTCACTGATCATGTACCTGAGTAAAATAGAAAGATGGTAAATTGAAGTATACAGTTTATGGAAGAGGGAAGGAACTAGAGTCTGACAAAATAGGTTTCAAGGTATATGCCCTCTTCAACAATTAATTAACCACCAGCTTGATGCTAAGCCCTATGCCAGGCATTGAGGATACACAAGTGAATCAGATTGATCCTGATCCTTCAATACACTTCTTGAAATTGTAGGATGCACATTGAAAACTTAAACTATGTACAATGCCAAGACTGACTTGGCTTCTTAGATGAATTTGCCTAGCATTTGGTAAAGGAAAAAATATATATTCTGTCTCACTTCTATCACTGATTGAAAATTAGACTGTATATTTTGTATTTCTAAATATCACCACAACAGCAAATCACAATGATTTCACATTATAAAGCAAGGGTCCACAGTCCTTCAGAAAAAGTGAAGGGTGTTATTTGTTGATCAAAATTTTCCTTAGTTCCAAAGGAAAGTGGATAGAAGCAAGGAAGATGCTGAGTCAAAAGGCAGCCTGGGAGATACAGTGTGTGTGTGTGTGTGTGTGTGTGTGTGTGTGTGTGTGTGTGTGTATACACATAAACTTATAGCTTCAAGTGCAGTTATAGACACATGTATAAAACAAGTGGATTACATTCATCCCTAGTCCCTATTCTCAAATCAAAGTTAGTTAAATTTCTTATTTTCTGAGAAGGCATGTGAGCTTTAGGAACAAATACCTATTCACCCCTTGATTCTACTGCAGTTCCGTATATTAATCATTGAACAGTATACTTTACTATGTTTATTTTTTATTAAATGTTCCATATCCTGACCTATTGCTTTATACTATTGGAATGTTCCAATTTAAACTATTGGACTTCCCTGGTGGCTCAGATGGTAAAGAATTCGCCTGCAATGTGGGAGACCTTGGTTCAATCCCTGGGTTGGAAAGATCCCCTGGAGCAGGGAATGGCTATCCACTCCAGTATTCTTGCCTGGAGAGTCCCATGGACAGAGGAGCCTAGCTGGCTACAATCCGTGGAGTCACAAAGAGTTGGATATGACTAAGCAACTTTGTGACTGACTGATTAGAATGTTCAGACCCCTGTTTCTTGAGTTACAATTTAGAATATAAAATACTCAAATAGTCATCCCATTAGGCCTTTTCTTAACTGATACATGATTTTTTTTAAATTCTGGAATAAAATTGAGATTCTTATGTCTATGGATCCACTTTTTAATTACATAAACCAATTATTCAATTATTCAACCATTTAACATATAGCCAAAATTAACCGCTCAAAATTTCTTTTAAGACAGATTTTTATATTTCAGAGAGTGAGAGTAAAGGTTAATTTTGCAGTGTGTCTGGCACATATCTATGCCAGAGCCCTGCACATGAGTGAAGTATAGTTATACAGTGGGGGTTTAGAGTTGAGCTTCATCAGGACGTTAGAGATGGGGGAGAGAAGAGACATGTGATTGAAGGAAACACAGAAATGAAGATGGGAAGGAAGGAAAACAAATTTTCCTATCTTTCTTCTAATTGCCCTGGTGATCTTTGGGGTCATCCATGATCTGCTTTAATCGTAGTCTTACAACTTACAGTTATTAATTGGTAGGCCTGGGGATCAGGGTATTACTTTGCAACATTACTGATGGCATAACCTGACTGGGCCTGAACATGCGCACACAAGCAGCATGTGGTCAATAGAAACAGCACAGTTCTAGGGCCACATAGAATGGTGAAGTCATGTTCAAACTACCTGGCTATTAAATAAGTTACTTAATTTGAAGTTTAGTAAGATATCTACAAATAAACATCAATTAAAATATGAGTCAATCACAGACACAGAAAATTTATGATTACCTAAGGGGAATGAAGGGCAGGGGTTGGGAGAGGGGGAATGGGGAGAGATAAATTAGTAGTTTGGGAATACATATACAGAATACTATATATAAAATAGATAAACCAAAAAGACCTACTATGTAGGACAGGGAACTATACTCAACATCTTGCAGTAACCTATGATGGAAAAGAATATGAAATATATATGTATATGTATATAAAACTGAATCACTTCACAGTCCACTTGAAAATAATACAGCATTGTAAATCAACTATACTTCAATTTTAAAAATATGAAGAAATTCCATAGTTAGTATTTTATGGTGGTTGATATATAACTCAGATATATTTTTATCCTCAAAACATGAAACTAGGGCACCTGCAAAATTATCATCATTCAGACCAAGACAATTGTTACTTTGAAGAAGCTTAATTTTCTAGACTTCAGTCTTATGATCCACTAAACAGCTACTGAACTGGTTTAAGGTACCCAGAAAGACCAAGACTTATTTTCTTATGCTAGACATATGGTCTCAATTGGTAATTTTCTCTCCAAATCTGGCATTTTACTTTTGTAAGGTGAAGGTGATTCAGCATAGTCATGAACACTTGAGCTTAGAAATGGAGTCTTATTCTTGTTCCATCGCTGATGCAACATCTTTGTTACATACAGAAGGCAGTTATACTCTCTCTTTCAGTTTATTAATCTGCCTAGGCCAGAACCTGACATATATTTCATATTCACTAAATTCTGTGGAAAAATCCATGCATATATTTACATGCATGTGCATATACATGTTATACTTAATTACTAAGCTTGTTTAACTAGTGAACCTTGTTTTTAACTTTTGGAACATAAGCTTAATCTTCTAAACACAACATTCAAATCTTCATATCAAAGAAAAACGACATCAACAGATTTTAAAAGAAAAAAAATATATTTCTGCTCTTTGCAGAGTGCCCATTAAAAAAAATAAAACAAACACAAAGAAACTTCAATTGCAGATCACATACAATTAATGTCTAATATTTCATAGGTCAGAGTTGAAAGAAATGCAAGATATTTAAGTTCTGTAAAGAATGAGCTGTCTCTGCAGTTTGCTGGCTTTTTTTTCCTGCTATCTTTTTCTACATGTTTTCACTAAACATTACTCAGTTTACTTACCTATACTTTCTAAGCTCCTGAAGATATTTAACTAGTTGAGTTGCTCCAAACCTAAATAGGAAATCTGGAACAGTCTATTTATATCTCCTTCTAAGCATCTCTCAAACCCAAGATCATCACCCCCAGGGAACTGAATTTAACTCCTCTCACAGAGATAATTTGTAGCTGGCTCTAGTACATAACCCTCAGGGAGAAGCACTCCTATTTTCTCTTGCTTTACAATACATGTGGCTTTTGTCCTGGCGAGAACTCTTGGACATCCTAGTTAAAACATACTGCTAAATATCCAAGTTTCCTTTATGTATCAGAGACTCAGACCACAGCAATGATATCTTGTCTCCATGGAGGCATCTGAAAATTTGAGTTGTCAATGCCACATACTGAAGAACTATACACTGTCGAGAAGGCATTTAAAATTGGATTTTGTCATCTTATTTACCTTGAAAATTGAAGGCTCTTTGGCTTCCCCCCTCTTTCATTGGTCACATGGTAGGATTTGTCAGCATCACAGAGAATCTGCCAGCATCACAGGTCCAGAAATACTATTCAGCTACTGCAGAGATCCCTTTCATCCTTTGAGGGATCCAGATGGAGGAAAGAAGAGGTGAAAACAAATTCCTTGATAGATGGAACTCAAAACTGACTCCATGCAGATGAAAGATATTTGTGGAGGAAGATGTTTTCTCATTACCTTCTTCAAGTGGATCTTTCCAAATGCCATTATATACTGATATTTAGCAAGGACTTCCGGGAAAAATTTTTTACCTATATAAGTGTAAATTTCCTCTAGATATGATGCCTGACCATTAGCTCACTTTGATTGGACAATCAGTGCTAAGCTAGTACCTGAATCATCCAATAAGTTACCTAGACATTTTGTACTCACTGGCTAAGAAAGGCTATATCTTATTCAGTCATTCAGTTCAGTCAATCAGTCGTGTCCAACTCTTTGAGACCCAATGGACTGCAGCAAGACAGGCTTCCCTGTCCATCACCAACTCCCAGAGCTTACTCAAACCCATCCTTTGAGTCGGAGATGCCATCCAACAATCTCATCCTTTTTCATCCCTTTCTGCTCCTGCCTCCAATCTTTCCCAGCATCAGGGTCTTTTCCAATGAGTCAGTTCTTTGCATTAGGCAGCAAAATATTGGAGTTTTAGCTTCAGGATTTGTCCTTCCAATGAAAATTCAGGACTGATTTCCTTTAGGATTGACTAGTTTGCACACCTTGCAGTCCAAGGGTCTCTTAAGAGTCTTCTCCAACACCACAGTTCAAAAGCATCAGTTCTTCGGTGCTCAGCTTTCTTTATACTCCAACTCTCACACCCGTACATGACTATTGGAAAAACCATAGCTTTGACTAGATGGACCTTTGTAGGCAAAGTAATGTCTCTGCTTTTTAGTATGCTGCCTGGGTTGGTAATAACTTTTCTTCCAAGGTGCAAGCGTCTTTTAATTTCATGATTGCAGTCACCATCTGCAGTGATTTTGGAGCCCCCAAAAATAAAATCTTTCACTGTTTGCATTGTTTCCCCATCTATTTGCCATGGAATGGTGGGACCAGATGCCATGATCTTAGTTTTCTGAATGTTTAGCTTTAAGCCAGCTTTTTCACTGTCTTTTTTCACTTTCATCAAGAGGCTCTTTAGTTCTTCACTTTCTGCCATAAGGGTGGTGTCATCTGCATATGTGAGATTATTAATATTTTTTCTGGCAATCTTGATTCCAGTTTGTGCTTGAAAATAATATTTTATTACACAAGTGTAAATGCTGTTTGAAAGGACAGACATTCAATGTTCCCAGTATTTCAAATAATTTCCATAAAAAGATTTTGAAACCATAAATGATGGTTAATGGAATAGTTTCTCCTTGAGGGTTTGGACGAATAAAAAGAACAGTACTTATCTGCCCACTTGCCCTTGGAAAACCAATTAAGGGAACCAAAGCATGTTAAAGGAAAAGAGATTGAGGAAGAACAATGAGGAATTAGGTGACCATAAGAACTGGCCTCTGCATCTGAGTATCTGGTGGTGATCAGAAGAACAAAGAATATAATCCAGAGGAGGAGGCTATAGGCTCTATTGATGATTTATTTTAATATTTCCAAAATTTGGAAATATATAGCTCTAGTTGTCCCATTTACTTGAAAAGTTATGCATTTTTTGACCAAAAGCTTTTGTTAAATAATGATTTCAGAGATATATAATCTCAAAATAGCAGTGAGCCTTTACTAGTTTAAAATCCAGCTCTACTAATATCCTACAGAGATGAATTAATCATTATTCATGACCTTCAGTGTGTTCAATCTCTCATAGATATCTACGGGGCTTCCCTGGCGGTTCAGAGGTAAAGAATTCGCCTGCAATGCCGGAGAGGTGAAGAAGCAGATTTGATCCCTGGGTCAGGAAGATCCTCTAAAGAAGGAAATGGCAATGCAGTCCAGTATTCTTGCCTAGGAAATCCCATGGACAGAGGAGCCTGGTGGGCTCATGTCCATGGAGTCACAAAGAGCCGGACACAATGAGCAACTGAGCACTCACACACAGATACCTATAGTCTGTTACCTGAACTCTTGGGCCGTGTGTTTTAGGAAAATAATTTTCCAGAGTTTAGAAATGTTACAAGATCATATTCTTGATGTTATTTAATCATATAACTGGGATCTTGATGATTTCATCCTAATTCAATAGATTGACATTATTTCAAAGAGCCTATGAATATTTAGCTATGCAGGATAAATAAAGATGATAAATATCCTTACATTAGTTCATGTCAGATTTTGCCATCACTTTAGATCAAGTCATGCAGCCAGAAGCTTCAGGTATCAAAATTCTGTGGATTTCAAGAGACAGATAAGGGATCATGGTTTTGTAACTAAAGTAGTGATAGAAATTCGTTGGGCTTAAGCTTTCTATATGTTGATATTGAACTGATGGGGATTTTAGCTCTAAATCTGTTTTAGCATTTAAGATGATCAAAACTGACTCTGGGGAACTGTTTGATAGGCAAATAGAGTCCTGAATGCTAGTTCTTCAGTTAGAAAGTGAGAGAATTCTCATTAAACTTTCAATTTCCTATAGGACCTAACAAGGGAACGGTTAGAAAGGAACCCCAGATAGTCCTTACTTGGGACAGCTAATTTGGACATAACTGGATACCTTCCTTCATTTCATTCTTAAGACAATGCTGCTGGGAGTTTGTATTAGACAAAAAAGCATAACTATTTCCTTTTCATTAGTAAAATGTATCATTTTTCAGTGATTGGGAGCAGTAATTCAGAAGTCTTGAATTTTTCTCGAAGTAATTTGTTCTGACACAGTGAAGAATACGTTTAGTGATAGCAACTATTCTGTCCACTTGTTCTTTGTAAATCACTTTCCTGAGGATCTTTATCTGGGAAGAATCACTAATGTAGTATCTCTTAGATTTGCTACTATAAGGAACTTAAGGTTATTAGGTAACCTGTTCTGAGAAAAAATATACAAGGACTATCTGTAAGGCTTAAGGAGGTTTGTGCTTTTTCAAATATATTGTAAAATTTAGGCTTTACATAGACAAACTAGCATAAGGGCCAGTGCTACTGCTTATATTAAAAAGGACAAATTTCAATCCTTTATTTTGTCTTTTTTTAATTTAATATGTTTTATTAGGTTTGTTTAATTAAAAGAGTGATGCATGCTCATTATAACAAATCAAAGAGCAAATGTTAGTCATCTTTTTTTCCTCCTTCTGATGATATCCAATGTGATCAGGATGGAGACATTTTACCCCTTTGTCTGTGCTTGGAGACATGAAAACTTTATCTGAGCATGTTATCCCAGTTGGGAGATACTACATGTCTTATTTAACATCTTAGTTTTTCACAGAAAAAATCATAGATTTCAATCAAGAAATCATTTAGGGATTTAAGAATCCCTAAATCAAGAATATTGATCTATATCCTTGTTTGTAACAGCTACATAATAATAAGCAGATGGATATATGGATAATTTATTGTCAAACATAAATTATTCACTATTTATCTTTCCTTGAACGCAGGTTTTCCTGACACTGCTCCTAGATGTTAAATAACCGTGTCCTGTCCCAAGCAACAAAGGGCTCTGAGACACTCGGGCTTGCATTTCCAAGTGGCCTCACATCCAGAATGGTGGGGTTCACTCTGGTGACATCCACCTCTGTATGAGAGCGTTCCTTTCCCTTTTTTCCCTTTTGCTTAAGCAAAGGAAGCTGCTAGAGGAGAGTCTGAGCCTTTGATCCTCCATAACTGCTCACTTATAGGCAAAATGAGGGCTTCCCTGGTGGCTCAGCTGGTAAAGAATCTGCCTGCAATGCAGAACTGGGTTCGACCCCTGGGCTGGGAAGATCCCCTGGAAAGGGAACAGCTACCCACTCCAGTATTCTAGCCTGGAAACTTCCATGGACTACATACTCTATGGGGTCACAAGGAGTCAGACACGACTGAGTGAGTTTCACTTCACTTGTCTTTCCTTGAGTACTCAGATCTGAATGAGGAAAGTTATCAGGAGAAAGATGCAATGAAATACATTGGTGGCTGTTTTTCAGTAGCAAGATAAGATAGACTGACATGGTAATAGGTGGAGAATGAAGATCACAGGTAAAGAAAAATGCATTTATTAAGTAATGCACATATAAAATATATTTGATTAATAGTTTTTCAAATTTATAGTAGTGTGTTCATATAGCATGAGGAGTAATTGGTATGCTATTTGGTAGAAATAAATACATAAAACGTAAAGATTGAACAAAACATGACTTGATATGACATATGAAGATGCAAAAAACACCAGAAACAAACTAATCTGACATAATGAGGTTTATTGACCCACTCTAAAGAGGAAGACAGCATACCAGAAGAACCAGAGGACATTTCCCAAAGAAATTAATAAAATCATTATAGGATTCTGGGCAAAGTTGAGACATAGCTAAAATTTAAATAAATCCATTTGTTCACAGTTTTATTGAGGTAAAATTGCTATACAAAAACTGCACATATTTAATGTTTGAAGTTTTACAACATGGTGTTTTATGCCTAAGAAGGTAAATCTCATATTGTGTTCTTATAACAAAACGAACAAATAAACACACAAAAGATACAAAGAAACTTTTGGAGGTGACAGACATGTCTATTACCTTGACTGTGGTGATAGTATCATTGGTGTCTGATATATATCCAAACTCATCAAATAAAGTCATATTTTAATAGGCAAAAGCAAGCATTCATACAGATTCTGATTCGGTAGGAAGACTAGGGCCCAAGATTCCACATTTCTTATGAGCTCCCAGATGGTGCTGAGGCTGCAGGATTAGAAACCACACTTTTGGTAGAAAAGTTTTAAGATATAAATTCCCACTGCGAAAGAGCTCTTGGCTGAGTTGGTATTATTTTTAAAGTTTTAATCAGAAACATTCTAGAAAATGATGCATTTTAATTTTCCTCTTTCAAGTAATGGTCACAAAGATCCCAGGGAACAGAAACATAGCCTCCTGTAGAAAATCCTTTGTATATTTAACAATAAGATCACTTTAGAAAAATTAGGAGGTATAGTGTACAGTGAGTATCTGATTATGAATTTATTATAGCAGATTACTTTTTACTAAAATCACATTTCAAATCCATGGCCATGTTCTGTCATTTGTAAGAATCACTAATCTCTCCCATTCTGGACCTTAACTTTTTGATATGAGAGCTAAATGAATACCTGCTGAGCCGAGACTTTCTAATTTCCTATACCCTACTTCTGTCTCCACACCCCAGCTCTTTTAGCTTTCTCATGATTTGTTATGATTTCATTTTAGGGAGCAGTGCAATGACATGGCAGTCTACCTATAGCGAAAGGAAAAAAGAAGAGAACCTATTTTGTTTAAACTCACTGTTTTAGAAGTATTTCTTACCCAAGCTGGATTATATCTTTTAGGCTTTATGATAAAGTCATGTCAACTCCTAAAAGGTCATTGTTTCTCATTGGCTCTTCAGGCTACCAGACTGATAGCAGCCCCAGGGAGGGACTGCTGAATTCATAGATAAAAGGTTTTTTAGTCCTTGGAAGCTAGGTTTCTAGATTCTATGGAATAATAGCTCTGATCCCTCCTATGTGATTATAGAATTACTGAACTGATTGTCCTCTTTGTCCCTGCACAGATATCTAAGTGACTCTTGTGTTCTTTCTTTTGAAAACATAACTAAATTATTTAGAAGAGAACCTGTGTTAATTTACATTTGAACTCAAAATCAGTGGTAAGCAGTTTCACATTCACCTCTTTAGATCTTTAAAGATTCAAAACAAAATTGGTTTCTAGCCCAATGGCAATGGCAGTGAAGTCTGCATATAAAATGTAACAAGTACGTCTGCATATAAAAATAACAAGTGTTATATAAAATATAACAATTTAAATTAGATATGGTACAAGTAAAATCCAAAGTCACATTTTGTTATATGCCCTCTTTACATTCTAGACCTACACTGTTTAATGCAGTAGCCACTGCATTGTCCAATGTAATGGCCTTTTAACATTTAAATATATATAAAACACAATCAAAAGGGGCTTCCCCAATGGCTCAGCAGGTAAAGAACCACCTGCAGTCCAGGAGACACAAGAAACATGTGTTCAAGCCCTGGGTCAAGAAGATCTCCTGGAGGAGGGACTAGCAACCGATTCCAGTATTCTTGCCGGAGGAGCCTGGTGGGCTACAGTCCTAAGGGCTAAACAATCAGACACAACTAAGTGGTTAAGCACATTAACCACAATAAAACAGAGTTGAATATGTAGTTGCCCAGTTGTACTACTTACATTTCAAGTGTTCAGTAGCCATATGCAGCTAGTAGTCTGTTTGTATTTATTACTCTATTTTAGAGAACATCTTTATCATTTTAGAAAAATTATTGTTGCTGTTCAGTCACTAAGTCATGTCTGACTCTTCACTGCTCCATAAACTGTAGCATGCCAGACCTCCCTGTCCTTCACCATCTCCCAGAGTTGGCCCAAGTTCATGTCCATTGTGTCGGTGATGTTATCCAACCATTTCATCCTCTGTTGCCCTCTTCTCCTCCTGCCTTCAATCTTTCCCAGCATCAGGGTCTTTTCCAATGAGTCAACAGTTCGAAGCAGGTGGTCAAATTATTGGAACTTCAGCTTCAGCATCAGTCCTTCCAAAGAGTATTCAGAGTTGATTTCCTTTTAGATTGACTGGTTTCATACCCTTGCATTCCAAGAGTCTCTCAAGAGTCTTCTCCAGCACCACAGTTTGAAAGCATCAATTCTTTGGTACTCTGCCTTCTTTATGGTCCAGCTCTCGCATCCATGCATGGCTACCAGAAAGACCATAGCCTTGACTATGCAGACCTTTGTTGGCAAAGTGATGCCCTTGCTTTTTAATGCACTGTCTTCATTTTCTTACAGCTTTCCTACCAAGAAGCAACTGTCTTCTAGTTTCACGGTTGCCATCACCATCTGCAGTAATTTTAGGGCCCAAGAAGAGAAAATCTGTCACTACTTCCATCTCCTCCCCCTCTATTCACTATGAAAAATGCTAGTGGACAATTCTGGCCCAGACAATCATCACAAAATTTCTGTCAGTTGGGTACTTTCCCCATTTTAAAGATTAAGTAACTCAATCTCAGATAATCAAAAATGCTTCAAGTTACCCACTTTTGAAACTAAAAGACCAAGTATTTGAATCTTACTTTGTTTCCGTGCAAAAACGTGCTCAAAAAGCCATTTTGGGTATGTTAAATAGGTTTATACATTTTTTAATATGGTCACAATTATGGCATTACCTATGTCTGTCTTGTTTACACAAATTTAGAAGGAATCCATAGAATGCATCAGATAGAATCTCCCACCTCCATCCCTAAAAACAGCTGACTTCCAAGACATAGGCTAGGATGGAACTTGTTTGAGGTGATTCTCTACATTTAAAGTGTGTTTTAAAATCAAGGATCATGGGTTCAGGGCTAAAGTCTTAATTAAAACAAAGTGTATTTTTGTATTGATGTTTGTTTGTTTGTTTTTACTGGTGTTATTTTGTTTTTTGAACACTGTAATATCTCAACATATTTTTAGAGAAAAGAGTCTGAGCATTCTGCTACGAATCTGTTGGATCTTGACACTGTAGATGATAGGGTTCATCAAAGGTGGAAAAAGGATGTAGATGTTGCCCATAAGGACATGGACCATTGGGGAGAGATGCTTGCCAAATCGGTGCACCATTGTAAGGCTAATGATAGGAATATAGAACACGAGGACAGCGCAAATGTGGGAGATGCACGTCTGAAATGACTTATGCCGTTCCTCCCGAGAGGCAATTGCCAGAACTGACTTAAGAATCAGGACATAGGAGAAGAGGATAAGTATAGCATCCAACAATAGTGTGCAAATAACCAGCATCAGGGCATAGTAGCTATTGAATCGAATGTCTGAGCAGGCTAGGCGGAGAAGGTCTTGGTGCAGGCAGAATGAGTGAGAGAGGATGTGGGGATGGCAGTAGTGGAAGTATTTCAAACAGATGATAGGGGGTGTAATAAAGAAGAAACTCCTACCTAAGATGGTGAGTCCGATTTTGATAATTCTGGAATTAGTCAGGATGGAGGAATAATGCAGTGGATTGCAAATTGCAATGTACCGGTCAAAGGCCATAGTTAGGAGAACAGAGGATTCCATGAAGGACAGACCATGGATGAAATAGGCCTGGGTAATGCAGGAATCCAGGCTGATCTCTCGAATCAGCCCCAACAGGATCCCTAGCACTGTGTTCACTGTGGACAGTCCCATGCACAAATCAGTGATAGCCAGCATGGCCAGGAAGTAGAACATGGGTTGATGCAGGCTAGGTTCCGTCCAGATTACATACAGCACCAGGCAGTTACCCAAAAGAACAACAGCATAAATGGTGGAGAAGGGAACAGAGATCCAGGGATACAGCTGCTCCAGACCAGAAAATCCCGTGAGAAGGAAGGAGGAATTAGTGTTGGGGCTTACTAAAGCTATCATTCTGGATCTGAGATAATTTTTCGAGGCAGCAAGAAAGTACTTTTCAAAGAGAATGCTCTGATTTCAGATGAGGTAGAATTTCTAAGTAAACAAAATAATGCTAAAAGTTAACTAACTTTACATAATGTAGTCAAGCAACTCTGTCCTTTAGAGGCATATTATCTGTTGGCTGGAAGAAAAGAGTGTTCTCCTGATGTCATTTAAGTGTCATTATTCATCCCCTGGCAGAGATACCTTAGAAGACACCTGTAATGATGAACAGACTGGAGCAGGAAACTAATTTTTGGAAAGGATATGTTTTCTGGGACATTTTCCCAGGGGTGCTGGTGAGATGGTATCCCTATAAAATTGAGATAGATTCTTGAAAGAATTCTTACTTTTCTCCTTCCAACTCATAAAGCATTTAGAATGAAGAGTACTATAAAGTCGTCACTCTGCACCCATATTTCTCCATTTGTGTTGTTTCCAAGCATATTTTCCTCCAAATAGTACTGAGTGGAAATGTTTCTGTTTTCTCCCACTCTAAATGACATAGCCAGAAATTAGTTTTTCAACCTTAGTGATAAGCCAAGAGGAATATTTATGCGTGAAACCTGTGGCAAGTGATTTCCCACGGGAGATTTTACCCTCTGGGGTGTTCAGCCCATGTGTGCTCCTGTGACTTGGAGACTCAGGTTGAAGACACTTGGCCTCTGACATCAACCCAGAGTTCTCTACCCACTATTCATTCATGTCATCAGTTGGCTAAGTATTCATTTAATAGGCACTTATTGAAAGGATGAGCAATTATTTTCTCTTCCTTAGAAACTG